>NC_092803.1:122713460-123982210 GCF_040954645.1 Diabrotica undecimpunctata | reverse complement strand
TGCGACGATTTTCTTCCTTATGCCATTTTACGAATCGATAGAGGAGTATTGATTCTTTTTTTTTTATTTTTACATAAGGTACTGTTTCCCTAGATAATTAATTATGACCTAAACATGTAATGTTAATAGGTCAGTGTTTGCGATTTTCTCCTTCATGCCACTTAAAAATTTGTAAAATAAAATGAAAAATTTTACCTTGGTAAAATAAGGGACATTCGGTTTTTAGAAAAAGGAATATAGTTCAACTTTAAATTTCATTTTCCTTTGGCTTATCTCATACGATATTTTCAGTACATAAAAGGACATAAGAGATAAAATTGTGGTTGAACTTCCCATTAAAATCCGACGGTATTATGCGAAGATCAAATGTAGGTACTACATAAGTATTTTTGTTTTTCTTAATAAAACTAGAAAAATTAAAATCAAATTATAATAATTACAATAATAATTTTGCAGCAATTGTTACCTTTATATCAAAATTTATAATTGCACAAATACCGAACTATTACGTTACAGACAGGAAAACCCTTTAAGAATTTTCTTCCAATTTCAATTGCATTCCTTACATCCTGGAACGTTGTGTTAGTTCATTCTTGTCTTTGAGAAATGTAGGTAATTGCACATATAAGGTTTAGTTTTCATTGTTGCAGAATAAAAGAAATACTCTTCATTCCGAAATATACATGTTATTTTAGCTACTAAAAAAATTCGAGGAATGTAACAATTTTTGCGTAACCAGTTTGCATTACAAGTGTACATAGCAAGTGTGCGTATTTTTTTAATAACAAAATTATTGTTATTAGGAAATAAGTAAAAAATATTACTATGTGACTGTCACAAACATCAATTTAGCTAGAACAATAAAATTCACCGATATACTCTCCCAATATATTGTATTATCCCAAAATTTTTGTTGTAATATAATATTTAGTTAAAAAATTAAATTAAAAATCCAAATGAGTTATAATAAAGTTCAAAACGTTTTAGTACCTATCAGTACATCTTCAGTGAATAATTAAAATAAGTAATACCACTAAGTTAAGTAAAACGTGAATGTAAAATTTTGACTGTTAAACGAAAAATGTGGCTTTGGAGTACTTGCATCACTAACCGCAAAACCAAATAGTGGTTGGGTTTAAATTGTAGATAGCATACTTAAAATATTAAACTAAATGGTAGCAGTATGTCTCTCATCATCATCGTCATCATCATCTTCATCATCATCATCATAAGTCTCCAATGGCCGACCGACGTTTCTCTTGTCTTCCCCTTGGTCTCCATTCCAATAACCTCTTTGTCGATTGCCCATACGTCATTCTAGCTATCTGTCCTACTCGTCTCCATTTTAGTCTGGCTATCCTTTCTATGACAGTCACCTTGGTTCTTCTCCTGACCTCTTCGTTTTTATTTTGTCTGTCATATTTATTCCTAACATGGATCGCTCCTTTTTTTCTCTGTGTGACTGTTAGTTCGCTACTCAAGGCTTTTGTTAGATATTATATATATATATATATATATATATATATATATATATATATATATATATATATATATATATATATATCTAGGAGTTATACTTCTTTCTACCCATACTGATATTCTGGTTGGGTACCAAAGTTGTCATTATTTTTGTTTTCGAGATGTTTATACTTAAACCTAACAGTATGCTTCTAGTCCGATCGTCAGAGAGTTGACCTCTACACATCATACGAATAAGCTGAATTTTGCAGAGAATATTAATTTTGGAACCCCAAAAAAGATGCAAAAAAGTTTACCACTCTTACCCTTGGGCTTCCCTCTAAAACCACCTTCGCAGGGGGGTAAAAACGCAAAAAAATCAATTTACCAAGAATCTGTATACCGTACAAAAAAATGTTTCAAATAAAAAATGTAGCTGAGATCATTTTTAAAAAAAATTTGTATGAGCATTTTTTGTGTAGAATGAACCGTTCTCTTAGAAACAATGCTTGAGGCGACCATCGATTTTGCGTGTCAGTTACTTGCGTGAAATCAATGTTCAATAAAATTTGTATCAGCTCGACGGTAAAAATTCGATTTCTTTTGATCCAAATGTCCTATCAACAAAAATCAAGATGCGTTTTAAAGGAAAAGAGTGCATCTTTGGTATGCACTTTTTGTGTTTTGCCTAGAGTAAACTCAGTTTTTATAAAGGTGTTAAATAAACTTAGGTAGCGCGATTGTTACTATTTTTTTCGATTCTCGTGAAATCAATAAATTTGATCACTTTCATTGACTAGTTTTAGTAAAATTTCTATTTTTAGAGCTCAATCTTTAAAACCTATGACGTAAAGTTTCAATTTTAATTTTTGGAAACCAATATGAGGCATTTGAAATATGACTAGAAACGCAGAATTTGATGTTTATATTACAAACGATCAAACTTCACGAGAAGACGTCATCTAAAAATCAAAGAAGACGGTTTGATGTGTGAAAACATAAATCCAGCGTTTTGTAAGCATATTTCAAATGCCTCACATTTATTGCCAAAACTCAAAACTAAACTTTCATCCCATAGAGTGTAAAGGTTAGGCTCTAGAAATCGAAACTTTGGCAAATGAAAATGGCAAAAATCGCGCCCTGTTTATTTATTTAACACCTGTATAAAATGTGAGTTTATTTGCGGCAACACACAAAAACTGCGCACAGAAGCTGAGCTCTTTACCTTTAAAACTCATCTTGATTGAAAAACATTTCATGCTTAAAAACATTTTTATTTAAAATTATCACAGCTACATTTTTTATTTCAAACATTTTTTTCTACGATGTACAGATTCTTGCTAAATTGATTTTTTGCGTTTTTACCCCCCTACTAGGGAGTTTTAGGGGGAAGCTTGTTGGTAAAAGTGGTACACTTTTTTGCTTTTTTTGGGTAGCAAAATTCAGATTGTTCGTATGATTTTTAGAGGTTCAGTGGCATTTTCGTCTCTGACGACTGGAGTATTCTACCCGTAGTAAAACTTCAAATCAGCACGGGTTTGCTTACTGCTTTGATACCAAAGAGTCTTAATAGGGGAAAAATTTAGACTCCTTGAAGGCCATTCTAAAACAAGAATATACATTAATGGTAACCATAATTTTACAGATTTACCTGTGTCACCATCTTGTTGAAATATAAATCTTTCATCTGGGAGTTGAATTTCATTAATCGCAAGCAATATTCCTTTTTGTAACACACTTTTGTACTTCGTTGTACTACCAATACAATCGATGAAACGGGAGAAGTCAAATGAGGACATGTGGCTCCAGACCATCACAGATGCCGAGAACTTAACCTTTCTTGTAAGAAGATCTTTGTGATATTCTTCCGTTGGTATTCGCATGACTCTACTTTTCTACTTCGTCTATTGCCAATAAGCACCTTTAACTTAGATAAGTTACTCCAAATAACTAAATCCCTTTAACTTTGAATCCAGTTTCGGTGCTTTTTTGCCCACAAAAATCGGTTTCTTTTTTGTTTCTTTATACAAAGTAGTTTAATATTTGCCTGAGATTATTTATAATAACGTCGACAAACGGTAGGGATGAATCAGATTCCACCTTCATCGTGAACTGGATACTTGGATGTATACCATTCAGATGGGTTGGAGATCTCTCATAAAAAAAATATCGTCCGCTACACCCGTCAATCAAAATCCTACTGTCAGAAATGTTCGCTAACCTCCACCCCGCTAAACTCCCGCGCCAACCTCTACCCAAACTACATCACCATCGATGTTATAAATGAACCGTCCTCTATTATCAGAACCAGTAATGAATTGATTAGTGATCAGTGCAGTAGTGTCTGGGGACTCGTGAGACTGAAACTTCGGAAGCTCTGAAGAAGACATCGAAGAAGATGTCGAAATCTCGGCGCAATAATAAGCGACGCGGCGGCTTAATCCGGAAGACTGTTAAGTTTAATAATAATTCCTGTATTAGAATGAATCTTAGCTCTAGCTTTAATTGTACTAACCTCTTTAAAGGCCCAAAGAAAGACTAAAGAAAGGCTAAGAAGAAGTAGGGCTACAGCATGCTATAAAAATTGAGTGGAAACAATAGCAAAAAATAGGAAGCAATGTCCACTGGAAACCTAGATAATCTCGAAACGACTCTACAACCATAATTGATTGTAGAGCCAAGGATGATGATGAAATGTTACATGACTTTATTCACTTTCATGTGCTTGCATAGATCAATATGATAATTATTTTTGTGTTATTTTGACTGATTTGTAGGTTCCTTAATGCTATCTGGGGTAACGGGTAGTACTCTTTTACAATTCCCAGTAAAGGACAGACTACTTCAAAGCTTGGCAAACCTGCCCCTACGCTGGCTACTGCTTCTCTTCTAAGCTCCTCCTAGGTGAAAACAGGGCCCAATTTATCCATCTAACCCCATATATCCTTCCTTTCTCACACCTCGACCGGACGGTCGGTAAATATTCCTGACGGATGGCAGCAGCGACGGGCAGTACCAAGATACCAGGCACGTAGGAAATGATCCGGGACCAGTTTATTATTGGATTTTTACAAGCGGAGGTGTATCATCAGGATAATCCTCAACAAGATAAATCGATCAAGTTACAGGCATATTATGCAAAATACCTATGCATGAATTAAAAGAAATGACCAGAGATAGAGATCTTTCTAGATGGACAATACACGATATCATGATGACCACTACACTTCTTCCGGGAAGTCAGGAGATCTTTGTTGTAAAAGTAATTTGTATATAAAAATGCAGTAATCATGATTATAATGACTATAATAGTTGTACAAGGATTAAAGTTGATCCGATTACGATGCCTTGAAATTCTTATTGACTACTTTTAATGAAATAATCGAAGAAAAGCGATACCCAAAGTTTGGAGAGAGTATCTATCATAAACTTTTTTACCGCCGGGCACTCTAACTATTTAATGTACTATGTTAAGTCATATATAATGAAGTGATGAAGGTTAAATGCTCGAATAAATGAATTTTAATCAAATAAAAGGCAGATATCGAGCACAGTTTTTATTAAATCTTTAGTAGAACTTTCGCTCCTAGAGCATCTTCAGGGGCATTTCGTCAAAATTAGGCTATCCAAAAATATATGGTTAATGTCATAAACATTAACTGATACATTTACACAACATGAGATAAAAAGAACAAACAGTTTAAAAATTATTATAAATACGAAGAAGCTAGATATTGGGTGACATCAGGAAAGGGAATGAATGTTGTATAGCCTAATTTTGACAAAATACCCTTAAAGGTGCTCTAGGAGCGAAAGTACTTGGGAAAGATTTAATAAAAACTGTGCTTGATATCTGCCTTTTATTTGATTAAAATATATAATGGAAGCTGTCGCTGGAAAACAAACTTTTTTTATTGAACCTAAAAGCAGAAATCCAAAAATTTCTTGATTATCAAAAACAAAATTCAGATTTTTGTTTAAATATAAGCCCTCTACAATTTACAAGCCAAAACAGACGATGAAAAGACCGACATGGGAAACCTAAAATTGCATTCCACGACATATCGATTTATCTAAGCAAAAACCTTTCCTGAACTGGTTTCTTATACTCATAAAGAATAAATTAATATAAAGAAAAGATAGGTAAGATTTGATTTTACATTATAGTGCCTCTGCTTATTCGCTTGTACGTATTTTGTCCTAGCAGGATTTATCAGAGCGACACTACAGGACCCCTGAACGTAAAAACAAATCTTTTCCTCCAAGATGAAGTAATATTGAAATAACTTTATAAACACGCTACGGGGTCACTTAAGAATAAAACCAAAAAATTGAAATCTAAAGATTTCTTGGTTATCGAAACCAAAATTCAGATTTTATAACATGCTTAAATATATGCCTTCTACAATTCACTAGACTAAACAGACAATGAAAGGATAGACATGATGGACTTTTTTTCATTGAATTCGTCTCTGATAATCGTGTGTTTTTTAATCCTGTGCACTGGCCCTGTAGTAAGTAATATATTTTTTCTTTTGTAAGAAATTCAATTAACCATATAGAATAATTTATGTATGTAATTTCTGTTATTAATTTTAACTCGTAAATTTTATGAAATAATAAAATTAATAAAACAGTTTTCCAATTTCTTTATTAAATATATAAGTAATGGTTTAACTTCACGTTTACGAAAATATATATCGTAAAAGCATACCAAACGAAGTTTCCGTAGAAAATGGAAATTATGGCATTTTCACCCATTTCATCGTTCTTAACACTTCCGTGTCAACTTCGAATAAATATCACGAATTTCAAAGAGATATCTCGAGAGAGTAGTATAGGTAACATTGTAGCAGCTGTCACCAACATACAGTCACAGCTAACCAAGTTCTTCACAAACAGCTGGCTTTATAATTAGTTAGAGTAAAGTTACGTGAAACGCTTATATGGTCTAAAAAGTTAACATTGTTTTGTTGTATAATTTAGCTTCATTGAAGAGATATTTTAAGGAAAATAATACATTAGAATTAATTATATATAACTGTATTATAAATATAACAAGAGCTTAAATGAAAAGTTAAGTTATTCCACATACTCTTCATATTATAAAATGAAATCAAGGGACTAGCAAATATTATAATAAACATTAATATAATTAAATAAATTTGAACGTTTTAGATGGTATATAAATAACACATTTTTAAACACATGGGTCCAGTTTTATTAAGTTCCTGGGTATTATAATACAGATGTCGGGGCGGATCCAAGTTTAGTCGTTGCTTCAAATCTTGCTTATATATACATGATTCCTTTGTGCTCTTAATAGTAAGCTCTATTCTTTTAATAATCCAATACAGATAACTCTTATATTCCTAAAATTATGTAAATATAACACTCTGTAAATATCACTCATTAATGTATGACGTAGTTTTTAAATATTTTTTAGTAATAAAGTAGTATATAATATATATATATATATATATATATATATATATATATATATATATATATATATATATATATATATATATATGTATATATGTATTTAGAAATTCTACAGTATTCACTGCCTTTCCTGCTCAACCGTTTCCATCTCTCTCTGTTGTCCCATTCTCCATAGTTTAGGCCTCTCTTACTCATGCCGTCTTCTACTTCGTTCCTCCAGAATTTTTGGGTCGTCCTCTTTTCCTTCTTACTATGCAGTATCTTCGCAGGCATTCATCTCTGCTGCTACTGTCTTACGGCTGTTTTTCTTGTTTATGATCCAATTTTAAGCCCTGTATGTCATATTACTTCGCACTAATGTTTTATAACTCTTTGTTTTTATCTTCATATTTAGGTGTCTATCCCACCATACTGAGTTAAGTTGTCGGATTGCTGTTGTTTTTTGTTCTAATCTTTGTGTAATTTCTTCCTCTGTTGTTGCCTTTTTCGTGATTATAAACCCCAAGTATTTGAATTTATCCTTTCCTCTGATGGTTACGTTGTCATCAATCTGTAGATCTTCTATGTCTTCTTCACTTGTAGAAAGGTACTCTGTTTTCGCTAGGTTACTATCTAGGCCAGCCTTGGTATATTCTTCTTGTAGTTTCTTTATCATGTAGCTGAGGTCGTCTTGGTCTTGTGCAATCTCTACTTGATCGTCTGCAAAGCTTAACGTATATAGGTATTCGCTCAGTACCGGTACTCCCATGCCTTCGCATTTTCCTTTCCATGTAGTCAAGGCTTTCTCTAAGTATATTTTAAATAGGGTTGGAGATGTGGAACAACCCTGCAGGACCCCCTTTTGTTGTGGTGAATGCTATGATTCTTGTTTCCATTTTAATGGACACTTTATTTTCTTTATACAGAGCTTTTTTTGTAGCTTCTATGAGTTCCGTCTATATTTCTAATTTGTACATTGCCTCATATAAAGTAGTAATAATAGTTAATTTACGATAAAAATAGCAAGTAATACCGTAGTTTAGGGTGAATTTGACCTTCGGGAATATAATTGATTACTAAGTGCTCTAAAAGTGTTTTTAAATGTAGCGACAGCATTACCTGCTCGATCTATGCTACCTTTTTATTCGTGAATACCTGCTTCCACTTTTCTAAGATTTGCGATGAGAACTACTGAGTGTTTTGGTAGTTTTCCATAAGTTTCGTCTAAAAAAAGTTGTTCAAATAAAACCTGAATAAAAATATTTGGACAGTCAGAAACTGTCAAACGGAATTTTAAAATTTTAATGTTGAGGTTAGATAATTTAACCATCATCCATTATTGGGACTTAATTGGGATTTAATTTTTTTTTCTCCTAATTCCAGTTGGTACTGGTTTAGGTATAAAAGAGGAAACTAGGCGCTTTAAGTCATCGAAGAAAGCTGGGAGTTACCACGGGCTTCTAGAAAATACAAATTCGATTATGAAACGTTAAATATTAATTATTATGGTCGTCGAATTAGAAAAAACACACGGACAAACAATACTCACGATTGCTGAAAAACAAGCCTTTCGTTCTGCTGTAAGTTGTTGTTGAGAATGGGAATTCTCGTCAGACACTGCAAGATATTTCAGAAAGTAACATTTTTAACTAATCATAAACAAACTTACATAATGAGCCTTAAAATAAAAAAAACAATATTTAGGTGAGGTAGCTCATGTTGCAGAGGAACGTGTTGCTCAGCAAAGTCAATTTTCTACCTCATACCAAAGAGTTGGAAAATTATCTACTTCATACCGAAAAGTTCTCTTGGGTGACAATTTGTCGTCAAATTTCACCACCGATGTGAGCTTTTATACGAGGAAAATAACATTTGTTTGTCTGCCTACGAATATAACTTGCTTAACCCAACATTTAGATGTGGTGTGTTTTAAAGCATTGAAAACTTCCATTCGGTCAACGTTGTTAATGTGAAAACAGTCACATCGGTGCCACGCATCAATTGATAAAAACGACTTTCCATGCTTATTAGCTGCATGTCTAGTTAAAATGGATAAAAAAGCTAAATGTGACGTCAAAGCCTTTAGACAGGTTTTAGTATCTTCTTTCAAAGTAAGTAGAATTATTCTTTTGCACCCAGAAGTAGTTTTAAAATAGTACATGAATGAAAACTCTGTACATAATATTTTACTTTACTACTGAAAACAACAGATTCTCAGCTGCACTTTCCAGAAAAAACGTTAAAAGATAAAGACCAAAAAGGCTTTGAATACTCTTCTGGCGTTCCCGACAACGTACTTTTAAGGAACTAGTTTTTCAGCATTTACAGCTACAAAAACAAAACACCGCAATAGACTGGTTATCGAACCAGACGTGAGAATTCAACTTTTTTATATCAAGCTTGACATTAACTGAACTTAGTTTTATCAATTTGCTTACTAATTCACTACTTACTCAGTAAGTTATATACCTTTTGTATCCAACATTTACCTCTGTATATACCTTTTTAAGAACTGGTTTTACTTATAGCTGAGAGTTTGAGATTTAGGATTCCGTTAAAAATTTATTTTTTTAAGAAAGTTTGAAAACCTCTGGTTTAGAAAGTAAAGGGTACTGGAATTATATATTCATCCATTGAATCATATATATATATATATATATATATATATATATATATATATATATATATATATATATATATATATATATATATATATATATATATATATATATATATATATATATATATATATATATATATATAACCATGTGGTTTACAAAAGAAACATGGTCTTCACGATATCTCAACTACAATTCTAATCATCCATTCTTCCATAAGAAGTCTGTAATTATAAGTCTTGCTGATAAATCTATACAACTAACAGACCCAGAATACAGACCAACTGCAATAAAAAAAGCAAAAAATGCCCTCCTAAAGAATGCATATCCCGAACATCTAATCGAAACTATTTTCAAATCAAGACAATAAATTTTACAACATTACAAATAACAATAAACCCAACAGTATCAAAACTACTTATACAACTCTTCCATATATAAAAGGTTTATCCGAATAATTGACAAATCTTTTAGCCAAACATAACATAACAGTGGCCCACAAAGGCAACAACCTTTTAAAAAAATATTTCACTACACTAAAAACACAAACTCCAAAACTCAAAAAATCACATGTTGTTTACGAAATAGGTACCATGTATTAACTGTGAAGGTGTCTATATCGGGCAAACCAGTCAACTACTTTCATCCAGAATTCGTTCTCACAAATATAACAATAGCAATGTAACTGCGCTCACAAAACATGAAAATGAGAATAACCATAAATTTGACTTCGAAAAGATCAAAATTTTAAAAACCGATCAAAACAAAAAGAAGAGGGAGATACACGAATAAATAGAAAAAAAAAAATTACAACGCAATAAATGACAAAAAAGATACACAAAACCTAAATAAAATATATTTCAATCTAATTTAAATAATAATAAATATAACACCATAAAGAGCTCTTAAAGTCATAACATATCTCCACTTTATATTTTTCGAGAACATCAATGATACGCCCATATAAAAATAATTATACACTAATGACAGTAAACCATGAGATATCAAATATCAACTTTTATTTTGTCACTTCATTAATGTCAGTGTCCCGTTTTACATTTTGGTAAGTTATATATATATATATATATATATATATATATATATATATATATATATATATATATATATATATATATATATATATATATATAGGGTAAGAGCACCAGTTATTGGCCTCTTAAGGAGAGCACGTCGATATATCTATGAAATGTTTTGTCACTGTGGCCTATTGTAACTATTTTTATCACCATGGAATTTTATTATTATTTCTACATATTGCAAAATTTTATTACGTTAATATTTCATGGGTGAAAATATTTTATATGTGTTCTTTTGTAAACGTGCAAATGAACCAGTTATTGGCCACCCTGTTCCAGTTATTGACACCATATGTGTTAGTGATTGGCCATCATTTTTTAAAGAGATATTTTATCAAATAATTCGTAAGTTAAGTAAGTAGATAGATAGGTAGGTGTTTGGGTAAGCAAGGATTTTGTGATGAGTGTGGACACAAAAAAAACACATGTCAAAGTAAACTTTTATTTTTTATTTTGGCAAGATTCGCAAACATATACTTGATCTGTGCCGCCATAGAATCTTGTTATGCAAGTTACATGATATGTTCTAAGACACATTTGGCATCTGATGCCTTCTTGACACTCTGTAATGTTTAGTACACATAGATAATACGCAACTTTAGTAACTTTTTGCTTTTTAAAATGTGATGGAATGTTTGATACCAAGTTTTTATTTTTAAAACGCGAAAGATCGTTTGATACCAAGTTTCGATTTTCAAAGTGTGAAGGAATATTTGATAATAAATTATTAGATAGAATTGTAATTTTTGTTGAGGACTGATCTGTATTATCATCAAATAATTTCCGTTTGGGTACAATTTTTTTCTCAGGGCTTGGAGATTTAGTGTGGGCGAGAAATATTTGCGGGGATAATCTCAAATTCACTTCTGGTGTAGGTGAATGCTTGAAAATGTCAATATTATTTATTTATTATTTATTTATATACGGCATCCATTTACCTATATTATCTTGGTTATTTACAGAGCTTGATGATTTTGTGTGAGAATGAGATTCTGGTATAGGAACTTTGACAAATTCAGGTAGTGGTGGCTCAAAAACCGCAATATCGCTACTTCTACTTTCCTGGTTTAGAGGAGAAAACACTTTCAATGTTTTTTTTTATCTTTTTTTGATATTTTTTAATAGGAATGTGAACTTTTACACCTTTTTTTAATTTTGTTGAGGTCATTTCTATGGGTTGTCTACTTTTCTCTTCAGACTTAAAAGTTTTAGCTAATTTTTTGGGATTTTTATTATTCGAGCTTTTTATTTTCTTTTGATTTTCCTTAATACTCTGTTTTTCTTTTCTTTTAAGTTTCCTCTGTTCCTTTTTACGCTCCTCTTCTAATTTTTTTTTCCATTTTTTCTTTTTCTATTTTTCTTCTATCTGATGAAGTTAGAACAAATGGAAGCTTTTGAGTTTCCTTCTTTCCTTTTCGTGCTGGAGTATCTGGCCATATTAAGTAAGTCGCAATAGATTTGTTTGTAGCATTTACAGATATATTTTCTAAAATATTTTCTTGTTCGTCGTTTGTAGAAATTTCTACCGATGATTTTTCAGTAAATGCTGAAAAGATTTGTTTCAATATTTGGTAATCATCAGATTGAGTTTTACAATTATTTCGACATAGCTCTTTCATTTTCTCATTGCCAACTATTTCACAAAATTGTTAATAAGAAATTGTTGTATTTGTATCAATAAGTGTTGGTAAATCATTGTGCTCATCCAGATTATCTTCAATTTCAAATTCTTTCCCAAGATATTTTGAATAGTCAATAGTCAATAGTGAATAGTCAGGAGCAGAAGAATTCCAAGGAAATATACCGCATGCCCTAAACCCACTTCTGATAACATCTGGATTTAACCTATCTATAGCAGATTTTAAAACAGGGGCAAACTGTAATTTCGTTAACACTTTTTGGGGGTTGTCTCTCCTAAACTGAAACATAGCTTTGTTCCAAAAAGTTTTTAGAGGCTTAAATGCAGCCACATCCGCTGGTTGCGATAATCTCGTGGCATTAGGATATAAAGCTACTAAAATAATTTTTAAATCTGTACAAAGTTGACTTGTCTGTACAGTTAAATGGGTTTTATGCCCATCAACAAAAAGTATCACCGGACGTGTAATATTATTTCGATCTAAATAAGGGTTAAATATATTTCCAATATATTCATAAAAGTTTTTGTTGTCCATCCAACCATTTTCAGTTAAACCAATACCCCACGAATTCGGCACAGCACTTAGTATATCATTTGGCAATCTTTTATGGGGATAAATTACCATAGAAGGTAAAATATTGCCTATTGCAGAAAATGTGAACATAACTGTTAAGTTAACCTTTGGGTTATGTTCAATTTCATAGACGTTTCTGGAACTCTTCATAGCCAAAACCTTTTTATTTTTGGGGCATAGATAAAAACATATCTCGTCACAATTGAAGATTCTTGTTGGGTCTTGAAGAACGTCTGAAAGTCCTTTTTTATTTAGATAAGATTTTATGTTGTCAAACCATTTGGTAATATCCCTTTGGTTAATGTTTGAACTTGCTGATGTCACTCCCTCTGAAGTCCTTAGCGAAATGTTGGGATTGCGCTTTAGAAATGCTGATAGCCATGTTCTACCTGGTCTATTTTCAACAAATGGATTAACTCTAGGGTTACTCTCTAAAAATGATTTAACGGAGTCCTTAATGTCGTCAACACGAACAGGAAATCCTCTATTTTGACAATGAAAAATCCAGAGTTTTAGTTGTTCCTCTTCATCCTTCGAAAGAAATGGATCTGGTCCATGGGTTATCTTGTAATGAAATTTTTCACTTTTCTGGTAACTTATAGTGGCTCTGGGAATATTAAAAATTTTTGAGGCTTCTCGCTCACTCATACCATTTTTAATTAACTCTAACGCTTTTTTAACATCGTCTTCGGAATACTTTTTTTTTATAATTGTTTTCAGTTTTAGATCGTTTTGGCATATTTTCTAAAACAATTTATAATAATTAGTTATTGGCCACATATAAAACACTAGTTATTAACATATGTCAATCACTAGATTCTTACAAAATCTAATGTTTCAGTTATTGGCCATCTAGGCCAATAACTGATACATTGATAATTTCATGCATTAGTAGTTGGCCACCTTAAAATTTACGTTATTTGTATAAATAACGTTATATTCGTTATGCAGTTTGAAACAGGACATACACTATATTCTCTCAAAAACATAAAATATAAAGTAAAAAGTAAATTACAGTATATAGTACTTACCGACCAACACAAGTTTCTATAGGTAAATAACAAAATTTCTGTTGCAAACTAGCGGCACAGAACAGTGTCTCATTCAACATCGAATACTGACTAAAATTTAATGGTTACCTTGAAACTAGATATGTCATACTCTAGGAGACATGTGGCCAAACTTAAAAAAGTAGTTAGAATTAACAAAATACCAACATTTTCCTAATTCTAATCAAAACATATTAGTAGGCCAATAACTAGCACATGGCCAACAACTGGTGCATTTACCCTATATATATATATATATATATATATATATATATATATATATATATATATATATATATATATATATATATACATATTTTACAATAACTGTTTGTTCTTAATCTTGTATATTTTAGAATCTTGACAGGCAAGGCAAGGGTTTCCTGCCGAAACGTTGATTTCTATGGAAAATAAAATATAGATCAATATATAAATTTTATATTATATATATATATATATATATATATATATATATATATATATATATATATATATATATATATATATATATAGAGAGAGAGAGATAGAGAGAGAGAGAGAGACAGAGAGTGTGCAGCTGAATTAATAAAGCCAAGAGTAGGTACTCTTTTTTCAATATTCAAATATATTTCGGTATGATTTATACCATCATGAGTGATAGTATGTAAAAAATTCTCGAAAAAACAAACATAGACTCCATAGATCCCCACTGATTGACCGTTTACGCTTGAAAAAACCAGAAAATACATAGTTATAAATAAAGTCGCTTTTACTAACAATTTGGAAAATAATTATCTTAACAAATTTCTTATTAGTAAGCGGCGTATTTGATTTGAACCTCAAACAATCAAACAATTAGTATATTATGTTAGATTTATGAGGCACCCTTACCAATTTCTTGTAAAGTAAACTCTTTATTTAATGCTTCGTCGTATGTTCCATATTATACAATACTTCAAAATCTCAAACTAAAACTGGGGGATAACGACAATATAAACAACAATTATTTCAACGTCTTCATAGCTGTTCAAATACACGAATCACCTTACATATAAACAGAGAAACGAGACATGTGTCTACATTATAGTAAACAAATTGATGATGTATAAAAATCTCATTTGAATTTGAGAAATCTCATTTGAAGAAATTCTGTAAAAGATTTTGCTCGTTTAATAAAGCCTAACTTTGTAATTTGTTTATATATTCTAATATAAGTAATAAAAGAAAAAGGGACATCCCTATCTTATTTTTTATAATTTTTTAATTAAGACTTTATTACACTAAAATTTCTTAAAATTATTTTAGTTATTAGCAGGCGTACATTTTTCTTAATAATTTTCTATACATGAATGTCCCACCATACTTTCCACCTAGTTTGTTAATTAACTTTGAAAACGTTACTAACTATGCTCCTTCTACACAAAAATTCTCCTCTGCATATTTTCGGCAACCCTTGAAAAATTTAATATTTCTCAGTCTTGTGCAAGATTTAATTAAACCAAAGAATTTATGATATACATGAGATAGTTGAGTTTGCTGGTCTTGGAGAAAAATTGAGCTTAATATATCCGTGGCCATACATACAGGATGTTGTACTGTATGTTTTTCTTTATGAATGGAATGTGTTTGAGTAAAAATATGCATATTAATTTAACAGCAAATATTAGGAATTTGCGGACACCACTTTATGAACCTGGAAATCTTAAAAAATTAATAGACATACTAAATCAATATAAAGCACATATTATTGATGCCAAGAAGTGAGATGGACTAGCCAAGAAATTATCCAAAAGGGGCAATACTATATCTATTACAGCTGTCATAAGACCAATCATGAATCCGGCATCGCATTTATGTTAAAAAAAGCAAAACATCTTTATTATGGACTGCAAACCAATAAGCTGACGAATATTTTATCTAAGAGTAAAAGGTAAGTTTTCTGACATTAATCTCATAAAGGTACACGCTCCAACCAAAGACAAAGAAAAGGATGTTAAAGACCAATTTTATGTCGACAAGCTACAGACCTTGTAGGCTCATGGCTTCTAAAAACTTGGTTATTCCCCTTCATTTTTTTCGGTCTCTTGCTTTCTCTCGCCAATTTCTCACGCCTATTTCTGACAAGTCTTGCATACCTGCTTCCAACCATTTCTTCTTTGGACGTCCTTTTCTTTTTTTCTCCCTCCTTCAGTATTGTTTTAAGATTTTGATTCTCTGAAATTCATATCATGTATGTGACCAAGCCATCTAGCTCTTTGGACTCGTATTTTTGCCGTTATTGCTGGTTTTCCATCCTCATTATTTATTCGTCTTCTCCAAATATTTTCTACCCTCTTTACTTCTCCGAAGATTTTTTTGAGAAATTTTCTTTCCCAGATCTCTACTTTTTTTTCTTCCTACTTGTTCATAATCCACGTTTCACTGGCATACATTACTGTGGGTCTGATTACTGTCTCGTATACTGGCAGTTTAGCTGTTCTTGACACATTTTTTGCTTTCAGTAATGAATTTAGTGACCCTATCACTCTGCTCCCATTCATTAATCTTTTGTCTATCTCTTTTTCGTCTTTTCCGTGGTTACTCCTAAGTATTCACATTTTTTTAAAACACACACGTTTTTAAAACTATAGACAGTCTCTGCTTCGTTTATTTTGATATATTTATTATTATTTGTTGTGTCCTCTTATTTCCTTATATTGTGTTTTTGTTTAGTTTATTATTATTTCATTACTTTTCGTTTCTTCTTCAAATTTCTGGAAAACTTTTTTTAAATATTTTTTTGTTCTCGCTAGTATCACCACATCACCGCGTACGCTGTGCACTGTCCTCTGCTATAGAAAATAGTCCTTTTTATGCTCATATTTGATCTTCTTACGATTTGTTCTAATACTAAGTTGAATAAATTCGTTGAAATTGGATCCCCTTGTTTTAAGCCACTATTCGCTGTGAACTGTCTTGAAAAGCTTCCTTCCATTATTATCCTATTTATCGTGTTCCTAAGCATCATTCTCAATAGCCTTATAAGCTTTTCTGGTATTTCTAATATTCTCATAGCCTTATATAGCATCTATGGATTTAGGGAGTCATATGCTTGTTTAAAATTGATAAATAGCATATGTAGTTACGGGAGTAGTGGTAGTCGTTACTTCTATTTGATTCGTATTACTATTCGTAATATCTTGTGAGTTATAAACTATTTGGGCAAAGGTAATTCCTGCTTGAACATTTTGTGTATGAGTGATTAGCATGTTAGGCTTGGGTATAATTGTTGGGAAGTTTTTTTATGTAGCTTGTTATTTACCTTACAACCATTTTAGTTTGCAAACCTCTGCGAGGGTGGTCTCCCTCGTGGAGTACACACTTGAAGTTGGCAGTTCTTTCTATTCTAGTCCATTCCTCTGTTGCAATTAAAGTAAATAAAGTGATTTATTTTAAAGTGAACTTAAAACTTATTTGTCCAATATAGTAATATTTCTGAAAATATTTTATAGTTAAGTAGACAAGTTAATAATTAAGATAATATCAGGCATCCGAGTAATGATGTAGTCAGCTGAATTGGTATTTACAAATTCATAAGTGCGATACATTGAAACATATTAAATAGATTATATAGATTTGTATATAAGTAAAGAAATAAAAAAGGATATGAATGCGATTTTCCAGTAGGTTGTTTATATTGTATGGTTGGATACCTATGTAGAGGAAACTGTTGCTGAATGTGGAGGAGGTGTAGAGAGGGAAAATTTACATCCAAGTATATGTAAAATACATCTAGTCATAACAAATAAAGGTCTATAGAGATAAGTGTATTATAATGTTATGAGAAATGTGTAGTCCCTTATAGTGAATAATTTTTTTATGAATGAAATGAAAAAATAAGGCTAATGTTGGATGTTCCGCTAGTATAATATTAGTTGTAATAAAAACATACAATAATTGAAATTTTTATTTATGTTTGGATAGTAAATTGTGGCAGTAAATGTGTTTAAGGATTTAAAAAAGGGTGTAGTATCTGGCTGACTTAATGGAGAAGAGCATGTGTACTAATTTAAGAAATTTCGACTCATTTGTATAAAGTGTAGATTAAAATAAAATTCCAGTTAAATTGATGTATACTAAAATGTATAATAATTTGTTGTTTTTATTTGGATATAAATTACTACATGTTAAATTTGTTACAACCTAGAAGAGTTTAATTATTATATCGATAAATACTTCAGACAGAGTAATGAATGATTTAGGAGTTTAAAGAGAAATTTAATAAAGGGAACAAATTTAAAATTATCGGAGACAAAAGTAAGGGAAGAAGAGGATTGAAAAATAATGGTGTGGGAGTTATTTGAAAACCGAAGTGTAGGGGGGGAAGTATTGAATTAGAAGACATGGGAAATTTTCAAAGTAGAAAATAAATATATACCATTTTACACTAGAAGTTTTTTACTTCATCCTAGGTTTTTTAAATTAAATTATGGTATACTGTCAACCAATAAGATTTCCCATATTATAAAATATTGCATTCTATGAAATAGATAGCTCAAATTGTTTACTTGTTTGTTACGCTGCGTTTTAGCTGCTTAGTGAAAATAAATCCTATAATAAAATCTCGTTAACTGCAGTAAATACTTTAATTTCAGTTCTATAACCATTTCAAAAACTATTGCGCTAATTAATGATTTGTAAGATCTATGGCTAAGTTCATTTTGCAGGTAAATTGGTTGTAGTATTCAGACTGCTGATTTCTGCAATTCATCCTCACTAATTAACTAAACCTCAGAATTGCTGACACTCCGTAACGCGGTATTAAGTTACAATAGT
Organism: Diabrotica undecimpunctata; assembly: GCF_040954645.1. Lineage (NCBI taxonomy): Eukaryota > Metazoa > Arthropoda > Insecta > Coleoptera > Chrysomelidae > Diabrotica > Diabrotica undecimpunctata. Next base: position 123,963,557 of record NC_092803.1, on the reverse strand, counting down.
TCAATAACCAATTGAACAACAATAATATAGTTTTCGATAAACAATAAGGGGATCCACTATCATAATGCCATATTTAATTATTTCATGTTTAATCGTTTTAGTTAGGAATGTTTTAAATATACGAAGGGTACAGAGAAAAAACCAGATATGTCACTTTTTATTGAAAATCTCGGTAGAGGCGCAATTAAATTTTAGAGTAGGTACTAAAATTGGGAAAAACTACCGTAGTATGGCGTAAAACAATGTCTTAAATGTAGCATACCGAATAAAAACCAGCTTAGTTCGAATGGCCAGGGGAAAAACCAGCGATGTCATGTAAACAAACCGGCTGATGCGATATTCATTTTTAAGAAACGTGCCAATATTATTATTATTGTAACCGCTAAAGTGTAAGTTCTTGTTTGGTTGTGTTGTTATTAATAAACGATTATGGCTAACAGTGATTCGGAGGGGTCCGTTGGAAACAAAAGTATGCCTTCAAAAAAAAGGAAGACTACCGGCCGGATGTTAAAGGTCTCTAAAATGTTGAAGTTATCAACTCATAAAGCTAGACAGCCTTGTAACTGCTTAAGGTTGAGGTAATGGTAAGGTGCTTTGAGGTAATTAATGAGGCACAAATAAAAGAAATATTGAGAAATTTTAGTGCCCTGCGCTCTCACCATGAGCAAAATTATTATTTGGCTGGTTTAATTACGGTCTTATGTCCATCATAGAAGGCCTCGTCTAAACAAGAATAATGCCAGTTTCCATGATGCAAGTTATGCGTATTTAGTTCGAGTTCGCGATTGTGTTATTTCGGTGGGTTTCAAAGCTTTTTGTTCCATTTATGGAATTACAAAAAATAAAACACATTATATAAAGGAAAGCCTTAAACAACTAGTGCATCTCCTAAAGACAGACTAAGGACAGACGTGGAAAGCACAGTGCAATACATAGGAAGCTAGACGACTTAACAGAAGGTTTGGTATGTGACCACATCGAAAGTTTTAAGGATCGTCAGAGCCACTATAGTATGAAAGATACAAAAAAGACTTATTTACCAGAAGAGTTCACAATCAAAAAAATATTTAACCTATTTATGGAAAAGCATCTGAAATCTTATATGAAACGTACAGAACAATTTTTAATAAATAATTTAATATTGCTTTTGGATATCCCAGAAGTGACACATGCGCAACGTGTGATGAATTTTAAATTAAGCTTAAAAGTTTGACTGATGCTGTCCTAAAGAACTTATGACAATTAACTGTTATGAACGATTTGCATAAAAGAAAGGCCGAAGCTGAGGTAGACTCAAGGAAAAGGCAAGCCAAAAAATCTGCAAAAAAAAGCAACAAAAAGAAAGCCATCTGCATTTATTTTTCAAAAATGCTTTAATTCTGAAAATTGCCACTATAACATGAAGGAATGACTACAAAAGGATTAACTTTGCGCCATGGTCCAGTTAGATCCAACGGTATTGATTCCAACTGGACAGTTTTTGAACCAAGATCCATCCTTCCACTTGGGGTGAACAGTAAAAAAGAGGCTATCTGATAAAACCTTTGGTCCCCTTTATTCTACTAATTTAAACAATAATCTAACTAGGCATAAATTTTCGTTTGATGAATTTGTAACCAGTCATTTGCTTGCCAAACTTTTCGAACCGCCTTAATTTGTTTTGGAAAAAATGCTGTTGTATTCAATTCGGCCCGTAAATTCTCCGAAAATATCAAATTCTTTCTGGAAAAAGTAAATCTTGCAGTTTACGGCCTCGTTACCTCTCCAAGCAAGTTTAAATAAGCAAAGATGAAAAAACTTTGTTTGTGCTCCATCGGGGTTTTCTTCTCGTAGTTTTGGATGATTTTTAATAGTTCTTCGGTTCTTCTTTTTTCTTGAACAGTTTAAAGCTGCCTCCGCTTGGTATCTCTGGCCAATTTTGCACATTTGAAAGATATATCTGTGAAGGGGTCGATATTTATGCGGTACTTCGTAAAATATTTTTCTTGTAGTATTTTGTATCTTGTACATTTTTGCTGAAGTATTTCACATGGACTTACAGACACTTTATAGTCTTTTCCATTGCCTTTTTTCAGGTTTAAGGCATAATCCTCGAGAAATTTTACTAGTTGCGTTATGGTAGTACATCTTTTAAGCGTAAAATTTCTCACCCGTAAGAACTCCGAAAATTGGGTCCAAATAGAGCTTCTGGACCTCAAGTGTTCAATGTGACATTTTCCGAAACCAATTTTTTTATTTCTTTACCTGACTGATAAACTCCATTCGCTTAGCTCGGGCTTATTTTGACAGATTTATTGTCGGAGACCTACAACACAACAATTCCTACTTCTCAGTATTAATAGCTAAAGTATCCTACTATTGCATACTACTTTGTTTAAAAACAGCAGAATTATTCTAAATAGTGGAAGTGTATACTAAACACATCAAATTTTGGGTAGTATATATTTAAAAAAATATATTTTAGTTGTTATAATCTAACATAAATATTTATTATATGGTGCAGATAAGTAGCACATTTTAAGTTCGAGCGACGAAGGAGCGAGATAAATAAATTTCACGTTTACTTTTGGTTATAGCGTAGCGTGTCGTGACTGCTAACGATCGTTGATTCTTATGTTGTCGGGCATGTTAAATCATGGTATTATTAACTAACACTTATTTCACGCTTGTTCATGTAAATAATTATAAACAGTTTTTTACTCAAAAATAATTTTTCTTCAGATACTTCTTTTATATAATCTTTTTATCCGAAATTGTTGTTTATTTAATAGTTATTTAACTTTCTCATTACGTATTTTAAAAATTTCGTTCTAAATACTCTAAAAACTCATAAAATAAATATGCTAAACGTTTTAAAGGGTGTTTTTTTAGAGGTATAGAAATGTAAGTTGGTAACACTTTTTGAACTGTCGGCCATTTTGACAGCCGTCAAGTAGTTTTATGTTTTTTGGCATTTTAGCATGAATATAGACTGACGCCTGAAGAACATTTTCAAATTGTGCAAATTTATTTTGAAAATTGTGGTTTTGTTCTAAATACGTATCGCGCACTACGTCCATTTCATCGTCAACATAATAGTCCTTCAGAGCAAGTAATTCGATTAACCATGGAATGTTTTTGCAGCCCGCTACTAAATGATAATATGAATCCACAGACACGTCGTACAGTGCGCACAGTTGTTGCTGTTGTAGAGCGTAGCATACAGGAAGACCTGAATCAGTGTATCTGCCGTCGTGCACAGCAGTTGGATACGTGTCCATATACTTTATTCAAGATGTTGCGAAAAAATCTTGCTTTGCGTGCTTACACAATCCAACTCATGTAAGAATTGAAAGTTCATCATCACCTAGCAAGGCGTAGATTCGGTGAGTGGGTCCAAAATGAGATTGTCGTTGATTCCGATTTTCATAAGCGAATTTTGTTTACTGATGAAGCTCACTTTTGGTTGAATGGCTACGTCAACAAACAAAACTGCCCTATTTGGAGTTAAAATAATCCTTAATTGTATGTTGGGAAATCATAACATCCAGAAAAACTGACTATTTGGTGTGATTTATGGTCTGTTGGAATCATTGGACCGTACTTCTTCAAAAACAAAGCAGGCCAGAACGTTACAGTCAATGGTGACTGCTATAGATCCATGATTACTGCCTTTTTCATTCCCCAATTCAACAACCATGATGTACAGGAGCCGCCGTTTCAATAAGACGGCGCAACATGTCATACAGCTCGTGTCACAATTGATTTATTGATGAAAACGTTTGGTAACCGCATAATTTTACGTTTTGGTCCCATGAATTGGCCTCCAAGATCGTGCGATTTAACACTGCTAGACTATTTTATGTGAGGATATGTGAAGGTGCTAGTCTACGCTGATTAGCATGAAACTGACCACTTGGAGGACAACATTCGCCGCGGTGTTGCCGATATACGGCGACAAATATTGACAAAACTGATCGAAAATTGGACCTCTAGATTAGACTACGTCAGAGCCAGCCATGACAGTCGTATGCCAGAAATCATATTTTTTTTTGCATAAAAACGGTGCCTCTTATGAAAAAGAAGAAATAGAGTTTTTTGTGATAAGCTAAATGAAGAATTTAAAAAGTTTTTCTTATTAGAAATCATAAAATAATGTCAAAATGTCATATTTTAGTGGAATAAACTTGACTGTGATTGTACCAATTAAAAACAAGCATTACGGCTAAGTAAATTTTAATTACTGCTAGGAGGAGAAGGTTTTCGATAGTCTCTCTAAAAACATTCATAATTCTCACTAAAACCATTACTTTTTAAAATTTGACTGTAAAGGTACTAGTATATTTACAATTATAGTTTATATCAGTGGTTAAGATAATTTTGTTTCAATCTCTCTGATTTCATTTACGTACAAATGTGAATAGTTTGCAAATTTGACAAGAGGTAACAAACCCATCAGCAGAACGTAGCAGGCTTTGGTTGATTATTTTAAAAGAAGAAAATAATAAAAAGAACATACCAACAACAGCGGATTAATAACAAGTCAGAGACATACCATCTACAATCTACACACAATACATACTGACTTCACATTACTAGCTACAATGTCCGACGTGAATTTGACAGGTGATTAATTATTTTCCGATATTTTAGTGTTTACGAACAGGTAACATTACGTGCAAAGTAAACAATGTAATGTATTCTTTTTGGTAAATGAATATATTCGTTAAATTTTTAATATTTTTTTATCAAAATAATTTTTTTTAATTTAAAAATGTTACATGTCATTATATCTTTTATCTCAATGTAAATAACAACAAAAATAAATAAATACTGTTCATATATATGCAACAAAAGAATTTTTTCGTACACTACTGACATTCCGGAAACAAAATCGGCCATTTTTACTAGCTACTTTGGACGCAAGTATTTATTCATAGGCTCCATCATTAGTATATTATATCCATGACGTTAACGTACTTTACACAAATATATTATGATAAAAAAAGTACACAAAACAGTCAGAATTTGATATTCTGAGGATAAAAATAATACCTTTAAATTTTTTTAACCACAAGCATCATGTTGCCTACAAGACAAACGTTAAGTAAGTCAACAGTCATATTTTAACAACATAACCTACAAACAACATTTTGTTGGTTATGCATTTTCGCATAATTTTAAAATAATGTTTTTTTTTGTGGCTTTAGCACTTAGCTATTTAGCCAACTACGTAAAAATAATGTTTTTTAAAACAATTTCTGGAGTGAAAAACGTCAAACATTAGTTAGTCTAAAATATAATTTGCATTATAAACAACTGTGGCTTAATACCATATAAACCTAATATTTAATTTACATTTTTTCATATAAAACTGTATTATTTTAATTTAATTAATTTTTTATACTGTTTTATTCTTAGTTTATTTTTATGTATCACCCTGTTGATAGGATATATTAGTGCGGTTCGATAAGTACTTAGCCTAGAAAAGAAAAACAAAAATTGTGGAAAAGTAAAAATTTATTTTTCAACATAGTCTCCTTTTGGCTCGATAGACTTGACACAACAATGCTCCAACTTCTTTAACCCGTCTGAAAATACGTTTTCTCGAGGTCTGCAAAGAGGGCTTTCGTGGCAACGATGATGTCCTCATTCGACTTAAATTTTTGTATAGAGAGTATTCCTTTTAAATTTGGAAACAAGTTGCACGGGGTCAAATCTGGAGTATACAGTGGATGGAGCAACAGTTCGTAGCCCAATTTGACCAATTTTGCCATGGAAGTATAAGGCGGTAAATTGTCAAGGTAAAAGAGCAATTTTTTCTTCGCCAAATGGGGTCGTTTTTTCTACAATTTGGCATCAAATCGGCCGAATAATTCGGAGTAGTAGGGCGCTGTGAGTGTTTTGCATTTCTCCAGATCACCTTCCTCAAATCACCTTTCCGTTTGATAGGACAGTCTTCGCTTCTTCGGAGCACGTTCGCCGAGTGCCATCCACCGATTCGACTGTTTCTTGGTCTCTGATATATACCAGTGGACCCATACGCTTAAACATAATCAATCAAACACTGCTCTAAAGTTGTCTCACGGTTGCGCTTGTTGTCCGGTGCGCAAACGCGACACCCACCGCGCGGACAGCTTTCTCGTGCTCCAAATTTCATACAAGATATAACATAGGCGGTCTTTTAAGATGCTTACTTTTTCAGCTATCTCGCTCACCTTCAATGGGTGGTCTGCCAATACAAGATCGTGGATTTTTGTCCCGTTATCCTCCGTCGTAGGTATCCATTTTCGGGGTACCGAGGCGTGGCTCATCAAAAACCGACGTGCGTCCACGTTCAAACTCGTTATATCAATTTGTACGGTTTCCATCGAAGGAGAAGAGTCACCTTCCAAATTTTCCTTCCAAAAACATAAATCGAATCACTGACCGATACACACACACGCAGTGATTAACCCTGCCCCTAGGAACATGTGTACCTAGGGGCAGGGAAACCGGTCACACTTCGCTAGTCGAAGTGGTACAGGCTTTTCCACCACCCCTCCTCATCGTGTGACTTACGTGAGGAGGCTTATGATCTGAAATTTACTTAAGATGCCCTGGGTAATAGGACATCCTCGGTTTTTAGTGAATGTGGTTATGCCACCTAACTGTAGGGGTAGCCACATCTAGGCTTTTCTCCCTATTTACTTTACTGACTCTATTGATTTTACTCTACTTTACGTCGGGACTTGAGTCCTCAAAAAAAAAAAGAAAAAAGAGCGTGTGTTCCGACCTGAGCTGATGACTCTATGTCCGGAAAAGAGTGAGTGCTCGGTCACTCAGCCGCCAATTTGGCAAAATAAATTTTGTTCTCCTCGCCCGCTGAGCACCCGAGAGGGGTCCGGCCACCAAGCCCATGTTTGCCGCACATGACCTCAGTGCTCGGATTTCGCGAGTAGATCTTTCATTCGATCTGCCTTAAGGGCCTAGTCCGCGGAGCGGTATATAGAAGGCCTGACGGGTCCCTTCTATATTTGCTATATAAGGTAAATTTACGTTAAACGGTTTAATGAAAAGTATAAAAATATCAATATGAATTTACGTTATTTAATCAGAAAACACATTTTTTTGTGGACTTCCTTGTGGCTTCGGGACTATTAAATACCTGGGCAACAATTCTTTCCTTTTTTCCTTAATCCTATTTGTGTGCGTGTCACTGACCGATATTGCTCTTCTTCATTTTTTCAAAAAATCGTGGACACGCCCGCTTTCACACGTGGTCAAAACAAAATTATGAGTCCAATTCAGCTGACATTTTGAAATTATCGGTCTACAAGAATGTCTTACATGATAGAAGATTTTTATTGAGGTAGTGGCGCCATCGGGCGGTGAGGCTAAGTACTTATCGAATTTACGTAAATATTGTGCTCCGAAACTAATCGCCAAATAAACACCTTGGCAAATTGTGAGTCTTACTTTTAATTTATTTTTTACCTTTCTTAAATTGAATATATACCTTCAGTCACACCAGAGATTTCAAATGGCGTATTTGACATTTTTTACTATCATAAATTAATTTACAGATACCTTAGTACACTTACCCAAAAGTTTATTCATTTTTGTTATGATTCAGAAAATAGTTCAGTAGGGCTATAATTTAGACGCACACTGTATATTTGGGCAATTTTAATGCTTTATTAATATTCAATATAACAAATCTCACTGCATGTAAGGGATGTTATACCTCTATTCTTTGTTCAAATTTCATTTTAATTTTAAAATCGGAGAGCGCTGTAAAAACGTGAAAATTTTTTTTCTATACATAATTACATCTTTTATTCAACTGAACTGAAAAAACTATGATAGCTGGAACAATTTTAATAATGTATTTATCGTATAAGAAACACGTATACGTGATATGTAATAATTTCATTCAGATGATAACAATTTATTAAAAATTCTTATCAAATAACTATACGTTTGCTGAATTATCCACTTACAATACTTCGATCAATAACTTTTGTAAAAACTAATATTGTTTCCCCTATACTCCTTAATTTCTTTCACATTTCATCCGTCTTTCGTTTTTCGAAAACTAAAGTGTTTCTCAATATCTTAATCAATAAATCAGTCTCTCGAAAATATAACAAAATGTAAAAGGGTGAATTCCCAGAAGTGCAGTACCAAGTAATTGGATTGCCCTGATCTTTATTTTTATTCAACAAATCTACATTCATCTCCCTACTTAGGTTAATGGCTTTACGTTGGAGCGTTTCAAAAGTGCACCCTTTATCTAAAAACCGAGAGAATCGGGAAGCGAAATGTTTTACTCGAAGCTCCGATGTAAATTTTAGTGACATAGGTGTATGTGTATCTTTTATGCAGCGAGTTTTCAAACTAGGTCCGCTCTACATAGTAGCGTCAATCCCGCGCCCGTAACAGCTTTGCCTATTTTGCAATTTCAATTAGACTTGATTTACAATGTTAAACTTTTTTGTTGAGCTAGAACTATTTCGTTATTTTCTCCGATGGGTAAATCCTTTGAGGCATTCTGCCGTTACTCTAAGTTAGGGAAAAAAATGTTTGCTCGAAGGAATGTAATGGTTTATTGAGGCTTTATACAAAGCTTTATATATTATGTTTGGGTAAAAAGTTGATTTCAAGTGAAGTTGTCTTGTTTTATCTTTTTCTGACGCGTTCATGATTGTTCGCTTTCTCTTATCTGTTATAAAAGGATACTTTTGTCACATATTCTTCTATGTGCCACATCTATATAATAAATATTGAACCAGCTAGTTCTACAATATTTGCAGCACAAAATTAATTTTTAGAAGTAAAAATATTTACTCGTTTAAGGTATATATAAAAAGCAGCAGGTAAAGACGGGATACCAAACGAGCTACTGCACTATTGTGGACCAGGAATGACAGAACAATTAACAACATTAATTAATAAAATTATAAAACACGACAAAATACCGGAAGAATGGAGAACGAGCGAACTAATTCTACTATTCAAAAAACAAGATAAAAAACAGCCAGAAAACTGCAGAGGTATAAACTTACAACTAAAATTTTGCAAGTGCTAATAAATGAAAGGATAAGTTTAGCAGATGAACAACAGAGTTTTCGTAGTGGAAGATCGTGTACAGATGCAATAAAACAAATTACTCAGAAATCACTATAGAGAGTATAAAAGACCAACATTTCTGTCTGATAGACCTAAAGAAAGCGTTTGACAGAGTAAGACTCAAACTCAAAGATGTAATCCATCTTTTGTATAATAGAAAAGCTCCCCTAAATATTATAAAAACTATCGAAAACATCTACCAAAACCACAAAATAGAAGTCAGAATAGATGAACAAATAAACTTACAGAACCTATAGAAATAGGCAGAGGAATAAGACAAGGGGATTCATTGAGCCCCATGCTCTTTAATTCGATCATGGATGAAAGCATCAAAAGCGTTTGTTGATGAAAACTGCTACGTAATTCAAACCAATGTAAGTTTTTAACTAGAATAAACAACAATACTGTCGTTAATATATATGAAACTAATCTCGATTTAGTTTTTGGTCCATAATCATCCCATTACAACCTTCAAACAGAAAGCACTACGCCATTATTCTTGAAGTAGGTTGCAAATTTTTAATTTAACTTCTAGACCAAGTTTATTTTGACAGACTCCTTATCCGTAGATGGACACGCTCAGCATTCCTTAGTTTAATAAATCGATAGAACTTACGGTATACTCGCTTCTCAAGGTGTAAATGTCACTATCATCTGGTTATCATCCCATATCGGTATATAGTATATCGGTATATAGTATATCCCATATTGGTATATCGGTATATAGTAATAAAAAAAGCAGATCTAGCAGGCAAACAAGCTTTTGGCGTAAACGGTCAATACTCAAAAGCCCAACATATTTAAATCTGCAATGACCAAAAGCAAATGTTTAAGCAATAACAGTATGACACCTGGTAAATCCACTGGAAGACAATCTAAAGTATATCCCCTTCCAACTTTCAAAAGTCTCTAGAAAAGAAAAAGCAGTCATCCAAAGATTAAGAATTGGACATACTCGATTCACACATGACTATTTTATAAAGCCCGAGATCAAGTCCAGCTGCCAAATATTTAAGTGTATTTACCGCAAAATACATCCTTATCGAGTGTCTTTGGTATGCGAAATACATATTTAAGTTAAATATTAAACACATTTAAACTAACCCGATCAAGGCTTTAACCTAATTGATTTCTTGAAAGACATTCAGTTACTCGACGTTTTTTATTATGTGATTTTGTATTATCTTCATCTATTACTGTTATTATGCAAAATTATATCTTCATCTATTATTGATATATAGATTAAATTTTATTATACAAAAAAGTAAAACATTGAATACTGTAGCACGTCTAGTCAAACCCAAATTATAAAAACCACTTTTGTGCACGAAATGTACTTGTAAACTCCTGAATAAATATCGCACAAATTTAATCAAACATAAACGTAGTCGGATTTATATTTCCTTGGCTTCTAACACCATTATTATTCTTTTACGACGACAATAAAGTTTTGCCAATAATAAACAGCTTCCTGCTGCTAAACTACTTCAGAACTGCAAACTGTTTTAGCACTCTTAACGGGATTAGTCTTTCAGAGGGATTTCGGTTATTACCTTTTGAACAATCGCAAAACTCTAAAAGAGTTTTTATACTTTCTGCGAATTGGCAATTCTTAACAATAATAATAATATATTTATTAGAGAAATAAAGTCAAATAGAGAAATTTTACTTTTAAAAAAATTGTAAAAATCCTCTAATATTTTTTATTTTGTGGCGAAAATTTTTAAATGGGAGGAAATTTAAATTTTTAAATCATACGTATTGTGTCGCATGTGCAATAGTTTCAACGGGTTGAGTTAAGTTGAATTGAGCCCGTACAGGGGTATTTGTATTAATCTTTTGAAAACAGTACAGCCGTCTCTAATTCGTGTGTCTGTGACTGCCTCTTCCAAGGCAATGGTAAATAGGAGACAAGCCAGGGTATACTCTTGTCTTAGTCCATCCTTTATCTCAACTAATAGAGAATTCTCTCCCTGTGTTCCAACACTGGCATTAGACTAATTAGACACTGTCATTTTCGTTAATCGGATAAGTTTTGCTAGTATACTAAACTCACGATTGATTGGTATAGTACTGTTCTCTTGACACTGTCGTATGCGGCCTTAAAGTCGACGACCAGGTGATGGATTTTAAAGATAAATTCTATTGTTTTGTTCGAGCATTTGTATTATTTAATGAATCTGGTTAATTGCTGAATTTTTTGGAGTGCACTTGGTCTGTATTTTCAAACTATGCCCACTGTGGAAACTTTTGTAGAGAATATTTGTTAGTATTTTGTAAGAAGTTGTTATCGGGGTTAAACCTTCATAGTTGTCACACTGGTCCTGTTCGCATTGTGTGTTTAACGGACATATTACGACTTAAAGCCATTTACAGAGCCTGGTCTCATTTTGCCCGACAAAAAGTAAAAGTGTATGCAGTGTCTATAGCAGGGCGTCGACACAATCCTTGTAGAGCTCACTGAAGATTTGATCAGTCCTAATGATTTATTATTTTTAAGCTTTTTATTGGCATGGGCCACCTCTTCAATGGTAGGTATTCTTTCGTTTGGGTGAATAGATTTTAATAATTTTGATCTGCTAGGGTGTTATCTGCTTCTTAGATATGATGTTAATCCAGATTTAGCCATAGGGCTCACACTCCCTCTGAGGGGAAAATTCAATCATACCAGACACCTACGGTATCAAAAGGATTGAGCTCTGGTGGGACTTTTTCCATGTTATCGAGCCCTATATGACTTTGATGGCCACTATTATTATTAACATTATTAATAAATTTTGCATAGAAAAATTGAACCCATCTGTTTAAGATTGAGACCATATTACTTCTAAGGATAAGGATATCTCCTTCTTCAGCCTTACAGCTTTTTATTCTTGGCTTAACCTCTTTGCTTATTTTGTTTAGATTTTTTTAGAACTTTCGAGTTTTGTTTTGATTTCTTAGCCATTCTATGCTTTCTCTGCTTTTTCTTAAATTGTTCTTTTTTTCTTTTGTATTATTTTTTTTTCTTCTAGTCTTAGGATTCGCTATTCCTCCTTTTGCTGGTCTTGTATATTCAGCTTAATTTATCTTTGGGTATGCTTTATTTTGTTATCTGTTGCTTCTTGGCACTCCTTTTCAAACCATTTATTTTGTTCAATTGGTTTGGTTTTCCCTAATATTTCCGTTGCCTCCTCAGGGATTATTTTTCTACATTTTATCCACAATTCCTCCAAGTTTGCCCATTCATTTATCTTCTATACTCTTTTAGAACGTTTTCAATGCGCAGATTATCAACATTAATTCTGACTTGTTTTATATGTTTTTCCTTCTTTAGGTTTGGTATTCTTCCTCTTATTTTTGTAATTGTAAGGAAGTACTCACTATCTACGTTTGGATTTTGGTAGCTTCTGATGTCCATGAGATCGGAATGATGCCTTGTATCTATTGGGATGTGATCTATTAGGTTAACGGTTTTGATGTCACGGGATTTCCATGTTCCTTTTTGTATCATATTCTAGGGAAATCTTGTTTCTCCTACTATCATGTTTTTGGTGCATGCAAAGTTTATTAGTCTCAACCCGTTACCATCTGACTCTTTATGTAAGCTCTCACATCCTGTAGTTGGCTGGAAAATTTGCTCTTTGCCAATTTTTGCATTAAGGTCCCCAGCAATTATTTTCACGTCATAACGTGGGCATCGATCACATTATTTGCATAAAGTGTCGTAAAATTCATCTTTTTCGTCGCCTTCCTTTGCTTCTAATAGATTCTAAGTAAGCTGTAGTTAAAGAATCTTTCTTTAAGACGTAGATAACATATTCTGTTGTTTATGGGATTAAGGTTAAGGACTAATTGCTTTGCTTTTTTACTTACTAAAAAACCACTAACTCATTTTGGGTAGAGTATATATTGTAGTCTTTTTTCTCGATAATTCCTAAACCCGTCTATCATATCTCTTGAGTCGGTATTACATTGGCTTTTATTTTAACCATTTAATTCAGTTCTTGTGTTATAAATTTAAGAGCTTTTGCTCCTGACTCTCTGCTTCCCATTAGGGTCAGTTAGAACAATCTTCCACAGAGTTGCTAAGGTTACCGGGGTTCATTACTTGGAGGTGAGAGTTAGAATTAAGTAGGATAGGCTAGTGACGCTAACAGAATCATTACCCCATTTAAAACCCTGTGCTATAGGTATTGTGTAAAGCTATTTTTACTGATTCTGCTTTATCACTGGTTCAATAAACTTGCTTTTAATTCGAAATTAGTAAAAATTTGATAGGAGCTATCTGTTATATGGAGAGAATAAGATATGTGTTTACTGTATTCATTGCAGCCAATGCGATAATTCAAAAAAAGGTAAATTTACCTAGGCTAAGAAATCATATTTTGCAGAAAAATTCACAGGACAAAGAACTAAATTGCCTTTGTTGGATGTCAGTTATTAATTGTCATAACAATTTTTATAACCACCTTTGATAGATTTAAAATACAAAGTAGTGTTTATAATTTGACTTGTAAAAGTTTTAATATGATTTGTTCAAGTAATTTTAGAGTATGATTTCATCGCTTCTTAAAGCTAATTTAAATGCTGCAATGTAATACTGTTTTTTTTTTCAAACATGTTACAGTATTTTCATCATCATTATTTTGGCTTTACTACCCTGTGTGGGTCCTAGCCTCCCCAAGAATTTTTTTTCAGTCGTCCCTAGCCATCGCCTTCCTCCGCCAAGCACGTATTTCCATATTTCTCATATCTTGATCTATGTTATCTAGGAATCTTCCTCTGGGTCTTCCTCTTCTTCTTTGACCAATAGGTCTATCAAGGAGCGTTTTTCTAGCTGGGTCGGTTTGCTCCATCCGCATTACATGGCCTACCCTTCTCAGATGTTCTATCTTAATGTGTTTTACGATATCTGGTTCCTGGTATATTCTATAGGGTTTGAAGTTGTATCGTCTTCTCCAGACACCATTTTCATTTACCGCTCCATAGATTTGCCTTAGTATTTTTCTTTCGAAACATCCTAACATGTTTTTATTGCTTTTTGTTAAAGTCCAGGTTTCTGAACCATATGTTAGGACTGGGCGTATTATTGTTTTGTAGAGTTTTACTTTTGTATTTCTTGATATAACTGTAGATTTAAAAAGGAGATTAAGCCCAAAATATTCATTTTCAGTATTGACGAGCGTTCCCAGGTATACAAATTCGTTAACTGCTTCGATGACGTCGTTTTCTATAACAAGTGGCCATAGTATTTGTGGTTGCGTACCTATTTTCATGTATTTTGTTTTATTGGTGTTTATTATTAAACCCATTTTTTTAGCCGCTTCCTTTAGTGCTACGTACGCCTCTCGTGCTGCGTTTTCCGTTCTCCCAACAATATTGATATCATCAGCATATGCTAGGATTTGCACAGATTTGTTATATATTAAACCAGTAGTTGTGATGTGTGATGTACGTATTACTTTTTGCAGAGCTAGATTGAATAGTATACAGGAGAGTGGGTCTCTCTGACGTAGCCCGTTATTTGTTTTAAAAGGTTCAAACAGTTCCCCCTGGATTCGTACTTTGCATTCAACTTTTTCAAGGGTTAGTTTGGTTAGACTTACCAACTGATTTGGTACTCCTACGTCTATCATTGCTCTAAACAATTCTCTTTTATTTACAGAGTCGTAGGCTGCCTTGTAGTCTATATATATGTGGTGCGTGTCTATACCGTATTTTAGTGTTTTCTCTAGAATTTGTCTCAGGGTTGAAATCTGATAAATTGTTGATTTACCATCTCTGAAACCAGCCTGGTATTCTATTATTCTCTCTGCATATGGTGCCAGACGATGGCATATTATATTGGAGAATATTTTATACGCTGCATTTAGGAGCGTAATTCCTCGATGGTTAGAGCATTCAAAGATATCTCCCTTTTTGTGTATGGTGCAAAGTATTCCAATATTCCAATCATTGGAAAGGGACTTCTGTATCCATATTTCTTTTATAAGCTGCTCTAGCGCTATTATGATATCGTGGCCACCTTCTTTATATAATTCCGCTGGGAGATTATCTATTCCGGGTGATTTGTTTCTGGCTAGATTGTTTACAGCGTCTTTAACTTACAGGATCGTTGGTGGATCCTCCTCCCTCTCGTCTGCTCCGCTTACCTCACAGCTTTCGTCTTCCGGGTTTTCTTCTTCTTCCTCTATATTAAGTTTCTGGTTAAAATATTCCGTCCATCGGTTTAGTACGTCTGTTCTTGTTGTTAATAGATCGCCATTTAAACTTCTACATTGATTTGTATTTGCCTTGAATTCTTTTCTGTTGATGTTAACTTTCTTATAAAATGTTCTGAATTCTTTCTCTCTGTTGAGGTTTTCTATATATTGAAGTTCCTTTTTTAAGTGGTTTCGTTTCTTCATTCTGTGTATTTTCTTTTCTTCTCTTCTCTTTGTCTGGTAATTCTCTATACCTGTTCTAGTTCGGCGGGTAAGCATTTTTGCATAAGCTGCATTTTTTTTCTGTGTTGCATCTTTGCATTCATCGTCAAACCAGTGATTTTTTCTGGTACAAAATTCTGTTCCTATTTCATCTTGTGCTGCTGACTCAATATCTTTCTTTATCCTGTTCCAGTAGGAGTCTAGATGTAGATGTCTCTCTGGTCTTCTTCGCCTAGACTTTGATTCCTTAACCTATTGGTAATATTTTCCCAGTACTGCTTTGCAACAGTTGCATTTCTCAGCTTGTGTACATTCCATTTCTTTCTATCTATTTCTTTTTCTTTGTTAGAGTTTGAAATTCTAGCCCTTAGTGTTGAGATTACTAAACAATGGTCTGAGTCTATGTTTGCGCCTCTATAACTTCTGCAGTTTGTTATGTCCGTTTTGTGTCTTTAATCTATTAAGATGTGATCAATCTGACTAGTTGTTCTTCCATCAGGGGAGGTCCAGGTTACCTTGTGTATATTCTTGTGTTCAAAATAGGTGCTATGTTGTGTAGGCTATGCCTTCCTATAGTCCGCACTAAAACTCGCTCTCGTCCTTTTCTTTCATTCATATCACCTAGCACTATATTGATGTTATTTCTGGGGCATCTTCTGTAGGCTTGTTCTAGGTCTTCGAAAAACTGTTCTTTAATGTCTTCTAGTTTGTCGTTAGTCGGTGCATGTGCATTAATTAAACTGTAATTAAAGAATTTACCTTTTAAGCTTAAATAGTACATTCTTTGACTGTATGCTTTAAAATCAATAACTAGGACTTTTGTTTCTTAGTTTACTATAAATCCCACTCCATCTATGTGTTGGTTTTCATTGCAGCTGTAATATATGGAGTGGGTTCTCTTGTCAAGAATGCCTGTTCCCGTCCATCGCATTTCCTGCAGTGCCAAAACATCTACTCTGTACATGTTCACTATGTCTAATAGAGATGCGAGTGCTCCAGCTCGGTACAGGGTTCGGTTGTTCCATGTTCCTAATCTTAATTCCATTTTTCGTTTGCAGTGTCGTCGTAAGTTCCGTCCGGCTAATAGTTCTTGAGGTTCCGTAACATATGATTTTTACAGGAAAAGGTTGTTAGCCTCTAGCCAAACCCCCAACCTGGAGGGCCAGGGACTCTGTTGGGTTGCCATACCAGTCTGGTTTGGTTCACGGGTGATATTTTATTTCCCACCTACCCGGCAGTCCGAGGACTGGTTAGGGCGTTCCCCTATCCACCACCTGGGGACGCGTCTGATGGGCGAGAGACAACATCCACACAGATTGCAGTATTTTATCTTATACTTATACCATTCTAATAATTGCATTTTTTTTATTGCTACCTAACATCGATGTGTGATCTACGATTTACGATGCAGATCAAAATCTTTTTATTATAATATAAAATAAAGCAATAAGAAATTATTGCTTTTACCTACTATCTGTAAAAACTTTAGGAATATTTTTTATTTACACACATTTTAGGGTATCAATGCAGCTTTATCAATCAATACTTATCTCATTTTTTATTGCAGATCCTCCCAAAATTATCAGCATTGGACGAGAACGAGTAAAAACTGCTACACTGTTTTCATCGGCTAGTTTCGAGTGTTTGGGAGAAGGGAACCCACCTCCAACGTATCAGTGGATTCAGAAAAGGCCAACTCCTTCAGATAGTATTATTGAAAGGGGAAGAGATGCTAAATTATATATAAGTAATGTGACATACGATTTCCAAGGTGAATATCGCTGCAAAGTAACTAATATAATTAAGGGAGAAGAAAGGACGGAAATAAGCGAGCCAATTATTCTGCAAGTACATGGTAAATATTTTTTTATTACACCTATATACGAGGTATTTCATAAATGCAAAATAAGACAGCCAAAATTAAATCAACGTAACAATCCAATATCAAATAAACAGCTAGTTAAATCCATGGTTATATATGAATATCTATATTTCATTTTTTGATAATTTATCTAAAGACCTTTGTTATAATTTTTCTCTTAAAAAAGTCAAATTTTTTGTTTTATATTTTCTGTATGCATTTACATGTTGTTATATGTAAGTAATACATTATAACCATGAAAAAGTAGAAAGAGAACACAGAGGAAATTAAAATAAAAATTTCTACAGAGAAGTACGACAACATAAGAGAGGCTCGTACATAAGCACACCCAACTTCGTAGCAGATAAAAATGGAGAAATGCTGGCTGCCGAAAACAAAATAATAGAAAGATGGGCTGAATATTTTGAAGAGCTCCTGAATATCCAAAATTTCACTGATGAAAACACTGAAAATGGTGGAAACAACGGAGAACATGAGTATCAAACGGTCGAATTAGAAATATCTTCACCAAGCATGAAAGAAATTACGCATGCCATAAAAATGCTTAAAAACGATAAATCCCCTGGTCTGGACAATATTGATGCCGAGCTAATTAAAACAGGCGGTCATGAACTCATAAGTAAAATCCATCAATTAATAGAAATGGCCTGGCAACAAGAAATAATGTCTAAAGAATGGTGTGGTAGTATTATTGTACCAATACACAAGAAAGGAAAAAAAGAATCATGCATAAATTACAGAGGAATCTCACTAATCAACACTGCATATAAAATATTGGCTTCGATATTATTAAAAAGATTAGTACCATACGCCGAAGAAATAGTTGGTGACTACCAGTGTGGTTTCAGGCCTGGCAGATCGACTATTAATCAAATATTTACAATAAGACAAATGCTTAAAAAGTATTGGGAATATAATCACGACGTGCATCAGATTTTTATAGCCTTCAAACAGGCTTATGATTCAATTAATCGTGCAACATTATGGAAGGCAATGATCGAGCTCGGCGTACCCAAGAAACTAGCTGCGGTAACACAAATGTGTGTAAGTAACTCTTTTGCACAAGTTAGAATAGGGGGAAAAATATCAAATGCTTTCTGCGTAAATTCTGGACTGAGACAGGGAGATTCGTTGTCCCCATTGTTATTTGACCTGGCCTTAGAATATGTCATGCGAAAAATATATCCAAAAATCAAACCAGACATAACTGCTCGGGGAGCAAAAATCATACTCGTCTCGCCGATAACGTAGACGTAGTAGCACAATCAACATTAGAAATTAAGGATATTTTCTCGAACTTTGAAGAAGCTGCATTAAACATCGGTCTAAAAATAAATGAAGACAAAACAAAATACATGGTCGTCTCAAAACAAAAACGATGGCGAATAAGGCAAAACATTACTATAAATGATTACAACTAATCACGAAGTGGTTAAAGAATTTAAATATCTAGGAGCAACAATCACAAATGACAACAAATTAGAGCGAGAAGTTGAAACGAGAATAATGGCAGAAAACAGATCTTTCTTTGCAATGCAACATCTAATGCAGTGAAAACTTCTTTCACGATAAACAAAAATCCTGATATATAAGACCATAATACGACCAGCAGTCGCGTATGGAAGCGAAACATGGACGCTAACAAAAAGAGAAATAAATAAATTGCTGGTGTGGGAGCGTAAAATTCTTCGAATGATATATGGCCCTTGCAGAGACAGCGTGACAAACGAATGAAGGGGCAGATACAGTAACGAGCTAGAGTGTCTATTCGGAAAAGAAAATCTAGTCAGATATATAAAGGCCAATAGACTCAGATGGGCAGGGCATGTGATACGCAATAACGACAATCGCCTTGTAAACAATGTGTTCTGGGAAAGGCCAGAGGGAAGAAGGTCTGTAGGGCGGCCTAGAAAAAGGTGGAAAGATGCAGTCAAAGAAGATCTAGAGAAAATGGGAGTGCGACAATGGGAATTACTGGCACAGGACCGACAAACATGGAAGGCGGTAGTAAACGCGGCAAAGACTCACGAAGAGTTGTAGCGCCATTTATGATGATGATGATGATGATGATTTACATATTGTTCTTGTGATTTTTAATGTAATCTCTTCGCTCCATACGGGCTCTAACACCCTATTTCTCTGTTCTATCTATCATCCTCACGTTCATTGTATCCATCCCTTCTTCTGCTTATTATTAGCCTTCTATCGTTCATTTTTAAACATAGGCCTTTCTCAACTTCTTCCATCAATCTCTATCCTGAGCAGTATTCTTCCAATTTGTCCCAGCTATTATTTTTATGTTGTCTACCCATCATATCATCTATGGGATATTCCCTTTCATTTTAATGAAGCTGCTGGTTCAATAACGTCTTTTACTTTTGTTCTCCCTCTAATTAATAAATTAGTTTTGATGTTCCCTAAGTTAAATGTTCATAATCTGTCATTGCATTTCTCTTTGAATTTTCCTTAACTTTTCCAAATTTACTTTGGCTAATGTCCATGTCTGAGCTCCATATGTTAAGACAGGGAGGATACAGTAAACAAATGTGATGTGTTATTTTAAAGTTATTAAGGTTTTTTTATTGTTAATACATGAGACAGCTTTCCAAAGGCAGCTTTTCATCTCTTTGTTACTCTTTTACTTATTTTCTTTGCCTAGTTTTTTTTTAATTAGTTTTACATTTTGATCCAGATGGACGTATTCATTTGCATATTCGACAATGATTCCCTGCACTGTTATTACCGGTTTGTTATCTTTGTGTGACATGAATTTTGTTGTGTTGAGGTTCATTTTAAATCGTTTTTGTTGGATTTTCACATGCAACTTTCCAACACCCTTGCCAATTCGTTCCAGTCGGACGCTATTATACCTACATCATCAGCGTATCCAAAATGATTCAGATACTTTTTAATTACAGACGTTACTTGCCTTCTCCATTCCAACTACTTGAAAATGTCCTCTAGTACTGTCATAAGTATCAGATAGTCTTTTTGGTCGTTAGTAATAAACACCTACATTTTAGTTTGATCTTAAACCTAATAGTTTTTATCTTGAGTATATCTGGCTGTTGACCAATGTCGTTGCCCCATAGTTCCGTACTACCAAAGGCTTATTCATAATCTATAAACGCTACACAGAGAGAAAAATTATACTTGTCTTTTAGATTTTAGGGTATGCAAGTGGTCGCAAGCGCAGTACATCTTTTTAAATCAAGCCTGTTCTATTGGTTGGTATTCATCAAATTTCAATATAAGTCTGTTGATAATGACTTTAGTAAATGTTCGTGGTGCCTGATTTTTTGTGAATTTAGATGGTGTTAGAGGTATTCTACTGTTGTCACATTTATCTCAAATAAGAATTTATTAAACAGCGTCTTTATATATCAGCCAGTTTCTCTTTATCCTTCTTTCAACATTTCTATAAGAATTCCGTCACTTCTAGGCGTTTGCTCCCTTTTTATTTATTTGATGGCGTCTTCTTTATTTCCTTCGCTTATGTCAAGCATTACATTTGTTAGGATTCTTTTCAGAATCTGTGTCAAAGAAACATATTCACAAAGGTAAATTATTTATTGAGAGCTATAAAGGCCCCTATAGAATGTTTCGATTGATTTTATTATTTGGGTTTTTGCTGTTTTGAAGTTATACGTGTTGATTTTTATTTTTATATAGTCATCTTAATGTTTCTGAAGGTCTCTTTTATTAGCTCTCATTAGCTCACACAAGAATTGTCCATCTGAGTACCAGAGAGGATAGCTCTGAACTCTGTGGGCCAAGTAAATGTGCATTTATATTTCAATTATTAAAGGACTTTAGATACTACTGTTCTAATTATTTTATAGTTCTTACTCTTCAATTTTCAGACTTCCTTTTTAAGAGGAATATGTGAGACAGCAACTTGACTTTGTTATTTCATTTTTGTGTTTACTCTTTATTAAATTTAATTCGTACATATATGTGATTTTTGACGTGACAACGTCTTAAATTAGGTTGTGGCTCGGAGTCACTCATGAAAAAGTGTAACGCCCGCTCACGTCTGTTACGATGAGTCACCGAACTTGCGTCTCTCTCCCACTCAAACATGATCGGTCCGCTGGTGCGATGCTATTTCTCCTATCATCGTCCTATCCTCAACAAAATCACTCAAATAGAAATTAGTTAAGTTTAAGTTTACATGTACAATGTTTTAGTAAACAAAATATATTTCTATAGTTAAAATTTGTGCAATTCTTATTTTCATTCAATTCCTTGTTCCTATTGTGCAATTTAATAATATTCATATCAATAAATATTCTACCGAGAAAAAGACGTTGTCACGTAAAATCTTCGCCCGTAAAACCGACTTTACAGGCAACCGATTTTTTTTTCTGCTTTAACATCTTCCGCTATTACACTTTATTTTTAGTTTTTCCTTGTTATTGTCTTTTCTTTGGATCAACTGATTAAAAACTTTCAAATAGTCAAAGGATTATAACAAGAAATTTTTAAATCTTATCTGTAATTACAGCGATAGTGGCAACTTTGCGAGAATTAAAGAAGAGTTTTATTTTCTGTAGTGGAGAAACAAAATAAATTATAAAATTGGTGAATTTCTTTAGTAAAGAACAAAAATTGAGGTTATTATTAAACAAAATCGATAACTAAAATCACCAAAAGAGGACACTTACCTCATTGAACTGCAGCAAACCTGATTACGACGTTACCTATGTGTAGAGAAAGTTAGAAAAAATATAATATATTTAAACAAACATCAATTTTAACGGCTAATTAAGTTGACGTATACATTGAAATTATTATTATAAAGACAGCATTGGTAGGACTGATTTCTCTGAACCGTTGGGGTGTAAATAACTCCTTCCAACAAGAAGTTATATTATTTTTAGTATTTTAAAAAAATATTCAGGATAATAACAATGTGTTGATAAAACTCACAAGTTTAATTAATAATTTTATTCGGTTCTTTTTAATTAAACTGTATTAAATACAAATACTTTCCAAACATACGTAGGTATAAAGTTAGATCGAAATTTAGTAAATTTTGCCTTTACATTACTTTAGGGACAATACATAGAGATACGGTAGGATTACTAAGGTTCTAAAATATATTTTACGTGGCCGTTATTGAGTTCGATTTTTGTTTTTCATACAAGTTGTAAATGTATTCGGATTAAAGGATTATTCGCAGACTAATACCTTTGTTAATATTCTTTCATTATGCAGAGGTTTAATCATATTATATGCCCCGTAAAAAGTGCGAAAGGCTTACTGTTGGCTAATTTTTTAATAGTTGTAACGTGGGTTCAGAGTTATCAAAATATCAAAAGATTACTTAACGTTCTTTTATTATTGTTTAAAAAAATTTAATATTTTAGATTGATAGTCTAAATCCATCAATCTAGTTAATACTTAGGTAATCTCTTATTTGACGATATGCAGATTCTTTCTGATCGATGTTTTGTACTTACCATCCAGATTAAAGTCAAATGACTCTCACTGCCCCTAAAGAGAAACTTCACTCATCTCATATACCTACGATATCATTAAAATAATTGATCTTTGGGGGACTCTTTTGGGTGGTACCGACATCTAGGTAACCTTGTTATGTTGGATTATTTTTAGGATACACTTCTCTTTAAGTGCCTTTACTCAAAATGGTTCTAAAAATAAATTTTTCGTCATAACCCTTCAGTGGTGACGTAAGAAATTTACACATTACTGGTGACCTCGGTTTGTTGGACCGATAAAAATATATCGCTTTATAATATATTATGTTCTTATAAACACACATTTTTCAAATATATATATATATATATATATATATATATATATATATATATATATATATATATATAAAGTGCACTCGTAAGTGAATGGGATGTTTTCGGTCAATTTGGAGATAAAAAGACAAGAGTTGTGCTACTTTATCTATTTATTGAAGACGTTTCGCCCACTGTTCAATGAGCATCATCAGTTCCTCTAAAAGAGTGTTATTAGCAATACATCTAATATGAAAAACAATTAAGTAAATGATCTTACCTTTAAAAGATCTGTAGCATTAAAATGTTATTATTGTGAAGAAACATCAAAAATTAATCTACTAAATACAGCAGCAAAAACACAGAAACACAGAACGCCGGAAGATTCCCAATTTAAGTAATTTTATATTAATTTTTTTTAATTTAACTTTTGAAAACATTGATTGATTATAAAATCTATCAAAAAATGTAATTGTCAATTTTGAAATGTTATATTAACAACGGCACGGCTTGGGTTCTTGACTGTTATGATCATATTATGCAAAATGAAGTATTTGAAAGTTCGAATGTCAAAACTGACAATCAGCTGGTGAAATTAAAGGAAAAGTTTTGTAGATGCCAACATAAATGTTATGATATAATAAAAGAAGTTGAAGAAGAAATCAATAATTAAAAGTAGATTACGGAAGAATCAATTTTGTAGTATTAGTGCATGGTAAATTTGGCTTAAGTTGCTGATATCAGTTCTCTTATTTAATGCATTAGGTTGTTTCAAAATATGACACATCTCCATAAACTGCCTTTTATTAAGGTTACGTTCTCTACAGAGAATTCTAACATCATCAAAATTCACAGTATGTTTGGTGTTGATTGCATGTTCTGCAAGGGCACAAGTATGTTTAGAAAGTTTAATGTCACTACGATGTAAAGTAAGGCGTCCTTTAAGGGAACGGCCAGTCTAACCAATATAACATGCATCGCATTCAGAACAGGGTATGTGATAGACTACATTCACTTGTTCCAAAAAGGAAAGAGGTGTTTTAATTTTAGAAAACAAGTTCCTGACAGTCTTAGCATTATTGATAGCAATCTTAACCGGGATATTGTTCTGTTTGTACAATTTACATCGAGCAAAAAGACAAAAGAGGGAATGTAAAGGTAGTGGGGGCAAAAATATTGTTAGACAGGAAGTGCCATCTTAAGAGGCCAAATTAAACAAGGAAAGAGAGTCTTTCCTGGTTTAAGAAATTAAATTTAGTTGGGTTATGTTATTATTTGTCCCAACTGTCACATGAAATCTTATTTATATTGAAGTTTTTTAACAATTGTTTCACATTTTAGACTGTTATCGTTAATATTTAATTAAAATTTTCTCGTCTAAGACACATTCTGAAAACTATTTTATAGCTACTGTTAATAAGTGTCGGAAAATTTAAATTTGGCGCATTCGCATTTCCGGATATGTCCGCCATCAGAGGCCACTTTTTTGGTCGCCTTTTCATAACGATTAGATTCCCTCTTTTGTCTTTTTGCTCGATGACAATTTAATAAGCTTTTCAGTAACATATGGGAAATAGGGTAGTTAAGAGTAATGGGTGGTGGAAGTTGCAATGTTAGGAGAAAGTAGAGTACTGTTGCTTATAATATTATTAGAAATCATTCTTAGTTGATCACCATCAAGTAAATCATCAATAGAAGACCCAAAACTTGTTGAAAAAAGGTATTTATTTATGAGAGATGTAGGATAAGAATTGTCAGATAGTATACTTCTAAGTAACAAAAGAGAATCCCTTTTGTTATCAGGATGTGTTAACCTATGTAGCCTACAGCTGAGTGCTTTTATAAGATTTATTTTGTATTTGAACGGATGGAAATAATAACATTTTAATGCTACAGATCTTTTAAAGGTAAGATCATCTACTTAATTGTTTTTCATATTAGATGTATTGCTAATAACACTCTTCTAGATGAACTGATGATGCTCATTGAACAGTGGGCGAAACGTCTTCAATAAATAGATAAAGTAGCACAACTCTTGTCTTTTTTATCTCCAAATTGACCGAAAACATCCCATTCACTTACGAGTGCACTTTTTTTATATTAAATTAAACGGTCATATTCCTTAAAGATATATATATATATATATATATATATATTGATATGATTGGTGTTTATAGAAAATAATTTATAAGTTACAGTACTAGATAATATTAGATATAAAAAGTATTTGGTTATTTTACAAGTTATATACTAGAGAATTTTATAAAAATTATTTATGTGAGGGCATTTTTAAGAAATTAGCATACAATAATTGTAAAAAGTTGTATTTTAATGTTGTAAATATATTTAAGTGAGCCGTGTGATTAGGCAACCAGATATACATACTCTCGAAGTGACAGTTTAAGTAATGATTACGAATATAAAGTGGGGTTATAATAATAGGTTGTTTAAAATGTGTATTTTATTAAATTAGAATGTTAAGTTACTGATTTAAGTGTATATTCTGATCTGAAAAGCCTAAATGTCAACAAAATTATCAATAGAAAATTAAAAAATTCTCCAGAATAGAGAATTTGACCTTTGTTTACGGTGGAACATTCTCGAAATAATGGTTATGTCTGTGGATCGAACATATACTTTTTTCGAGAATATCCATATAGAAGAAATAGAACAAATCGAACATGATTTCTTACCAGATGGTTCTGGAACATGAAAAAAGGATATAAATACCCGGTGATTTGGATTCAAGAGGTCCATTCAGTTAGTCAATCAGTTATGAGTTACAGTTACTATGATGGCCAGTTTTTTAGTATGAAAGTTAGTTAGAGTCAGTCAATCAGTTATAATTGTTCAATATAGTGAGTTAAATCAAGATTAAGAAACAGTGTAAAGAAAATATTATTGAAGATTAAAAATTATGTTATGTATAAATGATGTTTGGATAATGGAAGAAGTATTAATTGAATATTAAAATTAAATAATATATTTGGTGATTGGATATTGGTATATAGAAAAGAAGAATAAATATAAATGCTGTTTGCTGGTTTGCTTGGTGGTTTATAAATGCTGGTGAAGAAAAATATCTTAAATTGGTGGAAGCTGATAATTGGAAAAAGTAATTTCACAAAACAAGGATAACCGAAGCTGCGCAGAAGACATTGAGTGGTGATTATAATATATACAGTGGAAAACAGTTCATTTAGGCATTCAGTGACAGAAAGGTACAAAAATTTGTTAATATAATTTAGTTAGTGTCATAACAATTTCAATTTTGAAGATAGTTTGTTTAAATTTTACATTGTCTATAGAATTTAATTAGTTTCATAAGAATTTCAATTTAAAGATAGTTTATTTTAAATTTACATTGGCTAGGTTAGATATATATGTGTGTTTCATTATAGATATAATAAAGATAATTTAAAAAAGTAAAAACCCTATATATTATATTATTAAAAAATACTCATTGCTCATCATTCACAAACAATACATCATAACAATATATATATATATATATATATATATATATATATATATATATATATATATATATATATATATATATATATATATATATATATATATATATATATATAAATGGCTTAGATGTAATAGTTTACAAAAAGGTTTAATCAAAAAAGTAATAGAACAACTAATATACATACATACATACCTTGATAAAAATAAAACATACATTTCCTACGCAAATACAAAAAAAAGTCCTAGTTTAGTGTCCCCTCAGCACATTGACTACAAACAGAGTTAACATGTTCTAGACAGAGGAATTTACTAAAAATTTTGCAGCTATATTTTATTTTCCTATTTTGTTTAAAAGTACAAATTTTTCAACGCCCAACTTGTGGCAACGCCTTTTCCTGTGGGTAGCTTCAATATTTGTTGTAATATTTCTTGGATGGGACGTGATATGTGTTGATCTGCTTTTCTTCTTATTGCATGTTTTTTTACGAGATCTCTGAATAGTTCTGTCAAAAATCTTCTTCTCCTATATACTATATCTTCTTTATGATTCATCATTATCATCACCCAACCCTTTACGTCCGCTGCTGGACATAGGCCTTCCTCATTTTTGTCCTTTGTGCTCTCTCTTGAGCACTTTTCATCAAATTTCTTGACATTTCCCTGAGATCGTCAGTCCAACGAGTAGGGGGTCTTGCTCTACTTTTTTTGTCTCGGCCTCCACTCAAGCAATCTCTTCAAGCACCTTTTATCATTGATTCGGGCGACGTGTCCAGCCCAGTTCCATTTCAGTGTGGTAATTCGGGAAATTACATACATCGGTAACTTCTGTTCTTCGTCTTAAGTCTTCATTTCTAACTCGGTCCCGAAGCGATATACTCAGCATTGACCTTTCCATTTCCCTCTAAGCTATTTGGAGCGTTTCAGAAGTTGTAGCTGTCAATGTCAAAGTTTTGGCACCATAGGTCATCACAGGCAACACACATCGTTCAAATGTTTTACGTTTCAAAGAAATTGGTATATCGCTTTTAAATATGTCTTTGAGTTTTCTATAGGCTGCCCATGCTAGGTGTATTCTTCTTCGTAGTTTGCATGTTGGTTGTCTCTTGTAATCCTTCTTTCATATTAAAGGTATATGTATTTTTCCACCAGCTCTACTTCGTCGTCTCCAATATTGATATTTTCGCTAGGTACTAGGTTTTTCTTGAATTTTGTTTTGGAGATGTTTATTTTAAGACCCACACTGGCACAGAATAACTGAAGTTTATAAAGCATTGTACATATCTCCTTGAGGTTGTCCGAGAACAAAACTATGTCGTCTGCGAATTCCAAATTTCTACCGCCAATGTTCAGTTCAGTTAAGTTTTTTACAAGCATATTTTAATACAGCGATAAACAGTTTAGGCGATAAGGTATCACCCTGTCGGACTCCTCTACCGATTGGGATATGATCCGTGTTTTTATATAGTTTCACCGATATAGTTGCGTTCTTGTATGCATTGTAAAATAACCTTGTATATCGGTAGTCAATGCGGCATGTTTGTAGTGCTACCAGGATTTTGTCAAATTCTACCGTGTCAAAAGCTTTATGGAAATCTACAAAAGCCAGAACGAGTGGTCGATTGTATTCGATAGTCTTTTCTATTACCGTTTTAATGCTCTGTAGGTGATCATTTGTTTTAAATCCGGTACGAAATCCCGCTTGCTCTATTGGTTGGTAGAAATAAAGTTTTTGCTTAAGACGTTTCGTTATTATTCTTGTAAGGAGTTTGTATAGGTAACTAAGAAGACTTATACGTCTGTAGTTTTCTAATTCATGGTGATCTCCTTTTTTTACAATAAAATTGTACCTCAGAATTGTGCCATTTATCGGGGATTCTTAGCTTTTTTTTTTTGATTACATATTTGTAAATTACAAATGCGTTAATTCCTGTCACATTTAGTAGGGCGTAAAAGACCAACATCGGCCATCTTCTAGTATTGAGGGCTACATTGTATTTTGATGATAACTGATCTACCATTTTAACTCCTATCCTCATTATGTTACAATCGATAATCATTGTTTCATCAATCTCGTCATTGTCATGCATGGAAGATACCAAACGAATGTTTTTCTTAAGTTTCGTACGTGTGATGCTAAAGTACAATTTTCCCTAAATGCAAACATACCTGATGGACTTGGTCTACCTGAATCTTTAGTAAACTGGGTAGGTAGCTGTTTCTTATTATTTCGTATTGTACTCAAGAATGTTAATTTATGCTTATTGAGTAGTCGTTTGCATAGTTCAATACTGGTGAACCCATTATCAGTGACTACTTTTCGATTAGATCTACTAATTGGCTGAACGAATCTATACTAATCACATCAATAGGTGGTAGTAGGAGGTAGTAGGTTCAAATGAAGAACTATTTGGTTGTTTACCAACATATATCGGCATATTATGTTATAAAACATTTTAGCATCTACTAAGGAGAATATCTTAATCCCGTACTTAGCAGGCTTGGAGGGTATGTACAGTTCCCGTCATATAAAACTGGTACACTTTGTTTTCCCAATGTAAACATGTGTTCAGACTTAGTTCGTGAAACAATTCGTTATTGCCATCACAGATAACGGAATTGCACTAAATCTAAATAAAAAAAAAAGTTAAAAAATGTTTAAAGTTTTATATAGGTATTATTATTATCATTAACAACGAAAAACCGTATCTAATTAATTTAATAACAAGAGAGAGGGTTGCGTTAATGCCCAAAATATCTAAATGATCTTTAAACTTAGGGTATTGGCACAGGGAACATTGGAATGCATCTACTATAATTTTATAATGTGTCTGTCGCACAGCCCTCCTTTTAGCTGATTTGATACAATATTTCGTTAAACTGGCAACGTTGCCCTAGAAATTAGAATGTCATATGTGACAAGATCAACTTACACAACTTTAAAAACACGATTTTCGATTATAAGAGTTGTACCATTTTTTTATGACGCGAACGGTACTGTCGAAATAGACAGTTTCCACGAAACGCTAATAACATCTCGTCTATGGTCATATATTGAGATGGATTGTAATTATTGATGCAGTTTTCACTCACTTGGCAAAACCCATCGCGAATTGGAACTAGTTCATCTACAGCCTTTTTGTTTTTCGTTTATTAGAGTCATTAAATCTTAGACGTCGGAGGAGAAAAAAAAACCTTGTTGTGACATGGTCAAACGAAACAACTCTGATGAATCACCGGTTGTACCAAAAATTTCATGACACTTCCATCAGTTTATTTTTTTTTGACTCCAGCTAAGTACAATAAACCAATCAATTCTTCTACTTCTAAGACATCGGTAGACCTTGTATAAGTTTTTCTGGTATATTGGCCTTGAGCAAATTTCTCAATGTTCAGATTTGTATAGGTAAGAATGGTATTGATAATAGAGTCGTCAAAAAACTTTTTTCAGATTTCTACAGGGTCGGTCAAATTGCGGGTAACCCGTGTTGGTCCCGGTAATTGTGTAACAATGTTTTTTAATCTTGACCTATAGCTTCTTAAATTCATTGGTTGACACGTGACGTCATGAAAGAAACACTTTCTTTCATGACGTCACTTTATCTTTACCAGTATAACAGAGACTGTCAATATTTTCTTTGATTTAGTGAAAATTGCATTTCTTGCTTTTGATTTCTCCACAATGTCTATAAAGTACTATACTACTATACTATAAGTAATAATGAATACTATTATTATTTAATGAACAATTATGAACAAATATCACAGTAGTCGTGCATAAAAGAAATAAATATCTTACCCTTTTAATAAACAAAACTTGGTTAGTCAAATTGTTTTTATAAGTACGACTTCGGTGACGAACGTATCGATTGCAGTTTCTTCTTTGGTTGTTTCCGTGTAAATTTATGGATTTCTTTGTGCTGGACAAATTCATTCTTAACATTTATGTGTAAGCCCTGGCATAGAGTCGTTCACTATTATTGTTTACTCTTTCTACTCTATATTTCTCCGGTATGAGATTTGTTCCGATTTATATTTATAAGAACGTCTCTCAGTTTTTCGTAAAATTCATCCTTTGTATACGCATTAACATCTTCACTAGGTGCGAGGTGCATATGCTCCTATTCGTTCTATGCAGCTGACGGAAGGGGATGTACTTCACGTTTAAAGCGCTCATATCGGTCAAATTTGTCATCACCGTAAGGTTTTTATACCTTATTATACATTATAATTGTTCAAAATGATAGTAGGAAATATTTGCATCGCAAACTGCTACAGTAACAGTAAAAGTGATGTCACTTTTTATTGATTTTCGAGTCAAAAACATAAAAGACGTCAATGTAAACTGTGGATTGCAGCTATAATGACTAATTTATATAGAAGGAAACTTTTATGTTAAGATTACTATAAATTAAATTTCACATATTGTTATAAACGTATTAACTAGTTTTATAAAACGTCCAAATTTTAAACTGTCTACAAATCTATTCGTAATACATAAATACTACTGTAAATTTATGTATATATCAATAATTAATATACAGACAATATTTATCATTAATTACAAATTTTTTATTTTAAAACTGCAGATTTATAAATGTTTTCAATGGTGTAAATCTTTTCGTGATTATATAATAACCAATAGAGGGCGACACTTGTTCAGCTGCACAGAGCCAATAATGACAACTGATTGCCCATTTCTGCATATGTCCATTTTTATTATCTGTTCGTCCACTTTCTCCCAGCTTTTAATGTTTTTTCTGAGTCTCTTGTGGACAGCAATAGAAACTTCTGCTTTTGGTTTGACACCTTTTTCAACGCCACTTTATAAATGAAACTCACCCATTTCCTGACTTCATTTTTCTTTCTTTTTAGTTTTTTTGGGGATACATATATTCTATATAGCGTCGTTTCAGTTCTCAAAAGACCTGTATTATTTGCTTGATCCGTAAACCTTGAATATTCTATGTGGGCAGTTTCATTGTCCCTTTTTGGTGAATTTGTCGTTTTCCATCTGGTTTCCTAGGCTGTTAATTAAAACTTTTAGCATCTTGTTTTTTCTAAAAAAATAGGTTGCTAGCGTTTCGTTTTAACCACATTTTTTATCTTGGCTTAGGACCAGCAACATATCACTAAGTAGATTCTAAGAAAGTTAGAAATTAAAAAAATTAGAATACTAAAACAATGAACGGTTTCTAAGGAAAAAATATATACGGAGAAAAGTCCCGAAGACACCAACAGATATAAGTTTTATATTTTAACTTATTTCGGTTAACTAGTTTTTACTTCGATTGTATAGTTCTAATGCTTAATTAATTCTAAAATAGATTTGTGTTTCTATATTTGCAAGCTTGACTTTCTAGAAATGTTATACATATTCAATAAAAACCGTTCCAATAGTAACTACTCAGTTCTCTTCTTCGGTTGAAACGAGCAAAGAAAACGCGAATCTAATTATGCTAAACCTTTCGTATACCCAATTGTAATTCATGTAATTCAGCCCATAAGCCACAGGCTCCCGTGTTGACTTTATCCCACTTCGGAGGTAATTTATGCAAGCTATACGTGTGGTTTTCTCCGACCGTGTGTACCTTTATACCGAAAATTGGATATCGACGTGCAAATGTGTAAATTCTACCTCGTCTGCCGCTATGCTTGGCACTATCACGCCAATTGCCTTGTAGGTTATGACTTTATTACGCTATATACTCAGACGTTTTTTATTTCTCAATCGCACTTTGTCATTTACAATGAAACCTATTGGAAACAGCTGGGTTCTAGAATTTACACAGTTAAAATTGTTTGAAGGATCTTGTAAAACAACCTTCTTTATTAGTCTTAGTCTTGACACACTAGAATAAAATGCGTTTAGTTTTTTTCTCTTTGTTTACACGAGTATTATCCAGGTAAGTATAGCGTATTATTTTAATTAATACCTTGTGGGTTATTCTTTGTCAATGACTTAATTTTTGCGATTGGTTAACTTATACATAACTTTTATTTTTGTTTTTTTTTTTTTCAATTTGCTAGTTTTTACCATCTTCAATTTGAATTGTTCTGTAGATCGTAACTCCCAAAAGATTTTTATAAAGGTATAATCGCATATACGGTGCATATTCAATTGGTGTACCGTATTGCAGGAAGGTTCTGCATATTAAATCTGCAATATGGTGTAGTAAAATTATCCTAGTTCTTACCTAATGTTTTTAAGGCGTTGTCGTTCAAGAGACGAACCTCTTCTAGAGTTTGGAACTCATCCATTACATAAGACACTAAACAATTGGTTAACTAATATCAGTAGATCACTAGTCATACCACAATAAAGTTAAAATAAGAGATTGCAAAGCTATCTAAAGTAATAATATAAACACATACTTTTAATTAATTAATCCTCACCGTTGCCAGCTTCCTTCTCAGTTTTAGTTTCCTAATCTTAGACATATATTTAATTTTAGAATATTTTTTAATGTGTAAGCCTTTTATTTTGCCCATATTGACAATTAAAAGTTAATATCGTAAAAATATTTAACCCATTAAAGCGGTGTAATATTTTTTCTTAGTCGTTTAATGTTAATAAAAATAAAATACACATTTTACCTGCAAAATTAAAAACAAACACTAACTAAAGAACGTAATATAATAGGTATCATTTCTGTATTTTCATCATGAAGTGCCAATCCTGGTTAAGTTGGTACTAAACTAAATAACAAAAATTGGAAAGTTTCTCAGCTTATATATGTATATATATATATATATATATATATATATATATATATATATATATATATATATATATATGTATATATAGGCATCTCCTAATTTTCCCCATTCATCTCTGTTGTTTGTAAGACGTTTCCAAATTGGCCCTGCAGTTCTTTTAATATCGTCGCTCCATCGCATTTACGGTCTTCCTCATGGTCTTTTGGCTTCATAGGGCCGCCAACTCCCGATTTCTTTATTCCATCGGCCATCCGTAAGACGTTCGTTATGTCCAGCCCATTTCCATTTCAGTTTAGCTGCCAGTTCGACAGCATCTTTTACTTTTATTCTATTACGAATGTTTTCATTGGTTTTATGGTCTTTGAGTGAGATACCCAGCATCTGTCGTTCTATAGCTCTCTGAGTTTTTCTGATCTTCTCCATGTTTATTTTAGTGAATGTCCAGGTTTGAGCTCCCTATGTAAGTACAGATAGGATACAGGAATTAAATACTTTGGTTCGCAGTCTTTGAGGTATATTTTTATTTTTAAGTACGTATGAGAGTCTTCCGAATGCTGCCCACCCAATTTTTACACGTCTGCTTATTTCGGTCGTCTGATTTTCTTTGCTTACCTTGACATTTTGACCCAGATATGTATATTCATATACGTGTTCTATCTCTGTCCCTTCGGTGTTTATCATAGGTTTGTCATCTTTGTTTGACATTAGTTTAGTTTTGCTGAAATTAATTTTCAGTCCTTTTTTTAGGTATTTTATGTGTAGCTCCTCAATCATCGTTTTCAGTGCATTCCACGTGTACTACACGTGGAATGTGTACTACATCATCTGCGTACTACATCATCTGCGTATCTAAGATGATTTAAGTATCATCCGTTAATAGGGATTCCTTTATTTTCCCAGTCTATTACTTAAAGATATCTTCTAGGTCAGCTGTAAATAATTTTGGAGATATTGTATCTCCTTGTCTTACTCCTCGGTTGATTTTTACTGGTCTTGTTTCGATTCCATTACCCAACGTCACTATCATTTTAGCTTGTTTGTAAATATTATGTATTAATATTCTGTACCTGGAGTCGATCCGGTTGTTGACTAATGCTTCTTCTATTGCCCACAGTTCTATGCTATCAAAAGATTTTTCATCTATAAAAGCCAGACATAATGGGAGATTGTATTCGTTAGTCTTTTCTATTAGGATTTTTAAAGTATATAGATGGTCACTGGTGCTGTACCGTTTTTTAAATTCAGCTTGTTCTACTGGTTGATATCCGTCAAATTTAATTGTGTTAATGTTAACCTGTTTGTAATAATCTTTGTAAACGTTTTGTAAAGTTGTGAAAGAAGTGAAATGGGGCGATAATTTTTCAGATCTGTGGTGTCCCCCTTTTGTGTATTAGTATTGTTTTAGCAGTATTCTATTATTCGGGTATGTTGCCTTGGAATAGACATTTATTAAATAGTATTTTTAGATATGTGATGGCTTCTTCTCCGCCTTCCTTCAGCATTTCTGCTAGGATTCCATCGCTTCCAGGAGCTTTATTCCTTTTATTTCTTTTACTGCTCTTTCTATTTCTTCGGGGCTTATTTCGGGCATCACTTCTGAGTTGACATTTGTTATCTGCCTTTTCAAGTTCTGCTTTTAGGAGTTAGGGGAATCGTTTCTAAAACGGTACAGATCGGCGTAGAACTTTTCAATTGAGTTTGCAATATCAGATTTACTTTTTTCTAGTTGTCCATGTTCATTTTTAATAGTTATTATGTTTTTCTTTCTTAGTTTCGGTTGGGTGCATTTGAGACTTCGGTTTTTCTCTATGATTTGTTTTATACGGTTTTCTTGATGTTTTTTAATGTCCTCTTTTATCTGTTTTCTTATTTTTCCATTAAGTTCCTTAAATTCTGCAGTATCTCTTTTGTTGTGTCTTAGATCTTTTCTTTGTTACAGCATGTTTTGTGATTCTACACTTATTTTGGATTTTCGTTTTCTGTTAGCGGTTGCCACTTCCGAGCTTACATTTAATAGTTCTTTTATTATGACTTCATTGATTTCATTTAAGCTAAGTTTATCTAGATTTAATACATTCGTGGGTGTTAAATTGCTTTTATATTGTTCTGTATTAGAATTTAGTTTATCTGTGTCTATATTTCAAGTTTTTCTAAATTTATTTCTATTTTTATTATGTTTTATCTCTAATTTGGCTCTAACCATTCGGTAATCGCTACTTACTGACGCAGTATTTATTACTGTTACGTCCTGTATAATATCTGTTTTGTTACACAGTATGTAATCTATTTCGTTCCGAGTTTTTCCGTCTGGGGATAGCCACGTCCACTTTCTTTGAGGTTTTTTCTCATAGAATGTGTTCATTGCATATATGTGTTCATATACATATACATATATATATATATATATATATATATATATATATATATATATATATATATATATATATATATATATATATATAAACATATATATATATAAACATATATATATATATATATATATATATATATATATATACAGTTTCACCAATATAGGTAACGTATTATATTATTGTTCTAAGGGCCTTTATATGTGGAATGCTTCTATATGTCATTGGAATATCCAAAACAAATACGTCTAGCTAAATCTTCTGTTGGAAGGTAGGAAGGTAGCTAAAAGTAAAACAATTTTTAATCCAATAAAAAATATTTTTCATATCGATTATATTTCTTATAATAATGACGCGGTATGTCTTCTTCTATGTACAGCTTCTTCTTGATATAAGGAAGGGTCGTATTAAATTTACTATCAATAGATTGCCTTCTTTTTCTCAGATTCTTAAAAATTTGACTTTTTATTAACAAAGTATATACACTACAAACTTGGTGCATCTTGATAACATATTTAATAATTCATTTGGTTCCTTCGATATTTGGTTTATTTATTGAATACTTTTCATTTTCTAGGAGCACCACAAGTTTTGCGACAGTCTGCCATGCCAGAAGTCGTTGTTGAACGTGGTCAGCCGGCAGATTTGAGTATGGTGGTTTGCGCAGATCCAAGGCCTAGACTGGTCGCCTGGGAATGGGGATCCTTAAGATTGGAAGCTGGAACAGAAATGGGTAAGTATTTAATACATTGTTATATTTTCTAACCTTGAAATGGATATATTTACGTAATCCTTTTAGTCACATTAAAAAATTTTGAGATAGATTGTATCCATAATATCTAATTTACTAAGAAACTACTACCCCAGTGGTCAGAGACAAAAATGCCACCGAACCTCAAAGAAATTTGCTGCTCCTATTCTCCTCCTCGCGATTCTCGATTAAACCTGCCTTGTAGGGAGAAATAGAAAACATCGATTTACCAAGAAAAAATGTTTCAAACAGGAAGTGTAGCTGAGATCAGTTTTGAAGAAAAATTTTTATTAGCCCTTTTTCTGTAGAATGAACCATTCTCCCTGAAACAACGCGTCAAACGACCTGCGATTCGCAATGTCATTTATGCGCTCGAAATCAGTTTTTTGAATATAGTTTATATAAACTCGACAATAAAAATTCTATATCTTTTGACCAGAGCATTCTATCGACAAAAATCAAAATCCGTTGTAAAGGCAAAGAGTACAGCTTACGTATGAAATTTTTAATTTTGCCACAAATGGAATTAGTTTCTATAATGCTATTAAATATATAAACGTTGTGCGATTTTTGCCTTTTTTACGATTCTCCTGAGAACCATAAAATATATTACTTTCTTTGATTGGTTACTATGGAATTTCCATTGTTAAAGGCCAATCTTTAAAACCTATAACATGAAATTTTGATTTTGAGTTTTGGTAATAAATATGATTCATTTGAAATATATCTTAAAAACACTGAATTAAAATTTTCACATAACAAACGATCTGAAACGTTAAAACTACTTTTTGGATAGTAAAAGTACGTCTTTCAAAACTAAATAACTTCACCCACAAATTTTATCTAATGCCGTTTTTGTGGAAGCATTTTCCATTCGAAAGTTTAAATTCAGCGTTTTCTAGGCACATTTCAAATGCCTAATATTTGTTGTCAAAACTCTAAATAAAAATTTCATGTTATAGGTTTTGAAGATTGAAGATAGGGAGGCTAAGGTCGCCCTTCTCCATTTTCATTGTATGTTTTTATTTTTAGACTTAATTTTTATTTTTAGAATTACAATGGTCATTTATTTCTGACGGTTGCAAAAGGCTTGAGACAGGGAGATCCCTCATCCACTATGTTATTCAACTTAGTGTTAGAAACTGTAATCAGAAAATGCAACTTGAAGGTGGAAGAAACGATAATGAAATCTGACGATCTAACTATCCTAGCAAAAACCGAGAAAAAATTAAGAAGAGTTGTGAAGAAAATCATCTAATAAGCACATAAATTCCGATTGGAACTAAATGAAGACAAAACCAAATATATGATCATGGGAGGGACAGAAGGAAAAAAAGAAGACTTTAGTGTGAGGTCTGTAAGTGGTAAAAGCTAGACAAATTTAAATACCTGGGTGTAGTTTTCGATGAGAATGGAAAAGAGAAATGGGAGCTCGAAGCCAGAATAGCAAAAAAAAATAAAAAATTAGGTAGTTTAAGAGGCCTACTGAATTCAAAATACGTTTCTAGACAAGGTAAACTCAGAATATATAAAACAGTAATTCGACCCACAGTAACATATGCCGGTGAGACATGGACATTAAATAAGAAGGAAGAGGATACTCTGGAAAGATGGGAAAGGAAAATATTGAGACGCATATTCGGAGGACGGAAGACAGAAGATAGTTGGGAGAGAAGAACCAACAATGAATTAATGGCTTTATACAAAGAACCTACCATTACCAAGTTCGTCAAGGCACAAAGAATCAGATGGTTGGGACATGTGGAAAGAATGGCAACAAACAGAATGCCTAAACTAGTAATAACCAGAAAATTAATCGGCCCCAAAAGAAGAGGTAGACCCAGAACGAGGTGGATTAGTAAAGTGGAGAAAGACCTTAAACACGTGAAGGTGAAGGACTGGAAAAGAAAAGCGCAAAATAGAAGCGGATGGAGAAATATTGTACACCAGGTCCTTCAAAGTAGCTAAGAATATTGTATATACATATTTAAGTTAAAGTTTTGTTTAAAATAATTGTAATTAGTTAATATTAGGATTATGTTTAAAAAAAATGCCCTAGGCCTTAACGGCCTGTTGTGCGGAAAAATAAATAAATAAATTTATTTCTGACTCCGTTCCTGGGCCATTTCTTTTTGTCTCTTTTTGTCTTTCGCCAGCTTAATTTGCTTAAAAACGATGATCAATAGGACAATCGCTGAAGCAATTGTTTCTGCATCTCCAAGTAAGAATACGCTTATTGTTTGCGATCATTATTTTGGCATATCTTCCATAGAATCATGCATTCCTTCAAATCTATTGACTGTGTAACGAACGAAGTCGTGTTCTTGACTCATCACTGCACAATTTACAACCCAAGGTTGGCTAGGCTGTCTTCATAATTAGAAATATGTACCAATAAAACTATGTAACTAGACGTATTTGGTGATGTGAAAACTTATGCACCATAATACAGCCGACGATACTCAAAAAAATATTAAAGGATGAGATATCCGATTTATTTTTCATTCATCAGGTGAACCATCCAGTTTATTCATTCTCGTGCCTCACAACATAATGAAAAATATAGTATCACAAAGTCCTTTAATGAATATAAAATTGACTAATTAATAAGAATTAATAAATTAATAAGAATAAAATACATTCACTTAATGGTAACTTCGTTGCCACGTGAATTAGATCATTTTTAAACTTTTATTAAACTTAATTAGTATCTTCTACGCCGAGTCAACTAGTAATCTATAAAAACTAGAATAATTTTGATACCGGTTTATTATCTATAGAAAAAACGAGTCTAATTTCGATTAAACGTAATAAAAATATATATTACCTTATTACTGATTTAAAATACAATGTGTTTTTTGTTCAGACCATTATTTTCTATCAACAGTTGTGAAAAATGCCATTAAGAGGTTAGGTCATAACAAAACCTATTTATTTTAAGTCCA
Organism: Diabrotica undecimpunctata; assembly: GCF_040954645.1. Classification (NCBI taxonomy): domain Eukaryota; kingdom Metazoa; phylum Arthropoda; class Insecta; order Coleoptera; family Chrysomelidae; genus Diabrotica; species Diabrotica undecimpunctata. The sequence continues at coordinate 123,924,163 of NC_092803.1, read as the reverse complement.
ATTGCACCGTATTAATCATAATGTACTTTGGTGAAGACATCATTAAAAAACCTTCATAATTCAAGCTCTACACATACATTTTTCTGATGTTTATGCGACCTAATTTAACTTTAACGACTTTTATTAGACTCCTCGGCCACTAACCTGAACTTTCAAATGAAATTTGCGTGTTTTTACAACTTTACGATTTAGATAGATCGCATATATTTCGTGCAAAAGCTTGGATGCATTATATTTTTAGATTTCCAGTGCGGAAAACATACATGAAGATATACGGCAAAAATTGAGCACCCTTGAGTCGTTAAAATGTTTACGTCTTTTGCTGGAAGTTTTTTATAGCTACTTCTTAAAGATACAAGTAAGAAGATCAGGAGCGCCGACAATAAAAAAATACAATTTACATGGAAATTTTTATAAAATTACCGTATTCGATTTACTTTAACATATACTTAAATTTTAGTCTATTATACTTGTCAACTTGTCAACGCAAGAATTAGTTGTAGAATCTGGTCAATATCCAATGAATCGTATGTGCATATTATGAATTAGGATATTTCTTTTTTAATTTTTCATTGTTCTACAGTAATGATCAAAATATGAATACGACTGGAAAAGAAATTATAAAATTAGTTTAGATTATATTAAAGTGTATAACAATTTGTCCACATTTGTAATGATACAGACCAATTTTTGAAAAAAAAAATTTGGGGAAAATTTAGAAAAAAAAAAGAAATAAAGGAAACTGCTAGTGCATCATTAATACTAAAAACTGATAGAATAAAGCCTATAGAAAAATTATATTAGCTTACCTGATGAACTTTATCGGGCAAACACAACACAAACGACTCACTTTACTATTAAAGATGAAGTGAGGCTGTGTTTTTCATGGAGCCGGCTTCCCTGTCGAAATTACACTACATTTGTTTATTGTTCGATTGTATTAGACCAATCAAAAAAAAAAGTTTTAAAAGATGCAGTTTAAAAACAACCATAAGTGCTTGTAGCCACGTAGGAGATCTAAACAGAAAGTTGGTAAAAAATAATAATTTTAACAAAATTAGATATTGTTTTCTGACTTTCCTAGATATTAGAAATAAATGTCGTAGATTTGGCAGTTTTACCATATAGTATTATATACGGTGTGTAAAAGCCAAATGGAATAAATTTATTATTTAAATTACTGTACATATTTATATAAAATCCCGAAACACGTCAAATTTAAATAATAACTTGACATTCTTTAACGTGAAAATGCAACCCCTACCTTCAACCCCCTTAGAATGACAGGTATAACTTTCCTTTCCCAATTTTTAAAATAGGAAGTATAGTCTTGTGATATATCGTTTGAAAGGTCTTTTCATTCTCCATTCAAAAATGCTGTCGCTTTTAAGTTTATTAAGATTAATTAAGATAAAATAAATTAAATTCATGTGGTTACCGAATTTCTCTAAAATATACTCCAAACTTATTTCCCGTTTAGGTCTGGATAATGAGAAAGTGAACAAAAACCATAACAATGTGGTTTTTAGATGGTAACCTTTAAAAAACTTTAAAGAATTTCCGTGGCAACGTTATTTTAATACGCATTAGTAAATTGTTTTATTTAAGTTGTCAGTATTTTAATTTAAGTAAAAAGTTCGTTCAATTCAATTCTGAAAAATGGTTAGATTAACGGAAATACATAAAATAACAGTTTTACAAATGATTGGTTACGGAGATAACACCCGAACATAACAAGAAGTAACTCGCCTATTTCATGAGAAATTTCCTAATTTATCGCCTATATCCCTAAGTAAAATAGAGAAGCAGTTTCGCGAGTTTGGTCATGTAAGGCAGATAAAAAAAGCAGCTGCCAATGCACTGAGTGATGAACTCAAATTAGATGTGTTGCTTGAGTTTCAGGAAAATCCACATACATCGAGTAGACAGGCATCCACTACATTTGATGCTAGCCATACATCGATACTAAACATATTAAAAGAAAATAAATTGCATCCCTATAAGATGATACCTACTCAGGAGCTCATGGAAGACGATTTTGATAGGAGAACTTTTTTTGTGAGCAAATGATGGACATGTTGGATAACAATATTATCCGATTAGAAGACGTTATGTTTTCTGATGAGTGAGTTTTTCACTTAACGGTCATGCTAATCGGCAAAATTGCCGCTACTGGGTCACGGAAAATCCTTACTGGATGAAAGAAGAACACACTCAATACCCTCAAAAGGTTAATGTTTGGGCAGAGATCGTAGGAAACAATATCATTGGTCCCTTTTTCATTGAGGGCAACTTGAATGGCAACAATTATTTGGCACTACTTCAAAATGATGTCATTCCAACGTGGGCAAATTTATATACTGATCCAGGAAACCCTCAAGTTCCAGCGAATACGATATGGTTTCAGCAGGATGAAGCACCACCACATTACCAACTTAATGTCCGGCAGTACCTCGATACAATATTTCCCAATCGGTGGATAGGGAGGCGAGGATCGATTGAATGGCCAGCGCGACCACCTGATCTTACATTATTAGATTTCTTTTTATGGGGATGTGTGAAGAGCCATGTGTACAAAATAAACCTTCTGATTTAAATGACTTAAAAGAACGAATAACGCTTGCGATTAGGTCGATCACGCCTGTTATGTTAAATAATGTTAGAAGACAGTTTTATTTGAGATTAGGATGTTGCCAAGACGTTCGCAGTGAACATTTTGAACATCTTCTTCATTAGCATTCATAGTTCTTTTTCGTGTTCTACATTTTATTACGTTTTGCATTACATTTTATTTTTTGATTGTATTGTAGCGAATTTCGGTAACCACATGATTTTAATTTATTTTATCTTAATTAATCTTAATAAACTTGAAAGCGACAACATTTTTAAATGGAGAATGAAAAGACCTTTCAAACGATATATCACAATCCTATACTTCCTATTTTAAAAATTGGGGGTTGTACCTGGCATTCTAAGGGGGTTGAAGGTAGGGGTTGCATTTTCACGTTAAAGAATGTCAAGTTATAATTTAAATTTGACGTGTTTCGGGATTTTTTATAAATATGTACAGTAACCTAAATAATGAATTTATTCCATTTGGCTTTTACACACTGTATGTGATTCTTTAATAGTCATTTAGTATGTATGTAATTATAGCTATTGATGATTTTATTTAACTTTGATTTAACTTTTATCTCTACAAAGTTTTTTATTGTTAGTTGCCAGCATGTAAATGTTAAACTTATAGTTAGTATTAATAGTATAAGGTTCGTTAGTAAGGTCATGCATTTGGTCTTGTGTTTTGATATTACCAATTTGTTGGTTTGTTTTTCGCTTGTTTAATAAATACGCCCAATATTTTCTGATGCTACGATATGTTTTTGTTTTTATATTCTTTAAAATCCTTATTAATTTGCTAAGTGCAGATGTTTAGCGGTATTGGTTTTGTCTCTTTTTCAGTTAAGACTGACATAGACTGTTTAACTTATCTCTCGAATATTTGATAAGACAGTTGAATACACAAAGAGCTAATCTACTAACAAATAAATCAATATAGATTGCCGCCTATGCCGATGACATCCGAATTATATGTCGCAGAACGAAAACCTTGGTAAAAATATATTCAAAGTAAAAAAAAACAGGGGCAAAGAGACTGCACTAAAAATAAATATACAAAAGAATAAAAGCTAATAAAGGCAAGAGCTTTGGGAGTGGTTAAGCGCAGATGACACAGAAGAACCAAAAAAAAGAAAGCTGGAAGTCTTTGAAAAAAAAATTCTTAAAAGAAATATTTGAACCTATTAACGAAAACAAAGTATGTAAACTAGGTATAACTATGAACTCTACCCACTGCTTAAAAAAATACCGATCTCAAAATTCTGTTAACTTAAGAGACTTCGATGGTTTGGTCATGTAGGTAGAATGTAGACCGGCAGATTAACGAAAACAACTATAGACAGTAAAATTCAGACTGCAAGACCAAAAGGCAGACCATGGACAAGAGGGAAGGATGAAATGGCAAGAAGCGCCTTTGTGTCACCTTTGTGTCACCATGTGACTATTGGTGAAACCATTGCTTCTACGAGTCCGACACCAGATGAATTTGGCACGCTAGCTTCTACAGCGTGGAGCTCCATCCTCCCCGTAGTTCCTGTGTTGCTACACGGACACTCGTCCGTTATCCCTCCCAGTATGGGTGAATGGTTAACGCAGGTAAGAATAAGGTCTTAACTTCGCACTGTGCACAGGTCGCCGCCAATATGTCTACTGCTCTATTATGCAAAGCTAAAAAATATAACGGTTTTTGATTCATATTTTTTTTATTTATTTAAAACACTTATACCACATCAACCACGCAGGGTTATTAGTGGGATGACAAACACAATAGTTTTAATACGATTTTGTACATTAAATAGTATAATACAATTTTATATCTCTTAAATAATTTAATACATTTAAATTTTTATCTGTCAGGATGGATTTGAGGTCGTCTGAAATTCTATGCATTCTTCTTTGATTTTGGAAACATGGGCAGTCAAGTGTTTCACTGTCAATAAAGTGAAGCAGTTATTGCAAATTGGCGGTGGATCTTGACTGATTAAAAATTTGTGTGTGACAGCAGTATGACCAATTTTTAAACGGTTTATAATTACTTGATCTCGTCTATTTGTGGGATTATTCAAAGAGATGTTTCCTTTGGGCATATTGGGTTTAATTTGGGTACTGAATTTTCCCAGTAATTTTGCCAAATGTTATTGCAATGATTTTTAATCATATGTTTCATATCACTATAAGGATATTTTGTAATTATTGTAGTATCTTCTAAGTTGATACGGCTTGTAGTTGCTAGTTGATCTGCTTTTTCATTTCCCCAAATTCCAATGAGCGATGGTACCCAAATGAAAGTGAAAGTGTTTCTAATTTATTTTTTATTGCTTGCATAATGGAATTTGTTGTATAAATTTACTTTAATTTCAATGACACATTAAGTGAATCTGTAATGATGACTTACTTCATCGTGTTACTCGTTTTGAAAAAAGTTAAGGCTTTTAATATAGCTGTGGTCTCGCCTGTAAGTATACTACAATTTGTAGGTAAGTGTATGCTAAAGGAGTTTTCTTCATCAGAATAGTAACTGAAGAGAAGTTAAACCCAGTTTTTAACGTCCAATTTTCAATTCGAGTTAAAAATTTTTGTAAAATTTTAGTTGCCGATTCCATATTGTTTGATTTAGCATAAACGACGATGTCGTCTGCATAAAGACTTGCTTTAATTTGTGCTCTAATTTTATGATTAACATTTTTGGTAGCAATTAAGAATAATGTTGGACTTATTATGGAACCTTGAAGGATTCCATTATCTAATGTTCTTGTTGAGCCATTTATCCTAATTTCTATTAATCGAATATTTAGATTTTTCAAAATACAGTGTCTCCAAGTTCTCTCAAAAGCTTGGCTTATGTCAAAAAAAAATAGCATTCAGCTTTTGGTTGTTTGCAAAAGCTTCATTAATTGAGGTTTGTAAAGTAACATGGTTATCTGACGTCGATCTACCTCTTCGAAAGCCACTTTGATATGGAGACAGGAGATTATTATTTTCCAGGTGCCATACTAGACGAAGGTTTAAAAATTTTTCACATACTACAGGTAAGCAAGATGGGGCGGTAAGAAGTGGGCTTATCTTTAGGTTTATTTAGCTTGATGATGGAAATTATTACTGGCTGGGACCAAAGATCAGGAAATTTATGTTTTAGAAAACAAAATATTAAATAAATCTAGTAAAACTAGTTTAGCTGTAAATGGCAATTTTTTTATAAATATTGGTGGTATGTCATCTGGTCCAGCCGAGGCGTTTTTTAAATCAGAAATAGTAAATTCTAACTCTTGAAGAGTTATAGCGATATTAACACGATCATTGGTATGGTTTATGGCGATAATAGAAGATTCTATAGTTTCCTTGTGCGTTAACATTTCCTGGGGTATATCATTATTGCTATAATTTTGTTGATAAATATTAGCAAATGTTTCTACAATAGCTGTTTGACTGTAATGTTTGACTAAGAGTTAAGGAGTTTATTTGTCTAAAAGAGTTGGAACTTTTGAGTTTACGAATTTTAGACCAAATGACGGCTGAAGGGGTCTATGAACTTATAGAAGAGACATAATTTTCCCGTGTATTTCTTTTACTTTTTTTTATGAGATATCTAGATCGTGCTCTGAGTTTTTTAAAATAAAGTAAATTTTCTTTCTTATTATGCTTTTTAAGTTTATTAAACGCACGTTTTGTTATAGATAGAGCTAGTGCGATTTCGCTGGTCCACCAAGGCACTGGTTGTCTATTACAGAGTTTAGTTTTACCGATATTAGTTAGGGCAGCATCTGATATGATATTATTTAAGGACCTAATGTCAGAGTTTATGTCACTGCTTGATTAAAAATTTTCAGTTTTCTTTTGGATGTCGATGTCGATCTGATAGGAGTTCCAGTTTGCATTCTTTAATTTTAAGATTGATATATTGGGAATTTATGAGATTGAGATTTATTAAGTGTTACATGAATGGGGAAATGATCACTGTCGTGTAGTGATTCTAAAGTATTCCATAATAGTTAAGTTGATAATGATTGGCTACATAATGTCAAATCTATGACGGAAAATGAGCCGTTTTAAGAGTTAAATCGAGTCGATTTTCCATTATTAAGTAGAATTAAGTCTGAGGAATCAATGAAATGATTGATTAAGTTACCAAATTTGTCAGTTTTATAACTTCTCCATGCCGGATGATGGCAATTCATATCATCTAAAAATATTTTTTGGTTTGGAATTTGATCTATAAGATTTCTAAATTCTTGTAAATCGAGATCGCTGAGATGAGGCAGATATATATTGTTTATAATAATGTAATTTCGAGTACTCACGTCAGTCTATATTGGTGAGTACTAGTGTAGCACTATAACTTTATGCACAGATGAAACAACAATTGTTTAAAGGTAATTTATCATTCAAAATAATTTTATTTTTGGACGGTTTTAAACGTGGTATATTGTACCTTTAGAGTATTTTCTTACACATTTACATTTGTCCGACGCCTATGTGTTATTGCGTACTGCAAGGCCCATAAAAATATCTGATTGTGCACTAAATCTTGCCAATAAATATGAGGACTGGTTCAGGATGCTGACAAACTAGAACGTAAAAGGATGGTGTGGGATAATCTTGTACTTTTTACTTCCTAGATCTCGAAAATTCCGTAAATTCCACCTATAACTTCCAGGAACTACGTCCAAACGGACGCTATCTCTTCTACTTATCTTTATTTGGCCACAAACATCAGTTTCGGCCCGAGAAGGGATTTTTTCTGACGGAAATTATAAACTGATAAGTATGGCACTAAAATATATCATATGATATAAAATCCGGTTAAATTTGTTTACTATATTTAAATTATTTAAATAATTTACTTACAAAATCTTGTTTAAAATCGAATAGGTGTTGGGATTTTTATTAAAATAAAAGTTATTGGCATGTATATTAACTACCTATATTTACGATCAAGATAGTAACAAAAGGCTAATAAATAGATAAAAATATTTGTAGCAAGCAAAATATATTACATATATATATATATATATATATATATATATATATATATATATATAATGTGCACTCGTAAGTGAATGGGATATTTTCGGTCAATTTGGAGATAAAAAAGACAAGAGTTGTGCTACTTTATCTATTTATTGAAGACGTTTCGCCCAATGTTCATTGGGCATCATCAGTTCATCTAAAAATTAAATTAAAAATTCTATTAAAGATGACTTTATATATATATATATATATATATATATATATATATATATATATATATATATATATATAAGAGTAAGAAAAAAGAAGTACTTGTGACTCGTTTGGAAAAAATATATAAATATGTTTTGGACAATATAATTGTCAAAAATCAAAATTGTAAGTTGGCATTGATGTCATTAAGGCTTTAATTCAATTTTTTTGGGTTAAAAAAATTTAAGAGAAACATTTATTAGATAAGCTAATTTTTTAAAATAGTGTTTTGAACATGTTTAGCAACATAAATTTATTAAACAAACTAATTTTATTTGATGAGTTAATATATTTTTTTTCTACTTCCACTTTGTAAGATATTTTGTACTTTTTAGCAGCTCTTGAAAATGATTGTAAACACAATTGAAAGCTCAGGATAAAAAATAGTTACCTAATAGCCCCTTTTATTGACTCCAACCCATCCAAAACATATTTATATTATATATATATATATATATATATATATATATATATATATATATATATATATATATATATATATATATATATATATATATCGAGAAAAGGAGTACGACCGTCAATCCAAAATAAACTATGGTACACTCGAAGAGTGGTGAGTTTTTCGGTCAAAGTGGAGAAATAAAAGACAAAGGGTTTTTTCTTATCACATTTTCATATAATAAATTTAAATAAAAATAAAATAAAATAAATTATTCTTTCCAAACTTAGATTTATCAACTTACAATTTATTAACTATTTGTCAATATCACTTTTTTGCACTCTTTTGTCCTGAGACAGAGAAATCTGTCTCGAAGGCGGATGAATCAAGGAATGGTCAACGGCGTAAGGATACAGAAGGCAACGGGAAACCACTGTATTAATGATCTTTAAGATTCCCTAGTATAATCATGATGGCAAATGTCACATCAATCACTCATGTTACTGATCATGGACCTCGGAACCCAAGATCCGGCAGGAGAGGAAAACCACAGACAGACCATAGGGCCTCTCAGGTCGTGAACCAGCGAAATCCCTGTGTAAGTAATGTCAATCACCTTAAGATGTTAAGAATAGCGACGTGGAATGTAAGAAGCCTCTTTGCAGCAGGTAAATTAACTAATGTAGCCCTTGAAATGGAAAACCTTAAAATTGATGTCCTAGGTATAAGTGATGTACAGTGGCCAGGATCAGGAAAATGCACGAATAATAGTGGAACACTTTATTATTCAGGCACCATCAGTTCAACTCATCGTTACGGTGTCGCTGTCTTGGTATCAAAGAAAATCAGTAACTGTGTAACAAGCTTTACTCCCTTCTCTGATAGAATAATGGCACTACAACTTCAGTCAAATAAACAAATTATAAATATTATACAAGTATATGCTCCTACGGCTGATAAAGATGATGATGAAATTGAAAGTTTCTACTACGATCTGGAACAAATTCTAAAATCAATGAAGAAACATCACACTACAGTAGTAATGGGCGATTTTAATGCCAAAATTGGACATGGATGTGTGGACGGTTATGTGGGTGACTATGGATTAGGAGAACGAAACGAACGAGGAGACCGTATGATACAATTTTGTCAAGCGGAGGAGTTAGTAGTTGCTAACACTCTTTTCAAGTTACCTAACAGACGACTGTACACATGGAAATCTCCGAGTGACACCAAAGGTAGAGTAGTCAGAAATCAAATTGACTTTGTCCTTGTTAGACAAAGATTCCGCAACTCTATACTCTCAGCTAAAACCTACCCAGGAGCAGATATAGGCTCGGATCACAATCCTGTAGTAGTCACATTAAGAATAAAACTAAAGATAATTCAAAAACACATACAGAAACAAATTGACGTGAGAAGACTGAGTGAACAACATATAAAAGAGAAAACAATAGTGAACATCAAAGAAAATTTACAAAATATAGAGAAACTGAATAGAAATACTGATAACATTGACCAAAAATGGGAGAATATTAAACATGCCGTAATGCTGGCAGGGAGAGAAAACTTAACACCGAAAGAAAGGAAACATAAAGAATGGATGAATGAGGAAATACTACAGTTGATGTGTGAAAGAAGGGTACACAAAACAAATAACCCGATAAGATACAAAGAAACAGATAAACTGATAAAAAAAGAAAATAAGAGAAGCTAGAGAAAGATGGCTAAGTGAGCAATGCCAGGAGTTGGAACAACTGGAGCGAAAATATGACTTTTTTAATGTACACAAAAAGATTAAAGAAATGACAGGAAGGAGAAGAACAACACAGATAGGACAGATCAAAGATACAGATGGTATACTCATAACAGATTTACAACAAAAAATGAATCGATGGACAGAATACATATCACAACTTTTTGATGACAAAGATAGACAAGAAATCTCAAACGAATATACAGATGATACAGGGCCTGATATAATCAGAGAAGAAATAGATTATGCAATCAAACAAGCGAAAAGTGGTAAGGCCCCCGGTCCTGATGAAATTCCCGTAGAACTGCTCAAACTTATGGACGATGAATCTATTAAAATACTCCTAGATCTATTTAACACAATATATAGAACTGGAATAATACCTAGGGAATGGCTCCGTTCGACCTTTATACTACTGCCAAAAAAGGCAAATACAAGGGAATGCAGCGAATATCGTACGATAGCTTTGATGAGTCATGCTCTAAAACTGTTCCTGAAAATAATCCATAATAGGATCTATAGGAAATTAGACGCAGACATTAGTAACACTCAGATGGGATTCAGAAAAGGGCTGGGTACAAGGGAGGCTCTGTTTGCAATGAACGTTCTCTCACAGAGATGCTTAGACATGAACCAAGAAATTTACACCTGCTTTATTGATTTCGAAAAGGCCTTTGACAAAGTACAACATGAACCACTAAGACAAATTCTAATAAAGAAAAATATAGACAGCCGAGATATTCGAATTATATGCAACCTATATTGGAATCAAACAGCAAATGTGAAGGTTGAGGGTAGGCTAACAGAAGAAATTCAAATCCGTCGAGGAGTCCGGCAGGGATGCATCTTGTCGCCACTTTTATTTAATCTGTATAGTGAAGCTATTTGTGAACAAGCACTCGAGGAAGAAGATCTTGGTCTGATAATAAATGGTGAGACGATCAACAATATAAGGTATGCTGACGATACGGTTCTCCCAACGGGAACGCTAGTAGAACTACAACATCTCGTTCAAAGTCTCAATATATACTGTAACAGTTACGGCTTGAAAATTAATTTGAAAAAAACTAAATTTATGGTAATCACGAAATCAAAGAACATCAGAGCTAATCTTGTAATAGACAATACAACGATTGAGCGTGTGTCCTGTTATAAATATCTAGGTGCTTGGATCACAGACGATACTGATCAAACAAAAGAGATTAGATGTAGAATAGAAATCGCTAGATCAGTCTTTAATAGAATGCGCAAACTCTTTTGCAATCGTGATATCAATATAAAGTTACGAATACGAATGCTGCGGTGTTATGTCTTTTCTACCCTGTTGTATGGAGTAGAGGCTTGGACACTAAAACAGTTGACCACAAAAAACATCGAAGCTTTCGAGATGTGGTGCTATAGGCGCATTCTCAGAATATCATGGATGGACCGCGTCACTAACACGCAAGTACTCCAAACTTTAGACAAAAGATGCGAAATTCTAAATGAGATAAAAACTAGAAAGATGGAATACTTGGGGCACATTGTGAGGGGTGAAAAGTACGAACTTTTAAAAAATATCATGCAGGGCAAAATTAAGGGCAAAAGAAGTGTGGGAAGAAGAAAAATATCGTGGCTTCGTAATCTACGTGAATGGTTCGGGTGTAGTTCGATTGAACTTTTTAGGCGCGCTGCTAACAAAGTCGCAGTGGCCATGATGATTTCCAATCTCCGATAGGAGTGGCACGAGAAGAAGAAGAATATCACTTTTACATAATTAAGTAATTGTTCCTTTTGATGAACTTGTTTGATAAAATTTTAAACTGAAATTGATTCATAGAATCTTTTTCATTACGGTCCTAAATGTTTTGAACCTTTGGACTGTGGAAGTTGTATTAATCTTCACCTGTTGGCTGGCTAACCAGTGACGTCATAATATTATAATATATGATATTTTGGATTGACTTCGCATGCTTTGTTCTTTGTTGACAAATTAATCACTATAGGATAAATGGTGATCTTAAGCACCTTTTCCTTTCATTGTTTGGTTTTTTAACGACAAGTTGTCAACCAAATTTATCACACTCTTTGAATATACCGCCCTATTATATATAGGTTGGTAGTTTGCCTTGCTGTTCTTGTCATTTTGACCGCAAGGCCATTTCTATTCACGTTGTGTGCGTGGGTGTTAAACCTGTAAATTCATTTACCGGCGAGATTCAGTAAGCTTAAGACTGGTAACTTTATTTTTAATCTTTATTACTATATTAATCTTAAATAACTTATAATGTTACCTAAAGCTAAATTTAAAATCTAATTGATTAAATAAAGTGTTGGAAGTGCTTTCTCATGATTTTTCTAGTTCTTTACACTTTAAAATAAACCTTAAGTTTTACTTAAGTTTTTATAATAACTTTTTTATATACATGTATGTTTATCACATGTTTTTTTTGCTGTGCTAATTTTGTTAAATTGCAAACTATACCAAGTTTCAATCAATTGATTTATACAACTTTACTCTAAATGTCCAGTTTCGTAAGCTTTTTCATATTTTTAACATCATTGACTGCTACATGTCTTTGTAAGGTAACACACTTTTATTGTAACTTCTCTATGGATGTTTGGTTTCATATTGTTTTTTTTAGATGAACTGATGATGCTTTCTGAGCAGAAAGCGAAACGTCTTCAATAAATAGATGAAGTAGCCACCTTCTTTGTCTTTTATTTCTCCACTTTGACCGAAAAACCCACCACTCTTCGAGTGTACCTTAGTTTATATATATATATATATATATATATATATATATATATATATATATATATATATATATACATATATATATACATATATATATATACATATATATATATATATATATAAATATATATATATATATATATATATATATATATATATATACTATGCTGGGAAAATAAGGAGTGAAAGTAAATGGATAATACCTGAATCATCTGCGATGAGATTACATTCTTAGAATGTAATCCCGATATCTGATATAAAACAAATTCAAAATTAATTATTGGACCTGGAATGTAACTGAACTGGATGTAGGTATGAATTGAACTGGAATGTAGGTAGTTCTGACACCGATGCTAATGAACATCTTCAAAAATGTTAGTGGTTTAAAAATTACAACCAAAAATGTGAAAACGGTATCGAAGTTATACACAAAAACAAAAGATCCTTTCACAGTACAGGAGTCATCGAATGTTGTTTATTCTATACCGTGTACCAATTGTAACAAAATATACATAGGAGAATCATGTCGTAGTTTTCACAGTAGGGTGATCTCACATTGTAGTGATATAAAAACCAAAAAAATAAATGCATGTGCACTGGCAGAACATGCATTAATGTTGAAACATAAATTTAATTTCGATGATTCCTGTATTTTGGCAAAAGAAAAGAATCATTCAAAACGTGTTTTCTTGAAAATGTGTTCCATAAAATCTAGTACATTTTGCATCAATAAAAAGTCTAACATAGATAAACTGGGCAACATTTATTGTTACTTACTGGAAAAACATCCAAAATAAAATAAATATTTACCTGTACATAAATTACACTTATATGCATAACATGTTGCATACCATTAGACAGGTTTAAAAATTAAAATCACCCAAGATGGGTCTCTAGTATTTCTTAAAAAAAATATAATGTGATTTCAATGCATAGAGTCACCTGGCAGGTAGTTTAAATCAGGTGTATAATACCACAGATTCTTCTTCTTGGCAATATTGTATTGGACGATCGCCTCTCTCATTTCGTGTGCTTATTAGTATGTTCCAGTAATATCAGGTACTTTTTCATTGCCGATTTTTGCATTAAAGTCACCTAGTATAATATTGATGTAATGTTTCTTAAGGCATTTTGTGATGTCTGATTCCTGCATACAATTTTACCTGGAAGTTTATTTCGCAGATACTGCCTTGGTAGTCCAAAATCATCTACTCACTTACCCATGTCTCACTAATCCACCCGGAATCAATATGGCGCCTGTTGCTAGGCGCATTGTACAGCACAGATTTTTTTGATCAGTCTTCTTTCATAACGCTATCTGGGAAAAAAGATCAAGTGGTTTCTAGTTGCTTGCCTGGTTGCAGTATCTAAATTCAGTTGCACACACTTAATTTGTATAAACAAATCTTTTCTGATATAACCATATAAAAATTTTGATGACTAGCAGTAAAATACAAAGATGAATTTTCAAACGAAACAAAGAAGACAAAGAAATTATATATGGTTGGATTTAAAGGGAACATTGTGATTTGACTGCCATAAAAAATCAGTGTCTATTATAAAATAAAAGCAACGTATTTAAAATTTATAATAATTTTACGAAAAAATCAAATCTTTTAAGTAAATGAATATATAAGTCTCCCAACGGAAAACTATTTATCTAATTCTAAGCAGCCAGTAGATCACCAAACTAAAAACTCAATATCCTTACTTTAATCCCCTAATGAATACTTCCAACGCTATTCCTTTCAGATAAAACGAGTGAAAACCAAACCACCAATTTATTCGTTTACATTCTAAAGTTCAGAACCAACTTTATTTCACACGAAGCAGCATTTAAAAACGATTTAGAAATCATTATTTAATTGCAGTTTACTACCTCCCACTTTCTTTCGTTCTTATTAATCAATTTGAGAAAACTAACCATTCACAGTGGAAGTGTTTTCATTTGATGTAAGAAAATATTTGCTTTGTTATAAAAAAATACTATTAAATAATGCGGAAAATATAATATTTATGTATTATTCTTATTCTAAATGTGTGTCTTTTGTAGCAGTATTAAAATACACATAAAATAAACTGTTTATTTAAGTTTTATACTTAATAAGACTTATAGTCAAAGCGGTATATGCTTTGAGTTGGACGTGAAACATATAATCGCAATTTTTGCATAAATCGCTAGAAAATATCCCTACATAATAATTTTACTATGCGCGAGTTAAAAATGTGGGCTTAACTTTTTTATTAAACAAAATATGAAAAAAATTCAAAAAAATTCGATGTTTCCTCCTTTTTTCGCATATATCTCAGGAATTATTATTAGTTGTAAAATAATTTTGTTACAAGTTTTGTATGTTGACGCTTAGGCGCTCGTCTGTCCAGCGAGCGAGTGACCTTGGTTTTTGGCCTTTGGTCTTTAGTCACCGGATATCCGCACAGGGTTTTGTGTGTGTCGGGGCTGTCAATGTGGCCAACGGTGTTTGCTCACATCGCCAAGCCAACCGACCATACGGAGGGTCTGGCCACCAAGCCCGTACTTAACGGTACACCGGCTCAATGCTCAGTAATCGCGGTTATTCCGTTGTTCTCTTGTGGATAACCTAAAACTCTGAAATGAACTGAAGTAGTATTACTTATATAGTACCCTCGCGGATAGCATGCCACATGGATATATTTTTGGATTTATTTAACCTAATTATCTATTTTATTCGCTGAACTATTCCAACTTCTTCACTTTTCAGGTCCAGTACCATGCCGAGTCTCGTTTTCAACTATGTATTCCCCCATATCTATAGTATTACCTTTTAGTTAAGACCATACTTATTGGTGTCTGTAGCTGTATTTATGTCCATAAATGACACAACACACGTAGGTAGTAAATGCTAATAGCATGTAAAGAAAAGTATTTGTTAGTATAAATATTATTTGATATTATTTAAATTTTTGGGTAGATCTTAACCAATAATAACAGTCAGAATTAAATGCAGATCAGGTTGTTTAAATAAAAAAATATTGGTTTCTTTATATGTAGAATTTGGCACAGCGTTTGGTTAAAATAGGCTGCCAGTCGTGAACTGAGCTCTACACACACCCTATTCGATTTTTATGGGAAGAACCAAATTTCAAAACAAAAAGCCAAACAGCAAAAATATTACTTCGAGTAATTTCCTATTTGGAGTGAAAATCAATTGATGTATACCTTAAATTAAGAAAAAACACGAAGTTTACTTTGATCTCGATACAGTTTTTTGGTAATTACCAAAAAAAATGTACTCGCGCGTAAATCAAATGATGAAGTTCTCTTTAAGCGGCTTTCTTTAGGGTGTAAACATCAATTAATGTATAAATTGATGTAAAAAAAAGATCCAACATGAAGAATATTTTATTTAATTTTCATTGTTAAGTAAAAAATAATACTGTCACATTAGAATTCAATTTTTGTAAGTAAAAACGAAATTGCAATGCAAAATACCAGAAAGAGAAAATATGTTTTCGTGAAGTTGCCTTTCTGAGTAAAAACCAATTGATTTATACCTTAAATTAATCAGAAACACAAAGTTTAGACATTTAGTAAACATTATTTGATGTATACTTCAACATAATGAAAGATCCATCAATAAAAGTACTTCATTAAACCCCATAATAATAATTTGATTTTATTCAAATTTTATTCACGTCTTTTGACACTTATTTTAATTTATTTACTTTATTTTCACACTAACACTAAAAACACAATTTATAATAGAACGCTACAAATATATTTATTAGACTAACTCTCTTCAATTTAGTTTCTTTTATTTATACCGTGCGCCTATGCTTCTAGATTTCTCTGGGCGTTGGTTAATTGCTGCTTTAAACGCTTGAATCATTCCACGGGCTTCTAGACTAGTGTGCTGCAGGTCATCTAATTCTCGCATCAGGATACGTGCAATTGCATCATGAGCGTAGCAACTCTATCGTAGCACTAACCTTATTTATTGTTATAAAGGCACAATTTTACTACCTTTTAATAAAAAAAGAAATAAACTTAACATAAATATATATATATATATATATATATATATATATATATATATATATATATATATATATATATATATATATATATATATATACTTGAAATCACGCGCTTTTAATGAAATCATAAAATGCGGAATAGAAAAACATATTTTTCTGTATCACAGATGACGCAGCAACTGGCTCAAAGTCATTTACAAAATGGAAGGAAGTCGACTGTAGTTAAAATAAAATAGCACCATCCTGCGCTCTCTGAGGAGGGCATCTAGCAAGTGTAAGATTTTTGTTATAAGTAAGTGAAAATTGAACGTTCTTCAATGTTCTTTCTTAATAAATTAAGGCTGCATAATAGGACTTATAAATCTTAATAAAATAACTCAAACACATTAATGTGTAAACATGTACATGTGACATATATAAACTGCGAGATTTTACGCGATCATTCGTTAAATAACATTATAAACTTTTTTTACTACAACGAGAAGAATACCTATTAACGTCATATTCATGCTCCCTATCTGCTAATTGCGGAAACGAGATAGTGCTTAAACTATCATAAAAACCATCAGTATTTAATCATCAGTATTTAACACCACCAGTTTCTTATCATTACGAAATTACATTAGGAAGAGATTACGAAATGAGAACTTTAAGCGACCAAAGTAATTTACTCAGACTTTAATCGTAGTAAATACCAGTAACTTACTCAGCCTCAGAAAACTAAAACAATAGTCATCAGCAAAGAACCAACCAGACGTAAAATAGAATCTGTGGCTTCAGTATTGAACAAGTAATGGAAATAAAATACCTTGGCATTATACTGCCCAGCTATAGAGACCTGGACAAATAAGTAAGAGATTAAGTACAAAAAGCAAATAGACTGGCAGGATAACTTAATAACACTATTTAACAGACAAAACAGACACATTAACACTGAGATGAAGTCAAGAATTTATAAAACCAGTGTAAGACTAATACTGACATATGCCTCAGACACAAGACCCGACACAGCCACAATACAAGGGCTACTGAAAACGGCAGAGATGAGAGTACTGAGAAGAATTACAGGAAATGCGCTGAGAGATCGAAAGAGAAGTGAAGACATTAGAAGAAAATGTAACGTACAGTGTATAAACGAATTGATACAAAATAGAAAAAAAGAATGGAATAACTACATAAGCAGAATATGGGAGACCGTAACGTCAAAATAGCAACAGATAAGTCACCAATCGGCAGAAGAAGTATCGGACGACCGCGTAAAAGATGGAGTGACAACCTTCCATAGAGGCAGTAGAGGATTACCTTTTAAAATATTTTGCTACGCACTGAAAACTGCTACATAATTCAAACCCATGTAGGTGGAGACTTGCACAAAGTTTTTACTAGAATAAACAACAATACTGTCGTAAATATATATGAAACTAATCTCAATTTAGGTTTTGATCCATAATCATAACCTTCCATAGAGGTAGAATTGCTTATAAAGAGGAAGAAGAAAAAGAAGAAAATAATTTACCTGGAAAATCCTACAGCAGACCAAATTATGGTTCCTCCAAAACACCCCCTCTACAGTTTCTCAAGCACTTTCTTAACCACTTTCAAAACAAAAACATTATACAACATCAACTTTAGGCGATCAAAGTAATTTACTTGCGGAAAATCCTACAACAGACCAAATTATGGTTCTCCCAAAACACACAGTTCAAGTTTCTTAAGCACTTTTAAAAGACTAAAGAAAACAAAATATAATATACATAAGTTACATGGTCGATAGATGAGACTTAAATACAATCGTATTTTAAAACAAATACAGAAACATTAGACGCACTTAACTCAATAGATAACTGCTAGGGTTGCAGCCTAGGCTTACCGAAATCTTAAGTTTAAGAGTACTCCTCCCCTAGTAGGGTACTTATCCTGGCGTATTTGTGTCCGTGAAAATAGTAGTCAGGGCAATAAGGCAGTGGATACTACCAGAAAAAAGAGCCAGGCTGAATTTACTCAGGAAGAAACCAGTGGCAGAATACACTAACAAGATTCATATGACGAAGATTAAAAAGGGTAAAACAATATTCATAGGCTAATTCTTTACCGTAGAAGAATTTTTATATAAAAACCTTTCCACAAGATGGTTTTGTTTATTATAAATTATAATAAAATCCGAATTCAAAGAAGGTTTGTTAGCGTCAGCTTCAATATTATTGCTTATTTACACCATGACAAACCTAACTATCAAATTTAAATACTCTAGTTCTTTTGGTTAACAAAAAAGCCATAATTATACAAAAATAAGAGAAGGACTTGTTACTCTAATATTTATTACAATTATTTGTTATAGCTAAAATATTGTGTATACCAAACTGCAAGAATCAAGGACTTTTCTTTTAAGAACTACATAAACTTAATAATAAAAATAATAACAAGCTGATTCCAAACTCATTACGGTTTTTACTTACACCAAGAGGTACCCAAGAGCCAATTTTACTAAGACTTTTGTTTTAATATACAATTTTAAGAAATATACCAACAGGAACATGTGTACTAACTTGTTTTCCTACCACTCAAGACGTGATATACACAATCGAGACATTGTCGCAACATAGCTTGCCTTCTCCCCCACACACTAAACCATTCCCTCTCCCAGCAAATTGCGGAAACGACATAGTGCTTTACCTATTAGTAAAACCATATTCATCACCACCACCATCTTATAAAAGACCACATTACGAAACATTAACTTTAAGCGATCAAAGTAATTTATCTGCGGAAAATCCTACAATAGACCAAATTATGGTCACTCCAAAATACCCAGTCTTAGTTTCTCAAGCACTTTCAAAACAGAAAAATTATTACAATAATTTTTATATAGAATCACTTCTAAAAGAGAACTTGTTAACCCCAACTTCAATCAGATTCCTGCTTTCATCAAAGACTCTTACATAAAGGTGCACTGGTTATATTCCTGAACTGCATGCTGGATTTGTACTCTTTGGTTCTAGTTCGGTATTGAAATTTCGTGTGCGAAAAAATTTAATTTTACAATTCTATATGCATTTCATGTATAGCAGCGGTACGTATTATCGGAGCCTATGCGTCATCCACTGGAATACCTTTCCTGTTGAAGACTGACCACACTAACTGAGGGGCCTCTTGAAGGTGCACTCTTTGTATTCCTGATTTGCATGCTGGATTTGTACCGGTTGGTTCTATTTCGGTATTGGAATTTTGTGTGCATCCGAGCAAAATTTAGATTTTTGGGGTATTATATCAAGAATCGAACAAGCAAGGAAAACATTCATGAGCATGAAAACATTTTTTACAAGATCAGACCTCAATCTACAGCTTAGAATCCGAATGATCAGATGTTACGTTTTTTCTGTCTTACTGTATGGCTGTGAAAGTTGGACAATGGACTCTGAAATAGAAAAAAGAATAGATGCTTTTGAGATGTATATATACAGACGAATGTTGAGGATTCCATGGGTACAAAGAATTACTAATGTTGAGGTACTTCGTCGCATGTGTAAACAAAAAGAATTACTAAGAATAATCAAAGAGAGGAAAATGCAATACTTGGGTCATGTGTTGAGAGGCGAAAGATATGAATTACTTTAAGTTATACTGGAAGGAAAAGTACAGGGCAAAAGATCAGTAGGAAGACGCCAGAACTCGTCGCTGAAAGACCTGAGGAGATGGTTCGGCCGCTTATCCGCAGAGATCTTTCGCGCAGCAGTTTCCAAAACTACAATTGCCATTTGGATCACCAACCTTCGAAAGGAGACGGCGCAATGAGAAGAAGAATTTAATTTTATTTATTATGGATAAGGAAAGCGGTATTGGTGGTGATTTGAATGGACATATGAGTAGAGAAGGAGCGGGAATAGAAAGGGTTCGTGGAGGTTTGGGGATGATAAAAAGAAATAAAGAAGAAAATATTGTGATTGACTTTACAGTATCATGGGATTTGCCTAACAATAATGCGTTCTTTAGGAAGACCAAAGACCAGTATGTTACCTATAGTAGCGGTGAAGGGAAAATCAGGTAGATTTTGTGTTGTGTAGAAGAAGTCAGCTAAAAGAGGTTACCAACTGTAAAGTGATAAAGACAACAGTAAAGTTGTGGTGCGAGTGGGAAAGGAAGTGCTAGAAAACACATCTGGTAAAGGGCCTCCTATAGACAAAGAAACTTGGTGGTAGAACGAAGTGCAACAGAAGGTTAGAGGGAAGAAAGAGGCTAGAAAGAGGTATGACAGGTCTAAAAGAGAGGAAGATAAGGATATGTACAAGGTAGCAAAGAGGGAAGCAAAGTGGGCTGAAAGACGTACGTAAGTTTTCCACTGATGGTTGGTTTGCATTAAGGCTCTTCACTAAATCCCTACCTGTTTAATCGTGTTGTGGATGTACTGACAGAAAAAGTAAGGAAGAGAGCTCCTAGGTCAATGCTATTTGCGGATGATATCGTGTTGCTGGAGGAGAGCAAAGAAATGTTGAAGGTGAAGTTGGAGTATTGGAGAAGGGCTATTTAAGAGGATGGATGGATGGTTAGCAGATTGAAAACGGAGTTTATGTAGTTGGGGGGAAGAGGAATGGTTAGGTGTATAGAATCGCTTGGAGAAAGGGAGTATACCGACCAGAAGCATTTAAATACCTTGGCTTCTACATAATGGAAAAGAAAATTCAGGAAAAGAAGATGGAGGTAGCTGAAATAAAAATGTTACGGCGGATGTTGGGTACGACTATAAGGAACAGGATCAGGAACAACTTGATTAGGGAAACAGCCGAGGTGACTAAAGTCTCAAAAAAGATTTAAGAAAAAATACTGTAATGGTTTGGTCTATTAGACGTAGGGATGAGAACTATGAATGAATACGTGTTTTACCCAATGTAGGCTTTGTCGTCTCTTAAAGGGTGGGGTTTTTTATTGGGTAAACGACAATCTGCATATTGCTGCTCTTTATAACTAAGTGGTGGCTGTAAAGCAGTAGTGTCAGAAGGATTTCCTGCCTTTGAGTGCCGGTTGGACCAAGCCCGCAACTATGTACAAGTTCTGTTGGAAAAAAGGTCCTTTTCAGATTGCTGACCTTTTTGGTTTGTTCGGTTTAAATGCGTGAAGGATAGCTGTGTCTGTGTATTATACCTAAGATCAGGTGTCGTTGTGCAATGAGATTGGGAAACCAAAGAAAACCAATCTCCCACTGTCGTTGTAATTTTGAATGCGACTCTTAAGGAGTGTACGGGGTGCTTACTGTTTAGTGTTTGGTGTGTGTGTGTGGATCGTAAGGGGTTTGTATAGTTATTGGTTGTGTATTTTTGGCTTGTTTCTTTTTTGGTGTTTATGATTTGAGAGCTTGGATGGAGGTAAAGTGTGTGTGTGTGTGTGTGTGTGTGTGTGTGTGTGTGTGGTAAATGATAAGTGTATATATGAATAATGAATGTGTGGTTGTATTGTGTGTGTATCTGCGGAGTTAAGTGAAGGTTTGGTTTATGGAATTGTAGCAGGATGTTGATATTACATACCTATACAGTGCATTGGACATTTGATTTAAATAGCGGATTGTGTCAATCCTCTTTTGAGGGAAGACATTGAAGAGGATCATGGATGTAAAGTGGATTAGGGATTTCATGACCGAGGATAGGTTTTATGAGGGGATTTTCTTGGAAGTGTGTACGGGTTGTGTTTGTGTTGTGTCTTTTGGTTTGATTATTCGGTGTGGGAATTTTTCTGAATATGCCAGGTGACCTCCATTATAGTTCGGATATTTGAGAACATCTATCGTGGGACATGCAGTAGACCTGTGTTGGTGTCCACAGTATGGACAGATAATTGATTTTTTGGGGCATTTGTTGCTGAGGTGTCAGCTTTTGCAGTATTTCGAACAGTATTTTAGTCGAACCGGAACGGAATTGCTTGATTTTGGAATCTCGCATTTCAATCGTTCTCCTTCGATCTTCTTAATACCATTCGAGAATACATCAGCGAATTTAGTTTCAGAGTTTGTGAAAACTCTAATAAAAGGGGTTGGTTGATTTGTAGAGCGGGCAATTATACAAACTATTTTGGTGAATGGGAATTTGTTTTCGGATAGATTATCCTCGATGATTTTTTGAGATAGTTTTTTGTCGACGCCCGCAATGACTAAATGAAAGTTTTGTTGGTGATTTAGAATGAGTTGCGAATTAGCTAGTCTTTTAGATTTGAAACCTGAATTTCTGGAACACTCTCTCTAGTGATTTGTCGAAGTTTTGCCTAAGATTTTTGAGGTCTAAAAAATTGGTAGTTCGTACGAAAACTGTCTTTTAGGTTGGTAAGACTTTTATTAAGTCGAAATCTGGGATTAGATTGTTGTCTTTGATAAGTCGATAAAATGGTCTTTGCTGACAGATATCTGGGAGAATGTCATCGATTTTCTAATTTTGGGTGATGTGTGGTGATTGTTGTGTGTTTTGTGATGTGGGTTGTGTGTTATTTGTTAAAGTGTGGTAAGTGAGTGTATGGGTGTGTGTATGGGTGATGGTGTTGGTTGAGTCTGTGTTGATGAGAATGTGTTTTGTGTTTGTAGGATTGTGTAGGTATGGGGTTTTTAGGGTGGAGGATTGTGGTAAGGAGTGGATGCTTTGGTAGCTTTTGGAAGGATAGAGCCGTTAGAAGTTGATGGGAGGAGAAGTAGAAGAAAACCGAGGAGAAGATGAAAGAACTGTGTGGCAGAGGACTTGAAACCCCTGAAAAGGGAAAAGCTGGGAAAGAAGAAGAAGGATAGGAGTTGTAAAGCCTTGCTTCAGGCTACGTGCCTCTTCAAGGTATGGAGTTTTTGTGAATATTTGGGACAATTTTTTGGTAATGACTTAACACCGTCGTAAATGTCGAGGTAGGCGCTCATCGTCGATCGTGTCCATGTTCGGTGGGTAACTTCATCGTGGACCATTTGAGGTGACCAAAAACGGAGCGATTACTTTGAGAATTGCTAGGACTTTCTTTAGTAATAAACGCGTGGAAGTTGGCTGTGGCTAGTTCCTCACTCAGTTACAGGTATCGGTATGTAGTTAGATTGAGAAATCATAGAAAACCAATTTCCCACTGACCTTGCGTAAATTGAATCGACTCTGAAGAAGTTATTTGAGGGGACTGACTTTCCAATCTTGGAATATTGGGATATTTTGAAAGATTACAGAGATGTTGGTAAGAGTTTTTTCAGGTAAGACGTTGAAAAAGATCATAGACATGAGGTTTATTATCGATTTTATGTCCGAGGTGAGTTCGTTTGAGAGAATTGGTCTAGGTAGTAACTGTGTGTGCCTTTTTCTGTGTTATGGGAACGCGTTTTCTGGCTTAAAATTTTTGTAAATATGACGGGTGTTTTCCGCGGCAGTTTAGACAGGATGGTGCATTTGCTATTCATACGATTTGTTATTTTGTTTGCAGTTTGGACAGATAGTGGATCTTTGTTGGTATTCTGTGTTGTGTTGTCTGCTTTGGCAGCATCTAGAACAGTATTTTAAGCGCAGGGAAATGACGTTATTCGATCGACTGATCGAATAACGTCAATCGAACAAATAGATAATCTTCCCGTTCAGCTCAATACGGTACTTCAGTGCTTCTGCACTGAAAACTTTTGCTTTGAGTTTGCGAAGACTCAAACGAAGTGCGTAGGGATATAATTCTAAAGGGCAATTATTCTGACGATTTTAGTATGAGTGAAGTGTTTATTGTACCATGGGTTATAACAAAATAAATGGTGCTAACTTCACCTACATCGAAAGATGTCTATTCTAAAGATGGCTATGTGTTACTAGCTACATATTTAATTGCGAACTACGTATATTGTGTACATAGATACTAATGGTTCTATATATTCTGGCGCCAGTTTTTAAATTAATGCAATTCGCCACATTTGGAACAAAACTTAAAATAATTATGCGGTTTACTGTGTAAATAGCTCAAAAATGGAAAAATTGTAGTTAGCCACATTTGGAACCAAGCCATCGATATGTGGCATATGTGGCGCCCTCTATTAACTACATTAAAATTTACATCAAATTATAATTGCTCATACTCAAGAGCACCCAGTTGTAAATTTTTATACGGCAATGTTTAAAAACATAAAAGTTATAGCGAAAAATAAAATTTTAAATTTCTGTTTTAACACCCTGTATCTTTCGTATTATCAACATTTTATTAAACCAAGTTGGCTTATATCGTAATATTTTAAAGTGTGAATAGTGTTTTTTTTTGTACAATTACTTAAGGACCACCCTGTATATTTTCGTAAACTATCCTAAATATATTACAAAAATTCGCAGATTCTCTATATATTACCCAATAAAAGCGGGTTTAGCATCTAATTGTATCTTAAAAACATGTATATACTCAGTGACATTAGAAGTGTTACACCCAAAAGGAATAATTTCTTGAACTTAATTTTTTGGCAACATGGTAGATTTAGATCAAGAATGAAACGTTGTCAAGAATTTTTATTAACAAGTAATCAAAAAAAAAATTAATAATGTGTTTTTCGACCCCGTAGCTGAATGCACTCTTGTATAAGTCTAGGCATTAACAAAATACGATGATCGATATCTGCTTGTGGCATCTCGTTCCAACAACTTGAACTTCATGTATTAACTGTGCCAAAGTCTGTGGAGGATCGTGCAAAATGGACAATCTCCTTCCCATCATATCCCATACATGTTCAATGGGATTTAAATCCGGAGCACGGACGCGCGTTGTCTTGCTGAAAAAGGACGTCTCGACGGCCGTCGAGATAAGGCAGTAAAGTGGTTTGTAAGATGTCATCAACATAACGCGCAGCTGTCATATTGCTTCGAATAAACACAAGTAGTGATCGGCCACCATAGGCAATAGCTTCCCAAACCATTACTCCAACTGTTCTGTGTACATGTCTCTTAACAGCAAATTCGATATCTCGTCGCTCTCCACGGCGGCGTCTTACCATCCTACGACCATCATGCGTTCCTAAACAGAATCTTGATTCATCGCTGAATGCTACATTACGCCATTCTGCCACCCAATGCTGCCGTTCTCTTTACCAATTCAAACGTTGATGACAGTGATCCGCAGTCAAAGGAAGCACTAGTCGTGGGCGGAATGAAACCAGTCCAAAGGTTCGAATGCAACGATACAGTCTACGCATACTAACAGGTCTACCTACTACTCCAAACCATTGGTCAGCAATTTGAAGCGTATTAGCAAAACGGTCTCGCAGAGCAAGTAATATAAATCGCCTATCTTGAGGCCCTGTGGTACGACTTGGTTGACCAGTAGGTCTTCTTCGTATTTCTCTACCTTCGTTTGTCCACACACGACAGACACGCATAACCGTCATTGCCGTACAAATAACGCGACGGCCTATTTCGCGATACGACAAACCCATATCTCTATACGCAATAATTCTGCCCCTGTCAAAATCGCTTACATGGTGGTAATTTTGATGTCTTCCTACTCGAGGCATTTTCTTACACTGAATACAATGAGACTGAGGAATAATAACTAAAAATTTCTATACAAACCGGTTTTTACAAATCGGTATCTTCACAAAAAAATTTAAAGGTAAAACTTTATTTTTACGAAAAGTGGAAAAGATAAAACATTGATCATGTTATCATACCATGTTTTAAATGTTGTCATTCTGTTGCCAAAAAATTAAGTTCAAGAATTTATTCCTTTTAAATGTAACACTTCTAATGTAATTGAGTATATTTTAAGAACGTTTAAATAACAAACAACTTCCGTGATTAACGAACTAGCTGTTAGAAAAGGGTATCATTAGTTTTGTTAGATTCGGTGTACCGATACGTTAATATTTAATTTAAATACTTTTGCAACTTTTTTACTAAACCTAAAAGACATAATGCACTCTACAGATGCTATTGGATATTGCTTTTATTACAAAATTTTGCACTTTACAACTTACAATAAATAGACCTGTCAAAACTTGTTCTGGAAAGTTCTAAGTCTTGTTTTAATTCAAACATTAGCAAACATGTCAGCGAAAATTTTGTCTTAGAACCTACTACAGTGAGAATGTCCTTTTAACTTTTAGTATATGGTGGCTCTTATCACACTTCTGCACTTCCCCACAAAGAAGAGCAAAAGGAATATTATTAAATACTTTAAGGTAACAAAAGTTTCTAAAACTTTGTATTAAAACATAATGGTTCATTCTAGAACTTCAGTTTACTACTTACGGTATGAAAGTTTTACTACAATTTATTATATTTTCGAAGTTTATTAATCTGAAGAACATAAACAAACATCGTTGTTCTACAAAATATCAAAAATATATTAAACTAAAAATATAATTAGCTAACATTATAAAATACAGCAATAATTTAGTATGAATTAGAATTAGATTCCCCAATTATAGAAGTAGGCTATTGATTATGTACTTTAGAAACGAACTACAAAGTTAAAGGTGTTTTATTATTTCATATGGGTAGTGCACCCCTAATTATGAAAAAACCGCTGAGTGCTTAAAGGGGTGCGTTTTTAAGAAAGGGGTGAATTTATATTTATGCACTGAGGTGCATTTGGATAAATGCTATGCAATTTTCGTACAAATACATGTATAAAAAAGTTGTTCAAAATTAAATTTCCTATCAAAATATATTCAAAAAACGAAGCAAAAAAGCTAGAACACGGGGTTATAAGTACAGGTATTGCTTCACAGAAAAAAACTTTTTTCCTGCCTCTTCAAAATCACGTTTGGTAAAAATTTTTGTGTAAATTTTCCTATTTTTTCGCAAAAATTGTTCTAGGTATAACTTTTTTCTACGCTGTTTTAGGTATATGCAATGTACATGATGTTGATAATATTATTTGATGTTTAATATTTTAATTACATTTTACTTCAGGTAACATACACCCATGCTTTAAGTGAATTCCAGTGTCTGGAGAGTAAACCTCTTCAAACGGACTTCAGCTGGTAACTGATTGATAAGATACCCATGAACGGTGTCAAAAACAAAATTTCAATGTACCATGAAACAATATTAGTTAAACATAGCATTACTACAGCCTAACTAATTTAACTAATATTGTTTCATGGTACATTGACATTTTGTTTTTGATACCGTTCATGGGTATCTTATCAATCAGTTACCAGCTGAAGTCCGTTTGAAGAGGTTTACTCTCCGGACACTGGAACTCACTTAAAGCATGGGTGTATGTTACCTGAAGTAAAATTTAATTAAAATATTAAACATCAAATAATATTATCAACATCATGTACAATCTTTGATAACATAATATATTTTAAAGGATTTTTACCCAAATATTTTGGTGGCTCAGGCATGGTAACCTGTAAGTATAACCATTTTGCTTTTTTAACCTTAGTCAAAATTTTAAACCACGTTTGCTTTAATTAAATGGTTTATACTTATTTTAGGTATTTTAACCTGATGATGGAACTGTTGTTCCGAAAATGTTCGTGTTTTTAATGTAGCCCTTTTAACGGTTTTTATAAAATATACCCATATACAAAGATTAACCTCTTTTTGTGATACGTGGTATACAGCCAGCTGCAGGAATTATTTTCCTTGTGGATTTTATTGGTTTTATTTGACCTGTTGTCTTTTTAGCATTTGAACAATGTTCTAAGATCAAATCTGGGCGAAATGGATTTAAATGGCAACTTACTAGTACAAGAAAAAGAAACTGATAAAGATGACTTAAGTCCATGGTGTATTTTTGATGAATTAATTGGACATGACTCATCTAAACATACACCTGTATCGAGAGATATAAAAGAAGTCGACATGTATTTGTCTGATGATATTACCCACAAAAAATTTCGAACGGAGATTGGAACTGTCCATTACAGTGGCGGAAAAACCATTGCCTTGTATATCCTAACTTAACCACTATATTTATAAAATATTATAGTATTGTAACAAAATCTGTTCCTTAAACCTAGTTTAATTTTAAATAAAAGAAAAACACGGTTACCAACAAAAGTGGATTTAAATGTCAATTTAGACGATTCGCGATTTAGTAATGTGTAATGTAAATGTAAGTACTATTTGTATTGTGTAATATATTTTTTAAGTTATAATAAATATATCCGTCGTTAGTTTCTTTCAATATAATAGCCAATATGTTTGTGTACTCGCTTATTTGAAACTACTGGTAAACAATCAACTAGTTACAGATTACGAAAAACGGTTCCGATAAAAATGTCAACGACCCACCTCTAGTTTCACTGATCGGAACTAATCGTCTCACTAATGGGCAATGGATGTCAATAAGAAATATGGAGGGGAGACCAAGGGGAAATATGATTGTTATCTTTGTCTATTCGCTGAAAATATGATTTTATATCTGTGTTAGATATGCTGTTAAATTTTACCATACCGACCATAAACTTTTACCTACACTGTATATGTATATATATATATATATATATATATATATATATATATATATATATATATATATATATATATATATATATATACCAAATCACCAGTTTATTAGGGATGCAGACAGAAGGTTGGCCGAGATGTTAGAGAAACACTCTTTTGACTTTTTGTCAAGCTTTCGGAATTGATGATTGATGGAATGTTATTTAGTATACTTGGGAATTATAATTCTGTGTCTTTTTATTAAAGATTTAAAAGGTATGGTGTACATATATTGTAACTTTTTACTACCAAACAAATTTTTAACTCCATTGGTCTCAGTAAATGCTTCTGCGTGCGGGGAAGAATTTTTTAGTTCCCAATACTAGTTTGGTTAAGTCTTTTTTTACAATATGACCTAATGTGTTGATCATGTTTGACTCCCCGGTTTTTAATTTTAACAAATATTTTTGCGATAATAACTGACGGCGTAAATTCAAAGGAAGTTCATTACATTCTGCCAGTATTGCATTCACTGGCTAGGATATCATCCCACCGATGCAAGTTCTAAGACATTTATATTAAACTCTATCTATTTTTTTAAGGTTGGTATTACTTAAAGATCCGTATAAACAACAACCGAGGTCAATGATGAATCGCACATGGGCTCTATAGAATATTAAATCTATACTAGGGGTTGTGCCCCAACTTCGATTTGTTATGCACATAAGTAAATTAAAACTTTTCTTGCATTTGCTTATTAGGTAACGTATATGACTGGACCATAGTAATTTTGTGTCAAATATGATACCCAAATATTTATATTTCTTAACTACCGACAGGGTACGCCCACATAGGGTAAGGTTCCCCGGTGCACGTAGTCTATGCCGGGTAAAAAACATAATAGAACACTTTTCTGTAGAAAGGGTCATACCTACTTTGTCTGTCCATGGAATCACTGTATTCATAAGCCAGTTATTGTTGAATCAGACAAAATTTAAACTAAACTGTAAATTCATTGATGCAAATCTCTATAGGAAAAATACTGACTATTGTTATAGGCGCAACCTTGCATTTTGTACATAACAAGCTAACTTGTACATTGTCGTATTTATTGGAAGTACTATGTGTATAAAGGCACCATATGCACGCTCTTACGCAACACAGAATTCATGTACTTGCAAATCAACTGGACTGCATAGTTTGCGGTGCCATTGTATCGATAGATTTTTTAATAAAATATGCTCCTTTTGCAACTTTTTAGGCAGGTTGTCGGTAGAGGACAATATATTATACCTACAATAAATTTTGCATACGGTTTTAACCTGTTATAGTACATGGGCTCCATATACTTGGAGTATCAAAGATTTTTAATATTTAAGATAAAATCGACCTCTTTAGGATTTTTGCCTAGGAAACATTGTATTGATATTATAACATAAACTCTCAGTTGAACACGACCCTACTAACCTTAAAGTAATATTTGTCTTATCGTCACTTGAAAAATCTAAAATATTTAACACATTTCAATTGATTTATATCGTTTAAAGTCTCTGACTTGTCGAAATACCGTTGTCTCAGATGAAAACATCCCTTCTCTAATTTATTGGATACTTTGCGGAAAATCTCTTAAATTCCTTGAATGGAATCATCGCCAGTTAGTATATATTAGCAGAATATTCCAAAAAATATTTAACGGTGGTTCGCAAGCAAACCAAATACATTTACAAAAATAATTTAAAATTAACATATACAAGACACAAAATAATAAACAAAATGATTAGTCAAATTTGTTTTTTTATTTTTCAGGAAAATACAGGGTAGATGATGTTATGCAAGAAGAAAGAGAAGACTGTTATTTAGCAACTCTGCACATCAAGGATACTTCATCAACTGACTCAAGAGCTTATTATCTAGCAGTTGAAAACGATAAAGGGACTGATCGACATGCAGTTCAACTCTATGTTAACGGTAAATATACTTTGATTGAGAGTTTTTTAACTAAAGTAAAAAATTATTTGGTAGAATTGGGATATAAATTTCATGCATTATATACAGCGTGTCGCAGAGTAATTTTTAGTTTTTAAATTAATTAAACTCGGTTTCAGAATCTGTTAAAAAAACATGCATTACTTAATTAGACATATAGACCATGCGGATTTTATTTCTTGAATATTACAAATTCAGAAAGACGTGCTATAATAAGTTGCTGTAGCTGTTTAGTGGTGGTTGGTGGTTTAGCATAGGCAATGTTTTTAAATATTGCCGCAGAAAAAAAATCTAAAGGTATAAGCTTTGGAGATCTTGGGGTAAAACGAATATCGCCATTTTGTAAAATTACTTCGCATAGAGATAGTAGGTAGACCTGTGAGGGTATTTATTAAAGTGTTTGCTTTATGTAGCGTAGCACTGTAGCGTACGTCCCCTAGAATCTTCAAAAAGTAAGGTGCGATGATCTCCTATACAGCCGCACTAAACCGTCATCTTTTGTAAATGCAACTGTTTCTGGTGTAGTTCTTTTGGATTTCGATAGTACACCAATAGCGAGCATTGTGCTTATTGGCATATCCATTTAGGTGAAAGTAAGCCCTGTTACTGAAAATAATTCCATCTAAGCCACCTCAGTTTTCCTCGGTAAGTTAAAAAAGGAAAGTCTTTCAAATATTGTTTAAATAAATATTATATTGTTGAAAACCTTAATCCTTTTATATAATATACTAAATAGTGGCACGAGACAAATTTACCGCTTGTGCGTGTTTCGTGCATGTTTTCGAAGTGAATGACAAGAATTACGAATATACGTTGAACTTTCTAATATTATAAGAAGGTCGATTAGTTCTTGGTTTGGCTGAATATTTTATACTCGTAACAATTCCGTCTTTTCTAAATTTCCTTCCGTGTACTAACATCGCGGATGGTGCAATACCCACGTGTCTAATATTGTACCGCGCATAAAAATGCCGCTGATCGACTATATAAGAATCGTCGGCTTTAAAATATACTTTAAGCATGTAGACAGAAGAAAGAATACGGTAAAATGTCGAAAACTGCAATATTTTGTACACATTATGTAAACCAAAAATATGTGTAGTATAATCTAAAGAAGCGGGGGAAGGGAACGTCAAATAGATTTTGTGCTGTGTACGTGTAAAAGACGTCGGCTAAAAGAAGTTACCAACTTTACTGTCAAGTGATAAAGCGTCAGTATGTAGCTAGTCAATACCTGACCTGATAGTGAATTCGGAGATAAGGGTGAGGAGCAAAATAAAGCAAGTAGGACATTAGAAAGTATAGTGATGGAAGTTAAAGGATAAGGATTTGGCAAGAGTCTTTGAGAATACAGCGTTGGAAGAGCTTGAGAAAAAAGATATAATAAATGACTGGTGAGAAGCCCACAGCAAAGTTGTGGTACGAGTGGTGGAGGAAGTGCTAGGAAAAACATCTGGTAAAAGTCCTAGGGACAAAGGAATCTTAATTTGAACATTATAATACATAACATTTGATGTTGTATATTTTTAATATTACTATATGGAGCTGAGAGTTGGACATTTAAAAAATGCAATTTACAAAGATTCGGGGCTTTCGAACTATGGTTATACCGCAAAGTATTAAAAATATCATGGAGTGATAGAATTAGAAATAAAAAAGTTTAAAAAAATAGAACTATTCACCACTATACAAACAAGAAAACTGGAATATCCAGCGATTAATTTGTTTAGAGCAGCAAGTTTTAGCCACTATGGTTGCCAACGTCAGTAGGAACATGGCACTCTAAGAAGAGGAGATAAAGAAACTTGGTGGTGGAACGACCCTACAGAACAGTACAACAGAAGGTTAGAGGGAAGAAAGAGGCTAGAAAGAGGTATGACAGGTCTAAAAAAGAGGAAGATAAGGATGAATACAAGATAGCAAAGAGAATAGCAAAGCGCGTTGTAGCTACTGCTAAGGAAAGATTGTCTAAACAGCTGTCTGAAAAGTTGTAAACACCCGAGGAAATGAAAAGTGTAATCCTGTTATGGATGTGCTTCTTGGTCAATGCTCTTTGCTGATGATATCGTGTTAGTAGAGAAGAGCAAAGAAATTTTAGAAGAGAAGTTAAAAGGTTTGACAAGGACAATTAAAGCGGAAGCACTTAAGGTTAGCAGGTCAAAAACTGGGCATATGTAGCAGGAACAGGATTGTTTGGGGAAATAGCATTGCTTAGAGAAAAACTAGGACGAGTGGGAAAGCTTAAATATCTTGGCTCCTACATAACGGAAAATATGACACTATATCAACAAATTGCCCACAGAATACAGGTTGGTTGATTTAAGTAGAAGCAAATAAGCGGGATACTCTGTGATCTAAAAATCGGGGAAGTGCTGCAACAAAAGATATACAAGAGTGTGGTGAGACCTAAGTTAATGTACATCCTGTAAAATAGATTCAGGAAATAAGATGATGATTCAGGAAGTAGATGAAATGAAAATGTTACGGTAGATGTTGGGCAAGATTAGAAGGAACATAATTTGATCACGTTAGAATAAAAATTAAAACTATGTAAGACAAAGGATAGAGCTGTTAGAAGTTGATGGAAAGACAGATAGAGAAAAACCGAGAAAAATATGGGCTGTGAGGCAGAAGACTTAAGGGAGAAAGGTTTCTCATCTCATGACATCACCGTATGTACATACAGAAAAATTGAGTCATCGATTCATATAACAATTACTGCACAACTGAACTAATCACATATTTCTTCTTCTTTCGCATTTTCCCCTTATGAGTTTGGTTTGCCATTTTAACCCTTCACAGCTTTCTATCCTTTCAGTTATTTTTTTTTTCAGATCTCTATATATCATCGTATTCCGTATATATGTAATCCATCGTCAAGCTGGTCTTTCTCTCCGTCTTCTTTCTGGGAGTTCCCATTTCATTACTCTTTTTGGTCACCTGTGGTCTGGCATTTTTCGAACATGACCGTATCATTGTATGATTTGTTTTTTAATTTTTTTCTTATTGAGCATTATAATTCTACCTGGTTCTATATTTACTTAGTCTTTATTCTGTCCCTTCTGGTAATGTAAAAACATCTTCTCATAAACTTAAATTTGACTGTTCTTATTTTATTTCGTATCGATGTTATCATTGGCCGTAATTCCGCTCCATAGAGAGTAATGTTTTCCACCGAATTCTTTGCTGTGTTTGGCTTTTTTAACGCTTTGTTTATATTTTCTTTTGTAATATCATATTTGCCATTTCTTGTTGTCATAATATCATGTGTCTCATATGTTGTTTTATTTTCTTCATTGGGTGTAGTTATTTGTAAGATGTTATTACCTTGTTTATTTCTTCTAATATTTTTAATTTTTTTAAGCATCCGCTCACTTATTATAGATAATCGTGTTATCTATGTCTCTACACATTCTCTCACAGTATTCGTTCTTTTTCAGTCGTAGTATTTGCTTCACTTGTTGCCTGAAGGTAATGGAATGCACCTTTTTTCTTTTAATTATCTCTTCTTAATATTTATTGTATTTCTCCAGATATTTATTGTTGTGTTGTTCCATACCAAGTGCTGCTTTTGTGTCTTCACTTACTTTCTTTTAGATGTTTTAGATGTTGACATATTTCTGTTGGGGTCTATGCTTCATTTGTACATCGTAAATTATGAAATCTATTTTGATATAGGGCTTAATCATTAAACTTTTATAGAGGTTTGTCGGTAAATATCTATTTGTGAAGCTTTATAATTCCTTATCATTTTGGATATCGTCTTTTTGGTGTTTTCATCTATATGTAACTTTTCTTAATACCAAACGATGATTACTTAATTTTTGACTGTCCATATACTTTGACATCTTTTGTTGTGACTTTGTTAGTTCTTCTTACTTATTTACTTACTCCAGGGCGTTACAAGCCTTCATGGGTTGTAGCCCACTTAACAACATGCCGTCATTCATCTCTGTCTTCGGCAATCTCCATCCAATTTCTACGGCTACAGCTTTAAGGTATCCTGCAATATTATCTTGCCACCGGAGTTGAGGTCATCCAGTTGTGTCCGGTGCTCTTCTTCCAGTTGGGACTATTTTCCATACCAGTCTTATTATTCTTTTATTAGAATGTCTTTTGAGGTCTCCTGCCCACTGGAATCTTCTGGAATTTATTTCTTTTACTGTCTTAGCGTCTGTATATAGTTCTTCGAGCTCTTTGTCAGTTCTTATCCTACATTGTCCTGCTGCTTCAACAAGAACAGACCCAAAGATCCTCCTTAGGATTTTTCTTTCCCAATGACGTAGTCGGTTTTTATTTCCCTTTGTTATTGTTCACATTTCGCCACCATACGTCACTTACGGGTCGTATGACAGTTTTATATAGTTGTATTTTGTCTATCTATTTCTTTTTATTAATTTCGATTTTATAATCGGTCAAGTCGGCTTGTATCCTATTGTTTATATCTTGTGATCCGTTATTGTCTTCCGTTATTGCTGTTCCAAGATATTTTAGTTCTTTGACGTGTTCAAAGTTAAAGTCATCGATGGTGATGTTCTGTCTATCTTTGTTGTGGGTATTGCAGCTCATATGCACATATTCGTTTTCATTGATTAGGAGTCCCATCTTCTATGCATCCTTTTCAAACCTGACGAACCTTTCGTTTATCCTTAATATAGTGTTTCCTATAGATCGATATTATCAGCAAATATCAACCAGCAACAAAATAAGTTTGTTCCTTCTAGATGATATAGTGTAGTCGGTTTTTCGATCTTTGCACTTCCAATTGTGTGTTCCAGAGCTGATTTGAAGAGAAGTGGCAAAAGTGCATCTCTATGTTTTAGTCCATTGTTTATTTCAAATGTCTCCGAGTAAAGATGTTCACCTTACATCGTAGCCCTTCCATACAGATCCAAATCAAATGGACTAGTTTTTGTTTTGGAAAACCAAGTTCTTACATTGCTGTTTACAGTCTAACCCTGCATACTCTATGTAATGTCTGCTTAAAATCTATGTACATCTGATGAAGCTTACGATCAAACTCCCAGCATTTTTCCATCTCGTGTTGTCTATACCACTCTATTTATTGTCTTGTATGAGTCTATAAGAGTCTACTGTCTCTTACCCAGTTCTTATTGTTCTCCGCCTTGCATCTACGTCGTATATCTGTACTTCAAGCTCTGTCCCATAGTGTCTTACAATCAATTTTTCTAAGTATTTTCATCTCTGCTGTTTCCAACATCCTTTTTGTTTTTATTAGTTTGTTTATATCTTTTCTTTGTCCTCTGACTATACTTCAAATTTCTTTCTCCTACTCTTACTCCATCTGTTTTGAGAAGGTTTGCCAGTGTTTATTTTTAATTTGTCTAACTAAAGTGTTTGCTTCATTTCTGATTCATTTATAGTGTGCCTGTTGTGTTTATTGTGTTCTTTATTGTAAAAAGGCTTTCTTCTTTTTTTCACATTTTTGTCTTCGCTTCCTCTTTAAACCATGGTGTTTTCTTTTTTGGTATATTAGCGTTAGAATAATAAAATTTGAGGCAACTGGTCATGCAAGGTTAAGTTTTTTTTTTTTTTCGTATAATCCGATTGGACCTTTTTTTAACATCCAATGTTTATTGCAATCTGTCTTATTAAAAACAATAAGCAATATGTATAATTTATAAACAATGCCATAGTGGGATGCCGCCCAGTGGCGAGCACCCAGGTAAGACAACATATAATAGTATTAATTTAATCTATGATTATTATTAATTTATGATAATACCTCATTTGAATGCATAAAAAGAGCACTAGTAAAGAGGAGCATTGAAGTCTCACTAATACAATCGATTCAGTCAATGTTAAAAAGGAGAATCATCACTGCTAGTATTGGAAGAGAATCTGTGACTGTGACAGCGGTAAAGGGGTGCCCTCAAGTGGGAGTATTATCGCCTCTGCTGTGGTCTTTGGTTGTGGATGACCTTCTCACTAAGCTGCATGATTCTGGTTTTATAACCCAAGGTTACGCAGATGACCTAGTTGTTACAATTAGAGGCAAGCATGACCAGACCATATCTAGTCTCATGCAAACTGCTCTTAACGAAATTAAAAGTTGGTGCTCGAAAGAGGGCTTAAATGTCAACCCCAGTAAAACGACTTTGATACCTTTCACAAGGAGACGTCAATACAATTTACAGGCTCCAACTATGAATGGCATCACATTAGACTATTCCAAGGAAGTAAAATATCTGGGGGTAACCCTAGATCAAAAACTCACCTGGAATAGTCATATTGAAAAGCAAAGCGGTTAGCTTGTCTGGGAATCACAGGGGCAATGTCAACATATCCCACTGCAGCTCTAGAGGCGATGCTGAACCTTCCTCCCTTGCAGTTCTGCATAAGGAGGGAGGCAGTACCGCCTTAAAACTGCGACAGATACAAATAATGAAACCTGGAGATCTAGTTGGCCACCTGAAAATCTTAGAAGAAATTCCATTGGATTCTAAGGACATGCCAACAGATGCTATGCCAGTCAAATTCGACTTTGAAACACCCTTTGAAGTAATCATAAAAAACCACCAAATGGGTGAAGAAATTGAACCAAAAGTGAAAGAAGGTTCACTCGTATGGTATACGGATGGATCTAAGATAGATGAAAGGGCAGGAGTGGGAGTTGCTGGGTCCAATTTCAGGCTATCTAAATCTCTTGGAAATGCCCCCAACTATCTTCCAGGCAGAAATACATGCTATAGACATAAGTGCCCAAGAATGTCTCAACCGAGACACCCGTAGGGCAAAAGTCTTTATTTTATCAGACAGCCAAGCCGCCTTAAAGGCTCTAAAGTCATTTACATGTGAGTCAAAGTTGGTTTGGGACTGTAAACAATCTCTCAAGAAGCTGACGGAACGCAACAATGTAACTGTGATGTGGGTGCCAGGTCACAAGGGAATTGCAGGAAATAAGGAAGCTGACAGCCTCGCAAAAGAAGGAGCTAATACCCCATTCCAGGGTCCGGAACCCTTCTGTGGACTATCGAAAAGCCACATCAGAGAGGAACTCCGTACCTGGGAACTCAATCAACTAAGATCATATTGGTCTAACACACCAGGACAAAGGCAAGCAAAAAGGCTCATAAAAGTATCGCCTACTGCAACAAACCGCCTTCTCGAAATGAGTAAAAAAGATATCAAAATGGTCACTGGCCTTCTCACTGGTCACTACCCTCTGAGATATTATCTCAAGAAGATGGGCAAATCAGATAGTGAGAACTGTCGTTTCTGTCACAATGAAAAAGAAACGGCAGAACATATACTATGCAACTGCGTAGCACTGTTCTGCAAAAGACTAAAATTCCTAGGAGAGGTCAGTCTGGCGTCCTCTGACATAGGAAACAAGTCACCTAGGAAGCTAATGAACTTCATCAGAAGTATTGGCATTCTAGTGTTTAACTAGATTAAGGTATGCACAAAAGATCTCCATAGATCGAAGTGCGGCGAAGCCGTAATAACATAATCTAATCTAATCTATGAGTATTAATTTAAACTTCAAATTAACAAACCAAGTTTAATACAGATTAACAACACTGACAACACACGTGAGTATTACAAGACTAAAAAAAAAACAGACTGAACTAATGGAAGAACTTTTAAAACTAATGATTTCTCTTGCATATGATCACTTAAATTGGCGGTCAAATCGTCGGTAATTATTTTCGCAACTGAATTTTGAGACAAAGAAATGGTTTGGCAAGCCTTCAAATTTTCGGGACAAACAATTTCTGCAGACTAAATTAGACATTTCTTGATGAAATCAAGGCTTTTGATTTAGTGCCATCCACTTATTTCACATCCACACATACAAAATTTTAAAAACTATAAAATTTTACTGCTTAATAGATTAAAAAAAAATAGGAGTAAGTACTCTAAAATAAAAATCAAGATTAATTGTAAAATTCATTTGAAAGAATATCTATATAATGAAATCCTTTTCTTTTCTCAATTCAATAAAAGAGAACAATTATAATCCGAACTGACAAGTTAGACATAGAATTTAATTAAAAGCATTCAGAAGTATACGTTTCTGACGTTCGTTGTTAGGTAACTGTTTCTTTTATTTTTCAGTTCGAGAGGAAAACGGCCACCGTCTTTAAATATGGAAAAATTTCAATCTTTATTAAGTATTCGGAATATTTTAATTCTGAAAAGTTTTCTTTATAGCCAAGGGTGTTGATTTTCTTTCTTTTTTGAAATGTAAATTTAAAAATTCCATTACCTGTTATGGATGACAAAGCTGCAAAGGTTATTTAAATGAAGGGAGTCATTTTGGGTGTATTAATAATTTTACTAAAAGCCTTTTATACCTTTTAAAACTTTTTCTTAAAATCATAATAGTATGCCACAAAAAATTCCTTTCAAAAAAATTTATTATTTTTTGGTAAAATAAAATTCGTCTCCAGAGAATTAATAAAAACAGAAAAATAATGTTGATAAATACGAAGGTGAATTGATATAAAACTAGACTTTAATAGAAAAAAAAACAAGTTTTTTGGAACTAATCGATTTATTTCTCAACATAGTCCCCTTTTAGCTCGATACACTTAGTAAGACGATGATCCAATTTTTTTATCCCTTCCGAATAGTACTTTTGCTCGAACTCTTTAAAATAGGCCGAAGTTTCAGCGACGACATTTGTTGCGAAACGGCATCCTCCGAGCTATTTTTTTAGGTGTGGAAACAGAGAAAAATTGCTGGCGGCAAGATCTGGGGAATACGGTGGGTGTTCAACCAATTCATAGCCCAATTCGTGTAATTTTGCCATGGCGACCTCCGATCGGTGAGCCGGTGCATTATCTTGGTGA
Source organism: Diabrotica undecimpunctata (assembly GCF_040954645.1). Taxonomy (NCBI): domain Eukaryota; kingdom Metazoa; phylum Arthropoda; class Insecta; order Coleoptera; family Chrysomelidae; genus Diabrotica; species Diabrotica undecimpunctata. The sequence continues at coordinate 123,884,256 of NC_092803.1, read as the reverse complement.
AAGAGCACTTTTTTGTGTTTCAAACCGGGGCGTTTTCGACGCAATTTGGCATCGAATTGATCCAATAATGCTCAGTAGTACTCATCATTGATTGTTTTTCCTTTTTCCAAGTAGTCGATGTGGATGATGCCCTTCGCATCCCAGAAAACAGTCGCCATCACTTTGCCGGCCGAATGTGGACTCTTTGCCTTCTTCGGCGGCCCTTCGTCGAGTTTGCGCCACTGCTTCGACTGTTCTTTGGTTTCCGGTGTGTAATAATGCACCCAGGTTTCATCAACGGTGATAAATCGGCGAAAAGATCCTTCGGATCGCGCCGTATCATCGCCAAAAGCGTCTCCGAAGTGGTCACACGTTTTTGCATTTGATCGATTGTCAGCAAACGCGGCACCCATCGTGCGGATAGCTTTTTCATCTCCAAATGATGGTGAATGATGCTATGTACGCGTTCGTAGGAAATGTTTAGGACCTTTAATAACTCGCGGAGCTTAATTCGACGATCTGCCATAATCATGTCATAGATTTTGTTGATCATTTCCGGCGTGGTGACTTCATTTGGCCTCCCGGGACGTTCATCATCAAAAACACTCGAACGACCACGAACAAATTCAACTTTCCATAATTTTACTGTTGCTAACGAAGGTGCAACCTCACCATAATAGAAGGTCTAAAAAACATCATTTCCCCGGTAGATATTTTTTTCCTATTTTTTGATGATACAGTTATTCAGATGCTTGTTGAATTTTCAAATATGTACGCCAATTTACATAACCGTGAAGGCGATATTACAACAAACGAAATTAAATGTTTTATTGGAATTTTATTATATAGTGGATATATGAGTGTTCCTAGGCGAGATATGTACTGGAAAAAATAGCCTGATTCTATTCACGGCCTTGTAGTTAATGCAATGTCTAGAAACCGTTTTAGATTTATCATCCAGAATATTCATTACTGTGACAATGCAAAATTGGATAGACAGGATAAATTTTTAAAGGTTCGACCACTGATTGATGTAAATCAAAAATTTCTCGATTTAGCATTACAAGAAGAACACCACAGCTTGGATGAGGCAATGGTTCCGTATCATGAAAAACATGGATCCAAGCAGTTTATCCGTGGTAAACCTATCATATGGGGATATAAGTTTTGGATGGGGACTACTAGACTAGGTTATGTGGAGCGGTTTGATCCATATCACGGATCTTCATCCACTATTCAAGATAAATATAAACTTCTTGGTTTGGGACCTAGTGTTGTCTTTCAATTTGTTGATGCCCTGAAAGTTAAGGCGTCCAAATTACCCCATGATATATATTTTGACAACTATTTTACCACTCTGCTGCTTTTGGAAGAACTTACATCAAGGGGATGTAAAGGAACAGGTACAATAAGAGAAAATCGCCTAGGTAAAGATTGTGATATTGAGGGTTCAGACACGCTGACAAAGAAAGAAAGAGATTCGTTTGACTACTGCATGGCAGAGGAAAGTAAAATAGTAGTTTGCAATTGAAATGACAATAATGTTGTTTCCATAATATCCAGTCACAATCAGATATATCCTACAAAGCCAGTACAAAGGTATTCTCAAAAAGAAAAAAAGAAGGTGCTTGTATTGTAGAAACCTAATATTATAAAACAGTATAATGAAAACATGGGTGGCGTCGATCGGGCAGATGAAAATATCACCTACTACAGAGTAGCTATCCGTGGCAATAAATGGTTATTTTCCCATAATAAGTCACATAGTGGATCTAGCAGAACAAAATGCCTGGCAATTCCATAGAATTAGTGGTGGTAAAATGGATCATTTACAGCATTGTCGCACAATTACAGTAGGGATTCTTGAATCTTTTTAAAAGACAACAAAGGAGGACCCAGCAAACTTTCAGCCAATTTGCATAGTCACTCAAGATACGATTGGATGGACCACCTTATTGTCTATAAGGACACTCAAACTCTTTGTGCTGCTGGCCACACAAAAATGTAATTTTTGCTGCAATAAATGTAATGTAGCACTACATCCAAAACAATGTTTTTATAAATATCATACAAACTAGATATTTAAGATTTTTTTTATTTTAATATGTTGAAATAATTGGAATAAAAAACTTTGTTTTAAAATTTTGGTACTTTTAATTATTTAATATAATATAATAAAAGTTTCAGCCTTAAATGGGTTAACTCAAATATACCACAAGAAATCAGTTTTAGAATCTCTTTAACCTTTGTTGATTTGTTAAAAATTTTGGGCCGTATTTTTGTCTTTTCTTATTACAAGTGTACAGAAATATCTAAAAGGTCACTCAGGCAGCAAATCAAGGAGAGAAGACTTCAGTTGAACGCGTTGCTGCAAAAAGTAAACATCTATTTAAAAAGCATTGTACATAAAATCAGTGTTTTTGCGACATTGCCAGATAAAATAGTCGAATAGTTGTTTATTTAGAATACCTTTAATATTTTTTTAATAAACATGAATATTACAAGTGTCGTGAAAAACCGGACACCAAGTACTTATTCCCGTACAATGATACACAATGTTTTATAATTTAGAATAGCAGAAGAAAATACACTACTCATTGAGTTACGTTAATTACGAGAACGGTTAGCTGCTTTGATAGGTACGTTTATTGTGTGCTTAAAAATGTTTAATAAAGAAATAATTATATCTATTATTTTATGTTTGTTTTGCAAACAAGTATTCTAAATATTTGCGACTATCAACAAAATGTACAAAGATTATTGTTGTATACAATGTCAAATAATTGAATCAAACAATCATCTTACTGAACAACAGCTTCTCACTGTTAAAAAGAATAATCGAAAATTTATAGAGGAATTAAATCATGAAGCTAGCAGGGAAAGTACGAGACAGGAGTTTCACCAGCTTGGGCTTCATTGGAGAAAGACATCAAATAATAGAAAAATATTGATTGATATAAATACGAGATTAAACATTTAAGACGGCAGTATCTCAAGGACATTAAAAAAGCTTCATTTGATTTATATTAGAAGCATTATAGAATTGTTATCAATTTTACCGTGAAACAGTTCTTCTAAATGTGCCTATCTTCTAGAGATGTTGGTGATCACATTGACCCATCTTATTCTATTCACAACAGCTCGAAATAGATCAGTTGACGTTAAACCAGTCCACTTCCTAAGATAGAAGTACTTCTACTTCCTGTAGAAGTCGGTATTTATCATTACGCATGATGTGACCGAAGTAAGCCAATTTTCTGTTTTTTATGGCGTTAATATATTCTTTGTCGTTTCTTAGCCCCTGAAAAATAGTTATGTAACTTGTGTGGTGAATATATGAGTCCCTCAACATACATCGTTAGCAACACATTTCAAACGCCTCTCTTCCGTAAGGCATCAGCTTTCTACTCCATAGAGGAGGACACTAAAAACGTAACATCTAAGAATTCTTATGCTATATTGATACCTAAAGATAAGTTGCGGAGAATCTTCCTAAGGTTGTTGAAAGAGCTTCTGCCTTTTTCCATACGAGTTTTTATTTCGTAGCTGTGATCCCAAATATCCTTAATATTGCAGCCCAAATAGCAAATTTTTTCTACTCTTTCTAACGGTGTATCGTTTATTGTAATTTTGGCGTTTATTCCGGTGTTCTTGCTAATGATCATTATTTTTGTCTTCTTGCAATTTAGTTTTAGGCTGTATTTGTTACATGCTTCTACAACGTTATCCATCATCCTTTGGAGCTTTATCTGCCAGCAACATTGTATCGTCTGCGTTGTTTATAAGTTGACATTTATAGCAATCCCATCTTCTGATTAGTCCAAGGCCTCTCTTAAGGTGTTTTGAGAGTATATGTTAAATAATGCCGGTAACAATATGCAACCCTATCTAACTCCTTTTTTGACTGTGAAGATCTCGGACAGTTTATTTTCTAATCGTACTGTTGCTTTTTGTTGGAGATATAAATTTGAGATTAGTCTTATATCCTTACCATCGAGTCCTGATGTTTTTAGGATATCGATTAGTTTCCCATGTGGAGCTTTATCAAATGCCTTCTCGAAATTAATGAAACATGCATACACATCGCAGTTGACATCCCTGGCTCTCTGTATTAGAACTTGCAAACTAAAAAGTGCTTTCCTTGTTCCGAGTCCTGCTCTGAATCCAAATTGAACTTCAACAGTGAAACAGTTCTTCTTCTTCAGCTTTCATTTATCCATTGTTGTACATAGGCCTTCTCCAATTTCTTTCACGCTTTTCTATCTTTTGCAATTCTCATCCACTGCTTTCCAGCTGTAAAACAGTTAACAAATAAAAAACTGAAAAACCTTTGAAACCCTGTTGATCGAATAACGTCGCGTAACCAAAATTCTCCATTGGTCTGATCTTGGCTGCTTAAGATATTTTTTCCACCTTGTAAAAGCAAATTAAAAAGGTATAGAAAGTTTATTGATAACTGCACTTCTTAGATATTCATATTTTTTTGTGTCTACTATAAGCTAGATAATATTTTATTCTTTAATTAACTAAGTATTAAAAATTTTGTTTATTACCTATTAACAGTTTTGTAAATACTTTAGATCAATCATAAATATCAAATAAGCTTATAAATCGAAAAACACATGTAAATTATAAATATTTTTAACTAAGTGTCTATTTTTATACATCAACACTTGATAAAAACCAGCAAACGTGTAAGACACATAAAAAAATTTAACTCAAATGTCAAAGTTGAAAAATAAAAATGAAATATTGAAATGTAATGCGGGAAACCTAAAGCAGAATATTGCGTCCTCTCTTTCTTATCTTACTGCTATTACAATGGCTTATGCGATAAAGGAAAAATATTGTATTAAACGTTAGGAAAATAAATCCAACTTACGTGGTTCTTATTATTGCATAAATCTTAGAAATTGGTTTCCGTCATTTTATTTGGTTAATACACTTTCGGACCGGTTCTTGCAAGTCTGAATAAAGACGGTATACAGTGTGTATAAAAAGTAACACAGCTTGCTTAGGCGTTTAATTATATAGTTTTCTAATAAAACAAATTATCTGTCAATATAACGCGCATATATGATCATTCCAAAATGAGGTAAAAATATAGAGAGCATCTTAGGATTCTCTCAAGTATTTTTGAAGCGAAGCTTCTATACTGGCGTTGTAATATTTTTTTTTTCTCTACAGTAAAATGCTACAGTGAGCGTCACGGAACTAGCGCCACAAGAAGGCGTCGTCACGGGTATAGTCATACAATAGCGGTTCTATATTTTCTCTAAGCAGGTTTAAATTAAAAACGGAATGAAAAATAACTAACAAAATATAGATATTAAATGAAATCTAAAAAATGAAAAGAATATCTGTCACTAAAAGATTCGATTCATAACGATTGTCAAAAATAAATAAAAGTCATAGATGTCATCCGATTAATAACAACATTGAATCATATGTTTAAATTTTTATAATAATTCTCGTTTTAAAATAATTTTAATAAATATTATAAAGGGGTTAAGCAACTGCCCATTGCTAGACCATCAGGTTGTTTGTAAAATTTGTTATTGAATTGAAAGAAATCTTGAGATAGACATAATTCAAGGATATCTAGTATCGGTGGACTGAATAGACTTGTTAACTAGGAGTGATTTTACCAGACTATAATAGGAGTTTCGAGTTTGGGCACTGAATTAAATAAGTTGCTAACGTCAAAACAAAGCATAGTAATCTCAGGATTGAGACTAAAAAGTTAAAGTTTATCAACCAATTGATATGAATTTATTACAGTAAAATGAGGAGTAAAATTGATTAGATTTTTTAAGGCATTAAGTATGAATTTAGATAAAATTAACACTAGAGTGTTAATGAAAATGAAAACGGAACGAATGGGAATTCCAACTATGTATCTTATCCAAACCATACAACATTGGAATAAGAGTGTTACCAGGTAGTTTGCTGTAGGGAGCATCATAATTTTAGAAAGAAAATCAGAATGTTTTTTGATATTATCTTTAGGTTGGGATATAAATATCTTAAAAGGATCAGTTGGTATAAGAGTGAAGTGATTATCATAGAAAAGATGAGACTTTATTTTTGTATAAATCACGGTCTAGAATGGCCAAAGAATTACCTTTATCAGCCTTAGGAAAAATTAGGTTGTGTCTAGAAATTTTATGTTTGATTGATTTAATGGTCTTAAGATGTGATTGTGTTTATTTGAAGGAAACATTGTTAGGAAAAGAAGAGTTTGGAGTATCTGAAGAATTAGATGATGAAGAAATCTTGTTTTTAAATTTATTGATCTAACGGTAACAGGAATTTCTCGTTGACGTTCTTTGGGAAAGAGATAATAAAATATTTTGGATTACTATGTCGGTCTCAATCGAAAGACTCTCAAGATCGTGTAAAGACGTCTTTAGAAACTAAGTATTTAAGACCATAGTTTAGGAGTTTAATCTCATCTTCTATAAACCTGATAACGGTACGGTTTTTTATTATAGGATAAAATTTAAATTCTGATTTTTTTTTTGTTATTTCTAGAAATAAAAAAAATTCAGGATTTAAATTTCATCCTAGAATAAAAAAAAACCTTACACATATCAGCTTTACAGAAGATAAGATTAAACTCCTAAACTATGGTCTTAAATACTCAGTTCCTGAAGATGTGTCTTTACACGATCGTGACATTCATTCACACACATACCATTCTGTCTGGTTGCCCATTCATATATTTTAACTATCTAACTTTATTTATGCCATTCACAACACAGTATTTAATTCCTTTTGGCTGTCTGATGTTATTCAATCAACATTTCACATTTCCTCCTTTCTAATTTTGATATTATCATTCATTTTAGCTCAGCCTCATTTAAATTCATTTCAATATAACTGTAATACGGTATTGCTAGTAACAAATATTACACATATAATAATAGATAGAATTCTATATCCTGGTATCATATTATCACATAATTTTTCTTAATAGGCATAGAACTTAGCGGGTCAACACAATTCGGTTTTAAGGGAGGACTAGGAACAAGAGAGGCAATTTTATGTTTGAACACCTTAATACAAAACTGTTTAGATCAACGAAAAGATGTCTACCTCACCTTCATCGACTACGAGAAGGCATTTGACAATGTTAAACATGATATCATGATGGAACTACTACATAGGGCCAACATGGACCAGAAGAAGATCAGAATTATTCAGAATCTATACTGGAACCAAATGGCAAAGGTGAGGATTGATCAAGACCAATATACGGATGAATTTGAAATCCGGAAAGGTGTCCGCCAAGGCTGCATACTCTCTCCGATGCTTTTTAATTTATATGTTGAAAATATATTTGCGGAAGCATTAGAAGACACGGAATTAGGCATTAAGGTGAACGGCATACCAATTAGCAACCTACGCTATGCGGACACAGTGATTATAACTGATAATTTGGAAGATCAGCAGTTATTACTTGATAGGGTGAATAGCATAGGTAAAAAATATGGCCTCAAAATCAACATTTTGAAAACGAAATATATGGTCATTAGCAGAAACCCTCCAGAAAACCCGATAATATGCATAGGTGACGATCGCATAAAACGCGTGAAAACTTTTAAATACCTTGGCACCACAATCAATGACCAATCGGATCCACAACAAGAGATAAAAACCCGAATACAAATGGCAAGACAAGCTTTTGTGAAATTCAGACCGCTCCTATGTAATCAAAACCTAAATTTCGAAATACGCTACAGAATGGTCAAGTGCTAGATATGGTCCATCTTGCTTTATGGCATGGAAACGTTGACTTTGAAAAAAACATCTATCAACAAACTTGAAGCCTTTGAAATGTGGTCATTGAGAAGAATGATGCGCATACCTTCGGTGGATAGAGTTCGAAACGATGACGTCCTGAAGAGAGCCGGCGTGGAAAGAGAACTCTTTGAATTAATTAAAAAACGCAAGATTGGTTACCTTGGGCACATATTGAGAGGAGCAAAATATGAAATACCACAGTTAATCCTACAAGGGAAGATCGAAGGTAGGAGAGGAGCCGGCCGCAAACAATTATCCTGGTTAAGGAATATTAAAGAATGGACAGGAATACACAATACAGGCGAGCTGTGTCACGCCGCCAAGAACAGAATTCTAGTAATGAGATAGTCGCCTACGCACTTTGGTGTATGGCATGTTAAGAAGAAGAAGAAGGCATAGGTATTCTATTTTACAATTTAATTTTCTAAACTCACAGATGGATACACATAAGGTTTTTTTACTAGGCAACCACCAATACCCAATTAATTTTACCTTCAATTTAATGGATTTAAGCTTAGTCATTTCTTATATAGTGAACGGCTAAATTATGGAATATTGTCATTATTTCGAGAACCGTCGAGTTTTGAGGGAAATCCCGAAACAGGTGGACTTTTGTTAAAAAATAATAATAATAATAATAATATAATAATAAATAATAATAATTTAAATAGAAATTGGTATAATGCGACAGCTCATTTAAAAGAGAATTTAATTCTCTATTTAACATTACATTTTTAACTAAAATATTTTTTTAAAAAGGTACAAAAACCATTTTTTTTTTATTTAAATTCTACTAAATTACAACTAATGATTTAATTCATAATGTACTTAAAAGTTACCAAATTATGCATAACAGTTATTTTAAATTAAATGTTCGAAATGCCATCCATCGTTTCCTGCCATGACTTTCTGAAGTAAATACTTAAAAATGCAAAAATAAGTAAAAATAATAATGGACACAAAAAGTTATCTCATAAACCCTGAAACTTTTTGTCAAATGCCAATTCAAGCAAGTGATAGTGGCATAGTTACTGTAATATTTATTGACGTAAATGTTTTGATTAATTTTTACTTTTGAATACTAAATTATAGCTCACCTAAATGAAACACAACGCATAGAAATGTTAATTCTTAGCGGACGAGGAGGTAAAGAAAGAACACAGAACGAGGTATGTAATTTATCGATCGGTATTACGTATTTTAAAAAAAGAAAAATACCATCCCTACAAAATTCAACTACATCAATAATTATTAAACGACGCTTCAATTTTCTGAAATTGCAGGATTTATCTATCCGCAATCCACATTTCATCAAACCAAGTCCTTTTTTCCGATGAAGCCACATTTTTTATACATGGTACCGTGAATCGTCAAAATTGCAGATATTGGAGTCAAGAAAACCCACATTGGATGACTGAGTTACACACGCAATATCCTCAGAAAGTAAATGTATGGGTAGGGATCATTAATGACAGAATCATTGGCCCTTTTTTCTTTGAAGAAAATCTAACAGGAGAACGTTATTTAACTTTTTTGAGAAATCAACTTATACCTGTCCTTGCTAACATGCTAAAATGCCAATAATCCAAATTTACCTAGTGAAAATATCTGGTTTCAACAAGATGGAGCCCATTCGCATTATGCACATGAAGTACGTCAATTTTTAAATCATTGCTTTCTCAGGAGGTGGATCGGAAGACGAGGTTTTATAGAGTGGCCAGCAAGGTCTCCAGATCTAACACCTTTAGACTTTTTCCTGTGGGGATACATAAAATCAAAAGTTTGTGTCAATAGAATCCAAAACTTACAGGACTTGAAAGATAGAATTAGGCATGAAATGAGTCTAATTACTCCAGAAATCATCCGCAATGTACTTGATGAATCTGTCCGTAGATTCGCATATTGTCAAGAAACTGATGGATGGCATTTCGAACATTTAATTTAAAATAATTATTATGCATAATTTGGTTACTTTAAAGTACATTAATGATTAAATCATTAGTTGTAATTTAGTTGAATTTAAATTAAAAAAAATTGTTTTTGTACCCTTAAAAAAATATTTTAGTAAAAAATGTAATGTCGTTAAATAGATATTCTCGTTTAAATAAGGTATCGCATTATACCGATTTATATTTAAAAAAATTAACGATTGCATCACTACACCTACACCGGTGACGTCATCCCTACTCCATGTACGCTATAACATGGGTATTTTATAACAAAATTCGACCTGTTTCGGGATTTTCCTCAACACTCGACGGTTCTCGAAATAATGATAATATTCCATAATTTAGCCGTTCACTGTACATATATATTACTTTTTTATATTATTTCTTACACTATTATGTTTACAGTATAACATCACCTTCTTTTATTTTCTAATTGAATCAATTTTCATACCACTTATGATGTTATAGATTCAACCTCAAATAATATTATTTTCAATAATTTAATGACTTGCTTGTTTCTTCAATAATAGAGACTTGCACATTAAGACAGTAAATACTATTATTTAAATAAAATTAATTTTATATGAAGACATTTACTAATAATATATTAGGTACTATTACAAAATTTTATATTTAAAAAAAATTTGTTTCCGATCATACTCAAAAATCGACTACTACCTCATCACGTTAATTCTGTCTTCCTGAATTTTACTTCCTTGCACGTCAGCCAGTTGGCCGATGTCATTTGAACTTCCAGTCGAGCAAGGAAGCATGTTGCTCTTTAAGTATTAACATTTACAACCAATGTCATCGACCTAGGGTCGCATTATATTTTAAATTTTAATATGTAAACCATATATTGATGTCTCCACTGCAATTTTATTGTTAGCTAGAAGTACCAAAAGAATGCACTAAGGATGATCTGAGCTAAATCGAAAAAGTTATGCATCTCAAATTTTTGGACCACACTTTTAATAAGTTTTAATAAAAAATGTTTTTATACCAATATACAGATTTTGAAGTTTTCTACTTCTGTATTAGTGTTTCAAAATAAATGTCAGTATTGATAGATTGGGCAGCAGCCATACCACTCTGAATATACCGGTTCTCGTTCGATCACCGAAGTCAAGCAGTGTCGGTTGCTGTTAATACTTGGAGTGACCGCTTGGGAACACCGCATATTATGGCCACGTAAAACATTCCTTCTCCGAAACAGCTAGACCGATTTTTATAAAATTTTGCATGTGTATTCTATAGGTCTAAAAATAGCTTGTTGTCTATTTTTCATACCCCTAAGCCGTAAGGGTGATCGACGCCAAACATTTTTTTTATTTGTCAAACAAAATTTTTAATGTTTTTGTTTTTAATATATGGCATTAAAAAATACATACACCTCTTCATTCTTCACCCTCTATTAATAACCCCTTTTTATTTACTAGTCATATTAGTGTCACATAGTTAGTTGCGATGCTTCTGCGAAATGGCTGAGCCAATTTATATGAAATTTCACATGTGTATATTGTAGATCTGAAAATGGTGTTATCAATTTTTCATACCCTAACGCGTAAGGGGGTTTACTCCAAAGATTTTTTTATTTTTTAAACAAAAATTTTTATTTTCTTTTGTTTAATGATAATATAAAATATATACGCTTGTTAAATTTCACTCTTCTATTACTAACCTCTTTTTTTAATAGACATATTAGTGTCACAGAGTTAGTGGCCATACTCCTTTGAAATGGCTTTACCGATTTTAAAGAAATTTTACATATACAGTTGGTAGGTCTGGGAATCGGTTGTAATATATTTTTTATATCCCTAAGGAGTAAGGGTGGTTCACCTTAAATTGTGAATTGAAAATTACACAATTGAATTGTGTAAATCAAATTTTATATTTATGTTTAACAGAAATGAGAATCGATTGTGATCTATTTCTCTAAAGGGGTAAGGGTGGTCCATCCAACATTTTTTTTATTTTTTGGACAAATTTTTTATTTTTTTTATGATGTACCGTTAAACAATACATACAATAATTAATTTTTACCCTCCTATCGCCAGATCCTTTTTTTAATAGCGAAATAAGTGTTACAGAGTTATTAGTGTCACAGAGTTAGTTGCCACACTCCTTCTAAACAACTTGACCGATTTTTATGAAATTTTATATGTATATTCGGTTGAATATACTACTCTGAATAGAAAAGTCGTTTTTATTTAAAAGAGTTGATAGAGTTATAAATCAGAATAATGTAGTCAACTATCCTACAAAGTTTCTGAATTCATTGAAATTGCCCAGACTCCCAACTAACAATTTACAATTAAAAGAAGGATGAGTTGTCATTTTGCTGCGTCATATTAATCAACCTCGAATGTGCAATGGAATGAGGCTTACTGAAACGGTTAATGAATAATGTCATTGCGACAACGATCATCAAAAAAAAATATAAAGGAGAAGATGTCTTGATCCCACGATAACTAATGATTTCAACTAACATACCATTTGATTAGAAACGGTTACAATTTACGTGTTTTTGGCTTCTGCAATGACAATAAACATCACAAAGCCACGCGTTGAAAGATTTTGGAATTAACTTAGGATTTTCATGTTTCGCGCATGGGCAATTATTTGCGTGTCGGAAAACCGTCATCGTTATATATTTATTTAACGCAAAATTCAACTTTTTTATACAAAATATGTTTAAGTATTTTTTTTGCTTTTATTTTCTGTAAATTTTTTCGCCGGGTTAGCTAGTTAATAATATTCGGTTCGAATTTGTAAGGTTTGTCATTAGTCAACAACCTATGCTTCTATGTTTTGTTAAAACGTTATAAGGAGGCATTACGATCAAACATAATTTATTGAATTTGGTTAAAATATAAAAAATAAATAACTAATAAAATTAATTTCTTCAATTTTAAAAATATTATTTAAATTTTAAAATATAGAAAACATAGTATGAAGCTCTACGCTAGTCTACAGTACTATCTACTTTTTTTTTCAGGTGTAAAACTTTTTTTGGCTTTAGTTTAGTTTAGTTTTCCACACAACCGTTCAAAGTATTAATACGAATTAAATTTTTTTACTTACAAAGTACCAATTGCAAATTAATTAATTACAAGGTACTTATATGCATTATTAAATAATACTAATAATACCAAATCAACATTGTGATATAATATATCTAATATGATGTGATAATGAACATAACTAGATAATAATGTTATATCTATCACTCTTCTCCGTCACATTGCTTACCTATCTAACCCCATTGATAAAAGTTGTTTCAACAAATAGGGATATAGGGATATAGGGATATAGACTAGGACAAACTATACATGATAAGGAACCCGTTATAGCGACTTTTCTAAAAATAAACACAATAGACAACGGTTAAGGGTTAAGGGTATATTACAAAAAGGAAAATCAAGAGGAATGACAATTTCTGATACCCAATTATCTATGTTCATGAAATCACATTCGCACAACCTAATAATTTGTCTAAAAGCACTTCTAATCATTTGCATTTGTTTCGTTTAAAGAACTCCTGAAGTAGACCATTTAACAGAATTTTGACAGCTTATATAGAGGGCGGAAGGAATGTTTTGAGGTAGAGCAATTTTATATTTGACAAAATAGATTCCCTAGTAAACATTTAGTGGCTCTTAATTAAATCTAGTAACATGGAAAGGGCTACACCAACACAGTTTTATGCATCTCTTTTCGAAAGCCTTAGTTTATAGAGATATTAATTAACCATAGCATGTCCAAAGAGCTTTGTTAAAGTGTCTTGTATACATCTACTTATAGTTAAATTGTTTGTCTTTCCAATTCTTTTACGGCAACTAAATAAAGTTTTCTCGCAGAGTTTTCGTTCAAAATTCCAATCATCAAATTAGCTTTACACCTGTCACATACATCTGTCGTTTCATCCACGATAATATACAAGAAATTGCCTTCTAACATCCTCTTAATTTTTGAAATACGTTCCACATTTAATTTTTCCATAGCTTGTTTTCTCAATGTGCTCTTCACCGGTAAGGATTTATTCATATAGTTTTCAAAAAAGAACTTTAAACTACGGTGATTAACTTTATTATAAAGAGAAATGTTGAATGCAATCATAATCTGGTATTTCTTCTTTTTTTGAACTCCGTGAACTATCCCACAGAGATATTTGGACTAACTTGGAGGAATTTAATTTTTTTTAATTAGGGGTTCCACAATTCTGGTCTATAAAGTACATTTTACTACTTAAATATATATATATATATATATATATATATATATATATATATATATATATATATATATATATATATATATATATATACAGTGTGTAAAAGCCAAATGGAATAAATTCATTATTTAGGTTACTGTACGTATTTATAAAAAATCCCAAAACACGTCAAATTTAAATTATAACTTGACATTCTTTAACGTAAAAATGCAACCCCTACCTTCAACCCCCTTAGAATGACAGGTACAACCCCCAATTTTTAAAATAGGAAGTATAGGCTTGTGATATATCGTTTGAAAAGTTTTTTCATTCTCCATTCAAAAATGTTGTCGCTTTCAAGTTTATTAAGATTAATTAAGATAAAATAAATTAAAATTATGTGGTTACCGAAATTCGCTACAATACAATCAAAAACTAAAATGTAATGCAAAACGTAATAAAATGTAGAACACGAAAAAGAACTATGTATGTTAATGAAGTAGATGTTCAAAATGTTCACCGCGAACGTCTTGGCAACATCCTAATCTCAAATAAAACTGTCTTCTAACATTATTTAACATAACAGGCGTGATCGAACTAATCGCAAGCGTTATTCGTTCTTTTAAGTCATTTAAATCAGAATGTTTAGTTTTGTACACATGGCTCTTCACATATCCCCATAAAAAGAAATCTAATAATGTAAGATCAGGTGATCGCGCTGGCCATTCGGTATCGAGGTACTGCCGGACATGTTGGTAATGTGGTGGTGCTCCATCCTGCTGAAACCATATCGTATTCGCTGGAACTTGAGGGTTTCCTGGATCAGGATATAAATTTGCCAACGTTGGAATGACATAATTTTGAAGTAGTGCCAAATAATTGTTGCCATTCAAGTTGACCTCAATGAAAAAGGGACCAATGATATTGTTTCCTACAATCCCTACCCAAACATTAACCTTTTGAGGGTATTGAGTGTGTTCTTCTCTCATCCAGTGAGGATTTTCCGTGGCCCAGTAGCGGCAATTTTGCCGATTAGCATGACCGTTAAGTGAAAAAGTACACTCATCAGAAAACATAACGTCTTCTCATTGGATAATATTGTTATCCAACATGTCCATCATTTGCTCACAAAAAAAAGTTCTCCTATCAAAATCGTCTTTTATGAGCTCCTGAGTAGGTATCATCTTATAGGGATGCAATTTATTTTCTTTTAATATGTTTACTATCGATGTATGGCTAGCATTAAATGTAGTGGATGCCTGTCTACTCGATGTATGTGGATTTTCCTGAAACTCAAGCAACACATCTAATTTAAGTTCATCATTCAGTGCATTGGCAGCTGCTTTTTTTATCTACCTTACATGACCAAACTCGCGAAACTGCTTCTCTATTTTACTTATTGTTCCTTGGGATATAGGCGGTAAATTAGGAAATTTCTCATGAAATAGGCGAGTTACTTCCTGTTGTGTTCGGGTGTTATCTCCGTAACTAATCATTTGTAAAACTGTTATTTTATGCTTTTCCGTTAATCTAACCATTTTTCAGAATTGAATTGAACGAACTTTTTACTTCAATTTAAATACTGACAACTTAAATAAAACAATTTACTAATGCGTGTTAAAATAATGTTGCCACGGAAATTCAAAGTTTTTTATTGGTTACCATCTAAAAACCACATTGCTATGGTTTTTGTTCACTTTCTCATTATCAAGACCTAAACGGGAAATAAGTTTTGAGTATATTTTAGAGAATTTCGGTAACCACATGATTTTAATTTATTTAATCTTAATAAACTTGAAAGCGACAACATTTTTGAATGGAGAATGAAAAGACCTTTCAAACGATATATCACAAGCCTATACTTCCTATTTTAAAAATTGGGGGTTGTACCTGTCATTCTAAGGGGGTTGAAGGTAGGGGTTGCATTTTCACGTTAAAGAATGTCAAATTATAATTTAAATTTGACGTGTTTCGGGATTTTTTATAAATATGTACAGTAACCTAAATAATGAATTTATTCCATTTGGCTTTTACACACTGTATATATATATATATATATATATATATATATATATATATATATATATATATATATATATATATATATATATTGTTATGATATGTAAAATCGAGAAAAATATTGGGTTGATTAAAATATTTCAAAGTTCAAAAACATTAAAATAATTCAGATAAGTAGGATAATAAACAACAAACATTTCGAAGAAGGAAAGTTATTAAATTCTTGGATTACCTGTACTAAACAAAATGTAAGCTATACATAAATTATTTCTTTGTTATACTTGAGTGACCCGCATAATTTTAAGTGAAATCCAAAGACAATTGAACCGGAGATTGAAAAAGGTGGGATAGGTATGTAGGAATGAAAGTTTAGCTAGATTTAGGAGAGAGAAAAGATAATCAGTTGGTTTTCCAAGTCTGTAAGACGAACAGTGATTGTTCTCTGGCGGTTCCCGAGAAGTAGCAAGCAGTAGTGTTGAATGTTAGTGAGTTTTTGTGGAGTTAGTGTATCTGACAGAAGCTGGAGCAGCAAAATATTGTAAGTCATATTTTCCTACTTATATTCCAAGAGTCACTGTTCAGGCCAACGAGAGATTCAGTTTATCGTAAAGAGAAGATATTCCAAGAGTCATTTTTCACTCGGGCCAACGAGAGATTCAGTTTATCGAGAGGAGAAAGGCTATCATAATTTGAATGGTTTGTGCTTTTGAAGGAGATCATTAAGGACGATATACTTGCAACAATCTGTTGTAAGATTGCTGATTACATAGGGAGCGGTTGAGAGGAGATAATATAGTCTACAAGGAACAAGGATTTGGACCACTCATCATCAGAGAGAGATATTTTTGTTTTCTGCAGTTTTTTCTTTTATTGATAACACAATTTTTACATTTAATTTAGAAAGGATATAAATATTTTGATTAGGAGAGTTAGAATAGTTTGGGATTTTGAGATTTCAATTAATATTGTTTGTACCATTAATTTTGATTGTTCACGTACGTAGAACAAAATTTTGAGAATCATTATATGAGATTTGCTTATTGAGAACTTTTGAGTGTGAATTATTTCATTATTTCTATTTCAATAGATAGTGTTAGATCATATGTGTTTTTTATTATTCCGGTATTCTTTGGACCTTACCTTTCACATGTAATAGCATAGATATTGAAGCACGAATTTAACCCTGAGATAAAAGAATTAAAAATTGTGATAGAGTCATAATCATATCATTTAAATAATTTAATTAATCAAAAAAATTAATTAGCTAATTATTGCTTGGCGCACCAAGACTTTAAATATCACAATAATATATATACATATATATATACATATATATATATATATATATATATATATATATATATATATATATATATATATATATATATGTGTGTGTGTGTGTGTGTTCGTGTATGTGTGTGTTTGGAGAGTTGGCTTGGAAGCTAGTCCTTTAGCTACAGAATTGTAATATATTTGTTTTTAAATAATATAACCAACTTTAAAAAAAAGTTACATGTTAAAATGCTGTCTCCTGCCGTTGTTCACAATGTAGCTTCAGAATAAGTTTTAAACTGCTTGTCTAGTGTTAGTTATTGTGTAAATGTATTTAATGTGTATAACATTCATTGACGTGTTGGATAGCCAACATTTTTGACGAAAGGCCTCTGAAGATAATCTGAGAGCGAAAGTATTTGGGCAAGATTTAATAAAAAAACTGTGCTCGATTAGTGCATTCTTATCATAAGTTTGATTACATTTTTTAAAACGATTTGTGGTTGATTTGCATTGCCTAGCAGTATAACCGAACCGAAAGTAATTGAAACACTGAACAACCGGGTATATATATCGTTCAACATAAAACCTAACCAAGTCTAAAGTAACAGTCTTACAAATGCTATTTCCTTCAAATGTCAAAATAACCATCTGACAAGGAACAAGAATAATTGTTTCGTTATTCGAATTAATTAATTTCCATTTTAACCTTTTTACTTCGACAACATTTTTATCTGAAACAATATTTTCTAAAATGTACTTTTCGTCTAAAAACGTATCGACTTTTCTAAAAATTTCCTTGTTTTTAATAAAAAATGATGGAATATACGCTGCAAGTTTATTATTCTTAATAAGCTTATGTTTAATTAGAGAATTTGCGCAAGTATTAAAAATCGCTTTCACCTTATTTCTTCCAACAGATTTAATGTCGATTACACCATGTTTAAAATACTGGTTTTTAAAGTAATAATGACCGACATGTACTAGCGATAAACAGGTTAAGTTTTTATCTAGATTCTACGAAGACATAGTAATTCCCTGAATCATTTGATTTATATCTATTATTTACATTAATGTACCTTTTTTCTTTCGTATTCATTAGGAATGTATTATTCTAGGGTGGCTCAACACCAGCCCCCGATTCACTCATAAGGTTTTGTATTTTGAGAAGGATTTTCGAAGTGGAAATTGAAACGTCAATAAACTTAAATTGTGTGGTAGGTACTTATTAGTAAATAACTAAATCTTACAGAGCTTCGAAATATCCGCCTTTTGATTTGATGTTTATTTGTAAACTTAAAATCTAATAATTCAAAAAAGTAACAATAATTAGAATTTGAATACCACTTTGAAATTTAGGTATGGGAGGAGAAATAGAGGGAAAAAATAAAACTTACCGATTTGCCGCACGGATTAAAAAATGATCTATCTCCTTCTATAAAAAGTTTCGAATATGATCCGATCCATATACTTAATTTAAAAATTTTCTTTTTAAACTAATGTTTAACACTTTTTAAAATGTGTGTGTTTTGCTTTTCGGTATACGCAACAAAAAGAAATTCTGATACAGTAGCCCAATGTACAACTGATAATTTTTGTTTATTAAACAGGAGGGATTTCCCATTAGTTAAGCGTTAAGTCTCGATCAGGTACATTTTTCTAAAAATCTATTACCTAATACACATAAACAAACCATTGATATATTGACTCAAAATTTTATTATAGAAAGGTTTAATAATATGTAGTAGTATGAATCATACCATGGGTAGTAGCATACAATTTTAAAAGCAGGCACGAATGGGTGTAATTTACGAAAAAGCGCAGAGTGTGTGAAAAATATCTAGTATAAACAGAAAAGGCATTTTTCCAATAACCCGAGCTTTAGTTTAATGTCTATAATAAGAGCGTGAGAAATTATTTATACCTACGTTTTTATACCTATATACCTAAATTGTATTTATACTTTATATTTTAGTTTTGTTTATATTTTTAGATTGGTATTTCTATAGTATGTATTTTAAATATAACATTCATTTTTTTGTTTCAGAGCCTCTACAGATGAGTACGCTCGTGAGCGTGGCTGGGGCGCTTCTGGTGGCCTTCCTGCTTTTCATTTGCGGTTGCGTGTACGCAATTCGAGCCGAAAAATGCTGCTTCGCCCGTAAGTTATAACAAAGCTATCAAATTAACACTTCTTTATGTTTTTCCGGACTACTTTTTTATCTTTCATAGTGAGGACCGTAACGAATGGTCGTTGGCGAATGGCGATTATATTGGTGAAATAAAGTTTAAAGCTAGTCCAGTAAATAAAAGCAAGATAAAGTTTTGTGTAGACCTCGATTCTAATAGGTATAGCGAATTTAAACCGACAGTTTTTAATCAGATACAGAAAATAAGCTGAAGAATAAATAGAAAAAATTAGTTTCTATATAACAAAGATTTTTTTGTAGAATATCTTTTAAAATTGTAAAATTTCCTAATTTAATTAGGAATATATTATTTTATAATGCCATGGTAGGGCCAAAATAAATTGTAATTAAAATTACATTTTTAGTCCAGTCGGGTTAGATGAAAAAAAGCCTAACCTTGCATGGCGAACTGGCTCAAATTGTATGGGCGTAGGAAATTTCGATACTAAGCAGCTAGCGACTAAAATTTAATGGCAATTTTCGACACCAGCCCCAATTCCCGTTTTTATCTTCAGGTATATTCGACACCAAATAAATATAGCTGCGACATAAATAAAATACCATAATTAATTAATTTATTTATTTTAATAAAAGTAATGTGCATTTTATTTCTTTATAACTGTAATAATATCTAAATATAATACAACTAGTACCTAATTTTTGTACATTTTACCGTTAATATACTTGTATACAATGATTTATTTGCTATTATAGGAATGATAAGATACAGCTTTTATAAAATCTAACCTACGTATTTGTTGGGATCGTAGTTTATCCATCATTTTCTCCAAAAATGCCAATTTAGCCTTAACAGTAGTATCTTTGATTTTTGCTGGTATATGTAAACTATTTATTTTGACATAAGTGTCTACTTGAAATTCTTTTAACTTTTCAATAAAAATAAAAATAGAAGGATGTGTTGAATAAAAAGAAGAATTAAATCTCGAATGAAAGGATTCACAGGCATTTGTGGTCCTAGCAATAGACGGATTTTGATTAGACCATATGTGTGGTGGAAATAGAGCGCTATCAAAAATGTAATTTTCCAGTAAATAATCTGCATATATATCAAGTGTTGCGTTTATAGGTTTATATGACATTAAATCATAAAGAAAGCATTCTTCAAATTCTGCTGGATTTAAATAAGTTAAACCAAACGTATGCCTTAACCATTTTCCAATTTCTAAATTTGTATCCTTATATTCTTGTACCAAACCCAAAGATTGAATTTTTTTAAACCAGTTTTGGTGTAAGTGAAAACGGCATCCACTAATTTTTGCATTGTGCCACATATACAATAAAGCACAGTGAATTGCTTTTTCAAAGTCCACAAATATTTCAGTTGGCTCTAATGATAATTGAAATGTTTCAAAAATCTTAGACCTTAATAAAGAAAATAAATTTTTGTGTGTCATTGACAATTTGTCCTTTAACAAACAGTATGCTAAAGGAACATAATGTCCATTTTCCAAGCCATGTATAGTAAATAATTGTAGAAAATATTTGGTACTGTATGAAAATGTACCATCCATATACAAAGTTTTTAATTTACACAACAAACGAATATTTGTCTCGCCTGAAAATACAATTACATTTAATTCAGGATGATTTAAAAACAAAAAACTTTCATTGCGACAGGTTTTAGGAGAATAATTACTAACCGCGTTATGGACTTCTGATTTGCTTCTTGGTAACGGACCTGGTAACAGTTTACGACGACAGTTGTAAATGTTCTTTCTTATGCTAGCTATGTCAGGAACCGTCAGCAAATTGGCATCACACTCAGCAACAGCAGTTCTTGTAATTTTGGCAGGCTTTTCCGATATGTCCTTTTGGGCTTTTCTTTTACATGCATTGGTTACGATCTTTACTTCAAGCTTTTTTGGATCGGCTTCATGATTATGTACCAAATCACTTCTTGTGATGGTGAGGTCCTCACAGCCTACTGTAAACACTTTTGCGGAACACTTAGTGTTTCTTTGGATGCAGCGCCAAAATATCTCGCCGCTTTTTAACACTTTCTGTTTTGAGAACGAATGATGCTCCACCACTAATAAATCTCGACCACGGGAACTTTTTATCAAACTCATTTTTTAAATATCCGTATACGTGCACAAGTCAACGTCAAACAAGAAATAAATTACAACTGAAATAATTTAGTCACAAGTACACAAGTGCCACGCCCCCCGCCGTGACAATAAATATTGGGAAAACCCGCTTGTCCTGCTTGGGTGCAAATGTCCATCGCCGCTAATTACCTACCTACCTGCTTTACGCCGCGGTGTTGAAATTTCCTATAATAAAATTTGACCCTTCGATTACCCCAGGTACAAAGACAATTTGGTGTCGAAAGTTCGCCCGCCGAATTTTATTAATCTACCCTTTAGAGAGGTAAATAGTAGTGGTAATTTAAAATCGCGACTGAATCCAACCGTTACATTAGTCGCCTTCTTAAATTTGAAAATGAAAAAGGAGAACCATTTTTGCTCAATATCTCCGTCATTTTCAACTTTCCGACAAAATTGGTAGAGACTGATATTGTTGCATGTGCGATTTCCTACAATTTTTTTTGACAAATTTTTTTCTTGCGGTCAATATTTTCTGAGTTAAGGGGTAAAATGGAGGAAGAGGAGGGGAAGCATATTTAACGAATTATCTCATGTACTATTAACTTTACTACATGAATTACATAAACAAGCATGAGAGAATTATATTTTTAACAATTTTGGTATCTTTCATTTTTTTGCTAAAATTATTATTTGAGATATTACGTATGCCGTCAAAGCACGAGCGTAAGACCTTACGGATATTGGTGATTTGATTGGTTTTAAACTTTTCGACAAAATGGTACCGACTTAAATTGTTGTTATTGCGATTTCCTACAATTTCTTCATTGCAAATTTTTTCGCGCGGTCGATATTTTCCTAGTTATGAGGGAAAATAGTGGAAGGGGGAGGAAAATATAATTATTGAATAGTCCCGTTTATTATTAATTTTACGACATAAATTTACGTAAACAAAAATGGAGAGAATTATATTTTATACAATTTTGATTTCTTTAATTTTTTTGCTGAAATCAATATTTTAGGTCATACGTATGCGGTAAAGTCGCGAGCGTAAGTTACGTACAAAATCGTAATATTTTAAATTATTGCATTTACCGTTACCTACAATTTCCTCTATGCAAATTTTTCTCATGCACTCGATATTTTTCTAGTTAAGCGGGAAAATAATGACTAAGTAGAAATATTGAATTATCCTGTTTATTAATAACTTTACGACTTGAATGTATCTAAACAATTAATTATATACAATTTTGATCTTTCATTTCATCTTCTTCTTTTTAGCTGAAATTAGAATTTCAGGTTCTTAACCTAGATGGTCATATCATCAGCAGCAGGCCATAAACGGAAACGAATCTACAACTTTAAATATTGATTTTAGAAAAATGAAAGAGATCAAAATTGTATAAAACATAATTCTCTTCATTTTTGTTTAGGTACATTTATGTCCTATTAATATTAAATAATATGATTCGATAATTATTGTGCTTTCCTCCCCATTTAAATATTTTCGCAATATCGCAAAATCGCATTTGCAACAATTTCAGTCCTTGCCATTTTGCCGAAAAGTTGAAAATGGCGAAGATGTTAAGCAAAAACGGTTCTTCTTTAAAATTAAGATGCCGGCTGACATAACGGCGGAATTCAGTCGCGATGTTAAATTTAGACTACTATTGACCCCGTTAAAGGTTAGAATAAAATTTGGGGTAGCATGCCCTGTAACTTCAAATGGTCTCTCGACTGGAATATTTACTTTTTTTGTAGTTTCAATTTCAAATGCGAATATCGTTTTCAAAAAATAAAAAAAAATAAAAATTATTTTAATCTGCATATTATGTTTATTAATAAATCAGTTAATAAACATCAATACAATATAATAATTTTTATTTATAATTATTTTTTTAAAACAATTGCCGGATTGGAAATCGAATCGTCAAATACCTGCAAATGTAAAATGTAATTTTTATTACAGTCAATTGTGGCTTAAGGCCATATAACTACAATTTTGAACTTAAACATGCCACAAGAAAAAAGTTTCAATACCTCTTTTCACTTTCTGATAGAAGACGATAATTATGTAAGTAACCCAATACTACATATTGTGTTCTCGGATTGATTCGAAAACACGAATCATAAAACAACTAAAGTGATCATACATTTTACAATCGTGTACCAACCTATTTATTTAACTTTTTTTTATTTTGTAAATACTTTAATCATGGGTATTATAAGGATTAAAAAAAGAAAATGAAGAAAATCGTTTCATTGGAAGTCAAGAAAATACATTTTTTTAAGTATTTCGATTTTAAACTCTGAAATTAAATTTTTTACAATATCGAGGGTTTTTATTATTATAATGTATGTTATTTATGTATCTTGAAGACACAAAAAATTTTATTGGGAAAGAGCTCGATAAAATCTAAAGAGATTTAAAGATAATGATCCTATTAATTATAACTTCGTCGCAAATGCCTGTCAACTGGCATCTGTTTTATTTCAGGAACCACTGCTCCTAATTTAACTTTTTTGTTTTAAAATAAACTTCTTGCCAAATCTTTTCCAATGCCGGTTTCTCAATTTAATTTGATTATAAGCCAAAAAATCCTCTGTCTCTCCTCTGGTGTTCTTCATTTAGTAACTTTCTTAAGTACTCTCTATTTAGCATATTTAGTATACCATCTTTGCTTTATTTTAACATCAGCTCTTAATACTCTTCCATCCGCATTCTTAATTTGCCACACGTGGGTCAAGTCCTTTGATGAGTTGTCCCTTGCTTTAGCAATACTGTATAACCTTTTCATTCTCTCGGGTGATTCGAACTCTTCAAACTCTTCGTCAGCTGTGCAGATGATCTTTCCTTAGCAGTAGCTAACAGAAAATTGAAACATAAAATATTTTATCGTTAATGCTGGAGGTTCAACCAAATTACATAAAATGGATAAGTTAGGGATAGGTATCTTAGGATAGGAGAGAACTGGATAGGACAGAATTAGAAAAGTGTCCACAAAGTGTGACAGAATTAGAAGTACTTCAGAGTTGATTGTGATTATAATATGTGCCTGCAACGTGAAGATAATATATCATGTTGGAAAACTTCATAATATCATTCAAGAAATAACCAAAGTTGGTACAGGTATAACGGGCATAAGCGAAATGAGGTGGACAATAGGGGTGCTTGTATTGTTGTTAACCATATGATATACCCCTCTGGAAATAGGTCTGGAAAAGGTCAACATATGTTTTAATTGAAATACAATCACATAAATTACGTCAATATGTTACAAATATTATACCTGTTTTAGAAGTGTATGCCTCTATCAGCGATAAACCAGAAGAAGAAGTAGAGCAATTCTATGAGATATTGATAAATTTACTTAAGCGTCTTAAAAAAGAAGATATAACTATTATTACAGGTAACTTGCGATTATTTTAGATGTACATTTAAAAAGGTTAGAAAAAAGAATATTAACAAAAAATGTTATATGAGAAGACTAAAAGGTAAGAAAACAAAAGATACAGTCGCACAGATCCTTTCAGATAAGCTTAGTAACATAAAGCAAACATATGATGCAGACATATTTAGTGACATATATTTAATATGAAATATGGAATTAGTGGAATAATACCAGTTAAATGGCTGGTATAAATGGAAAAAGTCTACATATATTGCTTTACCAAAAAAAACAAAAACCGTATCCTGCAGTAATTTCCAGACCATCAGCTTTATAAGTCATATTTTAAAAATATTTCTGAAGATCGTACATCAAACGATATATATACCGTGCGAAGAAACAATCAGCCGTACACGGTCTGGTTTTTGGAATGCAATAGGTATGAGAGACTATCTTTATCATTGTTCTGAAGCTATTTTCTTGTGGCATTTTAAATTAATTAATATTTAAATGGGAATAAGCCACAATTAAAGGTTAAAATACATTTATTGACGTTTCAATTTCCACTTCGGAAATCGTTCTCAAAATACAAACATTAGTAAATTAAACAAATTTTGTTTTTGTTACTTAGTGAAAAATTCTTCTAATAATTTAATTTTATCTGACTCATCTATATTGACAATTCAGACATACATTATACATTTTAAAGTAGACGACTTTAAAATGATATTGCCAATATTGTTGAGTTGCGTTCCTGGGACGACTTTACTTATAAGATAGTTTATTCGATTACATGAAATCAACTTTAACGTGAGAATATTAGTCAGAAAAAATCATAACATGTAATTCGTCTTTAAAAAGACAAATACATGCCATGATGACAGTAAAATTCTCCCGTTAGTGATTCCATAGTAAATTATGAGGGAAAAACCAGGAAAAAACCTCACAATACTATCCCGACATGGTAAGTATTTGATCTTGCATTTAGTTTACCTTCAATAAATACCAAATTCCGATTTTATATGTTTGTTATTTAAAAAATATAAATGATGTATTCTCTATATGTTACTGACTTACCAATACTGGTATTTTCCTTTTAATAACTTCCTCTTTCAATATGGGTAACCAGATTCTACTACATTCTGCCGAGGAATTCGCGACGCAATTGGTCTCATTTAGCATAATTAGAGCCGCTTCTTTGATTTTTCTCTTTTTACCATCAGTTTCTTTTAGGACTATATTTGAATCATTCCATTGAACCCTATGTTCATTATTATTATATTTGAGAAGGATGTTGATTAGTTATTCTTTTAAGCTTGACTTTGCACCAAGTGGTTAATACCCTAGTCTATAAAAAATACTAGCTTAGAATTACCACTAAACACAAAAAAAAGGTTAACGCATTTAAAATGCATAGTTCGGAGTTACACCATTCGTATTAAAAAAATTGGTCCGAAAATGTTTCAAAAGCTTTCAAATGTTTATTGATCTTCGTGTTTCGTGAAGGTCTAAAAAATAATAAATGCCTCTACAAACAGATAAATATTTATTTTTACTTGCTTTTTTCAAAATTTAAGAAAACGGTCTTTTATTACATTTAAAAAAAATATTGTTAAAGGTTAAAACGAAAAAAATTTCCGCTTTATGTGTGATAAGAGCAAACTCTTTGTTTGAGATTAAATGTTTGTTTATACTATTTTCGATGGTATTTTTATAACGAAATACCTTAGTTTTGTATCCTTAGGTGCTAGGGGATATTTGTGGAACTTTAATAAAGTTTCGCTGTCAATAGCTCTAAAGATGGGTGGATCGGATCTAATATAACTCATTAATACGGATGTTTTAAAACGTTGACTACTCTCTGTTAAAAAAATACTTTAAACTGATCAAACGTGGTGTTATCAGCAGTCTCTTATAAAGGATCATATCCAAAGAAGGAAATATATTTATCCACTGACTGTCAAATTATTCGATCGAAACCCACCACGTTGCTTAATGTTTAAAAACTAGATTGGAGCAACTATAATGAGTAGGCCTTGCATATAGTTTTATTTTTTATATAAATAGTATTAGATGTTTAAAGTTTAAATCAATTTTAATGTTTAATTTAAAATTGTAAAACATTTTTTAAATATTAAGTTTATACAGAATTAAGCCAATATTAATTGTAATGATAATTTTTCGACTGTTCTAACAACCATCAAATTTCGTCATTTTGTGTCATGTGGAACAATTTCACCCAATCATGTCAACATTAGACTAATAATTGCATTCAGTGCAATTTTCAATCCCTATGACAACACGATCGAGTTTGACAACTTCATCCAAATAAATTTAATAAATCTGATGTTAACTTAAATTTTAATAATTGTACTTTCACTAACTGTACTTTTAATAAATAAATGTTTCGTTATGTTGAGTTATGATTTTTTTTTTTTTTCGAAAAATTATCCGCCGAATATCCCTCGGACATTGATGAATGCCTCATAATTTCATGACAAATTTTTCAAGCTCGTTGCTTGGTAACAGCACTCAGCCTTCGGCTTCGTGCTGTTACCAAGGAACGAGCTTTCGATTGTCATGAAATTATCTCGTCTGTTATCAAAGTCCTAGGGATATTACTACTGAAAATTACGTTTTTCATTTCCACTCCAGAAATCGTTTTTAAAAAAATTATTTTAGAAATCCTGGGAACATGTATAAACAGCTAGTTGTTGTCGTTAGTACTTTATGTTTTTTAAAATTCATGGTTAAGTTACTTGTCCTCGATCTTGTAGGTAATAGCATGGTTATGGATTGAAAAATCTGTGGGTGACCTTTTTACCCTATAAATATCAAATTGTGTGTTTTTATTTTGTATTATAGTTTTGTGTAATGTGTATCATATTTGTAGTTGCGTAACCTAGGTGTTGTAACGTAGATTTTATGTTTGTGTATTGTGTGTTACATAAGTGTTGTGCGTGTACAAATTATAGGTTATATCTCACTGACTTCATTTTACTTGGCTATTGTTAATATGTTCCTGTTAATGACTTCTTGTTTTGGTATGGTAGGCAACCAAATTCTGCTAAAAGCTTTGTACTACTAGAACTAAGATACACATTACACAAAAAATATACTACAAAAAACACTCAAAGCAGTCAGAATTTGATATTTTAAGGATAAAAACACCACTCTCAGATTTTTTATATTCATAAGCATGCTGGTGTTTGCAAGGACAAGTAAGTTAACCGTCAATATTAAAAAATATAACCTCTTAACAACAATAACTTGTTGGTTATATATTTTTTCAGAGTTTTGAAAATAATCTTTTATGAAAACGATTTCCGGAGTAGAAGTCGAAACTTCAAACATTAATGAGTTAAAATGTAATTTTCCTATCAGTTGTGGCTTAATTACATATAAACATAATTCTTAAATTAGACATGTCAGAAGAAAGCAGTTTTAGAACTTTTTTAAAGAAGTTTTTGTATCAACAACGAATTGCTTTTGCCTGCAGGTGGGGAAATGAAACAATAAAAAGCACTAAACCTGCCAATTTTCTACAGTAAGGTGAATCGCTATGCAACTTTTTGTATTCGATTCAGGAGAGTGAATTTTTCAGTTTCTATGTACTTTGAGGTGCACTTTGGAAATGCATTTTCTCTAGGCAAAAAATGCCTTTTTTGTCTTCCGTTTATCAATTGTGTTTACAATATTTCATGACAATAAATACAAAAATGAAATTCGATTCATCTTCCTGCGGAAAATTGGTAGTTTCATTACCTTACCTACTAGTATAGGCCCATACAGCGAATATTCATTTGGTTCCATCATACATGAAATAAACAAAAAATAAAAAATTTTGAGGTGAAAAAAAGGTACACTTCTTTTTATTACTTAAACCTTGCTTATGAAATGGTGACACTCGAAATATTGTTACCGATTCGTCAAATACTTTCCTTATTATATATTTAAAATATATGTTGTATAATAATGGTGATAGTATAAAGCCCTGTCTAGTTCTTTTTTTTTTTTTTGTTTTGTTTTCAACGCATTTTATTATATTTAGTGTACTTTAAATTTGGCTGAGGTATCATACATATTCCTTATTAGGTTAACGAGGTGGTTAGGAACTTACATATTTTCCATTATACTCCAGAGAGATTTCATTTTACTGAAACGAAAGCTTTTATGTCATCTACAAAATAGAGCAGCATTGGTATAATATATTCCCTTGCTTTTTCTATAATATGTCCAGTGTTCTTAATCTGCCCACGCGTTCCTTTCCCTGATACAAATCCGAATTGATATTTGACCAGCTCTGGAGCTTCTTGTATCCAATTTGTCATGATTTGCCTATGAACTATGTGTGATATGCCTCTTGTCTTGGTCACCATTTCAGAATCTTTCTGGCCCACCTATTAGCCGTCAATTCGAAAACATATCCTTCTCCAGCCCATTTATCTATGGCTATTCTGTCAATTGCATCCATGACTTCAGTTTTTCTTATTTCTAGGTTTGGTACTTTATCTGTGATGGTAATACCTAACATTGATCTTTTCATAGCATGTTGTGTGACTCTTATTTTATTTATTGTTATTTTTTATTTATTTTGCAGAAGCACTAACTCTATGCACCATATATAAGAACCGGTAGAACACATTGATTAAAAACCTTTCTTTTTAAACAAACTGGAATATTAGACTAAAAATTTTGTTCAATCTACCAAAGGTAACCCATGTGAGACCTATCCTTCTTGTGAGAAAGGTGGAAAATTTTACGATTGGCCTACGTTTAGCAGTAGGCTAATTGATGATGATATCTCTGGCAATATAATGTAGCACGAACTAAAAAGTAACTTTAAAAGATTTTACCCACACTACTTTAAGCGTCCGTATACAAAAAGGTGTCCGAAAAGCCTGTACCATGACTTCATTGCTCTTTGACTTCTACTCTGAAGCATATTGACAATAAAAATTAACGCATTGGCCTAAATAACACATAATTAAAATGAGTTTACAAATTCAGATACTTAGGACTAGTACTAAATGATAAGTGAGGATAAGTTAGGAACATGTATAATAAATGAAAGCAAATAATCTATGACCGAAAACTAAGCTTAAACATCCGAATTAAAATTGTTAAAAGCTACATTTATTCAGTACGTCTATATGGAGTTGAAGCCTGGACATTAATAATAAATTCCGTACAAAGGCTAGAAGCCTTTGAAATGTGGCTTTATCGCAGAATGCTCAGAAAGATACAACACTTTACGAATCGCACAGCATTAAACAGAATAAATATAGAGTTATAACGTATAAAACGATTAAGAAAAAATACCTTGTACCTAGATCACATAATGCGAAATGAAAAATATCACCTGCTACGAATAATAATTAAATGGAAGATAGAGGGCCGAAGAGGAGTAGCCAGAAGAGCCAAGTTATGACTTCGCAAAATCAGAACTTGTTCGGGTATGATCGTTCAACAATTTCACCGTTCACAAGACTGGCGCAGTATAGAGAACATTTTGATGTAGTGAGTGCAAACCTCTAGTAATGGAGTGCACCAGAAGAAGAAGAGCAGAATTTTGCTTGCATGAGGAATAATGACAATGGTTCTGTAATTGCTGCTTATGGTTAGTGGTCATTTTATATGCATAGAGATGAAGGTTAATTTGCACCAGACCATTTAACTATGATCCATATTATGTTGCAATTATTCAATATTACATACATGTCAATCTCGCTCATTGCTTTTAGAGTTTGTACGCCATCTATCCCTGGCGATTTTTTGGTTGTTAGTTAGTTGAGAATCTTCTCTACTTCTGCTTGTAAAATTATCGGTTCTGCCTTTTTAATTCAATGTTTCTTGTGTTCTTGGACTGATGCATCTTTTGAAGTTCATTTGTATAATTCTAACCAGTAATTTTTAAAGGTTTTTTCAATGCTCTCTGTCGGTTCGTATTTATCTATTATGGTCTTGAATGGCGTAAGGTTGTGGCTCGAACTCTTGAAGCAAATATTGAACTTTTTTAAATAGTTCATGACTTTCATGGCTATTTGCATGTTGCTCCAGTTATAATACACATTATTTATATCGCTATTTTTATATTTGATGCACATATGGTTTATTTTTCTGCTTAGCAAATCACATAAAAATAGTAAGAGAAACAGATAATTACATAAAAATTGAGTGTTGATATTTACGAGTAATATATACTGATATATATTGAAAATAACGAATAATAAAGGCAAGCGACTAGTAATCATTGTGACATAAAAAATCGTATAAAACACAATACTGAATTCTATAAGATTGACAATGAGGTAAAACAGAGAAGTTTAGTCGATTCAGTAGGTTGAATCAGTGACTCAAGTCTTGAATCCCTAAAATCACCCGAGTTTCCATCACTAAATCTGTCCGATACAGCATAGCTCAAAAAATAATTGAGTATCTTACGTGCGGAATTAATTTTTATGTTGGGACGGGTTTTCTTTGTTTTCGTTCGTCCCTTCCTTCTTAATTGAAATGAGAAACAATAACGCCTGAAAGGAAATTACAAGAGATGGAATAAAAACAAAATTGTCACAAAGTCGGGAAGTTTATTTTGATTTAGGGTTTTGTGTTAAGCTCGGTGTGTTTTGATGACTAAATTATACTACGGTTACTAAATAAAGGACAGGCTCTGTCATGATTTTTTTAGTAAGAGAATTTCAACTCACGGAGTTTATGGAACTAAAAGATTGTATTAAAAATGTATACACGATGAATCAACTAACAACGGAATAGAGATTTACAGCAAAAGAGCAATCGATTTAAATTTTTGAAAAATATGATACAAAATAATATGGGGACTTAAAAAAAGGTACTCATACTATTCATTAATAAAGTATCGATAAATTTCAGCTCCGAGTACAACGTGTTTTTTGTTGGTTTATACCAAAAATTTAAATACGAGTTTGTACTAGGAGTGAAATCAAAGTGTTTTCTAATTACAGAAGACAAAAATTGTACGCACAATTTTTATTTGATCCACATAAAACCATTTAAAGGATTTTATTGAAAACTAAACAACGGAAAATCTATTTTTATTTATAAATTACCTTAAGTCAGTAGCGGATCTAGTATTAATACTATTAAATGAAGAAAATAAAAATAAAAAATGGATAACAATTTAAAAACGGACACAGTAATCACCAAACAATTATTAACATCTTCAGCAGCAACCTCTTCTTCAACATTAACTTACTCTAATTCCGTAAGCAACTTTAACTTTCCATCCAAAGAACAAGCAACAAGCAATTGTTTGGTCATCAGTACCGGATATAAAAATACATGAATACATAACAGCAATAGGAACTTTAGTACAACCAAAAAATATCATCTTCGCGTCCAGAATCTCAAATAACAGAGTATGCATGTATCTCAGTAACACTACAATCTTAGAAAAATTACTACATAATCACAAATCCGTTTTAATACAAGGAAACAACATAGAAATTAGAAGAATAATTACTGATGTGAGTCGACTAGTGATATCGAATGTCTGCCCCAGTATTCTAAACACTATTATCGAAGAAGAGTTCAAAAAACTGGAGCTTATTGCAGTGTCTAAAATAACATTTTTAAAAGTTGGCAAGCCTAAATTTAAATACAATTATATATTAAGCTTTAGACGTCAAGTATTTGTTGCTCCAATAACGAATAATCATATCCCAAATTCACTTCTAATATCTCATGACAATACCCCCTACAGAATTTTTCTTTACTTAGATGGCCTAAATTGCTCTAAATGTAATACCACATGACACAAAGATGAAAACTCCACTATCGAACCAATTAATATACAAAACATTGACCAGCTATCTCAATCTATAAATGTTAATATTTCTAAAACAATAAATAAAACATCATCTACATTAGAAACCCCAATTGCTCATCAATCCAGTACTCCTGCTACTTTTTCAACCAGACCACTACCAAATACCTCCTCCAACTCACAAAACCTACCCGAATCACTATCTAATAATACCAACATAATATCACATACTTCCATTAAACGACAAATGTCAACATCTCCTGAAATAATAGTCAGAAAATCAAAAAATAATAATTCCTGTTCTAAAAAAATTTTCACCTAAAAGAATTAAAAAAGCTTTGAACATTGAAACCTCAATGAAACGTGTAGAAGCCATTTTATCGTCAGCTACTACTCCTTACATACTAAAACACACAGAACTATGCGACTATTTTACAAATGCTATAGGTTCAAAATTTCTTGAAAACGCAGCAAAGGATTATACAAATGACCTAGAAGGACTTAGCGCTGAATTGCAAATGGTACACACAAAAACAAACGACCGACGTCTTAAAAACAAGATTTCAAGGATCTTAAAAAAGATACATGGAACAGACAACTCTTCTATTACTGAAGAAGAAAGCGACGGCAACTCTATCCAATAACCAAATTCATAGTTCAATGGAATTTGAATGGCTTTTACAGCCATATTGAAAACTTAATATTAATCAATGAATTCTCACCTTTAGTAATAGGTTTACAAAAAACACGACTTTCTGATAATATTGTAAAATTGAAAAACTATACACCATATATCAAAAATAGAGCGGTGCAGCAAATAGCTAGCGGTGGTGTTGGCATCTTTGTAAAATCTACGGTCGAGTCCAAAGAAATTCCGTTAGACGTTAGACACAAATCTGGAAGCTGTTGCAGTCTCAATAGTTAATCATTTCAAAATCAACATTTGCAGTGTATATTTACCACATCCGAAAGAATCCATCCAATCCATAAATTAATTCTTCCTGACACAAATTGTCATAACGAATATTGGGGATCTGCGAAAACTGACAAAAATGGCAAGACTCTATTAGATATAATTAACAACATTAAACTAGTGCTATTAAACACAGGAATTCTTACCCGTTTGAACTCATACAATGACACGTTTTCAACTATCGATTTGTCCGTCAGCAATTCAACTTTAACACCACTACTTGAGTTGAATACACTTTCACACTTATTTGACAGCGATCATCTACCAATTTAATTACTCATATTAAAGACACATACATTAATACAAAACCATATGAAACATGCAAATTACAATCAGCGGACAGGGAAAAGTACACTAGTTTAATAACTGAACGAGTGAAAGACTTCCAAACAGTAGAAGATATAAACATCGCAATAACAAATTTTAATGATATCCTAACAGATTCAGCCAGAGAAGCGATTGGAAAAACTATGGCTACCACAAAAATACCTCTACGCTGGTAGAATATCGAAATATAAACTTCTTTAAAACAAACAAAACACTCCTTTAATATATTGAAAAAACACAATTCCGAAACTAACTTAGCTAGATTTAGAGCGTTAAGAGCCAGATTTCTAATCAAAAGCTCTAAAAAGGAAAGCTGGGCCAATTATGTCTCATCAGTAAATTCATCTACACCAATAAGTGATATTTGGTAGAAAATAAGGAAAATAAAAAGCTCAACTAAAATAAATCATATCGACACTATTACTACAGATAACTTAATTGCTTCAGATAAAGTAAAAATTATAGAAATCTTAGCTGATCACTATCAATTATATTCGAGCAATGATCAATACAACACTACATTCTTAAAACACAAAGAAAAAACCAAATTGTCACAAATTAAAATAGAAGATATTTTATGCCCTCTCAATATACCGATTACACTAGACGGGTTAAACGAAAGCCTAGGCAATGCTAAAAAAACCTCTTCAGGACATGATGATATTCCATTAATATTTATTGAGAAACTACCTACTACTATTGAAACAGTAAAGAAAATTTTAGTTGACATCTCTAACAATATTTACACAAATAAAACGTTTCCTTCAATATGGCGTCAAGCAATTATAATTCCTTTTTAAAAATGAATAAGCCAAAAAACTTCCTCCTATCGTTCAATATCTCTCACCAGTAACATTTGCAAATCAATGGAGAGAATATTGAGTAAAAGACTGAAATGGCACTTGGAAAAGAAAAAACGTTTTACTCCAATACAAAGCGGATTCCGTTCAGATATATCCACAGCTGATAACAAAGTTGCACTAGAATCCGAAATTCATAAAGCATTTACAAATCAACAAAAAGTAATCGCAATATTTTTCGACATCAAAAAAGCTTTTGTCACAACATGGACGCATTATATCCTCAAAATTATAAACAACTGGAAAATAGATGGTAACTTTCTCGCTTTCACCAAAAACTTTTTTCAAAACAGGTCCATACAAGTAAAAACGAACGGATTCATGTCAACAATCGAAATCACGCCATAATGGAATTCCTCAAGAATCGGCCTTAAGTCCACTATTATTCTTAATCGCAATATACACCAAAACAAAATAAACTTCCCGTAAAAGCTAATCTTTTTGCTGATGATCCAGTAATATATGTTAAAAGTAAAAATATAGCTACGCAAAATTAGCTACGAAAATTTTACAGAGAACATTAAACAGCGTAGAAATGTGGTCTTTAGAGACTGGTGTAACTTTTTCAACTGAGAAGACTTAAGTAATAATGTTTGACAAAGAGCAGAATACAATTTAAACTTGTATCTAAATGGTCATTCTCTGAAACAAGTCCGCGAAATCAAATTTTTGGGTGTAATATTTGACTCACAATTCACATGGACTTCACATATCAACAATTTCGTCAAATCCTATCAACACAGAATAAACTTACTAAGAGTTTGATCCAATCATAGCTGGGGTTTAGATACTAAAATTCTTCTAAATTTATATCAGACATTAATAAGAAGCAAACTCGACTACGGATGCATTTGTTATGAAACAGCAAATAAAAATCAACTCAAAAAACTGGATGTTATTTAAATCACATCTCTACGACTAATCTTTGGAGCCTTTAGAACTACTCCAATAAGAAGCCTTCAAGTGCTAGCAGGAGAAATGCCACTATAACTCAGAAGACAATATATATCACTATGCTACGCTTCAAAAATTCTAAGCGCAAAGGATCATACTTTTCTCGCAAGTTTAGTATCGGAAGAATCACTAGAACAATACACAAATTACACCACCAAAACATTATCATTTTACAAATGAGTTAAAAGACTACCGCATTATATCAATTAAATCACCTTGGTATCCATAAAAATATACCAGACACCGTCCTGGACAGTTTCTTTACCAATAGTAGACCTCTCCTTACTTAATCATGATAAGTATTAACACATTTCTGCTGAGGTCAGGCTTCAGTATCATGCAAATTTACTCAAATATTCCACTTACAAATTGTTCTTCACTGATGTCTCCAAAGATTGCAACGGAGTAGCAGCTGCTACTGTATCAAAAAACGTAATTTCTGCCACTAGAGTAACTGACGGCTGTAGTATTTATACCGCAGAGCTCCAAGCAATACTTGACGCGCTAAATCATTGTAAAACCATCAATGAAAAACAAATACTAATATTATTAGATTCATTAAGTTCTTTACAAGCCATTAAACATATTTATCCTACACACATCAATCTATTCCTATTCTTTATTCTTTAACTCTTTAACTTTAACTCTAAAACTTTATTCAATACTTATGTAAATAAAATCTGGCAAGAAATATGGGATCAAACAAACACAAATCTTAAAAGCATCAAACCAGACGTATCTTCAAAAAATCTTCCTACACCACCAAAACACGGCTACATAATCTCAGCCAAGGCGATATTTAAGATACCCAACAGCCTGAAAGAAGCACTGGTTGCAAAATTAAATGAAGTTCTGTCTTTTTTAAATTACTGTGAACTCTATAATAAATTATGATTTAATTTCTGTTATATGTACATACATGTATATTGTACCATATTATTGTAAGTGATGACTTTTAAAATGGACCTTATTTTCTCTATTTGTATCATAAACCTACCGCTAATAACCCCAGTGGTTGATGTGGATAAACAAAATAAAAAAAAAATAAATAATATGGTCATGCTTATTAAATATACATGATGTCTCAATAAATTGTGGCATTTCAATATATTTATTTATGAGACCGGTATTTTATTACATTTTCATTATTTAAAATTAAGTTGTAAGTTCATCTAGACTCCCTATACCCAAATACAGTGTTCTGGGAGATTTCTTAAAAAAATTCTTTAAAGTGCTTGTCATTTTGTGCAATATTATAAAGTAATGACCGATGTTTTGATCACATACAATTAATATTGTTATCAAAATTACGGATCAAAATAATCAAAACAAAATTAACAAGGAACGTTAAAAAAACAACAGTATACTGAAGAATTATATCAAAAACTGAGAAGATACAACAATAAGGATATAGAAAAGGAATAGCACAACATAAAAAACAGCATAATAAAAACGACAGAACAAATAACAGGACCCCAACAAAACAAAAAATCGAAAGCATGGTTTGATAAAGAATGTCACAAAAAGAATCAAACTAAAAACCATGCGAGAAACAACTGGCTAGAAAATGGAAGGCAGGAATAACTAGAACAATACCGAACAGAAAAGCAAGAGTCTACGAAACTTTATAGACGAAAGAAAAAAACTTGTATCGCAGTGTATCGGTTGAAAGAAGGACTGGACAATTACTGGGCTTGGGGATAGGGTAAGCAAATAAATTGAAACGTTTGCGAACGGCTACTCGTATTTTGGTTTGAGAACTGAGTCGTGGATAAGGATTCCTTTATTTGGGGAGGACTAACTATAAAAAATAAATCAAAGAATACTTACAGAGATATCCTCGGCAACACTTCACAAGAAGATTTCTAAAATATTTAAAATAGGAAGCAGTTTAAAAAAAACCTCTTGTTTGGAAAAAAAAGCTTTTTTCCTAAAAAATTTCAAGGACAAATTTTTTAAAAAAAAAATGATTTTAAACTCCTGCCTTAAAATAAATTATTACATATTTATTTTTATTTCACATAAACAGGTATTACAAATAAAAATATCTAAATTTATCAACAAATCTGACAACATGAATTGGACCTTCTAACAAAACAGAATTTAAACTATATTTATGTACCAAATGACAAAAACGGTGTACTAACTATCATATGTCAAAATAAACTTGCAAACTTTCTGATTTATAAATTAATTATCTAATGTTAATTTTATTTAAAAAAAAAAGTAAAATATGACAATTTTCTTTGTCTTTTCTTAGCTTCTATAGAATAGTTATGTTAAATATGTGGTGTATAAATGAGACTCTTAACATGGGTCAGTATCAAGACATTTCAAACGCTTCTAACCGTTTTATTGCATCTTTTGTAAAACTCCAGCTTTTTACTTTGTAAAGGATGACACTTGAGACTTAACAAGCGTATATTGATCCTTAAAGATAAGTTGTATAGGAGTTTTTATTTCGTTGCTATAAATAGCAACGAAATCACAGGTATGCTTGCATATTGCAGCCCATATAGCATATTTTCTTTATTATTTCTAACATCGTATTGTTTATTGTAATTTGGGCGTTTATGCTGGTGTTCTTACTAACGAACATTATTTTTGTCTTCTTACAATTTAGTTTTAGGCCATATTTGTAACGTGTTTCTAAAACATTATCCATCATCCTTTAGAGCACCTGCACTCTAGCAATCTACTAGCAATACGATATTGTCTACATATCAAGTATGGTTTAAAGCTGGCCATGCAATACCATCTTCTAATTCATTCAAGGCTTCTCTAAAGATGTTTTTAGAGTATTATTTTAAATAATGCTGGTAACAATATGCAACCTTGTCGAACTTTTTTTCGGGTTGTGAAGATCTCTGATAGTTTATTTTCAAATCGCATTATTGCTTTTTATTGAAGATATAAGTTTCAAATTAGTCTTATATCCTTACCATCGAGTTATGTTTTAGGATATCGATTAGTTTCTCTGTGGTATTTTGTCAAATGCTTTCTTAAAATCAATGAAATATGCATACACATCATAGTTGACATTCCTCGCTCTCTGTATTAGAACTTGAAAATTGAAGAAGAAAGCACTTGCAAAGTGCTTTATTAGTTATTACAATATTATTTTATTGATTCATTTATGATGTTAATAATTTTTAGGTCTGACTTTTTAATTGTTTTATTTCTCTTTTATATTTTCTATACTTTACTTAATTCTTTAAATTCTTTAACCGTCGCTCCTAGCAAGGTTTTAATATTAACATTATCGTCGAAGTCTTTATTCTCAAATGTTTATTTTCTCTCGTGGCCAGCTAGAGGTATTACTGTTTTTTTTTTTTTTTCAAGAGATATTTAGAATATCTGGTTTTTCGTCTTCGATTAGTAGATATATATTCTCTTCACTATATGTATCCATCTTATTCCGAAAGCAGGACTGCGGAGGTGGAAAGGATTCTTTCCACCTCCATCTTCATTAACAGAAATTGCTTTTACCAATCCTGAATTATCTTTATTTATTGTATACATCTTAAAATATATCACTGTTTTCTTTCCTTATCAAACATACCAGTTTGATTTGTACAAGAAATCTTTCTTTGTTTGTTAATAGAGTACTTAAAAATTCGTCAAATTTACTCATCGCGATGGATATTTCACTACAAGTGGATATTTTACTACAATGGATGGTTCAAGTTTCAGTGACCCAAGGAAGGGAAAAGTCAACCGTTTTCCATAAGTCATTTAAGCAGCAAGAAAATATTAAAATTACGACAAACGTATAATTACTTCTCTTTAATAGATATTTAACTAATGAAAATAAATTATAATAAATAATTATAAAATAACTAACGGATCTTAATCCCAAAACTTTTATACTTTTTTAATGAGCTATCTACACAAATTAGGTTTTCTGGTTCCTACAAAAAAAAAAGATTTGTATAAATTATTTTTATTCCATTTCTAAAACGCTTTAAAAATTGATTAAACAATTGTTTTAAATATTCTAAGCTACTGAAAAGAAATAGATTAATCGCCATATATCAATTCCTAAACATTATACAGTGTGTCCGTATTAGAAAACACATTAGATCTAATTTATCT
Source organism: Diabrotica undecimpunctata (assembly GCF_040954645.1). Lineage (NCBI taxonomy): Eukaryota > Metazoa > Arthropoda > Insecta > Coleoptera > Chrysomelidae > Diabrotica > Diabrotica undecimpunctata. The sequence continues at coordinate 123,844,361 of NC_092803.1, read as the reverse complement.
TTTCCGACAACATAGGATCTGATTAAAATTTTATAATTACTTCTTAATAGTCTTTCGGTCTTTATTGAGTCACTGCTTCTATTTAAATAATTAATAACTTTAATTACAATTGAATATGACAATAACTGTATGTTATATTTACTAAATAGGGATCTTTTTTATCCCCCTGTATTTTAAGTTAATGAGATGTGTCTCTATCGTACAGCGATGTTTTGTCACATGTGCATAATTACTCATCTCTTGAATGTTAATTTGGCAATGAATCAAATTTTTTATCACTAGAGATGTTAACCTCCTGGCCCGTGTACGTGCCAGCATCACATTTCTAGGCCATTGTATCGTACTTACAAGTTTGAATGAAAACAATGGCGACAACGTACATGTTTTGTTCATTTACAGTGTCAAAATGACGGAATAGGTATGAGAAATATGTGTGGATGCCGGAGCTTGCAAAAAAGGTAAAGGACAAAAAGTATCAGTAAAATTACTATATTTACAAGAGCAAGGCCATGCTCTATGTGAAAATACGCTAATTGATCACACTATTTAATTAATATTACTGTGCCCTCGTTAACAAAAACACGATAGTTAAATTGAAACAAAAAAAATAGCTGCTTTTTACAAATGTTTATCACATCCCGAGAATCTTTGCAAAAAATGTCTTTCGTACAATTTTCATTAATATAAAACAATAAAAAACGTTAATAGCTGCCATTGCCGACATGAAATAAAAAAGAATTTCGCAAATATAAAATATAAATGAATGTAAGGGGAAAAGGTATTATACTCACAATCCGTATTAAGTTGTAGGTATTTATCAAGAAAAATATTGGGCGACTGGTTTCGCTGTTTACAAGTTACACAGCACCATTAGGCCCTCAAGAAACTAAAGGCTGAAATAGGTGATATGTCAGCCAATATGTACACAACTAAAAAATGAATTTAAGGTGGTACTAAGAATATAATAATATAGGACTTAGTTAATAGTCAGTTATATAAAAAATATAAAAATATAAAAGCAACATACAATATCAATTGACACAAAAGTAGTATAAAAGTCTAAAAATAGTATGAAATTGATACAACCATAATTAGCTAAATAACGTGGAGGTGTGTTTCAAAAGAACCAGGTTCAGTCTGATGTTAACTGGTGTATATGTTGCATAGTTCTTTATGTAATAACAAAAATATAATAATACTTACATATCAGCACAATTATCTTAGTGTGACATTAGTTGGATAAAGCTCAGCTCTTCCAACAAACAGCTGATGTTAGTTACATTAGCTCGGCAAAAGTAGCATGGTGTTCTCACATAGGTGTTTTTCGAAATAAATATAAATGTTATCCAACTGATGACACACTGAGATAATTCCTTGTATTGATATGTAAGTATGAGTAAGTATATAAACAACTATGCAACATGTGCACTAATTACTATTAGTTATTTCTAATTTTTGTAATAGTCTAGATTGTAGATCTTTCTTAGAGTTCTAGAAAAGAAATTTTAAAATTTAGAATTTTTCCCAACACATTGATCTCCAGAGCTAGTCTTTAAAAAATTCTGGCGGTCACGCGTATATTTTCGTATATTGTTTTTATAACATTACTTTTAGTGATTTGACATACATTTTAGGTATTAAATCAGCCGTCGATTTTACTTAAAAATATGTGGCTGGAATAAGACCTACGTGGCCTCGCATGTATCCATTTATCCCACTTCAGGCACATACGTGCGACGATAAGAAGAGTCGAAGACAAGACGATGCAGTTACATGACAGTGCAAGTCTGAATTCGGTCGAGATTATATCATACGTAAAGAAAAATAATGTTAAAGGTTTGTCAATAGACGAATTAAGAGCATTAATAGAAGAAAGTGATATTAGTGGAAGTGGTGTGAGATGTTTAGACTACAACTCAGACGATTCTTTGAACAATCAATTTGGGAATTGGACCCGGACTTAGATTTAGAAGAATCTGTAAAAAGATTGAATTAATACTGCAAGATCTTTAAGTTGAAGAAAATAAAGATAGAGATATTGACGATTCTCAAGAAGTATCAGAAATAAAAACTGTTTAAGATATACCCAATTGGAATTTTACGAGGGTCACCATAAAGATGGTAAATGTACCGAATACTATATAGGCTTACGAAACCTTTTGCTTGTTTTTTGACGATGACGTTATAAATTTGTAGCATGTATAAATTCCTTATAACTATCGAATATTTAAGGTATAATGTTTTTTTGGTACACCCCTGGGCTATGTATAAAATTTCGATGAGTTTCTGTTTATATTGTGACGTAAGCGTCTGGACACATAAAAAAAATTCCACTGCAAAGTAAAATAATTCATATTTTGCGTTTTAAAAATTCTGCGAATGTTCAATCCAAGCCATGTTAAGGTTGAATCTCCCTTGCAGCGCGTCTTTGAAAAGAATTCCGATTGGCTACTCCCTTTGACTGATACGAGAGGTGAAACGCAACAGAGGAAGCCGGTAAGACGGAGATCGAGGTTAAATTAAAGTAAGAATTGGAAAAGTTTTTAAAGAGAGAATACGCGGCGTGGGTCGTCTGAAGAATCCGGCAAAATTGTTGGTAGAAAAGTGAATTATACTCAAATTTAATGTTTCAATGTTTGTAAGAGTAATCACTGTTTTGTTTTCGTGCCGTCTCTCACCTAAGGGATTTGAAGAACGGCGTTTCTAGCAACTTTAAAAGATACCCACATAGTTCCATTGCGCTTGAGTTTTCAAGAAACCAAGTTTCAAAGGTTGCGTCCCAGTGCCCAGCTTCCACCCTCATTTTGTTTATCCCAGATCATTCCAGACTATTTTCGCAGTGAATTTGTTTATGTTGCAGTGAATTTGAATTCAGTTTCAACCCCAGAACTTTTAAAGGAAAAAAATAACATTTAGTGAAATTCAGGTAATTTTTTTGTTGAACTTTTAAAGTAAAAATAGACATTTTCCATCAATAATTGCTTTCATGACTGGTTTTCAAGTTAAGAAATTGTAATAAGTAAAATTATAAATGTCAGGGAGTGGCTAAGCTGTTATATGAATTATTCTCAAAGTTTTAAAATTTAGTATTGACATATGACAGTTAGCACTTTTTTTGACAATTGTATACACATAATACATACCTAATCATAAATTTAAAATTCGTTTTGTTTTGTTTTTAAAAAGGTTAACCTTCATGCATACTTCCATTTAAAAAGATATTTTTCATTTGTAATAATTTATTTCTGCTACAAAATATCGCCCATTGACAATTGTAAGTTTTTCTAGTATCTCCAACTTCTAGAGTTTGTAAACCAATAATAACATTGTAAGTGTATTTTTGTTATTTTGTATTTTATTATTATTATTATTTATATTTGTACCTGTTTGTGGTGAGATAACAATAAATATTTAATTTTTCCCCTAAACCAAGTTGTTTATTTCCTTTTAAAAAGTTTCTAACCCCTTTTTTATATTTTTTGGGAAAGAAAAGCCTTTCTTTCACCCAGCAGGAAGATTCTTGTAAGCGGCGTCCTTACTTTAAATAGCTTAAGAACCTTCTTGTGTTGTGTTTGTTCAGGAGACCCATATAAGTACCCCTTTTGTTTCATTTTTGTAGTTACCAGTCTCCTTGTTTGATTTACTTATCTATGACCCAGCACTCCAAAAAAACCCTGAATAGCAGTTCGCAAACGTTCCGGTTTGTTTTGCTTACCCTATCTCCACCCCAGTGATTTCTGTCCCCAATTTTCAACTCCCTATAATTGTCCCAATGTGGTAGACAAAATAATCGTCACAAATGTTATAGTCAATCAGAAAAATAATCAAGCTGAAGCGCATATATGACGATCAAGTCGCTTAAAACAATGAGTTTCGATAAATAATCAAGATATAGGTAAGACAATTTATGGGTTATATAATTTGGATGGAGTTAGTAAAATATATTGGTATAGCATCTTGTTGATCAACTAAACAAATTTATCATAAACAGTGTTGATTCAAAAGTAATATCTCGCAACAGGTTTTAGTTGTGCTGCTAGGTTTTATTTATTTTTTGAAGAATAGTATTTTTCTCAGTAAAAAACAGCCTTTTGTAAGTATTTTGCATAGGAAATTTTTAACATATTTTCCAGGAGAAGACTTTTAAATAGACGAAACATTATTTTCTTGGTGTAGTAGACTAATATTTAGCCAATAAATCCAAAACAATGTCCGTGTAGGTATATTGTAAATATGTTCAAACTCTATGTTCTACTAATGGTTACACTTAGAATACTAAGATTTATGCTACTACGACAAAAGTGTTAAAATTTCGTGAAAATAATAACTTAATATTTCGTTCTTAACCTTAATAATTATATATATATATATATATATATATATATATATATATATATATATATATATATATATATATATATATATATATATATATTGTGACGATTAGGGTTTATAGAAAATAATTTATAAGTTATATACTACATAATATTAGATATTTGGTTGTTTTAAATAAGTTATATACTAGAGAATTTAATAAAAATATATTTATGTGAGGGCATTTTTAATAAATTAGCATAATAATTGTAAAAAGTTGTATTTTAATATTGTAAATATATATAAGTGAGCCATGTGCTTAGGCAACCAAAAATACTCTCGGAGATTGACAGATATTTATACTCTGAAGTGACGTTTAAAAATATTTACGAATATAAAGTGGGTTATAATAATATATTGTTTGAAATGTGTATTTTATTAAATTAGAATGTTAAGTTACTAATTTAATTATATATTCTGATCTGAAAAGCCTAAATGTAAACAAAACTATTAATAGAAAAGAATGGAATTCTCTGGATCTCCGGAGATGGCCATGTTTGCGAAATGGTTTGTTCCAGAAAATTCATACAAGTATTTGATAGAACAAATTGGAACATGATATCTTACGAGATGGTTCTAGAAACACAAAAACATATAAATACCCGTGATTTGGATTCAATATGGCAGTTTTTGGCAGTTTTTGAAAGTTTTTAGTCAGAAAAGTTTTAGATAGTGCAGTCAGAAGAGTTTTAAGCAGTTTTTAGAAGTTTTAGTCAGAAGTCAGCCCAGTTTATTATGAAAGTTAGTACCTAGACACATTTATTTAGTGAATAGTGAAGTAAATTGTTGAGAATTTTCAAGAAGTCAGTCAGAAAAGTTTAGTAAGAAATATAAAGTTAGTTGGAGTCAGTGAATCAGATAAAAAAAGGTATATTGGAAGAAATTAAATTATATTATGGTTGGAGATTAGTATAAATCAACTTATAATAATTGGATATTGGTATATTGAAAAGAAGAATAAATATAAATGCTGTTTGCTGGTTTGGTTGGTGGTGTATAGATGCTGGTGAAGAAAAATATATCTTAAATTGGTAGAAGCTGATAATTGAAAAAAGTAATTTCACAAAAAAACAAGGATAACCGAAGTACGAAGACTTTCAGTGGTGATTAGAATATATATAGTGGAAAACAGTTCATTTAGGCATTCAGTGAAAGAAAGGTACAAAATTTTGTTAATATAATTTAGTTAGTGTCATAACAATTTCAATTTTGAAGATAGTTTGTTTAAATTTTAGATTGTCTATAGAATTTAATTAGTTTTATAAGAACATCAATTTAAAGATAGTTTATTTTAAATTTACATTGGCTAAGTTAGATATATATGTGTGTTCCATAATAGTTATAATAAAGATAATTTAAAAAAGTACTTACAAACTAATTCTTTGAGAACCGCGATAAAAACCCTATATTATTAAAAATACTCATTGCTCATCATTCAAAACAAAAAACACATCATAACAATTTTGGCGCCCAACGTGGGGCTCTCTATTTAAAAGAATTAGTTTGGGAAGATAAGTGCTCTCATATAAGTAAATTAATTATCAGTAGAAAGAAAAAATTATAGATTTTATTTTTAATTATATTTGAACAAGTAAAGTCTCAAAATGTCTCAAGGAAAGAAAGGTATAAGAAGCAAAAAGAATGAAGAAGATGTGGAAGTAGAAACACAACCTATACAAGAGGAGAGTTTAGTTCAAGTTCCACAAGATACTGCAGAAATGAATCCAGAAAGAGAGGAAAATGTCAATATGGCAGCTTTGATGTCATTAATGATGCAGATGAACAAGACAATGGAAGAGAATTCAAAAGAAATCAAAGAAGACATGAAAAAAATGGAACAGAAAATGGAAGAGAATACGAAAAAATTGGAAGAGAATTCAAAAGAAGTCAAAGAAGACATGAAAAAAATGGAACAGAAATTGGAAGAGAATTATAGAAAATTAGAAAAGAAAATAGAAGATAATAATAATAAAATTGTAAAACAAATGGATAAAAAACTTGAAGCTGCAGAGAAAAAAGTAGCAAATGAAATAAAAAGTATACGGAATGACTACAAGAAAAGGATAGACAATGAGAGGACAGAAGTAAAGAGGATTATTCAAGATAATAAGATAGATATAGAACAGAAAATAGAGTTACAGAAATGTAACTTAGAAGTAAAAATTAACGAAGACAGGAGAAACACAGAAGAAAAATTAGACGATATACAACAAAATCTCCAAATAAATTGTAATCAAATAAGAAATGTGGAACAGAGAATAGATGATATTTCACAAATGAGAGACATAGGGAGACCTTACTTAAATTTAACAAATGAGACTGGGATTAAATTCTCTGGTAATATAAAAAATTTGCATCCTAGAGTATACATAAATAGTTTAAAATATAAATTAAGATTTGTGAATAATATTAATGATATTAAAGATTATATTAGAATGACATTAAATGACAATGCAGCAACTTGGTTTGCTAGTATTGAGAATGATTTAGATAATTTTCAAACATTTGAAAATAAATTTTTAAATTATTATTGGGGTGAATTAGAGCAAGCCAAGTTTAGAGAAATTCTATATTTTGGAAAGTATAATCACAATTTAAAATCAAATATGGTAGATTATGCATTAAAACTGATAACAGTTGCAAAATATTTAGAACCACCACTTAGAGAGGATGAAACAGTCTTAAATGTATCTAGACATTTTGATGCTGATGTTGTCCAAACAGTAACTGTACAAAATATTCAAACAATAGATAGTTTTATTAATTTTATTCAAAGAATACAAAGAGGCAATATGACAAGTAATAATAACAACAGAAAAAACAATAATAACTTTCAATATAATAAAAATGATATTCAACAATATAGACAATCATATAACATTAATACTAGGTATGGTAATAATTTACAAAATTTTAATAATAATAACAGTAATCCAAATAGACAGAACTTTAATAATAATACTAGTTATAATAGACAAAATTTTAATAATAATACTAATTATAATAGACAACATTTTAATGACAGTACTAATAATAATAGACAAGATTTTAATAATAGAAGAAATACAGAGCGACCTAACTATAACAGACAGGTAAATTGTGTTCGAAGGAATAGGAGCTGCGAAGACAGGGAACGAAATAGTACAAGGCAAGAAAATGTGAGTAGAAGTCATAGTAGGGAAAGACATAGTACATCAGATCCAAGTGGTCAGATACAATCTGACAATTCTAATAATCAAAATTTTGTGCAGTAAACTTTCTGAATTACAAGTTAGGCCATTGCTATTATGAAAAACCTTCTGAATTTATTTCTTTAGATGAGGATAAAATTATTGACTCTATTAATGTAATTTATATAAATGCTTTGGCCAAAAATAAAATGATTAAAATTATGATAGATACTGGTTCAGAAAGTACTTTAGTCTCGGAGAATTTTATTTTTAATACATTAAAACTATCAGATATAATAAAGATTCCAAAAATTAAAATTATTGGTGCAAATAATAAGAAGTTGGGTGAAATTGATAAACTAGCCAATTTTAAAATTAATATTCTTAATAAAGAAATTAATATGCAAGGATTTATTGTCAAGGATTTATGTGTTGATATATTAATGGGAAATGATGAATTGGAAAAGAAGAAAGTAAAGATAGATTTTGAAGAAAAAATGGTAACTTTGGAAGGGCAAATAATTAAATTTATGCAGAAAGATGAGGTGGAAGAAGGAATAAGAGTTGATAGGATATTATTAAAAGAAAATAATGATGTTTATGAAGAAGAAATGTATTTTGATGATAGGGAAATGTCCCAAAAGAATGTAAAGAATAATGGTAGTGAATATTTAAGGAATGGAAATTTTAAGCAGATGGATGTCTACGAGGCGGAGTGCGTAAAATTGGAAGCAAGGAATAATGAGTACATATTGAAGAATAATGTGATTTGTAAAGAAGAAGATATGATGAAAGTTTTAAATTGCCCTGAAGAATATAAATCAATAGTCATTTCCATATTGCAGCAACACAAGGGACTTGTCAATAAAGAAAATAGAATTGCACAAAATTATATCCATAATATAAAAGTTAAAGAAGAAAAAGATTTTAAAACAAAATCATACCCAATACCATATAAATACAGAGAAGAAGTAAACAAAACAATTAATAATATGTTAGAAGATGGAATCATTGAGAAGGCAGACACACGTTTTATTAACCCCATAGTAGTAGTACGAAAAAGATCAGGTGAAATCAGGTTATGTTTGGATGCAAGGAATATTAACAAGATTACTGAAAAGCAATTTGAAGCACCAATGAGTATAGATGGAATATTAGGAAGAATTACAGGAATGTCATTTTTCACTAAAATCGATTTACAGCATAGTTTCTGGTTAATACCTCTAGAAAGAAAAAGTAGACAGTATACAGGATTTCAGATAGATGGAGTAGTATATCAATTCAAAGTAGTACCATTTGGACTTCAATCATCTTGCAGTGCTCTATGTAGATGTCTTCATGATATTTTGGATCAATATGAACATTTTGTAATTCACTACATTGATGATATATTAATTTTTTCTAAAACGGCTGAAGATCATGAGAAACACCTAAAAATTATAATAAATAGATTAGACAAAGTGGGACTAAAAATAAATCAAGAAAAATGTACATTTTTTCAAAAAGAAGTCATATATCTAGGTTATAAACTTAACACTAAGGGAATCGAAATGGATCCAGAACGGACACAAGTCATTCAGGAATATAAAACACCACACAATTTAAGAACTTTAAGAGGATTTATTGGAATAATTAATTATTATAAAAGGATGATACCAGATCTAAGTATAAAAGAAATTCCATTACTTGAACTACTGAGAAAAGGTGTAAAATGGAGATGGGATCAGAGAAGAGAACTAGCATTCCAAGAAATTAAAAACATTTTTCTGTCAAATTTGAAAATATACTATCCTGACTATACACAGCCATTCATACTAAGAACAGATGCATCAATAGAGAGATTATCAGGGGTATTATTACAAATACATGATGGGGTCGAATACCCAATACAATTCATTTCAAGAATCACAAAGCCACATGAAAAGGGTTACTCAGTTTCAGAATTAGAACTAGCAAGTATAATACACTGTGTCACAAAATTAAGATTTTATTTGTTGGGTAATGAATTTACAATAGAAACAGATCACCAAGCTTTAACGTCTATATTAAATAACAAATATGGAAACAGTAGAATACATCGGTGGAGTCTAATACTTAGTGAATACTGCTTTGAAATCAAATACATTTCTGGAAAATCCAATATAGTGGCAGATGCTTTATCAAGGTTAGAAAATACATCACAAAAAGGGCAGCGAACAATAAAAATTGGATTAAATCATTTAGTAGAAAGTACTGGATTATATTCTAAAGAAGAAATTATAAGAGATCAGATCAATTTGAGTGAAAAACAAAAAGTCCTTAGGAAAGATGGGGTATATTATAAAATAATAAATGGCATAGAAGTATATGTAATAACTAGAACTTTAGCAAAGAAAATATTGAAAAATTTACATAACAATTATATGCATATTGGTTCAAGAAAGCTATGGATGCTATTTAGGGACAATTATTTTGCAAAGAATGACATAAGTATAGCAAAGGAAATTACTACCCAATGCCCAATATGTCAACTAAACAAAGAAAAGAATTTCAAAAACCAGAACACATATAAATCTAATGTTGTATATGAAAAACTAAATACAGTTTCCATGGATTTTATTTCAAATTTAGTTCTCAGTCCAACAGGAAAAAAGCATATACTAGTGATAGTTGATTTATATACAAAATTTATTAAACTATATCCCTGCTCCAGAACAAATGTTAAAACATTAAAATTATATATTAATCAATTTTTCGAAGAAATAGGACCATTTAGAAATTGCATAATAGATAATGCTACATATTTTAACAACCAAAAATTTCGGACATTTTGTGAGAAAAAGGGAATCAACATTCATTTTACAAGTATCAGACATCCTCAGGCAAATCCTGCAGAAAGATATATTAAAGAAGTTATAAAATATTTAAGGATACTGTGCCAAAACCAACATGAAACTTGGCAGCAACATATACCACAAGTAGAATATTTTTTGAATAATACACATAATTTGAATACAGAGGAAGTACCAGAATATTTAATGTTTGGCCATATAGGAAACAGAAAGTGGATTAGTGAATATAATCAGGATATGTTAGAACAAGTAATGCAGAAAGTGAATAACCGAATTAGGAGGAAAGCTGAAAAATATATCAGAAGACAAAATCGAAATATAAAAAAACCAATCACATTTCAAAAAGGAGACCTAGTGTTAATTCGTTCACTTAGAAAAAGTAATGTTAAAGAAAACCGTTGTAAGAAATTACAACCAATGTTTGAAGGTCCATATACAATTGAAAATCAGAATGGACTAAATAGTTATGTGTTAATAGATGCAGAGAACAGACTAAGAGGCATATTTCATATCAACGACATTTTTCAATATCATGAAGAGATTGAATAATGATTTCTATACCTTTAACACAAATATAATAACACTAATAACTTACTGATAGATCCATTTCATAGATAGATGGTAGATTTCTTTGTTGTGAATAAATTTGACATCATACTTGTTGAATTGTGTACATATGGAAATTGTTTGGTACCCTAAAAATCATAATTTGGGGTTAGATACAGAATTGATTGTGTAAATGTCTTTATAAAAAGTGTAAAACTTACCAATTCATATGGATAAAAGCCTGTTGAATGGAAATAATTCCTAGATTTTGTCTATAAATAAACATAACACAATATAGATTATATTTTTAATTAAGGTTATATTTTATTCTCTCCATTTGACATGACAGTTTGACCATAGAATAGCCGAACTGTGATCCGTTGTTCTCTGTTTTGACATAGACAGCGAACAGGGATGTATTTAACACATTTTAAATAAAAAAAAAATTGAATTATTAATTTATTAAATTTAATAAGGTATGAGAAAATTAATATTTAAAAAAATAATAAGAATATTATTTATTTTAAATATTATTTTTGGGGTATTGTGACGATTAGGGTTTATAGAAAATAATTTATAAGTTATATACTACATAATATTAGATATTTGGTTGTTTTAAATAAGTTATATACTAGAGAATTTAATAAAAATATATTTATGTGAGGGCATTTTTAATAAATTAGCATAATAATTGTAAAAAGTTGTATTTTAATATTGTAAATATATATAAGTGAGCCATGTGCTTAGGCAACCAAAAATACTCTCGGAGATTGACAGATATTTATACTCTGAAGTGACGTTTAAAAATATTTACGAATATAAAGTGGGTTATAATAATATATTGTTTGAAATGTGTATTTTATTAAATTAGAATGTTAAGTTACTAATTTAATTATATATTCTGATCTGAAAAGCCTAAATGTAAACAAAACTATTAATAGAAAAGAATGGAATTCTCTGGATCTCCGGAGATGGCCATGTTTGCGAAATGGTTTGTTCCAGAAAATTCATACAAGTATTTGATAGAACAAATTGGAACATGATATCTTACGAGATGGTTCTAGAAACACAAAAACATATAAATACCCGTGATTTGGATTCAATATGGCAGTTTTTGGCAGTTTTTGAAAGTTTTTAGTCAGAAAAGTTTTAGATAGTGCAGTCAGAAGAGTTTTAAGCAGTTTTTAGAAGTTTTAGTCAGAAGTCAGCCCAGTTTATTATGAAAGTTAGTACCTAGACACATTTATTTAGTGAATAGTGAAGTAAATTGTTGAGAATTTTCAAGAAGTCAGTCAGAAAAGTTTAGTAAGAAATATAAAGTTAGTTGGAGTCAGTGAATCAGATAAAAAAAGGTATATTGGAAGAAATTAAATTATATTATGGTTGGAGATTAGTATAAATCAACTTATAATAATTGGATATTGGTATATTGAAAAGAAGAATAAATATAAATGCTGTTTGCTGGTTTGGTTGGTGGTGTATAGATGCTGGTGAAGAAAAATATATCTTAAATTGGTAGAAGCTGATAATTGAAAAAAGTAATTTCACAAAAAAACAAGGATAACCGAAGTACGAAGACTTTCAGTGGTGATTAGAATATATATAGTGGAAAACAGTTCATTTAGGCATTCAGTGAAAGAAAGGTACAAAATTTTGTTAATATAATTTAGTTAGTGTCATAACAATTTCAATTTTGAAGATAGTTTGTTTAAATTTTAGATTGTCTATAGAATTTAATTAGTTTTATAAGAACATCAATTTAAAGATAGTTTATTTTAAATTTACATTGGCTAAGTTAGATATATATGTGTGTTCCATAATAGTTATAATAAAGATAATTTAAAAAAGTACTTACAAACTAATTCTTTGAGAACCGCGATAAAAACCCTATATTATTAAAAATACTCATTGCTCATCATTCAAAACAAAAAACACATCATAACAATATATATATATATATATATATATATATATATATATATATATATATATATATATATATATATATATATATATATATATATATATATATATATATATATATATATATATATATGTAAAAGTAAACCTATGTTTATTTTAAGTGAAACAGCAGGCCTTAGTTATTTTTAGTTATTTAAAGATAGCATTGTTCTTGATTCTCTTTTTAGGTTTGTATATTTGTTAAGTTATTTTAGTTATGTTATTATTGTTAATAATTTATATTGTAGAATTTTAACGATAATAAACTCTTTTTAGACGAATTCAAACTGCTATCTCTTCACATGAATAAGGGTATGATATTACACTTATAAATCAAGAACTTAAGCTGATAAAAAAATATATAGTGATAACTATAAATTTCCAAGCCGTTATTTGGATAAAACGATATTTAAGAATGAATTTTACATCAATGAGAATTTGCATGGCTATAGAAGCAAACAGTAGTGATAGTAAGAAAAATGTATATAAATTTAAGTGGCTGCAGCCAACAGGGTCCCGTTTTTATTATGAAATCCCCTTTGAAAAACAACTTCAAATTGATCATTCTGAACTATTTCATCTGAAAAAAGTGAAGAATATATTAGCATCTATGAAAACAAGAGGATCCTTTAGAACATGTACTATAGCATTAGAAGACAATTTGAAGGAGATTTATTTTGATTCAGATGGTGATGTGGTTTATCAAAGTGAGTACTTACAACAGACCTTATTACCAGTGTATGAGAAGATAGAAACAGCTGAACAATTTCCATCATTTGCTGAGTTGCTCCAGAAATTTAATGACACAAATTTACCTAAAGTTGAAAAGAAAAATTTAAAAAAAATAAAAGATGATTTTGTACTTCGAAATTTTGATGGAAATAATGTTCCAATGAATTCATGGCTCAAGACCTTCGAATCAGAATGTTTGCGATGTGAAGTGGTTGCTGATGAAGACAAGATTTTGATTCTAAGTTTGTTTCTTGATGGAATAGCAAAAGAATGGTTTGAATCAAAAATAATAACATTAGGCTTAGATAACAGTTTTGAGGTATGGAAAATTAATTTTTTAGATAGTTTTTGTGAAACAGGTTGGCATAATCATAGGCAAGCTTATTCTTTTAGGTATATAGGTGGTAGTATTGTTGATTATGCGTTTCGTAAAGAAAATTTATTGATAAATATAAAGAATGATTTTCCCATTGATATACTAATTGATTTAATTGTAACAAATTTGCCAATTTATATACAAGATAATATTAATAGAGCTGACGTTACAACAATGGAAAAATTGGTAGGTGAATGACGAAAATTGGAAAGTTTAGTTATAAAAAAGAAGAATAAATTGGAGACAAAACCAAATTTTTATCAAAAATCTACTATAATACCAGAAGAACAGAAAACTACTTGTCAATATTGTGATAGAAAAGGATTCCCTGGGAGGTTTCATCCAGAGGCAATATGCCGTTTAAAGCAAAAAGATAAAAAGGTAACAAAAGAAAACAAATCAAATGATATTAAATATATTAATAATATTGCTATACAGGAGACATTAAATGAAACAGTAACTGAACAAAAAAACTAGATTTGCTGCCATTGATCAAATTAAAAGTATTCCTAAATAATAAAGAATTATGTGGAGTTTATGACCCAGGCTCAAATGTTACTCTTCTGAATTCGAAGGTGGCAAGAAAGTTAGGATTAGATATTCAAGAAGATAGGAATATGTTTAAAACGATAAATGGCAGAACAAATTTTACAGGAAAACTAATTGCAAAACTGAAAATTAATAAAATTGAGAAAAATATTAATCTTATTGTAATTAATGATGAATATTTTGAGTACGATATTCTACTCGGATTAGATTCTATTTTAAATTTTCAAATGAAACAAGATTTTGATTTAGAGATTTATCAAAGATTATACGGAAAAATTGAAGAAAAAATCGAAAAATTTAATTATAATATTAATATTACAGAATACTCCATAAACTTTAATGAGGGAATTCCCACAGAACTTTTTGAAGCAAAATTACAACATTTATTGCCATATCAGAAAAATAAAATAGAAATATTACTAAATAAATATGACAATATTTTTGCAAAACATAAATTTGACATTGGGCAGGTTCAAAATAATGAAGCTCAAATTAAACTTTTAGAACATAAATTTGTTGCAAAAAGACCCTATAGATGCTCGATAGAAGACCAAAAAGAGATAGAATTTCAAATAGGACAATTATTAAAAGCAAATTTAATAGAAGAATCATCTTCACCTTTTGCAGCACCTGTTACATTGGCTTTTAAAAAAGATGAAGGATCTAAAACAAGATTGTGCATTGACTTTCGTGAGTTAAACAAATTAATTATTCCTGAACCCCAACCTTTTCCTTTAATTGACGAGATTTTGACCAAAATAAGGAATGCTAGGTTCTTTACTACTTTAGATATAAATTCTGCTTTTTGGTGTATTCCAGTTCGGATAAAAGATAAATACAAGACAGCCTTCGTTACCCAAAGTGGTCATTGGCAATGGAAATGCTTACCTTTTGGGCTTAAAACATCTCCCGCAATATTTCAAAGAATTTTAAGTAATATTATCAGGAAGCATAATTTAAATTCATTTTGTATAAACTACATAGATGACATTTTAATATTCTCATTATCATTTGAAGAACACTTAGACCATATAGAAAGACTTATGAAAGCAATTATTGAAGAGGGATTTAGGCTCAAACTTCTAAAATGTAATTTTGCAAGAGAAGAGGTTAAATATTTGGGACACATTGTGGGACACAATTCAGTTCGTCCGTTACATGATAATTTAATATCGATCAGAGATTTTCCAGCACCAGACACGAGAAAAAAAGTACGACAGTTTTTGGGAAAAGTAAATTTTTACCACAAATATATAAAAGATTCAGCTAGGTTATTAGAGCCACTACATAATTTACTTAGAAAAGATATCAAATTCCACTGGTCTTTAAGCTGCCAAACAGCTTTTGATAGGGCAAAGAATATCCTCTGTTCTGAACCTATACTAGCCATTTTTAACCCAAATGCTCCTACAACTATATATACAGATGCTAGTGTTCTAGGAATTGGTGCGGTTCTGAAACAAAAACAAAGAGATGGAGAAATGAAACCCGTAGCATACTTTTCAAAAAAATTGAACAAATATCAAAAAAATAAAAAGGCTATTTTTTTAGAATGCCTGGCAATTAAAGAAGCAATAAAATTTTGGCAATACTGGCTAATGGGAAGAAAATTTCTCGTTATTACTGATCATAAACCCCTTGAGGGAAGAGAACTTCGTACAAGACCAGATGAAGAATTAGGAGATATGACACATTTTCTTTCACAATTTGACTTCGACATTAAATATGAACCTGGAAAAGAAAATGTAGAAGCAGACTGCCTTTCTAGAAACCCAGTGTTGGAAAATATGAAAAATGCAGAAACATTCATAAGAACAGTAAACCTAGTCACATTAACTGAGATAAAACAAGACCAAAATAATAATTGACAAGTTATAGATACAATGAGAGGAACAATTTTGAACCAAGATATATTTTATAAATTAAGGAAGAATGAAAAAAGAATAATTTTATCCAAAGATTTTGGAAAAGAGTTAATAACAAAAGTTCACAAATTTTATGGTCATATTTGTGCTGGTAAAGTAACAAACAAAATTAGAAATTTTTACTACATTAAGAATATAGATTCACTAGCAAAGGATATCTGTCAAAAATGCGAGATCTGCTGTAAAAATAAAACAAGAATCGGTCCAAAATATGGTCTTCTGTCACAATTGGGTCCAGCAAAAGAACGTTTTCAGATAATATCCTTAGATACAATAGGAGGATTTGGTGGCAATCGTTCGACAAAAAAATACCTCCACTTACTTGTAGATCACTTCACCAGATATGCGTTTGCAGTTACTTCTAAAAATCAGACCACAGATGATTTCATAAAATTAATCGCCAAAATTCAAGATAAACACCCCATAAAAACATTATTAACAGATCAGTATCCAGGAATTAATTCCAAAATATTTAGAAATCATATGAAACATTTAAATATTCAATTAATTTTTACAGCAGTAGACTGTCCATTCTCGAATGGATTAAATGAAAGACTTAATCAGACATTAGTTAACAGAATAAGATGCAAACAAAATGAAACTAGAATTCGAGCATGGACAAAAATAGCTGAAGAATGTATAGAGGAATACAATAAAACAGATCATTCTGTAACCGGATATAGCCCAGAATATTTGCTTTTTGGAAAAGCAGATCCGATTGTTCCCGAGGAACTGTGTGAGACAACAAATGTATCAAAAGATAAAGAAATAGCCTATAAAAATTCGGTACGACATCATGAATATAATAAAAAACTGTATGACAAAAATAGAAAATCCTATGAATTCGAAGAGGGAGATTGGGCATATGTAGAAAATAAATCAAAACTAAATAGAAAAAAACTTGACGAAGTAAGAGTAGGTCCATTTCAAATAAAAAAACAAATTTCAAATACATTATATGAAGTAGATATTGGATACAAAAAGAATGATATGAATTATTTCCATATTTCAAAATTGATGCCTTGTGATAAACCATATACTTAGATGGTTTATCATACCTTTTTGGTAGGGGGATGTAAAAGTAAACCTATGTTTATTTTAAGTGAAACAGCAGGCCTTAGTTATTTTTAGTTATTTAAAGTTTTAGGTTGTATGACTGTTTACGTTTTATTGACATTGACATATTGTAAATTGTATGGTACAATTGTCAAATTACTTAATGGCGTAAGAAATAGCATTGTTCTTGATTCTCTTTTTAGGTTTGTATATTTGTTAAGTTATTTTAGTTATGTTATTATTGTTAATAATTTATATTGTAGAATTTTAACGATAATAAACTCTTTTTAGACGAATTCAAACTGCTATCTCTTCACATGAATAAGGGTATGATATTACACTTATATATATATATATATATATATATATATATATATATATATATATATATATATATATATATATATATATATATATATATATATATATACATACGTGTGTGTGTGTGCTAATGAGAAAATGCACCGTTTGGAAATTGGAAAAAACTATAAATTTGATCATCATTTAAAAATCCGTTAATCGGATATATTGGTATCAACTCAGGTCCGAGAGTCTAACCGTTACACTACTTTTCTTACATAAACTTATCCTCCCGTTCTTTTCCCATGCTCATAATTTTTGTACATTTAACGCTTTGTTAGAAAAAATGCCAGTTGTATGCCTATATATCCTGAAAATTTCGTGAAAATAAAACTTAATATTTCGTTCCAAATTTAATTTATTTAGATTAAACCTGATGTGCCGATTTAAAAAATATATATGTGTGCTTTTGAAAAATGCACCGTTTGGCCAGAAATTGAAAAAAAACTATAAATTTAATCATTACTTAAAAATCCGTTAATTAGATATATTGGCGTCAATTGAAGTCAAACGTTATACTTTTCTTACATAAAATTCACCGCTAGTTCTTCTTCCATAGTCAGAATTTTCCGATTCGTGAGAAGAAATGCCAGTTGGATGTCCTGAAAATTTCGTTTTTTTTTATATAATTATGTTTATTTACTATTTATATCATTACAGAGTATTACAGGTTTTGTACGTGAAGGAGAGTTTCGCCTTATTCTATTTTGGTTTAGTTTTGAAGTAGGTCTTGGGGCAAGTTCTATCTAGTTATCTTATGGGTGGGCCATTGTTAAACAATTCCCTTACTAGCTCATTTTCATGGTACGTTTATTTTGTGACTCCGTGGCTCGATGGATTTCTTCTCTGATGAAAGGATTACTTACGTACCATAGTGCATCCACTATCAGTCTTAGCACTTTAGACTGAAATCTTTAAATAATATTCAGCAACTTCGGCTTTGCATAGCCCGTAGAACCAGATAGGTTTGAATATGGCTTTGTATAGAAGAATTTTGTTTTGGATGTTTTGATTTACGTCCAAGGAGCCGATACGTTTGCCGGAATTTTAAGTCGAGCTACCTTCTTTTGTTCTGGATATGTTTCTTTCAAGTGAGACGTTGGTCTAGATGGAGGCCAAGGTATCTACCGTCTGTTACTGTTGGTATTCTTTCATTTTACATTCTTACAGGTGGGCATATGTTGTGACGGTTGGTAAATGCTATTTGAGTTGATTTTGTTTTATTTACTTTGGTCTCCATTTCGTATACCAATCACTGAGTATGTTCAGATGATGTTTCAGGTTTTG
The DNA here is from genome assembly GCF_040954645.1 of Diabrotica undecimpunctata. Taxonomy (NCBI): domain Eukaryota; kingdom Metazoa; phylum Arthropoda; class Insecta; order Coleoptera; family Chrysomelidae; genus Diabrotica; species Diabrotica undecimpunctata. The sequence goes on along the minus strand of NC_092803.1, from coordinate 123,825,193 downwards.
TGAGGCTTGTATGGGATCTTCATTTACAGCCAGTATTGCTACGTCGTCAGCAAAAGAAGCGATTTTAGTATTATTAGTATCTGGTATATCGGCTGTGTAGAGTGAGAAAAGCAGCAGCCCTAGAACTCACGAAAGTGTCGCGAAAATAAAAACCTAATATTTCGTTCCAAATTTAAATTATTTCGATTAAGCCTGACTCAAAATCCCAGAATTAAAAATACATACATGTGCCTATAAAAAATTGCACCGTAGAGCCGGAAAATGAAAAAAACTTTTATCAATTAGATTTTCCCTTTTTTCCTTCAAACTATGGGTAGGAGATAAGAAAAAATACACGTTTGAAATAAGCTGGTCCAAGTGCATCTAACAACGTCAAAAAAACGTTTTTTTTTATTTGAACTTGTCCAAAAATGTCTTCCCCTGTGCTCAGAATTTTATTTTATAAAACTCCCTAATTGCGCGCAATACACTGGCCATTGCCTACGACGTACATAAACTATACTACTGGTAGACAAAGGAGCTCATATTCCTGCCTTAAACGACAGGGTCTGACGTCCGAGTGATTGCAGGTATAAGCAATCCCCCAGTTACCTACCAACGGCTTCGGGCGGATGAGTTGGTAAGAGGTAGGGCACTCTTTTGTCCTAGGGTTGGAAAACTGGCCCTAAAGGCGGATGAACCGAGATATAGGTCAACGGCGTAAGGATGTAGAAAGCAAGGAGAAACCACTACATTAAAGATCCATATGCGCGCAATACACTGGCCATTGCCTACGACGTACATAAACTATACTACTGGTAGACAAAGGAGCTCATATTCCTGCCTTAAACGACAGGGTCTGACGTCCGAGTGATTGCCGGTATAAGCAATCCCCCAGTTACCTACCAACGGCTTCGGGCGGATGAGTTGGTAAGTGGTAGGGCACTTTTTTGTCCTAGGGTTGGAAAACTTGCCCTAAAGGCAAATGAACCGAGATATAGGTCAACAGCGTAAGGATGTAGAAAGCAAGGAGAAACCACTATATTAAAGATCCATATGGATATCTTTTGTACATCTATCATGGCTACAGCTTTGAGAGTGAAGACTACTGATCATGTATATCGGAGTGCAAGATCTGGCAAGGGAGGAATAACAACACAGAATCACGGGGCCTCCCAGGTCATTAGCAAGCAAAACCCCCTAGTAAAAGGAAAGGATGCGCCTAGAAAAATTAAACAGTATATTAAAATATGCACCTGGAACGTTAAGACCATGTACGAAGCAGGCAAAATTTATAATGCCATGCATGAAATGGAAAGACTGAATATCGATATAATAGGCATCAGTGAAATGCGATGGCCTGACGCCGGAAAATGTCAAATAAACGAGCACCAAGTATATTACTCTGGAAATACAGAAGGTCAACATAAGCAATGCATCGGAATAATTTTAAATAAACAAATAAACAAATACTTTACGAATTTTGTTCCAATATCTGAGAGAATCATGCTCATTCAATTGGATTTATTCCCAGCAAAAAACAACATAATCCAAACATACGCACCCACAGCAGAGAAATCAGACGAAGTAATAGAGGCTTTATACTATGATTTAAGGAAAGTCCTAAGTAAATTAAAAACCAATGAATTAACGCTAGTTATGGGTAATTTTAATGCCAAAATCGGTAAGGGTAGTTATGGTGAAGTAGTAGGTTCATGGGGTGTGGGTGAGCGAAATGAGAGGGGAGAACGCCTACTCCCCTTTGCTACGGAAGAAGAGTCGGTAATCACCAATACACTCTTCAAATTACCACACAGAAGGTTGTACACATGGCGCTCACCCGGTGACACGCCAGAAAACATCACAAGAAACCAGATTGACTATATTTTAATAAATAAAAGATTCAAAAACTCAATAACATCAGTGAAAACCTACCCTGGTTCAGATATTAAGTCAGACCATAACCCACTTGTCGCTAAGTTTTGTCTGAAATTTAAAAAAATCCACAAACCTAATCCTATAAGATACGATCTCAAACAACTAAGAGATAATGACATAAAGCAAGAAGTACGGAAATATCTGAAGAACAACATATCTAAGTCAGAAGTAGTTAGTGATGTTGACACAGAAATAAACCACTTAGAAAACATTGGGAAAGAAATATTAGACCAATACCTGCGACCGAAAAAGACAGAAAAGAAAAAACCATGGATGACCGACGTTATATTACAGATGATGGACAGAAAAAGAGAATCCAAGCGGAAAGACTACGTTGCATATCAATTTCTAGACAAAGAGATAAAAAAGCTGTCAGAGAAGCTAAAAATAGAAATCAGTAAGAACAGTGTGAACAAATTGAGATATTGGAACGTAAACACTATTCGTTCAACCTCCACAAAAAGATCAAAGAAGCAGCAGGCATCTATAAATCAAAAAGGCCGGGACACTTAACAGACGCTCAAGGAAATCCAATAGTTGATATTGAAGAAACAAAAACAACATGGATGAACTATGTGACAACAACATTTGAAGACGATAGGAATGTCACCATCACACAAAATAAAAATGACGATACCGGACCACCTATTCTCGAAGCGGAAGTAGAAGCTGCTATAAACAACATTAAGGAGGTAAAAGCCGCATGACCAGACGAGTTCTACTCAGAATTTTTGAAAATTATGGATAAAGACGAAGTAAAAAGACTTACCTTGATCTTTAACAATATATACCAAAGTGGAAAAATACCCCAACAGTGGCTAAGATCAACTTTTATAACAATCCCTAAAAAACCCAATACCAAAAAATGTGAAGATTATCGAATAATACGCCTTATGAGTCATCTCCTGAAAACTTTTTTAAAAATTATGCATAAAAGAATATATTATAAAAAGTGTGAAGAACACATAACAAACACACAATTTGGCTTCAGGGATGCATTGGGTACTTGAGAGGCACTTTTCGCAATACAAGTTCTCTTTCAAAGATGTAGAGACGTGAATTGTGATATATATGTCTGTTTTGTTGATTACCAGAAAGCGTTCGATAGAATAAAACATGACAAACTGATGAAAATATTAAATTCAATTGGTCCAGACAGCAGAGATCGCCGTATAATAAACAATATCTATTACGAACAAACTGCAGCTGTTAGAGTTGGGGATCAGTTAACAGACGACATAAAGATAAAAAGAGGTGTGCGACAGGGATGTATATTGTCCCCATTATTGTTCAATACATATTCAGAGCACATTATGAACCTAGAGCTAACGGACATAGACGAGGGAATACTTATAAACGGAGGACGATTGAACAACATAAGATACGCTGATGATACTGTCATGTTTGCAGACAGTCTTGAAGGTCTGCAGACACTTGTCTCCAGGGTGGCAGAAGTAAGTAGCAGGTTTGGGCTTAATTTTAACATCAAAAAAACCAAATACATGGTTATAAGCAAAAATAGGATACCACCTGGTCAATTACTAGTTAACCAACAACCTATAACACAAATCACCAACTTTTGTTATCTGGGTGCAAACTTAAATGAACAGTGGGACCAATCGACGAAAATTAAGATAAGGATCGAGAAGGCAAGATCAGCTTTCGTCAAAATGAAAAAAATCTTTAACAGCCATGATATAAAATTGGAAATAAAAGTTCGTTTACTAAAATGCTCCGTATCCTCCGTTCTTTTATATGGCGTGGAGTTATGAACCTTAACTGAAACATCACTGAAGAGACTCGAAGCATTTAAGATGTGGTGCTATAGACACATGTTGAGGATTTCTTGGATAGACAGAGTTACCAACGAATAAGTACTACATAGAATGGGTAAAGAGCGCGAACTAGTCATAACCATAAAACGTTATACCTGGGCCATATAATGCGCAATGAATAAAGATACAACCTACTTCGGACCATACTTTAAGGTAAAGTGCATGGAAAAAGAAGTCCAGGGCGAAGAAGAATATCCTGGCTGCATAACCTGCGAAAATGGTTTAACTTAACCACTACCGGATTTTTCATGGCAGCAGTCTACAAAGTCAGAATACCCATGTTAGTGTCCAACATCCGTAATGGATAGGCACCATAAGAAGAAGAAACCACAGGGTGCGGAGGTTGGAAATCGAGCAGTGTAGGTAAAGGTTATATTGAAGACTCGTTTTCCAATAAGTTGGTAATTTCAGAAAAAATATTGGAACTACAGGTAAAGCTACCACAATCTTCTACAAGTGGATCCCCTTTGCTTTCATCAAGGTCTTTTAACCTATACGTTGATGGCATAAGCGGATTTTTTAGTAGTGCAACCATAAATAATTGCACCATTCAAATAAAGTTTAGTTTTGAGTTATTTTTTCATTCTTTTTTGAAAATAAGGTATTATTATACTTTTGTGCCTAGACGTAAATGTGCTTTACTTTTATGTTTACGCGTAAAGATAACATATTTATATTGTCAATCACGTTACAAAAATTAGTACTTTTGTAACGTATGAAAAAAAATAATTTTTTTTTTATTTCAAATTCTGTTTATTTATTTCAGCTGCCATTCAGGTCAGTGCCATTCAAATATGTGCGACGCAGCGCTATATGACCTACAACAAAAATCGTGGTGTCATCATATATTAGACCTCTACTTGCAAAAAAACCAATTTCCACTTTTTGGACAATCTAACCTAAATACGCCACTGCCTTGTAAAAATGCCATCCAGCTATGCATAAATTTCGTAACATAACTACCAAACTCCCAGTAAAATTAAATGGAGAAAATTGGTTGTTGTTTCAATATGATCATTCTTCAAGGTCGTATAGGTTTCAAAACAATGACGGTCATACTAGTGTCAAAGCTGAGAAAAGGAACATTAATCTCTAAAGTTTTTGCAATTTATTAATAAATGGAGATAACACTAGAAGTATTAACGCCTATAAAGTGTAGAAAAAGGATCGCACAGTCAGAGAAATGGGCGAGAAAAGAGAAAAAACGGCTAAGGGTAGTATATTTTTAGATCTATATAGAAGAAAAAACGTCATCTGTCGTGAGTGCAACATGCTTGGCAGTTTTGTTAAAATGCAAGGAACATGTATAATTTTGATTGTTTTTTATATTCAAAAAATGATTTACATATAATTACTCGATATCTAAAATAGAATGTGAATTTAATTTATTTGTAGGTATGGGGAAGTAAAGGCGCCTAAAATGCCAACATGCAAGCACGACGGGAGAGCCTTCCAGTGCACAAAACTCAATATTTCGGATGTGATAGCATTTTATAAAGCTTTTCATAAAAATGAAGAGAAAGTTAAACAAGACACCTTTATACTGCAATTCTTAGAGTTAAACCCTGTTCGCAGACGTCGCCCAAAAACTGGAGTCAATCGCAATAAGACGACTACGTGCAAGTGTTTCATAAAAGGTCCAGATGGCAAGTTACCCATTTGCCAAAAGACTTTTACTAATGCCTTGAAGATTACAAGGGGCCGACTCCGAACTATAATGAACAATTTTAGAGGGGAAAGTAATCTTCCATGTGAGAGGAGGAGACAAACGAGGAACGGGAGGAGAGGATCGCATTTATATAAAGAGAAACTGAGGAGAGTGGTCGAATTTATTAAAAGTATAAAATGCGTGGAGTCTCATTACTGTAGGGGTCGAAGTGAGCGCAAATATGCATCAGGTGATCTGAGTATTAATAAACTTTACAAATTTTACAATCTTACAATGCTCAAGCCAAACCAGAGACACAGGTAAAAAAGGGATATTTTCGAATTATTTCTAATCGAAAATTCAACATTATATTTAAGGCGCCACAGATGGACATGTGTTCGACATGTCTTTCACTCACTGAAAAAATCTCAAAGGAAACGACATCATCGGTGAAGCAATCCCTCAGGGCCGCTAAAAAATTCACAAGCTTAAATCGAAAGCCTTTTTTGCATTATTGAAGGAATCTAAGCCTGAATTATTGACTTTATCCTTCGACTTGCAAATAAACCTTCCGCTGCCTAAAGTCCTAGAACAAGCAGCGTACTACAGCAGACAGCTATATGGGCATAACTTGACAATCGTAGTGGGATATTCTAAAGCCCCATTAACGAAGCAAAATTGTTATAGCCATGTATGGTCAGAGCATGAGTATGGCAAGGGCTCTAATCAAGTGGTTTCGGCAATGTATCACAGGCTGTCTAATACTGATTTTAAAAATATTAGTGTCGTAAGATTAATGTGTGACGGATGTGGAGGCCAGAATAAGAACCAAATAATTTTATCCATGTCAAGCCGCTGGCTGTTTTAAGCTACAAAAAACCTAAAATATATTGAAATATATAGTGGATATAATATCCACTTTACTTGCAAAGTAGCCAATCTTTAAATATTTTTCTTTAATTACAACACTATTTTAATAACAGCCAAGAAACTAGCAACGAACAGCTAATTTTGAGCGGTCAAAGTTTACGGATAACAAATTTCGCGTCTCCAGGTTTTAAAAATATATATTCACGGTAAAAAATTATGATTTACGGCAATTTTGCCAGGATGGAGATTGGTTGTTTTACAAATAGAGGTCTCATATGTCGGACATAGTAGTCAATGTGTTAAAGTAAATAAACATTAAGTTTATGTCAAATTACTCGAAACATGTTTTCTATAATAGGATTTTTAAGTGGTTTTGTAAGCAAAATTATTTATTCTTATAAAGTAATGCTTTCAAGGAAGTACCAGAAGCTGTATGATTTTAAAATGTCGCTTTTAATATATAGCTGAAAGGAGCGAACTAAAGGTATTAGTCAGAACATAATTCTCACTGCTATATATGGCACGCACGTATATCTTTTCGCATCTATTCAATGCCTAATAATAGGCTAGGTATTATTGGCAGTTATATAACTGGATTGTTTTTAATTCATGGAAATTTGATAAATAAAAAATACGTAAATTTGCTTAGAGGGAACATTGCTTTTGCAAACATATCGGAATGTAGTATTTGAACGAATAGATCCACAACTCGATATACACAAATTAATATTATTACCAACAGGATTACACAAACAGTCTGGAATTTCAAAGGAGTTGTTGTTTATGCTGGACCTATGCTAACTTGAAACCAAACACTAATTGTACACTGACCTGTTGATTATACACAGAAATGATACGATCACATGTAACATATTGATTAATAAAGTTATGGATGAAAGTGGCAATCTGTCCATTCTACAAAGACAAGCTCCCCTTAATATCACAGGATATTCTCTGAAAATACAGGAATTCCTGATGGAGTTTAATGAAAAGATAGAGTTTGGTACAAATATTTCATGACCCAAGTACCACAGAAAAGTAGCGTCTGGGCTGATTTAACAACAAGAAGAAAAAAGTGACTGAACTTTTAATGCAAGACAAATATGAATTAGCTTGAGCATAGTGTCATTATTTATAAACTATTGGTGTATGATCTATGATGAAAAATTTATTTTAGTTAATTTAAAGAACAATAGTGGAAGAATGGGTTTACTGGGAGTAAAAATACGTTTGATTACTTTTGTTTTTAATTTGAACTGTTTTTAATTAGTTTATTTATTTTTCCTGGAGAAGTTAGAGTGATATCTTATTTGGTTCCTCGTACATTTCTTGCTGTTCCTCGACTTCTTCAATAATGTCTATATCTTCTTTATGGTGATAATTTATTATACACTCTCTCTCTCTCGAGAGAGAGAGAGAGAGAGAGAGAAGAGAGAGTCATCCTCATTACCTCGGCTTTTTCCTTGATGGGAGTAGACAATTTTATTCTCACCGCGTAGTAGTGGCGGTATGGGTTTTCTGTCAGTTCTTAGAATTCTTTGCAATTTTCAAATATTTTGCATATTTGCTAATCTATCTACTTTAACCTTCCTACTCTCCCGAAGTAAATTTTACATTCTTTATCTATGGGTACGGATGGACCCAGTGGATAAAACTCATAACTGTTGTGAATTAAATTCCATTTTTTTTTATTAATTCGTAGAAGCTTTTGTAGTTTCACATTATCGATGTATCAAAACTAAAAACATTTTTTTTGTAATAAAAGTATAATAAAACTTCAATTCAATGCATTCAATAAAAATTCAATTAAAATTATATATTTATTCAATGCAACTTTTACAAAAGATATCTGAATGATCAGGACAAATAAAGGGTCTTTTTCCCATTCGCAATCTTTACACCTTCCACGTTTTGGACTTTCATTTGCATTTCCACTTGTTTCAGCTACTGCATGTAAATGTATTTGGATTTTTTGTGGAACGTTTGTTGTCATTTGGCTAGTCATTTTTGTGTTAAATTATATGCCAATTCTTTTATAAAAAGCCTTCTTTTATGTAGTTTGTTCCTATTATATTGAGGATTTAAATGCATATATAACACATATGCGTTAAGTACTGCCCATGACAAGATCGTTTTTACCTTGTTTAGGCCTGAGCCTCTTCAAGGAATGGGAAACTCCTTTTTTTTTAGTACTTTTTTTGTTTTTAGTACTGCCAAATCTAAAAAAAATCGGTTGCCTGTAAAGTCGGTTTTACGGGCGAAGATTTTACGTGACAACGTCTTTTTCTCGGTAGAATATTTATTGATATGAATATTATTAAATTGCACAATAGGAACAAGGAATTGAATGAAAATAAGAATTGCACAAATTTTAACTATAGAAATATATTTTGTTTACTAAAACATTGTACATGTAAACTTAAACTTAACTAATTTCTATTTGAGTGATTTTGTTGAGGATAGGACGATGATAGGAGAAATATGAAATGAAAGGAAGTGTTTCTGCTGTAATGTGTCTTGCGAAAGTTGTAACGCCAAGAACGCTCGAGAAAGACAGAGACACAAGCACGCACCGATTCAACGCGCCTAATTATCTAGTGCTGCGCGCGCAGCGAACCAATCATGTTTGAGTGGGAGAGAGACGCAAGGCATTCGCCGGTCCGGCGGGCCTCTCTCTCGTTTGGTGACTCATCGTAACAGACGTGAGCGGGCGTTACACTTTTTCATGAGTGACTCCGAGCCACAACCTAATTTAAGACGTTGTCACGTCAATATTATAAAATAAACAAACTGACCACCTTCTAGTTCCTTTTTTGCAGGTATAAGCTGACGCTAATTTATCTGTTGTATCTACACCTTCTTTGGTTCTATTGTATTCTAAAATAATGTCTGGTTTCTTATGTTCTTGCAATGACACCTGGTCATCTAAATGCATCGAGAACAAAAAAATAACAGATTTGCCCTTTTTAGGACTATATGAAACCAAAGTCATATTCTTCTGAAATCCAAAAATTGATGACAGGGCTTCTTTACTTTTATTTGGTAAAAATTCAACTGGAATAAAAGTTTTGTTCTTTCGTAATGTTCCAATTAGTGTTAGTTTACGTTTTAATTATTCAGTCGGTAAATGGTAGTCAGTAAAAAAATTATCCGTGGTTATGTTTCGCCCAGAATTCTAAACATCTTTTATAAGTCATAAAACCACATTTCTGTCCTGATGTACGTCGCGGGGCTGATTTTCTGCTTTTCCTGTATACACTTCTGCACAATACACATACGCAGTTTTGACATCAGATAAAATCCATAATTAAATTCCATATTTCCCAAGTTTTTTTGTTGGAATATACTGTCTGAAGGGACACTTACCTCTAAATGGTACAAGTTGTTCCTCGACAGTGAGGCTTTCATATGGAACAAACATTTTGGGAAGTTGTGCTACAAATAAATCAAAAATACTTCTAATTGGAGCTAACTTGTCGTGCCTCCGTCGAATAGGTCTATCCTCTTTATTATCAAATCGCAAAAAGCGGCTTATGTTACAAAATCGTTTCAGAGACATAGTAGCTTTAAAAATGGGCCTACCATCAGAATTGCTTCAAAGTTCCTGCAGAGATTCTCCGGCACCTTTATGAACACCAGCCAGAAGAAGTAAACCTTAAATAAAAAGTTAATTTGTTTTATAACTATAATGAAAGTATTCACCTATAAAAGCTTCTAACTCTCTCAGTAATATTTCTTTTACAAATAACATTTTTTCATTACCTATGCAACCACGTACTCTGTTAGTTTCCACTAAGAGTAAATTGAGCATTTTAACAATAAAAAAAAATCTCATTGGAGATATACATAGGTTCATCGGTAATTCGTTGAGTGGCAAATCTGGTGGGACCTGACACAGGATTTAGTATATTGATGGATCTAAAGAATATACGACACAATTAGTAAAACCCACAACTTTAGTAAGAAAATATTTAGTACTCATTTATCAGCAAGCGCTTATTATTCTGTTTTTCACAAATGATTGTACACCACACTCTCAACTCTAAACTTCAAGCGATCAAGTCTGGTACAACACTAAAGATACTCGACAAACGCTTCCGAAAATAGAACCCATAAAATCTAATCGGCCTTCTCAGAGAAATAAACAAAACAAACATCACGTGTACATTTGATAATACTTCCGGGTACAGATGGACCCATAAACAACAGATGTGTTTCTTTCATTTCAAAGAAAACCAAACTGATATTTTAAAACGCAAATACGTTAAATTGTATATAAACCTTATCTTAAGGATATCATGAAACATCACGTCTTAAATTTACGATATAATAAATATATAAACATTTGAATTTTATTACTGGGTCCAGGCATACCCAGTAACAATACAAAGGTTAAATGATAGAAAACAAGAACCATAATATGTGTATTATTGACGAAGAATAAAAATAAGTCTAATAAAAAAATCCAACTTAACCGAAAGATGTCTAAAAGAGAGATGAAACAGTCTTTTAGAAAGAAAGATAGGCATTCCTCATTAGAGAGAGGGCAAAAAATTGGTTTTTTTTATACAAAATTTTAGAAGTATTTATTTACTTCTGTTATTTATAAGTTGCCTTTCAAACGATTTAAATTGTGTATCCAAATTTTTATGACGATTATACTTTGCTGGCTTATTACCTATAATTTATCTTCATTTAAACAGCAAATACTCAATTGGCTTCTCCAAAGCCATTTTTCTAACGGAAAAAACAGTAATCTTTTATTTATTTTAGCTTAGTTTCTGATTGAGTGGTTGTCTGACTACCACTAAACGCGATGTGATCAATTATTATTAAATATTTATTTTATTCTATTTTGTTATGTAGAAACTGTTTACAAACTTAAATTACAGCAGCAGAAAAAGTATCGTCTTATTCCTAATGAGTGATTTATGTTTGCAAAACGACTAATTCCACTAGATACATTTATTTTCGAGACAGGGGCGCATAAAAACTAGACAAATGAGCTGCTTGCTGCTTGACTTATTTAATCAACGACCGTAAAAGTTAAGAAACAAGTCGAAAGAACGAACAATCCAATTTCGGTCCTACCCCAAATCAAATCAATAAAAATAATGGCTTCCAAACACTAAATGTTCATAAAAAGCTGACATAAAAAGCTCCCACAAAATCAACAGCAATTTAGATGGTATATCAGCATAAGTTACAATTTCTTATCTTGTTTTTTTTTTGGGGGAAAATGGAAAAATTATGTTGTTCGGGCTAGACGGATTTGAAAATTGATTTTAATTGAAGGTTATAAGTGATTTATTATTAGGTAAAAGTATTAGACAGAAAATATAAGATCTTGATCAGCAGTCTGTAAAAATTCTTGTAATTGTACACTTATAATTGGTTGACTTTAACCTTTAGCGTCGGAGCAGACTAGATAAATGGCTTTATTTCTTTCTACCATTCAAATTAATGGAATTTATTTAAGTTAAAAAGGAATTTTGTAGAGCACTGAATTTTTTTTTCCAAGAAATATCGTATCTTAATATTTATATAATATGTAAAGAAAATATTGTTTTTCAAATAAGTTGTATTTTAATCACCCGATGTAATTCTATAACTTATATCTTAACCGTAGAGATATAATATATATATATATATATATATATATATATATATATATATATACATATATATATATATATATATACATATATATATATACATATATATATATACATATATATATATATATATATATATATATATATATATATATATATTCTTCTTCTTAAAGTGCCCTCTCCTCAATGGAGGTTGGCTACTACAATTTTAAAATCTTCTCTATCTTCAGCTGTTCTTATTAGCTGTTCAAAATTTAGCCCTGTCCATTGTCGGATGTTTCTGAGCCACGATAGTCTTTTCCTTCCTAGGCCTCTCTTTCCCTCGATTTTTCCTTTCACTATATATATATATATATATATATATATATATATATATATATATATATATATATATATATAAGAATTATATATATATATATATATTCTTTATATATATATATAAAGAAAATATTGTTTTTCAAATAAGTTGTATTTTAATCACCCGATGTAATTCTATAACTTATATCTTAACCGTAGAGATTTAATATATATATATATATATATATATATATATATATATATATATATATATACATATATATATACATATATATATATATATATACATATATATATATATATATATATATATATATATATATATATATATATATATTGTTGTGCTCTATTTTAAACTCTATTAATGATTGTGGATGTAATCTACTTTTATTAATTTTAATCAAGTAATTATCTAATTAATCAAAAAAAAATCAAACCTAAATAAATTGTATATCTCAGGGTTAAATCACACTATCAATACTTACTTTCTTTCGTAGTTTCAAAATATTTCTCAGTAGCTTCCTATTAAGCATAAAAAAAATGAATAAAATAATATACACCGGAATTTCTTTCTTTCTCTCTTTCTCCTCTTCCTTTTACCCTATCAGGGTGTCGGATTTGGGCTAGCTATTTTAATTTCCATTTACCCACCTCTTCCATTCTTTTCTGTTTCCTGCCATTATTTTCAATTCCTCGAGTGATTTTTGTTTAAGTTTTCCCGCCTCTACTACTTGCTGCATCCATTTTTTTTTCTTGGTCTGCCTCGTTTTCTTTTTCCGATGTTTTTTTTTTGCTTCATAAACTTTTCTTTTTATTCTATTGGATTGCATCCTCATCAGATGCCCATACCAGTTAATTTGTCTCTTTGCTATTTTGTTCATTATCGGTTCCTGGTTGGCCATTCTCCTAATAGTCTCGTTGCTTAATCTATCCCATTTTGTCTTTCTAACTATCCTTCTTAGATGTCTCATCTCCATGCCGGAATTTCAATTATAAATTATAAAAGTCATATATTTTATCAAACTGCAATAAATGTTTAATATTGTAGTTTATTATTTATCTACCTTTATTTTTATATGACAATTACGAAACTAGGAATCTTATTTTCTTTTGTCTCCAAATTTTGTTTGATATTAAAATTTTATTTTATCAATACTCTCTTACAAAAAGAAACTGTAATGTTGTCTAAGTAACAAATTTCCCAAGGTTAATGATTTTATAATAATGAAATGTGTAGTTCACTATGCACTGTGGTATTTAATACGCAAATCATAATTTCATGTCATAACAAAATTAAACTGACCTTCGCTGATGATTAGCCAATGTCTTCACAGACTGCCTTCCTTACTCATTCATTTCATCCTTCCAAAATCATTCCCCCTCCTGAGTTAATTTTACAACCAATCAAAACAAATTTTAGTCATGACGTATTTTCCACAAAACTATTTTCTCCTTCTTAAACATGCCATAATGGATTTCCAAAAAAAAATAATATTCCAAATATTTTAATTCTATTTTGTACACTATTCATATTTTAATCTATCTTTACAAATCGTAATACACAAGTATATTTTAACTATCTATAATGTACCCAATATCCGCACAACTCCGATAATCACTTTCTTAAAAACTAGTTATAACTATTTTTACAAAATTTGTCTTTTAAGGGGTGTTCAAAATTTATATGCTGATGGTTGAGAAATATGAAAATTTTTATTTTAAATTGAATTCTACATATGAATATGGTCTTTTAATTTCTCATGTGAAATTAGGAATATAACAATATATATATATATATATATATATATATATATATATATATATATATATATATATATAGATCAATATAGATCAAGGTCTGATTTCTCTTAATGGGGAGAGGAGATCCAAAGGGTAAATCATTTCAAATACCTTGGCAGCTGGTTAAATGTAAATTGTGACTCTGATGAAGAGATAATAACCAGGATCGAAATATCACGTAAGGCTTTTATGACCTGGAAACCAGTTTTATACAACAGAAACCTGTCGATGAATATTCGTAAGAAGGTCCTGAAATGTTATGTGTGGTCCATCCTATTGTATGGTTGTGAGACATGGACGTTAAAAACTACAATGCTAAACAAGTTAGAAGCATTCGAATTGTGGTGCTATAGACGAATCCTAAAGATATCGTGGGTTTCGTACACTTCCAATGTAGATGTTCTTCAAATGATCAATTCAGAACGTCTGCTCATAAACACCATAAAGAGGAGAAAAACAGAATACTTCGGCCATATAATTAGAGGACCTAAATACCATCTACTTCGCCTTATAATACAAGGAAAAGTGGAAGGAAACAGATGGATTGGTCGAAAGAAACTTTCATGGCTGCGTAATATTAGACAATGGTGTGGTTCCACAGTAGAAGAATTATTTCGCGCAGCAGCCGAGAGAGAAATGTTTCAGGAAATTGTAAACATGATGACGGCCAACGTCTGAATACGGACACGGCACCCAAAGAAGAAGAAGATATATGTATTCATATTAGAAATAAAACTTCAAGAACATATGTTGGTAAGCAAACACGATATTATACCAAGTGTGCAAAAAGAAGCGGGAAGGTCGAATATTTCATGAAATTTACATCGAATCAAAAAACTGAAAAACATATGACTAAATACGACCTCCCACCAAACTACCTCGTGGTAGAGTGGCAAGCAACTTTAAAATCTTAAATAGAAACCTTTAAAATTTGTTTTACAGACTTGGATTTCTTATGCAAAATTAAGCAACATTTTTTGGAGACTTTTTTTGAATTGTTGATAGATGGAGCTACAATAAAAAAAAATGATTTATTTTGACGAACCATATGCTAAATCATCGAGTTATAATAAATATTGTAGCTATAAGCATACAAAAACAAAATCAGATGAAATCAGACTATAATTTAGAGACTAGAGACTATTTTCGTGAATAAACCACGGATGACTAAAACATCTCGAATTTCATGTGTGAGTATGTGGTCACACCAGGAAACAATCAAACAACTCCACAACTCGTGAACAACGAACATTCACAGAACACATCTTCTAAGGACTAACCAAAATAATTTTGGTGCGGTACGTGACTTCTTGTTTAAAATAAAGTAAAATTGTTTACTGCTTCACGTAGAATTCTATTCTATTCTTAGCAAAAAAAAATAATGTGGTTTTCCATTTCACATTTTAACGTTGCCGTAGATTTTTGAAAAATATTAAACACGTGCTTGTTGGTATTTTATTTGGAAGTATATTTCTCGAGATGTTAGACTGTTTCCATATTTTACCTAAAGCATCAGGATAACTAGTTTTTCGACAATTAGAAAAAAATGTTTCCAATAAAAGGTACTTACTTTTTATGATGAATCCAAATACACATTAAAAAAATTGAGGGTTTCTATTTAAGATTTTAACGTAGCCTCCCTCTCTGTTCTAGGGGGTGGGGCTGAGATATCGTGTTTGGTGTTATTCGATAGATCTTTAAAAAATATTGAACACGTGTTTATCAGTTTTTTGACTCGATGTTAACTTCGCGAAATATTCAACCTTCTCGCTTTTTTTGGCACACCCGTTATATTCAAGCGTGTTGTAGGAACAAGTTTTTTGTGGTATATAACTAGAATATGCAGTGAACACGTAAAGGTTGGAATAAATTCGCTAAATCCTTAACTTAGCCATTGGGTAAAAAAAGCTTAGGCAGGTCGTTTTTTTTAACTCATATTTTTGATGACGTCATCACTGTTCGAGTTATGAGGTCATTTTCATTTTTTTTACTGATAATACCTTATTTTGACACTATTATCGAAAAGAGCACATATTTTTGTATACGAATGTCATATTTTTTTCTTACAATTAAATGTAATATCAGCACAATAAAATCATTATAAACCTACCCGTTAAGTTGTATTGGAGCAATCCATATGTCAAACGTATGTTTTAAGTCTCTAAAAGAGAATAAGTGGCACCTATATGAAGTTAAAGTGATTCATGAATTTAATGAAGATGATTTCGATTGCAAACAAGAATTTTGTAAATTAATAATGGATCGATATAATCATTCCTACTAAACTGTGTTTTCTCAGATGAGGCCACCTTCTCCCTAATAGGTACAGTAAATAGGCAAAACTGTAGGTACTGAGCACAAGAGAACCCTCAGTGGACGGTAGAAGGACACACTCAGTAGTCACAAACAGTCAACTTGTGGGACCATTTTTTATTGACGGTTCATTGAACGGTGACGGTGAAGTATTTAGACTTACTCCAACATCGAATAATTTACTTGCAACTTTATAACTACATCATCAAAATCCTTAGCTATCGGAAAATTTGCTAAGGTACCAGCAAGATGGAACACCATCGCATTACGCATGACATCTACGTGAATACCTAAATCCTAATAGATTAATGGACAGACGAGGATTTTTACAGTGGCCAGGGAGATCTCCTGATCTGTCTTACTAGATTTTTTCTTAAGGGTATACCTTGAGTTTAAAGTTTACGTTAACGTCTTAAGAGTGAATTAGGACCGAAATGAATTTATTTAATGCTGATACCCTTAATAATCTTTGGCAGGAGTTTCAACATCGTCTTGCATATTGTCAAGAGGCAAATGCTTTGCAATTTGAGTATTTAATTTAATATTCTTATGTCTTATTTCCAAAAATTAAAGTTAAAACTCTAAATTCACTAATGAGTAATATAATTTACAGAATAAATTGCAGGCAATGTCAAAGTTGTTATATTGGTCAAAGTCAACAGTGGCTTAAACAACGTGTCACTTAACACAAAAGGGACTATAACATACGAAAAAACTCTTGTACCTTAGTGAACCACTACTTGAAAACAGGACATAACTTTGACTTTAATAATGTAAAAATCTTGGAACAAGTTGATATTGTATAGAAATCGACTTTTCCTTGAAATGGTACACATTAATAAAATTCCTGAATCTATCAATTATAAGACAGATACCAACCATTTAAGTAATATCTACTACAACATACTAAACAATATATGATATAATAGATCTTAACCTTTAAAAACAAACTCAGTAATCCTTTAGTAACTCTACCTACAATTTTATTCCATTTCTAAATATCAGTATTACAATAACTGACTACGTACCATCGATTGCATTTTATAGATCAATTTACCATGTTCCTGATTCTTTCTCAATTCTCTACTATTAATTCCATCTTTCCACATTATAATATGGATAATACTGTCATAATAATTGTTTATATAACTTATTCACTAAAAATTGTACAATGCGAATTCACTCTATAAAATACCGCGGTTACCATAACTCCTAAATAAAAATCAAACAAAAATTTAAATTTTTACTCTTATAGTTGTAAATATTGAAATATTCACTTTGTTTACATATAATAATTATTCTAATAAATTAACAGTTTTCTCCTGAAGAAGTCACAAAATTGTGACGAAATATGTAGTGTCTATACATCCCAGCGCGGGGTTAAACCGAGAAGTCTCTAGTTTTTCCTCTCCATTTTTTGACCCTTTGGAGGTCTTTTTAACTTCTTGCAGCCACTATGATCTTGGTCTTCCCCTTCTCTCTCTTACTCCTAGATTCCATTCTATCATTGCGTATGTCACTGCTTCATCGCCTGCTCGCCAAATGTGACCTAACCATCTAACTTTACATTGCTTTATTTTAGTCACGATTTCTTCCTTAAGTTCTTTCTTGATATCTCCATTTGTTCTGCTTCTATATTCATTTTGCTCTGTTCTGATTGATCCCAGTATGGTTCTCATAATCTTTTTCTCCGCTATTCTTAAGTCTTCTTCATCTCTTTTGACGATCGTCATTGTTTCTCCTGCATATAATAATATTGGCCTAATTATGGTGTTATAAATGTTCATCTTAGTTTTCTTAGTCACTATTTTGCTTTTAAGTAATCTTCTGTTTGCAAAATAAGCTCTATTCGCTGATAATATTTTTTCTTTTATTTTGGACTTCCTTTCTCCGGTTTTGCTTATTGTAACTCCTAGGTATTTACTAGTATTCTACTTCTTTAAACTCAGAAATTCCTATTTTGATTTTTTCTGTCATTGGCTTTTTTCCTAATCTTAATATATTTTTGTCTTTTCTTGATTTAATCTTAGTCCCATTACCTCCCCTTTTTTTATTTCTTCTAGCTCTTTCATTATTTTCCTGTTCTTTGCAATATCGTCTGCATATGCGATTATTTGACTACCTCTTGTTCTTAGATTTCCTTTATTTATATTTCGTAGTACATATTCTAAGGCTATATTAAATAGCGTTTTTGATAAGACATCTCCTTGTTTCATCACTTTGTTTATACTGAATTCCTCTGTCTCTTCTCTTTGTGTCTTTATGCTAATTTCTGTAATTCTCATTGTCATTTGTATTAATTTTATGAGTTTACGTGGAATTTTTAATCTTTTAAGTACTTTCCCTTTAATTAAATCAAATGCCTGTTTGAAGTCTACGAATAACATTTCCAATTCTAATGTACATATATTCGTTTGCTTTTTCCATTATTTGTTTTATTTTGTGTATTGCATCTATTGTGGATCTTCCTTCTGTGAATCCACATTAGTACTGTCCTGCTGTTTTCTTTGTGATTTCTGATAACCTCCGTTTATTATTGATGTCAATATTTTAAACGTTGTATTTAGTAACGTTATTCCTCTATAATTTTCACAAATTGGTTGGTCTCCCTTTCTATGTATTGTTATGATCTGCCCTACCTCCCAGTCCCCTGGCATTTTCTCTTCTTACCATATATTTTTCAATAGTGCCAGTATTTTTCGTCTCTGCTCCCTTCCTCCGTATTTTATTAGTTCCATATTAATTATTCCATCTTTACCAGTGGCTTTTCCATCTTTGCTTCTCTGTATTACTTCCTCCAATTCCTATAATGGTTCTTTTGAAATTTCGATGTCTACTTCATCTACTTCGTCTGATTCTTCTTTTTGTACCGTTTCCTCCTCGTTATTCATATTTTATCCTGTTGTTTCCTCCGTCAAGAGCTCTCTGTAGTAATCCCTCCATACTTGCTTGTATTCTTGATCCTCTATTATCACTGTTCCCTCTTTATTTTTAATTCTGTTTGTTTTGCCTTTGTATTTTTTGTTTTGTTCTTTAATCTTTTTGTAAAAATTTTTTGTATTTCTGTTTGTTCTTTCCTGTTCCATTTCCTGCATTTTTTCGTCTACCCATCTTCTTTTATTTTGCCTTATCACTTTCTTGGCATTCTTTCTTAATTTTTCATATTCTTCTCTGTCTTCCTCTTTATCTGTTCTTAGCCATTTAATTCTGGCTTTCACTTTTTTTCCTGTTATTTCTCTACATTCTTGGTTTTTGGTTTTATCCTGAATTTACCTACCTACATATTTGCACCTTCTTCTATTGATTCTTTGGTCGTCTCCCATTCTGTGTTTATATCTTATGCTTTATATTTCTTATTTGAACTGTTACTGCCTCTTTATATTTTTTTCTTACTTCTTCATTATTCATTTTAATGACATTTCAGTTTTTATGTTGGTTTTTCTGTTTTGTTTCAATTTTAACTTTTTGTCTTATAGTGGCTGTGCTGTGACCATGTAGTGGTCTGAATCTACACACGCCCCTCTAAATGTTCTTACATCTTTTATTGACGATTGTTTTCGTCGATTAATCATTATGTGATCAATTTGACTGTATGTTTTTTGATCTGGTGACCTACATGTTACCTTATGGATTTTATGGTGTTTAAATTTTGTTAAGCTTATTAACAAATTTGTTCTTGTTGCTAGGTTACATAGTCTTTGCCCATTGTCATTCGTTTTTTTAATATATTGTATGCTTTCCTTCAATTTGTTGTAAAAAGTCCTCTTTTCCAATCTGGGCATGGAGGTCTCCTAGTACAAATATGACATCTTCATTGGGCATTTTTTCTATTTCCTCTTTGTCCCTATCATAAAAGATTTATTTTTTGTCTGCATTGTTTATTTCTGTAGGGGCGTATAAGTTCAACAATAATTCTTCTTTCAACACAGTTCTTTCCTTCTGAGTATAACACTGTAAAGTCTTGTTTATCAATCTGACCTTGTCCCTCTCAACGTAATTCCTGCAGTGCTGCCATATCTATTTTACACTTTTTGAGTTCTTTTAAAATTTCTAGCATTTTTCCTGGGGCTAGCATAGTTCTTATGTTCCATTTGCTTATTTTTAACTCTTTATTTTTTTGTCCTGTTGTCTTCGTCTTTTATTTTTGTTTTCTTGTCTGTCTTTTTTTATTTCACTTTTGTTGTACATGAGTTTATCTGCAGTCAGTTCCTATTTCTTTGGCCCGTCGGACAACGAATAATGTATCCTCTCCTCCCTTGCTAGTTTTTTTAACCACCTCCAGGAAAGTCCTCCAGCTGGTAGGTGTTCCTATTCCATTTCCTTTCTCGACCATCTATTATCAGTTTGTTGGCTTTAATTTGGACATGTTTATCTTTCTTTATTTCATCTTTTGTTATTCTTCGCATTTCCTTCTGTATTTGTAATTCCTCAATCGTTAGATCATTGTGGATATATATTTTGTGTTGTTTCACTTCTTTAAGTTTACTTTTGTTTTCCATAATTTTTGTTTTTTCTTCTTTGTTTGGCAGTCTAACTAAACATGTTTTATCTCTTAGTTTTACTGCTTCTATATTTACGTTAATATTCAGTTCTTTTGTCATAAAATTTCCTATTACTTCTTTTAGTGTTCTTCTGTCTTCTGTTTCTATTGTCATTCCCTGTATTATCACATTATTCTCTTTTCTTATTATATTCAGCCTTTCAAGACGTCCTTTTGTATCATTTAGATTTTTTTGATTTGTTCATTTTCTTTCCGGATTTCACTATTCTCTTGTTTTAGTTCTGCTAGTTCAGTTCTGAGTTGCCTCATTTCTTCTCTGTATTGTTTTTGTTCTGTGTTTACTTCTTTTACATCAGTTTTTAATTCTTGAAACTCTATTGTTAAATTTTATATCATATTTAGTATTTGATCTATTTTGTTTTCATCTCTGTGACTTTTAACAGGACTTCTTTGTACTTTTTTATTGGGGCCAAATAGCAGATACTCTTCTTCTCTATTTTTTTTTTCGATTGTCATCAGATGTAATATCATCTGAATCCATATTTCTACTGCTACTACTCGCGATATATTCACCCTCCCCCCTCAACGCGTCGAATGAAGATGGTTCTCTCAAACAGTAGCTTGTAGTAATTTATTTTCACGCTTTCTTCCTTGATAAATTAATTTCCAATAAAATTAATTGTCAGTTACTTTGGAACAGTGCACGTGATGGTGCAGGTTAATATTTGTGCAATAAATTAACAAAACCTAAGGGATACAAGTGAGTTTGCCCTTTGTTTCAAGTTTTTAGTAATAATTTAGCGTAGAAAAAAGTTGTTCAATAGGCATATTGTGTGATCAGATTTTAATGTTCTTAAGCATCTTATTGGTGTTTATTAGAAAAACATGTTTTGTACAAAATTGTTTACATGTCTTACTAAAAATAAAACTAAGTTGATCATGGAAAATACGAATCTTTTTGAAGACTCGGATCAGTGGGTTTGGATCGCTTAAATTCCCAAGTTAGTAATGCACGTCAGTAAAATAGATACTGGGAGGTTACCAACCGCACCATCAATCTCCTAAAGTTATACTCGAAGGGAGTAATACAAATAAAATTTTAGTATATCAGTATTCGGTATACCTAAAATTTTGTTTGTATTACGCACACACAATTTTTTTATGTCCGCACACAAAACTGGATACCTACTTATGAATTATTATCCTCTTAAGGAATGTGGCAGTCGTATACCCATAATCCGGATCTATGATCCGCTTCGTTCGTAAATGACGCATAACTCGTGTTTTTGATTTGTCGTAGTATTCCAGCGCTTCATAGTTCCATCACTCCGTTTTCTTATATTATCGACACAACTTAATATCTGATTAACCAACATAATTAAAATTATGTTTTGATTTAATTGTAAGTCTTTTTATTTTTGGATTATATTTTTAGTTCATTCTGTTGAAGTTTGTTCCAAATTTTAAATAATACCACTGATTAAGTAACATCAGATTTGCTTTTATTTGGCATATATTGCCTTTTAAAACCTTTGTTAATGAAATATTAAAAGCAACTTAGCGCAAAATTTAAAAAATACTGGTGATTTACAAATTGTTATTATCGTGGGTAGCTTTGATCCTATATTCCATCTGGTTGACTGAAATTCGTATCCTATTTGTTAAGTAATGGTTTTAATATTAAAAGAAACGATACGAAACGAATGTTATTCGGCCTTTTAAACTGCAATGTATCCCGAATATAAATTAACTTAAATTGTAAAAATTAACCCGAACCGATCCCTTTTTAAATTTACAGTTCACATTTTTGGGTACTACTAGGACGCATTCTAACAGATTTATTATAGAGATCAATCGCTACGGTCCGACCACAATCACATTTCCGCAAATTCACTATATCCTCCCCAATATTTCATTAGAGAATGGATCATTAGTTCAAATGTACATTCATGTTTTTCGATTTTCAGGAAAGGGCGACTTCAAACCTACAGAGATAGATGGGTGAGTACCTACAGTATAATTTTGATAATCCTCGATCGTTATTTACCCCATTTTGCTCGATAAAATCGGCATTCTCGTTGCTAAAGTCAGATGCGGATCAAATTTATAGGATTAGTGGGTATTAGTTTACCGTGTGGAGAAAATAAAATAGAGTTTTGAAGGATGTTTTAATAGGGGGATCTTTCTCAATATTTATTTAATGATTCTATAATAAAACAAGTATAAATTATACTGGTACATAGATTTTACAAACAAATACATTATACGGTCTTAAATGCGGTTTCCAAAAGAATTCTGTTCAAAAAAATATATATTATTGAGTTAAGATATTTTACGAGGATCGTTTTAAAGAATTGGATGAGAGACAATGTATTTACCAGTTTACGAAAAACATTTTCTCCTTTTTCGAATATTTTTACTAAAACGTGTATATATATAAATTAAATTTGGTTGTTTTTTAGTTATTAATTTCTTTGGGTTTTAAGAAATGTACTTAAGATTTGTGTACATTTAAAACAACGAAATTTAGATGTACTAGTAAAACATAGTTATGAGAAACTGTGTTGTGTTCCACAGTTTTCCTGTGACTGAACTCCTTCCGGTTGGGATCAAAGAAATGAGTGATACCGTATGGTTAGTTCCCATTTCTTACCGTACTATTCATTCGTCAATCAATCAATTCAACTGGAGTATTGTAATTTAAGTCGCAGATGTATTTTTGATTTTAAACTGCTACCATAAAACCTCTTTAATGCTTCCTCCTCCTCAGTCCTAATCCCTTTTGGGATGTGGTGACACCATCAGGACTTTACAGTTTTTTCACGATTTCCTTCCATCCTTCCCTGTCCTGGGCTAGTTTTTCGGCTTCATGTAACCCTTTAATGCTTATATCGAAGTAAATGTGCTGGCCTGCAAAGCAATTTTCGTTGGTGATATGATCAGTGATAAACTAATTATAATCTACATATTGTGGAACCGTCTTAGTAATAATCTAATATGTCTTAGTAAAATGAGTTCAATATTGTAAATATACTTTACAGGTATGGATCAAGAAATCAGAAATATAGTAATCTTAAATCCATAATTGGTTATACGACATCTTTATGTTACGCTTACCTTACCCAATATCATTTCAGCACTATTACTTTAACAGACTGACTGAACTGAATATATATATATATATATATATATATATATATATATATATATATATATATATATATTGATATGATTGGTGTTTAAAGAAAATAATTTATAAGTTATATACTAGATAATTTTAGATATAACAAGTATTTGGTTATTTTAAGAAGTTATATACTAGAGAATTTAATAAAAATATATTTATGTGAGGGCATTTTTAAGAAATTAGCATATAAAAAGTATTTTTTTAGTAATTATGATGTTGTAGATATATTTAAGTGAGCCATGTGACTAGGCAACCAGATATACATACTCTGAAGTGACGTTTAAGAATAATTACGAATATAAAGTGGGGTTATAATGATAATATGTTGTTTAAAATGTGTAATTTATTAAATTAAAATGTTTAATTTATATAAGTTACTGATTTAAATGTATACTCTGATCTGAAAAGCCTAAATGCCAACAAAATTATTAATAGAAAAGTATGGAATTCTCTAGATCACCGGAGATGGCCTTGTTTGCGAAATGAGTTTTTTTAGTATGAAAATTAGTTAGAGGCAGTCAATCAGTTACAATTGTTCAATATAGTGAGTTAAATCAATATTAAGAAACAGTATAAAGAAAATAACATTCAAGATTAAAAATTATGTTATGTATAAATGATGATAATGGAAGAAGTATTAATTGAATATTAAAATTAAATGATATTTTGGTGATTGGATATTGATATATTGAAAAGAAGAATAAAAATAAATGCTGTTGCTGGTTTGCTTGGTGGTTTATAAATGCTGTGAAGAAAAATATCTTAAATTGGTGGAAGCTGATAATTGGAAAAAGTAATTTCACAAAAACAGGGATAACCGAAGCTGAGAAGAAGACATTTGAGTGGTGATTATAATCTATATAGTGGAAAACAGTTCATTTAGGCATTCAGTGACAGAAAGGTACAAAATTTTGTTAATATAATTTAGTTAGTGTCATAACAATTTCAATTTTGAAGATATTTTGTTTAAATTTTACATTGTCTATAGAATTTAATTAGTTTCATAAGAATTTCAATTTAAAGATAGTTTATTTTAAATTTACATTGGCTAGGTTAGATATATATGTGTGTTTTATAATAGATATAATAAAGATAATTTAAAAAAGTACTTACAAACTAATTCTTTGAGAACCGCGATAAAAACCCTATATTATTAAAAAATACTCATTGCTCATCATTTAAACAAACATCATAACAATTTGGCGCCCAACGTGGGGCTCTCTATTTAAAAGAATTAGTTTGGGAAGATAAGTGCTCTCATATAATTAAATTAATTATCAGTAGAAAGAAAAAATTATAGATTTTATTTTTAATTATATTTGAACAAGTAAAGTCTCAAAATGTCTCAAGGAAAGAAAGGTACAAGAAGCAAAAAGAATGAAGAAGATGTGAAAGTAGAAACACAACCTATACAAGAGGAGAGTTTAGTTCAAGTTCCACAAGATACTGCAGAAATGAATCCAGAAAGAGAGGAAAATGTCAATATGGCAGCTTTGATGTCATTAATGATGCAGATGAACAAGACAATGGAAGAGAATTCAAAAGAAATCAAAGAAGACATGAGAAAAATAGAACAAAAAATGGAACAGAATTCAAAAGAAGTCAAAGAAGACATGAAAAAAATGGAACAGAAATTGGAAGAGAATCATAGAAAATTAGAAAAGAAAATAGAAGATAATAATAATAAAATTGTAAAACAAATGGAAAAACAAATGGATAAAAAACTTGAAGCTGCAGAGAAAAAAGTAGCAAATGAAATAAAAAGTATACGGAATGACTACAAGAAAAGGATAGAAAAATGAGAGGACAGAAGTAAAGAGGATTATTCAAGATAATAAGATAGATATAGAACAGAAAATAGAGTTGCAGAAATGTAACTTAGAAGTAAAGATTAACGAAGACAGGAGAAACGCAGAAGAAAAATTAGAGGATATACAACAAAATATCCAAATAAATAGTAATCAAATAAGAAATGTGGAACAGAGAATAGATGATATTTCACAAATGAGAGACATAGGGAGACCTTACTTAAATTTAACAAATGAGACTGGGATTAAATTCTCTGGTAATATAAAAAATTTGCATCCTAGAGTATACATAAATAGTTTAAAACATAAATTAAGATTTGTGAATAATATTAATGATATTAAAGATTATATTAGAATGACATTAAATGACAATGCAGCAACTTGGTTTGCTAGTATTGAAAATGATTTAAATAATTTTCAAACATTTGAAAATAAATTTTTAAATTATTATTGGGGTGAACTAGAGCAAGCTAAGTTTAGAGAAATTCTATATTTTGGAAAGTATAATCAAAATTTAAAATCAAATATGGTAGATTATGCATTGAAACTGATAACAGTTGCAAAATATTTAGAACCACCGCTTAGAGAGGATGAAACGGTCTTAAATGTATCTAGACATTTTGATGCTGATGTTGTGCAAACAGTAACTGTACAAAATATTCAAACAATAGAGAGTTTTATTAATTTTATTCAAAGAATACAAAGAGGTAATATAACAAGTAATAATAATAACAACAAAAAAAACAATAATAACTTTCAATATAATAAAAATGATAATCAACAATATAGACAATCATATAACAATAATACTAGGTATGGTGATAGTTTACAAAATTTTAATAATAATAACAGTAATCAAAATATACAGAACTTTAATAACAATACTAGTTATAATAGACAAAATTTTAATAATAATACTAATTATAATAGACAACATTTTAATAACAGTACTAATAATCATAGACAAGATTTTAACAATAGAAGAAATACAGAGCGACCTAACTATAACAGACAGGTAAATTGTGTTCGAAGGAATAGAAGCTGCGAAGACAGGGAACGAAGTAGTACAAGGCAGGAAAATGTGAGTAGAAGTCATAGTAGGGAAAGACATAGGACATCAGATCCAAGTGGTCAGATACAATCTGACAATTCTAATAATCAAAATTTTGTTCAGTAAACTTTCTGAATTACAAGTTAGGCCATTGCTATTATGAAAAACCTTCTGAATTTATTTCTCTAGATGAAGATAAAATTATTGAATCTATTAATTTAATTTATATAAATGCTTTGGCCAACAATAAAATGATTAAAATTATGATAGATACTGGTTCAGAAAGTACTTTATTCTCGGAGAATTTTATTTTTAATAAATTAAAACTATCAGATATAATAAAGATTCCAAAAATTAAAATTGTTGGTGCAAATAATAAGAAGTTGGGTGAAATTGATAAACTAGCCAATTTTAAAATTAATATTCTTAATAAAGAAATTAATATGCAAGGATTTATTGTCAAGGATTTATGTGTTGATATATTAATGGGAAATGATGAATTGGAAAAGAAGAAAGTAAAGATAGATTTTGAAGAAAAAATGGTAACTTTGGAAGGGCAAATAATTAAATTTATGCAGAAAGATGAGGTGGAAGAAGGAATAAGAGTTGATAGGATATTATTAAAAGAAAATAATGATGTTTATGAAGAAGAAATGTATTTTGATGATAGGGAAATATCCCAAAAGAATGTAAAGAATAATTATTGTAGTGAATATTTAAGGAATGGAAATTTTAAGCAGATGGATGCCTACGAGGTGGAGTGCGTAAAATTGGAAGCAAGGAATAATGAGTACATAATGAAGAATAATTTTATTTGTAAAGAAGAAGATGTGATAAAAGTTAATTGCCCTGAAGAATATAAATCAATAGTCGTTTCCATATTGCAGCAACACAAGGGACATGTCAATAAAGAAAATAGAATTGCACAAAATTATATCCATAGTATAAAAGTTAAAGAAGAAAAAGATTTTAAAACAAAATCATACCCAATACCATATAAATACAGAGAAGAAGTAAACAGAACGATTAATAATATGTTAGAAGATGGAATCATTGAGAAGGCAGATACACGTTTCATAAACCCAATAGTAGTAGTACGTAAAAGATCAGGTGAAATCAGGTTATGTTTGGATGCAAGGAATATTAACAAGATCACTGAAAAGCAATTTGAAGCACTAATGAGTATAGATGGAATACTAGGAAGAATTACAGGAATGTCATTTTTCACTAAAATTGATTTACAGCATAGCTTTTGGTTAATACCTCTAGAAAGAAAAAGTAGACAGTATATAGGATTTCAGATAGATGGAGTAGTATATCAATTCAAAGTAGTACCATTTGGACTTCAATCATCTTGCAGTGCTCTATGTAGATGTCTTCATGATATTTTGGATCAATATGAACATTTTGTAATTCACTACATTGATGATATCTTAATTTTTTCTAAAACGGCTGAAGATCATGAGAAACACCTAAAAATTATAATAAATAGATTAGACAAAGTTGGACTAAAAATAAATCAAGAAAAATGTACATTTTTTCAAAAAGAAGTAATATATCTAGGTTATAAACTTAACACTAAGGGAATCGAAATGGATCCAGAACGGACACAAGTCATTCAGGAATATAAAACACCACACAATTTAAGAACTTTAAGAGGATTTATTGGAATAATTAATTATTATAAAAGGATGATACCAGATCTAAGTATAAAAGAAATTCCATTACTTGAACTACTGAGAAAAGGTGTAAAATGGAGATGGGATCAGAGAAGAGAACTAGCATTCCAAGAAATTAAAAACATTTTTCTGTCAAATTTAAAAATATATTATCCTGACTACACACAGCCATTCATATTAAGAACAGATGCATCCATAGAGAGATTATCAGGGGTATTATTACAAATACATGATGGGGTCGAATACCCAATACAATTCATTTTAAGAATTACAAAGCCACATGAAAAGGGTTACTCAGTTTCAGAATTAGATCTAGCAAGTATTATACATTGTGTCACAAAATTAAGATTTTATTTGTTGGGTAATGAATTTACAATAGAAACAGATCACCAAGCTTTAACATCCATATTAAATAACAAATATGGAAACAGTAGAATACATCGGTGGAGTCTAATATTGAGTGAATACTCCTTTGAAATCAAATACATTTCTGGAAAATCCAATATAGTGGCAGATGCTTTATCAAGGTTAGAAAATACATCACAAAAAGGGCAGCGAACAATAAAAATTGGATTAAATGAATTAGTAGAAAGTACAGGATTATATTCTAAAGAAGAAATTATAAGAGATCAGATCAATTTGAGTGAAAAAAAAAGTCTTTAAGAAAGATGGAGTTTATTATAAAATAATAAATGGCATAGAAGTATATGTAATAACTAGAACTTTAGCAAGGAAAATATTGAAAAATTTACATAATAATTACATGCATATTGGTTCAAGAAAGCTATGGATGCTATTTAGGGACAATTATTTTGCAAAGAATGACATAAGTATAGCAAAAGAAATTACTACCGAATGCCAAATATGTCAAATAAACAAAGAAAAGAATTTCAAAAACCAGAACACATATAGATCTAATGTTGTATATAAAAAACTAAATACAGTGTCCATGGATTTTATTTCAAATTTAGTTCCAAGTCCAACAGGAAAAAAACATATACTAGTGATAGTTGATTTATATACAAAATTTATTAAACTATATCCCTGCTCAAGAACAAATGTTAAAACATTGAAATTATATATTAATCAATTTTTCGAAGAAATAGGACCATTTAGAAATTGCATAATAGATAATGCTACATATTTTAACAACCAAAAATTTCGAGCATTTTGTGAGAAAAAGGGAATCAACATTCATTTTACAAGTATCAGACATCCTCAGGCAAATCCTGCAGAAAGATATATTAAAGAAGTTATAAAATATTTAAGAATAGTGTGCCAGAATCAACACGAAACGTGGCAGCAACATATACCACAAGTAGAATATTTTTTAAATAATACACATAATTTAAATACAGAGGAAGTACCAGAATATTTAATGTTTGGTCATATAGGAAACAGAAAATGGATTAGTGAATATAATCAGGATATGTTAGAACAAGTAATGCAGAAAGTGAATAACCGAATTAGGAGGAAAGCTGAAAAATATATCAGAAGACAAAATCGAAAAATAAAAAAACCAATCACATTTCAAAAGGGAGATAAAGTGTTAATTCGTTCACTAGAAAAAGTAATGTTAAAGAAAACCGTTGTAAGAAATTACAACCAATGTTTGAAGGTCCATACAGAATTGAAAATCAGAATGAACTAAATAGTTATGTGTTAATAGATGCAGAGAACAGACTACGAGGCATGTTCCATATCAACGACATCTTTAAGTATTATGAAGAGAATGAATAATGTTTTCTATACTTTTAACATTAATAATAACAACTGTTACTGATATATCCATTTTATTCAATAAACTTGATTTGTTAAATAAATGGTAGATTTCATTATTGTGAATCAATTTGACATCATACTTGTAGTCTTGTACATATGGAAATTATTTTGTACCCTAAAAATCATAATTTGGGGTTAAATACAAAATTGATTTTATAAATGTCTTTCTAATATAATAAAGTGTAAAACTTACCAATTTATATGGATGAAAGCCTTTTGAATGGAAATAATTCCTAGATTTGTATCCTAACATCCATGGTAAAATGTAGTAAACACAAAAACTTCCATTTGACATGACAGTTTGACATAGACAGTGAACAGGGATGTATCTAATAGAACACATTTTAAATAAAAAAAAATTGAATTATTAATTTACTAAGGTATGTAGATAAGAAAATTAATATTTAAAAAAATAATAAGTAAATTATTTATTTTAAATATTATTTTGGGGTATTGATATGATTGGTGTTTGAAGAAAATAATTTATAAGTTATATACTAGATAATTTTAGATATAACATGTATTTGGTTATTTTAAGAAGTTATATACTAGAGAATTTAATAAAAATATATTTATGTGAGGGCATTTTTAAGAAATTAGCATATAAAAAGTATTTTTTTAGTAATTATGATGTTGTAGATATATTTAAGTGAGCCATGTGACTAGGCAACCAGATATACATACTCTGAAGTGACGTTTAAGAATGATTACGAATATAAAGTGGGGTTATAATGATAATATGTTGTTTAAAATGTGTAATTTATTAAATTAAAATGTTTAATTTATATAAGTTACTGATTTAAATGTATACTCTGATCTGAAAAGCCTAAATGCCAACAAAATTATTAATAGAAAAGTATGGAATTCTCTAGATCACCAGAGATGGCCTTGTTTGCGAAATGGTTTGTTCCAGAAAATTCAGACATGTATTTAATAGAACAAATGGAACATGATTTCTTACCATATGGTTCTAACACATCCAAAAAGATATAAATACCCGGTGATTTGGATTCAAAGCAGTCAGAAAGTTTAAGTCAAGCAGTCAGAAAGTTTAGTAAGAAAGTAGATTCAGTTAGTTATGAGTTTTTTTAGTATGAAAATTAGTTAGAGGCAGTCAATCAGTTACAATTGTTTAATATAGTGAGTTAAATCAATATTAAGAAACAGTATAAAGAAAATAATATTGAAGATTAAAAATTATGTTATGTATAAATGATGATAATGGAAGAAGTATTAATTGAATATTAAAATTAAATGATATTTTGGTGATTGGATATTGATATATTGAAAAGAAGAATAAAAATAAATGCTGTTGCTGGTTTGCTTGGTGGTTTATAAATGCTGTGAAGAAAAATATCTTAAATTGGTGGAAGCTGATAATTGGAAAAAGTAATTTCACAAAAACAGGGATAACCGAAGCTGAGAAGAAGACATTTGAGTGGTGATTATAATCTATATAGTGGAAAACAGTTCATTTAGGCATTCAGTGACAGAAAGGTACAAAATTTTGTTAATATAATTTAGTTAGTGTCATAACAATTTGAATTTTGAAGATATTTTGTTTAAATTTTACATTGTCTATAGAATTTAATTAGTTTCATAAGAATTTCAATTTAAAGATAGTTTATTTTAAATTTACATTTGCTAGGTTAGATATATATGTGTGTTTTATAATAGATATAATAAAGATAATTTAAAAAAGTACTTACAAACTAATTCTTTGAGAACCGCGATAAAAACCCTATATTATTAAAAAATACTCATTGCTCATCATTCAAACAAACAATACATCATAACAATATATATATATATATATATATATATATATATATATATATATATATATATATATATATATATATATAAGACATTAAGACATAAAAGAAGTCATTAAAAAACATCAAGAAGACCGTACGGAGCAAGTCATAGAGAAAAGTCTCAAATGCACCAAACCGAAACTAGGAAAGAAAAACATAATAACCATTAAAAATGAACAAGGACAACTAGAAGAAAGTAAATTTAATATAGCAAACTCAATTGAAAAGTTCTACGCCGATATGTATCGTTCCAAAAACTATCCTCCTAACTCCTTAAAGCCAAACTTGAAAAGGCAGATAACAAATGTTAACTCAGAAGTGATGCCCGAAATAAGCCACAAAGAAATAGAAACGTCTTACAAACAACAGAGATGAATGGCGAGAATTAGCAATCCGAATAGAGAAAAGGGTTTAAAAAAAAAAAAAATATATATATATATATATATATATATATATATATATATATATATATATATATATATATATATATATATATATATATATATATATATATATCTTAAAAATCTCAATTACACCTATTCCTAACTGTCAACAACATATGTTTTTATACATTTTCTGAGTTCCAAACTTCAGTAGACATTTTAGGATTTTTCGATGTCGCACTAAATATTCTAGAATTTTAATACTTCTGTTTTGTGAAGGGAGTTTTTCTTTGTGGGATAAATCTTACGAAATTTTCGTAACACTGCTCCCTCCTTTATAGTTATTCGCCTCGAATAACTGGTCTATCAGAAACCGATTGAAGCTAACACGGTGGATCACTTCCATAGTATTGAGGTAATCTCTGGATACGCAGTACCTTGGGTTTACTTCTAGATGAGAATTAGGTGCGGTAGATTAGATTGTTTATTTTCTGCAAGTCGGTGTACGGGCCTTTCAAATTTTGTTGAAGTTTCGGACAAAGTCCTTTCTTACGTGTGGGATTGTATAACCAGACTGGGTCACTTCTTTCGAATGTTGTACATGTAACATGCCTGTCGAGCCTAGCCTTGGCTTCAGCACTTTGAAATTTAAACTTTTACGAACAAATTTTCGATGTACGTCAGTGATGAACATTCTTCTTCGGGAAGCTTCATTTCTCTTTCAGTGATCCTCATCGAGAATAACCGGTTGCTTCATAGTGGAACTTCTATAGGCTAACTGGAATAGAGGAATTAAAATATCCCAATATTGTTTATTATCAGCGACAAACATTTAAGGTATTGACAAACGGTTTGATTATGTCTTTCGACCATTCCATCTGATTGGGGGTAGAGAGGCGTAGTACAAGTTTTCTTAATAGCCAAGATTTTTATGAATTATTGCGTATTTCTGATTCAAAATTTTGTCCTTAATTAGAATGTACCTCTTATGCCAATATCAACCTAAAAATTTGATGGAATTTTAACAATGTACCAGTTTTGCTTAAAGAATTTCCAATCTCTTAAAATTTTGAATTGAACGTTAGGCCCATAACGGTTTATTAATATTGTTCTGAAGCTATTTTCTTATGGCATTGGCATGCAAGCAATTACTATTTTTATTGGGAATAAGCCACAATTTTAAGTTTAAAATAAGTTTATTGACGTTACAATGTCTACTTCGGAAATCGTTCTTAAAATACAAAACATTAATCAATTAAACATTTTTTTGTTTAATTAAAAAAAAAAACAAAATTAGTTTAATTTATTTAGTGTGTTTATAGTGGAGGATGAGAAGAACAAATAAGATGGCGAATTTACAAAAAACTAACAGGAGTTGATCTAAATTTCGTTCAGATCTCCAGAGAGGCAGTCAAAAAAAATTACATCTGGTAGAGCAGAATGGGTCACTCAAATAATTCGATAGTATAGTTTAGTTAAGTACTTAGTTATAGTTTTATGCTAACTAAATAGCGTTTAAATACATTTCTTTATTAAAAAAAATCCGATAAACATTTTGTGCCAAAACAATTAGGACATACGTTTTAGTAACATCGGAAATATCAATTTCTAATCTTAAACAACGTTTATGAGGTCAATAATTAACAAAATGGCTATTATTTTCAAACCTGAAATTAGTCAACTAATATAAAAAAACAGTATAGTACAGACTGTATAAAATATTCATTTATATTATCTTTTTCTTTTACGTACCACACTGCTCAACATTAAGTGCATTTATCACAGCTTGTCTTACCTCAGTTATATAGAATTTTCATATTTATCTTTACCAACGAGCTTCTAAAATACGGAGGAGAAAGTATAACCCTAGATATGACCTTCGTCTTAGGGTGCCTGTCCATTCCGAACGTTCGCGATCATTCTGGCTATGATGACTTTGTTGGTTGCTATACGGAATAGCTGTGTCGAGGTCTTTCTATACCATGCTCTTAGGTTAGCACGCCAGAATATTCTTCTTCGTCCTGGGGGCCTTTTTCCTTTAATTTTACCTTACAAAATCCATTGAAGTAGCTCGTATCTGCCTTGATTTCTCATTATATATCCCAAGTACTGCAGCTTACGGCCCTTCACGATGTTGAACAAATCTGCGGTTGTGTTCATCATCCGCAGTAATTCTTTATTGGTGACTTTGTCCATGGTATCTTCAGGATCCTTCTGTATAACCATAGCTCAAAAGTGTGAAATTTTGATTATTTTTGTTTCTAGGGTGAGGTCATGGCTCTTGAACACAGAGCTCATAGTCAAGAATACACTTTTTGCCTTTCCGATGCGACATTTAATTTCTCTGGGTATTGTCCCACCACTCATTGATTATAGTTCCCAAGTAGTTGTACTGTGAAACACGTTCACGGTTCACATACATATTTGCTCCAGTTATGTTTTCCTTGACACTAAAATCGACGGCAAAGTGGCGTTGGTGAATAAATATCGTTTTAATTTTCGGCTGTAAGAAAACTCGGAAAACGGGACTTACAACGAAAAGTAACTCGGTAGAAGTGACCCACATATAAACACCGATAAGGGTCGGAGATTCGACGGGTTGACTGGTCGACGACTCTTTTCGCGGTGTAGGACAGGGAAGGAGATAAACAGTGAAATAACAAGAAAAGGCCAAAGAAAATGTTGTAAGAATGGACAGCGACGAATACTCTACAGATGAAGGAAGAAAAAGAAAAGGAGAAAATATAGATTTTTTTGTAAACAGCAAAAAAACACCAAGAACTCCTACAAAACGCCAAACAACTGAATCTGAGAAATTAGACCAGTTATTAATAATGATGAAAGAAATGAACACAACTCAAAAAGATATGAAGCAAGAACAGAAAGAAATAAAAACTGAAATAAGAGAAATTAAAGACCAACAAAACAAAACAAACGAAGCTCTACTAAAACTGACAGTAGAAAACGAACAATTAAAAAAAGAAAATCAGGATATAAGAAAAGAGAATTCAGAAATAAGGAGAGAGTTACAAGAAATGAAAAAAGCAGTCGAAATAATCGAAAAAAAATAGAAGAAAAAACAACATTGTAATAAATGGTCTAAAAATGGATACAAATGAACCAAGCAGCCTAAAAGAAAGAATAAACGGACTTTTTAATAAACATCTTCAAATTGATATTACACCTACAACAGTAAAAAAAATAGGCGAGAATACATGCGTAATAAAACTAAGAAATAAAGAGGAAAAACACGAGATTATGGCAAAAAAATATAAACTAAAAAACGTCGTAGGAGAGAAAGTATTCATCAATGATGACTTGACCAGAGAAGAGAAAGAAAAGCAGAAACACCTAAGAAATTTTGCAAAAAACGAAAAAGAGAAAGGCAAAGACGTCAAAATTGGTTACAACAAGGTGTTAGTAAACCAAGAAGAATGGAGATGGAACAAAATAAAAAAGGAACTTGAAAAACATCCAAAAAACTAGAAAACTACACCCACACGAGGAACATTGATAACGACCAAAGCAACGGAAAGGATCTGACAATGACGACCAGGGCGACGAATAGGAATAACGATAGGAAAAAGCACGATGCAAAGGTAAACAAGGATGAGAATAGAAAGAAGATGAAAGATATACCGCAGAAAAAAGGAGAGATAAAAATGGGAACATGGAACGTAAGAAGCATCAATGGAAAAGAGGTAGAACTTGTAGAAGAAATGATCAGACAAAAAATATAAATATTAGGAATAACGGAAACGAAAATGAAAGGAAGAGGTTTTAAGAGGATACACAAAGGATATTGGTTATTTTGGGTAGGAGCTGATGCAAAGGAGAGAGCAAAAGAAGGCGTAGGGATAATAATTGCACCGAATAGTCTACAATACGTTATAGAAGAAACATATGTTAACCAGAGAATATTATCGCTAAAATGAAACTGATAGACGAGGAAATATGGACAATAATAACAGCCTACGGAGTAAATGAAGATGCAAAAAAGGAAGAGAAGGATAAATTTTTCGAGGAGCTCCAAATGCAAATTGACAATGGGGAAGAAAATATAATTGTAATGGGAGATCTAAACGGTAGAGTCGGAAATAATAACAATGGAATTGAGGAATGCATGGGAAAAGAAGGAGAAGAAATACTAAACAAAAATGGCGAAAGAATAATAGAAATATGTATGGAGAATAAACTTGTTATAACAAATACAAAATTTAAACATAAAAAAGTACACAAATACACGAGAGTACAAGAAAGTAGAAATGAAAAATCAATCATAGATTACTTTTTGGTAAGTAGCAACAAATGGAAAAGAGTACAAGACACGAAAGTCAAAAGAGGCTCAGAGATTGGCAGTGATCATCATCTAGTAATAATGAGAATGAGAACAGCAAAAGAAAATGAAGAAAAGAGGAGAAAGGTAGTAAATGAAAAAGTAAAAAGCTACAAATTAAAAGAAGAAAGATATAAGCAGATATTCCAAGAAAAATTAGACAATATTTTGAAAGGTAGGGCAAAAACTGCTAGTATAGAGGAAAAGTGGGAAAATCTCAAGACCAGCTTAATCATAGCTGCTGAGGAAACTTGCGGGAAGACAAAAATAGCAAATAATAGCATGAGGAGAACTGAATGGTGGACGGACGAAATACGAAGGAAAGTAAAGAACAAAAAAGAAAAATGGAAGAGATATCTAAGTACAAAGCGCCCTGAAGATTATGAGGCATATAAAGAAAAAAGAAAAGAGGTTAAAATAGCTGTAAAAGCAGAAAAAGAAAGGTCATGGGAAAAGTTTGGACTAAAAATGACAAATAATTATAGAGAAAACCAAAAACTCTTCTATGGCGCATTAAAACAGCTCAGACAAAAGAAAGAACACATGATGCCGAATATAAAAGACAAGAATGGAAAGGTAATAACAGAAGAAAACCAAATAATGGAAAGATGGAGAGAACATTTCAAAGAGCTAACTCATACAGACGTAGACAACATAGTGGAGATACAAGAAATTAATGAAGAACAAAAAGTAGAACCCATAACAACAGAGGAACTAGAAAAGGCAATTGAAAGAGTTAAATTAGGCAAAGCACCAGGCAAGGATGATATCACCCCGGAAATGATAAAATTCATGGGAATAGAGGGAGTGGACAGCATGAAAGAACTAATGAATGATATCATAAAAAGAGCAGAAATACCACAGGACTGGAAGAAAGACATTATACTACCAATACACAAAAAGGGCGACAAGAGAAACTGTAATAATTACCGAGGTATTACTATATCAAGTATTCCTGGGAAGGTATTCGCAAGAATAATAGAAACAAGAATAAAAACCCAAATAGAACCAACTATGGAAGATACACAATGTGGATTCAGGAAGGACAGAAGCACGCAAGACCACATATTCACAATAAGACAAATAAGTGAGAAAGTAATCAATAAAAATAGAGAAATACATATATGCTTTATTGATCTGGAAAAGGCGTTTGACAGAATACAAAGAAAGGACGTATGGAGGACATTAAAGGAAAGAGGAGTTGACAGGATAACAATTGATGTAATAAAGGATATGTACAATAATAATACAAATACGGTGAGAACCAACAACGAGGAATCCGAAGAATTTACTACAAGTCAAGGCCTCAAACAGGGATGCGTGTTGAGCCCACTGCTGTTCTCAGTGGTACTGGATACAGCAATAAAGAAAGCCAAGAGAAGAATGAGAAAACTAATATTAGGATACTGGCAAATGAAACAGACTCAACTATCAGAGCTTCTATTCGCAGACGACATGGTTTTGATAGCAGAAAACAGAGAAGACCTTCAGAACAACCTTGAAATCCTAGAAGAAGAACTGTCAAACATAAATATGAAAATAAATACAGAGAAAACAAAAACAATGATAATTTCAAATAAGAGAAAGACACACGCAATACAATTAAACGGAAAACAACTAGAACAAGTGGAACATTTTAAATACCTAGGAGCAATAATTGAATCAAATGGTAAACAAGACATGGAAATAAATGAGAGAATGGGACGAACAGGAAGCTTATTTAACACTATGAAAACAACATTTTTGGGAAAAAAAGAAATACCGGAGAAGGTAAAAACGGCAGTCGTTAAATCAGTAGTTAGACCTACAATCATGTATAATAGCGAGTCATGGACATTGACTGGGAGACAAAAATCTCGAGTCAATGCTATGGAAATGAGGTTCCTGAGGAAAATAGCAAACAGAAAGAGGACAGACAAAATACGAAACGAAACAATCAGACAAAACCTAAAACTAGAACCAATAAACGAAAAAATAGTAGAGGGGCAACTAAGATGGTTCGGACACGTGTGTAGAATGTCGAATGAAAGATTAACAAAACGAGTGTTTGAAAAGAGACTGCAAGGGAAAAACAAACGAGGAAGACCAAGAGTTAGGTGGGTAGACGAAATCAGAAAAGAAGTTGAGAAGAAAGGATTGACATGGGAAAGTGCACGAAATCTAACACAAGACCGGATAGCATGGAGACAACAGTGCAAATCTTAACCCCACCAGCCTTACACCTAACGGTAGAAAGGCTTAGGACTAAGTAAGTAAGTAAGTATGTTTTCCTTGCTGATGATCATTAGCTTGGTTTTGCTGGTGTTTATATCCAGTCCATATGTTCTACTTGTTTCCGTTATTTTGTTCATTAAATTTTGCAGCCCTTCTATGGCGTTGGAAAATACTATTGTATTATCTGCATACCGCAGGTTATTGAGCTTGACTCCATTTGTTGAGATGCCTTCATCAACATTTTTTAGAGCCTCTTCAAAAATGTGCTCCGAGTACAGATTGAATTTCAGTGGTGAAATTATGCACCCCTGTCTCACTCCCCTTAGGATTTTGACCTGATCTGTATATTCTCTACATATTCGGAGCACAGCTGATTTATTCCAATACAGGTTAGCTATTATTTTTAAGTCTCTTCCGCCAACCCCTGTCCTCTTCAGCACTTCCATCAATTGTTCATGCCTAACTCTATCGAAAGCATTCTTCTAGGGATGAAAATACTCCTACGAATATCAGGGAAAACTCTGTTGGATAGGGAAAGAAGCGAAAACATAAGAATAGCATGCAATATAAAAGAATAAATGGATGGGCAACAAAACGGAAACAGGAGTTCAACGAACACATTAGTAGAAGGGCAGAGGATAGGATGGTACGAATAGCACGAGATAAGTCACCAAATGGACGAAGAAGTATTGGCAGACCAAGAAAAATATGGTGAGATAATTTAAACAATTTATGAGGCTAATATTGAAGAAGAAACAGTCTTTAAAGCCTACATACAAGAAGACAGAAGAGGAAGAAGATTTATCTATATCAGTCACCTCCTTTAATTTCATCCATAGTGCTCTCATCTCCCACTATTTTTCCATTGCTCTGTAACGTCAATTTTATATATCTATAAATATTATTTTTAACAATCATTTTACCATTAAAAACTAGTATCTTATTTGTAATAGTAATTCTATCTTTATATGAATTTATTTTATATTCGGTTTTTTATCTATTATGTTAAAACTTTTTCTTCAAGATCCTGCTACCATTGTTCTAATCTTTCTCCTTTGTTCTATCTGAACTTTATTCAATGTGTAGTCCTTAATTATAATTAGTAAAGCATGATATCCTAACCAAATCAAAATCATTATTATCCCTAAAATTAAATTATATTTCTACCTTTTACGTCTAATCGAGTGCCACACAAATGATTGGCAACGGCACCATTGAGGCTTTGGACTACTGCGTCAATCGATAAATGATTACTGCTAATTACAGCCGATCGCCATGATTTACTAATTACTTCCGAAATTGCGCCGTATTTATGACTTCCTGTCATGTTTCAAAACCATCAACACCGTCACGTTGGTAGATTTCAGCGCAATCGGCTATTGCCCTTCACAATCCTCAGAGGTATATGCGGTAGAGAATAGCAGTGTCGGCACAAGAAAATATGTTACATGCTATTTTTAACACTTTGATATCTAACGTCTTAATATATTATATATATTGTATATATATATGAATATTTATATATATATATATATATATATATATATATATATATATATATATATATATATATATATATATATATATATATATATATATATATATATATCGAGAAAAGGAGTACGACCGTCAATCCAAAATAAACTAAGGTACACTCGAAGAGTGGTGGGTTTATCGGTCAAAGTGGAGAAATAAAAGACAAAGAAGAGCATTGACACTCAACATTAATAACACACATATAAAATATAAAATAATGGACAAAATACATTCTAAAATTTTTAAAATTTAGGTAAAGATAATAAAACTTTGTTTATGACACTTAGAGAACAGAAAGAAAAAACCCTAGTAC
The DNA here is from genome assembly GCF_040954645.1 of Diabrotica undecimpunctata. NCBI lineage: Eukaryota > Metazoa > Arthropoda > Insecta > Coleoptera > Chrysomelidae > Diabrotica > Diabrotica undecimpunctata. Next base: position 123,784,270 of record NC_092803.1, on the reverse strand, counting down.
ACCTAATTACTTTTTAATCATAGGGTTTTTTCTTTCTGTTCTTTATGTGTCAGAGTTAAAACACACCAGCAAAAGATACCATAAACAAAGTTTTATTATCTTTACCTAAATTTAAAAAATTTTAGAATGTATTTTGTCCATTATTTTATATTTTATATGTGTGTTATTAATGTTGAGTGTCAATGCTTTTATGAATAATCTCAACGACTAGTAAGTTGCACTGAAGAATTGTAATATTTTATAAATATTTACATATTTTTCTTATTAGAGTGTCTTGAAAAAGGAATAAAACCATTCCGAAAGCTAGGCAAAAAGTCAAAAGAGTTTTTAATTAACATCCCCGCCAATTTTTTGACTGCAACCCTAATAAACTGTGTTGTGTTGTTTATATCGACAGTCACTAATATCCAGTATTTCTTATATATATATATATATATATATATATATATATATATATATATATATATATATATATATATATATATATATATACACTCTATAACGAACACGGTTATTACGAGGTCTTGCTTATAACGAGATACATTAGATGTCCCGTGAAATTTCTATTGAACTATAACCGTCTATAGCGAGGCAAATTTGGTTATAACGAGAGAAAATAAGATCCAAAAACGTGTTTTTTACGTTTTTAGTCCGGTCATGGCTATAAATAAATACCTTTTCAAACAGCCCCTCAATAAACTTAACTGCAGCCCGTAATAAACTTCTTTACAATGAATAAATACAACTGTTTCACATCTTTAGAAAATATATGATAGAATGATACTGGACCATTTAAAGCAGTTAAAAATAACAGAGTTCTTAAAATTGCAGAAGCAATAGTTCATGTTATCCTTGAAAATACGATTTATACATTATGTAGTTGGAAAAAAATATAAGTACAGCTTTTTTGTTTTAACGTATATCATTGATAATAAAAGTAAACAACTCTTTTATGTTTTAATATATTTCATTGACAATAAAAGTAAATAACTTTTTTTTAAAAACGCCATTCGAATAATATTTATTAGCATCTTATATTGCTCCGAATGGCTTCACTATAGAAAGCTTCACTATGGTTTAGAAAACTACAGATTCATATGTATGCACAGTATTATGATTGTCTGATATAACGAGATCGGCTTATAACGAGGTAATTAGTCTGTCATTTCAGTTCTCGTTATAGAGGGAGTCTACTGTATATATATATATATATATATATATATATATATATATATATATATATATATATATATATATATATATATATATATATATATATATATATATATAAGGAAATAGGTTCAGCGTCTATTTCACAATTTTTTTTCAAAGCTAATTTAAAGATAGTATTCCCGGAAATCACTGGTTTCAAAAATTCATGAAAAGACATCCTGAGGTTAGTACAAAGTGAGTACTGAGTATTACAGTACTGAGTACTGAGTACAAAGTACTGAGTGTCCCAAAATCTTACCGCAAGTAGGAATAATGTCAATTATAAGAGAGTGGTTCAGAAAGGTTGGGGGTTATTTCACCAGCAACAATCTTATGAATATTTTTGAGGATGGATCCCGAATATTTAACTGCGATGAGACAGCTTTCTTTTTATGTAACAATGAGAAGCAAGTCCTAGCAAGAAGAGGAACAAAGCTGGTGTATAATAGAATAGCTAATAATGAAAAAGAGTGTTTGACAGTATTGGCTAATGTATCGCCAAATGGTTCACTTGCTCCACCAATGATATTTTTCCCATATAAAAGACTTCCGAAGCATATTCCAAAAACTGTGCCACAAGGTTGGGGTTAAGGGTATACAGAAAGCGGCTGGATGAATATGAAAGTTTTTTATGAATATATTGCGAATTGTTTTTATCCATAGCTCAAAAAACATAAAGTGCAGCTTCCCATTGTATTATTCCTCGATGGACACACCTCCCACATATCTCTAGCGCTAAGTGAATTTTGCAAGAAATAATATTGGTGGCATTATTGCCAAATTCGACTCACGTTCTGTAGCCTCTAGACGTAGCTGTGTTTAGACCGGTGAAAGCAACATGACGAAACGTGGTACATGATTTAAGGCTTAATCATAAAATGGCCAAAATTAAACGAACCGACTTTTCAGGTTAAGTCAATTTTCTAGATGATAAAAATTTAGATGCAAAACTGGATAACAGAAATGAAGACTTACAAATTACTCTAAATGACACAACATTCATCAATAATATTTCCAGTATTGGGGGACTTTAATAAAGAAAACTGGGATGTTCTTGACTTCGAAGTCCAGGAAGATGGGAATCTTACTATGTGTAGTGTCAATTCCTCTACTAGTGATGATTTACATAAACTATTCTCAGACAAAACGAATAAGATTATTCTGCAAAGTAACCCTGTTGTTAACACTAATAATTTAGAACATGGTAATACTTTTGATGTGAATGAATTCAAAGATTACGATAGTATAGCAAAAACGCCTCAAAAGCTTGTTACACGCTCTGAGACTAACTTTGAAAGGACAGATTTAAAACTGGTGCTAGAAAGTCCCCAGAGAACACAAAATGACATTTTTGAACAACTAAGCTAAGGAGATACTGAACGATTACCTTTAAATACACATGTATCTCCTTTACAGCACACGGAAAACCAACAACGACCAGAACAACAAAATTATAAAGACAACGACATTATTGCCAACTCAACAGATGCAATGGAAAGATTTCAAATAGTGTCCTATCCAACTTTCCAACACCTTTGAAAAATATACCAACACCGTTTAAACGTCCTTTTATTTTCCTAAAAGATTGGAACAATCGACAAAAAAAAAGATACCAAAAGAATTACTCCTACTGTTGCTACGTCTGACGATTTATCGAGTATCAGAGAAGACTTGAAGTCGATCGTGAAATCAAAGAAAATGAGAAAATGGAACAAAAATCTAAAAAGGAGACGAAATTAAAAGAGCTTGGTATTAATAAAAAAAAACTAGAAGCAACCCGAAACGCAACCGTGGCAACATCAAGGATGCTGGATCAAGAAGTCTGGACAAAAGCATGCGACTGAGCCCGAGAAAAAGAAACGAAACTAAATAGTTCACCAACCCCCAAACTAATAAAAAAATTTAAAAACATATACATAAAAGACGATTTTGTTGTTACAATATATAAAGGACGACTTTTCCCAGGAATTGTTTGTGATATAATATATTAACTTATGCAGTAAAGGAGATAATTTCCAAAATTGAACCCCCTAAATTAATAAATAAAAGAGGCATTTATTCCGTACCGGAAATGGATGAATTGATCAAACATTTTAGTAAATCTTAAACTGTCTTAAACTTTTTAACAGTATTTTGTATTTTGGTATAATTGTATTTTTTATAACCAAAATTTAAGAATGACGTAATAGAAATTTTTTTCAGTTTAATTTCATTTTATTTGTTTTACTTAATATAATAAACACTTTTTTATAGTCAGGGTTGTTTTACTGAATAAAGACGATGTTGATAACATCTGTTGTTATCTTACAATCGGTAATAGGTAAAAATAAATACTATTAGGTCGGTATTAGGAAAATTTGCTCGATTTTAATTTAGTATTGTTTCTTAGCAATAAAAATTGAAATTTCAAAAAATAATTTAATTATTTGGAAATATAATATAGTTATCTTCACATAAGTTCTACGAGATTTTTGTAACCATAAAAATATAAAAATAATCCAACGAAATATTTAACTTTCCTTAACTGGTGCGGTAATAGGTAACTTTACCTTACTATAACTAATCGAACACAAACAAAGCAGCAACTCATATAGCATATCAGATTTGTATGATTGATTACTTTATAAATTAAAAATACTTAACTGAGTTTATTAATCTAATTTATTAACTTTATTTATTATAAAAATATTGTAACACTTAGTTATTGGAGTGTTTATTTAATTTATATAAAGTCTTACAATAATTTATTTACAGTAATTTATTTTACATTGACACTATTTACACGATTCTAATTTATATACTACATTTCCGCGTTACAATTCAAACTCGATACAACTATTCAGACTAACTGTTTTCAATAAAAAGATCCTCTATATATATATTAAATAGCCGTTATTACAGAGTTCCCTCGAACCGGATTGTGACCTGTGTGGACCCTTCTCGAACAGCATAGAAAGGAGACAAGTTTTTATCATAGGGGAAACTACTAGAAAAATACTTATTAGAAAAACATGTTTACAGTTTAGAGATGAGTCATATTTATCGTAACAATACGTTCAACAGTGCTGTAACTCCTTTTAAAACCTTACTAGTCGTCAAATGTATAGAAACTAAATATTTGACATACGGAGTGTTAACAGTGTTACTGCCCTTTTCGCGCTAAAATGACACACGTGAGTTAAATTCAACAAATCTGAAAATAGATCTAACGTGAGTTACAACCTTGTTCGATGAGGGTGTCGAAATTACTTCTGACGTTTGATGATTTAGAACTCAATTTCGCACATGTCCCATATTTATATCACAACGTTACAACACTGCACAAAAGTAACCACCAAGGTGTCACCATTTTTTTTTTATTTTGCCACTGCCCATCCAGAATTCGCCTCTGTGATTTTAGACAATAGGCACCACTGTGTATCTCTGAGAAATTTTGAAATACCTGTAATCTTTCAGAAACTAATTTGTATTTCATTCTATAGAGTGTTTTAGGCTGATTAGACAAATATATATCTTAAAGATTTGTACTCAAATTATTTTTTTTTATTATTTTAAAATTATCCCCTTTTTTTTCCTAATCAAAGAGATAAAAATTCATGTTTTAAAAAAAACAGAATCATCTTTTCACCGCTTTATCTAACCCAATACTGACTAAGCCGATAATCCACGTATCACTTTTTCATTATTTGATTATTTCCTATTTTTTGCTTTCCGCTTCTCAGCATTATTTATGACGAAGTGTGTTTTTGAATTCGCCGTATCGAAAAGGACAGACCGGGCATACGAAGGCCTGAAAAAAACGACTGTTTTCTGAACAAACAACTTTGTAAATTGTTTACTGATCGTAAACTACATTATATGGAATTTTTTCAAAATAACTGTTTATTTTTTTCTAATATTTTGGAGACAAAGCAATAAATATTTCTTCGTTTTGATATCAAATATTTATATAAAACCATGGATCAATGTCATAAGTGGGGTTTGACCTTTATTAAAAATTCCTTTGATCACAATTTTTTTCGTTTTCAAACAATTAAGTAGATAATAAAAATAATATTTTATATGAGATTAAACCACAATTAAATGTAATGATAATTACATTTTACATTCGTTTTAATGTTTCGATTTTCAATCCGGAAATCATTTAAGGAAAATCTTTGAATTAAAAATTGTTAATATATTTTCACTTTAAAATAGCTGATACAAGCATAGGTAAAATTTTGACTGTTAATTTACTGGACATGTGAAAAATACTTAAATTTTAAAAGTAGTTGAAACTAGGTTAGAAAATAGATGTAACCACCTTTGAAATACATAACAATTATGGCTAATTACAATAATATAATGATAAGAGGTCGATGTTATAGGATTTCGTTCCCTTCATGTGAAACACCTCTCAAATCTTGGATCTAAGAGCACTTACAACATAACTAACTAACAGAATACACTAAAAAGACAAAAGTTGAAAGCTTAGAGGATGACCCCAGAAGATACCTATTCCAAAAAGGAATAACCAAAAAATGTAGAAATACGTATTTAATAAATAAGTCTAGTACCTTAGCATCTTGGTGAAAGAAATATAAATAGAAATGAATCGTTCCTAATTCAAAAAACCCCATGGTTTTGTACAAAAGTAAAGGAAAAATGTAAAGAAAAGAAAAAAACTTACATAAAATACATGTCAACCAATACACAAGAGGCATACCATAATTACAAGATACTAAGAAACGAAACACATTCATGCAGAAACAGAATCCATCAGATGTAAAATAGAAATTGAACAAGTATTAACAAATAATCAGTATTGAACAAGTAATGAAAATAAAATACCTTATAATTACACTGTCCAGTTATGAAAGCCTATACAAAGAAGTCAGAGATCAAGTACAAAAAGTAAATAGACTGGTAGGATGCCTTGATAACACTATATGGCAAAACAGACACATTACCACTAAGATAAAGTCAAAAATTTATAGAGTCAGTGTAAGGCCAATAATGCCAAGTATGCCTCGAAAACAAGACCTGACACAGCCGCAACACAAAGGCTACTGGAAACGGTAGTGATAAGAGTACTGAGAAGAATTACAGGAAATATGCTGAGAGATCGAACGACAAGTGAAGACATTAGAAGAAAATGTAATGTACAGTATGTAAACGAATGGACACTAAATAGAAAAAAATATTGGAATAACCACATAAGAAGAATGGGTGGATCTCGTTTTGTCAATATCATCATCATAAGCGGCTCGACAATCCATTGTGGATTTTGGCCTGCTCACAAAGAAGTCACCACTCCTGTCGATTCCTGGCAACTTCCCTCCATCTTCTAACCTTTAGAATCTGTAGGTCTTCTTCCACATCATCAATCCATCTCATTCGTGGCCGTCCTCTGCTTCTTGTGCCCTCTGGTTTTGAAAATGTTAATCTCTTCGTGTATTCGTGATCTGACATCCTAGCAATGTGTCCAGTCCATCTAAGTCTCAGCACTTTAACGAATTTCACAATATCTGGATCGGTATATAACTGATATAGTTCAAAGTTGTATCTTCGATGCCATAGCTCATGTTCATTTACGGCCCCAAAAATCTTTCTAAGAATTTTTCTCTCAAAAATACCAAGAAGTCTTTTATTATTTGAGATAAGATCCACGTTTCAGCCCCATATATCAAAACCGGTCTTATTAAGGTCCTGTATATATTAAGCTTTACTACACATTTTATATTTTTATTTTTTAAATGTTTCTGGAGGCCGTAAACAGTTCTGTTTGCTATTGCTTTGCGTCTTTTTATTTCGTCGCTTGTCGTATTTTTTGCGTTTACTAGCGATCCAAGAAACGTAAATTCTTTGACTTGCTCAAAGGTATAATTGGTAATTTAAATTCTCAGTTGGATATTTCGGGGGTTTTTAGAAACCAATATATATTTGGTTTTTTCCTCGTTTACCACAAGTCCTAATTCACTTGCTGCATCCACAAGCCTTGTAAAACACTGAACCATGTCTCTCATACTTCTTCCCACTATAACTAGATCGTCAGCGAATGCAAAAATTTGCGTCGATCTATTAATAATAGTTCCATTCATTCTAATATTTTGTCAATATAGCAAGAGATAAATCACCAATCAGCAGAAGAAGTATCAGACGACCATGCAAAATAGGAGTGCCAGGAGTGACAATAAAGTACTGCAATATGGGCATCCTAATCAAAGACGAGAGATTGCACACAATGCACTTCCCTGACCACCAAGTCATTCTAGCTGAAGATAAGAGTGATATAATATACTATATGCTTAGAAAACTGAAAGAGAAGTAAACCAAGTGGAGCCCCACAATTAATATATAAAGGAGCGAGTATTTAATTGCAGGAGGAAAACCAGAAAGCCTTTAAATTGAAATGGGAACTATAAACTGAATCACCTGAAACCTTTAAATACTTGGAAGTCCAAATACCATCATCAAAAGCAGGGAGTAACGAAGAAATACATTCCAGGATACCCCAAACAAGATCAGCCACTAGACAGCTACATGGATTATTGTATAAAAATAAATAAATAAAAGAAAAATTTATAAAACAATAATAGAAAGTATTGGGTTAAATTCATATACAGGGTGTTCAGAAACTCCCAGATGTAATTTTATATATTGCTTATTTCTAGTACCAATCATAGGCGTCTGTTTTGGGTAGGTCAACGGTTATTTTAACGCATAACTTTTTTGACTTTGCCTTTTAAACATTCGTGATGCAAGATTATTAAATCTTTATCTATTCTAGTAGTAAAAAGTTCTGTTTCTCTAAGTCGATAGGATACACCGTTGTCCAGAAAAATCGATTTGAAAATTTTTCGGTTTTTAGTCATGAAAGTTAAATTAATATTTTTTGCACTAGTAGGCTTTGATCTGTCAACAGAAGTATAACCTATGTTTTTCATTGTCAAATTATGGTCGGTTCGAGAAATTTATCTTTTAGTCTTTTACTTTGTGGCATTCGAATATAACAATTTTAATTCAATAAAAATGTGTTTTGCTAATGAGAAATGTGGTGATATTCTTTAGTTTATGGAGAAATGAGGCGTAATACTCGAGCAGCACTACATAGATACCCTGAAAAATTTCCCAATCGTGATCCCACTTACTAAATATTTACAGCTCTTTATTAACGATTAAGAGAAACAGGTTCAGTGGTCTTAAAAAATAATGAAAAAGAATGACATGAATATGTAACAGCACTACATGAAGATGATATTTTAATAGAAGTTGAGGAAAATTTAGAATTTAGCGTTCGAAGACTATCTATCTGCCATGTATTTCACAATTTTAAAATATTCCATAGCAAATATCTTACACAACGAAAATTTATATCCTTTTCATTTCATAAAGGTACAAGTACTGCTACAAGGAGATTTTCCAGCTCGTGAATAGTTAGCTAGATGGTTACAAAATCAAAAAAATCAAAATGATAATTTTTTTCAAATACATTTTGTTTTCGACAAAGCTACATTCACAAAAAATGCAATTTTTAATATGCATAATGCACAATATAATTGTTGATGATAATCCCCAAGTTGTTCAAGAATTTAATCATCAGCATAGGTTTAGCATAAACGTCTGGATTGGAGTAATTAACGATTATCTACTTGGGCCTGTGGAATTGCCTGCTCGTATAAATGGTGCTGATTATTTACATTTCCTATAAAATGTTTTACCTGATTCGTTAGGTGATGTACCTTTAAATATTCGGCATAACTTATGGTTTCTGCATGACGATTGTCCGGCCCACTTTAGCAGAAATAAACTAGACTTTCGTGATAATAACTACAAAGACCACTGGATTGGAAGAGGCGGTCCAGTTGCTTGGCCAACAAGGTCGCCGGATTTTATTCCTTGCGATTATTATGATGATACATAAAAGCATTTGTTTATTCTGTTCCGACACAAAATCCTGCACAACTCTGGTTAAGGATACAAGATGCTTGCAAAGAATTTAGAAACAACTTTGGAAGGTTTGCAAGAATTCGGCGTTCTTTTAGCAAAAGGCCAAATTTATGCATAGAGGCTAATGTTCATCACATCAAGTATCTTATACAGCTATCTTCTTTTGATACTTATTCTTTTGTGTAAGTTTCGTCCCATTGTAATAAATACTATGTTTTTAAAACCCTTTAAATAAAATTTTGTTTCAATTTGATGTTTTGCTTTTTTTTCCAAACTTTTTTTACCAATTGTGTGCTACATTTATTAAAATAAAAGATAATGTATAAAATTAATTAAAGTACCTACTAATTTACTTTTCCTGACGAAAAAAACAAAAAATTTCAAAACGATTTTTCTAGAAAATGGTGTATTCTATCGACTTAAAGTATGAGTACCTTTTAGTACCTACTAGAATACCTGAAAATTTAATAACCTAGTATAACGAGTGCTTAAAAGTTAAAGACAAAAAAGTTATTCATAAAAATAACCGTTGACCTACCCAACACGGACGCCTATGATCGGTACTAGAAATTCACAATTGATGGAATCGATTCTACTCTGGATAATAAATAATCGTACCAGTTTTCGTTTTTCTAACTAAAAGCGTTCTGAAGGTTTTAAAAACTCATTACAGGGTGCCATCTTCTAAGAGCTAGGAAGAATTTTAGGACTAGGTGAATTGAGTTAAATTGTCTTAAAATTATCTAAGTAATTCCCAGTCTTCGTTTGTCAGGAGAGTTTCTGGACACTCTGTATATTTAACGGCTACTCCACATATTCTTATAAAAATACATAATATTCAATCACGAGGCGTTGATATTTGTTTTTGAAATACCAATATATCCTCGTAATGAGATAGTAAAAAACTTTTCCGGAGCATGCAAATAATACATCCCCACAAAACCAACGCAGGAAACCCTAAATCATTATTGTCGAAATCTTTCCGAAATGATAAAATGCGGATTTGCATGGGCGTGGAAATTGTTTAGAAGTTGATTTACTTCTTGACGATGTGATAAAGTCAGAACTCGTTTGGAGAGAAATGAAGCACGGAAGGCGAGTATATACGTCGAAAGATGGCGATAAGGCAGATGTTTTAAGGGTTGATGTTTCGGTATCTGTCAAATGTAACCACTAAGATATGAAATTTGTTACGCCAAATGCTGCTACTTCTAATTTTAAATGAATGATTGATGTTAAAAGATGAAACCGTTACTAAAGTTTCCTGTTGGGAAATTTCTCCGAGATACCAAGTATTTTGGTTTATCAGTCCGATTTCGAAAATTATATCTCTATTGTAGAAAAGTTTTGTTTTTTATGTTAGTTAACACATTCTCGAATATAGAGATGTCGCCCAGGAGCGCATGACATAAATAATCACATTAAAACTTAAAATAATAAATTTGTCTTGTTAGACTATTTTTTATAAAAATCAAAGTATTTTTTTGTTTTATTTCGAATGTCACGAATCCGTGACGGTAGCGTGTATAAGAAAAATTTCTTTAAAGATGCTGTCTGACACGAACACGTGACATTAAATTTACAGGACTTAACAAGGTAATACTGAATACTAAAACAAAATGTTTATTAAACTTCGGAAAATACCACAATCAAGATTGATTTTTACACAGTTTATGTGTAATATAGTAAAATAAGGCAAAAAGGGGGCAAACCTCGGAATGAAAGATAATAAGCTGAAAATTTGCATACGTCTTTATTTTGATCGTATAAAACTTATTTCAAAAGTCTCATATAATCACGTGTCTGCGACTTAAGATATTAAAGGTCAAAGGTCACGAAAATGAGTTTTCTGCAAATATCTCGTTTCCCTTACACTTTATGACATTTAAGGTGGTAAGAAAAATTGTAGAATGTAAAATTCTCTTCAATTTTTGTCTTTATTACTTTTATGTACCTTCAACTCTTCTTAAGATAGAGCGCAAAGAGTGGGGGACCGCTTACTTGTGTATACGGTAACGCGAAGTCAGCCAGTAGGATTCAATAAATTAGTTAATTAGTTAATTATTCACTTAAAATACTATTATTATCATTAAATTTTTATTATTTATTATTTAATAAACTATATTTATAGATATTAGTTATAAAATATAGCTCAATCACATCAACAAGAAATTTTTTTAAAAAAATTGGTAAGAGTAATGCGGAGACAAAATTATATTCATCGAAAAGTTTTGATAAATACCCTCATTCTAAGAAACACATCTTATTTTTACATGCGTTTAGTGGATGTGATACGACTTCTGCGATTTATAGGAAAGGTAAAATATCGTTTATTAAAATGTTCGAAAAAAATCACCATTTACATCAGTCACCTCAACTATTTCAACAAAAAAACTGCTCTGTACAAGAATTATTTAAAAATGGAGTACGTATTTTCTTAGCAGCGTATAATGCTCCAATATCAGAAGACGATATAGGCTCTTTTAGATACACCCAGTTCATCAAATCAACAAGACTTAACAAACCAGTGCAGTTATCAAGTCTTCCACCTTCAAGTACAGCAGCTCGTCAGCATATCATTCGTGTCTATTATCAGACCCAAATTTGGTTGAGAAATGATTTAGAACCCCAAGAATTCGGCTGGGTAGTGCAAAATGAATTTCTGGAAACAAAAACAACATTATTACCGCCAGCACCAGAAGAACTGCTAAATACAATATTTTGCAATTGCAAGAAAGGTTGTGGTTCTAATTGCGGATGCAGGAAATCAGGATTGCAATGTACTTTAATTTGTGGGCAGTGTAATGGACAATCATGTCTAAACGCTTCATCAACTTCAGATGATTTCAATGAAGAAAGTGAATATGCACCTGATATTCTTGAATATTTTTATTCTGATACTTTAATAATCGAGAATGATGATGAATAATCCGATATTGAGCAGTCAGAGGAAGAAGGAGAAGAAGAAGAAGAAGAAGAAGAAGACGATGAAGAAGAAAATTAATACAAAAATATTAACCATACATAATAAAAGAATATATATTATATTTGTAACTTTAATAAATCTATTATTGGATTAATAAATAAATATATAATTTAAAAAAATAATAAATATGATTTTTTCAGTATTTAATTGAATATAAAAATGATTATTGTTGAATTCTGCACTTGATCTTAATTTATCGTATATACAGCTGTTAAAAATATCATTAAAGTTCATTTGAAATATTTCATTTAATATTGTATGTTTGTTAAAAATAAAATAAATATTATATAAAAAATATATATTTTATAATTAATATCTATAAATATAGTTTATTAAATAATAAATAATAAAAATTTAATGATAATAACAGTATTTTAAGTGAATAATTAACTATATAACTTATTATTTATTGAATCCTACTGGCTGACTTCGCGTTACCGTATACACAGGTAAGCGGTCCCCCACTCTTTGCGCTCTATCTTAAGAAGGGTTGAAGGTACATAAAAGTACTTGAAAAAAATTGAAGAGAATTTTCCATTCTACAATTTTTCTTACCACCTTAAATGTCATAAAGTGTAAGGGAAACGAGATATTTGCAGAAAACTCATTTTCGTGACCTTTGACCTTAAATATCTTAAGTCGCGGACACGTGATTATATGAGACTTTTGAGGTAAGTTTTATACCATCAAAATAAAGACGTATGCAAATTTTCAGCTTATTATCTTTCATTCCGAGATTGCATCCTTATTTTACCGGACTAGTGATATAATTTAGTAAAATATTCGCCTGGACAAAACTTATTTTTTGCACATTGTCGGCATCTTTGTTACCGTGTTTTCTTTAATTTTATTATATATAATATATATTATATTATATTTTATTTGTTTATGTGTTAATTGTTGGTTGTTAATATTTTTTTCATCGCCGATTTGTAGTAAATTAGATGACTGGCGTTCGATTACTTCATTTTGATCTATATATAGATCAAATTTTTACCATATTTTCCAACTGAACTTCAGATATCTTACTTATTTATTTGCAAAGTTTAACAGGCCTTAAAAGCCTAGGGCTAAAAAGTTTATTTTTCTATTACAATTACAATTTAAAATTTCTTAGAGTCTTTCCATACATTTCTTTACTAATTCCTTCCATTGATTTATGTCCAATGCTTTTCTTTCCAATTCTCAATATAACTTTTTTGCAAGTCTTCATAAACGGCTGTCCGTCCACCTTCTTGTTCTTCGTCTTCTTTTCTTCTTTTTTGTGTTGGCTTTCGTGATAAAATCATTCTTTCATCCTGACGATTTTACTAAGTAATCCCAACTCTTTCATTAATTCGTACATCAGTTGTCGCTTTACCCTATCGACGAACATGACATATACTGCTGGTTCTTGTTCGTAGCACGAAATTTAATTTCTTTCTATCTGTATAAATTGGTTATATTTTTTTATTATATTACCAGTAAGTTAAAAATTTAGTATTTTCAATTACCGTTCGGATAAAGGCCAAAGCCTCGGAGTAATTGATTCGGACGGTGGCTTTTTGCGATAAACGGTTGATAAGAGCGATAAACATTCGTCAAAAAAAGAACAGGTCTATTATTCAGGTTTCTGTATATTTATAAAGATTTTTATTTATTTTATTTATTAATAAAATTTAAAGGTACAAATTGCATATTGGTAGAGCACATAAAAAACAAGTGGGTTTAGATCGGAATATGACAGTAGTGGTGAGGAAAACTGGAAAAAGAAAAATAGAGTAGAAAATAAAGACGACGAGATTTTTAAAAAGAGCAAATTAAAGAAGAGGTTACCGAGCAAGAACAGCCCCCAAAACAAGGATATGATTAAAATGATGCCTGAATTTTTGACGAAAATGATCATATGATAGCCGAAATGAGAAAACTGCGTAAATAACAAAAAGAGACACTGGATTGTATCAGACAATTGAAACAGAAAAATTTAGAACTAGGGAAGGGACTGAATGGGAGAGCAACAAATCTTTACGTCAACATTAAATTGAAAGAAAATAGCAAAATATTCGACAAAATGTTCCTCGCTGAAATGAAAAACATGACGGACAAAGTGAGTATGATGGAAAACAAAAGCAAACTCCAAAATATAGTAGGATAGAGCATATATATAATATATAGAGTTGGACATGACAAAAGTTGAAAGAGGAATACAGGCTGCAATAAGAAAAATAGTAGAGGAAGAAAGAGAAAATTGAAAGAAGACACAAATATTGTATATAAAAATAAAAGTTGATAGGAAGAAATTATAGCAGACTAAAAATAAAGGAATTTTGGAAGACATAGGCAATGCATCTAATAAAAATGACCCATAAAAACTAAAAAAAGCACCTCAGTGTAAACAAATACAGACAAAAAAAGGCAAAGAATGACGACACGACTATGGAAAGCAAAGGAGCAAATGCCAGGAAAAACCAACTAAAAAGAGCCACTTAAATTGTAAAAAGTATTTATGAATAGGGAATAGTGGAAAACGTAATCGGCATCTTGAATCAATACCAACTGAACTTTTTTGCTCTCCAAAAACCAAAACTTAAGACAACCGGAATATCAGAAGTTGATAAAGCAATTTTGTTTAATAATGGTAGGGCAAATAGACTGCTGGGTATGGGCTTTTTAATAAAGGAAAGTCTCAAAGGAAGTGCAGTAGACTTTACACCAATCTCGGAAATGATCTGCTGTTTACGTCTGATAGGAAAGTACCGTAAAATATATATAGTCAACTTACATGCACCGAGCGAAGAATAAAAAAAACACGGATATAAACATGAATTTTTACCAGCAATTAGAAGACCTTTTTAACGATCTACCAAAGTAGGTTCGAAAAGTAGTAATAGGCGACTTTAACGCAAAAATGAGAAAAAAAAAATATACAAAAATATTACATGAAGGAAAAGTAAACAAGGAACTTCAAGTAAAAACAGGTGCTGCGAATAATTAGGCAATAGAACAAAATATAAAAATCATAAGTACACATTTTGACAGAAAAGACATCTATAAAATAACGTCAATCTCCACGGATGATAACACTGCCAATCAAATAGACCACGTTCTAGTTGATAATAAACACGCCAATACCATCATGAATGTTAGAAGTTTCCGAGGGGTAGACAGCAATACAGATTATTGCACTAGAAACTAAATGTAACCAAGCTTTTTGATGTAAAAAAGATAAAGGATGAAAACATCAAAAACCAATTAAAACGAGATATAACAAAAAGATTAGAAGACACAATTTACAATGAAGATACTAACCAAAAATGGACACAAATAGAAGCCAGAAGAAAAGCTAAAATACAAATGAATATACTAAAATACAATAGCAACAAGGAAAAGTTATGAAGCAGCAAAGAAAAAAAACAAAACTGACCTGCAGAAAAAAGAAACGAGAATACTGGGAATTGAAGTTATATGATATGAAAAATCATATGATGAAGAAAAGGATTAAGAATTTTTTCCAAGAGGTCAAAGTCATTGAAGCTACAGGTCTCGGAATCGCATTCTTCTGCAGAAATAAAGAAGGCACGGTAATAGGTGACTTACCAAGAAAACTAAAGAGGTGGGCAGAGTACTTTGAGGAACTGCTGAACATAGGGGAAAATACCAATGAAATACAATTATAAACCGGACAGGAGCAAAGCAATAATGAGGCCAAAATAAACGAACCATCAGATCAGGAGATAACAACATAAATATATACTATAACAACAGAAATATTTCAGGAAGGTGGACAGCTATTGCTCAAACGAATAACCAAACTAATAAAACGAATTTGGAAAAATGAGAAATTACCATAAGGCTGGAAAAATTCATCCATATGTCTGATCGACACAAAGGGAGATAAAAGCCTATGAAAAAATTATAGGAAATGCTTTATTGGATGTAGCATATAAGATATTGGCATAACTAATAAGAAACCGACTAACAAAATATGAATCTGAAATAATAGGTGAATATCAGGAAGCGTCAGAAAGTCTACAATTGATCAGATTTTTACGATGAAACAAATATTAAACAACAGCTGCGAACAAAATCTAGGTTTCTGTTTGTAGATTTTAAGCAGGCATACGACTAAATCAATAGAGAAAAACTATACGAAGCGGTGGATCTGTTAAAAATACTAAACTTATTAAGTTAGTGGAAATTGCCTTGAAAAAACATTAAACAAGAAAAACATTCCTGGAATGAAGGTTATCAGAGACTTTAATGGTTGGGAAGAGATTAAGACAAGGATATCCACTGTATACAGCTTTTTTAAACTTATCCTAAGTGCTTCCTACGACAATATTGTGTAGAGTCAGTGGTGCTCAGACTTATACTGCATGGGATCTACCACATAAACTGCAAGCGTCCGGAGATTGTTAACGCCAGTCATGGATGGTGGGTGCACCATCTGTTGTAATACACACGAGTGTGTAAATCGGCAGCTCGTATTGTTTCATAAAATTTATAAAAACGTTGTATATATCTTCTTAGCGAGTTTTTCTTTCAGAGGTAGCATTGTTAACAATTCTTCTTTAGCCAACATGTCAGAAAATACCATCCGAATGAAAATACACAACTGGGCGGTATCAGTCATCGGTTGACTCATCAAATTGCAAAGAAAAGTACATAGCATCATAATTATTTCGATCATGCACGGGTGGTGAATCAGGACAGTCCCCGTATTTTCTCGGTGAGTCGCGATCGACTTCAAAAACTTTGGCGATCGAACGGTCGATCGCGATCGACCTTTTTAGCACCGCTGGTGTAGAAACAGATAATATAATATACTAGATGAGACATCAAGTTATTGCTTCGCAGATGATATTGCATTGTTTACAGAACCAAAATCGGAACTCATAAGAATATTTACAAAAATGAGAACAATATTGAAACAGTTCGGACTAGGTATAAACAAAAATAAAACAAAATCTTTGAAATGAGAGCAAAGAACATAGAGGCCGAAGATAACCTAAGAATAAATACCGGAATTAGAGTGACGATTACAAAAAAACTCAAAGAAGATACTGAAATAGGAAAAAGAATTACTAGAAAAAGTAAAGGTGTACAGAATGATCAAATCCAAGTTATTATCCAGGAATATGATAATCAGGATTTACAAAACTATTGTGTAACCTTCAATTATCTATGGCAGCAAAACATGGGTATTAAGTACGAAAAATATATAAAAATTCAAACTATGGGAAAGATAGATATTGCGCAAGATATATGGAGGGACAAAGGACAATGACGGCGTATTAAGAATAAGAACAAATAAGGAAGTAATGGAGCTCTACAACCAACCAAGCATGATACAAAAAGTAAAAGCACATTGGATGGGACAGGATGTCAACAAACAGACTTGCCAAAAAAGTATTAACAGGGGGAGCGGGTGGAAAGCGCAGACGAGGAAGACCAAAAAAGAAGTGGTTAGAAGAGGTTAAAATCGATGTAAGAAAACTAAGAATACCGGACTGGGAGGAAAAGACGAAAAACAGAGAGAAAAAAATACTGACGAAAATAGAAGTCATGGACCTTCAGGTCTGAAAAGCTGTTATATAAAAAATAGATAGGACTGAAAAACAAGTTGCAGGCATTAAATGGATGAGATGAAAATAATTATAGTTTTAAGAAATGTAGAGAATTTAACGTGATAAAAGATTAAGTCGTATAAAAATGTCAAAAAATTATCTAGAGTTCATATAATATTTAAAAAATTATGTAAAGGTAGGTAAAAATAATAATTATCCTATAAATTAATACGCAAAAGTGGTACGCACAGTGTGTCCTTCAATTAATAATTTAAATTAATCCACTTTGTGGTTTTTTAAACAAAACTTAAAACGTAATTATCACAAGCGCAAGGAGCTTTTACTACACCCCCGTAAATTGCTGTTCTTTGTGAGTCCCAAAACATCTGTAAAGATTTTCCCGTTCACCGAAAAGCATCCATATTTATTCAGATCTCGTTTGTTAAAGCTTTCTTCCAGACCTTCACTCCTTTCCTCATTGTTCCTTACTTGACAGAAAAGCGTAATACCAAACAGCTGATGCCTTCTCTTCGCGAGCTTTGTTCTTACTCTTGGGGCTTTAAGTGCATTTCAAATTACTCGTTAAAAGTTTAATGAGTATTATTGTACGCTCTTGACACTCTTTATTCGCTAATTGAATAAGGCAGGTGCATTGAATACGCTAAAGCAGTTCACATGGAAGTTTTTTGAAATAAAAGTTTAACACCTCTTACCCTACATTGATTAGCGAGAATATGTGCTTAATGCACAGTATAAACCTTTTTATAAACAAAAGAAATAGTTATTTGAATTTTTTATATTTTCGCAACAATAATAATTTAACAACAATAACAAAATAGGTATTACGTAAAAAGTAAAAAAAATATGATAGTTATGATAATAATAATTTTAATAAAAGTGACAATAAATCTGGAATGGAACAACAGAGAGAGATGGAAACGGTTGAGCGAGGGAAGGCAGTGAATACTGTAGAATCCCTAAATATATATACAATAAATCTTTGATAGCTTATAAATTATGTAAACTATGATAGACAAATTTATTTATTTATTGCTCTTCACAAAGTACTTGGTAGGGTATCTTAGAGGATTTATGGTGGTTACTTAATAAGAAATAAAGTTTCTGGCAATTATGTGAATATTGCGAGAGACACGTATAATGGAGTAATCAGTGTTGGACAGATGTGGAAGATCCACCAATAAATTTCATGTGAAGTAGAATTACATCAGGACATCGGTAATTATTTTTTAATAATGTAAGGATTGAATTAATTATAAGGTTCTAAGATTATAAGGTTTGGATTAGATTCAATAAGCAAATTTCAAAGTAACATGGTACTAAATGTATTCGGATGATGTTTTATTTAAAAAAATTTATTTAAAAAATCTCTTTATGAAAGGTAATAATATAAAAACCCTATCGAGCTACATCACAGAACATTTTTAATTACATGTTCAATTATGTTCAATCACAGAACATCACAAATTACAACTTTAGCCAAACAGATTCACCCTTTAGCCACAGAATAAGAAACAATTGTTTCTTATTCTGTGCTTTAGCTATCAATTTTGTTGGTTTTCCATATTTTGTTAACATACATTATTAATATTTAATTACCTCTCTTCATCTACCCAACATGCATAAACTTATAACTTAGACAACTTATATTTCTTGTGTACAAAATGTTGTTTTTTCATATGTAAGGCCTAATTTCTATAAACAATTATAGAGAAAACCAAAAACTCTTCTATGGCGCATTAAAACAGCTCAGACAAAAGAAAGAACACATGATGCCGAATATAAAAGACAAGAATGGAAAGGTAATAACAGAAGAAAACCAAATAATGGAAAGATGGAGAGAACATTTCAAAGAGCTGACTCATACAGACGTAGACAACATAGTGGAGATACAAGAAATTAATGAAGAATAAAAAGTAGAACCCATAACAACAGAGGAACTAGAAAAGGCAATTGAAAGAGTTAAATTAGGCAAAGCACCAGGCAAGGATGATATCACCCCGGAAATGATAAAATTCATGGGAATAGAGGGAGTGGAGCATAAAAGAACTAATGAATGATATCATAAAGAGAGCAGAAATAACACAGAACTGGAAGAAAGACAATATACTACCAATACACAAAAAGGGCGACAAGAGAAACTATAATAATTACCGAGGTATTACTATATCAAGTATTCCTGGGAAGGTATTCGCAAGAATAATAGAAACAAGAATAAAAACCCAAATAGAACCAACTATGGAAGATACACAATGTGGATTCAGGAAGGACAGAAGCACGCAAGACCACATATTCACAATAAGACAAATAAGTGAGAAAGTAATCAATAAAAATAGAGAAATACATATATGCTTTATTGATCTGAAAAAGGCGTTTGACAGAATACAAAGAAAGGACGTATGGGGGACATTAAAGGAAAGAGGAGTTGACAGGATAACAATTGATGTAATAAAGGATATGTACAATAATAATACAAATACGGTGAGAACCAACAACGAGGAATCCGAAGAATTTACTACAAGTCAAGGCGTCAAACAGGGATGCGTGTTGAGCCCACTGCTGTTCTCAGTGGTACTGGACGAAGCAATAAAGAAAGCGAAGAGAAGAATGAGAAAACTGACATTAGGATACTGGCAAATGAAACAGACTCAACTATCAGAGCTTCTATTTGCAGACGACATGGTTTTGATAGCAGAAAACAGAGAAGACCTACTGAACAACCTTGAAATCCTAGAAGAATATCTGTCAAACATAAATATGAAAATAAATACAGAGAAAACAAAAACAATGATAATGTCAAATAAGAGAAAGACACACTCAATACAATTAAACGGAAAACAACTAGAACAAGTGGAACATTTTAAATACCTAGGAGCAATAATTGAATCAAACGGCAAACAAGACATGGAAATAAATGAGAGAATGGGACGAACAGGAAGCTTATTTAACACTATGAAAACAACATTTTTGGGGAAAAAAGAAATACCGGAGAAGGTAAAAACGGCAGTCGTTAAATCAGTAGTTAGACCTACAATCATGTATAATAGCGAGTTATGGACATTGACTGGGAGACAAAAATCTCGAGTCAATGCTATGGAAATGAGGTTCCTGAGGAAAATAGCAAACAGAAAGAGGACAGATAAAATACGAAACGAAACAATCAGACAAAACCTAAAACTAGAACCAATAAACGAAAAAATAGTAGAGGGGCAACTAAGATGGTTTGGGCACGTGTGTAGAATGTCGAATGAAAGATTATCAAAACGAGTGTTTGAAACGAGAGTGCAAGGGAAAAACAAATTAGGAAGACCAAGAGTTAGGTGGGTAGACGAAATCAGAAAAGAAGTTGAGAAGAAAGGATTGACATGGGAAAGTGCACGAAATCTAACACAAGACCGGATAGCATGGAGACAACAGTGCAAAACTTAACCCCACCAGCCTTACACCTAACGGTAGAAAGACTTAGGACTAAGTAAGTAAGTAAGGGCCTATTTCTACTTAAGTTATAAGTTACGTAATATACCAGCAGTATATTACACCAGTTATTCTCTTCACCTTGTATATCAAATACACACTTTCATACATCAATTAACATTTCACTCTGTAATAATAAAAAATAAAAAAACTCAACTTCCTACACATATCTGCTTTCCATATTCCAGGTACCAAATGTTGAAAAAACTGATAGGTACCTACGGCCTTGAATCAGATATCTGTATAATTGGTTGTCTACCTATATTCATAACTTTGATCAATCTTCAATCCACCTAGAATAATACCTAATTTATAATTTTTCCGGCAAACTTTCAGTGTAAATTCCACTCTGAATTTTCAACATATTGATAGGTAACTGAAAAATAATGAATGAAAAATAATAAAATAATTATATTATATTATTGGCTACTATCGCATTTAGACACATACCTTAGGTTCCATTGAGTACTTTGTTCAGACTTCCGTCCTAATATGTCATTTTAATTAGTTGCTGCCAACAAGTCCTAACAAACACTTCGTCCACAGAATAAATAACAATCAGAATGCCCACTCTCAGATATCGCCTTTGAAGTTTGTCAGCACGCGAACGCCATGTTTTAGACGGAAACATAGAATCGAATTAAGAAATTTGTGACAAGCTACGACAGAACTGTGATTTAAATTTTTAGAGATTAATACTTTAGTACATTTGAAATAATTTAATCTATTCTTCAACTAAAAGTACAAATAACATAGTGCATATTATGTCTGTAGTTGTCGTAAATAAATAAACCGGGTTAATTTGTCTATGCACACCAGATAAAATGTCACTGAACAGCACTGGTTCCGACTAAACTGATTGTTTATTATTCTATGCTTCGTCTACGGACTAGCAACACCAGTGGGGTACTACGTTGCCGTGTAATAAATTCTTTTCATAAGTTAAACATAATAGTGTTTAAATTACAAAGATGTAATTTAAAGTTAATCTTACTATATTTAAAGGGTTTTTAGCCACATATTTAGTGGCTTCAAACATGTAAATTCAGTCAGTATTAACTACGTTTGTAATAACCTTGGTCAAAATTTTACCTTTTACGTTTGCTATAGTTAAAGTGGTTATACTTATTTTAGGATAGCACTGATGATGGAATGTTTGTGATCTTTCATGGTATACAGCCGACTACAGAAATTTAGTTTCCTTGTGGAAGGTATGTTAGTTTGAAATAGTAAAAGGAAATTACAGCAAAGCTTGAAACAAGCAGCAGTTAGCCTATTGGTAAATTCTCAAACCATTGTATTTCTCGTGTTCTTACAACTTTATAAAATTCAGGTTCGTTCAACAGTTCGTTATTTATCTTTCCCTCTCACCATATCTTCTACACAGAAGTTTTTATTTTTATCTATTATGAGTCGTCTTATTTATAATCCACGTTTCAGCAGCATACAGGACAGTTGGTCTTAACATCATTTGGCATAACAGAAGCTAAGAGCATTTAACTCTGAATGTCTGAATGTCTCATCCACATATCCAGTTACATTTAATAATTTCCCATATATTTTTATTCGATGTGGTTGACCATTTAGTACTTTTTCAATAGCTGATTTGAATTTAAATTAAAGAATAATATTAATTAAATACAACCCTAACTCTTTGTTAAATAGATATTCCGTCTTTGACACTCTTTCCAATTTTTACGTTAGCGGTTTAATCCTAGTACAAGCTTTTGTTGCTGCGAATAGGATATTTGTCATATACTTTTGTTAATTTCATATCTTTGACTGTATCAAATGCTTTTTGTAAGTTCGCAAAGCACGTAGAGACGTACACGTCCTCTGATCACGACATTTCTTCATGCAAGACAAAGACAAACTGTGTTTGTTCACGATTGTCTTCACATGATTCCGATTTTGCTGTCAAGTATTCCTATAAAAATTTTAAGGGTGGCTTATTAGGCTAATTAATGGATATTCTGAGCATCTTTTTGCTTTGTGTTTTTTAGGAATCGCGATAAGTGCAGATCGAAGCTAGTGTGTTCGGATTTTACTATCACTTTAAGGCTGCGTGCACTCAGACAGCGGTGAGGCGTTCTGAGTCTTGCGTTCAAAGTTCTTTGTAAGTAGTACCTACGTCCTAAACATACACTGCCATCAGTCAGACCTCGAGGGACAGTGGGAACTCATGCGGTCTGGCGTTCTATTCACAGAAAAACAGAGAACGGAAGAACTTTTCTAGGTCATAAACAGAAAAATTAATTGATTTAGTTTAGACATCAGCACCCCAAGAAAACTGAAAAATAGACTGCTTCAGGGATCTGTCGTAGCTCCTCTTCTCTTTAGCCTGTTCTTCTTCTTGATGTGCCTATCCGTTACGAATGTTGGCGATCATCATGGCAATCTTTATCTTATCTGCAGCAGCGCGGAAAAGCTGCACAGATGTTGTATTGAACCAGATTCTGAGGTTCTTTAACCAAGATGTTCTTCTTTTTCCTAGACCTCGTTTTCCAAATATTTTCCTTGCAGGATGGCTTTAGCCTGTACATCGCTGATATACCAGATACCAGATCAAGGAAGTTTGGTTACGCCGACGACTGGGTCCTTGCAACAAGGTAGAAATCACTTGAACAAACAGAAGAAATCCTTACGGCAGACTTACACACAGTGGGAAAGTATTTCCGTAAATGGAGGCACCGACCAAACGCTACCAAAACAGAGGTTTCTAGTTTGCATCTAAATAACAAGCTTGCAGGAATAACACTGAACATACAATTCGAAAACACCACACTCGCCTACAATAAAACACCAAAGTACCTTGGGGTGACTCTTGACAGAACCCTATCTTTCAAGGAACATCTGTCAAAAACAGCGGAAAAACTTAAATCCAGAAACATCATCCAGAAGCTGTGCGGCACAACATGGGGAGCATCGACTTCCACCTTGTGATCATCTGCCCTGGGCCTTGTCTTTTCAACCGCGGAATACTGCTATTCAGCCTGGCTTAACTGCCCAAATATACACAAAGTAGATGCCCAATTGAACAGTACAATGAGAATGATTGCTGGTGTTATTAAATCCACCCCTACGCAATGGCTCCCAGTACTGAGCCACATTCCACCACTCAAACTACGGCGCATACACTCCCTCACTATTGAGTACAAAAAGATACTTAGTAACGAGATCCTGCCAATTCATCAACATATAGATGTCGCCAACGGTAACCGTTTACGCTCCAGACGACCGCCAATAAAACATCACAGATTGCTGTGGAAAATGAGTTCAACTTAACGACCACTTGGACTCGAGAATGGAGGGAACAACAAAATAGCAGCTTACCCTGCATCACACAAAAACCACCAGGTTTTGACTTACCACGGAACACATGGACTGTGCTGAAACGAATCAGAACCCAACACGGCAGATACGGTTACATGATGTACAAATGGGGTAAACGACCATCTTTACTCTGTGACTGCGTGTGACATTACAGAACAGTGTCCCACAAGATCCTATCAAGGCAGGTCAGTTCCTAATGGCGACTCCACAGTCGATAGAATATATAAATAAGTTAGATGTTCGTTTGTAAACATATATGTAATGTTTTATACAAAATATATGTAAATTTAAATATGAATGTGTCAAGTGCCATACGATAAATAAAATAAACTGTTCAAGTAAGTCATCTTAAGACCAGATGTTTCGCGTTACATTCCCGTCATCAACAGAACGGGACTGGTGGCTCTGAATCTAACTTATTTACTTCTAGAAGACGTCCTGGAGGTATTACATCAAGTGATATAATTAGAGAACATGCTAGTCTTTCTTCATTTACATCACAAGCAGTTTAAGAAGAATCGCAAACTTCTGAAGAATTCACCTATGATGAGATCAACTATGATGAGATCGTAGTATATATAAATCTGGATTCATATGCATATTTGTATCCGGATTTAATACTTTTACATCTTCAAATATTTCAGCAAAAATGATACTTAATTCTCCTTGATCTTCTTGCTTGCTGTTTTTATTTTTTTACTGAATCAATATACAAATTAAAAATCTACATTTATCTATATATTTACCTAACAATTACCTAATGTTTTTACAAACATTTTTATGTAACAATACCCATTCTAATCGACTGTAATTTATCTGTTAATATAGAATGCCAACAATTCTTAACGACTTGTTATAGATAGATAGATATGTTGGAAATACTAAGATCGCCTAAATACTCAAAAGAATAATAGTAAGTACATACTAGCCAAAAAGTTGCTGTAAACAATGAACTAAGTTATTTGTTAGTGACAATACATTTTGCCTTAGATAAATCACAGCCTTAAATCTTATCTTCAAAGTTAGTCAGTGTTAAAATATTAAAATTTAACTACTTAAATCATATTTGAAGGAATTGGGTTGGCAGTTTCGAGAAACTCTAAAGAGATTACACCAAAAAAAGGTAAAAAGAACATAAAATAAATTGTCGCTTAAATTTTCGCAGCGTTGCCGTTGATAAGAACCGCGAGTGTCATGGAATTAATTTAAGGACATACCGTGTTGCTTAAATTAGTGCTCGGAATATAACTCGCGTCCTCTTAATAAAGTGTTTGAAATTATTACTGAATTCCTCGATGCTTGAGCACGATGGTCTCCTCAACTTTTATGAACTCATCTCGCAACTTTATTTAAGGTAAATTGTTAAAGCGAGTCTTTTATTAACGTGATCGATATCGATGAATATTACTCATCAAAATCCAACAGCCTAATGAACTTAATAAAAAAAATGGAAAATAAAAAAGGTAAATCTTCTTTTATATTGTCATCTGTAAATACCTCTTGATTCTAATAAAAATATACTACTAAATAGAACATCCCAGAAAATGGAAATGTTTGGGATTACCTGTACGTGTATGAAAACTAACATTGAAAATTTTGTACAAAATATTTCAAAATGCAAAAAATTTATGTATTTATTATTAGAAAATATACTATTGAAAAATAGTCTGTGTAACTAGAATAATGCAAAAAAAGACTTTATTTCCACTTTTGTTAAACATATATTAAAATTTAAACATATATTTTTTTCCAACGAAGTTGAAAGTTAGAATGCAACAGAAAAAGTTAAGATGCGACAAGTACAAAGTTTGAGTTGTGTTTGTGGCTTGTAAATTGCTCTCTGAAAGAATATTTCCTTCATGGGTCTCCCCGACATTTCCAACCTTTTTTCTTTCTACTCCTAGATATAAGCCTACTCCAATTCTTACCGCCTATTTCTGTTTATTTGATCTCGTGTCCCAGATATTTGTAAGTGTCTGTTTGTTGTATGGTATTATTGTCGATAGTTATATTTCCAATCATTACGAGATTTGTCATAAGTTTAGTTTTCTCAAAGTTTATCTTTAATCCTGCTCTTTCAGACAGACTTTTAAGCGAATGTAGCATAGAAACTGTATCCTGTAAGTTATCTGCGATTAATACGACATCATCTGCAAACCTCAAATGATTTAATCTTTCTCCATCTATATTGATGCCCATATCTTGCCATTGGGTGTTCTTAAATATTGACTCTAGAGCTGCCGTGAACAATTTTGGTGAAATATTGTCTCCTTGTCTTACTCCTCGACCTAAGCTGAATCACACGAGATCAAAATAAACAGAGACAATCAAACAAATGAAATACAGAAGCGAATAGGCCTGACATGGGCAGCATTTGGCAAACTAAGCCATATTCTAAAAAGTTCAATTCCCATGTGTCTCAAGCGAAAAGTTTATAACCAATGTGTTTTGCCTGTACAAACTTATGGAGCAGAGACTTTAACACTCACGCAGAAATCTGCGAATAAACTAAGAGTTACACAACGAGCCATGGAACGTGCAATGCTGAATGTGAGCCTCCGAGACCACATAACAAACCGACAAATCAGGCAAAGATCAGGAGTTCAAGACGTCATCGAAAGAACCACGAGACTTAAGTGGAACTGGGCAGGACACTTAGCCAGAACACAAGATGGACGATGGAGAAGACGAATTATGGAATGGAGGCCCAGAAATTATAAAAGAAGCCGAGGACGACCACCGACTAGATGGACCGACGACATAAAAAGAGTAGCGGGAAACTGGCTACAAGCGGCCCAGTGTAGAGAACACTGGAAAGAACTGAGGGAGGCCTATGTCCAGCAGTGGACGGGATTGGTGATTGATGATTGCTGTTTAGGGCTGTCTAAATCCAATTATTTCCAGCGATTCTTTGGGTATCATCTCACCATCTCTGCTGAGCTCTTCACATTATTTGCTTAGATTCTCTTAAACGCCAAACCAATAGTACATATGTGCACCTATACGGAGGCATAGGCTGTGACCGGCGCATTGCCATTTGAGTTTAACTAGTCTTTCAAGAACTTCAGTCATTCGTATTTGTCTTTAGATATACTTATTCCTGTCTCTCTCTAATAAACTTTTTCACGGGTTATATCCACAGCTTGTTTTTTTATTTAAAACTTATACCTATATTTGACCTATATTTAACTATCAAAAGACGAAAACTTGAGTACTTAGGACATGTGAAGAGAGGGCAAAAATACGCATTATTACAACTTATTATGCAAGGCAAAATCCGAGGAAAGTAAAATGTGGAAAGACGAAGAATATTCTGGCTTAAGAACTTAAGGGAATGGTTTGAATGTAGTAATACAGAACTTTTTAGAGTGGCAGTCAACAGGGTCCGCATAGCCGTGATGATTTCCAACCTTCGATAGAAGATAGAACTTAAAGAAGAAGACCTATATTTGGACAATATAGGTATACACTAACAGAATCTTCTGTTCCTTAAATAATAGTGCCTTATACCGTATGCATTTTGACAGGCCCGTAAATAATATGATAATAATATAGTGGGTACTAACCATGCACTGTAAATTAGTAGACTCGACTAACTGAGACTATCCGAATATGTGGTTTTTTGGGAATAGAGGTAGGTTGCAATGCACATCAAAATGACCAATGGCCAATAGAAAACTAAAAATAGAGTTTGAAAACCACAAATCATAACAAATTCTCAAAATTATTCTGTATTCGAGACAACAAATACTTACAACTTACTTTTACCATACTATATAATAACTAAAGTTTTTTCGATCTACATTAGGAGCCAGAGCTACTATTCTGACATGTTTTGCTATATAGACCTATGGTTTTCTACAGCAGAATATGTTACAATTATGTGGTTGAACGACACTAATACAAGTACACAGTACAGTATAGTTTGTATAACCTTCTGGCCTAGGTCTAGTGTTAAGAGTTTTCAGGTCCCGCAAACGTCCATAACATGACTTAACGACCACTTACGTAGCTATGGTCGACGACTTTACGCATCTTCCGAAGCACAGTAGTAGCTCAGTTAAATTAGAAATTACAAAATTTCCTGCTGTCAGTGTCGGAAACCGAACCCGGATAATCTAGCTTGTTAAGGAAATAACATAGCCTCTGAGCTACGATCAATTTAAGTAAAATAGATATCCTATTAAATGACACAATGAGAATAACTACCAACATGATAAAACCAACCTCAGTTTTTAAACTGTCTGCAGTAAGGTTGTAATCCTTTAGCAATAAATGCAAAAAAGGCTTGTAATATAAGCCTTTTAACATAAATAATTAAACTTTTAACGTTTAATATACATGTTTAATAATTAAAGAAACAATGAACTGACGTGAACTGTATAAAGTTGAACGTGACCCTCTGCACGTGTTGATAAACATACATTGGCATTAAGGAAGTCACGAGCAGTTGGATAGTCATTGTAGATATACATATTAGAATAGTATTTCGCAATGTTAATGTAGGTTGTCCAAATGTTAATTTTTTTAAGTTAAGTCCGGTTAAGTCAATAATCTAATATAGTGAATATAAATACATTTAATATGAGTTTAATTAATTAAGGACCAAAGGGCTATAATTAATCAACCAACGCATTTGAACTTATCACCCAACGGATTCCACAACAGATGCCTACACTAAGTAACATCGCATCTCTATACTTAAGACCTGGGCATATATTAACCAGATACTGTCATAAAATATTGAAGACTTTCTCTCCATCAGGCTATCAAGAAGGTAAATATAAACAGGCTCCAATCTTGTACTTACCCAATGGAGCTGTTAAATTTTGACTTTTAGCTAACGGTCCAATGGAGTAGAAAATGGGTCACCGATATACACCCAATAGACACTGAACAGCATTTACACAAACCACAGATAAGATAAGGATACATCCTTCAGGTGTGGTAAAAATCACTATCCTCAAAGGTCACAAAAATTGCTCATGGATAAAGAATATAAGCGAGTGAAGAATCGTTTAGGTGGCCTATCTCTGCTTCTTTCTAATAGCTCGTGATCTCCACACTGTAGTTTTTTGAGTCCCCGTCATTCATTATGGCTCTCCTAGTTTCTGTGACGCCAGCCTTCTTCTTATTTCTTAGTTTCTAACTCTGTCTATGTGAGTCAGTCCAAGTAGCGAGCGTTCCATTTGTCTTTCGACTACTCTGAGTTTGGTTGCTTTAGCCTGGGTTAAGGAAAGTGTTTCGGCGCCGTAAGCCATGACTGGAAGCACATATTGGTCGAACGTCTTCTTTTTCAAATAATTTGACATGTTGCTCTTAAAGATGTCTGATAGAGCTCGATATGCGTTCATGCTAAAGTGATTCTTCTTTACAATTCAGCAGTTTGGTTGTTCCTAGCAATTTGGATTTTATGACCTAAGTATTTATATTTATGAACTAATCCTATTTCGTTTCAGTCGACTTTTGGAGTTTCGCTTGGTACCAGATTTGTCATGTGTTGTGTATTTCCAAAATTTATGTTAAAACAAACTTCGTTACAGACGGCATCTAACTCAGTAAGCATAGTTCTAATATCGTTTTAGTTATCTGTTAGCAGAGCAATGCTGTCCGTAAATTGGACTTTGCCGAAAAGCTTAAGATAGACAGAACTGAAAGAAATTGGGAAAGGCAAATGTCCAACTTTGGGCGCAAAGAGGTGTATGATGATGATGATAGAAGCTTTGATTTAATAAAGTATTGGACCTAATTTTAAAATTGAAAGTATAGGGAATTATAAGGACTTTAAAACGATATCTTATTTGACCCCGATTGGTAATAAAATATATTTAAATAATTCTAATACTGGCTTAGTGGTCAAAGTAAAGTAATAGAAAATACCGGAAAATGTGTTTGCCTTTATTTAAAAATCGACGTGCCGCTAGATTTTTCAAAAATTCTGATAATGCCTCTGTTTCGTTTTCTTCCGGCCACCCTGTATTTATTCCATATAAACTTAATATTTAACATAGACATGCCACAAAAAAACATTTCCAGAACCTTCTTAATAAATTACTAGTTCGTGAAAAGATTTCAAAAACGATGGAAAAAGTACTTTGACAGTTTACTAAATGAAGAATTAGGCTGAATACCAGTTAACCTTACGAATAAATAACAGCAAGCAATTTAAAAAATAAAGAAAGGTAAAGTAAACAGGACCGATTTGGGTAACAGGTTTGTATGATAAAATTATGGAAGTAAGACAAATACCAGACAAATGGAAAAGCAGTATATTAGTACCTGTTTACAAAACAAAGGAAATATACAACAATGCAAAAACTGCAGAGTTATAAAACTACTTAGTCACACCATGAAACTATAGTAGGGAGTAATTGATAGATACGTGAAGAAACCGAAATTTACAGACATAAACAATTATATGGTATTCATTGGTTTTAAAAGATTATATAATTATATAAAGTTCTTTAAGAGATTCTGTAGTGGATTCCCGGTGAATATGTAAATATTGTGAGAGACATGTATGAGTGAGTAATATAAAAATGCACCGAAATAAGAAGCAACTCAAAGTACGATTTAAAACAATTTTTTAAACGCAGTCTACAATATTCTTGAGATCAAGAATCACCGCCTATAGGAGATAATGCAATCAACACAAACACTTGGTCATCAACTAATGTAAAAAAATCTTAAAATAAGATCTGATATTCATGTTTTCGATTAGAAACCATATCGGCAATATGCGTTCAAAATTGTTGTGAATTAATGACATACCGGTTAAGAAAGTATAGACTAGAAAAAAAAAGAAAATTATGGAAAGGGGCCAAGATGAAGGAAAGGAAAATTTAAACATAAAAACAGAAGATGATCAAGTGTATGGATTTAAGAAGGTAAAAAAGTTCACTTATGTGGGAGTACCGAATAGTAGTAAGACGAACTACTACATATTATAAATGCGAGACGTGTGTGTTTAATAAAGTTACAGGCTAGCGGCTAAAAAGATGGAACCGTAACAAGCTAAAAGGAAAAGAAAACCGTGAGTCAGATAGATGGAAAAGGTTAACAAAGACTTAAAGGAAGTAGGTAACTTGGATTGAAGAAGAGAAACAAAACACAGCTGAAGATTGAAAAGTATGTCAAGAACTTTAGTGAAAAAAAATCATCAAGTATTTCAAATGTAACTTTTTGCAGCAGGTCTGCAAGACCTGTTATGCACTATAAATAAATAAATAAAACGGCCAGCTGATTGGAACTTTGGCATTGATTTAACTTCAAGGGGCTACTTACAGTTATCTGTAATTCAGACTTCAGACAGACTTGC
Source organism: Diabrotica undecimpunctata (assembly GCF_040954645.1). Taxonomy (NCBI): domain Eukaryota; kingdom Metazoa; phylum Arthropoda; class Insecta; order Coleoptera; family Chrysomelidae; genus Diabrotica; species Diabrotica undecimpunctata. The sequence continues at coordinate 123,752,454 of NC_092803.1, read as the reverse complement.
ATCTGTCACTTTACCTTAAAATACTTTTGCTATGTGTTGCCGCATATTCTTAAAAATCAAAGGCGCTCGTCGCTGGTTTACGTCGGCAAAGAGAAACAGTAAAAAGAACGGAGAACACGATTGGCACCCCATGTTAGTGTGAAATTAATAAATATTTACTTCTTGATTACGACCCCAATGAAGCATATCCCCATAAGGGTTTAGATAGTTTTGTCTACCAGTGTTGCCGGTAAAAATTTTAGTAAGTTGAGTAATTTATACAATTATAAAAATTCCAACTATTGATTGTTGGGATTGTATATATCCCTAGTCATGTCGAAAGGTTTGATAGGGTAAGTACGTGCTCCCAAATTTCTTTGAATCATTATAATTTATCTACCAACAACCGGGACTTAATGCGGTGGCCATATATTTGCAGTTTTGCTCTATCCCAGGGATTTTAAACCACAAATATTGAGGGTAAAAACATTATTCTGCGTTGCCTTGGTTCCCGTTTATAAATTTTGTCTTTTTCTATTATGTATTTTCTATTTCTCTTCGCCGATGAGGAACGCCGTTTCACGTTATATCTGATCACACCTTAATAGAAAATATTCTTAATTAAGTATATATCTGAACTTATAATTATTTTTCTATTTCAGACAAAAAATAGACATCGAAAAAATGGCCACCGGCCCTGGAGGCATCCCTGCCGACGCAATATATACAACAACGCCTCGCAGCGGCGGTGGAGGCAACATGCCGCAGCAGCATCACCATCATGGCAACAGTCCAGAAGCAATGAAGGTACGTCTCGCCGCTATGGTGGTGCAACCCCCCACTAGAGTGTAGCACTGCACGCTCGGACCGCCTCGCGTGTCCCTGCCGGTACTCGGCAGCGGTCGACCTGCGGCGGTCATCGAGTACAAGTGTTGATTGCCATTCTGAAAGATGTTTCTTAAATCGATAGGGTAATAGGACTTAACTAAATATATATTACAAATATTTGTCTTCAATTATCATATACAGGGGTTTACAAAGGTAACATGCTGATATCAGCAATGTCTTTCATAAAAATAAGGCTAACATATCTATATATTCATTTTGCGATAAACCTAATCAAGAAAAAAAATTATTCTTAATATTGCATTGTTGTTTTATATTTTTTTTTATGTTTTAAGAGTCTATATACGAAGTTGAATATCTTCAATAAAATTTTATACCGCCTTTAAAAACCATAAAATTTTCTCTAATTCTTACAAAAAGTACCTATGTTTGTTTTAAGCGGGGGCAGTGTACTAAGGCGTAGAACTGGTGATTTGTTAGTTCGCTATCTCGCGATAAACTAGCATATTGAATTATACAACTGGATAAATATATCTACAACAAACAGTCAAGTGACACCTAATAAAGACAGGTTTGAATTATGTTTCTCTCTCTCGTTCTTTCTTTTGTCTCTCTCTCTCTCTATCTCTATTTCACTTCTTGTATATTCGCGAAACTATACAAATTAATAGTTTCTCCATTGATTGCTTTGAAGGTATCATTTTTAAAACATTGCTGTTAAATTTCACTGGCTTATCCTCATAAGATCAAGATATTTTGTAAAGAGGTCTTTCTCGTAAATGCTTACTTACTCAATTCAAGTTTATTTTTTAAAGCTAAAAGAAAACTAATAGACTATAAGCCCATGGGACATTTTTGGAAGGTCATTTGACCCAACATGAATCACATATAAAACAATAACTTTAAAAACTATGTCGCCCATTCTTATCAGTACCTACTCAAAGCATGAGAGTTCAAATGAAGTGTTGCGCCTTAAATTTCTCACCCCTTCTCCAGCCGAAATATACGGCGTTGCAAAAAAAATCTAGATACCGATCCGAAATTTTATGTTTAAATGCCGTATTGTGTCAAATTGCCGAGTTTGCAGTTATAATATGCCGTTTGGCCAAAAAGTCCTCCACCCCCTTGAGTGGTAAATTTATCTTACCTTTGACTCACCTGTACCTATATGAATTGACGGCATAGTTTTTAAAGTTGTTATACATATTGTAGTATTGTTTTATATGTAATTCATAGTGGGTCAAATAACCCATTAAAAATCTCCCATGGGCTTTAGTCTATACTATACAAATGATAACTCCTCTTTGGACATTTAGACAAACAACATTTCGTTTTATTGTCCAAAATGTTACAGTCATGATACTCTGCTTTCCTAGACTCTGTTTAATACATTTAAAAGTTATTTTATTCTTGGTATCAAAGGTCCAAGATACACAAAAATGCGGCGATGGCAAAATGATTTTCAGGTGGTTCCATAATTCAATATTTAAAATTTCAGTGTGCAATTTCATCAAGTGATCCTCCACTTTTGTTTTTACGATCTCACTACTTAATCACACAAGCCCACCATACAATTCTTCTCTTATTATACTGATCTGTATAAGATTTTACAGTATCGTTTGTTTTATAGCTTTAACATTTTCATTTTTGTTTTAGATAATGTTTCCAAGCCAGTTTTAAAACCTTATGTAATAATCGAGTTCTAGAAGCTCCTTCTCGTGAAAGAGTATTTACTCCTAGTTTACCTTTATTTTTCGAACCAGAAAGTATTAAAACACTATAAATCCAGAATATAAAAGAAAATAAACTACAATGCAAGATTAGCAACAAAATACTAAAAAAATATGTTGATTTCGAAGAAATATTTTTTAAACGCATTAGTTTTTTAAGATCATTTATTTTTAGTTCATTTAACTCTGAAATATAAAATTTTTATTATGGTATAAATATTATATAACCACTAAGAATTTTTATCATTTAGCATGATTTTAAAAAAGACATTTTGTTATCAGTTTGATACTACTTGTTTAAATACCTAGTATATGTTAAAGAATAATGGATGTTTCTATACTGATGCTATAATGTAGTAAGTACTTCTAGAACTTTTTAATCGATACTTAAAACGCTGTAAAAAGGCTTGCTTAAACACACAACATATTTCTTTTGCACATTTTTTGTTAATCATTAGCTTAATGGACATGAAGCAGTAAGAAAGTTAACACCACGAGTCAATAAGTTATTGTTTTATATAATAATTTTGTTACCAGCAGTAACTTTTAATGCCGTTGTGTCATTTTTTACTCATCAGAGTAGGTACTACAGCTATCACTATTATTGATTTGATTTTTATATAACTAGGCTCTTCCATTTTGGAGCGTCATGAGTTATTAGTGACGGAAAAATCAAAAACGTGCTTTAAACTACAAAATAAAAGTAACAAAATTCTTTGTTATTTTGTCGTCAAATGTATTTACATCGTTTTAAACATGTGCAAGCCTTATGTCTAAAAATAGGTAAATGCTTTCATGGTGTGCCATTTTAAAAGAATTATACATAATATACTTAAAATAAACCTAGTTGCCACTTAAATTTAAAGTGTTATTAAATGAAAGCCCCCGATAAATGGATCAATATGGGCATATTCTCCAATTTTATTCGGTTACCAAAATAATAAAGATAAGCGAAAAAAGTCAAAAACAAACAAGTTATCTAAATTGCTTACGAGTGTTTTGAGTTTATGAAGAGTTCAAAATTTAGTTTTTTTAATAATAATTATACGATTAAATAAGTTAATAAAATACACCTGTAGTACAGCTGTAGATGCAATAATGGTTAACAAAATATTTATGTTATATGCAGAAAAAAAAACGATAATTATGACAGCAATTGTTAAAAATAGAGGTGGGAACGAATTATTTGAAAAGTTCAAAAATCCCACCAGTTGAAATAGGGAAGAGTATTCAGTAGGGAACAAAGTTAATACGAATTTTGAGTAAAATAACAAACTAGTAATTAAACCAGAAAAACACGTTTTTTTATCCGTAAACTATGATAGCTAGATATTGTATTAACCAATGTTGTTGAAGTAAAGAAGAGGAGCTTTAAATTAATTAGGGTCTGCCAGCACGGGATCAATTTCTGTACAGAGCGTAACTTTTTTGTTTATATATGTATATAAAGTTAAACGAACAAAATAACTAGGACAACTAGAATTTTGATAAAAATGCATTTACTTAAAAAACTTGTCTGAAATAACATTCTACCTGTAGGTGATAAAAATTATTAGGTATCTTTCTTAAGAAGCTTTATGTTGGGTGAGCTACTAATTTCTATCCAAAAACTGTTGTTAACCTTAATACTGACGCCTCTTACCATTATTTTATTTGGTATGGAAAATATACATTAAGGAAAGATAAATTCATACAAAGACTTTACAATAAGCAATTTTGCGAAGATTGTAGAAACAAAACTTTTTGTTGTAGTGCTTATCCCCTTTGAATATTTAGGCATAAGAAATTTCGATTCATTATATAGTTCTTGTTGTCATACTGTTCTTCGTCTACCAGCACTATTTCTTCTTTAGATATTACTCTATTGTATTAATTGTGGCATACCATATTTAAGCAATATATGCCGACTTTCTATTTTTTTTTAAATTCCATATTATCAGAGTCCAGAAAGAGTCACGGAGCAAGACACCCTGGCATCTCTTGGCAGTAGGTTACTAGGCCAGAAGACCCCAGTGCCGGATTAACGGTGTTTCGGCGAAAACCTTAACCACGGCTCCAGAGTAGTGATCTTACCACTCCAAAAACAACTTAAGTCCATATGATACCGTCACCTCAAACGAAGAATTATATTAAGAATATAATTTAACGTAAATCAGAAAAAAAATTGTTTAAGAACTGACTACTACCAAAATAATTAAAAAAAAAACAAAATATTTCCGTGAGGCCATAAATTAATTTTGGAACTTACCGGTTTTTAACTCTCGATAAAAAAAAACAAGATTTCAGATTGCTGGTTCAATTTCCTTCTCTGTTCTCCTGCTTCTTCTTCTTCATCACCTCAGAGATTAAACAGTGTACTTCCCTACATTCTTTCTTTCCTCTCTAATATGATTACCATGTTTCTGTTATCCAACCTGAAACCCATTCGCCTCTTGGAGTCTCCCCTCTCGTTTGCCCATCTCTGGCAATTAAAAATATGGGCGAAAGCGTCCGGCACTCCACAAACAGTACAGTGCGTCAAGGCAGATTTGCCTTTCACATTTTTAAGGGTACCAAAACTGCCATGTCTGGTCAGAAACTGCGTCAGGAAATAGTCTAGTTTGCTGACTTTATATTCCCATTACGACCTCAGATCGGGAATAAGCTCCTTCGTATACCTAGCCTTTCCCCTATCATTCGCCCATTTTCTCTGAGACTCTATCGTTCTCTCTCTTTCTCTCTCTCTCCCCCTCTCTCTCTCACACACAGACTTTCTCATCTATATTTCCATCCATCCTCCTTGCATACATCATACATACATTCCTAGATTTTAATGACCTTTTTAGTTTTATACCATATTATGAACTTATAGTTACTACACAGTTTATTATTGGTTTCACCCATTATACAACTTAAAAAAAAATGATGAAAACTTGTAATAATCCATGTCATTCTGCCCGTCTGTCTGTCTGTGTGTCAACACAATTTACCCATTATTAGAACAGATAGAATGACAAATAATGAGTGCTTATAACCCAAAAATGGTATTAAAGGTGAGAATTTTTACCTCAAACTTCAGGTTCTAGTGTTATAACAGGAAGTATTGTTTATAAGTCGTCGAAATGGTACAAGCGATATATTATTTGACGCGCCTTAGCAAGACGAGAACAGATATATACTTCTGGTTTTTATATAACTTTCGGTAAAAAGTTTTGGCTAGAAGTTAGGCAAAAATGACTCAAAATTAGTAAAATTGTACATCAATGGACGCAAAGTTACACGAAGAGTTTAAATATCGACTTCCGGTTTTACTTCCGATCATGTTAGGTAAAAATCTAGAACATGCGAACATCTAGAACTCCAATATTGTATTGCACTGTATTTTCAGCATATTTGAGATTGTTGATTGTCCCACAAATGAATAATATAGCAACTATTAAAATTAAACGTTTAAATTATTCCCATAATTAAGAAACAATATGAATTTAAGGTAGTTATATATTTCAAATATTTATCGAATATAAGGTCACTGTTAAATGTAGGAAACGCATTTTATATTATATCTGCATGACTAGGGCAGTTGCCTAGTAACATATCAAATCAGATTTTCAGAGCAGCTGTTGATGTATAGTACAAAATTATGATCATATATTATGATGACATTATGATGTATAGTAAATCATTGTTATAAACAAATATTATAATATTTCATTTTTGGAATCCAAATAACTACTAATATGTATCTAGGAGAACATCATTGTAAATAAAAAGGAGGAAGATATTTCTAAATCGCTGCTTTTTTTTAAAGCTTGATTTAAAGTTTTCAATCTGCTTATCTAACTTTCTACTTACTTGTCTAGTTTCGATAGTTTGTTAATAACATACTTTGTTAACGCGAATCTCTGAGATTTTGTATCATCTCTGAGACTAATCATTAAAAAATTTATATTTGGATGTGATTGTGTCTGAGACGAACATTTGTAAAACAATAACAACTATGAAATATAACTTTAAATGATATATTAAAACATTTTCATTGCATGTTGCATTAGTAGTATAAGCCCCACTTGGGCCAGACGGTCAAAGTATAATTCTATAAATCGGTAAGGAATGGATCTGCAATGCCGGCTAACGCGTACATACCGTCACATAAAAGTCACGTTCTGCGTCATATGTCACATAAATGTCACATAAAATGAGGAGCACTGAGTCAGACCTTTTAACACATCTAGCATTATTAAACATTCAAAACTTAACTAATAACTATTGGATTTCTTCGTTTTACCATATTTTGTTGCTATTTTTATTTCTTTGGGCCCCGAGTGTTTTCATAGAGGCCTGACGTAAATACGCTTTCTCTCTATTACTTATAGTTTTACGTCCAGTTGCCTTTGGTATAGCAGTTTAGTACCAACATTTCCAAAACTGTTAAAGTTGTTCGTTTTTGTTTTCAGTACCTGTAAATTCTCTTTCTCTTCTAGGTTTTGATCTCTGTGTATTGGTTTGGATGACAATTTAATTTAACGTTTATAAAGTAGTGATCGGATCCACATATTGTTTTTCGCAAAATTCGTACATCACTGCAATAAAAATTTTTGTTTATTGATAATGTAGTCGATGACTGATTTAATATTGCGTGTCGGTTGCATTCAGTTGTATTAATGTATATCCTTGTGTTTATAGAATCCATTGCTGGTTTTTAAAGCGTACTTTGCATGCAAGGTCAACTAAAATATATTTTTAAGAATGAACAACAAAATAAATTTTCATGTTATTTGCAATAAGTTCTGTCTGCTCTTTTTTTCATTGGATATAATTCTACTATACTAATTATCTTCACAAATTTGTCCTTGTATTTTCTCGTAATGTTCCTTTTCTCACATTTTAACTCTTATTAAAATGATTATTTTTAATATTATTGTTTACACCATTCGTAAAGTCTGATTATTGTAATTATATACATTTTAAAATTTTCAAATTCTCTTTAAATACTACTGTATACTGCTTGTTAGAAATGGAAATATTAACACTTCGAACTAGCTTAAACCTTGTTTAATCTTATTAGGAGCTTCAACACTATGATACATTTACCATAAATTAATTACCGATTATCCTAATCTAAAATCTTATCCAACAAAGCACTGCTATCCTTTTATTGCAAAGTATTCATCATCCCTTTGAGCCGCAACACATATTCTCATCGGCAAAGCCATGCACCGTATTCATAACACAGTCTGGTGATGACCACACGAGCTGAATACCAAACTTGTTAAAGGCCATGTATATTAATGCTCGACATGTGTGATAACACGTTCCACCAACAATCAAACGCGATTTGTAGATTTTGCTTGGGATATGTCCGTACACGGTGTTTGAGAACACCTACTATAAATTTCGATTCGATTATTCCACCTGATGATTATCAACGACAAACCAAAGCAAAAGGTAGAGTTTCTAGACGGAATTATTGGCGAAAAGCATCCAGCGTTTTTTAAAATCTCGGTTTTTTTTTTAATCTGTAAATTTAATTAAAAGATGTACATCATTTATATAGAGATATATATCAGAGGTATAGAGATATTTTTCAGTGACAATTTATTTTTATTCCATTGTTTTACTAGGATGGTGGAAACGAAAGCAAATTCATATTTTAAATAGATCATAGAAAATTTAGATATTTTTATTTTCTGTTTCCACTATTAATTCACCAAATAAATTACAATATGAACCTAAACATTTTATATTGAAACTACTGCAACAGTTTAATATTGGATTCAGTTGCAGTAACCACATATTCCAAAGAAAAGAAAATCTTATAGGTTTAAGGATCAAATGAGGCAGAGTTCTTATTTTTATTTCTAGTTAATACATATTTTCCAATTCTTTTGACCTTTTCACAATTGTTTCATATTTTTGTTTGTCTTTTTTTTTGTATATATTATAAGTAAACTCATATGTTAGATATCTATTTATAGTAAATACAAAAATTCAGTCTATGAGGTAATCAAAAACTCATTGTAGACATGACTCTCTCTGTTTTTTAATGTGCCTCCAGTAACTTGCCCTTCCATCGTTTTCGTGGCTTTCCTGCTGATCATCTTCCTATTGGGAAACCCTCCACTATTCTTCTACTCTTATTTCTTACCCAGTCCTTGATGTTCTTCACCTTGCATATCCGTCGTATATTATCAAAAGTCCGAAAACTAAATTGCAATATAGGAATTATCGGATAATTAATAGATTCTGGTTTATAAACATTCCTTTTGAGAATTGAATTAAACACCACGGGGCTAGGTAAAGGTAACACAAGACTTGTGTTCTACATAGGAAAAGGAAAGAATTATTTATTAATTTAGAAGGCTAGAACATGTGTGTCATCGCTGTTTAGAATTTTGGGGTCCTCTTCAGGGTTTGTCGTTGATTTGTTGGTTGGTGTACACAGCAAGGCAAAAAAAGTCACCGGGGTGGCAATGTGGCGTAGCTGAGTGTAGAGGTGAAGCACGTATGGATGGCCGTCGAGATGTGATGATGCTGTTGCGTCAGAGGAGAAAGAAGCTATCTGGATTTTGTTGTTATTTTCAGTTGTATAGTGAGTGTTTGTCGATTGGACTGTATCGGTGACTGTGTTTTTTGGTTGCTATTGTTTCTGTAACTGTTTATCCATTTAGGTCAACTCAAGAACTAGTGTATTGCACTAAAATTCCTGGTGTTTATCTTTTGCCTTAACGGGTTAGATCTCTTCAGCTTATAAAGACATTCCTTGTCACCTGTCACCGCTGAGTTTGAGTATGTATGTTATATAAAAATAGTTGCAGGTACTTTCTAGGAAAATGCTCTTTGACTTAATATCATTGCTACTATGCAATGAGATTAAAAACCACAAATTAAAGCGGTCTATCAGTTTCTTTATATTCCGTCAATATTTTTGACACATTCTCTTTAGCACAATCACTTAAAATAATTACTTAGATGTTTAACTCATAGAGATATAGGTTAAATTGTTCTTAGCTATATTTCAAATCGAGTGGATTTTTTTGTTATTGTAAATAAATTCCTTATCTGAATTGTACCATGCAAGTTTTTGGTTTATATCTGGGTTATAACCTCTGACTCTTAGTCTGCTGTCAGTCATTAAGAAAAAAAGTATAATTCTTTAATTTGAGCTTATTATCCGCCACTAGTGTTACTAGATCGTTTGCATAACATTATTACTTTGACCATATTGGGAATTAGTTATGTAATATAGTTCTATAATTTATAACATTTAAACTGGATAATATGTTTTTAAAACCTGAATTTTGCTTTATAGCATTAAATTTTTAGAAGTGTATTTCAGTTCTCTTGTTTCATTTTCTACAAATAGAATATAAATCACAGCCAAAGATGTAAAATACGAATAGAAATGACTTCTTCTACTTTTACGTAAGAAGGAAATCAAAAACCTTCTTAGATCTCGAGCCTCTATCACGTTCAAATTATTTTCAACTTTAACCGAATTTTACACCTTCAAACGGATTTGTTTGTCGAAGTGAAAACAAAAAAATATATTCGGAAGTTTGCGAGGCTGTGAAATCTTTCAAAACAAAGTCCCTTTTTCAAATCCCCGCTGAGCCAAAAAGGGCAATTGAATTTTCTTTGGGTGTCTTAAAATTGTAACAGGTACGTTTTTGCCCGTTTGAATTTTAAGATGTTTGTTCGGAAATCGCTTAAAAAATGTTAATGATGGAGATAGTGGGTTGTTTATAGGGATACCCTTACTTATATACTAGGCTGGTTAAAAAGTTTGCTAGGTGAAATGTTAACAGATTTTTATGGTTCAAAACTTGATTTGATTTTCTCAGTTATTATTAAATTTATGTACCCCATTTCTGAAATAATTATCCCAACTCCTTTAAAATACATATCTACGGTACAATAAAGATTTAGTTTCGCAAGAAAAGTTTCCAATATATATTTTTATATTTGAGAACATATGGAAGTTGAAAGAAGTCAGATCTGGTGAATGGGATAGATCTCACAAACTCTCGGCACAGAATAATAAACAATCAGAATGCCCACTCTGCTTGAAAAAATAAGTACGCGCATCTCGTTCGCGCAGACGGAATCAGCCATGTTTTAAACAGAACTGTTCAGTGACATTTTATCTAGTGTGCATAGAAAAATTAACCCGGTTTAATTTATTACAACAACAAATATTAAAACCATGGAAAAGGAAATGTGAAGGGATAGGAATACCAATCCGGGACAACTTCTTGTACACATTGTGAAAAACTTGGAAATGGACGATAATAGGGAAATTAACGGCACTGACAAATTCAAATATTTAGGATTCATACTCTCAAAAAATGGAACCACCGAGTAAGAGATAACCAGCAGATTAGCACAGACAAGAACATGTATTAAACAAATAAACGGGGTACTGTGGGATAGACAGATTACCAGAAATACAAAGAAGAGAATTTATAACACCTTGGTATGCAGTATAATGACAAAAATGAGTGACAAAAATGGATCGCATCAGAAATGAGGAGATAAAATGAAGAATGGCAGTAGAACAAGACATACTCAGCTACATCGAAGAAAAACGTTTAATTTGGTATGGACATGTAAGAAGAACAGATCATACAAGGTGGATAGCAAAGATTTCGGATTGGAGCCCAATAGGAAGGAGGAAAAGAGGTAGACCCCGAAGATCATGGAGGAATGAAGTGGACGAGGCCATGGAAAGACGAGACCTTAGAGATGGATAATGGTAGAACAGAAAGGACTTGAGACGTTGGCTGAAAGAAGGAAGACAGCTGTAAAAATCCTTATATACATAGATAGATAATTTATTTAGGTACGTCAACTATAAACATAATATGCACTATTTTATTCGTACTTTTAGTTGAAGAATATATTAAATTATTTCAAAAGTATATTTCTGCATATCTTGTTTAGCAGTCAGTTGAAAATTTTAATGCATATGCAATAGGTTTTTGTTTTGGATAATCACAGCGCCAACTGCAAACTTGTCTATTAACTATTAATAGAAAAAGTGAATTACTGACTAACATCAAAATGTGTTAAATCTGGGGTTCTACATAATCATTTTTAAAAATTTTAAAAATTAAAAAAAAATGAATATTGAATATTGTCGCAGCAAAAAACAATTTTTTTTTTAAATTCTCATTAATTTAAAGTTTTATCTGCTCGATTATTGATATAAGTAACCAGATAATTTATCATATCTAAAAACCGCCTTAATTCTGGTACATTTTTGGGTCTTTCGAACTAACAAATAGCCTTAGTTTTCTAAGTTTTCTAAAACTATGTTATAAACATTGTACTTCAGATAGTGTTTAGAAGCAAGTAGGTGCATTGCCATGATGATAAATGCCTTTTTTCTGCAAACTGGATCTTTACTTACGAATTTTTTCGTTTAACTAACCAAAATTAAGATAGGCCCATAGGCTCCCTCATAGGTGCCTTCTTGCCAAGTTATTCTGGGAGGAGATCCCGGCAGGAAGAAGGTCTTAGGACGACTACGAATAAGGTGGAGGATAACATGGTCAGATTTAAGAACAAATCGACTCAACTATCATAGACGATCGTGTGCGATGGAAATAAGTTGTGCAGTCAGCCAAGACCCACCCCAAGAGAGGTTGTAGTGCTACGAAATGAAAAAAAAAATTAGGAATCAAAGTATTTTTATAATATTCTCCTGTCGTTATTTTGTCAACTTATCGATAAACAAAATTTCATTTACGTTTTAAGAAACAGATGCCAACTTTCTAGATTTATTTCCACCACTTTACTTTTTAATTCTTATTAACAAATAAAGTATACTGCTACTTCTTTTAGTAAATAATTTTATCCACAGTTTTTTCTTAATCTTATTCTACTCATACTCGTGGCTTATATACCGAAATACTGTTTAAAGAGGCCGTTTCTTCAACTATATTTCCTGTAAAGGGGCTAAAACACACCTGTATGTGAACTGTAAAGTACAAACTCTTAGGGATTTCGTCGAGATAAATCGGTAGTTGGTGGTAAAATAATTCCATCAATAATGTTACTTTTTCACTTTGACGTATCCTACCTTTTTATTTCTCAATTGGGATATAGGAAGTCAGCAACAGTCAAACGTGTAGATAAATTGTGTTAAAATTGTGTTGAGAGCTCGAAGTCATAGGAAACACGTTGAGTTTATAAAGTGAAACTTTTTAAACATTTTAAAAATGCAGACGCAGAGATACTCGAAGTTAAGAAGGAAGTCATGAATATATGGAAACACTACTTTTAAAGTTAACCTTAAGAGAGAGGTCAAAAAGTTACAGAGTGAATTTAAAAGTTGTCTAAATCTAAGAGTATAATATATAACTAATTACAAAAATTAACAATGAAAAGGATAAAGCTATTCCTGCACAAAAAAAAAGATTGTAATACATATTATCCATATTTAGTATAATATGCTTTACATAAAAGACAAAATAATCAAATCGTACGAAAAGAATAATAAAGCGTGCTCGGATAAATAGTTTGATAGCTTTGTGAATAAAGACTTAAAAACCGTTTAATAAACAGAAATATTTATAACAATGGTATCTAAAGTCGCAATAGAGGAAGTTAGATAAGCACAAATCGAAGCAAATAATGTAAAAGCACGAAAGTCTGATGATATCTTTATTCATTTTAAATAAATATGGATAGTCTTAAGGAAATAATAAAAATAACGTGGCTAATAGGTTGATTTCCAGGTTTTCTGTGAGTTTGAATAACTGTACAGTTTTGAATATGTCGTGACATCTTTTCACTTATGAGTAATTTTAAGGAAACACAGTATATATTGTCTATTCTGCTCTTCTTTCAGCAACAATATCATTGTAGGTTAGGAAATACAATAACTTGATATCTCTTGATACTGATGATGACTTATAAAAGCCAATAGAAGCTTATACCTGTATATCTTATTACAGTTTACCTCTCTTTGTAAAGTTTGTGCTTAATGTTTTCTGTATATTGATTTGTATTAGGTGACAACCATTTCTAAAATTTCGTTCATACATAAATTTGCCGTCTTAGTATAGTGCGATTTTTATTTCTACAAGAACCTCAATAATAATCTAGTCAAAGTTATAACTTCAAATTTTTTCTGCATAAACTAAACATAAAATACTAACAGTTATAATATAGATTCTTTTGCGCATGTGGCGTAGGATTCTGAAACAGTATAGAAGAAACAGTTTCATCAGTTTACCTCAAAATAAGTTCTAGTGGGGTTGGCTTGAAGATGAAAATCTCAAAAACTAATAAAAGTCTTCTTAACGTTATATATTTCAACTTGACCTTCCTAAGTTTATTCCTTCATTGATTTTACTAATTTTAGCTTGATACTAGTTAACAACACCAATCTTCTTGGTAGACTTATCTAAACCATATGTCTCTCTAAACCTTGTTTGACCTGTTCATTTATTTCTCTTGTGTTTTGTTATGCAGAATAGTTTTACTTGCTCTAGCTCGATGTCATGCCTACCGCAGGCATTTAGTTTTTATTGTAGTAATTAGATCTTTGGCTTTAGCAGTTTCTCGATACCCATTATATTGCTCAAGGTTATATTGACAACGCCAGGTTCCATTCTCATTTATTGAACCTAGTAATTTTCAGGTGACTTTTTTCTCAAATATTGATAGTCTGTTTCTATTTGTGCTATAAAGCATACGTGTCCCACACCTGTCCGTTACAACTGGAAGTATTAAGATTCTGTAGATCATGGTCTTTATTTTTCTTGTTAGATAGCAGCTCGTAAGGTCTTTGGTTAGTCGATAATAATTTTTACATACAAGCGTTATTCTTCGGTGTGTTTCTCTCTATATTTTATAGTGTTTGCCAAGCTTTTTAAATAAAAAAATATTGTTAAACATCTTCAAGATTGCAGTAGGTTACCGATACAAAATATGAAAGGACTCTCAAATTTCACGAACTTTAAAAATGAGGTTGATCATCTGCTTACATACTACGACATACGAATGTGAATCTTGTACTCTAGGACAAACGGAAATAAGAAAGATAGATGCCACTGACATGTTGTGTTGGGGAAGAATGTTAAGAATTCACTTGACCGACCTCAGGACAAATAATATAATTCTAACTGAGCTAGAAGTCAGAAAACGGCTAATTAGCAAAGTCCATCTCCAACAATTAAAATACTTTGGAATGTTATGAGAGCCGATACAGAAAACATGAAAAGACTTATTATCCAAGGAAAGTAACCGATGTTAAACTTTTGTCTCATATTTTTCGTTTTATAGTCTATTTCTGAAGCCATGAGCTTAGTTTTAGTTTTGGTAATGATTAGACCCATAAATTCTGGTGCGTTGAGTAATACATCAAATATCTCCCTGGATTTATGGAAAGTACTGCGACAAGGTTTAGTTTATCTACATGTGCCAATATATGGGTAAATTTATTAAATATTGTACCTTAGTTGTATAGTTTTGAATCTCGTTTTCAATTGCACTGCTATAAAACAGTCACGCCAGTATATCTCTCTGCCTCTGTTTATGCTAGTTTGGAGCTTTTAATTAGTCAAAGTAGCCATTTTGAATTTTTGTTTTATGTTTGCTAAACGTATTAGTTTGGTAAGAATTTTGTAGTGTTACATTACTTGAATCTTATCTTATATACTAAAACGCTAAGCCCTTTTCCTGTCCACCACTTTACTCAAAAACCATATTAGATAATTAAAATATTTTTTCGGAATATTATTAGTATTACGTATGAGATTGTCAAGATATACTTTTGGTACAAAAATTCACTTCCGGTTTTGAGATGACCGGAAGTTAAAATTTACTTTAAGTTTTAGACCCCACAATGTATATATGGATCGAAAGGTCTCGTCGAGACGAATCTAAATATGTACTTCCGGTTGCGATGCGACACCGGAAGTGACCTGAAACGCGCATAAAACGTCAAGATAGAGTAAATCTGACACCGGATTCGTGATCAGCATGCAAAATTAACTGCTAAATGATATCCATGTCGACATTTGATGAACTAAAAATTGCATTCCGGTTTTGAGGTCGACTTCCGTAAACTTTATTTTTACTTGCATTATTATTAATGAATGTTATGTATATTCTTGCTTATATTGTTTGTATTGATCTCTTAATTTTTCTCGCAAAACAAAAATTTCATTTAAAAAACTCGATGTCGAGTTGGTCCGCTAGTATCTTATTATATATCTTATATCTCCATATATCTTATTTAGTATGGCTCAATCATAGTCTGCTTTGAATTCTACAAACATATGAAAGGTGTCAATATAAAATTCCTTGGTTTTTTTTAAATATATATATATCTAATAAGACTAGAAGATATGGTCTATTGTATCTATAACTATCCAAGTCTGGATTTACAGCGATATTTACCGAAAAGTGTTTAAAAGTGCAAAGGCTCAGACGTTTGTAAATTACTTTATTGTGTCTTATAACTAGGTGGTGTTAAAAATGTTATCCCTCTGTAATTATCACATAAATTTTATTTTTTAGTAATTTGGTTTTTTTTCCATACCCCGTATCGTTTTGATTTGATTGTCTAGTTATTCACCCTCCATATCCATATCGATTGTAGAGTTCTGCGGAGATTTTATCGGTTCTTGGTGATTTGTTGTTTTTTAGTTTTTAGATTGTTTTACTTACTTTCTATAAATTTGGTAGATCGACTTCGTTGTATTTGATTTCAAGATCCAGTTACATGAAACATTCATCATTATCGTCATTATTGTATAGCACATCATTTTAAAGCTTTCAACTTTTAAGGGATATTCTTCTTACTAGCTACTAAGTTGCTCATTTATTATTCAGATAGAGACAAGGGAAAACTCTATACGAAAAATAAAAATTTTTCATGTTATACGTTTGTACAATAAGAAACTGTAACGATTTTAGTACAAAAAATTGTGACAATTCTGATTTTCAATAGATAAAATAATTTAAGATGAAGATGAGAATGCAAGTATGTTTTCTGTTAGGGATTTTTAGCCAAAAGAATGTTACAGTTGTGAGTCGTGGCATTTCTTCTTGTTTTGTAGAATATTGTTACCATTATTTGTACAATGTCATCAGGTTTGTTAGACTTTGGGAAGTCTCCTTGTAACTATTTGCTTACCACAAATAAATTTCACAGCTCAAGGCATAAAGATCAAATACCTTTATACCTTTAAAAAAGGATACTTCACACTCTTTGCAAAAAAAAAGCAAAATTAAAAGGACAGAAAAAAATTAAATAGTACTATAAATGGAATAAAAGAAACGATACATATATTTGATAATACAATTGATCACCCACAGTTGTTTAATATTTTGTTAACGTCAAAGAAACTGGGCAGTCAACCAAAATTTGAGTTTATCTCAAATTGCTCTTCAACTCCCGGAAGATTTGGAAAACCTATATAACGTAACAAAATCATCAATTTTGCTTCTCAAAACATCACAAAAGTTCTTATGATTAAAGATCAAAATAAAAAGGTGTTTAAAGTCATTTTTTATAATAATTATTAATTAATTATATTTTGAAAAAAATTCTATCGGACATCTCTTGATTTTTATAAGTTTTAACATACTAAATTAAATTAAACAGATCGTTGATCTAAAGGTGATCGAGGGATTAAACAGATCGACGATCTTAGACTTTAAACCGAAAATTAATTATGGTGCCAAATCATATTCCGTGTCTAAAGGTGAACGATTGCTCATGGTTTATGCTAGGTGAAAAAATGGTTTCATACCAAATGCTTTACTTATTTTTAAGTCCTAAACACAGTCGGGTGCTTTTAATGCTGAGATGAACTTCATCAACTACAAGAAAGGGCTTTAGACCAAACCTATATATCATTCATCACCAAGTACGAATAGTGTTATTGTTTGATAACGCCCATAGACAATGTATAGTCTGAAAAATCGACTAAGTGCCTATCTCGAAAAGACGAAATAAAACTGTGGTTACGAATCAATGCTTGAGGTCGTCGATTTATAAAACATTATAAAAATGTACAAACCCAACTTTTAAACATATTATGAAGTTAATAAAATCCTAGAACAACGTGGTCATAATACTTTAAGGTAACCACTTAATCACCCGAATCTTAATGCAATCGAGCTTGTTTGGGCTTCGCTTAGCAGTATGTTCGAAATAAGATTATTTTATTATTATCAGATGATGAAAATTTTTGCAACTATTTTTGCTTCCAATTTTCACCAATAAAATGGTAAGATCGTTGCTAACATGCTCTTCAATTTGAAAATGAACTTCTTAACTTGGAAATAACGATATATACAGCAATATAAAAATAAATTATAATGATGGTGATTCATAGCAATCAATTATTGTAAAGAAATATTTAATCGCACCAAAATATAAAATTCTTTTTGCTATAAGAGTTGAATGAGTTGAATCCAAAAAATTTATTTCAAACACTTTCAAATAAACCTTATTTTAATTGTTTCAGTTCATATCGCTTTTTTATTTAGTAAATGGATATTGTCTTAATTACGAAATAAAAATTCATCAAATACTGTCAAAATAATATTAAAATTGTTGTTTTATTATCTTCATAAATGTTTCTTTAATCTTTTAATACATAATTATTATTGATGTAAAATTTTTGATAAATGAATTTCACTTAGTATCGTGTCAATATCGATGTAAATAAAAATCTATTATAGAAGTAATTCGTTAAACAAAATCTTTTAACAAATTTTTATGATTTTATTTTAAAAATATTTGATTAATTAAAGCTTCTAGGTGGAGTATACATGTGTTCCTGACATCTCGCTCATAGCACGGTAGCCGTTCTTTGTTTGCGCATCTGAGAGACAAAGTAAAATTTGACAATTAGTGGTTTAATATTTACTGTTGGTCCCAAATGAATTTAACATGTAATATATTTATTTTACTTTTTTATTAGATATGTATTTTTTATAATAAAACAATTTTATTTTTCTTACTGCTTCAAATCAATTACATTATTCTATCTACAATGTAGCTAATTTTAACTACTCAAAATAATATACCTAAAGTACTGCTGTAACAAAAAAAATCAAACATTTCAGAATGACAATGAACCTTGGTCACAGCCAAGTGAACTGTTTTTGGGCACTATGTGCACACACTCATTTCATAAAAAGAATAAAGTTATTCATTTCTCATTTTTCTAACCAAATAGTTTTGTGTTTTATGTTAGTGTTTTCTGGTAACTTAAACGAACATATTAGCAAGTATACTTTTGCAATTTGTTTTAAACAAAGCACTTATCCTGAACAATTTTAGTACGTATTCAGAAGTTGTAAATTAAATGTAGTGTCTACGAATCTTCCGGAGAATGAGATGTTTTAGTTGTAATTGTTTATGGTTTTCAGATCAATTTGAACACTAAACTATAAAAATACAGACGAACAACATTTTATGAACAATAGATAAAGAAACGTCGTATAAAATATTAACGTTCCCTTTACCTTGACCTAAAAAGATTTTTGTGCGTAATCTTAATCTAAGAAAGCTCAATAAGCTTTCTTTCCTTGTTTCCGTAGATGTAAGAGGAACTCTATCTACGAACTTCAGTTTCTTGCAGAAAAATGTTACGCGGTCGCATATTCTGAAGTTCACCTCTTATAATTACATAATCTAAAGTGTTAAGGATCTATCTATATTTTTGAGATAATACTTCAAACATTATAGAATGTGATAAGACGAAATTTTCTTTGTTTATTCCACAAATGATTTCTACGGATAATAATGAGGAAAGGAGAAATCTTCTTATTTTACTAACTTTTCAGCTTCACAGCTTATTATCTTGTTGTTTTTTGTCAGTTTCTTGGATTTCAAAGAGCTTTGTTGCTGTGCTAAACCAGTTTTGATTTATTAGTAATAAACATCAAAGCCTTTAAAAGAATCTCGTCCCATGCTAGGCTTTTCTCTCTGGAATTATGTTCTTCGCTCAGACTTTAACCTGTTTTGACATGCATCAAGACTCATTATATAGTGTTAGAAATCACAGACAGAAAGAGAGGAATGCATGATTATTAAGCAAATTTTTCACTTTACAGAATAAACACGTTACGTAGCGCCATCTACTTTAGATGGCAGAAAATAGACATCAACTATAGAACACCCGTTAAAATATTTAAAAATAGCTTTAAAAAGTAAATCAGCCGTTAGTTCAGTTTTTAGCAGCCGTCCGATCATTTTCTATAAGCGCTTCAAACAACATGTCAAAGTCGAACTTAATTATCATGGTGTCCGTTGTATCGTCCTTTTTCATGGACGTTTTAAAATATCATTTAACAAACTTCACTGCAAAAATACAATTTTTAGTCGATCGTCGAAGTTTAAGTGACTGGTTTTATTTTTCATAGGTGTTTGATAAATATAAAATATAAGATTTCCATAATATAGTTTATATTTTTTTATTAATTTTCTTCAAAAATTTCGTTTCTACATGTCATTATAATTAAATAAATGCTAACAAAAATTGGTAGATCCGGATGGATGAGTAATACAGTAAGAGATGGGAACTTGTGTCTCGGTGTTACTTACACCATTGATTCGTACCAGAAGAAGTTGAGACGCTAGAAAATGGGAAAACACACATGTAACATAAAGCATGAACAATTACAATTTAAAGCAAATACAAACTGTCTAAAATTTTCTATAGAATGACCTTATATTGGAAGATTTTTTTAATGAAATAAACTGAAAAAAAGATAATTATGGATGGCATGTTAAATATTACTAAATTCTTCAAAAGTGTT
Organism: Diabrotica undecimpunctata; assembly: GCF_040954645.1. Classification (NCBI taxonomy): domain Eukaryota; kingdom Metazoa; phylum Arthropoda; class Insecta; order Coleoptera; family Chrysomelidae; genus Diabrotica; species Diabrotica undecimpunctata. The sequence goes on along the minus strand of NC_092803.1, from coordinate 123,732,130 downwards.
AAAAACAATTCCTTACTATTATATAAAAAAAAAGGTTGATGTCTTTGATTAACTTATGTTGTTAAACAAACAATATCCAGTTGTTATGTATGTTGGTTTAAGTTATTAATATTCAGTTTTAGTGTCCGCTTTGTAGCTCTTATTCAAAATGTTTTTACGAAAAATAGCAAAGTATTAATCGTTAGTAAGTGTAGCATTGTTATCCGAACATTTTTGTACTCAAATTCTTAACAGTAGTTTAAATTTTGATGTTCTTATGATTTCTTTAATTTAAATACATTTTATTAGTTCAACATGATCCCATGTTTTTACGAAAAAGAGATTTCTTTTGACCTAATTTGTAAATATCAATCCTTATTAATTCTCTGGACAATAAAATTTTCTATACAGGGTAAGAAATCTCTTTTTTTATTTTTTGAATTACTAACTTATCTTAAGATTCATTAAAACGTGAAGAAGATGTAGAAAATTGTAAATATTAGGGAATGATGTTATTATGTGAACACTAACAGCACTCTAAATGCACTATGTATATAATGCACATGCACATCTAACACGGTAGCTTGATCAGTCGTTTGATAAAAAAAGAGAATTAATTCGATTTGACTAATCTTAATATATTTGATACATGATTATTAATGAATTTATTGATACCGTTATAGTTTTAAAAATGGCACTGCTTTGAAAAACACTGTTATTGCTATTGATAATAGGACATATGCGCAATACCTATTAAATTATATTTTTACAGTTTTATTGACAATATTGTAAAAAAATTTGACAGAAATATAATAAATTTGTTTATCTGACCACGTCCATTTGGAACAGGTAGAATTATAACCTAATAAGGCATGGCAGCAATTTTACGCTGCTGACATTTGTATGTAAGCTATAAAAATTTTAACGTAAGTTTTTCTAATCGACTAATACTAGAATAAAATACCGAACTCCACACACATACAAAATTTAGTAATTTTAATCGCTTAAGACGCATCTTAGACAATGCAAAAAGCTCAGTTTCGCTTGGAAAAATATTCTCATGAGATTTTTTTGCATAATCACTTTTATGAGATACCCCAGAATAAGGTTCAAGAGGTCGACCATGCGAAAAGTGGTCCCAATTTATTTAAACATTTTTTTATAAAAACTCTAATAATCAAATTTTTTGGACCGTATTATTTTTAAGATTTTTTGGATCATATTAAACAAAAAAATACTCTTGTAATTTTTCTCTAAAGTTAATATATTTTGAATTATAAACAATATAAAACTGAAAAAAAAAACAAACATGACGATTTTCAAAACTGAAAAACACAAGTAAAAATAATATTTTTGAATTTACCAGTTCAAACCTTGTTCTAGCTGTTTCCCATAGGGGCTTATTTTTGGCATATTTCATTTTAAAATATTGTTTTTTAGTTGTTAATGAAGCACTTATGACACGGAGAGCGCTCGGGCTGCCGCGCGTCTATGCAATATTATATTATATACAGCTCTAAACCAATATGATTTTTAAATGTTTTTTATGATTTTTGAAGATACAAATAACAAAGAAAAAATTAATATAACAATAGATATTTTACAAATGTGTAGCAAAATTATTTTAAATCCATATTTTCGCATTTATTCGTATCTATTAGTAACATTATATTTTTCTTATAATTACATGCTTTAGTTTTACAAGGTTCTGAAATTGTTGACATAATTTTCGGTAATAACACTCCTGCTTCATCTGTCACGTAACCAAAATCTTAAAAATTGAAAACCTGATATTTTGTGTATATAGCATTTTTTTTAAATAAAAGTTTGTAATGAAAATCTCAATGCATGAAATTTAAAAGCACGAAATGTACATGGAATACTTTCTAAGTCAATACCCATGCCGGATGAATGGGATAAAATATTTAGTGTAGTCTCATCTATTGAGAAGCCTTTTTTTATTTAATATTTTTAGGTAAACCGTTTTTAGTGCATTCAATTACTCGACAGTAACCGGCAATTCATTTTCTAGATGAATCAGGGCATTTTGGTTTTCTTCAATCTCAAATAGATCTAAAGAATTATGTTTCGTGCTAATTTTTCTAGTGGTATCACAATAAATAAACGCATGCATGGCTGACAAAATGTTACACATATTATAATTTAATGATTTAGCTGCTATATGACAAACATTTTGGTTTTGACTGATTACTTTAAAGTATAATCTTTGACTAAGAAGAATTAGAGTTATTAAAAGCTACGTTTGGTAAGTCCGTATGTATGGAGTTAAAGCCTGGTCATTAAAATTAAATATGCGACGGCTAAAAGCCTTTGAAATATGACTTTATTGCAAAATGCTCAGAATATTATGAATGAAACACAATACGATTCAAACAGTATTTAACACCATAAAAAGTAATTTAGAACTTATAACATTGATAATAATTAAAAGGACGATAGAGGGCCGCAAAGGAGTAAGCAAAAGAGCCATGTCATGGCTTCTCAAGTTTAGAACTTGGATGGGCATGCCCGTTTAACAATTACTAAGAGTGGCGCAGAATAGAGACCATTTTGATGTGGTGATCGCAAACCTCCAGGAGTGCACTAGAAGAAGAAGATAATCCTTGGCAACGAAAAAACTTGAAATAAGACCAAAACATATAATACAATAATTAGCAGGATATGATTCTCTCCTTTGTTTTACTTTTATACCTAGATCAGCCGTTATATTTGTATCGTTAGAACTAGAATCAAATAATTTGTCTTCTTCTTTCGTTATTGCAATTGGTCCTTGTTTAGGTTTAGCTTCACTTGTATAAAGAAAGCAACAAGTTTGTAAGATAATCTTTTGGACGGGATGCATTTTTTTGAATAATTTGATAAAACACCAGTTTTGGTAATTGCACTAAGGAAAAAAGACATAATTTATATGTACACAACAATAAACTAAATGAAACTTATTAAAAGATCGAGTTTTTCATGTACAATATACACGTTAAAGTACAAGAAGGGACCTGTTGCAGCATACAGGTTTAATGCGCGTCAGCGCCATCGATCAGACGCTCGGAAGCCTGTGCGCTCGCCCTGTTAGAAGGGCTTTCTTAACAACTAAAAAACAATGTTTTAAAATTAAATAGGTAAGCTCACCATACTTATCGGGAACAGATAGAACAAGGTTTAAACTTGAATTAAGTTACTTTTCAAGGAATTCAAAAATAATATTTTTTTTAGTTGTGTTTTTGAGGTTTGAAAATCGTCATTTTGCGTTTTTTTTTTCAGTTTTAAATTGTTTATAACTCAAAAACGATTAACTTTAGAAACAAATTACGTAAGACCTTTTTTGTTTAGAATTATTCAAAAAACCTAAAAAGATTCATAAAAAGAAACTTTCACAATTTAAAAAAAAAATGTTTAGATAAATTAATACCACTTTTCGCATGGGCGAACTCTTGAACTTTATTCTGGGGTATTTCATGAAAGTAAATATGCAAAAAAATATTACGAAAATCTTTTTTCGAACGAACCCGAACTGTTCTCCTTGTCCATCTGCCATAGACAAATCTCTCTCGTGATCGAGGTATTTATGCCGATTTTGATTATTAGCCATTAATCATTATCCAAATTTTAAATTAAAAATTATTGTTAGTTTTGACTTCAGATTTTAGTACAGTTCATAAAGCAATTGTTCCTTGAAAAGGTGCGCGATAGTAAAAAAGGTATGGAGATCCTCCAGTCTGTAGTTTTACAGTCGAGCTTTGATTTTGAGCTAAAGTTTAAAGTTCACATGAATAAGAAGGTATTAGATTCAATTTACAATTCTAAGTTTCATTTGGTGTATTCACATCACTTAGCAAGATAATTTGCATAACTTTCCACGTGAAGACCAGACTATACACTAGCCAGCTTCTATATATTTTTACCATTTGACACCATGGTGTCCTCATAAAACAGTGTTTTAATTAGTAAATTTTAGATAATCAAAAACTTTTTTATCACAGATTTACCACAACCTAACTTCTAATATTAAATAATGGATATAAAATTCTCTGTATAGTCCGATGGAACAGCAACTGGAATTTTATGGATGCACTAATTGAAAACCGTTTTATACAAAACTTTTGACAATTTCAACATTAAGCAAAAATATGCCAAGATGCTAGTTTTGTTATGAGGATGACACTTTTAAAATTTGCTCAATTGCCTAAACCTTTGCCTAAAAATCAAGTTCACTAATACAGTGTTTTTCATTCCTATTGGCGGGCCGTAGGAACATACCAAGCAGTTACTAAATGTGCATACTCCGCTTTAGCCATCAATATTTTAGTCTATAGTTCTAATATCAGTTTGCATCTCGTTAGATGCTACCATGCGCGTCGAGCAAAATAAAGAAATATAAAGCAATTTGTTACCTCCCAGATACAAACAATACTCTTACAACAGGCCAAAAACCCTAGTAACAAACAAACGAAAACAACGCGCTTGAATGACGATTAAATAGGTCTAAAGTGAAGCTCGTATGACATATATCGGATTTTATAGTTAATAAATAAAACTGAAAAAGAGGATACAGTTGCTGAGATTCTAATTTTACCAGCGGCAGTGGGTATATTTAAATTATATTAAAGCAGGAAAGTAAGCAGGAGGCTGAAAAGTTAAAAGCGTCTCAATTTAATAATAGTTGTTATTTGATTGTTGAACAAAAAAGGAATCATAAAAAACTTAGCGGATCGTGCTATCCGAATATTTAAACGTAAATATTTGTTATTATAAGAATTAAAACATTTACAAAAACGTTAATGAAGAAACAGAATTATAGTATTTATTGACAACCACAACCAAAATCCAAAGCCTTACCTTAAATTAAAAACGTAATGGAACAAATTTATAAACTCTTACCGAAACATCACTTCGAGTTTAAGTTTAAACCAACGAAGGCGATACAAAAAAGACTGAGTAGGCTGAAAAACTTTGAAAACAGTTTCCCCAGCATGAATCTATTACATGGTCTGTAATTTTGGTTTATTCTGTATTGATAGACAAAACATAGTATAATAATATTTGTACCAAATACTATCAATACAAAAATACTATTTCTTTAGTCATTTTAAAATATCCGACACTGCCGCACAAATCATCACTCAAGACAAGCACTAAACTTAATTTAATAGATAACACAAGGCATACAGCTGCTTAATAAAAAAAACTACTATCCTCGAATATTTAATCAAAATGAAAAGCGTCTGCATCTAAATCAGATGTGACCTTAGCGCTAAGAGAGATATGCTAAGTTAGTGATCGGCTTGCATCGGAAAGAATGATAAAATAAAAAGAATTATTCTAACCTACACCCTATAGGATAGAGAAATAATATATATCTTTACATAAATTGCATAAACAACACTATAATGGCAAAGTTGAGGTCAGAATATATTCTTTGAATATATACGAATAATTTGTCAAAACAGATATGTCAAAAAAGATTACTTGAAAAACACCGTAAAACTAATAGGTTTTATTTTTTAATATAGAAATATGTAGTTTTTATTTTTTAGATTAAATATTTAGGACCAAAAATCTTTTAACGCAAGTAGTAAAGTATTTTCTCTAAAAAATATTTATTTTCACATAAAAAACAATTAATATCTTTAGTTGTGTGTTTACAACTAAAATATCTATATGCTTAAAAATATCAACTGGTATAAAAAGCAGTGTCATATTTAAAACTTGCAGACATTCAAAGAATTGCATATCACTAAAACATTTGGTCCCATTTCTTATACCAGCTTTCGAAAACAATCATATAAGTCAGCTAGAAAGCGAATAGATAGTTTCGAACAAAACATTCGGGTATGGAACTGGTATTGGAAAGTAGTTATGGTTTAAGAAAATTTCACGGGAAATAATATTTTATTACAGTTGACTTGCAAAACAAACACTTTACGAATGTTGTTTGTTACCAAAAATAACTAATATATTCTGATAAGCATAAACATAAAATAAGAAATAAGTGAACACGAACTTGTATGCAAGGTTTGCGTTTTTGTAATACTTAACTTTTTTGGAAATTCATAAGTTTAATTAAAACTAATGTATGTCTAGTTCAGTTAGTGCCTGAAATTCGTATACCATTCGAAAAAAGTTTACAGATAAATGCAAAATGAACATCAAACTCGTAATAAATGATAGCGCGGTATTGGCAAACTGACACATACTTTTGGAATAATATATTTTAATCTAAAAATACTTAATAATATATGTATTATAAAACACTTTGAAATATCTAATAAAATGGAGAATCCTAGTAGTCGGTTGTATCCATAGTTTAAAGAACTTACAGTAGAGTAGAAAACTGCTTGTGTAAAATGGTATATATTTAAATTTTTTATCCAATTAACGTTCTGAAATTATTCAACCGGATTAAAATTTCGGAACGTTTTTAGTCTTACCAGACCATGATCAATGACAACATCGTTAGCAATTGAAACTAGCCACTAAATAAGATTTAATAACCTTTGGATTACGTATTAAATGTTGTAATTATTAAAATGGATGCTACATGATGTTGATGTTAAAAGTTTAAACTTTAAGGGAACATACTGATATCTACTCGAAACAAGGTCTACATCAGTGTCCAGAGGAAGATTCTAGCCTACTTAATATATTTGAGATGTATTCATTAAACCAGTTATTTTATCATTATCATCATCATCGTCCAGCGTTTCACTTACATTGTTGGACATAAGCTTTCTCTAAATTTCTTCAGGAAATTATATTTTGTGCAAGTTGCATCGAGTTATGCTCTATTCTTCGTATGTCGTGCGTCCATTGCATCGATGTTTTTCACCGGCTTCTCTTCAAGAAGCATCAAACATCGTAAGTCTCCATTACAAACATATTTTAGTCCATCTTTTATTGCTGAGCCTTGCTACACATTATTGCTGCAAATCTCCATTTTAATGATGTGTTATTTTTCTGTTCTTCTGCGAATCTCTTCATTTTTAACTCTCTTTGTTATTTTAAATATAATTGATTGGTTATGAGTAACTCATTTATGTATCTTAGTTTGCTTTTTAAATTAACTATATATATTATACATTATAAGGTTTTCCTTTTGTTAATATATATATATATATATATATATATATATATATATATATATATATATATATATATATATATGTAAAAGATATAATCTTTTAGCGAAAGCCGCTGTCGCTTTATTAAATTAAATGGCCAAATATATGGCCTAGGAGGACAAATTCGTTAAACTTCCCGTGCTCGAATCGGTATCAATAAAGTGTTATGATCATTTCGGCCTAGCCCAGCCTCATCATACACTTTGGGCTGATACAAATTCAAACTCGGAAGGTCCAACGAATGTCTCCCAAAACTTCACTACAACAGTAGTTAGCTACAAAGGCGCCACCTGCTTTGGCGGCCGTGAACGAAAACGATATGATAATATCGTTTTCTGTATCCTCTGCGCTATGCGAAATGTGTAAAAGATATAACGATACGATACGATAACGATATTATCATATCGTTTTCGTTCACGGCCGCCAAAGCAGGTGGCGCCTTTGTAGCTAACTACTGTTGTAGTTAAGTTTTGGGAGACATTCGTTGGACCTTCCGAGTTTGAATTTGTATCAGCCCAAAGTGTCTGATGAGGCTGGGCTAGGCCGAAATGATCATAACACTTTATTGATACCGATTCGAGCACGGGAAGTTTAACGAATTTGTCCTCCTAGGCTATATATTTGGCCATTTAATTTAATAAAGCGATAGCGGCTTTCGCTAAAAGATTATATCTTTTACACATTTCGCATAGCGCAGAGGATACAGAAAATGATATTATCATATCGTTTTCGTTCACGGCCGCCAAAGCAGGTGGCGCCTTTGTAGCTAACCACTGTTGTAGTGAAGTTTTGGGAGACATTCGTTGGACCTTCCGAGTTTGAATTTGTATCAGCCCAAAGTGTCTGATGAGGCTGGGCTAGGCCGAAATGATCATAACACTTTATTGATACCGATTCGAGCACGGGAAGTTTAACGAATTTGTCCTCCTAGGCCATATATTTGGCCATTTAATATATATATATATATATATATATATATATATATATATATATATATATATATATATATTAAAGTCAGTTTTTACATTTCTTGATCAGTAATTTTTGCTTTAAATTGCATCTTATACCTAGGTATGATTTAATTTCGTATTATAGGGAAAAAATGTAAAAATGTCAACTCTGCAAATAATATTTACGACTTCTAAAGTCTTTATAAACTGAGTAGGTCTAGCTTTACGTTGGATTGAAACCAATTCAACTGGATTTCTTCTTTTCCATCTTCTGGTTACTCCAATTTTGTTAATTTTCTTTATATTTTTATCTAAACAATTAGCTGACTATATGTCCATATAAAATATCTCTGTGACTTTTTTCTGATGACTTTATACTGTGTTCTTTGTGATTTTATCTAGATCATTTATTTCTAGATCACAAAAGAGGTGATTCTTTATTTTAAGTTGCATCAACGACGCTTCATGGTAATTTATTCTAAAATAATATGTAGATAATATCTAATTTTCCACGCATCGTCAGAGTTGACTACCCTATACAAGTACTAGTTGCAGTATTTTCTTACAAATTAGTCAAATATTATTATTCGAATAACACAGAAAGCAAAATATAAGTAGAAAGAGATGAAAAAAATATTTTAAAAACCCAGTTCATGACAAATCTAGTGAGTAATCTCACTCTTTAGTTCTGATCCCCGGAAGGGAGTGTAGTGGTCATCGTGATGTCGTGTATTGTCCGTCTCCAAAGATCTCTGTCTCTGCTCATTTCCATTAACTCATGCATAGAGCTTTTGCATATTTCTATGATTTGGTCCATACATCTTGTTGGGGATCTTATTAGTGATCTTCGTCCTTCTATCTTTCCTTCGATAGTAAGTCTTTCCATATTTTCTGTGTCTGCTCTCATAACATGTCCAAAGTATTTTAATTATTGGAGATGAACTTTGATGGAAAGCTGTTTGCTGACCTTTAGCTGATTTAAAATTGAATTATTTGTCCTCTAGTTGGTCCTCGGAGTAAGTAATGCTTCTTACAAATAAATAACATTAACATCACTCAAGTAACTAGGTACAGATTCAAAGAAGTCTTCTATGGGTAGTAATTGGAAAATTAAAGTACATATTGAAGTGTCCCTGATAGTCCAATATATCTAAAAAGGAAAGGTTTTTATGGTACTAACACTCACTATGACAAAAAAAAATACACAAAAAATACATAAAATGCAGTGACAGATCAAATGCAGTGACAGGTCAAAAGGCTTGAGTTCCAGATCAAGTGATCAGGAACAAGACAGCGGTGCGAGACGCTATCAAGGCTATTTTGCATCTGAAATGTAATTGTGCCGTACATGTTAGTAGGATGACGGATGAGTTGTGGACAAGAAAGATAGTTGAATGGCGTCCAAGACACGAAGCCCACAGAACGAAAATTGCTGAAAAGTGGATAAAAAAGACACAAAGAGGAGTGGCAAAAACTTAGGGTGGCCTACATTCCGCAGTAAACAATGTAAGCTTTTTAGATTGTATTTAGCGAATAAGTTTGATTTCATTTAATTTGATTCATCATTTTCTTAATAGTTTACTTAGTGATTTTTTGTACCTAGTCAGTGACTTCTTTACTGGAGCACCCTGGAGCTCTTAGCACCCGAATGGCTTTGTCATTTGTAAAGATGACACTAGCGTTTAGTTCAATGGTGTTACATTGATCTAGTAGGTGCATTAATAATATTACTAAAATTGACTAATAACGCTGTCTTTAAGGATGTTATCAGTAAGTGCTGGTTCACCTTAATTAACTAAATCAAATCTGCAGTCCATTGTTTTTAAATCTCATTATTGCTGAGGCGTTAATGAGAACCTTGATTAGCTCATTATGGTGATTGGCATTTATGTTTCTCTGGTTAGTTGCATGTTGGCATATTGGGTCCTTTACAAATGGTATTCTGAGGTCCCTACTAAAAATTTGATTGAATATATTTTAAGAAGTATCTGCCATCGTCTTTAACGTGTCAAACTCGTTTGTTTGCACAATCTTTGCAAACGTCGTTTGCATATCTGCAATATTAGGGCAGATAGATTTCAGTATGATTGTGTACAGTATTAATCTAATACATAGTAGCAATTGGAATGCTCTAACAATAAACAAATTCTATTACTTACTTCTATAATTCGTCATTGCTGTGTTGCTCTTACATATATCCTCCATGTTAATTATTTCTCAATAGGGACATCTAAGTATTTAACCTAACCTTCCACTTATGAAGCTAGTTCTGAAGCAATTTGAGGTTGGTCTGAAGTTTTATTATAATCAACGAGGTTTTGATCTAATGCTTTAAGAGCAGCATCATTGGCAAATCTAGTTATGTGGTTGTTATATCAGCTTTTTTCTTCTTCTTTCTATGCCGTCCCCATTCACGGAGGTTTGCGACCATATTTCTAAAAGTTTCTCTGTCCTTTGCAACGTGGAATAATTCGTCTACAGTCATGTTTGTCCAGTCTCGAATATTTCGCAGCCATGACTTCCTCTTTCTACCTATTCCCTTTTTGCCATCGACTCTACCCTGCATGATGACCTGCAGAATACTATATTTATCACTCCTCAGTATGTTTCCAAGATATGCAGTCTTGCGTACTTTTATTGTTCTTAACAATTTTTTGTCTCGACCCATCCTTCTCAGCACTTTCTCATTGGTGACTCTGGCAGTCCATAGAATTCTCAACATTCTCCGGTATATCCAAAGTTCAAAGGCTTCAAGCTTCTTAACTATGTGCGCTTTTAACGTTCATTTTTCTACCCCGTGCAATAGTTGGGACTAGACATAACATTCAACAAACCTCATTCACAGCGCAGTATTCAGATTTTTGTCACAGAACAATTGCTTGAATTTTACGAACGCTGCCCTTGCCATTTCTATTCGTACCCTAATCTCTTGGTCTGGATCTAATTCTGTGTTGACGTAAGTTGCCAGATATTTATATTTTGTCACTCTCTCTATTTGCTGTCCACCAAGGGTTAGTTGTTCATTATTTATTGGACTCCTTGATACTATCATAAATTTGGTCTTATCTGTGTTGATGTCAAGTCCCATTTGAATGCATTCACTATTTATTGCATCTACTAAAGTTTGTAGTTCTTTTATACTCTCAGCCATAATTACCGTGTCATCTGCAAATCTCATGGTGTTTACGATTTCTCAACCAATTCAGCTTTATAGACCAGATAGTTATGATCATTGCAATCATGTTTATTATAGAGATATCTGTTAAAGAAATATGACCATAAGATTAATTTTTTTTTAATATTAAAACAGTTTTCATAGCATAATACATCTTTCCGTTCCTAATTGCCTAAATTGTCTAAATTGCGTCCTTTTTTATTTTGCCAGTCTTCTTTCCTAGGATTTCTTTCAGACCTCGCCTTGGCTAATCCCTTCATCGATGTTTTTGACGGTGTTCCCTGTTTCCGTTTCTCTGTGAGGGTCCAGCCTAATATTTTTTTGAAAATTTGCTTTCTTCCATTCGTCTGACGTGTCCGTACCATACAAGTTGCTGTTTTTCTATGTCTTATTGTATTTCTTTGTACTTCAGTGTGTCTTCTTATATCGTTATTTTTTATGTGTTCTAACTGAGATGTTATTGTGGCTTTCTTCCAAAAGTTCATTTCAGTACTTAATAGTTTGACATTATATTTTTTGGTTAATTGCCATATTTCTGCCCCAGTTGTTAACTCTGGTTTTAATATTGTATTCTTGATTTTTAATATCTTCTCGTATAAATTTCTTGCCACAAAACTGATTCAAGGCCCGTATCTTTTATTTCCTATCCGGTCTTTTCCTATTTTCTGGCCCCTATTTTCTTTATAGACTTATACTCATACTTCTTTAAAGTATATAGAGTCCTGTAACTTTTTTGTCCTGGTACAGATCCAATTTTTCTGTATCTTTTTTCCTTTTTTATTTAGATACTGTGTTTTTTTCATATTGACCTCCAGACACCACGTTATATGTTTATCAATACGTTTTCTTTATTATTCTAAATATTATTCTTTGTAATAACAACTTGATCAAATGCATAATGTAATGCGTAGATTGTATTGCTTATCAGCAGTTCCATTCTCTTACCTTTCTGTTTTCAGTATCTCAGGGCTTCATTAATGTATATATTGAATAATACTGGAGATATGCAGTATCCCTGTCTAAGTCCTTTAGTGATCAGGAAACCTTCTGATATTTTAGTTCCCAATTAAATTTTGGAGGTAGATTTTCGGTAGAGACCGGTGCTTGCAGAGCATCAATGAGAGTAATATGTTTATTAGTTTTCTCTATCACTTCACATAACTTATTAATGGGTACTGTATTATATGTTTTCATTAAATCTTCTATTAGCAAATTTAATTCTTGTGCTCTTCAAAGCCTTTTTCCTATTACTTAAGTTATGCTAAAAATGTTGTCTATTGTGGATTCACCGGCACTCTACGCATTTCACTCATCAGATTCATACGTATTATATTCTTTACATATGAGGTCCTTTAGCACTCTTTTATGTAGTCAGCTTTGAATGTTCGTTACAGTTACTCATCTGTAATTATTAGGATACTGTTTATTTCTTTTCTTGTGTATCGATGTTATCCATCCTATTATTTATGATTGTATTATAAATTCCTCATTTATGTGTCCATTAAATAAAAATATGACAGTTTATATTAATCTAGTGGATCCATTTGTTAGGAGTTCTACAGGTATTCCTTCAGGTTCAGGAGTACGACCATTTTTTAAAAAGGTTATTGCTTTTTTAACCTTTTCCTTATTTATCGTAATCGGCACTTTCAAAACCTGGACTATATTTCGTAATGCAGTACTATATTCTGGTTCTCTTTCTTCCAATAGTGTTTTGTATTATGGGGTTTATGATCGCTTTTTCCCTTTTTATTTGTTTTCAGATTATTTATAAATGTCCAGTATTCTCTTAATTTTTTACCCTCCAATATATGTGTCCAGTTTCTGGAATTTGTCTGCCCAATTTTGATTTTTGGCTGTCATTTCTTCTGTTTTGAAAGTACCCAGTGCTTGTTTATAACTTTGATGACTTTCTTTTACTTTATCATTAAGCCATTTATGATGTCTTTCTTGTTTATGTTTTGCATTTTTTTAGACAATCATTTTACCAGTAATTACTAACAATTTGATCCTTGATTATAGTACCTATAGCTTCTTGTGCGTCTATGTGTACTCTCTTGACCATTGTTTTGTACAGGTTATCTGATGCACAAATTTATTTAAGAGAGCTTGATCTAGTCTTTTTTTCCTGTAATAATTATGTACTGTGATTTTCCAAGCTTTAAATATTATAGTATGTTCCATGGATATTTGTTCTTCTTCTTTTGTGTCAATTTTTCTTGATGATTATCATTTTTAAAATCCGGTATATATATATATATATATATATCTTCGCTTTGACCAGGTAGTGATTGCTGCATCATTCTTCTTCTTTTATGTGCTCTTACGCCATTTACTTTAAGTTTTTCCTGTTTGTTAATCATATAGTCAATGACTGATCTAAGGTTTCTAGTTTTTTGTGTCCATGTATATTTGTAGATTTTCTTATATTTATAAAAACCATTCGTTTTAACTGAAACTTGTATATGCAAGCATATTTTGATAAGTCAGTTACACCTTTATCATTTGTCACTTCTTTTGCGAATGATACTATTATGTGATTATTTAGCCTGTTACCCATTCTAGCATTAAAATCGCCAAGAATAACGATCTAACTGGCATTACCTACTTCTGATATTATTTCGTGTAATAATTCGTACTCTTTTTATTTTTCTTTTACACAATACAATAATAGCAATCATATTGTTTAGCTCAATAAATGCAAATGTTAAACAAGTTTTGGAATATATTTGTATTAATAAACAGTCCTTTAAAATTGAGTACCTTTTTTTTCTATTTTATTGCTTACTTGTACTTAACTAAAAACTTTTATATGAAATTGTAAGCCATTGTCCCATTGAATAGTGAATTTTCTAAATCTCATACTCGTTGATTTTATTAAAGTTTGGTTGTTGACTTACAATAAACTTTTCTAACGTCCCTTTTCTTAGAGAATGAAAAACTTTAAACTTTTAATAGAAGTTCGAATATTTTCTAACGTCGTGGTCTTTTCAAAGTTTTTTAAAACTATTAATTTTACCATTAAAATTTTTTGACATTGTAAAAGAAAATTTCCGTAATATATATTTGTTATTTTAATTGAGGAGAGCAACGAAAGAAGGAGTAATGTGACGTTTAACAAGTTGTGGGATAATGAACTACTTGTTTATTATCTGTCTCCACATTTCTATATAGACATTCTTCGAGTATTCTTCTTTCTCATCTTGTGCAATGACCATCTGGTCATCTGTAATGTCTAATATACATAAATGGTCACCTCCTACTGGGACCCTTGTTCCTTCACATTTTTTCTTTTAAGGACTATTCTAAAAATATTTTAAAATGCGTTTGCGACGTGGAACAGCTCTACTGCAATCCATTTATTGCCTTAAAGCTATTGACAAATTTCGATCCTATCTTAGCTCTTATTATATTACTTCTATACACGTTTTTTATTGCTGCTATTAACTGTTGCACAGTGAATTGCCCTGGTTTTGCCATGTTCTTTTCTATTACTTGTTGGACCATGTATACTTGGTCGGTATAGCACCGCCCTGCAATAAACTGTGTTTGGTTTCAGCCAATTTTACTATAAATATGTTCTTCTAGTCTGTTTTTTGCAATATAATGGGTCCAATATAATGGACCCATTAATGAGATTATGCTAATTCCTCTGTAATTGCCACATTTATGACAGTCCTTTTTAAATATTGAGATATATATATATATATATATATATATATATATATATATATATATATATATATATATATATATATATATATATATATAGAGAAAAGGAGTACGACCGTCAATCCAATATAAACTAAGGTACACTCGAAGAGTGGTGGGTTTTTCGGTCAAAGTGGAGAAATAAAAGACAAAGACGATGGCTACTTCATCTATTTATTGAAGACGTTTCGCTTTCTGCTCAGAAAGCATCATCAGTTCATCTAAAAAGAACAATATGAAACCAAACATCCATAGAGAAGTTATAACCAAAGTGTGTTACCTTACAAAGACATGTAGCAGTCAGTGATGTAAAAAATATGAAAAAGCTTACAAAGCTGGACATTCAGAGTTAACGTTGTATATAACAATTAATTGAAACTAGGTAAAGTTTGCAATTTGACAAAATTAGCACAGCAAAAGAACATGTGATAAAAATACATGTATATATAAAAAAATTTTATAAAAACTTAGTAAAAAACATTAAGGTTTATTTTAAAGTGTAAAGAACTAGAAAGATCATTAGATTGCACTTCCAACAAATTTATTTAAAAATTATATTTTAATTTTAACTTTAGGTAACATTATAAGTTATTGTTGTGAATTTATTAAAAGGTTCAATATTTATAACACTTACGGATTTAATTTATTTCTTTATTTATATTAACTTATCTGACAATAATTTATTATATCCGTACGTAACAAATTCGCGAGCGCGGATGTTGAGAATTAACTGGCCCTCCATATAAAAATGTTGTATTTATATACGAAATCCTGATATACTAGAACAGCATCGAAAGATCGCATTGTCTTGCATCGAAAAATCGAGAAGCATCTAGTTTGGAGGATTCACCATAATTTGAACCTAGATCCTTCGCCAAATTTCTACAACAAAACAGAATTATTAGTCATCATATATTTAGGCCAGTATATATTTATCGTAACATTGCCCCCCTCTTAAAAGATGGTTCCTCCTGGAACCTTGTCGGGACTGGAACCGGAACTGTATGCTGGTATCGGCAACTGGACCCTCTTTTACAACTTCCAGTTGTATAAAAATGACAAGGGACGGTTTTCTCTCCGCACAAGGTACTTAGCGGATTGCAACAGACTAACACCTGGACTTCGGTGTCTTTGAAGATCTCCTCCACCATATTTCGGATAACCCTCCAATCTAATTGGCGGCACTCCAACTTTGGCATGGCTAACTTTTGCACGTCGGACTCTAGTACGTGCCCTCTCAATTGAAGTAAGGCTTCCCATACATCTCGGTAGGTAGCTGGCACTTGGCATTGAAGTTCTGCAACTCGACCAAACTTCCTTCGAAAGACGGATGCCAACCCTGGTGCGTCTTTGATACTGGCCGGGATGGTAAGGGCCAGCGAGTAGTCATCGGGGAGCGCGAGTAGATCTTGCTTTTCTTCAGTGGTAACACCATGTCTCGCTTTACCGGTACCTCCATAGGCACCCATGAATTCCTCAAACGTGGGGTCAGACACATCTTGGACTTGGTTTACTTCCACTTCTTCATCTACGTCGTGGTCACCTTCGAAAGATGCCAACCGGTTATGGTGTACTATCATCGGCTTTCCCCTCGGAATCTTGCTTATTCGGTAGATGACATCGTTGATCTTCTCCATGATGAGGTATGGACCTTCCCAAAACTGCTGCAATTTGGGAGAACAACCTTTTCGCTTCTTGGGATTATACAGCCATACTTTGTCGTTCTTCTTAAAGCAACCCTTTTCGGCTTGTGTATCGTACCGTTTCTTCATTCGGTCGCTAGCAATCTGAAGGTGGGAACGGACCAACTCATGTACATCGTCCATTCTTCTTCGTAATTCGATCACATAATCTTCACCTGCTACATCTTCTCCAGGTCGACACCCAAATTCTAGATCACAAGGTAGTCGCATTTCGCGTCCGAATAGGACTCTGGCTGGTGTCTGGCCCGTTGATTCGTTAACAGCAGATCTGTAGGCCATTGTGAAGAACGGAAGGTATTGGTCCCAATCTCGCTGATGATCGGACACCATCTTTGTCAAATACTTGCCAACTGTCCTATTCATTCGTTCTACCATACCATCCGATTGCGGATGATACGCGGTAGTTCTTGTTTTCTTCATGCCTAGTCTATCACATATTCCTTGGAATAGATCACTTTCGAAGTTCCTGCCTTGGTCACTATGGATCTCCAAAGGCACTCCAAATCGGCTGATATATTCTTGGATCAACTTATCTGCAACGGTGGCGGCCTTCTGGTCTGGAAGTGCGTAAATCTCGACCCACTTAGTGAAGTAATCCATTACTACCAACATGTACTTGCCCCCATTTTCACTTTCTGGAAATGGCCCTGCAATGTCCAAAGCTATTCTTTCAAACGGGCTTCCAACATTATATTGTCTCATAGGAGCTCTCCTTTTCCGGTGAGGCCCGTTACTCGTAGCACAAATAGTACATTTCTTACACCAGTCTTTTACGTCGTCGGAACTGTTCATCCAATAAAACCGTTCCCGAACTCGCTGAAGGGTTTTCCTTACACCAAAATGCCCTCCCGATGGACTGTCGTGTAACTGACGAAGTACTTCGGCTATTCTGCTCTTTGGGATCACCAACTGTCTTCTTTTCTCTGAACCGTCATCATTTTCCAGGACTCGTTTGAGCAAGCCATCTTCGATGATAAATGAGTCCCACTGGGCCCAATACGTCTTAACTACTGAGCATAGGTTTGATATTTCCTGCCAAGGTGGTCGACGGTTTTCCTCTTTCCATTTTCGGATTTTCTGTATAACTGGATCTCTCTCTTGTTCTTCCCTTATCTTAGTAGGCATCCAGTCGTCGTTGACAATCGTCGTTCTTAGCACTGCTGCTTCCTTGGATTCCGTTTTGTTGCAGTGGGAACACTCTGCTGGGCATGGCCTTCTGGAAAGAGAATCAGCATTTCTGTGGCTAACTCCGGCTCGGTGCTCAATCTTAAAATCGTATTCTTGGAGTCGTTCGATCCACCTGGCTATCTGACCCTCTGGATTCTTAAACTGCATCAACCACTTGAGGGCGGCATGGTCGGTTCGGATTAAAAACTTCCTTCCATAGAGGTATTGATAGAAGTGCTCTACTGATTTCACTACTGCCAGAAGTTCTCTTCTCGTGACGCAATAATTCCGCTCAGGTTTTGAAAGAACTTTACTAAAATATCCGAGGACTCGTTCCTGTCCTCCTTGAATCTGAGACAGCACTCCTCCAATTCCCACATTACTTGCATCTGTATCTAAGATGAACTCTCCTTCTGGCAGTGGATACCCTAAAATTGGTGCTGTTATTAAATGCTTTTTCAAGGTCTCAAAGGCATTTTGGCAGTCTGTATCCCAGCGGTAATCTCTTGCTTCCTCCGTAAGTCGCGTTAATGGCTTAGCGATATCTGCAAACTTCTTAATAAACCTCCGGTAGTAAGTACATAGTCCAAGAAAACTTCTCACTTGATGTTTGTCAGTTGGTTTTGGCCATTCCTTAATGGAATCGATTTTCCCCTTATCCACGGCCACTCCTTCTTTACTGACTATATGACCCAGATAATTGACTTTACCTTGAAATAGCTGGCACTTCTTGGGGTTTAGCATCAATTGGGCAGCTTTAAGTCGATTAAAAACGTTTTCTAAATTCCTCAAATGATCTTCGAATGTCTCCCCCAAGACGATTATGTCATCTAAATAAACCAGGCATGTTTTCCAAGATAACCCTCTCAACACATTTTCCATAAGCCTCTCAAATGTCGCAGGAGCATTACAGAGTCCAAATGGCATAACATTGAATTGCCACAATCCAGATCCTGTGGTGAAGGCTGTCTTTTCTTTATCTACTGGGTCCATTTCTACCTGCCAGTATCCAGACTTCAAATCCAAAGTAGAAAACAATTTACTTCCAGCCAATGTGTCCAATGTGTCATCGATCCGAGGCAGAGGATAACTATCTTTCTTGGTAACGTTGTTCAGCAAACGGTAATCCACACAGAACCTCGTCGTTCCGTCTTTCTTCTTAACCAGGACCACCGGAGAGACCCATGGGCTCGTAGAAGGTTCTATCACCCCGTCTTTCTTCATTTCCTGAACAATCGTTTCAGCTTCCTCTCTCTTCGCCTGTGGTAATCGTCGAGCTGTTTGACGAATTGGCTTAGCATTACCAGTATCAATTTTATGCTTAACAACGGTAGTTCTTCCCGTCTTTCCTCCTTTCGGTACGAAAATATCACGATGCTGCCGAAGAAATTCCCTTAATTTCCTTTTCTCCATCTGATTTAGAGACTGTCCTGCAACTGCAACCATTTGGTCGAATTTGTCGTTGGAATTATCAGATGTTGTCGCCTGACGGATTATGGATGTCACAGGTACACAAGTTCCTACCTGTGTCTCTTTCTTGATGGTCACTGGGTAGTCGTTGACATTGATAAGTCTCACAGGAATTTCTTTGGCCGAAGTCACCAATTCCTTTCCAATTATGATTCCACGGCCAACCTCATCGTCGTGGTTCCAAGGCTCCATCATAACAGGTGTCCCTTCGTCTACAATTCCCTGTAGTCGCGCTACTATGATCGTTTCGCTTCTCGCAGGCACGACTGTATCTTCTGTAATGGCTGCTTGCACAGTGTTGTCATTATGTGGATGGAGAAATACCTCTTCGTTGCCAACTTTGATTACCTTATTCTTAAAATCCAATTGGAATCCATGCATATTCATTACGTCCATTCCTAATATAACATCCTCTTCGATGTCAGCAACTATAACAGTATGGACGAACTTTTCTGCTCCAATTCCCAATTGTACCTGGATTTCTCCATGAATGTTAGCATTTTCACCTGTAGCGGTCCGAAGTCGCAACCTCGTTGGTAACAGTTTCTTTCGGCTGTTTATAACTGTCGGGCGTATAATGGTTCTGGTCGCTCCGGTATCCACCAACAACGTATGCTTTTTACCATTTATGTCTCCATCTACATATACACTGTCTTCACGACATTTCAAAGAAGCTATTAGTATGAGAGGGTCTTTGGAAAAGTTCTGGGTCGAAGCTGCCCCCCTAAGGCTGACCCGTTCTAGTTTTCCTGATGGTGAGTTTCTTGATTTGCGTCGTACCTAGGGTGCTTACAGGAGCTTCGCACGTGTCCTATTTCGCCACAATTCCAGCATCTGATGGTCTTCGTTTTCTTATATGTCATGCTTTTCATCATATTAACGAGCTGGTCAAGTTTATCTTCATCTCCTTCCTCTTTTACAGTCCTAACTTTACTGTACCCGCCAGAGGCCTGCGTAGCTGACTCGTATTCGAGAGCGGCGGATAAGACATCAACCAGCGTCTTGTGACGAGCTAATCGTAGTGTTCTCTGCATTTCATGATCACGAAGACCATCAATAAACGTTTGAACGGCCAATTTTTCCATCATGTCTTCGGGAGCTGTTGGATAAGCATATCGTACTAATCTGGCAATATCTACCTCATATTCTTGAATAGCCTCATCTTTCTTCTGTCTACGATTTTTAAGCTGCGACTGATATACATGCTCCAAATGTTCGTGGCCATATCGCATATTTAACCTCTTCTTCAGTTGTTCGAAATCATCGGTCTCCTCTACGGCTATGGTCTGAAGCACATCTAAGGCATCTCCTCGAAGAGCGATAGTCAGGTTTACAGCCTTTTCTTTTTCAGACCATCCATTCGCTCTTGCAGCTGATTCGAACTGTTTCATGTAGTTGTTCCATGACGATTTTCCGTCGAAAGTTGGGACTTTCACATGGACAGAACCTCCACTTCCTTCAAATTTCGGCCGTATTTCCAACTTACATTTCGTCTCGTCTTCTTTTATCTCCACTGTAATCGGATTGTTACCTCTCTCTGCTGTCCCTGTTTCTTCCATCTTCCTTTCCATCTCTTTAATCTTTTCTTCGAAGGCCAACTTATCGGCAGCAACTTGGTTTTTTAACGAAGATATTCTATCGTCCAGGGCAGACATCTCAGAAGTGACTTTAGAGATTTCTGAAGAGATGTTAGCAGAAACTTTGCTTTCCAGGGAAGAAATCTCGTTAGAAACTTTGCTTTCTAAAGAAGCGATGTCGCCGGAAACCTTCGAAATATCGCCAGAAACTTTGTTCTCTAATGATGCGATATGACCGGAAACTTTGTTCTCTAATGATGCGATGTCACCAGAAACTTTGGCTACATCACCAGAAACTTTGGCTACATCACCAGAAACTTTGGCTACATCACCAGAAACTTTCGAAATCGACGAGAGGACAGCATCTTCAAATATATAAGTCTCTGGATCTAGTCCTTCTTCTAGCAAAGCGTTCTTTAGTCGTTGGACTAACTCAGCCTTTTTTCCGGTGGAAGCTAATTCTCTGTCTTCAAGATGTCTTCTTAAATTAGTCACTGTCAGCTCATAAATCGTAGCCATTTTCACAATTTATTTTATATTCACTTGTAATTTATTTTCGCAATTTATCTTAAGTATTCCACTGTTCTGACACCATTTGTTGTGAATTTATTAAAAGGTTCAATATTTATAACACTTACGGATTTAATTTATTTCTTTATTTATATTAACTTATCTGACAATAATTTATTATATCCGTACGTAACAAATTCGCGAGCGCGGATGTTGAGAATTAACTGGCCCTCCATATAAAAATGTTGTATTTATATACGAAATCCTGATATACTAGAACAGCATCGAAAGATCGCATTGTCTTGCATCGAAAAATCGAGAAGCATCTAGTTTGGAGGATTCACCATAATTTGAACCTAGATCCTTCGCCAAATTTCTACAACAAAACAGAATTATTAGTCATCATATATTTAGGCCAGTATATATTTATCGTAACATTATTAAAGATTAATAGTAATAAAGAAAAAAATGAAGTTACCAGTCTTTAGCTTACTGAGGCTCGTTGGTAAATGAATTTAAAGGTTTGACACCCACGCACAACAACGTGAGTAGAAGTGGCCTTGAAGTCACAATGACATAAACAGCAAGGCAAGCTACCAACCTCTATGTATTAAGGCGGTATATTCAATGAATGTGATAAATTTGGTTGACAACTTGTCGTTAAAAAACCAAGCAGTGAAAGGAAAAGGTGGTTAAGATCACCATTTAACCCTACAGTGATTGATCTGTCAACAAAGAACAAAGCAAGAGAAGTCAATCCAATATATCATATATTGTAATATTATGACGTCACTAGTTAGCCAGCTAACAGGTGAAGATTAATAAAAATTTCCACAGTCCAAAGGTTCAAACATTAAGGACCGTAATGAAAAGGATTCTATGAATCAGATTCAATTTAAAGTTTTATCAAACAAGTTCATCAAAAAGAACAATTACTTAATTATGTAAAAGTGTTATTGACAAATATTAATAAAAAGTAAGTTGATAAATCTTAATTAAAGAAGGAATAATTTATTTATATTTTATTTTTATTTTTATTTAAATTTATTATAAGAAAATGTGATAAAGAAAACCCCAAAATGGGACAAAATTTAAGTAAACAACATATCAAGCCTAATTCTGTAAAATTAATGCATGATAAATTTGGCTCAAATTACTAATGTCCGTTCTCTTATTAAGAGTATTAGGATGTTTTAATATTGCACACATTTCTAAAAACTGTCTTTTAACGAGATTGCGTTCAGTGCCAAGAATTTTAACTTAGTAAACTTTAATGAAGTTAAAATTCTTGGCACTGAACGCAATCTCGTTAAAAGACAGTTTTTAGAAATGTGTGCAATATTAAAACATCCTAATACTCTTAATAAGAGAACGGACATTAGTAATTTGAGCCAAATTTATCATGCATTAATTTTACAGAATTAGGCTTGATATGTTGTTTACTTAAATTTTGTCCCATTTTGGGGTTTTCTTTATCACATTTTCTTATAATAAATTTAAATAAAAATAAAAATAAAATATAAATAAATTATTCCTTCTTTAATTAAGATTTATCAACTTACTTTTTATTAATATTTGTCAATAACACTTTTACATAATTAAGTAATTGTTCTTTTTGATGAACTTGTTTGATAAAACTTTAAATTGAATCTGATTCATAGAATCCTTTTCATTATGGTCCTTAATGGTTGAACCTTTGGACTGTGGAAATTTTTATTAATCTTCACCTGTTAGCTGGCTAACTAGTGACGTCATAATATTACAATATATGATATATTGGATTGACTTCTCTTGCTTTGTTCTTTGTTGACAGATCAATCACTGTAGGGTTAAATGGTGATCTTAACCACCTTTTCCTTTCACTGCTTGGTTTTTTAACGACAAGTTGTCAACCAAATTTATCACATTCTTTGAATATACCGCCTTAATACATAGAGGTTGGTAGCTTGCCTTGCTGTTTATGTCATTGTGACTTCAAGGCCACTTCTACTCACGTTGTTGTGCGTGGGTGTCAAACCTTTAAATTCATTTACCAACGAGCCTCAGTAAGCTAAAGACTGGTAACTTCATTTTTTTCTTTATTACTATTAATCTTTAATAACTTATAATGTTACCTAAAGTTAAAATTAAAATATAATTTTTAAATAAATTTGTTGGAAGTGCAATCTAATGATCTTTCTAGTTCTTTACACTTTAAAATAAACCTTAATGTTTTTTACTAAGTTTTTATAAAATTTTTTTATATATACATGTATTTTTATCACATGTTCTTTTGCTGTGCTAATTTTGTCAAATTGCAAACTTTACCTAGTTTCAATTAATTGTTATATACAACGTTAACTCTGAATGTCCAGCTTTGTAAGCTTTTTCATATTTTTTACATCACTGACTGCTACATGTCTTTGTAAGGTAACACACTTTGGTTATAACTTCTCTATGGATGTTTGGTTTCATATTGTTCTTTTTAGATGAACTGATGATGCTTTCTGAGCAGAAAGCGAAACGTCTTCAATAAATAGATGAAGTAGCCATCGTCTTTGTCTTTTATTTCTCCACTTTGACCGAAAAACCCACCACTCTTCGAGTGTACCTTAGTTTATATATATATATATATATATATATATATATATATATATATATATATATATATATATATATATATATATATATATATATATATATATATATATATATATATCAAATTCTATCGTTTTTTCAACCTTAGTTATCCCCCTTTTATGATGTTTGGTCCCTATCTAAAATTTTTTGGAAGTTACTTTATATTCTTAAAATGCTTACAATGGTTGAGATTTAAAACTGGCTTCTTTAAACCTTTTGGAGAATCCCTTCCCCTCTGTAACCACTGGGACTTCCTTCATTGGAGGTGTGTGTTCAGTTTTATATATGTAATCCTATCGCCATAACCCTCCTTTTGAGGATTTATTTTCACCGGCCCATTGTGGCAGCCGCCAACTGTGGATTAAGCGTTGCCTACATGTTGGTTCGCGGGAGGTATTTAATTTCCGTTTTGCCAACCATATCTGGGAGGCATCTCCCGATCCACCACCTGGAGACGTGCTCTCTAAGGGTTAAAGGCTCTACCGAAGGCGAGCCTGTAAGACATTCTGTCTTCATTCAATATATTAACGTGTTTATTGAATTCATTGATTTTATTGTCCAAAACTAAATTCTTCAATATATTGGAAGCTCTCAGCTTGACCAATCTTAGTATTTAAATCCATCATATAATTATGGTTAAGGGTGACAAACAAATTTGTTTAAGTATGATTTTTCAGTATATATTGCTCTACTCCTTCATTCAATTCATCAATTTACTTTAAATCAGTCTAAAATTTGATACCTAATGCTGCATTTTTTTTAAATATCAGACCAACTCTGTATCCTCTTCACTTTCTAGGCAAAATAATTTATAAGAGTAGCACTGCTCATAAATAAATACTTTAATTTTTAAGGTGACTTTTTTCTTAATCTCACGGGGTTTTCCTGACGACTATAAATATCTTACAACTATTTTATAGATTCTTAATGTGGTCTCAATGCTTATGATTTTATTTTTACCATATTTGAATTTCATTTCTTGATTTATAACTACTGTATCATTAATATTTTTAATAACTCTTTTAAACTGGTAAAAGCCGTTGCAGATAGTTTCGTTGTCAGCTACTAGCACTGCATAGTTTGCACAGCATAAAATGGCAATCACGTTTTTTCCATGTTATATCCTTTGATTTTACCCAATTTTTATTATTTCGTCCATAATAATATTCTCAGTGCTTCTCCAGAATGGTTTCCATTACCAGCTGGTATTAGTTGAGCTGTTGATTTTTTTCTTTATCCTACCTCAGAGTTGATTAGCTGGATATATATTTTCCACAGTCTTGATAAATGCATGCAGCAATTATCTCATTGCATGGACTGTAGTGTATATTGCTGAAAATAGGTCTCCCTCAGTTTTCTCCAGTACTGCCAATTTTGTGCCGTGTCAATCTAATCTGTCGAAACTCCTTTTTATATCATCCGCCCACCGTATCGGAGGTATTACCCTACCTTTGTAGGCCTGAAATCTATGACGCCATCTGCATGCCACCTAGCGTAATTTATTCTCGCCACGTGTGCGGCTCAGTTTCACTTTATAATATATGCTCTACTTTTCACAGCATGTTTATTGTTTTTTCTGGCACCTATAATGACATTTGGATTGATATTCTTAATATTCTTAATATGATATGATATTTAAAAAATTTTTGAATAACTGAACTAGGTAGACAGCTTCATAGTTTTTGTGTTACTGATAATATCATGATTATGATGCATTATGATGTAATCATTAAAAATGGCGGCGGTTAACAATTTTTAAGAGCTTTATGGTGGTTCACCATTATAAGAACTTTCATAATTAATCGAATGCCTTACACTATGATTTCAAATGTCAATTAAAAATTTATTGAATTCTATCACAATGTAGTAAACTGGAAAAATATCATTTTAAAACGTTTTCCATAAAATCTGAATATCAACTTATTAAGAGATAGTCTGTACTTTTTCTAGTCATCATTGAACAGTGAACTTTCAGAAATAGTTGAGATTGCACATGGCGAAAGATTTTTTACTGATTTTGCATATAAAATTGTATTTAATCAAGTAGGTATTAGTAAAACCTACCAATAACTAATTTTAAATATTTTGCTATTAAAACAAAGTTTTATTTTTATGGCAAACCCTACCTTTAACAAAAAGGCATATGATGATTGATAGATTTTCAGAACGTTTCCAAACCTATCGGATCATCGTCAGTAAAAATCGTCTATACAGTAATTAAAAGTAGTTACATAACAAGGTCAGATGACCCGTAAATTACATAATTAAAATAACAAACATTGTAATTATTAGGATACTAGGTCGATGATAAACGATTACATTTTTACATTACTGAATTTATACGTTTCGTTAAGAACCCAGTGCCCTAATAACTACCTTTTACTTATGTAATTTAAGAGTCATCTGATCTTGTTATGTGACTAGTTCCAATTACTATATAGACGTTTTTCACTGATAATGATCCGATAGAATTGAAAATTTATAAATCCATTTTGGATCATTTTTAAAATTTTTAATAAATTGTATACCATTTTACTCAAGAAATGTTTACTTCATAGTATGTTTTTTAAAGCTGTGGTATACAGCAAACCACTGGGAATTTCTCTTTTAAATTTTAATCTTAAATTAATTTTGTAAAATTTTCTTTCAAGAATAAACTTAAGACGTGTTCCTATACATGCTTTATACTCCATATAAAGTATTTTTTAACATAACTCCTAAATGTATAAAACTATTCAGCTTAAAAAATAAAAAAATATCTAATTAATTATAAATACTACAGGCGCCAAAAAATTTTCTTTAACCATAACTAATATCTCCCTCCTGTACATACACCGTAATCATACACTGACACTCTTTTCAACACTCTGCAGACTCCTGTCCTGAGCACATTCTCAAACCATCTTACTTGATTTTAAATGATCTGAGACGCCAAGGAATCAGCAGTATCAGCCAATCACATCGCATTTAACAAACACATAATAATCACGTTTTATCACTATTTGTTTTTCGTTGCAACTCGATAACTCGGGGAAGCACTCAAAAAAAATAAATTGTAATTTTAGTTTAGATTTTTACACAACTTGTATATTTATCACCTGGTCGACTTAAAAACGAACAAAGAACATTTTAGAATTGTAGTAGCCTGGATAATCATAAAATTGTTTAACGACAGTTTAAATGTATTTTTATAGTATGTAAATCATCTCCAGTTTAGTAACAAAGTATATAGATCAAAAAAAATACCTTAATCCTTAATCTAAACAATAAATTGTAGTTTGAGACAGTGATTATACGTTAAAAGCACTCAGTTTTAAGCTGGGCTATATTTGTCTAACATATGAAATCTTGCCTTAAGGGACAATTTAGTAGACAAAAATGGAATGATTCTGTATAAATATTGATTCTTTTTACACATATCACAAAAAGCACGAACCGTATCTAAGAATCGTTAGTATTCTTATTATTCTTCTTATTTAAAAGTATCTAAAGTCCGTAAAGTATCTAAAGTCACTAAAGTAGCATGAAAATATTAATCAAATAACCAATGGACGAGAGAAATATATATTTTAAATTAAAATTAATTACAATTTAATTATAAATACGTACAAATAATAGATATTTATATCCAAAAATGTAAGGAAGGAAATAAATAGTCCTGGCTGACTAGTTGACCTGACAAAAATAATAGTATTGTAAGGTCAAAATTGTTAAAAGCATAAAATGCACTCTTTTTTGTTTGTTAAACTTAAGGAATAAGATTATAAACTCGATATAACAACAATAATTAGAAAAACATAAAATAAGAAAAACAAATTACCTACAACTATTATTCAGATAAACAATAAGGTTATGAAAATGGTTACATGTGTGTTTAAAAATAAAAATTTGTTGTCCTCTTTAGTGAATAAGGTCTCGTCATCCTAATTGTCTGCTAGATCCATAACTATTGTTTTCTCTTCGTCGTAAGTAACAAGCTTTGTCCAATCATCTTGTATCAATTTTCTATGTGATTTACACAATTAACCCAAACTTTTGATGATACTTCACTTAGAACATTATTCCATACTGTTTTGAATACTGTATTTCCACGTCCATTTTCTCCAATGTGACAACCATAGCACTATTTACAACTTCCTAAGACCAACTCTATTCGATTGCAATGATAGTAATATGGAGATTGTCATAACACCTGATGCTCGTGTCTTTTTTTTTCAGTTGGAAAGAATCTTTTTTTAAATTTATGTTTTTTAATTGTTACCATTCTTTTAAGTCATGTTTTGTCTAAAAAGGTAAAGACAATTTTTCTATCAGAGAACTGTGGTATTAGGTATTATCCATAATAATTTTCTCCATAATAATAAGACCCATTTTTTAAAAAAAACTTTATCGATCAAATCATAATAGTCTGCATTCTTTGAATTGGTGGAAAATAAGAATCCAGCATCTTTAACAAATCTGGTTCTAATTCCAGCATTTAAAACAATGAAGCACTTACTAGTATTTTGGTGGCATTTCCAATACTTTTTATAGCCATGTACGTTTATACGACCTTTTTAAAAATATCCGAGTTTTGTACAAAAAACCGGACTGAAGTGGGCTTGGACTTAAATAATTTTTTATAATTATAGTACCTTAAAAAGTATAACCATTTAGAAATAATATTTGGCTTTACGCAAAGGACCCTCCATTATTTTCAATCTTCTATAAAAATCCACTATATTTTACAAGTCGCCACAAACTTGTATTAGAAGCAGTGTATATTTGGTTTTTTTTCAGTTCGACATTAAGCAAGTGAATTGTAACTTCTTGCTTTTTTACTTTTATATAGTATACAACATTTTTAGTTATTTCTGTTATAGAATCCTTGATGTCTTAAGTTTTTATTTTCGGTACAGAAAGAGATACTCCGGACGTTATTACAACATTGTTTAAAATTTTCTCCTTATTTTTAAGTTTTATTAGTATATATTTAAGTCTTACACTATAATCACTGTTAAAGCGCCCACAACACGCTGACATAATTTTGATAAATCAGATATTAAAGGTCCACCGTTTTGTTTCCACTTTTAAAAATCCTTCAATAAATTAAGAACAAATTCTCGATTTTACCCAGAAATAGTACTTCCAGGCATTTTTGCTATTGCACTACGTCAAATGTTTTTAAAAGTTTTCCTATGGTTTGACATCTTTCAAAAATACGTTAATGGTATAACTGAACTTACTCCTATTGATAAACAGATCGAACGATAATATTAGACAACATAAAATACCGCTATTTGGTTTAAACTCAAACCTTTTATTAGAGGTTGATGATGATGATGAACAAAAAAGATTTTTACATCTTATCTGTTTTAACCACCTTCAAAATGGTAATCAAACAGTAAAATAGTTTGTAAAACTAGGCTATCTTCTAATAATAGATAAGTTTGTAAAACTACAATAGATTTCACTACAAGAAAGACCAGAATATTCTATAGAGTTGTTAGAGTATAGAGTTGTTGTAAAGGTAACGTCAACTGTAATCTGAATAAAATTTGAGAATAAATAGCAGAGTAAGAGCAATATATTTACTGTTTCTGTTAAAACAGTGAAAGTAAAAATGGTATACAGACCCACAAAAACAGAATGAAAAATTCTGAAATCAATATTCGTCGTAATTCCAAAGAGGTAAAACTCCAGACGTTGCGAATGTCACAATCTTATCAGTTTAATAAGCTATGTGCTCACTGTGTTCATAAAGGTTATTAATAGACGTATTTTAATAATTCTAAAAAGAAGATAGAAGACATTCAGTGTGGTTTCAAAAACGACTTAAAAAAAAGGAGTACTTTGTGCAGATATGATACGACCAAAAAAGCAATATCTTTATTTGCTATAATATTTACGAAATAGACGTTAAAGAAGATTGCACTTACTAGCAAATATGAGAATTCTGTAATAATTATTCTGGAATTAAAACGCAAAATTAACGATTAGCAACGACTTGTACTCAAAACAAATGGAAATAACTAAAGGAGTATCCTTTTCACACTGCTGTTTAACATATATGTGGAAAACTGTTTTTTTTTAAGTGTAACAGCAGGATAAAAAATGTATTAAAATACCTATACAAATATATACGATATGCTGACATCACTGCTAGCGTAACAGAAATCATGGAATGGCTACACGATCTGTGTCTGTATCTATAGAGTAAGGAGGGCGAGTTAGGTCCCACAGCACTTAGACAATTGTATTAATGATAACTCCGGACATTCACATAGGACATGGTTTACAGTTTCGTCTTCTCGTTCACACTTTATGCATAGAAGTGTGTCTGCTAGCCCCAGTGTGTGAAGGTATTTGCTTAGTTGACATTGACCAATTAAAAAACCAACTGTCAAGCGTAGGATGTTCCTGGTAATTTCCAAGCACTTCTTTGAAGCTGACTTTTCAAGGTTACTTAGTGTTCCCTACCAAGTATACATCCAAAAAGATCCCCAGATCCTAAGAATCTTAGGCCTGCCACATTTCTACCCAAATATTCAGCAATTCGGTTCCCTATTATTCCTGTTGTGTCCTTTTATCCACCTTAGGATGATATTATTACCATCCGAAGCTTAAGTTAGTGACTCGTGACACTCCATTACAACCCTGATGTGACACGTGGTCTATTCAAAGTTAGTGAATATCACTAATAAAACTCAAGATAGAGTAGGAGAGAAACACAGTTTTAATATTAAGATTGCAAAACCAAAGTTCATAATAATCAGTAGACACTTCCATATTCAAGCGTGGTTAAAAATAAATATCCTACCAAAGTTGAGAAACTTAAATATGTTGTGGTATATACTCGGTTTAAAAATGCATGACAGTACAGTTTTATGGCATAAGATAACAACGGTTCTTCTTTTTTTTTTCTTTTTATGTGACATGACTGTCTGGTTTTTAATGTGCCTCCAATAAGTTGTAGTTCCATTATTTTCGTGGTTTTCCTACTGATCGCCTTTCTATTTTGGAACCGTCTCTTGGCGTCTTTACTACTCTAAAGGTCATTTGGCTTAAATTATAATTCTATTCTATTATTTTATTTCTTACCAAGTGTTTTTATCTCTGCTATTTCTAACATTCTTTTTGTTTTCTCTGTGTTAGGTCGTGTTTCTACCACGTATGTCATTATTAGTCTGATGACTGTTTTGTAAATTCTGCTTTTCATTTCTTTTCTGATATTTTTATTGCTCAATATTGTTTCATTTAGTTAACCTACAGCTCTGTTTGCTCTATTTACTTGATCATCTAATTCTGTTTCGAGCCTTCCGTAGCTAGTTGATGTGATGCCTAGATATTTAAACTGCATCATTTTTTCTTTTTTAGGGAAATTAACATGTTAAATTTTCTGGCGGTTATATTAAATGGGTGCAGCATACGTTGTAAATCATCTTTACCATGAGAGAGTAATATTACGTCGTCTGCATAACAGATTATTTTAGAAAAATTATAAATATCAATACCCTTTTATCTTAGATTAAAAATAATATGACTTCGAATGCAATACAATACAAAATGCAAATTAGTGGGTTGTAACTCGATTTGGAAATGAATGTTAAGACAACTTTTATGACAGAATATTATAACTATCTTTACAAAGGACTGTTTAAATTACAAAAAATATAAGTATGATAAAGCCAAGTACAATGGCCGGATTGGGATGAAGCGATGATCAGTGGGCCTCAAACAGTTGTTTTTTTTTAAATTGTTTACCACGTAACTTGAAAATTAAATTATTAAATTTCCTATATTTTTAGTAAAAATTTTATTCTATTTCTATATATTCAAATGAAATGAATATAATATTTATATATAAGTTACTTCACACAATAAAATTTATTTTAGTATGGTTAATGACATTTTAAAAATTGTAATTGTTTAGTTTACTAGTATATTGATCAACGAGCATATAACGGTAGCTACTATTCACGCAGATCAGAATTACAACGCAACCCACGGCGAGTGTCTTAAATAATTTGAGTAAATAATAGGCTTTATATACGAGTAGAATACGATACTTTGTCCACGACAGTCAAACAAATTTATCCAATTTAGGTATTCAACATCTTTTTTATGAAAATATTGAAACTACTTAATATACTTAACACTAATTAATAATACTCAATATATTAAATAAATTAAATACTAATTAAACTTAAACTAAACGTGAATCAATAATTTTTCATTATTAATATTTGTGGTGATGTTTGCGTTTGCACATTGGTGTAAAGTGATAATTAAATTATTACTTATTATTGACTGTATGGGTCCCACATTTAAAGCATTTCTTTTTAACTTTAAAGCGATAGAATGCAGTATTCAGTACTATTATGGATGGTTGCTCTAATTTTTTTCACGAATTTTCTTTAATCCATTCTTCAAAAATAAATGCATCCACATTTCTGTGCTAATCGCATGTATCTTTGTGGATGAAAAAATTAAATTGTAGTTATTAATAAAGCCGTCATAATTCCCGGTATTAAGTATTATGTATATTTTATTATTACCGTAACTGCTAGAGAAATAGCATTTAATGCTGCCATCGTGCCCAGATGATTTTGCAATATTTCCTTTAGTGAATATCCAAATTTTATCTAAAAATACAACTTTCCTTGAATTATCAGGGATTTGATTGTTTATGACATGTGTTTTCTTAAAAAATGTTACCGTTTTGATATAATATTTGAGAGTTCACACAATACATGTCTATTATTTTCTGTTTATATCGAAACCTAAATGTTTCACCACTCTCGACAATCTGGTTAAATTAATATCGCATAATTTAATTAATAATAATTTTTGTTACGTGTTCTTTAGTATTAGACATAGAGTGTATTATGTTTAATTTTAAATTTAATTGATTGGGTTCAATATAAAGTTTTTGGATGACAACGATTTCTCTTACAGTAGAGCACATTTATCTGAAACCGCGAACAAGAGAAGCGATAGAGAGGATCATTTATGCGGCGTTGCCTAATCGATTTTTAATTTTATCATCGATTATCTTGTCTCAGTTTGTTTTTAACTGTTAAATAATTAATACTCGATAATTACAGTAATGGTTTTATAATATATTTATTATCAGAGCACTAATATCAAAGTTGTTGGAGGTAATTGATAAAATATAATTATTTGGTTAAAGTATTTGTGATGATTATTAATATGAACAAAAGTCTGTTAAATTAGAAAGCTAATAATAAGTTATTTAAGCAAAATTTGCTTACCAGTTGTTATTTAAATATCATCAAAATCTTTGTTTTCGCTGTCAGAATTTGATTGAAAATCGTCGCTGTCTAAACCTTCGTCTATATTGATAACCATATTATCCACGACTATATCGATTAATGGCTCTTTTGATATTAATTCACGTTCAGTTGCGATGACGTTTTCAGTTATTTTTTTTTTTTTTTCGTTCTGCCACAGGAAATGTTTAAAAAAATTCGTCCGATAACTGTTGTATTGACGTAAATGTAAAGTTTACATTTATGGCTCCCGCAAAAGATTTCAAAGCTGCCCAAACTATTTCAATAGGGTTTAGATCGAAATGGTATGGAGGGAGTCTAAATACATCATGTCCTTGTACTCGTATAATTTTATCGATTGCATATTTTACACACGGAGGTTTATGTAATTTTACTATGTTAAACATCTAATAAAAAATATAATACAAGATAACTGCAATATGAAAGTACTCAAAGCAAAAAACTCAAACGGCACAAGAAAAATCATAGAAATAAAAAATGAGAAAAACGTCACCGTCCGAGACAGAAAGGAAATAAGCGAGGCCATTGAAAAATTCTACACTAAATTATACTCGGCAAATACACAACCACAACAACGACGTACTGAACGAACAATAATTAACACCGGCTCAAAAGAAATACCGAACATAACCGACTATGAAATAAGAATGGCCCTAAATCAACTAAAAACGAATAAATGTCCGGGAGAGGATAAAATTACAGTCGAAATGTTGAAAATCGGTGGAAGAAAAATAGAACAGGTATTAAATATTTTATTTAATAAAGTAATTGATGAAGGAAAGATTCCTCAAGAATGGTACAACTCCGAAGCCATTTTACTATTCAAGAAAGGAGACAAAGCAAACATCGAGAATTACCGACCAATATCCTTGCTCTCACATCTGTATAAATTACTAACTAAAATCATAACCAACCGCCTAACACATAAGCTCGATTTCTATCAACCTATCGAGCAGGCTGGATTCAGAAAACATTTTAGTACCATAGACCACTTGCACACCGTAAGAACACTGATAGAAAAATGCACCGAGTATAATGTTCCAATTCATATGGCGTTCGTCGATTTCCATAAAGCATTCGATTCCACCGAATTATGGGCAGTGCTTGAATCTCTAGAAAATGCACGTATAGATTCAAGATACACTAACATAATTAAAAACATATATGAAAATGCCACCATGCAGATGAAGCTGGACGAAAGCACAAAAACTAATCCCATAAGACTACAACGGGGAGTAAGACAAGGAAACACCATCTCTCCCAAACTATTTACCCTTGCTCTAGAAGACATTTTTAAGAAACTAGAATGGAGCAATAAGGGTATCAACGTCGACGGATCATACTTAAACCACTTGCGATTCGCAGATGACATAGTTTTAATAGCCGATAATATCCAAGAACTAAATGATATGTTAAAACAATTAAATGCAGTTTCAGGAGCGGTAGGCTTAAAAATGAACTACAGCAAAACAAAAATACTGAGCGGAGACCAGACAAATATAACAATACAAAATCATACCATAGAAAATATTAAACATTATGTATATCTAGGTCATGTTATCAAACTAGGAGAACCAAATCAAGATGCTGAAATTAAAAGAAGAACACAACTGGCATGGGGCGCTTTCAGCCAATTAGCATATATCTTGAAAAACACAAAAAAAACAAAAAAAACAAAAAGGTGTATAACACATGCATACTACCAGTTTGTACTTACGGCTTGGAGACAGTAGCCCTTACCAAAAAATCTGCTAAAAAATTAGAAACAACGCAAAGAGCAATGGAACGAATCATGCTTGGAATATCACTAAGAGACAAGATTAGAAACACCGAGATAAGACGTAGAACGAAGATTAGGGATATTGTGGAAGAAATTGCAAAAATGAAATGGCGCTGGGCAGGTCACGTAGCCCGATATAATGACAACAGGTGGACACGGAGAATTCTAGAATGGAGACCAAGGACGACAACAAGAAGCACGGGAAGACCTCAAAAAAGATGGGTAGATGACATAAGAACAGTGGCAGGCAAACAGTGGATTAGATTGGCGCAAGATAGAAAAAGATGGAAGCAATTGGGAAAGACCTACATTCAGGAGTGGATGGAAAATGGTTGACAAAGAAGAGATACAGATCAGGCTTCAACATAGAAGCATTATATGGAATATTTCTTTCTCGAAGCCATTCCTGCATAACACACTTCTTCGATGAGGATGTAGGACATTTATCTTCCTGCTTGTTATGGTATAGTAACACTATTACACTATTTGGAGGCAATTTACGTAAACATTGTTCTTCAACCATTTTTTAAAATTTGTTAAGTTCATGTCATTATGATAGTCTTCAGATTTTAATGTCGATTTTCACCTCAAATAACATCCTGGAACAAAACCTATTTAATTTCCTGCCCCAACAATAATTAAACGCTTTTGACACGGATTTTCTCCAAGTCCATTATTACTGGTGTCACCCCAATTGTTTTTAAATATATGACTCTTTAATAAATAAGTCTCGTCAGTAAACACCATAAATTTATTTGCTTCTCTAGCTTCTTTAATATTCGTTAGATATTGCAGCCTTAAATATCTTATTTCATGTTTTTTATCAATATTGTTCCATTGTCGACTCTTTTTTTTTCAACGAAACCCAAGCTTAAAAAATTCTCTTCTCATGCTTTCTCTACTTCCTGTATAATTAAGTTCGCTTACAAATTCCTAATGAATTTTCTTAATTGTGGTAACTTGTTGATCACTAAGATAGAAATATATATTTGTCTTCGTAAGATACCTTGATCACATGCATCTAGCTGTATTTTTGAGGCCTTTTTTGTCGTTTGTTAAATATGAAGAATCCAAGGCTCTCTCCATTTTCAACCTCACGACCCTCTTTAGCTATTTTTTTGACGCTAGATAAATTGATACCTACAAACATTTAAATAAACTTTTTCTCTTATTCGAATATTTCATATCTTTATATAACAACACCTCGTTTTATATTTGATTTATAACAAAAAAGAAATTTGTTCTAAAATTTTAAAACATAACTTATTTTTTATAATATAAATATAACATCAATTTACCTATTAAGCAGCTACTGATTTCTTTCTGTTTCCTGTTGCGTAAATTTTAAAACAAAGTATATAATTTCACGAGCTTGTGCACTCAGAATCTGATTTTTTACAGCACGTTATTTATTTTAATAAAAAATTATTTCACCTCTTAGTTTTTGACATCAAAACTGCACAAAAAAATATTTTAGGAATTACGAAGTTATCTGACAACGTTGCAAACCCAATAAAATTGGTGTCCAATGCTAACTAAATGGATAGTTATGCTTCGCTCACTTTTAAACAACTGAATAGTCATTCGTCGATATACCGGATAGAATGACCTTAAAGGTTGCAGCTATTTGTGTCGATCTATACTTATATTAATTGTGACATTCTTACTTATGCTGTTAGTTTTCCGTACGGTCCTCTAGAAGATACCGCAAGCATCGTATGTGCGTCTCTGAGCGGCCATAATAGAGTCAATTATTTTACTGTTATTTTTTTTGCAAATTAAAATAACTTGCAGTTTCAGAACTAAACGCCGTTCTTTTGGAGATAAAACTCTACATTTTGACAGGTTCAACAAAAACCCAAAAATATAGCTAAGTCTATTGCACAAATTTAGTGTCTGATATTACATTTACAAAATTTTATTTAACTCTTAGAAATTATTGCCTAAATTAGGTGTAACAGGTTTTAAATTTGTTTATTTATATACATAATACTAATCGCTTATGCCTACTCAGAACGATATACCTCTAAATAATCAAGTTTTATTTATGTAAACTTTTTATATATGTAGAAATGGAATTACGCCATCATGTGACATTTTATTACTTTTAGTAGTTTTAAGGAACCTTTTTTTTATAATTATATGTTCTTTTAAAATAAAATAAAATTAAATAAAAATCATTAAAACATTTTTGTTCATAAATTTACTTTATAAATAAGATACATTTCATACTATTGCAATCAAACATTAAAACGAGAACATGTTGAGTTGTGCTGACTGACACAAAAGGATAGTAAAATATTAAAAGTAAGGATATCGTTAAGGATATCTTAGCTTACCTGGTCCGCTAGTAATAAAGGTATTAGAAGTTGATACTCAACCGGCCTTCGTACATGGTTTTTACCATATCAATACATTCTGGTATCAGTTTTGTACAAGAATTAATATTATCCGAATATAATACAACATAAATTGCAACTAAGCACTGTTATAAAAATTATTATATCAATAATTTTTATAATTTGAAGTATTGTTCATTATAATACCTTATTTCTACAATTGCTGTTTCTCAAATATATCCTTTAACGATAGATTAATAATTTAAAATATATTTTGTCTTAGCCGGTGATTATTTATTCTGATTATATTTTTGCTCTTATTAGTAGCACAACAAAATTTTCCACTATCGCAATAAAAGAAAATAGGTATACATGGATTTAATATAATTGATAATAAAAATATTTTAAGAATTTTAAAAATTATCTCACTCAACTAAACTCTATCAATAGACATTTTACAAAGAAGATATTCATAAAAATTGTTCGTTTTTAATCACCAGGTATATACTAACAAATCTAACATACTGCTGTACATATAGCATCAACAACCCACTACACTTACATTCAATGGTAGAAGTAGCTTAGGAGGGTCGAAACAAAAGGCAGAAAACTTCTATTCTAGTATGATGGACACACATACAAATACTCGTATCTTGTCGGCCGACTTCTTTGAATCCGACAATGATACGGAAAATTACCAACAAGACAAATACCATAGTTTTAGTAGATACTCGAATCATAAATCAAAAGACAATTGGTCATACGGTGCCGCTACTACTGCTGGTATTAACTCACATCGGTACTCCCTACCAAACGATAATAAATATACAAGGAAGTCTGAGCATAAAAAATATCATAAAAAAGAAAAAGCAAGGCCGAAGCCATTGCAATTTGAGCACGAAAAGTACTATGATCATGTGTTTCCAAAGAGAGATGTTAGAATAGGTACTGATTTCTTTTACCAACCCAACAGTTTAGATCATGCAGAATTGTAAATATTTACTATAATTAACTTGCCTAGCTTTTACGAATTAAGAGATTATTATAGCCATAACAGAATTCGAAATTTTTCTTTTTTTAAACATTTGTTTACCTGTAAATATAAGGTTATATATAAAATATAACAAAATCATATTAAACTATTGGCATTAAAAGCTACTTTCGTTGTAAATCATACATCGTTATAAAAAAAGTATGGTTTTTTATGTGAGTTCAGTTAATTGATTAATTAGCGTTTACAGTTGGATACATTTGATATGTGAACATTGCTTGCTAAATATACAGTCGAGGCTTCTGAATCATGCTCTTTCAATCATATCTGGGTCCTAAATTTGTTGTCATTATATTTGTCACCTCTATTACAAGATTATGGTGAGACATCATAGAGTTGGGTAACTTGAACTAGTAATTTTTCACAGCCATGAGTAGTGTCGTGTGGTTCACCTCATTACTAATGAGTCTTGTTTGCTTAGTTTTTTCGACCAGAATATATTAATTACGTTTCAAATCCTGTTTTCTTCTCTTGAGTATACTAACTTTGCCATCATGGGTAAGCAATTGTGTTCTTACCTTATTGAAGAAATTCCCATTGAAGCTACTAAGTAATTTACTAATCTTTTTTTGAGTTATATACAATGCGTACTGGGAAATCTCCTTGCCTGGGACCTCGTCTAATTTTAAAATTTCTAGGATGTGATTTTAAAAAGCTATGGACGGACTACATTGTCACATCTCTGTTTGTAACCTATAAATAATTGATGCACTAGGATTTTGTATTTATTACTCTTTTCAAGAAATTTGCCTGTTATGAATATCTGATCTATTATTGACCTTGCTGTTTGACAGCCTCGCTAATAAACTCCTAGCGGTATTTCCCAGCGTTTCAATTTATAAGGTTTTATGAATTGGAACGCCCCAGTCTATTCCCTGAGCATTCGCTCTTTAATCCCTATTTGTTGAATAGTTACGTAGATTCATTGCATATTTGAGGAGCTCGGCGACTTAAATCTTCACGGGAGTAAATAAGCTATGTGCCTCTTAAAATCTGCGATTTAGTGGAAGAGTCTATAAGATTTAGCATCAGCCCCTCCACCAAAATATAAGGTTCATTCTGCTAGTTTTTGACACTTTTTGTGGTGGGCGTAGAACGGCTAGTTGGATCGTGACGTTTAAGGTTGTCGCAGGATATAACGAATAGAATCCGACAACAAAGAAACATTAAACATGGGAACATACCAAAGGGGCTTTAGACAGGTATCTTTGCTACTATCGAGCCAATCGGGCAAAAATGAGCAGAATGAATCCCGATTTTGGTGGAGAAACGCATGCTGATTCATATCGGCGAATCCACCAAATCGCGTTTCTATATTGATTTTCATTATTTTTACTTCCTTTATTATGTCCCAATATTGATTCTTAAGGAGTGCTTCAAAACATGTTGCCATATTTCAAGCACATTAGGAGCTTTTGCCATGATTTGACCACTACTGTCTCGGATTTATATTCGGTAATACTTGAAACCGTCATTGTTCCTGTATTACCTATCGTAGATTTCACAAAATATTCTTCCGTTTCTATTCCTTTATGGAGGGTTTTGGCTCTCCAATTCGTCGTTCTATTGCGACTGTATATTCTTACTCTAACTATTCTTGTCGCCTGATTGATTTTTTAAATATTAATACTTCTTTAGGAGCTTCCTTAATAATTTAATGTAGGTCTAATTTCTCCCTGATAAGCCATCAATAT
The DNA here is from genome assembly GCF_040954645.1 of Diabrotica undecimpunctata. NCBI lineage: Eukaryota > Metazoa > Arthropoda > Insecta > Coleoptera > Chrysomelidae > Diabrotica > Diabrotica undecimpunctata. The sequence goes on along the minus strand of NC_092803.1, from coordinate 123,691,976 downwards.
ATTTCTTCTTAACGTCAATATTTCTTCCACTCTTTATTAAGATTGTTTTCCACGTTTGTTTGGTAAATAGTCCATCCACTTCAAACATCTTGTTTGTTGGTAATATAATAATTCATAATTGGCAGTATCATCAATCTTTATTCGGACAAGACTAAAATAAGATGATTAAAACGAAACTCTTCCCATTTGGCCACATCGAGAACAAAATATTTTTTCAAATTCATTGTGTGTCCATTAATATGGTTTTATTTTGTGTAACATATTGATCTCTACTCAATCGGCAATCAAACAATTAATTACTAAATTCTTCAGTAACAAATCTCGATTTATTAACAATTAGAATAGTGCCATTTCAAGTTTTATGTCCCTGGGGTTTATGTTTTTGATTAGAAATAATGTCGCTATAGTACTAACGGGACTCCTGAATAAGTTTTGTTTCCAAGAATAATACAAAAAGCGTAACAATTCCTATATTAAAAAAAAACGACGAAAAGTAGAAGTATAGAGCAATATTCAACTTTTTTGTTTTTAGTACATTGGAAAAATATTATCTTAACCAGTTAAAGTCAAAATGGGATGATATAAACAACAAAAAGTTTTGTCCAAGATTTTCTGAAAAACCTCGTTTTTACTTATTAACCGTATAATGGATCTTGAGCGTTTAGCAATATTTTTGAAAAATATAATAAATTTTATTTAGTGAATTTTGCTTAAGACTTTTCTTTCTTATAATATTATCTAGTTGTTGGAATTGAACATTAAACTGTCTATGTACACTTCATAAAACACTACATAGATTAATATACGGTATGGATATGGAACATACTAATATAGAAATATATTTCATAATTATTATCTAAGTTTTAATGGAAATATAGAAATACTGCGAATAGTTTCTTAATCAAATTTAAAAACTTAACCAATTTATATACTAAAGACAAAGACTAGTATTTTGAACAAGTTCGTAAAAGTATAGGCAAGTGATATCTAACTCAGAGTTTTCAGAAATCATTCACGTATAAAAATGACAATAAGAAAATATACAAAAACATATATTTACTATAATATGCTAAAAAGAAGATATCAACTATAAAACTGGCTTTAAATTACGTTTATTTATAAAACAAGTGAAATATTTTTGTAACTCGTCTATACAAATTGCTTAAAAAGATCAATTGAGATCGCAATAGAGACGTACCTACTCAATATTTTTGAATAGTTTCTTTAATTCTATGCAATATATGAGTCCAATATTAAAAAAATCTGCGGTTAAAATAAAGTCGATTTTATGTATCTCCCTATTCCGTGTAACAGCAAATGTTTGTATATTACCTATTTATGAGACTTTGTAGGGATAAAATATACACTATTTGATTCAGATTGTTGCGACACTTAAGGCACGAACTTTATAAATTAGGACCCTAAAATCATAAAAGTACATTGAATCAGCTTTAATTTTAACTTTTATAAGTTTAATTTCGATTTATGGTAATTGGATAATTGGTACTTAAATTAAAAAAAAGTTTATGAACATGGCCATATTTTTAGTAAAAATGCTTATATGCTAATATTTAAATATATTAAATTTAACCTTTTTTAATCTTCAACAAAATGAAAGTTTTTAAGACCAAATCGGTCTATTTTTTTTGCTAAGATATGATAATTAGTTTATCCCAAGGCAAAAAAAGTAAAATGCTATCACTTTAAAAAAATGGCAAGGAATTAATCCAAGGCCCAATCCATTCTCTTCTTAAAGACATATTTTATTATATTATTATAATGTAAAACAAAACCTAAAAAATGTTTTTACTACTTATTTATTACATTAGAAATATGGTTAATTTTTTTAACATTCGAGCGCTCTCTAAACATTGTATCAGTTTGCAACTCACGGATTATGATTGCTGGCTTCAAGGCCTACAGATGCATATTTTTTATTAAAAAATCACTGCCACTTTATTTGCAACAATTAGGAAACGAAAAAAACACGCTTTAAAGTAGATTTATACATATCTGTGCCGTGTCCGCTTCGTGTGAGTGCCGGATCTGTGTATTTTAATGTTATATTTACATACAACCGCATTGTAGTAATGCGGTTACATATTTCTGTGTAAAAGATAGTTGAAAATATGGCTACTTGGATAGAAGATCTTAGCGTGTTGGCATTATTTCTTGATGAAGAGAAAGATCAACAGCGGAAAAGGCGGAAACAAAGAAATATAGTGGGCATTCTATGTGAAAAAAAAAAGACAAACTGAAGGAGAATTTAAAATACACAGAGAATTATTGGACGATGAAACAAGATTTCAGGAATATTTTAGAATGTCGCAGTACTCTTTTCTTATCTTTTTTCTTTAATACATATAAAAATATATAACATACTAACCGCACAACATCTCTTGCTTGTCTGTTTACCAACACTCGAGGTCACAAAACCATAAAACCGTGTTTGTACAAGTCCGTGCGGTCCGTGTCATTTCCGTACATCGACAGTGCCGGAAACAAAAAATCGTTTGCACGGACGGGCTCCGTCCGGAAAACGCCAATCTATAAATATACTCATAAGAGTACATTATTGTTTTGTTTTTGTCGGACACTATCATAATACGAAACGTACACGGCACGGATATGTATAAAGGTCAATTATATATATATATATATATATATATATATATATATATATATATATATATATATATATATATATATATATATATATATATATATATATATCCGTGCCGTGTCCGTTCCGTGTTATGACAATGCTCGGCAAAAAAATATTAATGTACTCTTGTGAGTATATTTATACATTGGCTTTTTCCGAATGGGACCCATCCGTGCCCGGCCTGAAATTAATTCCTAACGATATTTTTGTTTTCAGCACTGGCGATGCACGGAAATGACACGGACTTGTATAAACGATTTTAAAGTTTTGTAAACGCGAGTGCTGGTAAACAGATAAGCAGAAGATGTTGTGCGGTTAGTATGTTATGGTTTTATGTAGGTATGTATTAAAGAAAAGAAAAAGAAAAAAAAAAGTTCTTTTTTTTTAAAAAGACATTTTAAAATATTCGTGAAATTTTGTTTCATCGTTTAATAATTCTCTGTAAATTTTAAATCCTCCTTTTGTTTTTGTTCACATAGGATGCACACTTTATCTTCTTTGTTTCCGTCTTTTCTGCTATTTCCCTTTCTCTTTATCAAGTAATAATGCCAACACGGTGAGATCTTTTATTTAAGCCTCCATATTTTTAACTCTCTTTTAGACAGAAATCTGTAATAACGTTCTCTTCTCTATTCGGCCCGGTACGCACCCTGCTACAACGCGGTTGTATGGAAATGTAATATTAAAATACCCGTACTCGGCACTGAAACTGAACGGACACGGCACAGATATGTATAAATCGACCTTTACGGTCATTTTATAATCTTTTAAGTTATAGCGTTTTACTGTGCACGGACTTACAAGTTGTTCCTGCTCATGAATGTCCACTTTCTCATTCACAGCTTGGGCTGTAAGTCTATGTCAGGAGCAAACCGCAGATCTAAAATCATTTTCTACTAAATAAGAGTTAGTAATAGTAATATTCTGACATTAAATTTTCTCAACGTTTACACTCTTACAAAATTGCGGAATTAAATCTTTAATTTGTTTCCTATATCACAATGAATGACAATTTCTTACATTTTAATGCTAGAAGCTAGAATTATTTTTTTGTCCCTGTTTATTTTTATATCAACGGTTTCCTTTCTTTTAGATAGACGCACTTGTATCTGTCTGTCTCTTCAGTAAATCTATCCTAGATAATAATCAGGCAGCTGGGCACCTTTCTGTTTGCAGTGAAGGGTAGATAAAGTATTCTATATTATATAAACTTTTTCGCTAATTACGAATATGTAGCTGCCCGAACTCAAAAAGTGGTACCAATTTTTATATAAATATATATATATATATATATATATATATACATATGTATATATTTATATATATACATATGTATATATATATATATATATATATATATATATTCATTTACAACTAATCTCACCGTAAAGTACGACTAAAAATACAGTAAAAATATTATATAATATGCATAAAAAGTTTATAGTCTAAAAGTTATTCCAAATTTTATTTACTATTGAAAAAAATGGAATAAACTTACATTTTCATTGAGTTAACAGGCGACGCAATAAACAAAAAACTTTTCGCACTTGCAGAATTAACAAGCACACAGCGGGCTAGTACGTGTTGACATTGTGCTTGCTAAATAGTAGCTATCTTAAATTTCCAATAACGGCTTAAAGCATGTCTAACGTCGAAAACGTACTAGTCTGTCGTGTATTTAATTCTGCAAGGGCGAAAATATATTTGTTTATTGCTTGTTAACTCAATGAAAAAGAAACTTTTTTCAATTTTTTTAATAGTTATTTGTCAAAATGCGTTCAAACTTTCTATTTATGTGCAGGTATCAGAGAAATATGCAAAAAGTTATAAGAACTAAAAGTTATGCTAACTCTTCGATTGCTCGACTTAAAAGTTTTAATAAATTTTAAACTATAAACTTTTTATATATAATATCTGGCATTTTTAATGTATTTTAGCCGTATTTTATGATGGGGCTACTAAATTAAAATATTTAAATTTGAAAATGTGTTTATAAAAATTGGTACCACATTTTTAGATAAAGGGAATATATGTTCGTATTCAACGAAAAATTTTATATAATATAGAATAATTTTCAACTATACACCCTTCCATGCACACAGAAAGGTATCCAGGTGTCGGACTATAACATACTTTATACATTTTCATAATGCTTGGAATTTTTGCTGTCGATTCCTATCGTTATAACAAATTTTCATATTTTTTTTGTTCCATTAGTCCTCATAATATTTACTCCTAGATTCCATATTTTGACTTCGTGTTATAACATAGAATAAATGTTTTGATGAATCCATAACGGATATTAAGCCATACTAGCGTTAGTGAGAAGTTTTCGTTAAAAGGCCAATTTGTCATTTTTTACTTGCACTCGTATGAGTACTTCAACCTCATGATCAGAATCGATTGTTGTGTAGTAGCCAATTTATTAAAATTTAGTTTATGTTTATGAACTTGCTTATTGCAATTGCGACTGAGAGCCATTATGTTTTTTATCTCTATATTAACTTTTAGGGAAGTTTTGTATAAAATAATAAATAATTTTGTGATTATTTATACTGCCCAAAACCCTTATATTTATTATTTTTCTTCCCACGACAGCGGAAGATTTCGTTCTTTACGTTTTATTTACACTTCCTTTTTTTATTTTATTTAAGAAATATGTCCTTTACTTTACTTAACATCTCAGTTCAAATTATCGTTTACTAAAAGCTCAAATTATACTTCAGTCTAATATATTTCGTGAACCTAAAATGTACCAATTGTTTCTTGATGAGTGTTATTGTAACAAATCAATGTAGGGAATTATACAGAAAAATTTTGCTGTCTGGCATATCTCAGTATATTTGTGAAAACTGCGATGTATTTAGTAACTGTATAAATTTTATTGTAGAAAGAGTTGTTGGTTATTAATATTTTTTTTACATCGGATATCGGTTGCAGAAAATCTTCTGCAAAGAATTATTTACACTTTCAAGACTAATGAAATAGTGTGACGTGGTTTGATTTAAAATAATGTGTTTTAATTTTTTAAATAACTGTACTTCAGTTCCGTCGATTTTTTTAATTATTGTTTTGAAAATATTTCTTAATAATAATTTTTTTTTGTGTCAATTTGAATAGGATAATATTTTTAGTTTTTGTTATTATTTTAAAGTGAATCGTAGGTTACATACTTATTTTTTCAGCTATCTATCTCTATTTATCTATCTATCTATTTCTTTCTAAGCATCTAATTCTCTTAGAAAATATGTATTGGATTTAATTAACACCTACAATAATAGACGTAATCTCTAAATACTTAGCTAAATATATTAAAAAATATTAAATGATTTGCATTCAGAAATATTTGAAACATGAGAATATTATGACTTTTTAGGCGGAAAAAATTTAGTAGAAGATGCTTAGAACATTAAAATTTAAATAATCCTTTGGGTTGTATAGGTAACCATATAGTCCAGAATGTGACGATAAAAATGGGAATAAAACCTATGAATTTTTTTTATATGCATCGATTTGCTTGAAATTTTAAAAGTAGTTAAAAATATCTCCAAGATCAGAATCTACCCTATGGCAATATGAGCTTTTCCTCTGGGGGTGGTTACCACCCCAAATCGGATGTGGAAATGTTTTATAAAAAAAACCATCGTAGTCGCTAGATTGTAAATTTAAAAACAATTTTTTTTTTTTTTTTTTTCGAAAGGTCAATGTTTTTTAAGTTATTCGTGACTGAAAGTTTACAAATTACATGTCAAGGAAGCTTGTTTTTACACGTATTTTCTATAATAACTTCAAAAATTTAAATGTTATCGGTTAAACTGTTTAAATATAAAATGAAGGTTATAAAACAAAGGGTCTTATTTTTAATTATTACGGTAAACTTAATATAAACAAAGTTATGGCTGCTAAAAAGTAGACTTTTATTTATCGAATACAAAAATCCAAACATATCATGTTAAAGAAAAGGAAAACAATAAGTTTTTCAAGGGAAACTTTGTTAAAGACATTAGAAAAACCTATAAAATGAATACTAGTAAAAGTGATTTACATAAAAATTAAGGTAAGTTATAACTAAAATAAAGTCCGCTTATATTTTTTACCCAGAAAGTAAAAAACTCATTAATGCCAAAACCACCCTAGTTAAAACTATTTGTTGTTCTTGACAATTTACTTTATTTATATGCATACATTTATATTACATTCTGGAAGTTTAACTGGTTCAGTTTTTAAAAAATCCGAATTTAAAGTGAAGACACTATTTTCAAACATTTCTCAAAAAGTTTGTTTTTTTTTTAAATAACCCAACAAGTCAATGAGATACAGAAAAAATGCTACAATACAAAAAAAACAGCTTTTTTTACTAAAGATTTTTTTTATTTTTACAGACAAAAATAAACTAGATATGATTGTTTGAATGTGAGAGACATGGTTGTATTCGCATGTGTTTAGCGCCATCTTCTCACCCTTTCAGCCCAACTCTTTTTAAAACAAAGAGCTTAACAAAATTTACTCTAGAAATAAATTACAATGCATATCTCTTATACATTTATTTAAAAACACAAGAAAACAACATTTTTTTATTTAAATATACACAAAAAAACTTATGTGTTGTATCTAATAAGATACAATGCCCATTATATAATTTCTTATGATAGAGTATGAAGCAATTTCTAGGATTTTTTCCTGACACCAGACATAAACAAGTTTTATATTTTTCACAATAAACTGTAGTTTGTCCATCCGTGCACAATTTAACTCTACCTTTATCTACTAAACTTGTTGTTGTTCTGCACTTGAACACTGAGATTTTCTGATATCTTCCAATATTGACGCGAATTTTTTTCAGTTTTTTTCCCAATGCTTCCATATCTCGACTAATCGCAACCAAACATTGTTTACTGCTATATCTATGAGTTGGCTGAATATGCAAAGATACCACCTTCTCGATTTGAATGGGGTTTTATATAGTGATATCAGCATATCAGATAGATCAACACAACCCATAATATGTATATTATATTGCCTCACTACTTGAGGATCCTGCACTTTAACTATTTGTTTATGTTCCTTACTAAATCATTTCCCTTGAAGTACGGGACTGTGAGAAATATATGAGCTAGCTAAAGTGACACATTTGATGTCGGCCCACTTGACTACTACTATACCGCTTGTGTTGCCAAGTAATCGAAACTTCCTCTGCCTTTTTTGACAAGTGCTTTGTCTGTTTCTAGCGTACAACTTTGTAGTCGGTTCCTGCGAATAGTGCCAAGACTTGACAACTGTTTCTCTTTCTTTATGTATTCTACTAGTTCTTAAGAACAGAAAAATTGTCAAAATAAACTACAGATTCGTTCGGATATGCAATTGTTCTACATAAATATATAACTACTTAAGTCCCGAGCCCCAACGATTCTTTATAACTTAAAATTTTTATAGTGTTAAAAGTTCTCGAATCTGTGTACAATAAAAAGTATACCTGAAATTCCTGTGCAAACAAACATTTAAATCTCCATTTTTTAGACGTCTTTGGCATATATTGACATAAGTTACCTGCTTTACTTCCCTTATAAGCATCATCATTTGAGCAACAGTAAATAGTGTCTCTTGTTTCAAAGACAAACAGTTTTGACGAACTTTTTCTAGTATGGTTCGAATTTTGAACAATCAGTCGCCGTTTGCTTCCATGTTGTTATCTCAAAAGTGTATGAGTCGTCTAAGCTTTTTGAATCTCATCACTGGCATTACTTCAGCGATTGTTTAATGTCGAGTTTCAAGACTCCAATAATCTCCAAAAGCAGGCATTTGTACTACACAAATCGTCTTAAAAAAATCGCTAAAAATATGTTAGAGGTGTATACTCGTCTTCCCGTGCGTAGAAAGATGGTTCTGTTGGAAATTTAATGTGCTAAAAATCAGTTTAGTCCCACCTTTATTGTTCAGACCTCTTTTTCACAGTTTTAGATCGTGAAGGTAACGGCTTGTCGTCTTCTGATTCTGTATCACTAAACGAAACAATTGGAAGCATATTAGATTTAGAGGAAGGATATTCATATTCTGGATCAAAATTGTCAGCATTATCACCATAAATCACCTCTGCGTCTGATGACTCTCCTATATCAGACATATATTGATTATCAGGAGGAAGTACTGCAATTACCTTCTTACGTGGACCGTAGAAAGTAGTGGCTGGTATCTAGAAATTATAAAACAAAACAATAAATAATCCAAATCACATCTTACTATGATTTGATTTACTAGGTACAGTTTTTGAATATCTATTTGGTTGAACAAAATAAAATTTGATAATATGTCAAAAGAAAATTGAACAATCAATGTGTACTATGGGATACATACAAAAGACAAGTGTTATTTTATCACTTGAAAATAAAATTATCGCTTCAAAATAAATCCTTTACATTTGCATTACTATGTACAAAAATAGTTTGAAATAACAAAACACAAATTCATAATGAAAATAAAAATATGATTATTTTTCACTTCATCAATAGACTGTGCGTCCGCCATGTCACTAACAACACTGACTCGGTATTTCTTAAATACGAACTGGTTTCCCTTTCGCCACCTGCTTTTATTCGTAAAGAGTGAATGTATCTTTCAGTACACATTGCCCTGTACGTGCTTAAGCCGTACATATTTTCCATTATAAACTTTATATACTAGTATATCTCTGGGTATACATTTAAGGTAATCATCCACAGGTCCGCATCATACGCATCGTACGCATCGGATTTTAGTTTGCCTTAATTTATATTTAAATGGGAATAAGCCACAATTAAAGGTTAAAATGCGTTTATTAACGTTTCAATTTCCACTTCGGAAATCGTTCTCAAAATACAAACATTAGTAAATTAAACTTTAAAATGTATAAGGTATGTCTGAATTGTCAATATAGATGAGTCAGATAAAATTAAATTATTAGAAGAATTTTTCACTAAGTAACAAAAAACAAAATTGTTTAATTTACTAATGTTTGGATTTTGAGAAAATTAATTTAAAATGCCACAAGAAAATAGCTTCAGAACAATATTAGTTTGTCTTGTATAAAAACTTATATAACTGCGTCCACTGATCCGCATCGTATGGACGGCATAATCGGCTACGCCGAACGGTTGCTTCCAGAGGCAACTTTTGCGATACGTACCGATAAGGTCATGCGGAATTCCGATCAGTGGACGCACTCCGCGCGCTCTGTCCGCAATTTTGCATAGTCGCAAGATCCAGTGGGAGCTAATCTACGGCTATTTGCATTTGACGATCGACTTGTCAACACCTGTTTTTGCATCATGGACGGATCACGATTAATTACAGTTGTGTAAGAATATAAGAAAGGTATATAACTTAGCACAGTCTAATTTGTAGCGAATTAACAAAGAAGAAGAATCCATTCTACATTTTATATTATTATTTATTGGAGTGTTCCGAAAAAACCAAAGTTTAAAAATGTCGATCTCCCCAGCTTTTTAACAAATATTTGATATTTTTAATTATTTTTAATGTATAACTTTTTGTACGTAATCAAACAACTAAACTCATTTTTAACTTTTATTTTATATATAGGTAGGTATGTTCAGAAAAAAATATTACATGCCATGATAAGTTGATTATGGGTATTAAATTATCATAAATATTATTCTTTTTTCATGTTTATTGGTCTTTCTCAAGATATCTTGAGTACTTACCTATGAAAATTATTCTCGTTAAAAAAACAACAAATTTTTCTAATTGCACGTATTAGAGTTGTTAATGATGTTACTGACAGAAGTGTAAACTTGAATGTTTACAAAGTGAATAAAACACGTAAATTATAAGAATTATTATTTAATTTTACAAATTAATACTTAATAATAATAATTTATTTGTCAAATCAATTTGAAATTTTAAGTTGGGAATAAACCGGCATACTCGCGTCGGCAAATCCGATTGCGGCCAATACGGTGGACGCAATATAAATAATTAATCCGATGTGTACGATGCGTCCGATGCGGACCTATGGACGCTTAGCTTTAAGGGTTAAAGAAGGTTCCGCTGAAAGGGCTTGAGGATGGTGCTAAACATATGCGCATACAACTTTTAACCATTCTCATATCTCGTTTAATTTTTAGTCTTTAAAAATGAAAAACAATCAACATAGTAAGTAAATAAAGCTGTTTTTTGTGTTTTTTGTATTCTCACATTTTTTCTATATCTTTTTTAGTTGTTGAGTTATTTTCAAAAAAATGGGATTTTTTAAGAAATTTCGAGAATAATGACACTTTTAAATTAGTTAAACTTCTAGAATGTAATGTTTGTATATAAATGAAATAAATTGCAAATGAACAACCACGGTGTTTTTGGCGGAGGGTGAGTTTGTTACTTTCTGCGTCACAAAAATTATAAGCGGACTTTATTTTAGTTATGACTTACCTTAATTTTCATGCAAATCACTTTTACCAACGATCATTTTAAAGGTTTTTTTTAGGACCTTTCAAAAGGTATTCGATGAATAAGAGTCTACTTTTAAACAGCCAAAGCTATGTTAATATTAAGTTTACGGTAATATTAAAAGAATCTCTTTATTTTATAAGCATTATTTTATATCCAAACAGTTTTCTGGATATAATCTAAATTTTGGATGTTATTCGAGAAAAACTACTTAAAAACGTGTTTTTTGACGTGTAATTTAAGAACTTATAATCATAAATAACTACAAAATTAATGACTTTTCAAAAAACTCCACACACGCTGTTTGTTTTAAAATCCACTATTATAGCTACTGCCATAATTTTTTTTTTTTTTTGATAAACTGATTTTACCCCCGAGTTGAGCTGGTAACCTCCCCTCAGAGAAAAAGCACATATTGGTATAGGGTAAATTTCGATTTTTTAAGTATTTTCTAACAACTGTCTTAGTTTGTTTCAAACAAATCCATGCATATAAAAAGAATTCTCAGCAGAAAACCTTCATGTCCTGGACTAATATGTTTTTCTAATTAAAGTATTGCTCTGAAGCTATTTTCTTGTGGTATTTGAATATAATTATTGTTTTTATTATATTTTACTATTAAAGTAATATCAAATATAAAATATATTTTGTATTATTATTAAAGAAATAAAAAAAGCCATCAAGTAACCAATTCTGATACACAATGAATATGTGTAACACAATGTAATGAATGATGGCAAGTGCTTGCCCTATTTAACGCCAAATGGGACGACTATGCCAAACAGCATTAATTAAATACTGTATAGTAGAATGTATATGATATAAGTAGACATAAATAAATTTCTTTGTAAATGGCACTGCATTTTCTAATAATGGAGACTAGTTTGATAATTTAAAGTAAGGCAGTTTGTAAACTTTCCAACACCGATATTATATTCTCGTGTAAATGATGTAAGTTCAGTTAATTATTGTTTCCAGCGAGTAAGCCACGTTTAAATATTGGTAAGTGAACACGCTAAAGGGTGAACGTCGAACGTTATGATTCGATGCCATTTAGTAAAGTTCTCCAGTATGTGTCAGGAGTTATGAAACTATTTTATCGATTAACTTGTGGACAAAGGTATTTGACACCTATTCGCTTTAGGAAGTTTTCGGAGTTCTAAGTTTTGAAGATATAAAAGGGTTACTGATTAGTAGATTAGTAGTGATACCAATTTACTATTTGTTCTCTACGGTATAAAAACAACTTAATCTTTTCCCCTAAACTATTAACTAGTTCTTCTTCGTTAAAATTGGTTCTTAATTATTTAATAAGAATCTCAACTATCTATATTTTATACGATTTGTTGATAGTTTGTATAGCCTTCTTTTCTGCACAATGTATCTCGGATTTCTTTTTATGTTAGTCTTTTGTTACACATTTTTATGATAATTTAGAGTATCCTTTCGTATTATTTTCCTTTTTTGTTCACCATAGATATAGCAATCTTAGATCAGTCTAGGAGAAATGAATGATTGGAGCTGTTTTTCTTAGACTGTCCTCTCACTACGTAGGTTGGCAATCATAATGACTATTTTTATTTTTGAATTTGCTGCTCTACACATATTAACTGATCTGCATTGATACAAAGCACATAAATTCTTTAACCTTTTCCCTGTATTATGAGTCTCAAAATCTTTTATTTTGGTTCTCTCATTAAGTGACCTAGGTATTCCAGGTTTCTTGTTTAATGTGGTGATTATTTCTGTTTTTTAGGTACCCATCCGATATTGTTAATACTCTTCGGTATAACCAGAGTTACAAAACCCCGATTGTTTTTAAATTGCATTTTTTAATGTCCAAGGCTCAGCTCCATATTATAATATTGAAAATATATAACACCGAATGGTGGGTGTAGGTAGTCTTATTTCCAAATTAAGATTTCTTTTACGGTAATAGTAGCTTCATTCAAATAAATGCTGATCTGGCAATCTCTTCTTGTTCTTCTTTACGTGCCATCTCCTCAATGAAGGTTGGCAATCATCACTACTATTCTAACTTTTGACACTAAGGCCCGAATGTAAAAACGAAAGAGTTCGGTTGAGCTGCATTCAAACCATTCTCTGAGATTTCTCAGATAGGACATTCTTCTTCTACCTATGCTGCGCTTTCCTTGAATCTTTCCTTGCATTATTAGTTTTAGGAATTCATATCTGTCACCACGTGTTATATGACCCAGATATTGTAGTTTTCTTATTTTGATGGAATCTAGTATCTCCCTGCTGTTCTCTATTCTTCTTAGTACTTCTTCATTGGTTATTCTGTCTATCCAGGAGATTCTCAACATTCTTTGATATGTCCACATTTCAAATGCTTAAAATTTATTGAGAAATTGTTTATTTAAAGTCCATGTCTCCACACCATACAAAAGAACAGAAAATATATTACACTTTAGTACTCGTTTTCTAAGATTTAGGCTGAGGTCTTTACTACGTAATATTTGTTTTATATTATTGAATGCACTTCTAACCTTTTCTATTCTTAGTCTAATTTCTTTGGTATAATCGTTTGTGTCATTAATGTTTGCCCCTAAATAGCTATAATTCTGAACTCGTTCTATCGTCTTATTATTTACATGTAGATTGATGTATCTAATATTTTTTCTTGATACAACCATGAATTTTGTTTTCTTTGTGTTTAGTGACAGACCAAATTCTTTACTAGCTGCAACAACCTTATCTAAAATTCTTTGTAGATCTGTAATATTTTTTGCTATTAGTATTGTATCATCAGCATATCTAATTTCACGTATCGGTAGGCCATTTATTTTTATTACTGCTACTTCATCTTCTAATGCTTTTTTGAATATTTCCTCTGAGTATGCATTAAACAGTGATGGCGACAAGACACAGCCCAGTCTAACACCTTTTTTGATTTTTATTTTATTAGTTTTGAAATTATTATTATATTATATATATATATATATATATATATATATATATATATATATATATATATATATATATATATATATATATATATATATATATATATATTATATATTATTCTTATATCCCGTGTGTCGATGTACTTTTTTCTCAGTAGTTTTATTAACGTATTATGTTTCACTGTATCACTGTATCGAATTCCTTCTTATAATCTAGGAAGAAGACACGTGTCGAATTCTTCTATAGACCCACACTTCGAAGGCTTCGATCTTACTTCTATGGATTTTTTTTTTGTAATTTATGTTTCAGCTGCGTATGTAGCCATGGGAAAGATAAGGGCCTTGATCAACCTGAGCTTAATATTTCTTGTTATTATTCGGTCTTTCCACAGTTTAATTAATTCATTATTTTTATTTTTCCGGTATTGATCTTAAATCCAAATTTATTGCTTATCCTGCCTGACCATTCGGTGATGGTAATCATAGCTTCATTCGCTGCTAGTATAAGTGGGTCATCTGCGCATCACAGGTTACTGATTTTTCTACCTCCTATAGTGATTCTTCCATCCGACTCGTCTAGTACTTTTCTCATTATGTATTTAGAATATGTGTTATATAATAATGGTGACAGTATGCAGCTATCCAGTTTGTGTTGAATGCATCTGAATATATTCAGTGTATTTAAACTTTGGCTAGCTCAAAAGGAATTAAAGACACTCGGCTTGAAATTCTTTGGCAGCTTTTCTTCATTAAGCTTTTTTCGTAACATATTTATAATGCACATTTCTTGACTTGTGATATCTAATCTTGCTGCCTTTTTTATATGAATATTACAGTTATTACATCAACTCTTAAATAGTTTTACTTGTCGTGAGATCCCGTATTTCAATAAAATATATAAATGTGGATTTCCTGATATAAACTGGATATAACCAATTGGATAGAAAAATTTTTAACTCATAATATTTGCTTTTGATAACCTTTTATGTTTAAATAAGTTGAAAAAAATTACACGGGGAATAACTAAGTGTTCAAAAGAGATTTACTTTATATTTTAACTGTTCTACTTTAATTTGTATACCTAATCCTCCATGACCATTTTAATATAAGACATTTTACGATTTACGGTAGGTATATTATTATAAAATAAAATTTTGTTTAATCAAATTTTGAAAATTCTGAGTGTAAATATCTGTACATTTATAGATTGTAAATATTATGTAACAATTAACGCTGCATGTATGAAACATTTCTCCAAATAGAGTTATGTTTTGAACGAATAGATAACTGAGGCATTTTTTTTTATTAAATTGACTTAACAACTTTTGTAGACCAGACTCATTTTGATAGTTGAAAAATTATAAAGAGGTATAATAAGAGAATATTGTATAAATCGAAAATATATTAGAAAATAATATTGTAAGTATTCAAAATTTTCACATTTTGATCTAATATATAAAAACCAATGATTTTTTGATTATAATAAAAATTCACTATTATCATCATCCAATAATATTGAGAATTTTATAATTTATAAATATATATATATATATATATATATATATATATATATATATATCAAGATATATTGATTTAATAATTGATGTTTGATTTATGATGATACGATACTTATGTCACCTAAAACTTATCTTGCAATTAAAGTTTAAAACTCTAGTTCTCAAGTTTAAGCCATGTTGTTTTGATGGTTTACGATTTCCGTTAAACATTTAGCTACATTTTATGTATGTAATCAATGAAACAGATAGATTATTTAAAGATAGTTGTCTTAGATATGTATACAGTAATATTATATAATTACTATCATATTCATTAGTTTATCTTGAATATCAACCGTATTGAAAGACCAAAGACATTTTAACTGAATTTGTACTGAACTGAAGCTGCACGCTGATTTATTTTTAAATTTTGATAATAATTCCATGTTTTATAACTACTTGGTATGATTGATAGATAAAAGTTGGGTACACTAAAGTAATAAAACTTCAGAATCAAGAATTACAACCAATAATTTTTTTTGGCCTTAGGTTTTTTTGGCCAAGATCTATTTAGCCAGAAAATTGGTTGAATACGTAAAAACAATTAAATCCTACACTTCCTTTAGATTCATGATAATTTCCTAACCGTTCTTTCATTCACTCAATTTCCTAACTTTCCCATTGATATAATCAATAAAGATTAGTTGTTTTAATAAGCTTCATTTATTGCTGAGCAGAAGTACATGTATGCGTTCGTGCTTTATTTAAATATAGAAGAAATCTAAGGTAGTCTAAAAAATGATTATTAAAGACTAAGGATGCTCTGTGAAAAAATAAAACTTCGTATATCACGAGCCAAAAATAATAATCTTTTAATTAACAATAGTAAATCTAAGATTACTAGTTTTTGAATCTCGAGTAGTTAAATTTCGTTTTTCGAGTCTTCGAGTTAACCTGTTTTTGAGATATATGAATATTACTTATATGTTTTGAAGTTTAATATTCCCCTAATTAAAAAAAAACGTTTACATACATAATAGGATGTTACCATATCTCTATGTAAGATGTAGGCATGTTTGAAAACGTTTTATAAGATATGGTATTCAAAACACCTATAATAAAATCATAAAAGATTTGGTATAACTCCCAAAAAAATGGAAAAAAATAGAAAAACTGAAAAATTTGCAACTCATAAAATATCGAGAGGAATCAGTTTAATTTTGTTACTAAGGGTTTTTCGAGGTCGCTGAACACGAGTATGATAACAGTGATAGTCCTTGAGCTATCTGATGCTCAGGAAAGGTCTCATGTCCTGGAGTATGTTAAGTTTATTTTAAATCAGTTGACAGTCATTACACGGGGGTTTTCGAGATCGCTGAGCATGAATATTTCATTGATAAATGACCTCAGAATACCTCATGTAATTTTATATGGTAGAAAATTGGTTTAAAATTTGGCTCAAAGACCATCAAAAATGTAGGAAGATGAACAATAAATTAGGATGGCAGTCTTACTACCATTTAGAGCGTAATAAGCAATATAATAAATTTCGATTCGAAGGACCACCCAGTAACGTGGGAATAAATCAATACACGCATTAACAAATATGTAATTTAATGACTTACTTTGTTACTATAACTAATTTAAGATCTGGTTAAATTTTGTTCGTAGAGTTCTTATATTTAAACCTCCAATTCACACAAGTCCGCGAAGCACAAAACATATAGCACTAATACAGTGTTAAGGTCACTAACTAGGACATAAACTAGGGATGTTTTCTTTAGTTTTAATAAACTTAATTAACAATAAGCGTTTGCGAAACGTGTACGTTTTAAAGTTTAAGCGAGACACACAATAACTATATAAAATACGCGAGAGATTTTACTTTAAAATAAAAGCGTCCAAAACTTTCTGGATTTAAGTTGATAGTAACTAATAAACGCTGCGTCCACCCTAGCTGGATTCCAATTTCTTACTAACTACATTCAAATTATAATTGCAATGCCTACCAGGGGGTGGGTGGGGGACAACTTCAAAATTTCTATTAGATAGGTTAAACCACCTTTTAAATGTTTTCTACCCGGGATTTCCTGAGTGCAAATTTTTGGTGGGTAAAAACATCTTCTGAAGTTAAAAATTATTTTACTACCAGAGGCTTAACAATACTTGGATAAATTTTTGTAAGAAATTTACTTTTATACAGTAAGTCATTATCTTTTTCTTCTTCTAATTCTATGACCGTTATCGATCGTTGGATATCATGTTGGGTACCATATTCGCTATCGTGACTTTATTGACAGCAGCTCTAAATAACGATTTAGTTGATTTTCCATACCATTGCCTTAGATTTTTCAGCCATGATGTTCTTCTTCTACCAGGAGCACGATTACCTTGGATCTTTCCCTGAATGATCAGATGTAAAAGATCATATTTTTCAGGGTGTCTCATAATGTTACCGAAGTATTCCAGCTTGCGTTTCTTTATTATATTGACCAGTTGTGTTGTTTGGTTCAGCCGTCTAAGGACCTCCTCATTTCTAACTCTGTCGACCCAGCTTATTTTCAGTAGTCGTCTGTATACCCACATCTCAAAGGCTGTCAAGCGTCTAAGGATAGCCTCAGTTAGAGTCCACGCTTCCACTCCATACAGCAGGACAGGAAAGATATAGCAAGATGTCATTCGAACTCTAAGGTCAATGTTAAGATCGTGACTGCAAAGTACGTTTCTCATTTTTACAAAGGCAGCTCGGGCTTGTTCTATTCGGCTTTTAATTTCTGCGGTTGGATCCCAGCTCTCATTGATATTACTGCCGAGATATACGAGTTTCTCTACTCTGTCCAGTGTGGCATCTTCGACTTTTATACCGTCATCCTGTATATAATTTTGTTTGCTAACTATCATATATTTAGTTTTCTTAACGTTGAGTTTTAATCCATACTGATCTCAAGTCTGTTTTATTTTGTTCATTCGATTTTGAAGGTCTTCTCCGCAAATAGCAAGCACTAAGGTATCGTCGGCATATCTAATATTATTGACGGTTACTCCATTCACAATAATATCTTCGTTTGTCTCCATCAAGGCTTCCTTAAATGTTTCCTCCGAATATAAGTTAAAAAGTAAAGGGGGCAATATACAGCCTTGTCTCACTTCTCTTTTTATATTTATTTCATCCAACAGTACCTGTTCGACCTTTATTCTTGCCACTTGATGCCAGTATAGATATGTAATTGTTCGTAGATCTTTATCGTCCAATCCAGCTGTTTCCAATATATCTAGCATTTTGTTATGTCGGACTTTGTCAAAAGCCTTTTCAAAATCGATTGCACAAATGTACACATTTTGATTTATATCTCTGCATCTCTGTACTAGCACCTGTATACTAAACAAGGCTTCTCTTGTACCCAAGCCACTTCTAAACCCAAATTGAGTATTGCTAATTCTGTCCTCTAACAGCGTGTAAATTCTGCTGTGTATTACTCGCAGGAAGATCTTCAAAACGTGACGCATCAGACTTATTGTCCGATAATCACCGCATGTCTTTGGACGATGTTTCTTAGGTATTGTGACAAATTTCGACTTTAACCAATCAGTTGGTAATATCCCAGTGTCATAAATTCTGTTAAAGAGATTACACAGAGCTTTAATTCCATTTTCTCCGAAAAACTTTAGTATTTCAACACTTACTTCATCGGGGTCAAGTGCTTTTCCATTTTTTGCCGTTTGTATTGAACGTGTAACCTCACTTTCTGTTATAGATGGACCTTATATAGCAATCGGTGTATAGTGTTCTACTCTCTCATCTTTAAATAATTCAGAAATGAAGTTTTCCCATTCTTTTAACTGTTCATTGATGTCTAATGTCTAAGTCATAATGTCTAAGTCATTATATATAGCAAAAAAAAACAAAACATTATTTTTTTAATTTGGCGCTTTTAAGCAGTTGGTAGTGCTTATGAATTGCCAGGTGACACATGTTATAATCTTTCATTGCTTCCGCCTTTTACTTTCACGTGTGGTCTTATACTTCTTTTCTTACACGTACTATTAGACAGATATTCTTCAAGTTACATAGTTAACTTGTATTTTTTTCACTCGCTCTATTTGAAATTATTAGAAAAATCACCATTTTTTTTTTATAAAAATTTGGATGTAAAAGAATGGCCAGATGTGCAATTTAGCATGTAAAAATTGAGTCCAATTACGCGAATATGGTGAACTACAAAGAAAATCAATTAGAGCATACAGAAGAAAGTAAGGAAGAACTAAATTTAAATGATATGATTATTTGTTAATCTTTTTTTACTTAATAAAAAAATTAAAAAAAAAATTGTATTTATATTTAAGAAATCATATTTGAACTTCTATTTGATACCGCACTTTCATAAAAATTTTAAATAACAAACTAACCTAAATCTTGAGGAGACGAGGTCCACCCTGAGCACGAGATACCATGAAGACCATCGCCGTCGTATTATTCGTGTTCAGTAACAGCAAAACTTCCGAGTAATGTCTTCTGACTGATTTCGAATAAAAATAATATAAAATTCCAGAAGACAAAGTTAATCCTGGGCACCAAGTTGCTCAAGAGAACGCTCGGGTATCGTCGTTCTCATCGTGTTTAAAGAATCAAAAACTCACGTGTAACAAAATTAAACTCCTTCCTGTCGATATTTTCCAAAGTGTAAATTTTTCATTTTCTATAAACTTTTTAAATGCATTTTTCTTATGCACAAAATGCAGTTTTCATTTTATAACCGTGAATTTTATTCGCAAATTTTCTTTCCCGAATTTCTACACTTTCCCGAATCGAATGCAAAATGTTGCATAGTAATTCATCTTGCTACGAAAAATTTGTAAGTTTAGTGCTTTATTACCTTGACTAATACAAATCTGACCTTAAGTGACTTAAACAACAGTAATAAAAAATGTGTCTACCTATATTAATTGCCTAGGTATTAATTTGGAATATATAGTTTCTAACATATTGTATTGTATAAACTATAATAATATGCACTTATTAACTGTTAGTTGAAAGACACAATGACCAATTTACCCATAAATTGTTAATCAAAAAAGAATTCTCGCCAACCTTCAGAAACTGTTCTCTTCCATTGACGGTGAAACATATTTTGATTGATTGCCAGTACTACGAAGAAGAAAAAAGAAAATATGGAATCTTAAATGAAATCGAACTCACCTTAACTATAAACACCGAACATGTATTAAATTATTTAAAAGATTTTTGTTTATATACATCTATTTAATGTAAATAAATCGAACTCTTGTGTATGTTACTCCACTATTAACCCTGCATGGTTGATGTGGATTATATGTTCCTAAATAAAAACAAAAGAAAAAAAAAGTGACCTATTTGACAAACATTTATAGATAAAAATCATATTTCAGACGTCATATTACTTCATTACAGTCTTACATTTATACACTATCAGTGTGAGATTTTAATGTTAAAATCAATTGGAACACACTTCATACATTATCTGACTACCGCCACGGGGTCCAATTAGGTATAGAATTATAAACTCCGCGGCCAGATTAGAATCAGTAGTTCGTGTTCCGCATTTGCACTCTCGTTGCAGAATGAGTTCAAAACAAGTTTTTTACTTGGTGGTCAGTTGGAAGAGAAAAATGTTTGCAAATATGAGTTTATTTATACAAGATCTATATATAGATTTCCGTTTTTATTTAGGTAATAAGTGAATTTTAAACCTCAAATTTTTGCTCGTTTTTACACTATAGAAGAGGATCCAATTAGGAAATTACTTCGTGTATAAGGGCTATTTTATAAATGGAATTTTATTTATAATTAAAATTAAAAATGATTAAAAAGCAAAGATCAAACTTTCAATTCTTCTAATAATACATAATAACATAAGAAACTAGGTTTTTCGTTACTCTATACTTTTAACTCTATTTGGAGAAAACTATAAAAAGACTAACACATTTTTATTTTCTGCCCCATATTACTTGGCTTTATGATAAATAGAGAGGAACCATCATATTATCTAGTAACATTTGTTAAACATATTATTATAGCTAAGTATAAATTTTTTTATAAAATATCGAATAATTTTATCCTAGGTGTAAGTAAATAATTGTATCTATTTATAGAAGCGTAGGCTAGTTGACGATTTAAACAAAGGAAATTGTAAATAAAGGTAAATTACTGGTAAATGGTCTAGCACTGTAAAATATATTATGACAAACTCTAGTTTTCCTGGATTTCTCTTTGAAGCCTTTTATTATTTAGCAGTCTATCTTATTTAGTTAGAAGTTTAATTATTGTTTAATTTATTATTTGATATATTTTTATATCAATACTCTCTCATTACGTAATCTAATAGTCCATCAACCTTAATAGTCTAGGAAGGAACAGCAAGCTGCATTCGTGAATTACTTAAGAATGTCGTAACGAATAAACTTTTTATGGTCGAAAATCTGAAACTAAATGGTCTGTTATAGCCCATTTTCATTTGAGACGCTGTGAAAATCATCCAATTTGACGAATAAATAGTATAAAGAATTAGCGTAACAAACAACCCTAATACCTATGTCAATTTAACTAATAATTAATACATTTTTAAACGATTTAAATAAATCAATAAAATTATGCTAATTTTCTAAGGAATACTTTATTAAAAGTATTAAAACATGATGGTATGCTTGGCGGACAAAAATTTTAAGGTACTAAGATTAAAGGATACCTGTAATATGTCAATTTAATTACTATTAATTAAATTATTAACAGCAGTCACTCAGGAATTCCTTATAAAAAGCATTAAAACGTGACGGTGGTAAAAATATAAAGGTTTACTTTGTTCAATAAAAGAGGAAACTTTTACGTGACGGACAAAAAAAGGGCCTTACGGAAAAATTTAAATTAATAATGTTTTTTATTATTAATTTAAAGAAAAAAAAATCGTAAAAAGTTATGCAATGCTTCAAACCAAAAATACAAAAATAAGGTATTAAATTTGTTCAAAAAACTGTTAATTTTACTAAAGAAAAAATTTCCTTAAGAGAATTTTTAAAAATATCAACAAACAATCTTAATTTTCTTCGGAAAGCTTTATAGAAATCTTTAAAATGTGATGGTATGGATAGTGGACAAAAGGCGTTTTGCCAGAGAGAGACATTGTAAGGTGACACATGTATGATATCATATTTAATGATGAATAGCATCTTAATATTTATTATCTAATTAAACATTGATGTATAAAATATATCGTTGTACGTGACGGACAAAAAATTTTTATATAAAATAATAATTGTTACATAACTTTGAGTGAAGAATCCATTTTTCTTAAAGCTGATAATAAAAATTATCTCCCCATAGTTCCAACTTTTTGAGTTATTTTTTTAAGTGTCCCAATTTTTTTGTCCGCAACATACACCTCTATATTTTTTACATTAGTTTTTATTAAAAAAGGTAAAAAAATCATTTTGGTGTTTATTATTAAGGGTCGTAAATTTGCAACTTTACCTCGTATGTCTGTAGAAAATCCCCTGAATTTTTTTCAAATACCGTCACATCTTAATGCTTTGTATGAAGCATTTCTAAGACAGTTAAACTACCGGTAATTATTAAATCAATACGAGCAATATTGTCTAACAAACTTTCATTGACTTTTCTACTTATTATATTATCTTTCAATAAAACGTAGTTCGGTTGTTCAATATTTTTATGAACTTCGCCAAATTAACAACTTTCACACCGTCTCAAAGAAAAACGCCTCACTTTTAGATTTTCCAACAAAAAATGTGTCCTTTAGGACGTTTAAATAATCTACAAAGATACACCTAGCTGTTCTTTCTTCGGTTTCTGAGGTTGATAAACTGTTAAATATAACCTATAAAAATGTGTAGAAAAGATATAGAATAGCATTGTGCAACTAGTCAATGTCATTTTATGCTCTAGATAAGAAGAAATCAATGTAATTTTGATAAAAAGCTAAAAAACTATCTTTTTCAATTCTTGCACCTGTTATTCAACATCTTACTTACAGTTAGATAGTGAAATCAATATAGTCTTTAAATAAACGGATTTTATAAATTTTCTGTAGGATGATTACACTGTTTTCACCTTCTTCCATTACAAAAACAGGGATTAAAAACTAATCATGTTTTAGTAATTGGAAACTTACTATGATATTGATTTCTATGGTCTAAGCTAAAGTGGGTAGCACCTACTCTTACTTAAATCAAACCTTTTCTTTATGTATATTTTATAATGAAACGTATGACTTACTAAAACTATATATTTCAAAATATATCATCGTCTACTAGTCTATTTAGTCTAGTTACAAGCGACATAAACTGCCAACCCAAATTAGGGTAAAGTCTTTTTGACAAAACAACGCAGCTGAAAGTGAGACAAATATATGCTGTAACGGGTAAAACTTAGCAAAAAGCTGCGGTCTTGATATTTTAAAGGGCAATTTCTAGAAATATTTTTTATCCACAGTAAAAAAAGATCAAAGTATTTATTTTGAGACACTTTCATATAATTTTCTTGTTTTCTTACAGTTTGAGAAATATGATTGAATGGAAATATTGTATTTGTATTCACATTTTGTTTTTTATTTAAATTCATATTATAAACTAATGTTTATTGGTTTTTGTATTTACGACTGATGTTATTTATTATTTTTGTTTTATTTTATGTTTATGTTATGCTATCATGATAATCACAATAATCAAGTAACCACCTTGTATTTTGTTATTCCAATATTTAAACTCCTGATCCTAAATCATCCTAAATCCTACAACAAATAGTTGTAGGATTTTGAGGTTGTTTTTTTATAATGATACACGGGATATAATACAATACAATAATAACATTATTAGAGGTTTATTAGAGGTTTATTAGGGGTTTATTAGAAGGCCTAATGTAATTTTATCCTGTCATTTCATCTACAATAGTGGCTTTTATTTCTGAATCCAATGCCTATCCGGGAACAACTGGTGTTAACCATTTTAAAAATGACAATTTAAATTTTTGTTGCTCTAAATAGTCACGTGGATAGTGTTAACCAGGTTTTTAGATTCTTTAAAAGAGATATTAGTCTTCCTCTGACCTTTTTCTTGCAGAATACATTTCGGTATATTATAGTGAGTGTCATTTTTCATAATATGACCCCAATATTTCAATCAGAGTAGTTTGAGTTTAAATTTTAAATTCAAATTATTTGTTTCGAATAAGTTATTCATTTTGATGAATACTTTTTAAAAATTTTGATTTAGTTTCCTAAGAATTGTTTTACTGTTCTTCTAATACTGTGCCAAGTTTTGTATACCTTGCTAGTCTTGTTCTTCTTGTTCTTCTTTTTATGTAGACATGACTCTGTCTGTTTTTCAATGTGCCTCTAGTAAACCTTCGTTTCATCGTTTTCGTGGTTTTCCTACTGATCGTCTTCTTATTGGCTACTCTTCTACTCTGTTTGCCGTCATTCAGCTTATATGATCGTTCCATTCTACTCTTCCATTTCTTGCCCAGTCCTTGATGTTCTTCACGTTGCATCTACCATCAATTTTTCTAAGTGTTCTTATCTCTGCAAAAATCCTTTTTGTTCTTTCTGTGTCAGGTAGTGTTTCTGCCGCGTATGTCTTTATTAGTCTGATGAGTATTTTGTAAGTTCTGCCTTTCATTTCTTTTCCGATATTTTTATTTCTCTATATTGTTTCATTTGGGCAAACTGCGACAATGTTTGCTCTTTTTACTTGATCTTCCACTTCTGTTTTGAGTTTCGTAGCTAGATAATGTGATGGCTAGATATTTAAACGACATCAATGTTCTATGGTCTGATCTTCTAGCTCCAATTTACATCTTAGTTAATTTGCTGTTATAATACCTAATTATGCATTTTGTCTTTTTTGGGGAAATTACCATGCTAAATTTACTGGCGGTTATATTAAATTGGTGCAGCACACGTTGTAAATCATCTTCACTTTGAGAGAGTAATAGCAGATTATTGTTGTTGTTTTTTGTTGTTTTTCTATCATTTGGCATCTTTTTTTAATTTTTACTTTTTTTATTATTCTATCCATAATCAGGTTAAATAATAGAGGACTCAGGGAATCTCCGTGATTTATCTCATTTCTAAAGGTATCTCTCCTGCTTACAAGAAGGGATAACGTCCTTTAATTTGACCCGGTTAAGCGCCTTCTTAAGGTCCACGAAACATAGATATTCGGGTTTTTTTGTATTCGGTACATGATCTTCCCAACCTTGTTGTTCTTCTGCTAGTGTTATAATTTCAAACAGTTTATTTGTTAACTCTTTGATTATTAATTAGTATTAATTTGAGTATTAATTTTAGTGTTGTGTTTAATTAATTAATTCCTCTATAATTATCCGGGTTCCATTTGTTTTCGTTTTTGAAGAGAGGTATTAGGATACTTGATCTCCATTCTCGAGATATTCTGTTTTGTTCTATTATTTTTTGGATTAGTTTTAGTGGTTGTTTTGTCGGATCTGGTCCTTCATACTTTAGGAGTTCGTTTATTATTCTGTCCTCTTCTGGTGATTTCCAGTTTTTAAGTTCCTTAATGCTTTCGTTACCTCTTCCTCCTCAATATTTACTTTTTCGTTTGCCGTCACCTCTGGTATTGGTAGTTCATTATCATCAACTTTAGCAAATTTTTTTTCTTTGTTCTCTGATTTTCTTGAATTTTTTTTGTCAATAATTGTCATACTTTTTTTGGTTACCTTTCAGGTCATATGGAATACTATTTTTAATTTTTTTTTTATTAAAAGCAGTAGTCGTGGTATAATATCGGTAAAAATTATGGTGTACCGTTAGATCTGTAGTCGTTCACCATTGAATAGTATCTCTGTTTTTGTGTATCCTAGGGCTTCTTGGAAAATTGCCTCTGAGTACATGGTAATATCAGAAGTGATACATCATATGAATGCCGGACTCACCGTGAAATTATCACTTTCTCAACTTTCTCGTGGTTGAGTTACTTTAAAAGAAGCTCATAACTTGGCTTGGAAATGGCTTGGAAGCCATTGATAATGTCTGCTGCAGTTATGAGCTTGATGCGACAACTTCTGGAAATGTCATCTGCTGACAGGCACGACAATGAGCGAACAACTGTTACTACGCTTCTTATACCACTTCTTATATGATGATTGTAGCAGTTTTAGATGAAATGTTAAAAGAAAAAATTCCAGAGCAAGACCTAAAACAATGTGGCATCATTTTATTTTGCTTCACTATTGAAATTTTCTAAAACTGTTGTGATGTGTCATTTTAGCCTTTGTTTATTATCTTCATCGAAATATAGCACACATATAAAATAAACTGTTTATTTGACATTTCATTTGAATATGTTATTTTCAAAGCGGTTTTTTCTTTTGATATTAACGCAAAGAATCAAATAAAGATTTTATTTTAAAATTTGTATTTTATTCCCATGAAGACATATAATAACAGTTTTTAATTTACAATACAAGACATTAAAATTGTATAAAAATTTGTAGATTAGAAATTGGAATTAATTACCAATTCATTACAAATTATTTTTAATTTAATTTTTAATTACCGATCAATTATCAATCTTATTTAAAAACTTCTTCTGTCTTTTAAATTCGTCTGTTCTTTTCAATTCGAAACACAGACAAAACTATTTCATCGTTAATCCAATTTGACATTGTCTTTTTATCGATGCAAAAGATGTGTAATTAAAAATTGTGAGGCAAATAAGACGGTTTCAATTAATGTTTATGTTATACTTTTTAGAGATGCTTACCTTTAACAATAATAAATATATTTAAATAACATTATTGTTTTTTCTTTAATTACAAACCGTTATTTAGGAATTTTGAAGAATCATAAAAAATATATACCTAAATAGGAAATAAAATACCACAATATTTTTATATCAAAACATTTTATTAATAGTTAAAAATATAGTAAAACCAGATGATTAAAAAATATACGTTTTGGGATATAATTTAAAAAAAATCGTTATTTATTATTATTTACCTACCATTATTGTCTAGAAATATGCCAAATAAATAGACTGAAATCGTCCTCTGTAACTAGATTACCATTAGATATTCTCCAATATATGTGATGTTACAATAAATTAAATTGATAACTTATTAATATATTATAAAAGATGTGCTACTTTAGGCTTTACGTGTAAAAAATAATATGATAATTAGGAATAATACTAAAAAATCAAAATATTTGTGTTTTTCAAATTTAATTATAACATTTGTGTCATATATTTTGTTGGATAATATATTTTATAACGAAAAATTGCTATTATTTGTTATATTAAGTAAGTTTAATCTAGAATAATAATTTTAAATGTATAAATAATGATAGTGTTATACATGTTATTAATAAATTAATATAAAAAACCTTGTTATATTAATTAACCTTTCTTTTATCCTAAAGCATAGAGATATAATACAAGATATACTCACTGATCATAGCAATACCAGCCCATTCACACAGTGCGGCAGAGAAAAAAGTAGTAGTCCCTGCATCTCTTTCTAATTTGTCAGGTTTATTGACCACGTGACCTAAATGACTATTGAGAAAGTCATGTGGTTATAAACCCAGCCCATTAAACAGATGCAGGGACTGCTTTGCACCAGTTTTCTCTATCGCGCTGGGGGAATGCCACTGTATTGCAGCAGTCAGTCTATCTTGTATTTATAGGTCTATGTCCTGAAGTCATTTAGTTATGGCATTTTATGTTGTATTATTACTGAATTTATTGGGAATTGCCTGTAGTAATAGGCCATTAGAAAGAAAAAGATGATGCTTAAGTTTAGAACAAAATATGTAGATTTTACTTTGTGTACATTTATTAAATATAATAT
This sequence comes from Diabrotica undecimpunctata, assembly GCF_040954645.1. Taxonomy (NCBI): domain Eukaryota; kingdom Metazoa; phylum Arthropoda; class Insecta; order Coleoptera; family Chrysomelidae; genus Diabrotica; species Diabrotica undecimpunctata. Next base: position 123,663,590 of record NC_092803.1, on the reverse strand, counting down.
TTAATAATAAATGAATATAATTACATGGCGCAGTCAATAAAAGAAAAAATTCCAAAATCCATGAAATTCGAGGTACCTTTATGAAAATTTTAAAAGGTTTTACCAAAATTTGGAAATGTATCTCATCGCAGAGACAGACTAACAGTATATACAGAACAAAGCATAGGAGATTACCAGTACGGTTTTAGAAAAGAAAAATCTTTAATAAAAGCTATATATACTCTAAAACAAGTGATACAAGTGAGAAAACATATGAGTACGGCGGAGAAACACATGTACTTTTCCTAAATTTCAAACAGGCGTTTAACAAATTAAACAGAAGAAAAATGATCTAAGACTTACAAGAGAGTAATGTACTAAATAAAATCATAAGAATGATGGAAATTTTAATGCGAGATTCTCAAGGAAATATAGACACCGAAAAAGAACAAACAGAAATAATAAAAATAAAAAATGACGTAAGACAACGAGATACGCTCTCAACAGTACTATTTATTATATCACTTGACAAGATAATAAAAAAGCTGCCAAACGCAGACGTATATGTAGACGATATAACCATAATAGCAACAGATAAAGGGGCATTAAAAAAACCTTCCAAGAAATAGAAAACGAAGCCAAACTGAGAGGTCTAGAAATAAATGAAAATAAAACAAAAAAAACATGAACGGGAGCAAGAAAAAGAAGATACAAATGACAGAACTAACAATACATGCACACAGTTTCGAAGCACCAACAATTAAATATTTGGGAGAACTAGTCAACAGAAAAAATGAAAGTGTAAATATGAAAAGAAAAATTCAAGCGGGAAATACAGCGTTTTATAGAAATAAAAACATTTTTAGAGATCAGAAGATAAGCCGAAACACAAAAATAAAAATCTACAAAACGACCATAAGACCAATAGTAGTATATGCTGCAGAAACATTTACATTAACAGCAAGAGAAGAAAAGAAATTGAAAGTTTTTGAGAGGAAGATTATCAGAAAAATACTGGGACCAAAGAGGGAAAACAAAGAGGATACAATACAATGGATAAATCACGAAATACAAGAATGGATGGGCCAAGAGAACATAGTTAGAGCAATAAGAACACAAAGAATTGGATAGTATGGACGCATAAGGGGAGGAGAGAAGAGCAATCCGTTAAGAGTTATAACGGAATGGATACCATCAGGTAAAAGACCCAGAGGCAGACCTAAACTGAGATAGAAACAACAAGAAGAAGACACTTAAGGAGTATGGAAATTGGAAATATATATATATATATATATATATATATATATATATATATATATATATATATATAATATATATATATATATACATATATATATATGTATATATATAGATATATATATATATATATATATATATATATATATATATAGCTCATAAAAGATATAAATAGCTTATTTTTATGTTCTTCATAGTGTTAAGTATTTCTTTTTATTTTTTCTTTTTTAATAATTTCGTGTTTGTTAAGTATTGTTTCCAAACGCTTCGATAACACTGCATCTCAAAGCTGGCAAATTCTTTTTTCAGTTGGTTCTGTAATTGTCCAGGCTTCAACTATATATAAAAGGGCAGAGAATAAGCAGCATCTCAATAGTCAAGTTTTAATTTCTATTTAATTTCTAAGTACATCTCTACCATTTGTACTTCTCGTATAATTCAAAATTCGATTTCCCCATTATTCTTCTTGGTAGCTTTCTTTTAAAGATAGGCAGACAATTTGCATGTGTTTTGGATGTAGACCAAGATTCTGATCCATATGTCAGCACTGGTAGGATGAGTGTTCTATATATTGCTAGTTTTCTTTTTTTTTTACTTAATCAGATGTGCCTTTATCACTTGTTATGAGGAAACACAGATAGGAAACGTATTTATTTTTTTCTTCACGTGCTATATCAGAGTTATCCGACGTTGGCAATTACCATTGCGAAGGCTTCTCAATCTTCTGCCACATGAAATAATTGTCCTGCATTTCTTATCTGAGTCCATTCACGAATGTTTTTTAACCAAGAAACCTGTTTTCTTTCTACCCTGCGAGGCCTTCTGTTTTGCCTTTAAGGATCGGTTGTAGTACGACTACGTCGATTTCCCCTTACTATATATCCCAGATAAGACAGTTTCCAGTATTGAACAGTCTTTAGCAATTCCCTATCTTTATTGACCCTCCTTAGTACTTCCCTATTAATTTTTCTGGCTGTCTAAGGTATCTTTAGAAGCCGTCTTTAAATCTACGTTTTCAGTGCTTCCATTATGTTCATACTTGATATTTTTGGTGTCCACACCTCTGCTCCGTACAAAAGTACAGCACAAATATAGCACTTAACCATTCTTTGTCTTAGTTCTAAATTGAGATGATTATTGCAAAGAAATGTTTTTATTTTTATAAAAGTAGTTTTCATCATCATCATCATCATCATCATCATCTTGGTGCTACAGCCCTTAGAGAGCCTCGACCTTCTCAAGCTTTCTACGCCATTCTGTTCTGTCCCTTGCTTGCATTTTCCGGTTGCCGACTCCGATCTTCTCCGCATCTTGTGTTACCCCATCCATCCACCTCAGCTTTGGTCTACCCCGTCTTCTCATTCCCACAGGTTGCGCTGTTATAATATTTTTTATCATGTTCGATTCAGGCGCCCGGGCTACATGTCCTGCCCACTGCAGGCGGTTTCGCTTAATTATAGTGGTAATATCTTTACCACCAAACGTATGCTTGTAGATATTCTGCAGTTCAAAGTTATATCTACGCCTCCATATTCCGTTCTCTCAGACCGCTCCGAATATCTTGCGTAGCACCTTTCTTTCAAAAATGGATAGAGCGGATTCATCTGTTTTCGTTAGCGTCCATGCCTCTGATCCATATGTGAGAACGGGGACTATCAGTGTTCTATACAGCCTTATACGAGTTTTTTGAGACAGACGTTTGTTAGCTAAGTACTTTGATAGACCATGATAACACCTGTTTGCAATTATTATTCGCCTTTTTATTTCCTCAGATGTGTTATTATTGGGGTTAACCGATGTCCCTAGATAAATGAACTCTTTGACTGCTTCGAAGTTTTGGTCATTGATGATTAAATTTTTGTCAACATTTCCAGCTCTTGTGTTTGTGTTAGTCGCCATGAATTTGGTTTTATTTTTATTTATCTGTAACCCCATTCGTTCTGCTGCTGCTACTAGCTCGGTTAGGATTTCCGTTCTCGCCCTAGTTCTTGTTATAATGTCCACGTCGTCTGCATATGCTAGAATTTGGACTGATCTATTAAATATTGTTCCCTGCTATCTAAATTAGCGTCTCGTACAACTTTTTCTAAGGCAACATTAAAAAGCTGACACGCCAGCGCATCTCCCTGCCTTAACCCCCTTTGTATTTGAAATGGGGTTGACGAGTCGTTTTGAATTTTTACTGCTGATATCATCTTCGCCATTGTCACTTTTATCAAACATATGAGTTTTTTTTGGAATTCCTAACTCATTCATAGCGTTGTAAAGACTTGGTTTTAAGACACTGTCATATGCCGCTTTAAAATCGACAAAAATATGATACATATCTATGTTAAACTCTTGCAGTTTAATCTTTAAAAGTTCTTTGCATGTTAAACTCGTAGTGTAAAAATCTGGTTAATGGTTGAACGTCCACGCCTGCATCCTGCCTGATATTCTCCTATAAACATTTCAGTATAAGACTTTAATCTCTCGTGCAAAATATTTGACAATATCTTGTATGCTGTATTTAGGAGAGTTATTCCGCGGTAATTATTGCATACCAGTTGGTTTCCTTTTTTGTGTAACGGGCAAATTAAGCCTAAGCTCCATTCTTCAGGCATTTGCTCCTCAGACCAAATTCTACAAACAATTTCTCGCATCACCTTGGTGAGCTGCTCTCCACCGTGCTTAAATAACTCTGCTGGGATGCCATTGCTACCTGGGGACCTATGGTTCCTTAGTTTTTCTATAGATATTTTCACTTCATCTGCCGAGGGGGGTTCCACGAGTTCCTCATTTCGGTATTACAGCTCTATATTGTTAGTAGGTTCCCCTTCCAGCAACTCTCGAAAGTGCTCTACCCATCGTAAAAGGATATCCTCTTTGTTGGTAAGTAAGTTACCTTCCTTATCATTACAATAGTTGATTCTTGGTTTGAATTCTTTTCTAATAATATTTATTTGATAATAGAACTTTCTTGTTTCTCCGTGACTCATATGGCTTTCGAGCCGTTCTAATATGTCATTTTCCGAGTCTCGTTTCTTTTTTCGGTGTATGCGTTTTTCCTCTCTCCTTAAGTTTTTGTATCTATCTATTGTTGTTCTAGTTTTTCGTTGTTGCATGGTCCTAAATGCCTCGTTCTTCTCATCTGTTATTTTTTTGCAGTCTTGGTCGAACCAGTCATTTCTTTCTTGGGTTCGGGATATTCCCAATGTGCTTTCGGCTGCTAATTTCAGAGCCTCCTTGCAGTTGTTCCACATTTCCGTGCTTGACTGGTCGACTGCCCAGGTGTGTTCTAGGGTTTCCTTTATATGTGACTGGAACTGTTTCTCTTTGTTTTCATTTTTTAGCATTTTAGCGACTGCCCAGGTGTGTTCTAGGGTTTCTTTTATATGTGACTGGAAGTGTTTCTCTTTGTTTTCATTTTTTAGCATATGTAGATTATATTTTACTTGTCTAGTGCCACTTTCTTTCTTGGCATTGGAAATTCTTTGTCGTAACTTGGCCATTACCATGAAATGGTCTGAGTCTATAGATAGTCCGAGGCTATAAATAAATACCCTTTTTAAATGCGGGCCGCCCGCAATAAACTTCTTACAATTTATGATTCTTTCTTAGTCGGAAATGTAAAATTTATTATTCAAAAGTGTCATTGTATTGGGTTGACCATTCACACCTAATAATATGGGTCCTAATAGACAAGATGTGGAAAGTGTTTTAAAGGTTGTCAGAAACTTTATCCAATGACAAAACGCAAATGAAGAAGCATAAAACTGTTTCACATCTTTAGAAAATATGATATATAGAATACTGGACAATTTAAAGCAGTCAAAAATGACAAAATAACTTTATACGCTTTATACTTTACAGAATACAGATTTTTTGTTTTAACGTATATCATTGACAGTAAAAGTAAACAACTCTTTTTTGTTTTAATGCATTTCATTGACAATAAAAGTAAAAAACTTTGTTTTAAAAGCACCATTCAAACAATATTTATATTGCTCCGAATGGCTTCACTATCGAAAGTTAATGTTTTAGAAAACTACATATTCACATGTATGCACAGTATTATTGTTGTTGGATATAACGAGATCCGCTTATAACGAGGTAATTAGTCTGCCATTTCAGTTCTCGTTATAGAGGGAGTCTGCTGTATCTTCATTTTAAAACCAACATCTTACTGTTGCTGCAGTATGTAGGGCAAATCAAGATCTACAGCAGTGGCAAATTGAAGGACAACAAGTTCTAAGATACGATCAATATATTCAGATTGATTCAATGTTCCTTTTTAAAAAAAATGGAAAAAGTTCGATAATGAAAAATTATTCCAGCCCACACAATCAGGGTAGAAACAAAACCTAGCTTCATGTGTGATTAACATGGAACTCCATCCTTGTAAGCCCGCCTGCACATGTTCTTGTGCCCACCTTAATCTGAGTCCACGATTTTCATGACGTAACATGGTAACCATTTTTAATCGTCTGGCTTGCAGGTCAGTTTCATGTAATCTATTTCACAAAGTTAAATCACATACAGTAATGTTGTATATATAGTTTCTAAGGCCCCATAAAGTTCAAGTGCAGTTATGTGTACATTTCGAGGAGCAAATCTTACCACATACCGATCCTGCCGAGGAGTAGTTTCACGTTGACGACCCTCATGTCTTCATTACCAAATTGTTTATATAGATGTTTGTTTGTAACTATTTAAAGTTTGTCCAATACCTATATTACTAGTGTTTGTGTATTTGTTCTAAATGTGTTGTAATTGCCATACGATAAATAAATAAATGTTTATATAGACACCACAATCTCGAAATTACGCTCCGAAATGCGTCAAAATGACGTACAATATCAGCTGGTGAAAGACCAGCCTGAATCATATTCAGAGCACTTACCATTTGAACATATGTGTTAAATGACAATGCTACATGACTATCTTTGATTTTTGAAGCAATTAATCGTACTAATTTGCTTTACCTTTTGCCTTAATAAAACAGTGCAATTGACAGATTAATTAACATGGCATATCTGGATCTGTAGAGAACAAGTGTTTAAATCGAATAGTATGTATTAACTAAAATATTTTTAAGTTTTTATTGAAAAAAAGTGGAATATTAATGGTGTTCCTTAGACATTTTTGATGTATGTACATACATCGCTGTAACGTACTACACAAATTAAAATTTAAAAAAAAAATTAAATGTGACATTTGTCTATTACCTTAGATATTGTCTCATTCTAAACCGTCAGTACACATTATGTCATAAATAAATCACATTATGACATATTTTTTATAAAGGAGATCTGTACATCCTAATTCCACTATAAATATCCGCCTATGAGATGTTATCTCAGGTTCTCTTCTCAATTTGATGATTATTATTACACTGTGAATTGTATTATGCATTTAATCAATTACGTATAAAACATAATTATTTGATTGAATATACTTAAAAAAAAATGAGGACTATAATGAAAGTTTTGTTAAAAATATGTGAGAAAGTAGCTGAAAAATACCAACTTACAGCATGCAAAAAAGAACATAGTGTGGGAAAATTTCCGGTGAAAAATGTTGTTTACATTTTATGCCTGCTTTCTGGAGGATATTGTGGAAGAAGAGCTGGTTTACCTCTCGGTAAAGTTGCAATTGTAGTAGGAGCAGCTGGATTATTAGCAAGTAATTGTCGTATTTATTATTATCGTAATTAGATTATCATAGATATTTAAGTATATATATGTATATATATATATATATATATATATATATATATATATATACATATCTCAAGACAGTAGCTTTGACCAACCAATAGATTGACAAACCGTACGTAGAGACTTAAGCAAATAAATATAGACAAGCAAAAACTAAGGTAAAAATTTATGGAAACACTACAGAACTTCCCACTACCAGAGGCGTTCTACAAGAGGACGCAATATCACCAAAGTTCTTCACTGCAACTCTAGAAAATATATTCAGCAAAATAAACAGAACAAAGGCCTATCCATTGATGGAGAATACCTCAGTCACCTAAGATTTACAGAAGGCTGATTGCTAATAATCCTTATATCTTAATCCTAAGAACTTATAAGCGACCTAAATACAGCTAGCAATAAAGTTGGCCTAAAAATGAAATTGTACAACAACGACCAAAACAAAAACCATATTCAACGAGCTGGTGGATATCCAATATATAATAATAAACAACACTGCAGTTGAGATAGTAGACGAGTGTATACCATTGGCTATTATTAATACATAAATCTCTGCTCCTCTGGCTCGCAGAAATCAACAGAAGAATGAAACTAGCTTGTATATATATATATATATATATATATATATATATATATATATATATATATATATATACATATAGTCTCTATATACATATCTTACATATCTTTAGTTCTTTTCGAATATAATTATTATTTGTTCTACGGTCGGTACATTCTCAACATTCTTCTCCAGCAGAATATTTTAGTGACGTCTATCCTTCCACTTTTTAATTGCCGTAACGTGCAAGATTTGCATCCATATATCAGTACTGGACATATTAATGTGTTAACCAATCTCATTTTTAGGGTTTTTTAAATATTGAGGTCTTTCCATAGGTTGATAATCTTTCCCATAGCGATCTTAACTAGATCACATCAACGTTTTATCTCTTCCTGGAGCATCCTTGTATTTCTGATCAATGATCCAAGATACAAGAATAAGGTCAATTTTGGTTATATGTGACCAAATCTCTTACTCTCATTAACAACCAGCCGCGTGAGATCAACCAGGTCTTCTTGGCTTTTGGCAAGGAGGGCTGTATCGTCCACAAAGCGTAGAAGGTTTATTTTTTGGCCATTTATTGAGATGCCTTTTTCCCTCTTCCTTTAAGTAGTCTGCTTATAATATGTTCTTCGTAGATATTAAACAGATAGTATACATCCTGATTTGTAGCATTAGCTTGCTGGCATGTGAAATAAGAAAAATAGTTTTACAATTGTAGCAGTTTCGAAACCTGCCTTGTTTGTATTTTTTCTGTGTTTGTAGAGTGCGCCCAATTTGTGGGCCATTGTTTCAAATAACATATTTGATTGCAGAGGAGGTGAAGCAACTGTATTCCAATTTCTTTTGTTTGCTAGAGCATTTCTACTATCATATCTGGGTCTGGTGTCTTAGTTATTTTAAGTTTATCCATTGCCAGTCTTACTTCTCTTTGTAGTATATCCGTTTCTTCTTCCATTTCTTTTAAGTTAAGGTGGATATATTCCAGGTGTTGGTGGTCTTTATATAGATCAAAGCAATATGGTCTACACATCTCTGCTATATCCTCTCTTTTTATTTTCATAATTTCCATGTGGTCTTCGACAGCCAAATTGCTGGCTTTAAAGTCCCTTGTTATGTAATTTGACAAAATAGCTTTCTTGGTTAGTTGTTTGATCGTGGCTATCAATTTCTTTATAGAATTACTTGTCTTTACAGGATTCATTTGTGTTATTACACAGTGTTTGACAGCTTCCCACATTTCTTGAGATGTACAGGTAAAAATAGAGGACAGAGTTTTTTTTACTTCCCGGAGAAGGTATTTATCCTTTCTTATTGTTAACTTCTTAAGCTTTATTTTGGCGAAGAGAAAAATATCTAATCCACATATCTCCCTAGACAGGTTTTCACCGTTTGGACTGATCATTTCCAGCGAGTATTAGTTAAGATGCAATCCAGTTGGTTTCTAGACCTATCTACAGGACTCTTCCAAGTATGGAGTCTTCTTTTTTGGTTCTTACATCGTGTATTCATAATAGAGTAGTTGCTGGTAATAGCGAATTTAATTGGTTTTCCTCCTCTCATTTTTTTTACATAAGCCGAATTTTCCAAGTATGTATGTCATTTTTAAGTTCTCATTTTGTGTGGTGCTGCCGATTTTTGCGTTAAAATCGCCACATATTAATCGCCAAATAACTCCTTATCTTAGAACAGGTCAAGACCCACAAAGGGTTGTCGTAAACGTTGTTTACGGTTGTCGAATGTTTTAAACGATTACCTAAAGTTACTTCCTACCTGGAGTGCAATTTTACATGGTGTTGCATTTTGCTGCTAAATTCATTACCTCTAGTGTGTGTATAGTAGATTATCAACCTTTGTTTTTAAACAGGTGTTAACATAACTATATTATCCTTTGTTTTTATGCAGGTTTTAAAATAGTCAAATCTATGAGAGCAACTGCATCCAGAGTATTGCCACGTAGCAGACCAATAAAAGATTTAGTTCAAGAGATGACCACTGCGCAGAAAATAAAATTAGCAAGCAACGCAGCAAATATAATAATGGGTCATACGAATCTTACTCTTTCTGATGAATCCCGTATTATAGATGCTCTAGATTCAACTACCGAGTTGCTTATTCTTAATGAAATCATTACGGTCTTGGGGGAGGATTGCTGCTTAGAAGTTTGCATTTCTGATAAGTAGTCCAGTAATGCATTTGTCGCTCCAAGATCTAGGAATTCTATTATGCTTTTGTTTAGTATGTATAGATCTTTATTGTAAATATAAAATATATTGTTCTGAAGCTATTTTCTTGTGGCATTTTAAATTAATTACTATTTAAATGGGAATAAGCCACAATTAAAGGTTAAAATACGTTTATTGACGTTTCAATTTCCACTTCGGAAATCGTTCTCAAAATACAAACATTAGTAAATTAAACAAATTTTGTTTTTTGTTACTTAGTGAAAAATTCTTCTAATAATTTAATTTTATCTGACTCATCTATATTGACAATTCAGACATACCTTATACATTTTAAAGTAGACGACTTTAAAATGATATTGCCAATATTGTTGAGTTGCGTTCCTGGGACGACTTTACTTATAAGATAGTTCATTCGATTACATGAAATCAACTTTAACTTGAGAATATCTGTCAGAAAAAATCATAACATGTAATTCGTCTTTAAAAAGACAAATACATGCCATGATGAGAGTAAAATTCTCCTGTTAGTGATTCCATAGTAAATTATGAGGGAAAAACCAGGAAAAAACCTCATAATACTATCCCGACATGGTAAGTATTTGATCGTGCATTTAGTTTACCTTCAATAAACACCAAATTCCGATTTTATATGTTTGTTATTTAAAAAAACATAAATGATGTATTCTCTATATGTTACTGACTTACCAATACTGGTATTTTCCCTTTAATAACTTCCTCTTTCAATATGGGTAACCAGATCCTACTACATTCTGCCGAGGAATTCGCGAGACAATTGGTCTCATTTAGCAGAATTAGAGCCGCTTCTTTGATTTTTCTCTTTTTACCATCCGTTTCTTTTAGGACTATATTCGAATCATTCCATTAAACCCTATGTTTATTATCCCATGCGTGTTTACAGATTTTAGATCTATCAAATTCTCTATTTTTAATATAGGATTGATGTTCACTTATTCTAACATTTAATGGTGTTGATGTTTCACCTAAATAAAACTGATCGCATTCACAAGGTATTTTATAAATGCAATTCTTTGTCCTTTCTTGTTCATTGTTAGGTTTGGTTTTGGACAAAATAGATCTCAACGTGTTTGTTGTTTTGAATGTTGTTGAAATGTTGAATTTATTTCCTATCCTTTTAAGCTTTTCCGATAATCCTTTTATGTATGGTATTGTTATTTTCCTCGTATTATTCCTTGCATATGCTGTAGGATCTCGTTCTAAGTTGTTATGTTCTATTCGATCGATTGTTGAAAATTCCTTATTTAAAAACGATAAAGGATAATCATTTTTTAATAAAACAGATGTTAACAAATGTTTTTCCTCCAAGAACGAATTTTCGTTAGAACAAGTAATTTTGGCTCTATCGTATAAGGATTTAATAATTCCGTTTTTAATATTAATATTGTGATTTGATTTGAAATTTAAATATCTGTTGGTGTGTGTTGGTTTTCTATACACCTGAGTTTCGTATCCAGTATCGTTCTTAGAAATTAAAACATCCAGAAAAGGTAATGTGTTACTATATTCCTTTTCCATGGTAAAAGTTATTGTATCTTCTTTATCGTTTATATCATTTAGGAATGTGTCCAACAACTCTGATCCATGAGGCCATATTGAGAATACATCATCTACATATCTCCACCATACTGAGGGTTTTAAATTTTGTTTAGAAATAATATTTGTAGTGAACTATCAAAATTTTTAATTTTACTAATTCTCAAGTTAAAGTTGATTTCATGTAATCGAATGAACTATCTTATAAGTAAAGTCGTCCCAGGAACGCAACTCAACAATATTGGCAATATCATTTTAAAGTCGTCTACTTTAAAATGTATAAGGTATGTCTGAATTGTCAATATAGATGAGTCAGATAAAATTAAATTATTAGAAGAATTTTTCACTAAGTAACAAAAAACAAAATTTGTTTAATTTACTAATGTTTGTATTTTGAGAACGATTTCCGAAGTGGAAATTGAAACGTCAATAAACGTATTTTAACCTTTAATTGTGGCTTATTCCCATTTAAATAGTAATTAATAAAATATATGTTAGAAAATACAATTGGTTTAGTTTCCAGCCACCTCAATTCAGTTGAAATTAAATAAAAAATAAAAAATGATTTAAACTGTATAAAATAAATTGTTATTGACCTTTTACCTCAAAATCGTAAGTTGTTCTTGATCTTGAATTATAACATGAAGACCACATTAAACCTTATATCTCATCATTTGAGATGATATTACACATTTTTAAAGTGTAAGAACATAAAATGGTAATGCCAGATTTATTTGATTCCATAAGATCAGTTTCCTTACATACATTTTTCACTTTATTTTTGTCTTGGCCATAACAATAGTAATCCCATTCACAGAAATGTTTTTTCTAACTATCTAACACCACGTCCTTTATGCTTTTCCTCCTAATCCTTCCAGCAAGTTGGCACAGAGATTATACGTAATTATTGATTATCATGTCAGCGTTGAACATGAAATGAGTGACCTAAGGGAGTAAGGCCACTGTACAATTTTTAAAAATTCATTTTTTGTTATAAGCTTAAAGATAATTTTAAATTACTAGTATACATAAAGAAGTTTTATACTTCTACAGTTGTTTTCTTTCAAATTTCATGAACACGCTACCTATAACATCTAATTACCACTGGGACGGTAGAGCTTAATAACGTTTTTTTTTCTAAAAATGTTTTCTAAATTTTTTTCTATCTAATACGCTAATACCTACTCTAGCAGCTGCTGAAAGATTTTGTGTCACTTGAAACGTTTTGAGGAGAAAATTATTTATTGCACTAACGAATAATTTTATTGTCCCTAATTGTCAAAAATGTAACGGTTTGATTTAAATACTCACAATCACATAAAATTCTTCAGAGAAAGTTGTTTGTTTTAAAATTAAAAGTGAAACTGGAACAAACCATGAAGTGGAGATATCTAGGAGTGGCTAGTATACCTGTTGAATACAAAGCACGTGGTGTTCGTGTGTATTAAGGTATAAAAAATGCTTATTAAAAGCTTAAAATTTTTATTTTAAAGAAGATCTTTTCGTAATTAAATCATTCCATCATCAGTTTAATAAAAAGTTGTTAAAAACATTGTATGGCCACATAAAAACATTGGAAGGACATCCGTATTAAAAAACAATCCTCATGGTATTTATCAAGGTTAATGCAATAGACTGTTAACTTGTTGATTATTAAAAACTGAAAATGGGGGCATCTTACATGACCCCCTGTAGCTGGTCAGGTTTTATCGACTTACAACTGCTTACTTACTTTTTCGCCACACCATTTAACATTAAATTAAACTAGGGCATAGAATATGAAAAACGGCAGATCGCCATGTTTAGAATAAATATTTACACAACGCATTAAAAATTTTGATCCTAGAACTAAAGAGTCACTGCTAAAGATATTTCAAGACTACTTTAAGTCTTAAAATCCCAAAAATATGAAGCAAAGGAAAAATAGTAGCCTATCTAAACCACAAAAAGATCGTAAAATACCAAAAAACTAGCGACCAATCTCCCTACTGCACTTCTTCTTTAATTTATATGAAAGGGTGATCCTACACGGTATTCAGAAGGCAGTGAAGAGAAACATTATATTTAGTGCTAGATAATTAAATAAAATAAAGAAAAAAACTTAAACCTCGATAAAATACAGTTTAAAACTAGTACCGTTAAACAGTGTTTCAAACACAGCTGAATAAACAACGCTGCTTGGTTAAAATAATATCTAAGGTTTAATTTACAAAGAATTAAGTCAAACTCTTATGAATTGTCAAACTGATTTGGACCTGGAAAATCTTTAGAGAAGGCTTTCAAAAACAAGCTGATAACTGGAGTCACATTAGTTCACCTAACAACTGTTAATTGTTTATACTATAAGGAAAATTTAAAAAATGTTCTGTCCCAAGACGTGCTTTTCCCCAGTTATGTTCAATATATACACGATCCAACAATAAAGGACGCAAAACACTACATAGATGCTGACGACCTGCTTATAGCGGTAAAATCAAATGAATTTCATATCAACACAGAGCTCGAAGTTGCTAAAAAGTATATGTAAAACTACTATAAGGAAAACTACCTTAAGCCAAATCTCCCAAAAACACAAGTAAGCGCTTTCCATCTGAATACACACTATGCGAAGAAGAAATTGCAAATAACATGAGAAGAAAAGGTTCTGCAACACGCAAATAAATAAATAGCTCGGAACAGCTTCAACATATAACCACAATACGCAGGCGGCTGAGGGCACACCTGCCCAGTCTGCAACCGATCGGACCACAGAAAATAAGTTAACATTGCCTTGAATGAAACGTCTAGGATGCTGACGGATGTAGGAAATTTACCCCACTCAACCTCTTATACAAAGCGACAGGTTTTTCACTACTCAAACACGATAGAACAGCTGCTGAATATGTAGAAAAGTTTAAACTAATCTTTGATGAACGCCACCCATAATACAATGCGGAATCACACCACTCAAGACTAAAATCCAGAAAAAGTTTTCTGCGCTGTGTTCCAGTCTACCAGTTCATCGTCTATCAGTCTTCCAGTTCACTCGCCAGAAAAGTACTCTCCACCTCAAGAAAAGAGACCCTCAGGTAGTAGTCTTGATTGGAAGACATGGAGGTAACCGTATACGAACCGGCATAGCCCCAGTAAAGACGAATAAAATAAAGTGTGACTTACAAACGACTAATGCGACTATGCAAGGGTATAAGCTAAGAACATAGTCATGCTCCAGGTGGCCCTCAATGGTCTATGATTGGTCAGCGGTGCTGCAATAGACGTAGCTCGTTATTTAGGTAGTGTTTAAGAGTTAGATGAGTATCTCTAGTTACCGATACTCTATCACTGGTTAACGATATACCATTCTAACTAGCTAGTTGGATAGCTAGTTAAAACGGTGTTTATTTTTGGAACTGTTTTATATCATGTTGGAATAGGGTAGATTTTGTTGGCGGTAGCAGTCCAGTCTACGTTTGGTGAGTAGCTTGGAGATTATTGAAAAGAGATAAACTAAGTTGTTAGGAGTTACTGATATTTTAGCAGCATAGTTTAGCATATAGAACATAGCCTCAGCATAGATTTTGACGTCTTATCCAAAGAGGTTCGTTAGTTTCAATATACAAACTATCTGCTGGACTAAGTGCTTCTAAGGATAACCTTAAAGCACTATTGTGTATCTAATTTAATTCACTTAAGTAAGACTTTGAGGCTGGCATGTACAACAGCCATAATCTAGCCTGGGTCGAATTAGGAATCTATATATTTTTAGCAACAATTTCCCTTCTGCTCCGCGTTGATTGTATTTAACAGCATATATATATATATATATATATATATATATATATATATATATATATATATATATATATATTGTTGACTGTTTTTTGCTGTTTTTATAATATTCTCACACTTTTAGATTTTTAATTAGATAGGTTAGGTTATATTAGTCTTTCGTGTTTTTATCTAAAATTGGGCTCTCTCATAGTTTCAATTGCAATAAACAAATAGACTACCTATAGTAGGTATAACAAGAAGTTAAGGAAAAATTGATTAACATTTTTTAAAACAATTCGTTTAGATAATTAATTGCAAAATAACAAATATACCGATTGTTGGTAAAAACAGGTTTATTGTAGTTCTAATTAGGCCTATTATGTATTTTAGAAAGATTCATAAATAGTTAAATAAATAATCGAACAATGAAAATTACTCCGCCCAGTGGTTTAAAATTATTAGTATATACCTAGCATTTTAACACAAATATAGTAAATTAATTCTTAACCGCTTTCCATAGAAAATGTATCTTCTTCGGTTTCTTCCCATTATGAGTTCGCCGTTTTCGTCTTCCACAGCACTTTATTCTCCCAGTCACCTTTGCTGTCTAATATTCGTTTCGGTCATCTGTGTTCTGGTATTCTTTGTACCCGTACCACTGCAGGGCTCCATTTTCAACTTTTTTGTAATTGAGCATTCTACTTCCATTTTGTTCCATATTTCCTCGATTCTTATTCTATCCACTCTGGTGATTTGTCGAACATGTTCTCATAAAGTCCAGTTCAACTGCTTTTATACTAATATTCATCACTATGCTCTGACAGATCATTTTTTTGTTTTCTTTGGTTAGAGTGTTGTTCCATATCACTCCATAGAGTGCTTTCGTGGCTTATTTCCCCCGTGCTATTTTCATTTCTACATATTTTATACAAGTGCCACCTCGGCTTATCATTTACCCTAAATACTTAAAAGTCTTACAACTCTTAATAGCCTCTTCTTCTAAACTTAAGTTCAAATTTGCAACCTCGCATCAAATACATAAGTATTCGGTCTCAAACATATTTAGCTTGAGTCCCCATAGCTATATTAAACGATAAAGATATTTATATTTAACATATTAAAGTTTTTACTTACAACTTCACTTATAAATCCTGGGTATCCATAAAGTCTCCTGACTCGTTGGCGCCGATCCTTACTATTACAGGTTAAATAAAATGTTCCATCCAACTTCCAACCACGTTCTCCCTTTTTTTGAGATGTATATGATCAATATTGGTTTGTGATAGGCGCTCAATACCGCCAATTTTAAATATTACGCTCTCCTGGACCACACATCTTTCATTTAACCCCAAATTAATTCAATTGGGTTCAACAATGGTAAGGTAGAAATCTTCAAATAGTAATACTATGAAGACTAGCCATTGAATCAACAGCATATTGACGATATCTACTACAATGTCCCTTGATCATTGTCATTGCTTCTGCTTTGACCATAACCTCTGTAAATGGAATGCCTTTCTCTCGTAGTCAGTCTGCATGACAAATTTTCGATCAGTCATCGTTGGAATGAGTTTAACAAGGCGGCTGTGATAAGATGCATTATCCACTATGACAGTTACTGTTAACACGCTGAAGACTGTTCTTGAGCTGCTTCTCGAATCATGTGGAGTTCATATTTTTATGATAGTATCCTGTATCGCCACCATTATGGGCGACAATTAGACGCTGATTCTTACTTGACGGTGCTCGCAATCCTGCCGATAAACTTTTAACAAAGGCTGGCCATGCTTTTGTTACTGTGTTTAACTTTGTCAACTGTATGTCGTTACCCTAAGTTTCGTATTAATAATATACAGTGTAGAGACCACTTATGGAATAAAATTGTTTGTGTCCTTATTATAGAAAATAATAAAAAACTCTGGGACACGTTAACTTTTAAATGTAAATGTGCGCTTTTTAAACATAAATTTAATTGTACAGGGTGATCCACGCAAGTCTGGCATAGTCCATAATCATTATTTTTAAAAGATTCTTAACAACCTGATTTCAACCAACTATATCATGTAGGGTCTATAATGAATAATATATATATATATATATATATATATATATATATATATATATATATATATATATATATATATATATTTAGGGATTCTACAGCAGTGGTTCCCAACCTTTTTCCCATGATCGCCCCCTTAGACAGGTTTCACCACGTTGTGAATACTACAATCGCCCCCCCCCCCCCAATTAAATTGAAACAAATAATGAATCTATACAAAAGTTAAGTATCCTAATTTATTTATTTTTACATTTCGTAAAATGATAAATGGTTATATGTGTGTAAAAGAATTGTTAATGGCTTCCTTGGGCTGGCGTCCCTCACATAATTTCTTTATGTCTGGCTCAATGTTGCTTAATAGCAACCTCAAATCCTCTCTTTCTATTATGTCGAGCCTATTTCTTTGTCTGTTTTTCAATATACACACAGAACTAAAACCTTTCTCCACTAGATATGTTGTGGGGAATGCCAATAATAATAATTTGATTGCATTCCACAAGATTGGATACACTTCTTTTATCCGCGGCCAAAATCTTTCGTATCCACACTCCCGAAACAAACTTTCAATTTCAACATCATGTCTCAAATCAATCAAGTTTTCTTGAAGAGAAGGACATACCGTTGAAACTTCCACGCTGAAAGAATTGATTAACCAAGTTGGCACTCTCAGACTAGTCAAATCTTGGAATCGGGACTGCAGATCTTCTTTGAGTGTTTGAAGGTGGAGGCAGTATGTTTGAAGATCCTCAGAATCGCCACAAGAAGATTTCAAGTTGGGGAATTTGGTCAGATCTCTTCTCTGCATATTTTCTTCAAAAATAGATAGTTTGTCAATGAATGCTCCGACTACTCCCTTCGCTTTGGCCATATTTATGTTCTTCCCCTGTAGTTGCAGGTTCATTTTATTTAATTTTTGAAAAATATCTGATAAGTAAGCGATGTCATTTCGCTTCTCTTGTAGTTATGTACTCAGTGTGGGGTTAGTAGTATTAAGAAATTCAATAACAGTATCCATGAGACTGAAGAACCGCCTTAAGCAATTGCCTTTAGAAAGCCAGCGGACTTCCGTATGTAGTAGCTATGTATTAAATATCTCATCATTTTCTTCACAAAGTGTACGAAATATTCGATCATTCTTTGGTTTTGCTTTAATTTTATTTACCGCATCTATGACAAGTCGGAGAGAATCGTGCAACCTCCCACTCAAATTCTTGGCAGCCAAATGCTCTCTGTAAATGACGCAGTGAACACACAAAATTCCAGGTACTGCTTGTTTCAGATGTGCAATAAATCCCCGATGGCGTCCTGTCATTGCTGCTGCACCGCCAGTAGCACAGGCGATCATATTTAATAAGGGAATCTCTTTTTCCTCAAAAAATCTCCTAACGACCTCAAATATGGAAGATCCTTTTGTATCAGTAATCAGACTTCTAACAAACAGCATTTCCTCGGCCATTTCTCCATTGTCGTCAATGAATCGGACATATGACAGCAGCAAAGCTGTGCTGTCACTCAGGGTACTCTCGTCAAGTTGCACAGTAAACTCTCTGCTTTTCAATTTGTTGCAGAGAACATCTTCGACATTCGCTCCCATTTCATCAATCCTTCTGGAGACAGTATTATTGCTGAGAGGAACTGCATCTGTTACTTGGCTGGCCTGACTGGGTCCCAACATAGTATCAACTATCTCTTTGACAGCTGGGAGGATGAGTTCTTCTCCAATTGTGTGCGGCTTGGCACTTTTTGCTATTAACAATGATACCTTGTAGGAAGCAAGTAAACCCTTGTCGTTTTTCTTGGTAGCTTTTGCAATCAATGACCCAACAGTAACTCGCTTTTCATACTTTGCCTTGAGCTCCTGTAAACGAAAGAAATACACATTCACTTTAATTATTATAAGTAATGGTAATAAAGTTTAAAAAAGGTTTTCTTATTATTTGTTTTATCTCAGTCTGACTTTTGGTAAAAGAAAGTAAAAATAATTATAATATGTTGATACCCAGGTGCAGTTACGATCACTAAATAGTTTACATTTTAATTTTTACATTGTAATACTTTTGACGTAAAAGGTGCGTTTAAACGGGGTAAAAATTTAAAAAATAGGCTCTTAGATACGTAAGTCTGTAAACTATTCAATGATTGTAACTGTACATGGAAAAATTACATCCTACAAACAAAAGACTTTTACTCACCGCAAAATATTCGACGGGTCTGTCTGACTTCTCTGGATGAATCCTCTTCAAGTGATCCATAAGCCGAGACGGCTTCATGGCTTTGTTTGACAAAGATTTTGCACAAATGAGACACAATGGTAGATTCTTATTTCCTGGCAATTCAATGAATCCATATTTCAAATACTCCGTTGAGTACTGCCGGCACTTTTTTTTTAGGTGCTGACATTTTGAGAGCAAAACAAAAGAGTAATTATTTACACCTTATTGAGAAGGCAAAGAATAAAAATACTATCTCGTAATTCTCAATAAATAATTATATTGCCACGCGTCGACGTCTCTGTCCGAATTCTAACATTGTGACTAATAATGATTCGAATATTGTGACGCCTCGTGTTCGATAAGATAAGTGGTTATGTCCGAATTGAAAGACAGACTTAACAGTTTCACAAATAAATCACAGTATCTTTATTAAAATAACAACTCACTGAACACAATGACTATCAGTTGAAACAAAACAACTTTATATACCACAATACAAAACTCGGGAACGAAAGACTCCGCATTTGAAGCGACAACAACCTCGGCCGTTCGCTTTTTGTTCGAGTCAGATCGGCAGAAGCGGTACCTACTTCTCATCATTCTTATCCCACTTCTCTCTCTTTCTCTTTTGTGCGGATGATCGCACAATACGAAAGCTCGATCAAAGGAAAATGCAGAATTCGTTATAATGTATAATTATAACGATAATGTATAGAATTAAATTGTATTATGATTCATAGCTCTCTGTGACTAGACGAGATGTTTGTGTTATTATTACCTGCATTGGTATACATATATTTACTTTTTATTATCCTATGGATATCCGATCGAAAGTATTGTATCTTTTTTCTCTTTTCTGATTTTTCTCAATTACCCATTTCTCGTTTTCCGGATGCTAAACACCCCCCCTTATCGCCCCCTTTTCTCTGTCGCCCCCCATATCGCCCCCTTCGCTCTATCGTCCCCCTGAATATCTCAAATCGCCCCCGGGGGGGGGAGCGATCGCCCCCAGGTTGGGAATCACTGTTCTACAGTATTCACTGCCTTCCCTCGCTCAACCGTTTCCATCTCTCTCTGTTGTTCCATTCTCCATCGTTTAGGCCTCTCTTACTCATGGCGTCGTCTACTTCGTTCCTCCAGGATTTTCGGGGTCGTCCTCTTTTCCTCCTTCCTATGGGGCTCCATTCGGTTATTCTCTTTATCCATCTGCTGTCGCTAGTTCTTCTTACATGTCCATACCACTTTAATCTTTTTTGTTCTATATATGTTAGTATGTCTGTTTCTATTGATGTTCTTTGCTTTATTTCGTCATTACTTCTCCTATCCATTCTTGTTACTCTGCAGCATCTTCGCAGGCATTCCATCTCTGTTGCTACTATCTTACTGCTGTTTTTCTTGTTTATGATCCAATTTTCAGCCCCATATGTCATAATACTTCGCACTAATGTTTTATAAATCTGCGTTTTTGTCTTCATATTTAGGTGTCTATCCCACCATACTGAGTTAAGTTGTCGGATTGCTGTTCTTGTTTGTCCTAATCTTTGTGTAATTTCTTCCTCTGTTGTTGCCTTTTTCGTGATTATAAACTCCAGGTATTTGAATTTATCCTTTCCTTTGATTGTTACGTTGTCATCAATCTGTAGATCTTCTATGTCTTCTTCACTTGTAGATAGGTACTCTGTTTTCGCGAGGTTAATATCTAGGCCAGCCTTGGTACATTCTTCTTGTAGTTTCTTCATCATGTAGCTGATGTCGTCTTGGTCTTGTGCAATCACTACCTGATCGTCTGCAAAGCTTAACGTATATAGGTATTCGTTCCGTACCGGTACTCCCATGCCTTCGCATTTTCTTTTCCATGTAGTCAAGGCTTTTTCCAAGTATATTTTGAATAGGGTTGGAGATGTGGAACAACCCTGCAGGAGACCTTTTGTTGTGGTGAAGTCTCCTATGATTCTTGTTCCCATTTTAATGGACACTTTATTTTCTTTATACAGAGCTTTTGTAGCTTCTATGAGCTCCGTCAGTATTTCTAATTTGTACATTGCCTCCCATAGTTCTGAACTTGGTACAGAGTCATACGCCTTTCTCAGGTCCACAAATGCCAAGTGTATATCTCTATTTTTTGCTTTTTTCTTTTCCAACAGTTGTTCCAGTGTGTATATGTGGTCTATGCATGATCTTCCTGCCATGAAGCCTGCCTGATCCTCCCCAATTTTGCCTTTTATCGCTTGCTGTATCTTTTCTCGCAGTATCTTCCCATATAATCTTCCTATTAATGATATTACGCTTATATAATACAAGGTGAAATTTTGAAATTGATAATTTATCACGTGTAATGGTATTATTTTAAATTAGCTAAATACAGACAATACACTTCTACTCTAAGTGTCAGTATATTCTGGAAAATTTGTGTTTAGTAACCGTGTTAACATTTTTTGTCATAAATAGGTAAAAGCTGTCTAGATAGTCTGCTAATTAAACTAAATCGGTAAATAATGCGGATTGTTAGCAATCAGTTGTTGGTGTGTTGACATTTTACATTAAAATAATAAATTCCTAATTAAAAACTAATTTCTGGTGTGTTGACATTTTACATTAAAATATTAATTGGTGTGTTGACATTTTACATTAAAATAATAAATTCCTAATTAAAAGCTAATTTCTTGCAGAAATAAAAATGAAATATTTAACTGAGATCCACCGAATTGAGATTTTAATAATGATCGGTTACGGGGAGATTGTAGAAGTCAAGTTGAAGCAGCAAACTTATTTAATCAGAGGTTGATCAATCAGTTGTCTAATATTGCACAAGGTACTGTTTCTAAAATTTATGCACAATTCAGAGAACTTGGGCATGTCAAACCATTAAAAAGAAAACCGAACTTCATTGAAGAAGATGACGTGAAAGTGAATATTTTGTTTGTCAAATTGCACGTCAAAATAATGTGAATCACACAACAGTCCTAAGGTGTATCCATGAAGAAAAAATTTCTGCGAAAGAATGATGGATAAAATTAACACAAATGAAATAGCTCTTGGCACAATTTTTTTTCTGATGAATCAACATTAACATTGAACGGAGAGGTAAACCGACAAAACTGTAGATATTGGTCAGCGGAGAATCCTCATTGGATGCGTGAGACACACACTTAGTATCCTCAAAAGTTGAATATTTGGGCAGGTACTATAGGAGACCATATTATTGGTCCTATATTTTTAGATGGTAATTTGACAGCGGAAAAATATTTAAGCATGCTAAGAGACGATGTTCTTCCTCAGTTGACTAACTTATATCCCAATCCAATAGATCCGACCTTACCGCATGAAACTGTCTGGTTCCAGCAGGACGGTGCAACACCCCATTATGTTTTAATGGTGAGAAATTACTTGAATGAAATCTTCTTCAATAAATGGATTGGACACGAAGGGGTACTATTAAGAGGCCAGCTAGGTCGCCAGATCTTACGCTTTTGGATTTTTTTCTGTAGGGTTATCTCAAGAACAAAGTATATGCAACAAATCTAATTAGCATTGAAGACCTCAAAGAAAGGATAACTACAGAAATACGGAATATTTCACCTCAAACTTTAAACAAAGTTCGAGACGAGTTTTATAGGAGACTGTGTTACTGCCAACAACAAGGTGGAGAACATTTTAAGCATTTATTTTAATGTAATCCAATATTCTATGAATTAATTGTCTTGAAGAAAATTATGCTTAATTTCAAAATTTCACCTTGTATTATTCATAATAGACCCTACATGATATATTTCGTTGAGATCAGGTTGTTAAGGAGCTTTTAAAAACATAAAAATATACAGGGTGATTCATTTAAAATACAGATTATGGACTATGCAAGACTTGCGTGGATTACCCTGTACATTCAAATTTATGTTTAAAAAGTGCACATTTAAATTTAAAAGTTAAGATATCTTAATGTTTTTTATTATTTTTTAAAATAAGGACACAAACAATTTTTTCCATAAGTGGTTTCCACACTGTATATTATATAATAATATAAGATAATCAGTTTTTATTTTTGGCGCACGGTATTTCCGAATTGGGAGTAGATAAATACTTTGACATAATATTATTTTCATATCTGTTAAAATGGAAGTTCGGCATCAT
Organism: Diabrotica undecimpunctata; assembly: GCF_040954645.1. Taxonomy (NCBI): domain Eukaryota; kingdom Metazoa; phylum Arthropoda; class Insecta; order Coleoptera; family Chrysomelidae; genus Diabrotica; species Diabrotica undecimpunctata. Next base: position 123,640,182 of record NC_092803.1, on the reverse strand, counting down.
TTTAGACATAGAAAATTAAGATTATGTAATGTTTTTTGCAATAATGCAAAGATTTGAGAATTAGAACCCTATTTTGAAAGAAAAACAAATTCTGATTTGTATTTGGAAGTTTTAAAACATTTGTCAGTTTTTTTGCGCAGTATACGTTCAACCGTAGCCACTAGAAATCGTGTTAAAAAAACAGCGACTAAGAGCTTCTCTTGAAGATGTTTTTTAGTCTACCCTATACCTTCCAGATAATTTGCTCTTGTGAGATGTGTCTATTAAGAGGGATGTTTTGTACTTGTACCAATTATTGTTATGTTCATTTTTATTTTGCGAAAAACAGATGAAATAAAATATATTCTGCAAATCGTCTTACTTCAACAATATTTTGTTTTACTTCAGAATAAAAATCAAATTAAGAAAATAAGTATATGAGTGAAAATATTCATACGAAGCAATCGAACACAAATTTAACAGTCGATATTATAACATCGGAAGGTAAAATCCACAAGAAAACTAAGTTCCTGTAGCTGGCTGTATACCATGTATCACAAAAAATTTAAGTAATAGTTGCTATCATTAAGTCCTCGTAGACACTTCGTCTCAGGACCAGCAACTTCATGTGGAGTCATACGTCGCCATGTTATCATATCCACTGGTAACTCTAACATCTTAAAATATAATACCAAATAATGTAAACCAAATTGTAACAGATAAATTTTAACGGGTTTTTACCCTGATATTTAGTGGCTCAAAACATGTATACCTAGACACTGATGATGGAACATGGTTTCCGAAAACGTTTTGTCTTCATGACATAGCCCGTTTGGGTTTTTTAATTTTTATACCTTTTATAAAGGATTTTTACTTAAATTTTTTATCGGAAGGTAAGTTAAACACTGATTAAATTAAAAAAACTTACCGCTTGTTTCAAATTACAATGTTGCTGAATGACTATTTACCCGCTATTTAATTCTCAATTCATGGTAATATAATCATCACAGACACATCTTCACAAGACGTAAAATGGCATTACAGTTTATAAATAAGATAAATCATTGTTCAATGATATTTTTGGATTAAAGAAATTAATTCATGAGAAATAAATTCTTCGTAGGTAGTCACGTACCTATTTCTGAAATAGTAAGGCAAGACTTGAGCATGTAAAAAATTCATCGAACAATCTACAATGGATGGAATTAATTTTTAATAATATAATTCAATCCTATAAAAATACTGAAATAACGACAAGTCACTGAAATTGTGGAAATTTGGGTTTCCGGAACAGTTGGCGGTCGTCTTGCCAATCTCTGTTCAATTAATTGTTGGATTAGTGGCATTACCTGGTCACAGATTTTTGTCCGCAATAATCAATCTGAAAATCTGGGGAATCAAAAATTGGATTTGAATAATATTAAACAATAGTACGTTAGGTAAGTGAATTTATTTACATAAATAAACGTATATTAAAATATAGACATAAAAAATTGTACATTACATATACAACCACTGAAGCTTACAACCATAAGCTCTATGTCAAAACGTAACTACAGCTTTATCGATAATATTTTCTTAAACCGTCAGATGTTTTAGGAATAGAAGAATAAATTTTTCCAATTAAATTTGAAACATTTTTTTAAAGAGATTATATAGTTTTGTACAATACTTTTACAAAATATATGGAAATCAATTTTTGTTCTAACAAATAAATAAAATTAGAAACACGAGCATACTCAACTATCAATCTTTTAAAATAAATACTTTGGAAAAAAAATTATGAATGTCACGTAATAGATAATGAAAATTATTTAATCATCAAAATTATCTAAACGATATTTACTCCTTTTTTGTAAGTAGATTATCCCATTTTTTCTTTTTGTTTTTGCAATTGGTTAGTCTTTGTTCTCTTTATTATTTATTTTCATTCTCTTTCTCTCTACATGTCCGATTATTTCATGTTCATTTCTTTTACCTATTTTTTTCATATTCCTCCTCAATATTCATTACTGACATACTAATCATATGTTTCTAGTTATTTCAAGTTTTGCCTACTCTGAGAACTCTTACAGCATTCTCCATTCGTTACTACTTATTGTATTTCCTTTATTGTATTACCCTTTTTCCGTAGTTATTTTACCTCATTATCTTTAATTAAAGTAACGCACTTGATGACATTCGACACATTCTAGTATTAATCTCTACTTTTCCAAGTTTTTTTCTTCCTTTATGCTCATTACTCTTACAGAAAATGCCAATGATATTGCAAATTTAGATGCACAGATTTTAAGGACCCATATTTAGCAGAATGGGTTAAGAAAATCGTGGCAATGAAACACTGACGGGCAAAAGTCTTTCTGAATAGCAACTAACTAACTAGATTTTATAATTCTGATTTTAAATTATTTCTTTAATAGATCAGTTCATTAGCTATTCAGATTAAATATATACTTTTTACACATTTTCAATCTTACTCCATTATAATTGTTATCAAATAAATGTTCTAATGACAGAATATATGACAAAAAGATTCTAGATGGAAGAAATTCTGAAGTTAATGGAAATCAAATGATTAAATGGCTAAAAGGAAGAATACAATGTGTTCGACTGGAAAACTCACCTTGCGTGGATAAGTTTAAGACCGAAACGACTGAAAAAAAAAATAAGGGGGACTCCCATATTTTAAAGGCAGGCTACATAAATAGTTACAACTGTACACTGTTACAGTAAAACTCCATTGTTTCTGTAGATTTCAATTATATACATTACTTCCCAAACATTTTTCCAAAGTATCCATTTTCAGAGAATGCGTAATTTAATAAATAATATAAAGTATGTACCACTAAAACAACTAATTTTATTAACACAACATGACGACTTTATTCCTGAACTCGAGCAGATTTAATTACATGTGAAAGATTTAGATTTGCATACTCGTTTGAGCACTCATGCAAACGAGGAAACCTGAGAACGCAAGGCAAGCTTTATGTGGATCGACATAATTTAATACACTCAAGAAATTAATAATGCTTAAATTCCTACACACAAATTATCGTCACAACCAAAAACATACAATACTCAAATATATATTTTTAAAACAATTCCTTTAAGTATAAACTTATCGATATTACGAAAAAAAATTTGTCTTTTCTGTCTGCCATTTCTTTTCAACCGGAAACTTGTAGATCAAAAGTTCCGGTCCTGACACATAGATGGCGCAGCTTCTAACAAAATCCATACAATTTAGAGAAAATACCAACTTTTTATCTTTATCAACAAAATCTTAGCTCAATCAGTCCATTAATTTTTTAAATAGTAACTTAAGTGACGCTCCTCTTATAATATTCAAAAGAATTAAAAATGATGATTATAAAAGATATTCATGTATACATACTTTTACGCGGTTGCACAAACAGAAATGTTATTGTCCTGGATATATAAAAAAGTCCAAAAAATCAATTTTGGCCGACTTCAAATTAAAGTTATGTAGATAAGTTGAATGAGTTCATTTTACATGAACATTTGTTAATCAGATCTATGTTCAAAGTGGATGCTGCGTTTACTGATCGACGATTAAAAATTTCAATGCCTCTGCATTATAGAGGATGTTCGTTAACAGACGATTAAAAACATCAACATGCCGACGTCAATTCTACAGTCAACTGAGTGGTCTGTAGCAGGAAAAATCTGTCGAAAGCCACCAAAAACGCAAACATATTAGTTGGAAAGGGTTTGAATTCCATATTTTAGGATATTCAAATAATTTTGTAAATTATTTACATTGAGAACATAAAAACCGTGAATAACGAATACTATAATAGTATTATTGCGAAAAAAGCACCCACAAGTGATGAATAAAAAAGTTTTTTCAAAAAACAATGCATTGTCATAATTTAATCGAAATGAGGACAAAATTGTTTCAATTATATTTCAAATCGCTTCCACTTCGATGGTATTCTTTAGATCTGACCCCTAGCAACTACCGGATTTTGTGCAAACCTCAAATGAGAGCTCCAGAGAAAGATAGACTAATTGTGAGAACCAAGAACAATCGTTCTACAAAAAAATATGAAATTGTTAGAGAAGCGTTGATGTATAGAAAGAAATAAAAACACTGTGAATAAGTGAATGAATAAAGCATTTCCTTCAGTTAAAAAAGACCTGAAGTGTCAATATTGATAAGAGTTATTGCGCAAATCGTTTGGCCTTTTTACAAAAAAAATTGCATATCGATATGGTAAGTATAAAATAAGTCATAAGTTTCTCAGAATAACGAAAAGGACTACATAATCTAAACAATTTGTATTTTTTTATTATTTTAGTGAAGATATTTTAACATTTTTCCATTGTAAATAGGACTATCTGCCAATCCAAACGCCAGTTAGTATTATAACATATTTACCTATCTGCGTTTGCGCATGCGTTTTTAAGTTGCCTCTTTCATATTCGTGTTCATGTTTGTATGCGAATCTAATAAATTACAAACTGGATATTCATGTGAAACATACAGTTTTAAGGTACGAGAAATGAACAAATATATTAAAAAACGAACTACCACTAAAAGGTGGATATTGTTAGAATTTACTGAAACATATTGCACTACTGGGATGGATGGCTCTTCTTTACAGCCACATTTTTCTCTTTTTCCTTAATAATTCGGGTTATATTAAAACTATATACAAGCAATGGCAAATAAATGAATAAATAAATACTTACATCACATTATCGTTAAAATAGTATTTCTATGTACATAACTAACATTCCTGGTTTTGCAAATAGACCAAGCGGCAAGATGAGTATTAAGCAATGATTGTTAACTGCTGCTTATCTGAATAATTTGAATTATCGACTTTTATGTTGCAGTATTAGATAACTGTACAGTACTATGAAGATTAATGTGAACATATATTTTTCACAATTTTACTTTTTTAACAAAAAAGTTTTAGTTTTTTTACTTTTATGTCAAAGTACTGAGTGAATAATGACACCTACCAAGTTACAAGCTTCATTTTCTTTTTACAGATGGATATTATTCTCAAAACGCGCACTAAGCTTGTTACTTTTAGTGAACAGTAATATCACAAATAGATATTACCAGGATATGTGGTGTATGTTTAGATGCACATGGTTTTGAAGAGAATATATGAAAATGCGTAAAAAAGAAAAAGATATTAGCTATGGATTTAGCCTTTTTGTAAATTAGACCCTAGTAAAAGAAGTCAAAAAGTCGAGTAATACTTAGGAACCGCTGGAATTATTGATCATGATTTACCTGTACGAAAATAATTTATGAAGGTGGAAGGAAATCAATAAATCACACATATCTTGTGCAAACTCGTGATTAAATATTTCAAGAACAATAACAAATAATGCCTTAAGATCAACAAATTCCATCACATAAAATAAGTGGGATTATATAACTAATGAATCTTCTTCTTCTTTACGTGCCATCTCTGCGACGGAGGTTGGCAATCATCATGGCCATTCTGATCTTAGATGCTGCCGCTGGCGAATTTCAAATCGGACACATGTGTAAGCCATGTCGCTTAACCTGTTAATAAAACATTACGTAAGATTACCCAAATATCCAACCGCTTCTTGAATAGAGGTCCTTTGAACGCCTTAAGACGATTAAATATATTGTAGAACGGCCTGAATTATCAGCCCTCACAATTTACACAACATTAACCAATTAAATGTTTCCAAATTATGACCTGTTTTAGTCACTGTTTCATAGTCTCTATGACGTATTAATGACTTAATCATAAAAAATGTCAGACGAATACCAGATTATGAGATAAGTTTATATGGAATCATATGGCACGGAATACATCATTTGAAAACTCTGATATCAGTAGAATTTGTGCAATACTGTCGCGGCGTTTCAAAATGTCAACCGTTCAACGTTCAAGGGAGACAGTTGAAACAAAAGTTTAGATTACCCCTACTAATTTGGTAGTCTTCGCTTTTATAAAAATAAATTAAATTAATTTTTCCAATTTCCCATATATTCTGGCAGAATTCATTTGTTTCTTTATTGGCATCTGTCAAAAATATGAAAAATGTCGATAATGTCTTATTTTTGGCAAATGTTATTAAAGAAAAAAAGGAAATTATGTCAAATATTAAATAAGTTATGGGTTTTATTAAGGACATCCGTTTTCAAATATTGTATTACTTGTATGATCCTATTTAAAATTATCTTTTATCTACAAAAGAAGCATTCGTTCGCGTTTTTAATGATAATATCACTAAAACACAATAAAAACTATGAACAGTTGTCTTAGTTCAGTTACCCAAAAGTTTATTAATTTAGTTTTCTGTTTCACAAAATAGTTAACGAGGAGGGGAGGGGATTTTTAGAAGGCCCCTTAAACTTAATTTAAATATTAATTTAAAAAATATTGCACAGCAATTAGTTCAAAATAATCTTGCCAATCGGTCTATTAAGCAAGCAAATAAAACATATGTGAGTAATAACAAAAAGTAGCCAAGACTTTGCTTGTCTATACAAACTATTTAAAGCGATGTCTTTTGCAAACGAACAATTTTCTCTTCAGGTATCCCATCTTTTTAAATAACAGATTTTAAAACGTTACGTAAATGTAGAAACCTTTATCAAAATATAGCATGTGAGAAAGTAAAGGATAATATACAGAACAGTACCAAGGAAACCGAAGGGGAAAGAACAATAAACACAAATAGAAGAAATAATAAACCATCGTTTACCCCAAAAATTAAGGATTGGCAAGGGAAAAGAAGAACGCTTAGATAAAGTACATTAACAGATCGCATGAAGAATACGAAGTACAAAAAAATGAGAAATAGAACAAATAACACAATTAGTGTAAAAACATACTGGAAAAACATCTCGATAGAAATGGAACACGTTTTACACAGAACTTACAAGAAGGTCTGGAACATGATATAAAAGAACAACTATAAAAAAATTGACGAACCGAAAATCTCTAGGTATAGATAATACTTCTAATGAATTACTTAAATATAAAGGCCCAGTGATCGAAAAAGAACTAATAAAACTATACGTAAAATAGAACGAACTGTAATAATACCTGTCGAATAAAAAACTAGAATAACTACACCGATATACAAAAAAAGCTGAAAATCGTACCCGAAGAATTACAGAGACGTAACTTTACTTACATTAAATTTTAGAAAATATAAAGAATAAGAACATAATGGCGTCTACAAAGAGAACTTAAGTCTCATCTGGCATGATGCAATGAGAGAGCCTTAGCCGACGCATTTTGAACATAATAATACAGCAATAATTGTATAAATCAGATGATGATTTTCAATTATTTAGTGGTAGAGACATCGAACCGCAGAAGTATAATGAATGAAGTGGACAATCCCTTCAAAAAAAGCCCCAAGAATATCAAGTCGTTTACGGAACATAATATGGAGAAATAATCCACATGACAAAAGTAAAAAGTAAATTTATAGGAATTGCGTCAGGTCCATTGGCGCCCGATTGGCGCTGCTGAGACTAGAGCATAATTATCAAAAACAAAAATTAAATTTAGAATCGCATAGATGAAAATGTTACGAACAGTAAAGGGAAGCACATTAAATGATAGAATAAGTAACGAAGACAATATAATATAATAAGGCTGTCAGTTTGTCAGAGTGAGGCTCAGCTATTGAATACCCCGTAGAACGGATGGATGCTGATCTAATTGCTAAATCTAAATCTAGATGGTAGGTCCCCAAAACGTTGGTATGACAGAAGGGACAGGACCTCGTCCAATTACACGAAGAATGACGTAAATATAATGAGTTTTTTAACGTAAAACAGTTTAGTAGATAAAACGAGGCATCGAAGAAGAGTCCTTATCATAGTAGGCTGTAAAAACTAAACGTTCTGGGTGCGTGATTGGGCTACTTCCACAGAATAAATATTGTTATTAGTAGCCACTTTCATTGTAAAAAAGTTTACATCTTCGAAATATGGCAAAAAAAATCATTTAATACTAAAATTATAATAAAAATTAGATAACAATACAGAACTTGTTGAAAATCATTGACATTTGGATCCAAAAAAACAATGACCCACACTTTCTTTTAATTTTACACCTGCTTTAACAAAAACGTTCCATAAGGTTTGATTTTGTTTTGAGTTGAATATTATTTGAAATTTTGATTTCCTTGGTAAAAGTTTGGAAAATTTTCATCAATACTTTCAATTTTTATTTCAAGACTTAAAATGATGCCTTCTGGAAAAAAAATAAATTATATAAAAAGATGAAAACCTGAAGTTTAAATTTAAACATATAATATTGAATGGTATAATTCGAATTATTTTTATTTTCTTTAGAAAAGTATTAATAGATATTAAAATTGTTGTTATATTTATAACGACCCACTAAGAGTTAATATTAATTTTCTTTTTTGTATTCTGATCCCTACGAATGGAGAGATTTGCCAAGGGTGGCCAGGGCTCGAATTGGACTGCAGAACCATAGGATAAATGGATGCTGTCACTTGTAAATTCTACCTGAAAGTCTTTTACTAGGACGTCGGAAAGATTTCTGGCCACAACGTGACCCGAATTAAGTACTCATTATACCACAATGCAGTAAGCCATTCTGCTCAACGATCTCAAGTTTAGTTGTAATACCAATACCGTTTGTTAATTCGAAATAACCTTTTAACTTTTACAATTGTTCTTATCTGTTGAAATTTTGTAAAAATACTGAAACAGATCGATTTTTATTTGAAAAGGGTCATCTTTTAACGATATAGACATCCGTCATTATCACCCTCTCACTTCCAGTACCACAAATCCTTAATTTTATATAGGGAATAGACCATTTGTGGCATGTTTCATTAGACAGGTATTTCGCTGGAGCATTAGACATCCATGATTTTCCTTTTCATATTAACTTTTTGTGAAAACTATTAGTCGTCAAGGCTAGGAACGACTTTCAAAATTTTGACCAACTGCACAGAGCATTAACTTCATCAAGATAAGCAACTTCATCACTCATATATAATAAAACTAATTAAAAAATTTCATGAAACGGGATTAGTGGCGGATGAAGAAAAGGGAGCGTAAAAAACTTGTTTCTTACGCCCCTGAAAAAAGGACTGAAGCGGCAGAAATTGCGCTAATGAAAATCTTTGAGTTTTCTACGAAACACATACCAAATAACTATGAAAGTAAACGTATGGGCAGGAAATTATGGAAATTGTACTGTTGGGCTATTCTTTTTGCAACAAAATTTCAACGGAGGAGCAAGTCTAGAATTATTAAAGTTAATCCCATTTTGACAGATATCATCGAAAATGATAACAGGTATTCAGAAGATGATTTATTTGTCCAGTAAGACGGCGCAACTCCGCATTATAGCATAAACGTAAGGCGATAGTTTAATGAACGGTTTCCTAGGCAATGGATCGGATGAATAAGTTTTATTATTAGTAAAAAATTATAATATTAAAAAAAATATTAAAAATTATTTTAAAAGTAAATTTGAAAACATAACCGCCAAACAAATTTGATTATAAAGACAACTCCTTAATTTAAAATAATCTGTTTTAAAAACAATTTCTGGAGTGAAAATCGAAGCGTCAAACAACAGTTATGAAATGTAATTTTCATTATAATCAAATTTTGGCTTATATATTATATTATACTATATTATATTAAGATAGATGGCACAGGTAAAATACCAACAGACTGGCTAAAATCAACATTAGTAGCATTACCAAAAAAATCGAATTCCTCACAATGCGATGATTATCGAATATTAAGCTTGATGTCTCATGTCCTTAAAACTTTTCTCAGAATTATCCATATACGAATTTACAAGAAGTGCGAATTCCAGATGTTGCGTTAACGCAACGATACAGAGACATGAATGTAGATGTATATGCATGTTTTATTGACTAGCGAAAAGCATTTGATTGCGTTAACCATCAAACGATGATCGAAATTCTGAGAACAACTGGAGTTAACGAACAAGACTTGCGAATTATCTCAGAACTATACTGGCACCAAACAGCAACAATTGAAATAGAGCTCATAACATCCGAAGATAATACAAATCCGACGAGGAGTGAGACAGGGTTGCGTCTTATCACCGCTACTATTTAATTTGTATTCGAAGTCTGTATTCAGAGAAGCATTAGACGAGGTCAAAGGCGGAATTAAGATTAACGGAATCAGCATAGACAACATCAGATATGCTGATGATATCGTCTTAATAGCAAGCAACGAACAAGAACTACAAAATATAATAAATGCGGTAGTTCACCACAGCGAAATGTTCGGTTTACATCTAAACGTTTCCAAAACTAAAACTTTGGTATTTTTAAACACACCAATAAACGTACATGTGTATGCCAAGGGTCAATTAATAGTACAGGTAAATTCCATAAAATATTTGGGAGCAAATATCAATAGTCAGTGTAATCCAAAAAAAAATCCTATCAAGGAAAGCATTCATGAGCATGAAAACAATTTTTACAAGATCAGACCTTAGTCTGCAGTTTAGAATCCGAATCATCAGATGTTACGTATTTTCTGTCTTACTGTATGGCTGTGAAAGTTGGACAATGGACTCTGAAATAGAAAAAAGAATAGATGCCTTTGAGATGTATATATACAGGCGAATGTTGAGAATTCTATGGGTACTAAGAGTTACTAATGTTGAGGTACTTCGTCGCATGTGTAAACAAAAAGAATTACTAAGAATAATCAAAGAGAGGAAAATGCAATACTTGGGTCATGTGTTGAGAGGCGAAAGATATGAATTACTTCAAGTTATACTGGAAGGAAAAGTACAGGGCAAAAGATCAGTAGGAAGACGCCAGAACTCATGGCAAAGTTTTTTCGCATACCCAATATTTTTGTGAAATAAATAAAATACGTGGACACTTCGGTGACGAATAAGGTTCTTAAAAAAACTTCTCAAAAAATATCTTCTAGATCTTCTGTCAGTTTATTTGTCGATGCAGACAGTGTTATAATGACTGTAACTCCAATATCGATGGGAATCATTAGCAGTGGCTGGGTGTTATATAGATTACTCCGTAAGAAACAAGAAGAATACAGCTAGAACAATATTAAGCTCCATAGTATATAATTTTAATAATTGCACATCAATCCTGCAATCAAAGCACAAAATAAACTTAGCATTATTATTTTTCATGTGAGAACTGATGAAAGTAATATTGATATATATTTGCGTAAACGTATATGTCTACGTAAACGTTTTTAACTCCATATTTGTTCATATATTAAACTTTTTTTCACTGAGCATTACAAACTCCACAGAAATACCCAACAGTAACATTTTTGTATTGTAAAGTAAAAACGTTTAATTTAGTTTTGGCAACATTATTTTTAATTTCTATAAATACCATTCTAAGCTCTCTTTATTTTACATTCCAGCTGTGATCCAATTAGTATAACATTAAAGGAGACAATTATAAATGTATTTACTAAACAGGAAGGTTAACTAAGTATATCACAAGAAGCACCAACGTTTGCATTTCGAGTTGACAAAAATTCAAATCATACCAAACACTTTTCTTTGACTAATGAACCAAACGAAAATAAATTAGGATATCACGCAGTTGCCAACTTTTGCCGGTAACTCGATGTGGGATAAATCTTTTTCTATTATTTCGTCGTCTTCAATCCTAAAAAATATAAAAACTTGATTAAATATGTTATTAAACAATGCAGATTTTATGAATATATGGATACACTAGATTTTAGAGTCTTTACCGGGACCAGATACTGCCAATTCAAGTAACCGAACGGCTAAGTAACCGAAAAAAATATAAAACGCAATGTTTTGTCACCGGGAAACAGAAATATGTTTCTATACATCTATTTAGATACAAATAATTCTATAAAAAGAGAATGATACAAAATCTCTGATTAGTAATAACCCAGTTCTTCTTCTTGCGAAATATCGAAGACATTTGTTTTTTCATTTATTCATGGATACTCTTTTGACGTTTTCATCAAAATACTTTTCGCTTTTCCTTAACATTATTGCCTTTCGTACCCGGATTTACCTTACTAAGTCAATTATTTGTAAGATGTCCCACAAATTTCCTGTGCTGTCGTCCATGCTTCCCATGTAGCAAAATTTATAAAATTATTCCAATTTTTTTCCTTCTACAGTTATGTTAGCATTTGTATTTGTTCTATTCTTTTATTTATGTAAGTGTAGCCAACTTTGTGACTACTAATTCAATTTGGTTTTTTGTCTTGTTACGTCAGCCCTTGGCCTACGATTAAACCGGAGGTGGGCGTTCAATGACCCAGATATTCTAGAAGTAGGTTCACCGATGCTGCAGCTGTCAGCTCTCGATTGTTCCACGCTGTTGGATGTACCGGCACTCTGACTCGTCAAACAATCCATTCAAGGGAACTCCAAATAACGGTTCACTAAATATTTTTATATATATATATATATATATATATATATATATATATATATATATATATATATATATATATAGGTAAATTTTGATTGTAAGAACTTAATCTGAATAATAAACTTGTATTGTTAAATAATAAATAAATGTATATTATAAATTAAGTAGTTGCGTTTTAATATTAGTGTAAATGAATTAAATAGCGTTAAAAATAACTGTTAGAAGATACATAAACTAAAAACTGTAAATAATTTAAATAAAAATATTCCAGTTAAATTCCTATATCATCACCTTAGCTCATTATGCCTTTATCGGCGACATAAAATCAGCTCTGAAAATAATGCGGACTTTAAAACAACTGAAATTATTGTAAATATTTAGTTCGATTAGGTAAATATATTTTAATGGCATAAAGTTCTAACAGAAGAGTGAATGAATTTTTAACAGAAAAGTGTAAATATGAAATACAATTCAATGTCGGTAAATAGTTTTCTGCGGAGAGCGGCACCTCATTCCCTCCGCCAGCAGCCACTGTGTATTAAACTAATATTCAAATACAATGTTTTGTTTCTTTAGATATGTTAGATAATGATGACCAACAATAGCTTATGCAGACGATATTGCTGTCCTGCAAAGAAGTAAGTTTGAGAACACACTATGTGACAGATTACAAGTTGCTCTCAAAGTAATAGAAACATGGTGCAAGGAATACTCACTATCTATAAATCCTAAGAATTCGTAAATGGTCCTCTTCACCAGAAAAAGAAGAATCACGGGCTTAATACCCTCCAGGATTCTAAACTACAGTCTAAACTTTCCTGACAAGATGAAATACCTTGGTATTACCCTTGACAGGAAGTTAACGTGGAACTCCTACTTAGATAGTAAAGCTAAAAGAGCATATATTGCTCATTAGAAGTGTCAACGAAGGGTCGGACACACCTGGAGCCTTTCGCCCATCTACACTGCTGTCATTAGGCCAATGTTAACTTACGGAACTATTCCTTGAGTACCAAAAGTGCTACAGGCAACAGCGATCAACAAACTAGACCATATTCAGCGGATAGCTTACCTAAATATAATTGCCATGAAAACACCACCAACTACTTCAATGCAGTTGCTCATTGGCATTACCTCTCTAGACATATGTCAAAGAGGTGGCACTGGTGACAATGATGTGAAAACCTCGATGTAGGAATGGTACAACTGAGAACTGGTTTCTGGCGGGGAGAGCTGGTTGCGCTACCCCTGATATAGGCAGGCTGCGACTCAATTAAACCTAAGTTTGTTTTTAACAAACCCTACAAAATCGAAACAAGACAGTATAGGGAGTCAAACGTAGCAAATGCGTATTGCACATACACCCATGGCTCCAAAATGGAAGAAGGCTCAGGATGCAGGATATACTCCAGATCATTTGACAGTTGGTTTTTTAACTGGTCATTGTCAAGTAAGCAAACACCTCCACACACTGGGGCTAGTAGACCAACCTCTATACAGGAAGTGTGAGCGAGAAGACGAAACTAGAGCATGTCCTATGTGAATGCCCGGAGTTATCGTTAATACAGGAGATGTCCCCTGATGACGTCCACCTTCTTAGAAATGGCAGGGTGGACAGTGAGCTAAGGATGAAAACTCCCTGGGAGGATGCACAATGGGTCAATTGTGGCCCGAGAGCTGTGGGACTGAACCTCCCTACTCTACAGATACAGATTAAGACCAACCTTACTTAACGCCTGTATTAACACACCGTGTCTTACATTATCTTTTTGGTAATCGATAAAGCAAATAAAGACATCCCTCCTCTGGTCAAAGCATTTTAGCACCAATCCTCCTCCTCCTAAGTGCCTTCTCTGTTGAGGTTGGCGATCAATATGGCAAATTTCTCTCTATTCTGAGCTTGATGAATTAATTCATTTCCTTTTGTGTGGGTCCAATCTCGGATGTTTTGTAGCCAAGATTTTTTCTTTCGTCCTATGCCCCTTTTACCTTCAATCTTGCCTTCTAATATTACCTGGAGCTGCTCAAATTCCCTATGGCGCATTATGTGTCCTAGATATGACGTCTTTCTAATTTTAATAGTATTGACCAAATGAGGGCGTGTGTTCATTGCTCTCAGTACTTCTTCATTCGTAGTTCTGCTGCTGCAGCTTATTCTTAGCATTCGGCGGTACATCCACATTTCAAATGAATTTAATTTGTTGACGTCATGATTTGTGTTCTCAATCTTATTGAGACTGATAGCTTGGGGTTACAGAGCATTTTACGCATATTCATGAAACCAGATCTTGCTATTTCAATGCGTCTTCTAATTTCTTTTGAGTGGTCTAGTTGACTATTTAGTTCTCTGCCCAGGTATATGAAGCTTTGGGAATTCTGAAGCACCAATAACTGCGTGCAAACAAGTGCAAAAAAGAATGCTTTGAGTACGTGACTCATTCAGCTGATTAGGCAATTCACTGATCAGCATTCACTGAAAGTTGATATTAGCCAATCTAATGGTATTTTTCTGCACTTACGTTGTTGGGTTCTACAGCTTTATTATTTTTTAAACCTGTGATCACATATTCCACTTCTGATTTTAATATTGGTGGGCCAGTTCAATATGTATTTTCATTCGTAGTACCTAAGTTATGATCGTGACAGAAAACGTCTAGTATATACGTTTGCCAGAGTTCGCATAGTTCGTTGTGATCTGTGATGATCTTATTCTCTTTTGTTATTTCTCAGGATTATGTTTTTTAATATTCCATATTATTTTTATTTGAGCTATAAGGGGGTTATGCTTAATATGCAAAGACGTATGCCTTTATTGAGTTGATACTATTTTTATATCTAGTATTAATCTTCAAGTAGTACATTTGGTTTTATACGGTTTGATCTGCAGTATGTTTTGGTGATGTCCAGGTCTACAGTTTTCGATTTGGAAGATTAACAAACGTATGTATATGATTACCATGTCTAGCTCTTTACAAAATTGAATTAGACAGTTTCCTAATTCAATTTTGCCAATTTGATTTCGGTTAACATAGAAATAATAAATATATAACAGTGTAAACAAACTTTTTAAAGACTATTTACAAGAATGAATGGCCAATATCATTAGAAACGATCACAAAGCTCATACTTGAAAAAATTTGACAGTTAAATTCAACTTACGCTTTTTCTTGGCTATCCAAATGATGAACTAATTCGTCCCTCTTATTAACTATTTGAACTAATTCCTCTAGTAACACTTGTTCTCTGTTCCGTTGCTCTTCCGTTTTCCTCCAGTCTTCAATTGACGCTATTTTCTGCAATTCTTCATTAAGCATTTTATACCTTGTTTCAAGGTCCGCTTCTTTCTCCCTAAAACAAATAATTAATCGAGATTATTAATTTTGTGCCCATAAATTATTGACAGACATATATAAAGAGGTAAAATTTAAATATTGTTATCATTTTTAATAATGTCTCTAGACATCGGAAAATACACAAAATTAATAATACAAAATAAACTACGCAAATCGCAAAATTTGACTGCCATAAAACTCTGGACCAAATTGAAACCATTTTAGAAACTACCACTACTATTATATATTATTATAGCATCGTAATATACTCGGTGCGTTATCTAGATCTATGACCGTTTCTGTAAAACACGTTTTGTCGATGACTCACGATCCATAAAGTTACACGTTGCATCTATAGTCGGGCAATTTTCAATTAAAGGTGACTAATCTACAAATTGAACTAAACGGTAGTGGCAAAATCCATGTAAAATGTCAGCAGTAAATTCTTACCGGTGTCATTTTTATTGTGTATCCTTCGCCCATGTAAATATGTAAGAAAGTAAGATAGTCTCATAAAAATTTGCCCCCGTAACAATATAAATTGGTGCGATTCACGAGTGTATAGTGAGACAATTTCATTGAATAGTGTGAAACATCGGTAAACTTATCAATATTTTGCTGGTCTGTATATATTTACGTTCTTAGAAAGAATGGGAATGAGAGAAATTGGATATTTTAGTTTATTCGTTATACATTAAATATTTCTTGGGAATATATTTATTAAATAGACTTTATTATTAACTTTAAAATAGTTTTGAGGTAAGTAAAGTAAATTTGAGGCAAGTTAATTCTTTATATAGTATTAACCTATTAACGGCCGCTCAAAATACAAAGAGAAATTTGACAATTAATTTATTAGACTAGAATAAAAACGCATAAGTTAAGACTCATTTATAACCAAAAAGATTTTTTTTTTCGCATTTTCAAGGAAAACAGTACAATTTTTAGTAAAGTAACATATTGTATCTTAAATGTAAATTAAATTTTAAGGTGAAAATTTTCGAAACATTCGGGGTGTAATTGCATTCTACACCTTTTACATAAATAAATAGTATTACTTTTGCATATCCTACATTCTTGCACTATCGTCTCTTTTTGTAATGTGGCCAATATTGTCGAATCTGGTTTCAACTGGTAAAGCAAATTTAGATTGACGTCCATGTACTAAGTTTGACACTGATGTAGCGGTTTCTTCAGTATTATAAATTATAAATATAAATCTATGTCCTATGTCGGCTCATGCTTTCTTTTATAATGTGCACTTCTTTTCCTCATCCTTTGACCAATGCATATCAACTTGAAGCAGAGTATGTAAGAGAGATAATATACATATGCTAATAATTTTTTTTAAATCTATGTTATTCACTTCAAAATCGTGACGGTTATTCTGCGATGTATAAATATTTGTAAAATATAGAATGCTCTCAATTACTTTTTTATCAAAAAAGAGTGAAAAAACTTCAATATATAACTTGCCTCCATGGTTGGCTTTTAAATTTTCTAAATATCGATCAGACTGATGTTGAATTACTACTGAGCACGAAGGAATATCTGTTGTTAAAACTTGACACAAATTTGGATTTACTATTTTTGTCTGGTTTTTCTTTGCACGTTTTATCTGTGGTTCAGAGGAATATCATAATCAGAATCGTCAGAATTCCCAATCACTTGTATTTCATATGTACCTGCAATATCCGATTTTATTGATTCTTCACAAATAAGATTATCATCAATGCCTTCTACATCAGAAACTTTCTAATCTAATCCCGGTGGCAAATAAACCACATTAAGTGAGTCAGCATTTTCACAATCTGAGTCATCTTCTAACAAAGCTATTAACTCTTTCGTAGTTAGTGCCATCTTCATTTCATATTTCTAGAATTTACTGAAATAAACAAATGCACTACTATATACACGTATTCACATAATAATAGTTTAGCTTACTTCATTTTAATTTATATTAACTTCATACTATATTTTTATATTTATATAAACAAATAAACACAAGGAAACTTTAAATTAAGAAAAACAAATACAACGTTTACAGCACACAGCAATTCTATAAATAGAGAATGATGTGTAATGACGAGATTGTATGTTAAAATTTCAGATTGTTTAGTCTAATGAAAAAAATAAGTATTTTCCAAAGTTTTCTGTTTTTTGAAGTTCTGTATTAGGTACTCTCTAATAAGAATAAAATTTTACTTTAATTTGTTAGACAACTATAAGATACCTGTCAAAAGACACATGATAAATTAATAATTATATTGGTCTTAGATTTAATTTTCACGTAATTACTTATGTGTTTAAATAAATAATTAAATCAGTTCAAATCAAGTTAAAACGAAACAAATATAACGTTTATAGCAGACAGCAATTCTATAAATAGAGAATGAAATGCAACGACGAGATCGTATGTTAAAATTTCAAATTGTTTCGTCTAATGAAAAAATAAGATATTTTGCAAAGATTTTTGTTTTTTGAAGTACTCCATTAGGTACTCTATAATAACAATAAAATTTTACTTTATTTTGTTAGACAACTATAAGATACCTCTTAAAAGACACATGATAATTTAATAATTATATCGGTCTTAGATTTAATTGTTTCGTAATTACTTACGTGTTTAAATAAATAATTAAATTTTTTTTTGGTACGCCTCTGTAAAATTGATAAGTGGAATATGATTTCGTTGAAAAGTTATCGTTAAGGGCTTCGTTAAGTGCGATGTTGCCAAGTAATCACCTTCAATTCAAAATTATTTTAGTATAGAACAACAATAGTTTTACTGTGGAACTAACTATATATCTTAAGAAACATTGTTTATAGAAGAACATACCGTTAGTTTTTCTAGAAACCCGATTCAAATGATTATTAAGAATAAACACTATCACTTCTACTGATGTTCCAAGTTTTAAAAAATACTTACAAAATATTAAGTTGCATCTGCCGCCTGAGCAAAGCATTTTTCTTGTTAACAAACATAAACCATTTGGCCATTAGCGCTTCCTCTTCCTCGCCATTACTATCTCTCGATTCCATAACCGATCGTAGTTGTTTCTCCAAATTGGCAGCTTGTTCATCTATGGAGCGCTGTTCTCGTTCTAAGTCTTCCATTTCTTTGTCAATCCACGAATGAACATCTATACCCATCTTGAAATTAAAAAATATTTTATTCAGAGATATTATAATCTGGAATGGGAAAAAATACAATTTCTAAACTCTATATGGTTATAAAACGGTTAAAAACTGAAATGAGAGAGGTATTAAGAACAAGTATAGGGAAGATGGCACCAATTGGTGCTAAAATGAGAGAGCATAAGTTAAGATGGTTCCTACATTTCAACGTCCAGACAATGAGAAGTTAATCATCTTATACGACGAATTGCTGTTTTGCACGTTCTTGGGATGAGGGAGACCAAAGAAGACCTATGGAGACGCTTAGGTACGACATCTCAGGGATTGTATTGGTATGACCAAAGATAGAAACTTATAGAGAAATGTAATTAGGAAAGCCGACCCCGTATAGGGATAAAGGCAAAGAAAATAATGATTGAAAGTATGGACGAAATTTATTTAAACTAGATTTTAAAAACCAAAAAAGTAAGTTTGATCCATTCTGGCAGTCTTTTCACGAAAGAGATTCCATTCCTATAGATAAAAAAATAAGTTTATAAATTATTATAATGTGTTTGTGTAAATAACTTATCAGTTTTTTTATAACGAATATAGCACGAAGTATACGTATAATCGTATAGCACGATTAATAAGAGTACTTTAAATAGCTTGGCCGCTGATAAAATTAAATATAAAGGAGCTCACCAACTTTGAGCAGAGGGTAAACAACAAGTAATAAATCTTCTTAATGTGCCACACCCAAATTTGAAAATAGGCACCTCATCAGAGTAATAAATAAAAAGAAAAGTAGATATATAAAGAACAAAATATACACACTCCGAATCAAAACTAAACTAAAAACCAAATTTAAACAAAATTATTCTAAAAGAAGATTTAGAAATACTTTACCTCCTTTAATCCCAGTTCATCTGGTAACCTATCCGGAGTGATTCTCTCTCTACCATTTTCTATTGGACTAGATTTGACGGAAGGATCTTCACTATTATTTACATTATTTGAGTATACATTTCCATTCCTTTCTGACCCTTCAATTATAAAAGTATTGTTTAAGATATGGTGTTTATTTGTAATACTATTATAATAATACTGCGGATAAACAATAATATACAATAAATAATTGTAATTTAAAGGAAGTCAACATTTAAACGATTAAATACCTGTACTATTCTGGCGTTCAAATAACTTCTCGTTATCTAACTTTTTCACTTTTTCTTCGCTTTCCATGTAAGCTCTCATAGTCTCCGGACTTATTCTAATGATCTCTGTTGTTGAACCGGAACCCCTTCTGGCATCGGCAATAAGCTTCTTCGCCCTTTCGCGAAGAAGTGCCTGCCTGTCTTCTTCAGACTAAAAAAATTTAAAATATATATAAGGTACTTGTTACAATACTTTATTAAACTATGAAAGAGTGACTAACCATTAGGCCAGTCGAACATATTAATTTGAAACACATTTTTAATAGTACCTACATATCATGATAAAGAAGTCAATTTCATGGCACACTGATACAATAAAGGCCAAAACAGGTGAAATTATACATTCATTTAAATACTTATTTTAATCAAGATTATTTTAAATTTTGTGAAAATTTATTAACAAGTAATAGTTTCTTGAATATATATCTGAATATATATTATATTATAAATATATATTAAAAAAAACTAGAAAAAAAAACGTTCGCAGCATACCATCCTCAAACTGTTTTCCACTGACGGGTATATAGCGATATATTACCGATACCGGTAGATATATTAGCGATAGTTTTTTATACAACCAAAAAATTTACAAAAAATATTTCGTTTTTGTAACCATTTTACAAAATCCCATTTGTTTCCAGATGTTCGTGTTTCGAGAATGTTTCGTTTAAAAATGGTTTGCGCCCAAGTGTTTCATGTGTTCGTTCTTATTAAAATATTTGTCATTTTCCTATTTTTACATAAACATTTCTTCCATTGTGCATAAATACTTTTCCCTCTCACAATTCATTTGCCGTTTATCTTAATTGATAACTAATTTATCGAACACGATACAGTATAGTATTTTTATGTAAAATGTAGGACACAAAATCTGAAAGCACAATTTTTGTCATCGTTCGTAGTAGAACCACTACTTTTTTCTTATAGGGTGTTTTCCTACTTCATATTTGCACGTGGATTACCAGTAATATTTCTATGTTGTTAACCGATGTTTTTCGGTTGAATTAGTGTTTATAGAAATCTGTTATAAATATTTTTTTTATTTTTATATACCAGTAATATTTCCTTTGTCAAGTTAAAAAAAATTAATGCTAGTGAATTATAAAATGTTTAAATTGATAATATTTTATTTGTCTTGCAAACGCAAGGAATGAAACACATGGTACATTAAAAAAAGCTTCGAAAATTTTTCATGTCAGAACTATGAAACATTGCATAAGCACTGATGAATAAATCTTAACTAATGAAATATCTAAGGACAATATCAAGTGATTTAATAACAATACCGTATATATATATATATATATATATATATATATATATATATATATATATATATATATATATATATATATATGTATACTCACTGAATGCTGTAAAAAGTGTCATAAACATGAATACCTTTGTTTACATTATTGTTATAATACGAAGTACACGATTTTTTACGAAGTGACGTTGTGTTTGCAAATTTTGTTCTTGTTTGTAGTCGCGAAAATTCGAAAAACCGAACATCACTTTTCAGGTAAGTCATTTTTGCCAGTTTTATAAATATTAGGTTGTGTTGATGGTCAGTGAAAGCATTTAGTTTATTTAATAGATAAATTATTATACAGTCAGCAATTGTTTTATTAATTTTTTTGTTTTTTGTTATTAAAATTATTTAAATCTAATTTATCCAACTAGGCTTTTTTTTACAGATTTCCTTTTGACAAAGAAAATAAACTCATTATAAAATAAACAAGCATGCCAGTATTTTAGTAAACATATAGGTACCTTCAAGCAGGTCTTTATGACACCCGATAATATATCGAGTATAGAAGGCTGCCTGGTCTATTTATTATACGTCATTGTTTAATAACTTAGTTAGGGCCAGGGCTCGGCTGGCTCTGGGTTTTTACATTCAACCATGCGTCTTTCCAACTAATATTATATTTTTTATTTTTGATGGTTCAGAATATATTTATATCTTTTTGTTGTAACAATTAATTTGCAATATTTTTTAATATATTCAACATTGTCTATTGCAAACCTTTAGCATTCAACATTTTGTCTGATAAAAAGTTATAACGTACAGGAAAGGCATTATACTATCTACAACAGTATTTTAGTATTTTATTTTCTTTCATCTGGTATATTCGTTTTCTATATTTCACCTTATTTTATTTTCCTATTACAAGAACAGTCCCAAATTCGCTCCGAAATGAGAGTGGAGAGGCAAAATTAAGCGTATTCTGAAGCTCAAGGATGTAACAGAATCAAGATTAATAATAAAACAAAACATACCAGCACAACACTGTTTTTTAATCTCGACAAAATATCGTCAACTTATATGTTTACCAGCTGATTAACAGCTTCGTCAGATAAAAAAATTTTAAACTAATTATTTACGCGTGCAAACAATTTGTAATACTTCCATAATATTTATTGCTGACGCTTCTACCAACCCAATTACGATAAGCATTGAGTTCTGCACTCAACATACAGGGTGGCACCTTCGAGGAAGAGAACAGGAGATCTAGCGATAAGCGACCTTCTTAAAACTTTATGGTCATTGATGATCATTTCTTTTATTTCTTCAGCTTCCCTCTGGTCATTGTCGAGGAAATATAATACGTCATAGACGTGACAAAAACGTGAAAACAGAGAGAGAAGAGATTTAGAAAACGAGATCAAGCGATAAGAGACCACTTCTTACAACCCTCTGGTCATTGTAGATCACTTCTTCGGGAAATAAGAAGAGATCTAGAGATAAGAGACCACTTTTTATAACCCCCTGGTCTAGTGTTGTATGTTAAAAAAAATGCCTTGATGGGCCCCTAGGCGAGAAGAGAGTGACCCTGTTTACCTGTTTATTGTTTTGTATATTTATTTTAATATAAACTCAGACAACCTTTTCTACCATGTTGAGTATGGCTGAATGACTAAAAGTCTATGCCAAAAAAAAAACATTTATAGTTCAACCAACTAAGAAAATTGCCAACTTATAGAAGACCACAAGGGTAACAAATCTAAAACCCAACAATTTTTTGGATAAATACATAAATAAACAGGTAAACAGGGTCACTCTCTTCTCGCCTAGGGGCCCATCAAGGCATTTTTTTTAACATACAACACTAGACCAGGGGGTTATAAAAGGTGTATATATATATATATATATATATATATATATATATAAGAATAAGAAAAAAGAAGTACTTGTGACTCGTTTGGAACAAATATATAACTGTTTTGGATGGGTTGGAGTCAATAATAGGGCTATTGGTTAACTATTTTTTTATTCTCGAGCTTTCAATTGTGTTTACAATTATTATCAAGAGCTAAAAAACAAAATACTTACAAGGTTGAACTAAAAAGAAAAAACAATTTTTGTTAACTTACCAAATAAAAATTAGTTTGGTAAGTAAAAATCACTGCTTACATGTTCAAAATATTTAATACAAAAATGTTTTTATCTAATAAATGTTTCTCTGAAAAAAAAAAAAAAAAAAAAAAAAAAAAAAAAAAAAAAAAAAAAAAAAAAAAAAAAAAAAAAAAAATTATTAGATAAAAACATTTTTGTATTAAATATTTTGAACATGTAAACAGTGATTTTTACTTACCAAACTAATTTTTATTTGGTAAGTTAACAAAAATTGTTTTTTCTTTTTAGTTCAACCTTGTAAGTATTTTGTTTTTTAGCTCTTGATAATAATTGTAAACACAATTGAAAGCTCGAGAATAAAAAAATAGTTAACCAATAGCCCTATTATTGACTCCAACCCATCCAAAACAGTTATATATATATATATATATATATATATATATATATATATATATATATATATATATATATATATATATATATATATATATATATATATATATATATATATATATATATATATATATATATATATATAGGTCAGGAAGGGACAAGTTGTAAAAATAGTGTAACGGAATATAGAACTAGTTTTGTCCGGAATAAAACCAGCTTAACGTATGTCAATCATTTGATTCTAAATGGATTTGGTCCCGGCTACGTAAGCAGTGGTTAACACTAAAACCTGAGCCAGGTTACAGTAATGGAAGATGTACAATATGGCTACAGTACAACCGGTTATAACAAGAAACGGCTTTCGAAGAAAAAAATACAAATAGTTTTAAAAAGTACAAATTTAATTTTTAACGAACAGTAAATATTCCATCAGGGAGTATTCGTTTTAAAATGTCTCTTCTGAGGATGCTATTGTACAAGGAAACATGTCAAGTTGATGATAATCTGAAGAAGTTAAAACAGTGTTGTGTTTTATGTTTTGTTTTATTATTGAACCTGAGTATCCATCAACAAAATTTGCAACCAAAGACCAAAAAGGTTAGTCGTAGATAAACGTTGTTCTTGTTTTAAGCACAATGTTTGGATAATAAAATCTGACCTTGTTTTTACTTTGCATCTCTGACAAAATTAATAATAATATTGCTATTTAACTTAAATTTTCTGTTTCTTTTAGTTGAATTTCAATTGTAGGCAGAGGATAATAAGTTTCAATTGTCTGATTGACTGATGTCCAAAATGGAAAGTCAAGAAACGAAATGATATTACGACTAAGTAATAAATTTGAAAATATAACATAAAACAAACAGAAAGCAACAATTTTCAGTATTTTATTTATAAGAAAGAAAATGTCTTGCACCTTTATGTACAGAGTAGTTATCATTAACTATGAAATATATATTGGTACGTACCTTTGACGGTGAGGTTGGATTCGATCCCTCCTTCTTCACCTGTTCCAGCAACGCCCGCGCCCTTTCTCTTTGCTCCGAATGTCTCATAAGAATTTGCTGCAGACGCGTGAAAAAACTTTTAATTGCAAACCAAACCTTCACAATCAAATGTACAAAACACAATTAAAAAATGTACTTAAAATATTAGAAATGACCTCCGAAAAATGAAGTAATGCAAACAAAATGTGACGCATAAATATTCAAGTATGAATCGAACTGAACCAAACGTGTGTTAGATAAGGATAACTTTAAGAGGATTTTAAGTTATTCTTTATAATAGAGTATGTTATTAGAGAATATTCTAATTTAAGTGTTTTTCCTGTTAAATCCTGACGATATTAGAAAGTAGGTATGCTCATCTATAAACAAAAATTTGTTGATTGATGCTGGATTCAATGAAATATGTAATGATGACAGAAAAGCCATTCCAAATAAATCTTTTCAGACTAACAAAAATGAACTATCTTTCTGAAGATTAAACAAAATAATCAAATTATCTGGATGTAATATACCACTGAAATGTAATATAAATGGTGTGTACTACAAATAGTACACACAATTTAGGAAATGAAAGAGAATTACTTGAGTTGCGAGGACAAGTTATCGAAGAGTATAAGTAAACTTTGTATTTGATAGAAAAATGATGAATGTAGTTTAGGTCCATCTATGGTTAAAAGATTCTTTTTTCTATGATTAATTGGTACATATGCACAAGCATACCTATAGAGAAGAGATTAAGTAACGATGCTTGCAGTGCTCGTAGGGGGAAATTCAAAAAGGTACACGGGGATAAAAGAAAGACAGTTAAGATTTGATTTCACGTATAGTGCCTCTCTATATTCGCTTATACGTATTTCATCCTAACAGAACTCATCAGAGCGACTGTTACAGAAGCTCTGAACGTGAAAACAAATCTTTCCCGTGGAAAAAAAGGAACAATAAAATGGCTTCAGTATGGACGCTATAGCGACATCTGATAATAAATCACGAAACTAGAAATCCAAAGATTTCTATTCACGAAATCAAAATCCAGATTTTTGCTTTAATCTGTGCCTCCTAAGAATTGTAAGGCAAAACAGACGATGCTAAAAGATGTAAAGGAGATATACGGAGATATTTATGAAGGATGCGATTTTGGGAGAGGAAATAAAGCTGTTTCTATTAGCATTGTAATTACGAGACGAGAAATCCAACTCACTATTTGGAGAAATTTCACATGGGAAAAAATCACCGATAAAAGTAAAAAAAAAAGTGAAAATTTCGCTGAAAAGCTCGAAAGCGGATGATCATAAGTCGTAGACAATCTGTCGATCGTGTTTGATTCATAGCGCTCAAGTTTTCATGAAAAGTTTACTGAAAGCCAGCCAAAGGTAAGTCATGATTGGTTTTATTCTGGTATCCTTTCTGTTTAGTGGCACGCCAGTAGTATTCATATATTACGCTAACACAGGCTTAACCCTCCCTTCTGTCAAATCTGTTTAGTATCACGGTGCTAAGAATAATTCGTTTATTAAGCCAACAAAGCCTCTCCAACTGTCTCTTAAACTCTCTGTTGATAAGAAGTACTCTTATATTATACAAGCTAGCGAAAAGCTCATTAGTACCTTGCCGCTAAAAGATTCTTATCAAATCTTTATCACACTAGTTTTCTGAGAGTTTCGCCGAAGCTGCTAAAATCATAGTTAAGCAGAACAGTTAGGACTTAAAGAATATTTTTAGTTAGCTAAACGCAATTTTGTTTTCATTGCAGTAAAAGTTAAGTTGTATAAGTAACGTAAGCGGTTGTCAAACATTAGCAGTTTACAGGTAACAAAAAAAATTGACCACAACTTTTTCTTATTATTGTTAGACTTCTTAATTATATATAGAGACTTCTTCTTCTTCTAGTACCGACTTCATTAATGAAGGAACTATTGCAAATTCGTCTCTATCTGCTGCAGGATATTTGTCGTCTACCAGTTTCCCTTCGATTTTATCCTTCATAATCAGCTACAACAACCAGTACTTCTCATTTTTCTAAGTATGTGCCCCAAATATGCTATCTTTCTCCTTTTAATCGGGGTCAAAAGTTCTCTATCTCTTTCCATTCTGTGCAAAACAATTTCGTTTGCAATATGGTCGGTCCGTGGTATTTTCACTTCTAAAAAGCCGCATCTCAAAAGTTTACAGCTTTCTCATTAGTCAACATTAACAGTCCAAGCTTCGACACCGTAAAGAAGAATAGAGTGGATATAACATTTTATCATACGATATAGGATTTGCAGATTGAGACTCTCGTTACTTAGAAATTGCCTCATCTCCAAACGGTTGCTCTTGATAGCTCTATTCTTCATCAAATTTCTCATTTCAGATTTAGATCTTCAGTATTCGAGACTCTCTAAGTACTTCATTTTGTCCACTTATTCAATATTTTCATTTTTCATCTGGATTCTTGTTATGACTTTAACCCTCTTACTGTTAACCAAGGTTTTTGTTTTCTTTATGTTTATTGTTAAACCAAACTATTCCCCAGTATCACAAATTGTGTTTACTAGCGTCTGCAGAGGTTTCTCACTTTAAGCGATAATGACTGTATCAGCGGTATAACGAATGTTATTTATATTTTCACCATTTATCCTGATTCCTTCTGTACAATTCTTAAGTGAATATCTAAATACTCTTCGGAGTATATATTAAATAGTAATTGTGAAAGTACACAGCCTTGTCACATACATCTACTTATCTGTTGCGCATAGGTGCTATTTCCGTCTATGTTACCACATCCTGTTGGTTCCAATAGAGACTATGACTCAATAATTTTAGAGATTAAATATTTAATTTTAAACTGGATTTTCACTTAAAATGAAATTTATACTTCGATTTAGTTATTCTTTACTCAGCCGCAGGAAACAAATACAATAATCTCCTTGCTACCTAGTAAAAACTAATACATGTTTTACTTCTGCATCCAGTCTACTGTATATTTCTTGTTGTCGTTATATTAGACCGCGTAGACCGTTCTTGGCTGATCTTATCTTACAGTAACACGTAATTCTGATGTTGACGTAGTTCGTCAACGTAGTTTCTCTCTATCCATTCCTGTCACATGCTGATCCCACTTCCGTCTTCGCTGTCTTCACTCATTATACAATACTCTGGATGTTATAGAGAATTCTTATTTCGATACTTGGTGTTCTATTTCAGCACTCTACTGCTTTCCCAGCTATTGATCTTAAGGTTTTCATTTCATGACATCTTGATACATAACTCGTTTTATTTGCTTGTTTTCTTACACTTACAATTTAAGATTTCCGTAGCTGGATATTTCTTGTCTAAGAATCTTGCAACTTGTTCTACCATTTCGTTCGTAATTTTTATTTTGCATAGTTTGGGCTCCCTTGTCACCACTAGATGTGATAATGTATTCTGCTGGAACAGTTTTTCTTCTTTTAAGTAATTTTAACATATCTTCCAGCCTAACGAAATCAAAGACTTGTAGTGGTTAGGAGTGATCGGTCGGACCGGTGACTCGATGTGATTTGGAGACAGGCCGTGAAGTACTGCCCTATGCTTTCCATGTTACAGGACAGTATGGTCCCTCACTTTGGAGTTTACACCCTCCTTCATGGTTCACTTTTCTTCGGAGTCGGAGTTGGCTCGGCAGGTTTACAGATAAGTTCAGAATAGACGAGCATCAGACGTTGAACTATACGGACGTAGGATCGGACTTTTATTGAGTCAGACTTTCAGTTTCTATGCATCAGTCTTTCAGGCTGAGATTATTGCGATTTTACTCTGTCCCCAGAAGATAGTTGATAGGAAAGAAAAGATAGTAGCTGCAAAGCAAAAAGCTGCCACTGCATTAATCAACAAAGTAAAAGTGATATGGGTACACTCAGATGTAGAGGAGAACGAGCGAGCCGATGTCCTTGCAATACGAGGCTCGTCTGCTCTACCTCTGGGAAAATGTAGGAAATAAAGATTTTCAAAATGATTATGTCACAAGGAATAGAAGAGGGGGCATAGGTTGACAAAATTAAGGCAAAAATTATTATATCATTTAAAATAATCCATTACGGCCAATGTAAAAAATACACCCAGTTGATGGTGATGGTTTGAAACTAATTGTTGGAAGCTAAACACTACAGCTAGGGAGGTTGAGCATTTGAATACTAGCTACAAGGAATTTTATTAGAATAAAATCAAACAACCAAAAACATGCCAGAAAATAAAAATATATAAGAGCTATATATACTTACAGGATTCGGTTTTGGCAAGTCCGAAAATACATCATCTTTTTTCTCACTGTCTTTGTTTTCCTTACTATCACTTACATCTAATTTATGATTAATATCACCATTCATTTCTGTACACTTGTTATCTGCAACATTATTATCAGCTGGAGGACTTTCCTCATCGTCCGAACCGAACGGATCTGTTAATTCCCTTCTGGTCATAAGTATTGGTTTCTTTACTTCTTGCTTCTTTTCTTCTTTTTTTATAGATTCCTGTTTATCTTTACCCGGAGAAGGAATTACCTATATAAACAATAAAAATCATCAATGATTTGAACTACCAAAATCAGCGTGGTTGCAGACTGGATATAAAAAAAGTTGATTTTCATTTTATCTGAAGATTATTCATTTAATTTCAATACAATAATAAGTATTGGGGTTAATCTGATGGAAAAAATGAAAAGGTATAATTATCTAGAGGTGCCAATAACTGCATTTAACGACTATACTGTTAACATTAAAGCAAGAATAGAGAAAGCACGACGGGCATTCGTTACAATAAAGATAATTTTATCCAGTAAAGCTTGCCTATATATCTAAAAAGGCGTTTAATTATGTTACATGCTGAGTATACTTTATTATGGTGTCAAAACATGGACACCAAACGTAGTAGCCATACAAAAAATGAACTTTTTTGAAATGTGGGAGTACAGACGAATTCTGAGAATAGCATTGGTTAACAGAGGTACCAATAACGAAATATTGAAACGAATGAAAAAAGAACTATAAATGATGATAGTATACAGAAAACTGTCAAAACTTGCATTTTAAATTCCGTTCTGTGTGAAGTTTTAATTTACGTATTTCAAATTTCATCCGGTACAGTTTGTAGATCCACAGTGGAAATAACTGCTTCAAGTCGAATCCTTCATAAAGACATAGGTTTTGGATCATCCATATAGATCTTTCATGGACGTATAATATACGTCTTACAAATGACCCCAAGCGTCATTTCAAAATTCAAATATGTGCTCATAACCTGTGTTTTATATAGAATTATATAGAAATAGGATTATAAAGAAAGGAGTTTTTCAGCCTACAAAAACATTTTAAGTGATAGAAGACACAATTTACAATGGAACATTTAAACCAAAATTTGCTTCTTTTTGCTTCTTTTTACCAAAGTTGAATTTATGATCTGTATTTTATTATTATATTTTATGATTTTGTTTTTTCTATAATTTGTTTTTATTCCATTAACTAGATTTTTATAAAGAAAGCCTATTTCATTCCTTTGTCAAGTGAAACTATACTTTATAAGCGCTTATATTGTTTTAACTTTTTTTGTGATTTTTAATCAGGACTCTACTAACACAATCATAAAGTCAATACTTATATACCAACCTTATTTATTATATTTTTGACGTCTTTCACAATGGTTGGTGACTTCTCCTTAGGCTCCTTCACAGGTTCCGGTTCATTAGTTATTTTAAGAGGTAACCTAAGTTTCGAGGCATCTCCTTTAGGCTCGTTTCTATTGGCAAGATTCATTTCTATCTCTGTTTGATTGTCTTGTTTTTTGTTTTGTTTGGATTTCCGTAAATTCATGATTTCTTGACCGAATACCTGTTTAGTAATATCAGTATCTTTGTCAGTATTGAATTTTCCTATGACGTAGTTCGTTTCTTCTGCAGTTTTTCCAATCTGCTGAACTTCTAGCTGGTGACCGGTGAAGTGCGCCCGAAGTTGGTGGAGGTAGGTCATCACTGCCAACTTATCAGGAACTAAAAATTATTACAGTTTAATTACCGAACATATCTAAAAAGTGCACAAACTATGTAACTGAGAAACACAAAAATAAAGTTTCACAAAGAATGCTTATTATAACACAACTTAAAACTTTTTGCAAGAAGTATTATCTTAATCTTTTTTTTTGTCTACTGTTCTATTGAAATTTACACTCATTACAAATCAACGATATCTGCTGGTAAAAAGTAATATCAAACAAAGATAGTCTCTGAATTTTACATTGTTGAACCTGATAATGCATAAGGTTTGGGACTGGACACAGATTAAAGAATCAAAAATTAATAAATAAAGCACCGACGATGCCGTTATTAACGCACAAAATGAACATGATCTTCAACGATTGCTAAATTATAACTCCAGAATAACCAGAAAGATCTAAAAATAATAAAATAAAATAAGCGAAAACACAATGTAACACCACATTTAAAGAACCAACTACGGTCCTTGGTGGGCCTTTTTAAGTGCCCTATGTCTTTCTATATATTGCATTCTATAACAACAATAGGGTCTTCCTTCTTTATTCTACAAAATAGTTGCGTTGTTCCTGTAGTGATATTTTTTCAAGTTAATTTTTACTTTTTACTAGCCAAATTAATGAAGGTTTTCCATAAAACGTTTCCAATGGTGTTATGATTGTTAATTGGATTATAAATGCTGTGAAGGCATTGTGACTTTAAATAAATTACTGTAACGTTTAGAATTTAAACACCAAAGATGTGATATTTTTATCTACAATTATTAAAACAGTTAAAAATTTGGTAAAACAGGTAATCGCCTGAGAGGATACAGGATCGTACTCCAATTGAGTAGAGCGTACGAATACCTTGTCTTAGGACACTATACTTTCCAAATTTATTATTATTATTAAGTTTATTTAACTTTATTTAATTTTAAATCTATTATTTAAAATTTTCAAATACAGAAATCAGTATGAAACTCCGCGCTAGTCTACAGTACCACCTACTATTAAACTTTTTTATTCAGATTTTTACTGTCAAGTAATTTCTTTTTAAACTGTACCATACGTTTTTCCATCAAAGTAGTAGTCAAAATTAGTACAAGAAGTCAAACAAGAAGGGGCAATGGAAACTTCCTCCAAGCAGATCTTCACAGCTTATAAAAAATTAGAAACGATAGCAGGGATCATAATATATTAAGGATGTCAAGTAACCGAAATTAATTATACAGTTTGATATATAAACGTATCTCCGCAAATGCTTAGTTTTCCGAGATACGGGGTGTTAAAATTTTTCTTACAAACTGACGAAATTTGGTGGGTCTTAAGAGGGCATTTTTCGATATACAATTAAAAATTTTATATTCATCATTAGCGCGAATACGGGTAGTGGTCTATATTGTTTTAAAGAAGAACCAAAAAAAGTGGTAAGTCACTAACATGTTTCAAATAAAAAATCATTTTTAAATTCTTCGTTCAATTTGTGACATGCAGATATTACCGCAGAATGTTACGAATATCATGGACACATCATATCACAAATGAAGGTTCTTGCAAAGGATAGGTCAACAACAACTACTATTAAACTCATTATTAAAGGGAAAACAAAGAAAATTGTCATACTTTGGTCACATAACGCAAAGCGAAAAATACCATATTCTTCAACTTATTACGCAAGGCAAAGTGAAAAGCGGACCAGGCAGATTATGTATTTCGTGACTTACGAACTTGAGACAGCGGACCGGAAAAACTTCGTTGGAATTATTTAGGGAAACCGTAAATAAGGTTTTGTGGGCTAGGGTGATAGCCAACGTCTAATAAGGATAGGGCAATGCAAGAAGAATATATTAATAATGTGGATATTAATAATGTCAAGTGGAGTTATTTATGTGTTTTTCCTAATTTTACTTTTGACATGATCTGACGGTATGAAAGCTAACTTAGACCACATAAATAATCAGAATGCCCACTCTGCTTGTCAAGATAAGTACGCGCATCTCGTTCGTGTAGACGGAATCACTCATGTTTTAAACGGAACCAGTGCTGTTCAGTGACATTCTATCTGGTGTGCATAGAAAAATTAACCTGGTTTAATTTATATACGGCAACTAATATGCACTATTTTATTCGTACTTTTAGTTGAAGAATAGATTCAATTATTTCAAATTAACTAAATTATTAATCTCTAAAAATTTAAATTACAGTTCTGTCGTAGCTTGTCACAAATTTATCAATCCGAGTCTATGTTTCCGTTTAAAATATGGCGATATGGCTGTGCCACAAGTTTGATGACTGTTAAAAGCACAGATCACAAACTGGAGGGAAAACTGTAAACATTTTCTGGTTAAAACTAACTATGACAGACCCCTTAAGGTAAACAGTGACAGATGTCACTGTTTACCTTAAGGATTGATTGATTTTATAAATTAGATATAAATAAAACTTAAATTACTTGGGAAAATTATTTTGATTAATTAGAGTACAATAAAGTAAAATAATTAAACAACACAGTACATTTTAAGACGGTACTGTTCTGAAGAATACTATATGCGTGATCACCAGCTGTGTACCTTAAGATGGGTACAATCGTTGTACAATGTAGATGTACAT
This sequence comes from Diabrotica undecimpunctata, assembly GCF_040954645.1. Lineage (NCBI taxonomy): Eukaryota > Metazoa > Arthropoda > Insecta > Coleoptera > Chrysomelidae > Diabrotica > Diabrotica undecimpunctata. The sequence goes on along the minus strand of NC_092803.1, from coordinate 123,606,764 downwards.
ATGCGAGCCGAACTGTTCGCGAACTGCTCGTGAGCTGTTCGTTGAAAATATGTTTATGTTCGACTATCCAATACCCTAAGTATATAATAACAAACAGAGAATTAATTTACTTCGTTATTCTAAATATTTCGATATTTTTTTACATTATCTGTTATTAATTTCTCTCTTTACTTTTGAATAAGCCGCGCTCGTTCAGCAATTTTGTTTAACCGAATGATCTCATCGCACACTTAGCAGAAACAATTTATAGTCTCGAACACCGTTCAAATTTAACTGCGAACATTCTTTGTGTTCGTCCCAAAAACCGACAGGCTGTGGTTCCTGACGAGCAACGAACGAACAGCTCTCAAGCGGTTCGTCCCGTCGTACAAATAGACGAATATAGCGTTCACAAACGGTTCGCGAACAATTCTGCTCGCATATGTGTATCCACCTTTACATACATATATGTTTAGTCCAAAAGATCAAGAAATTTAAGAAAGCCTATTATTCGTGTCAGTCGCAAAAACATACTAATAGGCTATATCTTAACATTTTAAGATGCCACTATCCTTAATATTATGTTTATATGGGATTAAGCGACAACTGATTGTAATGCAAATTACATTATAATTGTTATTTGACGTTTCGATTTCCAGTCCGGAAATCTTTTTCAAAAAAGATTATTTTAAACTAGTGTGATGTTTTTATAACCAAGTTGTTTGGCGGTTGTTGTTTTCCAACAATTTGAAAACAACACACAATACATAAACACATAATAAATAAACACACAAAACAATCAGAATTTGATATAATCCTGAGACTACAAACATCACCCTCAGAATTGTCAACAATAACCTATGGCTATATGTCTGAAAGATCGAGGCCAAATACGTCAATTTATTGGAGACCAATAAACGCCAAACAACTTGAATTTTTTGAAAACAATTTGCGGAGTGGAAATCAAAACGTTAAATAAAAATTATAAAATTTCATTTTCATACAATCAATTATGATTGACAACAGTTTCAAAACCTTTTAGCCAATGTTTTTATTAGGAAAGTTTTCCACATTGTTGCCCCATTAGCCTTAAAATATTGGAAATGCGAACTGCATATTGAACGTTTTCTTATATATTTTGTATCTGCACAGTATCACTTTAAAGTTAGCTATTTCAAAAAGGTTTTTATATTACCTGCCAGCATGTGCATATCTGTTGGTTCGATAACTCTCGGTATACCCAATCTATCTCCTGCATCAAACGCCTTTTTGCAATTTCCTTTGACATCGTGCGGAGATAAGGAGTTGAATTCACTAAAATAGTAAATAAAAATAAACTTGTCATAATTATACTGCGAACCTTGCTTACATTAGATCAGGTTCAAAGTGATGTATAAGAGCACAAAATGCCATTCCATTTCTCCAGCTCGTAGTCAAATTGGTAACTTTCACACCATTATAATTTTTCGTCATTTCCTTACACCATTCTAATAAATCTTGACCTAAAATAGATTGTTTTATAAATTAATGGTTTAAAAATTTTGCAAACATGGAATTTCATTTAAATAAATTTAGGGGTATACTCCTATTTAGTTTACCATAGATTAAACAGAATCGAAGCAATTGATTTGATACAGCAAATGGATAATTAACCTCAAACAAAAAGGGTTTAATGAGCATACTTCAACTCTTTGCGATGACTATATTAAAATTTAAGAAAAAACATAATAAAATCTCTTCTTCTATCCTTCATTCCAGGGTTTAATTATTTATTGCCTGTTTGGACATCAAACTTCGCTCTATTTCTCAAGGGGCGTCTTACACCTCTTTTTCCTTTCGGTTTGTAATTTAGTATGTTTAGTTAGTAAAATTTCATTAATTATATTTATATGCTGCGTCTATATTGCGTCAAGTATATTGTGATATTTTGATTTGACATCACTTTTGTTTTATTTAAATTCATTTTTAAACTGATTTTCGCATTTTCTTGTTTAAGTTCCTTTAGCACCTAGTGTATTTTCTCTGTATTGTTACTTATGAGTACTATGTCATCGGCAAATCTTAAGTGGGTGATCGACGTGCGAGCCATAATACAGCGGTTTTAAGAACGACGGTTTTACTCGCGGCTCGTTGGTGCTGATCGACTAGCGAGCAAAACAGTCATTGTCCACCGTCCACAGCTAACATGTCGTGTTCAACTGAAAGTGAAGTTTTATGTTACTTCGCTATAGCATACTACGAAATTAAAAAAAAAAGCGGAGACGCCCTAGATGTTGGGTATTTAAAAGTTTAACATATGCGGTAAGTCGAGTTGTTTTGGTTTTGTATTCTGGCGATGTACATTTCCATAAACAAACACAGTCTCGTAAACAATATATAAATTATAAAAAGTCGTGGCTGAGAGTTCGCATATCCATGATTAAAAACTGATTTTTTCACTTCAACGGTCGCTGAAAACTGGCGGTTTTGCTCGCCAGTAGTGATACACGCGCGATTTTAAATGACGAGCCAAGTAAAAAATAAAACAAACTAACGAGCCACAAGCCAGGCTCGTCGGTATATAAAACAGCGGTATTGCAGTGATACACTGGTGAGCTTTACCGACGAGCCACAAAACCGCAGTTTTACTCGCCTGTCGATCAGGACCTTTTGATCTGTCATCGATTTTATTTCTGCGTTGTTCCCAATTTAACTCTTGATTTAATTCTTGAACACATCTAATACAAGAGTAAATAATTTTGTAGAGATAGTGTCTCGCTGTTCAACTCCTCTTTCCGTTCTTGTTTTGCTTGATGTTAGACCTTCTGCTAGTTTTATTTGCACAGTTGCATTTTCTTATATGTATTTTAGAAGTATTTGAGGTAAGATATTTATTAAGTATCTGGAATCAATTATTGCGTTATTCATTCCTTCTAATACGACCCAGAGTTCTATTAAATCGAACGCCTTATTGTAATCCACAAATGCCAAATGAAGAGGTTCATTGTATTCGTTACACTTTTTGATAAGTGTCTTTATTGTCTACAGGTGTTCTATGGTACTATAATCTTTGCAAAATCCCGCTTGTTCAACACGATGGTAACTATCAAACTTATTATTCTGATAGTCTGTTGGTAATTATTTTGGTAAGCAGTTTGTACGGATGTGGTAACAGACTTATTGGTCTGTAATTTTCGAGTTTGTGCTTTTCTCGTTTCTTGGATAGTCAAAGTACCTGTGCATTTTACCAAGACGTTGGAATAGCATCCCTAAAGAGGCGCTTGTTAATTAAGTTAAGATTTTAACTGATTTTAACTTTAATCACAAACAAGAAGATGATACCATAATTGTTGAAAACTATTAATCCGAAGTTGAAAATTCAATAAAAGTACTACATTGCTATATGATTTTACTATTTACATAAATTATAAACTTACCTGGTGTACTCAGTTTTTGTTGATTCTTTGGCGTCTCAATTTGTTCTATAAACTCCAACGGTTGCAAGTGCAAATTGACATTTTTCTTGACGTTCACCTCCACGATTTTAGGTTTTTCAACTTCTATTACGGGCTTCGGAACATTTATCGCATGAATTTCACTTTCGCCTTCTTCTGCGATCAGTTCCAAATTATCCAAGGTCTCCGTGCACTGTTCGGAGTAAAAGTCTTTTTCATTTGTAACGAAGTCGGTTTCTTTAGGAGGGGGAACGGGAAGCGGTCGAACGGGTTTGTTCATGTCGTTTGTTGGCGAAAACGTTTCGGCAGTCGGAGTTTTTTCGTCGGACAGAATACTTGCCACTGAAATAAAAAATATTTTATTGTAGGAGATTTCTTTAACTTTTTATGAGATTTTGTAGATTCGTACTGGGCAAAAAAATTATACCTATATGTACGTTACTTAGGTATACCTACTTTATATAAAATTAGTATGACCTTATGAAACGCAAAGAAAGGAACAATTATGATTTTTTGATGTTCAAAAAGTTGCGAGTATTGAAAATGTTCACCTGAAGACTTTAATCATGTCATTTGTAATTGTCGTTCTTATAAATACCAGCTCGCATCGCCACGAGACAAAATACTGACTTGACATCCTTTTAGATCGTCTGGAGATCAGGTCGAGATTATAATATTGGCGATGTCGAGCAGAGAACACCGCTCTGTCAATGTAGATGTTTCTCTGATAAGTTTGTGCTTTTATTTTTGATTTTCTTATGGTTTTTTTCTGGTTTATCTCTAGTTATCAAGATGATAATCGTAATAACGTAGTAGCTGAAATGCATAGCAAGCATAAAGTGGTAAATGATAATGGCCAAATGCTAATCAGTTTTGCAATGGAAAAAATATAGTAATGAAGAGCACCTAGTTAGAACAAAAAGAAATAAGACAAAGAAACCGAATTTCGCTAAGTTGTTCGTTCACTGAGCACCTTCAAAAAATGATCGCTTGTTACTTCGATTGTAGTAGACACATCGCAAACTGCATAGACAACGATTATCATCACATTAAGCAGGTGTTAAAACCTTTCAAAATCATGTTTCTGTGATATTAGAGACATCATCTACCATTCTACTTATATACTTACTATAACAGACAATGCATGCACTTATAATACATAAACACATAATACATAGACTCACACAATAATCAGAATTTGATATCATCCTGAGGTTAATGGCATCATCCTCAGAATTGTAAACTAAAAGCATGGCTATATACAGACAAGATCGAGGCCAAATTAGTCAACTGTCAATTTTGAAAACAATTACCACTAAACAACTGTTGAACATCTTACTATTTTTAAAATAATCTTTTATAAAAACGATTTCCACAGTGGAAACAGTCCCATAGTGGTATTTCAATATTTTGAAGACCTTTCAAGTCGCATTTTCGAAACGGAATTTGATTAACAGAAAAACGTTGGACACAAGGGTGTACAACACATGGATGTTTCGTATGTTAAGGACACATTAAAAGAACAAATTACAAAAACAAAATTTTAAATATAAACGAACGCTTTCTTCCTACCCAGCTGACATTCAAATTGCGTTGTAAAATCAGAGTAAAAAATAGGATGATAGTTGAATTATTTGTTTAAATAAATATATATATTAATCATTATTTGTTATCTGAAAGTTTAAACATTAGCAAAAATTTTATTTTCTCATTTATTTGCAAATATCCATCTGTTGTTTTGTCGGCAACAATTGTTTAGTTTAACTTAATTTAACATCTATACGCAGAGTAAAAGTTGAGAGAGTAAACAAACCACATAGCGGCATCAAAGGTTAAGGACCATAAGAACAGTAATAATTATACTGTTTAATATAATATCTACTTTTAAAAAAGCTGTAATTAACAATTAAAAGTCTAGCTATAGTGAAAACGATCCTCCGCATATTAAATAAGCGAAGGATACTAATTTTTTAATTAACTTAATTTTTAAATTAGTCTGAAGTAAAAAACTTGCAAATGGGTATCATTAGCGTGACATGATGGGGTTACTTTTTGAGATTGTCCTTTAAAATGAAATCAGAATAGTAACAAGTTAACAACAATCTTCAGAAAAAGTTTTATCAATAGCATATTTTACATGAATTCATAAAAGAGTTTAAAATTAACTTATTAGCCATTAGTAACGAGAATAGGTTATTCGGTTCTTTCCAATCAAAATCTCAACAAAACAGAATTTCTTAAGGATATTATTTAGAGGTTATTATTTGTTTTACTCGTATTTTTTGCTATTCTGTATCATAAAATACTAATTATAAATATTTTCAATATTTGCTCTAGAACTAGAAGTCAATGTTTGGTTATCAGTTGCATCAATGATTAAGAAGTTTACAAATTTTACAAGAAATGTATACACAATGAATAGATCTCACTGCAATAGTGCAAGTTTAATCCAATCTTACTTATTTCTTCAGCAATGTCATTGTTTAATGAGGGGTAGCGTATCAAATTACACAAGTAAGTTTGTGAACTAGTAGCTTGGTTAATATTTCTTTCGTCTTTAACTTGTACCTAACCGATATTAGGTTGGTAACCTATTTAAATATTATTATTAAAATATTAAAGTATAAAATATAAAACATCAAAATATATATTATTATTTGTTTAACAAATCTTACATTACATGGCACCTTCAAATACTTTACTTAATTATATTTAAGAAGGCCAAAACTATTTCAGCCCCAAAAATTCGTTAACGATAATAAAATGGCGTCTCATGTTTTTCAACATGACTGGTGTTATTGACCTTAAAACTTCGATAAATAATCTACAGACCGAGTTCTTCTAAATTTTGAGCTCTTTCACGAAGGTAGACATAAATTTTGATGTCGATATATGCCCACAATAAAAAAGAATACTTACGTGTAAGAAAATCTGTAGAGCAGGATGATAACTGAATTGTCTTAAGACTTGTCATAGAAAATTCGTAAATTTAAGTATTTCGATTTGGTCAAATTTGGCCTGACAATACCATACATTAATAAATGGGAAATTGTATCCGTACCTATAAGGAATCTTTGCAAGGACAACGATCTCATTATCAAAAACCCATAGTACAAGCTACCAGTCCGAGGAATATACACCTGGAAAGTCCCTAAATATGACGGTGAGAACATAGCAAGAAACCAGATTGATTACATCATTATAAATCTAAGATTCCGTAATTCCATAGTATCGGCTAAAGATTACCCAGGTGCAGATATAGCAAATGACCACAAGCTCACTGAGCACCTTCAAAAAATGATCGCTTGCTACTTCGATTGTAGTAGACACATCGCAACCATTCCTTCTGAGGATCGAAGAACTGCATAGACAACGATTATCATCACATTTAGCAGGTGTTAAAACCTTTCAAAATCATATTTCTGTAATATCAGAGACACATCATCTACAATTCTACTTATATACTTACTATAACAGACAATGCATACACATATAATACATAAACACATAATAGATAGCAAAGATTTCGGATTGAAGTCCAATAGGAAGGAGGAAAAGAGGTAGACCCCGAAGATCATGGAGGGATGAAGTGGACGAGGCCATGGAGACGAGACCTTAGAGATGGAGAATGGCAGAACAGAAAAGACTGGAGACGTTGGCTGAAAGAAGGAAGGCGGCGACAGCTGTAAAAATCCTTATATAGATAGATAGACACATAATACATAGACTCACACAACAATCAGAATTTGCTCTACAAGCTACCAGTCCGAAGAATATACACCTGGAAAGTCCCTAGGTATGACGGTGAGAACATAGCAAGAAACCAGATTGACTACATCATTATAAATCTAAGATTCCGTAATTTCATAGTATCGGCTAAAGATTACCCAGGTGCAGATATAGCAAGTGATCACAAGCTCACTGAGCACCTTCAAAAAATGATCGCTTGCTACTTCGATTGTAGTAGACACATCGCAACCATTCCTTCTGAGAATCGAAGAACTGCATAGACAACGATTATCATCACATTTATCAGGTGTTAAAACCTTTCAAAATCATGTTTCTGTAATATCAGAGACACATCATCTACTTACTATAACAGACAATGCATACACATATAATACATAAACACAATACATAGACTCACACAACAATCAGAATTTGCTCTACAAGCTACCAGTCCGAAGAATATACACCTGAAAAGTCCCTAGATATGACGGTGAGAACATAGCAAGAAACCAGATTGACTACATCATTATACATCTAAGATTCAGTAATTCCATATTATCGGCTAAAGATTACCCCGGTGCAGATATAGCAAGTGACCACAACCTTGTTTTATCAGACATGAAACTCAAACTATAGAAAATAAAAACAGCCATCAAAACACCTACAATTAATCTAAGAAGACTAAAAGAAGCTGATCTCCAGATCTTCACCAACAGATCAAAAAAAAAAATCTGGAGGGCCATACATCCCCTAAAAGCAAACAACGAATAACACAAGAAATAAAGTCATTGATATTGGAAGGGACAAAATATAAAAATAATAACGAACAACAATACAAAAACTTAAATAAAACAATCAAACAAAAAATCAAAGAATATACAAAAAAAAAGAAGTATTGAAAACATAATGGGCAAAACAACAAAATAATTGAAAGTGCACAGAAATAAATAGACGGGAAGAATATATAAAAGAGCTATTTAAAAACGATGAAAGATTGGAGACAATAGAACCAAGAGGTAGAAATGGACCTACAATTACCATAAGGAAAACTGAAAAAGCACTAAAACGTATAAAAAATGATAAAGCCATGGGACCGGATGAAATAACTAACTAAATATAAAGAAAAATAAAGAATATAGAACGATCAGCTTGATAAACCATGTTTTAAAAGTCTCCTTGAGAGTGACACATGAACGTTTCTTGAAAAAAAACTAGACGATAGAATAGCAGGAAACCAACTGGGATTTACAAATACTCATAGAACGGTGTCGAGATGGCAAATGTGACGTATTCATATGTCTATTTGACTTTAAGAAAGCCTTCGACAAAATACAACATAGATGGCTTGCAAACATATTACGGAACACAGAAATAGATGATCATTACAAATTTATACCGATATCAGAAAGCCATAAGAAGAAGAGTACGACAAGGATGTGTACTAGCCCCTCTACTTTTTAATACGTGCTCGGAAGAGATGTTTAAAGAGGCACTAGAAAACATTAATGAAAACATATCATTTAACGGAACACTAGTGAATTATCTTAGATATGCAGACGATACAGTACTCCTTGCGAAAAGAAGAGAAGAGCAGCAAATTCTGGTTGATCGCACTACGCAGTAGTGCCTACTGTGAGAGGTATGGAATGGCTTTGAGTAGTCAGTAAGATTGTCAATTATTAAATAATTACAGGTTAAAATAACTTCTTGTTTTACAATAATCTTTTTTGAAAACGGTTTCCGGATTGGAGATCGAAACGTCAAAATAAAGTAAATGTAATTTTTATTACAACCAATTGTGGTTTTAATCCAAAAAAATTACAATATTTTTTCATATCAAACTTTTCATATTCATTTTTTAAGCACGAAATTATAGTAATATTATTTGCATAATTCATATTTTAAGGTAAAACTTAATCATAAAGTCTGAAAAGGTGTTATTATAGACTCGGTTGATATCAAGTTCTGATCTATCTGTGCATATTGTGGGTTGTGTGTTTTCTTTTGATTGTTGATTAGATGATGTGTATGTCGCTCATGCACACATGGCATATGCTTCAAAACTGAGGCCAAGTACGTCTAACTGCCAAGATTTCTTTTATTTCACCATCAATTGACAATAACATTTATAGGTTATACCAATTTTTCATAATTTTATTTCAGCAATTTAAAAAAAAAAACGATTTCCGTTTTGGAAATTGAAAGGTCAAAAACAAAACAAAAATGTAATTTTTGTTGAAATTTATTCTGGTTTATTACCAAGTATAAAATCTTTAGTAAAAAACATGTCACTAGGAAATAATTTCAGACCCATACTCAAACTGACAGTTTTGAAAGCCACAGTCTCTGCATTTCTTGAAAATATCGATGGAATATTCATTCTGCCACTTTTTATAAAATTCAAATACATGAAAAAAATTAATGGTCGCGGAGAAAATATTTTTACAATATTATTCTGAATATTTCTGTTGCCACTCTCATATACTTACCACTAATAGGTGTACTAGCAAAATCCGATCCAGACAAACTATTCGTCATTAACTGAAGATGTTGTGCCACTTCGTGCATACTGTTTTTCATAACGTTGTCGCTTAATGAAAAATCGTCCTCTTCAACATCTTCTAACGCAGCTATGTCATCGCTATTATTGTTCACAGACATAAGAGAAGCCATTGATTGCATATCCTCGTCCCTGTAACACAAAAATTCGACAATAAAATTATTTTGGTCATGAACGAAACCAGGGAAAAGATAATATTCAAAACTTGTTTAACCCAACTTTAAAGATACTCCACTTTGTAAGAATATCAAAAATAAGTATTTACGAATAATTATTTATTTGTAGAAAACTGGGATAGTAAAAAAGATAACATATTAGTAAATATACAAATAAGACGAGGAGAACAACGATGATCTATCTTGTTGACATTATTATTTTATTTATTTATCTCTATACTAAAAATATTTTTCAAATAACTTAATCTTAAAAACGAAGTAAGGAAAATAATAACCAAAAAAACGTGTATTATGTACAAAGAGGCACTATTTTTATTGGCAAAAATATTTTAGGCATATATTCATATGGAAAAGGCGAAAAGCTCGGGTTCCTTTACAAAAATATTCATATGAAATTTTTTTACATAATCTATTCCATGAGATAGGGTTAGAATAAGGTTCCAGAGGTCGTTCAGGCGAAAAGTTGTTTTTAAAAATGTTTTCTAAATTTTAACAATCAATTTTTTCCGCCCGGGCAATTTTTTTGTTTTTGAATTTTTTGGATCATTCTGAACAAAATAAGTCTCTTGTAGTTTTTTTGTAAACTTGATCGTTTTCGAATTATAAATAATTTAAAACAGAAAAACGCAAAATTATGATTTATAAGACTAAAAAATAAACTAAAAAAAAAAATTTTTGAATTCACCAAGGACCTAAATTCAAGTTCAAAACTTGTTCTATCATTTCTTGATAAGTATTTTGGGTCTATTATATTTTAATAATGAAGCGCTTATGACAGGACGGACGACCGGGCTACGGCTTGTATAAGAGAGAGAGAGAGAAGCGAAGAGAACTTATAGGGCTTGTATAAGAATAAGTATTTTGGGTCTATTATATTTTAATAATGAAGTGCTTATGACAGGACGGACGCTCGGGCTACGGCTTGTAGAGAGAGAGAAGCAAGATCTAGGCACAAATTTGTGTTGGTTTAAATTCTCATTGTATAAATGGGCTGAAACAGAAAAACTAAGAAGAGACCTATTTTGTTCAGAATAATTCTAAAAATTCAAAAAAAAAATGTGTCCGGGTCGAAAAAATTGATTGTTACAATTTGTTAAAAAAACAAGAACCCTATTTTGGGGTATCTCATGAAAGTGATTATGCAAAAAAAATCTCATGGGACTATTTTCCGAACGAACCCGAATTTTTCGCCGTTTAATATCTAATTACGTTTTATAAAAAAGCAAGAGGAATGAAAAGAAGTATATCATCTGATTAAAAAATCTGATTAACAAAAGAATAGAAACAGAAAGTATATATTACACTTGTAGCATTGTTTACAAATTATCTTCGTCGACAGTTATATATTAATAATTGCCAGGCGGTTTATTTCCAAGTTTCGTTTAGAAATTAAGACTATTTTTATAATTCAACTATACTTTTTTTATAAATTTGTTATATATGGACTAAGTAAGTGATTGTAATCCTACCAATACGATTACACTATGTGAATTTTTGATTTTGGCAAATTCTTTGTAAAACTGGGTAGTTGTATTTACCATCGTTATTGTATTACTGCTCAAGTCACATTTTACATTATTATCTCCTTTCACCCAATATGAGAGGTCACTTTTTGGCCTTCTTTTATATATATATATATATATATATATATATATATATATATATATATATATATATATATATATATATGTATATATATATATATATATATATATATATATATATATATATATGTATATATATATATATATATATATATATATATTATAGGAGTTACTCAGGGTCCAGAGCTTCAACGAACTATAAAACGTCAGAGAAGATATATTGAAGGGCCCTTATTGTAACTGCACATTGAGACTCGCGTTACAGAGTATCACATGACGAGGGTCCAATCCCACCCATCTCATCGAATTGAATTCACTTCTTACCTTCTCATCCCATTTTTTTTTCATATAGTCAAATGTTATTGATTATGACTTATCAGTTGCGGTTCAAGTCATGCAGGTCCAGCATTGCTGTTGAACAGTTTATTATCATTTGTACTCACATCCAGCAGTGAAAGTGTAAGGAACCAATGAATTCTAACTATAATGAAGATTACATATTTCGCTGTACACAACATGTAAGAAAAAAAAAGAGAGGAACGCTCAGAGTAAGCTGGAGGTGATGTGAAGATACAGAATCAGAAAAAAAGAGACAAATGACAATCGCTGGGAGCGTAGAGCTCAAGCTAGAATCAAACAAAACCAAATATTTTTATCCATTATAAAGTAGAATTACATGTAAGAACAAATCATGGATAAACTGTAAAAACTAAGGTAAACAAAGTTACGATCAAAGCAATAATAGAAAGTTCTAAAAAGTTTAACTTACGTGGCTTTGCCTTCTCTAAGAAATACGCAAGATAAGGTGCAGTCCAGTTTGGCTCCTGTAATTTTTTTGGTAGTTGGCTTAAAGTTTATTTGAAGTTCCGTTTGTGTTGATTCTACGCTGGCGTACTTTCGCATATTTACGTGTGCAATAGCGAGTTGTCTTCGTTTCCCCGCTGGAGGTACCTACAAATTATAAAAAACAAAAAATGTCAATAAGGCTTCATTGTCTTTACGAAGAGTTATTTATTTCAATTACAATTTATTTTCTTAAATTCAACCTTTCTGTTATGTTATTATGTTTTTATAATTTTTATAATTAGTTCTTCCCTATTTTTAGTGCAGTTCGCACCGCCCCCTTGTCTTGCGTTCCGGGTGCTTCGCTCCCCTGGCTCGTAACGGTCCTGTATACATGTAAGTATGCTTTACATGTACAGTGATATTCGTATACTATTTTTTTGAATTTGGTAAATATTGCATGTTCGTTACACCAGTGGTACCAGAACATCATGGGAAAAGCTAGAAGACATCTCGTCAAGGAAATAGCAAAAATAAAAACTTTAGTATTGAACACTATTTACTCCAACGAAAAAATAGCATCATATTTTAAAGTTTCGAGAGCAACTGTGGACCGTAAAAAGAAAAAAACTTGTCAAAAATTTGGATTTGACCCTACTGTGCAAACAAAAATGTGGTCGAAAAACAATTCAACACCACGAGATGAAAGAAAAATTCGAGATATAGTCTTGGCAAACAGAAAACAACCCCGCAGAAATGACAGCTCTTCGGCGAATAAAGGATCTGGAGTTTTCAACCCACATCACACCAGCTATGAAGAAAAAAAGGCTTTAATGGGCTAAAGATCATAAAGATTGGACCATTGATGATTGGAATCAGATAAATAACGTTACTTAACATCGTTCCTCTTTTATATAGTTTACAGTTGATCAGTCTGTCTAAGATTCTAAAATAATAATAATAATATTCCAGGTTTGATTTTCGGATGAATTTACCGTGCCGATCCTCATAGATAGAGCTGAATTTGTGAGAAGACCTGGAGAAAAATGTAAAGCGGATTATGTTGTAAGGACGGTAAAGCACCTCCTGAGAATTTTGGCGTGGTGTATCATAAGCAGTCGAGGAACTGGTAGACTCTACATTGTCGAAGGAACAATGCTGTATTACCAGTACTTGAGAGTATTGCAAACAAAAATGCTTTCCCAGGTCCAGTAGTGGTTCTCGAATAAGAGTTTCATATTTATATATGACTCAGCGCCTTGTCACAAGGCACAAACTGTTACAAAATTCCTTGCTGACAACCAGATAAAGCTGCTCGACTGGCATGACAATTCACCAGATCTGAATCCAATAGAAAATCTTTGGAAGCTCATGAAGAAAGAAATTTCTAATGAAATTATAACCACAAAGCATCAATTGATCGAGCGTTTAATAGCAATATGGTACAGGAGTGAAACAATTCAATAAAATTGCCAGAAATGCATATAAAGTGTGCCAAGAAGGTGCCAGGCAGTGATTGCTGCAAAGGGTGACACTACCAAGTATTAGGCTTAAGGCATAATTTTAAGTGTTTTCATATAATTACTCGTTCCTCTTTAAATATTTATAAGATTTTAAATCACAGTAAAATAGAATTAAGCACAAAACATGTTTAATAGCTCAATTACATACCATTATTAAATAAAAAGTAAAATTTTATGAGCTGGCTCTAATAATTTGATCATCCACTGTATGCTTATATTATTCCTCTATAATACTAGTAAATAACATTGCTTTCGAAGGGTTGCTTTGTCTGTAAATTTTATACTAATATCTATAGAGTTTAAAAAAGTTTTCTATTTTTATGTTTACTGTTTTCTATGAAACGTTTTCGATAATTTGGATTTTGCTTAGTTCTGTTACGTTTACAAAGAAATGGAGCTCCACAGTTTCATTGTGTCGAAAGCTTTTGTAAGTCCATAACTATTTGATATGCTCGACTTTTTATACTGTGGCTTATCTTCTTTTAATTGTTCAAACACAAATTGATAACTGATAATTTTTTAATCTTGTTTTAAAATCACATTTGATCTTTTTTTAAATATAATTAATTTGTTATTTTAATGATTAATTATACTATAAAAATAATGCAATAAAAAATGTTAATATATAGAATGTTGTGATCTTGTGACCTCAGAAAATATTTAGAAAATAATGAATCACTATCAATCTAATTTTTACAACTAATTTGCATAACTCTGTTTTTACAAATATGTAACAATTTTTAAACAATTAAACCAGAAAACAGAGACCACTTTGAGATTCAAGATTTAAGTAGATAGAGTAACTATCAAACAAGAAATAAAATTAGTAGTTAGGTATAGAACTATTAACTTTTGCAATCTTGAGGTGGAAGTTCGAGAACAAGTAATAAGAACAGTAGAAATGGAGGGTACAGACTTTAAACAAAACATTAGCTATGATAAGTAACATCAAAAATAAAAAAAAAATTAACACAGGATACTTCATAAAAGAGGTCCGAAAATGCTTTTTTTTATAGACAGAGAAAGAAGCAAAATCATAAAGCTGGATTTATAGTTTGACGGACTGTAAACGTAGACGCACTGGAAAAAGATCAACATAGAATTTTGTGTAATCTTATTTATAAATGAACGTAAACGCATGACGGAACGCAAGTGAGACGCACTGGAACCGAAGAGTTGGCCAACTTTCATCTCTTACAGTGCATTACTTGCGTCGGGCCAATCTTCTTCTTCTTTTTATATAGACATGACTCTGCCTGTTTTTCAATGTGCCTCCAGTAAGTTGTCGTTCCATCGCTTTCGTGGTCTTCCTACTGATCGTCTTCCTATTGGGGAACCGTCTCTTGCCGTCTTTACTACTCTACTACTGGCCAATCATAAGGAAGAATTTTGTGCTGTTAACCAAAGTGGCCTCCCCTTCATTTTGTAAAGTTGTTTATCAACATATTCGATTTTTGTTGATTATTTGTTAATGGACGGTAAGTTAATAATTTATAAAATATTAATAATAAATAATAAAACGATATCATATTATCATGGTCACCAACTCTAGCCACTGTTTCTACTCATGCGCAAAAATTCCACTCCGTCGATTTATAAATTGAGATAATATTTACAGTACGTTTATTACGTCTCCAGTGCGTCTACGTCTACAGTCCGTCAAACTATAAATCCAGCTTAAGAGTATTGGTATTGTGCTGCCCCCTTCCAAAAATACCATATTCGACACAAATTCGATCATTTTTTTATATTTGGACAAAAAATATTCTCAATATATGTTGTTTCATCTCTTTTTTCAAAATTTCATCCAGGTTTTGGTTGTTGAATTTTAATAATTATTTATTGTATAATATTTATTGTGTAATATAATATGTAACCGTTATACGGGGTTGTAATATATGTAACGGGTATGCCAAAGGAAGCTGGATGGTCGAATATTTCCCGAATTTTACATTGGATCGAAAAACTGAATAACATGCTGTCAATATTTTTCAAAAATGTATCGAATGAGACCACAGACCACCTCTTGTGGTGGGGCGGGGGCAACTCGTGAATTATTAAACGGGAAGCCCCATTGTTTATTGAAGATTTGGATTTCTAATGCAAAAATAAGTAACTTTTATTCGTTACACTTTTTCGAATTGTTGATAGATCGCTTTATAATCCGAAAAATACGATTTATCCTGATACCATAGGAGAATTATGGAAACTATATTATATGTCGAGAAATACATTGTTAAATAAAAAACCAAAATAGAGGTGATTAATATTTTTCAAAAATCTATCGAATGCCACCAAACACGACTCCTCGCGACACGAAAATGTGTTTTTTTGTTTGTTTTTATAGTTTTATTATATATATGCATATTATATATATGCATATTATATATATATATATATATATATATATATATATATATATATATATATATATATATATATGTATATTACCAATATATATACTACTTTTTTCACTTTTGTACATTTATTTTTTGTTTTATTCACACAAAAAATTCAAAGGTCTAATTTATCCTATCCATATCTGAAACGTTTTTCTTTTTCACCATACCAGTTGAGGGTTAAACCATTTTTTTTTTAATTTTCGGTTTTTTAAATACGAAATCTACAGTGGCCCGGAATATTTGATAATCCGGCAACTAGTAGGTTCCGTATGTATCTGATCATGATCATCATCCAGATGTCAGTAAAGTGAGAGTTTACACTTTGGGGATTCCCTTGTTACATCATGTCCCTATTACATCATTGCGAGTTTCGCATTGAAAGGTATTGACCTGTTATAGATATTAACCTGTTATTGTTTTAAATTAATTTTTCTCTTAGCGTTGCTTCGTTTTATAATAAGTTGTTTAAAATTAAGCGACAAATTTTCATCTTAGTCAAGGGATGTATTATTAGGAAGAACAGAAAGAGCGATCGCAATTTGATTGAGGAACTAATCCAAAGAAGAATTCCTGTAAGTGATTATTTAATCCAGGAAAAAGCTCTTCAGTTTTAGTGAACCAGTCAGAGCCACCAACTTCCACTTCCCAAGGTTGTAAAGACTTTTCAGCTAGCAAAGGATGGCTAACCGGGTATATAAAAAGAAATGAACTTCATAATATCAAGATTACAGGAGAGAGTATAGCAGCAGCAAAAATATTTTCACAGGAGCTAGCGAAAATTATTGAAGATGGGGACTATTGTGCCGAACAAGTATTTAACGCTGATGAAACGGGACTGTATTGGAAAAAAATGCCTAACTGCACTTACATCGCAAAGGATGAAAAACTGCAAGTGGACATAAAGCAAGTAAAGATCGATTAAGAACATTATTACTTTGTAGCAATGGATCAGAAGATCGGATGTTGAAACCACTCTTAATAAATAAATCTCTTAGACCACGTGCTTTAAAAGGCAAATATTTAAAACAACTGCGAGTGCATTGGATGGCTTAAAAGAAAGGCTGGGTGACAACAGTTACTTTTACAGAATGGTTCAATAATTGCTTCGTGCCAAAAGCAGAAGACTATATGAAGGAAAAATCTATCGATTTTAAAGTTTTATTAATTATTGACAATGCAGCAGGTCATCCACACTTAAAACATTCAAAAGTTCAAATAGTATTTCTTCCGCCCAATACAACAAGCCGTATTCAGCTATTAGATCAAGGCACAATTGCAACGTTTAAAAAGTATTACATAAAGGCAAAAATCTGCTTCCGGTCAAATAAGACCAAGAACTTTAAATGCCTTTTGGAAAAGGTTTGGCTAGTTTGTGTAACAAGCAATGAAAACATTCACACTATCAGATGAAATAATTAATTTGGCAGAGATGGTTTTCATACCTTCAGCCACAATGACATAGATTGCGACAATTGCTTGTGGATGATGCATTAAGTGACCATGACATAATTAACCAAACTTTAGATTTAGCTTTAGATGGCGTCGTGAGTCTAAAAGATGATAATGATGAGGAAGAAACCAACCCCCACCACTGCCAAATTAATTCGAGAAAGTCTTTTTTTTTTCGATCTTATTAATGACCCCAATTCTGAACGAGCTCTTAAATTATAACGTGAGCTGCAGAACTGCATGTCAGGATATCGTGAGCTACATAAAAAATTACTAGCATCATCATCGCAAAGTTAAATTACTGATTATATTCTCAGAAAAGGAAGAGCTACACAGAACGAGAATGAAGTTTGAGAAAATCCATCGCCTTTACCGCAAATATCTATTGCAGAGACAGTGTCTTGCTTCTGACGATGAAGATGATTTTGAACCACTTCGCGAACGGTGCAAACCATTATCAGACAGAGATAATGATTAAAAATGTAAATTTAAAACTATATGTACCTATTACTTTCCCATAAAATAAAATTAATCAAGTTTTTAATACAAGTTTTTTTAAGCTTTTGTATGAATTTTTTTCAAATATTCGAAGTAATTTATCATGCAGCCTATTTCTTATAATTTCTGCAAATTTTTTTGTTTTTGTCTTGGTTTTATGTAATTTTAGAAGGCTACGGAATGTATCCCTACTTTTTTTAAGGCAAGTAATGTCTTTTTTTATGTGATTTTTTTATATGTGCTTTTCTATGGAACGTATCCAACGTATAAAACGAGACCTCACTATATATATACAGTGTGGAAACCATTTATGGAATAAAATTGTTTGTGTTCTTATACAAAATAATAAAAAACTATGGGACACGTTAACTTTTAAATTTAAATGTGCGCTTTTTAAACATAAATTTAAATGTACAGAGTGATCCACGCAAGTCTGGCATAGTCCATAATCCTTATTTTTAATGAAACACCCTGTATATTTTTATGTTTTTAAAAGATTCTTAACAACCTGATTTCAACGAAGTATATCATGTAGGGTCTATAATGAATAATACATATCTGTCCAGATAGTCTGTGAATTAAACTAAATCAGTAAATAATGCGGATTGTTATCAATCAGTTGTTGGTGTGTTGACATTTTACAATAAAATAATAAATTCCTAATTAAAAGCTAATTTCTTGCAGAAATGAAAAATGAAATATTTAACTAAGACCCACCGAATTGAGATTTTAATGATGATCGGTTACGGGGAGAATTGTAGAAGTCAAGTTGAAGTAGCAAACTTATTGAATCAGAGGTATCCTCAGTTGTCTAATATTGCACAAGGTACTGTGTCTAAAATTTATGCACAATTCAGAGAACTTGGACATGTCAAACCATTAAAAAGAAAAACGAACTTCATTGAAGATGAGGTGAAAGTGGATATTTTGTTAAGTGTCGCAGAGAATCCAACGTCAAGTTCACGTCAAATTCCAAGTCAAAATAATGTGAGTCACACAACTGTCCTAAGGTGTCCCAATGAAGAAAAATTTCATCCATATAAATTGACTTTTGCGCAGGAGCTAACAGAAGACAATCCAGATCTTAGAATGGATTTCTGCGAAAGAATGATGAGTAAAATTAACACAAATGAAATAGCTCTTGGCACAATTCTTTTTTCTGATGAATTAACATTTATATTGAACGGAGAGGTAAACCAACAAAACTGTAGATATTAGTCAGCGGAGAATCCTCATTGGATGCGTGAGACTCAGTATCCTCAAAAGTTAAATGTTTGGGCAGGTATTATAAGAGATCTTATTATGGGTCCTATATTTGTAGATGGTAATTTGACAGCGGAAAAACAGCTAACAGACGATGCTCTTCCTCAGTTGGCTAACTTATATCCAAATCCAATAGATCCAACCCTACTGCATGAAACTGTCTGGTTCCAGCAGGACGGTGCAACACCCCATTATGCTTTAATGGTGAGAAATTACTTGAATGAAATCTTCTTCAATAAATGGATTGGACAAAATGGTACTATTGAGTGACCAGCTAGGTCGCTAGATCTTACGCCTTTGGATTTTTTTTCTGTGAGGTTATCTCGAGAACAAAGTATATGCAATACAACCAACTAGCATTGAAGACTTCAAAGAAAGGATAACTACAGAAATACGGAATATTTCACCTCAAACTTTAAACAAAGTTCGGGACGAGTTTTAAAGGAGACTGTGTTATTACCAACAACAAGGTGGAGAACATTTTGAGCATTTATTTTAATGTAATCCAATCAATTACCTCGGGTATTCTATGAATTAATTGTCTTGAAGAAAATTATATTTAATTTCAAAATTTCACCTTGTATTATTCATAATAGACTCTACATGATATAGCTCGTTGAGATCAGGTTGCTAAGGAGCTTTTAAAAACATAAAAATATACAGGGTGTTCCATTTAAAATACAGATTATGGACTATGCCAGACTTGCGTGGATCACCCTGTACATTTAAATTTATGTTTAAAAAGCGCACATTTGAATTTAAAAGTTAAAGTATCTCAACGTTTTTTATTATTTTCTAAAATAAGGACACAAACAATTTTATTCCATAAGTGGTTTCCACACTGTATATATATATATGTATATATATATATATATATATATATATATATATATATATATATATATATATATAACTAAGGTACACTCGAAGAGTGGTGGGTTTTTCGGTCAAAGTGGAGAAATAAAAGACAAAGACGATGGCTACTTCATCTATTTATTGAAGACGTTTCGCTTTCTGCTCAGAAAGCATCATCAGTTCATCTAAAAAGAACAATATGAAACCAAACATCCATAGAGAAGTTATAACCAAAGTGTGTTACCTTACAAAGACATGTAGCAGTCAGTGATGTTAAAAATATGAAAAAGCTTACAAAGCTGGACATTCAGAGTTAACGTTGTATATAACAATTAATTGAAACTAGGTAAAGTTTGCAATTTGACAAAATTAGCACAGCAAAAGAACATGTGATAAAAATACATGTATATATAAAAAAAAATTTTATAAAAACTTAGTAAAAAACATTAAGGTTTATTTTAAAGTGTAAAGAACTAGAAAGATCATTAGATTGCACTTCCAACAAATTTATTTAAAAATTATATTTTAATTTTAACTTTAGGTAACATTATAAGTTATTAAAGATTAATAGTAATAAAGAAAAAAAAATGAAGTTACCAGTCTTTAGCTTACTGAGGCTGAGCTTACTTATATATATATATATATATATATATATATATATATATATATATATATATATATATGTTTTATATTAGTCTTCTGTTTACATTTTTTACAACTTAAAATAACATTTTCATTTTAACTCATTTATTTCAAGTTTCAGTTTACTTATATAATAAGATTTCTATAATCGTTGAACTGTTGGGCATAAATCTGAAAGGAAACAAAATTGACAAAGTAAAATCGTTACTCATAGATTACATCCCAAAACGATAAATCATATCCATAACGAAAACTACGCGAAGTGATCATTTTTAAAACATGCACCAATAAATTATGTTCCTATTTTTAGCTAGACTATTCTTTGTATTGATGTTATGTATGATTTATTATAGCAGTTTTCAGATTCGTATTGAAAAAGCACTTTCAGCCGAAATGCCTGTTAAATAAATAAACAACAAAACGTCTTAAATATATCACAATGTAACTAAAGGTACAGTCATCGACCTTTGTAAAATAGCCAATGCTTAAAAATAAGTTGACGACTGATATTTTCGCGATAATTGCTTGCAAAGTTGTGAACAAAACAAATTTCTTCAGCTTAATGTAGCTTCTGCGTAGTTAGACAACAGATTAAATCGCTCTATTTATAAACAATATTATCGGTTTATTATTTGCGCCGACATCTTCCGATAAGTTAAATGTCCGTTTATTTACTATAATATATTTTATTGCAAGCTGGCATGCAGAAGATCAATAATCAATATATTTCTGAAGTTATTTTTCATGTGGAATTTTACATTAAAATTATTATGTATTCTGGAAATTAACCACAAATATAATCAGAAATATTTAATTTTTGATTATTTCCATTCCCAGTTTAAAAAATACACAAATTTGCTTTGTTTTTTTTGTTACCTGTTTGTTTTTTACTTGTAAATAAAAAAAATCTTGTAATAGTTTTATTGTATCGGCCTCATTCATTTAGACAACTAAAATTTATAGACTTTAAAGTAGAAGCAAAGAATATAGACACTGCTCAAAATGATCAAATCTTACTAAAAGTCGTATCAGTTTTTTTGGGAACCAGCTGTACAATACTTTTTACAATGTGGGCGTTTGTCTAAACGTACAGCTGAGAATATTAACTATGTTCGAAATGCCCTAGATCACAACCCAGAACATGTATTTCAGTAGTGGCTCAACAAACAGATTTATTACACGGCACATGTGAACTTAAAAAAAAAAGATTTAAAATATAGAGCTTAGGAATTGCAATGTTTTCAGGAGCTGCTTCTCGTAGATTATCAAAGAAGAGTCAATGGTTCAATAATAACCTAAACAATAATGATATCTTTAATATAGTCCTCTTTGAAGGGATGAATGGGAGTCGAATAAAATGAATTTCATAATGGCAGATCAATGCCATTGATACAGACGGCTCTAAAACCGATGAAGAAGTTGAAGCTGAAATATACGGAGGGAAACCAAGGCTAAGCCTTAGTGAAAGTTTTGTCTTTTTACTCTACTATCTTCCAAGCGGAAATTTATGGTATATATATATATATATATATATATATATATATATATATATATATATATATATATATATATATATATATATATATATATATATGTGCCTGTAGGAACTAATCATGAGGAACTGCATGGAAAAATATATAAAAATTATATCTGATATCCAGAAGGGATTAAAAGCACTGGAATTGAATCGGATCGACTCCAAAATAGTTCGGAATTGTCTTCAGAATCTAATTCGGATCAATACTGGTATTGAAGGGAATTAAAAAGCGGACCTAAATGCCAGGGAAGGACAAAAGAAACATTCATTTATAAATGCCAGGGGAGGGCAAAAAACAAACAAATATAAAAAATTAATACAACGTGAATATAATTGCGACGGATCGTCACGACACCAACTGTTTCGTGTCGTGACTGTCCGCTCTTCATTTTACTAAAAAGAAAAAGTAATACAAGGCCCGTATAAAAGCTTCGCTTCAAAAAATCAAGCATTCGATATTTTATCCATTAGTAGAATATAAATTAGAATCAGTCGCATAAATTCAGTATAAGAAATATTAAAACAAACGTAAATATACATAGTATGTTTAGAAAAAAAAAAACAGCAGAAAAAGATTATAATATAATGGAAGGTGAGGTTATAAATTATAATCTAAAACTTTCCCTTCCATATTAATGTTTTCCTTGCATTAAAATAAAAATTGTACAGTAGGCGGAACTGTATACTCCCTCGTCGCGTAAATAGACTCATCAAACTGTTTATAGCGTATAAAACATGTTATGTATGTTTTACAACACTAAAATTAAATAAATCCACATCTTTTTCTATTTCGTGGCACTAGTTCCGTCAGCATTTTACTATAGAGAAAAGGTAATACAACATACAACGCCAGTATAGAAGCTTCGCTTCAATAATAATTATGTTAACGTAAGCGTATTAAGTCAAATGAAATATTGGTTCAAAAGCAAAAGAAATTTAGAAGTGATTTATAATACTTGTCTCAGACTGAAACTAGATGAGAAAGGAACAATTAATAAAATAATCAAAGAATTTTTCAGGTACTTTGAAGTGCAATATCTTTAATTCAGTAATCATCATCGACAAGTTTATTTTGGTTATTTATTATTATTGATTTATTCTGATTGATTACGTCCTTGTTTACAGTGCTGCTGAATGTATAAATAAGTATAATACATTTAAATAGATGAGCATCTCTCAAAATAGACACGTGGGTACCGAAATAATAATTATTGTGTTCTGTTTGTGTTGTAACTGACTGTGTATTATGTATGGTGTATGGTCTACCTACATACTTTTAGATTTAAACACATTGTTTACATATTTAAACTTACATAACTCGTCCGAAATAGTCGCTAAAAATTTTTTAAATAAGAGAACAAAAATATGTATAGAATACACAAAACTTTCTCAAGTAAAATATTTCAAAATGTGCAGAAGTGTTTATGTGTGGGTGGTGAACAGCATTTAGAATATTTGAATAATTTTTGTAATATTTTATCAATTTTATATACAGAAACATACACAGACACAGAAACCAATGAAGAGGACACACAGGGATCGAAAATCTAAATTGAAATGTAAAAGGGCCATAGATTCGATTTATTATTCGAAAGACTACAAAAAATTGTTTAGATAAAGGTATTAGACAACATTATTATATCCAATCCTAGCTTGACTATGCTACTTTATTTCCTCTTGTTTTGCAAGAATAAAAGTTTATATTTGATCCGTACACTGGGTAAAATGTCAGAAGAAGTTACTTCCTAACAAGCAAGTCTGTTATTGGTCGCTTCAAAATTACTGTGAAAGTTATTGTTAAAACGTACGACGCAGGAAACATATACAATGATGGGGCAATAAATATACAGTGTGCCCGTAAAGAATGGAATAAATTCGATATTTCCTAAATGAAAAGCCTTTTTAAAAAAATCTAAATTATGTCGATTTTTAAATTTAATGTTCTACATTTTACAATAAAATTTCATTATACAAGGTGATACACATTACAGTGATGACGTCATCGGCTCTTTTTTTTAAATATAACACCCTGTATTTTAGGACATTTTTAGATCGATAAAAATGAGCTGATTCCAAAAAAGT
This sequence comes from Diabrotica undecimpunctata, assembly GCF_040954645.1. Taxonomy (NCBI): domain Eukaryota; kingdom Metazoa; phylum Arthropoda; class Insecta; order Coleoptera; family Chrysomelidae; genus Diabrotica; species Diabrotica undecimpunctata. The sequence goes on along the minus strand of NC_092803.1, from coordinate 123,582,248 downwards.
ATAATACTGGGGGTCTAACGGATATAATTTGAAAGATATGCGCTTAGAAAATTAATTTTTATTGATTTATAATATTAATAAATTATAATAAATAACTTTAAAGTAATCCAGTAATTAATACATGACTTAATCTTAAATGTTCGAATTGTAGCCCTTGTGGTATTTGACAGTAACCCAAACGTTGTACAAATTCTTGTAGAACCTTGTTTATGTTTTCTTGAGAAATATTGTTTATTTCTTTACGAATTCTTTCTTTAATGACCCTACATAAAATAATCCAAAAGATTAAGGTCTGGCTACCTCGCGGGCCATTCAATATGTAAACGTCTTCCACTCCACCTGTTCGGAAGTTTGTTCCATCCTGTTGAAACCATAAACTTTTATCAAAACCTCCAAGATTAATTGTACTGGGGAATAAATTAACTAAAGTAAGTACGAGGTACCCACTTAAAAATTGAAGGTATGCTGGCCCGTTTAAATTACCTTCGAAATAGTGGGGTCCAATGATTTTATTTCTTACAATGCCAGCCCATATGTTTACCTTTTGCGGGTATTGTGTATGATATTCCCGCATCCAGTGAAGTTTTCTTTTTCCAGTATCTACAATTCTGACGGTTGACCTTGCCATTTAATTTGAATGTAGCCTCATCAGAAAAAATAATATTTTGAACCAAGAGAGGGTTTCGGTGGCTGTTATCCATCATTATTTCGCAAAATTGTATTCTTTTATCTGGATCATCCTCGTTTAATTCCTGTACAACTGTGCATTTTACTTACTTTTACGTACTTTGTGTACCGTTGTTTTTCAAACATCGAGATCACTAACCTTACGGACAGAAGTGTGCGCATCTTCTTCAAAAGCAAGTAGAACATCTAATGTTGTAACATAATTTACAGAGGGACGACCTGATTTGCGTGCATTTTCAACCGTACCAGTTTCTCGAAATTTCTTTTCAATGTTACTTACTGTTACTGGTACACACTTCCATCTGAGTTCGCGATTTGTCTCCATACCCAATCATTATGAGTATTTCAATTCTTTGCTTTACACTCAAATTCATTTCTACTTAAAATTGATTCTAAGCAATAATACAGAACATTCACGAATTAATACCATTATTGTACTACTTAATTGTTATTGAACGTTACTAAAAATAATTACAATTTACCAAAAACTAGAAGTAGGCTACTTTTTTACAATTGATAATAAATAATTTATTTTCTAAGCGCATATCTTTCAAATTATATCCATTAGACCCGAGTATTATACTTTTTTGAAATCAGCTCATTTTTATCGATCTAAAAATGTCCTAAAATACAGAGTGTTAGATTTAAAAAAAGAGCCGATGACGTCATCACTGTAATGTGTATCACCTTGTATAATGAAATTTTATTGTAAAATGTAGAACATTAAATTTAAAAATCGAGGTGTTTTAGATTTTTTTAAAAAGGCTTTTCATTTAGGAAATATCGAATTTATTCCATACTTTACGGACACACTGTATGTAAGTACCATCAAATAAAATTGCGATTTTGAAACTAAATGCTATTGTTTTGCAACTTTCATTAATATGTATCAACTGTTAAAGTGTGACAGTTGGCTTCTCTCTAGGTTGAAAAAGTTGCTACTTTAACAGTACTCCGATTATACTTAACGAACAGATAATACATTGTTTTCTATACCGATACAAATACTCATATTTATCAGATATCAAGTCAGGAGTGACACGAGTAGTGTCTCTTCAGAAGCAATCCTTCATTTATTATATACACAGATCTAACAACTATAAGACTAAATGCTGACACCGCTTTTCTTAACTACACTATTATGTCGTTTTGTGGTGGATGTGAAAAGTGGCAATCTGATTTTTGTAGAAAAAATTGAGAGATAACTTCAGTAATAATAATTGACTTATACTCTCTGAAATAGGTCGGAAATATTAAAAAAAAAATTAAAATAATTAAAAATTTCTAAAAACATCGTTTTTTTGTTTATAACTTTAAAACAATTTATTTGAACCAAAGTTATACCAAAATAAAATAGTTTTAATTGAATTTTTTATAAGATACGACTGGTTAAAAATGTTTTAATTTATTATCCTTGCTGCATAATAGCAATAAATACAAAAAGAGGAGGGGAAACAACTTTTTTTATTCAATGTTTTTCAACCATTTAGATTGCACTTAGGGCATTCATAATTCTCCCAGAAAATCTTTATACCTAATGTAATAAAACAGTCCACCAAAGTTCATTAAAATCAATTTAATAAATTTTGCAATCTAATTTTTTTTGTGATACAATGGACCCGTAGTAGGATGACAAGGTGGTTGAAGTGCTCATAAATGGGTCCTGCCCCGATCTACCATAAAAAAAATTTTTATTGAAATTCTTTAAAATCCTATACAACAAATCCTAGACCACATAGAAATTAGCCAATTTTTAAACACACAACACACCTAAGTACTTTATATACTTGAAATCTGATTATTTGGAACACCTCAGGAATGTTTTAAAATTGTAAACAATTTTTTGGCTTATATTAAACTATTAGTTTAAATTAAATTCAGAAATCGGCCCGGCGTTGTAAAAGACTAGGATGGTAATCTTTGAACCATTACCTTTTTCTTTCGGAGCTCTTTCTCGATAAAAATTTTCATATCTTCAAAATTAACATAACATACAGCGAGGACGTAAAGGTTTGCATAAATTCAATATTTTTGTAACTAAAAATATTTTGACGAAATTCTCGGACACCTAGACTTATATTTTGGATTGCTCATCGGCTTGTATAATTCAAAATACTGAAGACGTCACCATTTCCATGGAAATTACGGCATCCAGGTTTTTTCAAATAGAACGATAATATTCTCTTTTCGTTTTTGAATTTTGTTTTAAAAAACGATTTCAAAAATATAAGCCACTTATAGTCTAAAATCATCAGTTCGTGAATTAGAAAGAAATGTTTATCACATTTTTTTTATTTTGAGTAACACTTTCTCCCCTTCCTTTTACCCTATCAGGGTGTCGGATATCATTTGAGTAACACAATACATCTAAAAATTAAATGAAATTTTGAAACTGCATCCCGTTTACTTCCTTACAATACCGAAGGCGGTATTGAAATTTTTCTAAAACTATTTAATGTTTCTGGGAGAATGAGTCCTCATTTCGAATGGTATTTTTTAATTCTTCAATAAGTACTCCCTAGTCTATTTATGTATACTTTAGATTTAAAATAAGCCTAAAAGTAAAAATCAAGGGAACCTAAATAGGAGATCTTGCTGGCCACTCTACTAAACTTCCTCGCCTACCTATCCATCTGTTGTGAAAAACAGTATTTAAATATTCACGCAGTACCATCGCATAATGGGGGTGCGCCACCCTGTTGAAACCATATCAAACTACTAGGAATATTTGGATTTTGGTTATCTGGATACAGCGCGGCGATTGCAGGAATAATATCGTTTTGAAGCATTCTAAAACGTTCCTTTAATAAAAAATGGCCCCAAAATATTGTTGCCAACAATATTCCTGCACAAACATGAACTTTTTCCGGATATTGCGTATGCGCCTCCATCATCCAATGAGGATCAGTATCTGACCAACATCTAAAGTTTTGCCTATTAACAGCACCGTTTAAGTAAAATGTTGCTTTGTCTGAAAACACTACATGTTTTACAAATTGTGGGTCATTATTACATCGCTCCATCATCATTTCGAAAAATTCCGTCTTTCGATCATAATCGTCCTCGTTGAGCTCCAGAACTAAATTAACTTTGTACGGGTGCCACTTATTTTTTTTTTTTAAACATTTCATAACCGTAGATTTGCAGATTTGCTTAGTGAGTTTTCCGTGGCAATTTTTTTACTGGACTGTTGTGGATATTCTTTCACAGTTACTGAGGGGGCCTTGTAACTGGCTACCTACATTCGAGGGTTGGAAATCTTTTGATTCCAAGCCTTACTTCAAAGGACTTGTGAGTGGATGTATCTCCATAGGTTTGGTTCTTCAGTGACCGTTGAAGGATAAGGATTGTTAATGTGAGCAAATATAACTCCAGAGAAATAAAATCACCTTTAGTTTATCGACTTATAATTAACTATTTTTAGAGTAGAGAGGTTCAAAACGACCGTAGCTGACAGTACAATATCAAATACTTCTTTCTTTATCACACGTAAAAGAGAAAACCGTATTTATGAGAAAAAAATGCCCGATTTCGGCGTAGAGAAATATTTTGTATATGAATTGAGAGTGTTTTTAAATGCACATGCCTCAAGGGCAATGCTTGAGAACGAACTAATAAAATAATACTTGGTGCGTAAAAGTGTAAATTATCCCTCTTGTATTTAGGTGTGAAAACTATTTAAGAGGCTGTGGCGCCTGGTCGGGTATCCCGAGCAAACTTGATATTAGTGAATATTTTACTTATTCTACACTAAGAAAAGTGTAAAGAACTATATTTTTATTTTATATTTTAAAATGATATGTTCATTTCTGGAACAGTTACCTAATAACAAATTCAACTGCTCATCATCACCAATTGCAGGACGACTTTTATAATTATCTCCTACATAACCGAGATCTCTAAATTACTTTCTATATGAAATAAATAATAAGTTTTATTTCAATTCTATAAATTAAATCTAAAAACATAAAATTATATTGTTGTGGAGTTATTATTAATGTATCATAAAAAAATATTAAAAAAAAAATTAATTTGTAATTAATAATCAAAGATTCTTTAACTAATTATACAGCTTTCGAATGGGAATATTTGTATTTAGAGCGTTAATGGGTACTCGTTTTGTAACTTCATAACAGAACTAAAACATCTTTGGGATTTGATAATGCGTCATTTAGGTGTATCTATTCGAGTTACATCGGATTAAAAAAGAAGAAGAAAACTGCTCCATTTGAAGCCGAGAAAATAAATTACTACGTGTACTACATATACCCTAGTCTATGTAGAATGCGTCCAATCATAACCATAAATTTATAATATCTTATCACAATCTAAATATAGTTAAGAAGATGAAAAATAAAGTAAATGAAACGAAATTCAAACAAAGAGTAGTCTTTCACGGCCAGTGTTTTCTAATAATACATCGGTTTGCGAGCTAAAGGCCGTGGTCAAGAATGATTTATTCCTCACTTTTCGTCTGCGATTGAATAGTTGTAGTTGTTTTTCGAACAGAGGTTAATCGCTGAAATTATTCGCTTCCCTCGGGCCTTCCTCAGAACGACAACTCGGATCGTTGCCTGTTGTCATATTATGTCTAGTCGTTATTTATTATTACTACTTGTGTTATAATATTATAGTTATTATAATATCAGAGTTAGAAATCTGTATTTTAATTAGTTTAAAAGTAAAAATAGTGATATAAAAATGACTTACATCTTCAAGTATGAAAGACCAATCTTTGTCTTCCAGCTCGTTCGTTCTAGGATCTTTGAAGAGCGTAACCGCAACCTGGTGGTTTTCGGGAACTGGCCAAACTACTAAGCCTTTGTAAGGGTTTTGTAGAGTTCGTTCCCAGTTCATTGGCACAGAAGTTACTCTTCTCGATCGCCTCGACCATACTAGCAGCAATTTGTGGGGTTCCCTAAGCATAAAAAATAATTTGTTAGTTCAGAAAAGAGTTATTTTATTATCAATTAATATTATTGGCTATTGCCAAGTTTTCCCTTACAAACTAAATACAACCGATTGTAGTCTTTAAAAAAATACGCAGAATAAGAAATCATTAAGTATCGCAAATATATCCACAGAATATCGCGAGATTTGAAGTAAAACTACCATACTATTGCATGCAATCTGTTTCTCCACTATGCAAGTAGTTCCACCCCGTAACCGATATATTAAAAAGTCAGGCTTACTAATTTATTACCCATACCACATTTTAATCTGGAATCTATTCCACCCAAATGAAAGACCAGCTGCCATTAACGAGGAGCCATTAAAAAGCTTAAGAATAATAAATCACCAGAAATTTATCAAATTTCCAGTGAGCTCTACAAGAATGGTGGCGAGGCTTTGCTACAGATACTGTATTAACTTTTACTTTTTACAAAATGAGACCATGCGCCGTGAATCGTTTTTTAGCATTTTTCCCCCCTGTATATCATTTAAATTTCATAAGGTTTTTAATTACCCCTTCGAGAATTGCATCTTAAAATCTTCGAAGAGAATAAGCACAATCTAAATGTTTATTTATACCGCCAGATTCTTCTATCGAGATAGCTACTGTCTTTTTTTTATTTCGTTTTTCTCTCTTAATCCCGTATGAATTTTAAAATAATATCCAAATAGGCGAGAAAAAGTCCAAGGTCGAGAAATTTTGCATTTAACCGGCAAAAGCAGTGTCCCCTGTTGACTCAGGGAGTTTGAGAACATCATTCTGATTTTGACGACGTCTCGCTTGATTGACCACACCTTAGCCGATATAGGTGTTTCTTTGGTAGTTTTTGTGCTTTTATTTTTGAGAAAGCTATAATATGGTTTTCTTGATTTCTGGTGTATTTCTTGTTATTAAGATGATGAAACATGTCCAACTGTCTCCTTACAAAAGATGGAGTTTAAACAGTGTCCCTCCGTTCCATGGTTTAGTGTGGAATAGGACAAGCTTTAGTGTGGAACCTCTGGAAATCAGTTCATCCATTTATTCGTCAATAAATAAAGCCATATAGACTACAACCAAAGTAATGGTGAAACAAGCATAATTCACTTAAAGTTATTCTATTTTTGGTATGTCTGCTAAAGAAGATTAACAAAAGCTGAAATTTGCTTATCCAGTGATTAGTGAGGTGTTAAAAAGATCCATCAGTGTCAAAAAGGTTAGAAAAATGTTAGACTTATTCACAATCTATTTGTTGAAGCTTGGATGATCAGTTTCGATAACTAAACTTTGCTGTTTATCGTCAGGTCTCCGGAAAGGTTACTTAAAATGATGACGGTTCAAGGAATGTTGACGCTTATTTATGTTATGTTGTTAACATAAGACATTTCCATGGTCTGTTGTAATTAATCTATGCTACTGAAAATAATCACCGTGTCATCGGCATATTTTATGTTGTTAGTGAACTCAGCGTTTATTTGAATGCCCTTTGTTGCATTTTCAAGTTTTTTTTAATATTTCCTCGGAGTGACATTGAAGAGAAATGGCGATAAGATATATATGTATATATATATATATATATATATATATATATATATATATATATATATATATATCTATATATATATATATATATATATATATATATCTATATATATATATATATATATATATATCTATATATATATATATATATATATATATATATATATATATATATATATATATATTGGTACGACTATTAATTACCTTCACATGATTTAATTACTTCTCTGAGTGTAATTATTTTACAGACTTTATAGCACATTTATATCTATGTATAATTTTGGAATCTTTTACCAGCCAGTGTACCGGAAACAAGGGCATTGTATCTATACTCATAGGGACAGTTTCGGTTAATGACAAATAATCTAAAAGATAAACAACCTCAACCAAATTTCACCGATGCGGACCAATTTACATAATGATGTAGAGGGGTCATTTTTAAAATTCTATGATAAATCAACCAAAACCGGAAGGGACTGAAATACTACCAGAGTATGTAAAAAAATAATAGGATAGAAGATGAATATGAATCTCCTAAGAAGGAAAGCGAAAAGAATGCTTTTTACATAGATCTGATGTAATATTTCAAAATAAGAAAAAACTCGAGATAAAAAGAGTTAGTAGCATATATCGCTATTTAAATGGTTTTACTATTGTTGGATATTAGAATTATGGTATAGGTGTAATAAAAGACATTGCAAAGGCATTCGAATTATTTTAATATTTATAAAATAAAGAAAAGTCTGATCCTGAAAAAATATTCATGTGAGTTCAGATAAGTCATCGAATTTTTCTATTTTGTTAAAAGTAAAAACATAATGCATCCAATTGCAAAAACTATTGGAAGAACTGTAAAGGAAGTTCACGTTAGTAAAACGAACAAAAAAATAAACTGAGTCACAACTTAATCGGCATAAGAAGATATATGCGGGGGGCTAAGCAAGAATCAAAAAAACCAGACATGTTATATTATCGGATGTATAAAAAAGTGGTAAAACCAAAAATAACATATCTATCAGAATTATGGTGGCCAATGTTGCAGCAAAAAAATGCCATCCTCAAATTAAGCAACGTGCAAAGACTTGCTTGTCTTGGAATTACAAGGGCTCCGAGGGCATACTAACAGCAGCAATGGATGCCATATTGGACCTTCCCCTTCTGCACATCGTATAAGGGCGAGGCGAGAATGGAATATTGTAGATTGCGAGAAGCAAACTGAGCTAATTGCTCGATCACAGACACAATAACATCATAAATGAAATTACAGATACCATATAAATATCAACATTTAGCATGTGGACAATAATTACACAGAATACGAATAAAATCCACAAGAAAAATTAAATTCCTGTAGTCGGCTGTATACCATCAATCACAAAATATTATTTAAAATCCTTTATAAAAGATATATAATTTAAAATCCCTTCCAGGCTACATCACAGAACGCCTTCGAGCTAAAAAGCCCATCATCAGTGTTTTGTTACTAGGTGCACATGAGTAAAGCCACTAAATACCTGGATAAAAACCCTTTAGATAGTACAAAATTTAATACATATGTCTTACATTTTATTTAAAAATATGTTGTGATATTTGAACTGAATATCTTAGAAATACTTAAACATCACAACATATTGTACGATCTAAAAGGTTTTTGCCCATTTATTTAGTGGCTTTACTATCTGAACCTAGTAACAAAACACTGATGATGGGCTTTTTAGCTCGAAAACGTTCTGTGATGTATCCCGAAGAGGATTTTAAATTATTTACCTTTTATAAAGGATTTTAAATAAACTTTTAGAATACGAATAGTTGCGGAAGAAGATTAAGAAGAAAGGAGGAGTCTTACTTCAACTGAATGGCAATCATAATGATCAGCAGATTGAACGGTACCGAAGTTCCGATATTTTTTTTTTCTGGGAGCTATCTATATACTGGTATATCCATAGGTCTTGTATCAAGGCAAAATCGAACCTTCTCATAGACACGATTCTGTCGAATCTTCCTAACTGTGTTGAACATTTACCGTAGCGACATTTACCGTAGAAGAACTAGTGAAATAAACTTTTATGTACGCTACTCAAAAAATGTTCCTGGATTTGAACTCTAAAGCAAAGAGTTGTATGTATTTATCGGAATTCTTCTGGTTAGCGGGTACGTCCCTGTACCCGCTGAATGTTTTGGGAAGAAGCACTTTTGCACAATACACTAGTTTCTCGCGGTGAGCCAATTAGATTCGGCTACAAAGCTTGGGCCATGTGTACCAGTTAGGCTATTGCTTACAGTTTGACATTTATCAAGAACGAAAAAACAAAGAAATATCTATGAACCCCAGGGTTTTGGAGAATCTGTTCTACTAAACAAGGGAAAATATGGATAGTGTGGTAGATAAAGACAAAAGTATCCTAGGTATAACATGGAAAGATAAATTGTCGTAACGGTGTTGTCAAATGAATTCGGGAGTTAAATGCTTGCAAAAATGCAACGATTTTCTACCAAAGACAAAATGAAAGTAGAGTTAGGTAATTGGTAAGAGAGGGTATATATCCCAATATTACATTGAATGTGTTACTAATGCTAGTCAACTAGCCTGCTCTTATGGATATGATCAAGACAATCTACATTTTAAGCGAGAAAGCGGAATTTCGGAATTTTGGAATACGGAAGCATGTGATAGTTATCAACTTTAGTTTTAGTTTTTTATTTTAGTTCAGTAAGTGTCCAAGAGGTCGTTAACAACCCACTCTCAAAATCATAAACTATATATCAAAAAAAAATTTCAATTTTTAACATTTTTTCATCTCATATTTAATAATTTTGTAACACAAAACATTGATTTGAAATATTTCAATAAAATTTCATAGTTGTGGGTATTAATGGGTTCTTGATATCTTCGTTCTAATAGAAACATTATTTTTTAATGTTTTATATTTTCTTCTTGGAATTAAACCTGAGACAAATATATCTTTGTAAATCTATTAAAGGTCGATATCTTACCTTCGCAATGAAAGTATGATACTTGATACACTCCTGTTTACCTCAATCAAGGTGAGTGGTGAACCAGTTTTTGTTAAACAATTGTTTCTTTATCTCAACAATTACATATCTAAATACAAAAGTAACTGAAGTGTAGCTAGCTATCGAAATATGAAAATGCAATAAAAAGAAAATAACATGATGTTATGTTTTGGAATTTATACACTCGCGATCATAAAATCCGGGTCATCTTCAAAATTTCAAGTTTCTTAAATATTTTTGCCTCTGGTGCAGTAATAACCTTTTTTTTGGCTAATGTATTTTTTATTTGTCATCAATGTTTGTTTTGAAAGAAAAAAATGGTTTTTTATTGTTTTTATTGAAAAAAACAGAAAACAAATCAAATTGTTGATAAAACAGACATACGAAAGAAAATGGAAAATACAGAACGTGGTAAAAAAATCAGTGAAATTTCAGTGACCAATATCGTGTATTGCCTCCCCTTGCTCTAATAACCTCTTGCAGACAACGGGGCATACTCTCAATTTTTCTCCGGATTACATGTAGTGGTATGTTATTCCACTTTCTCACTAACAGATCCTTAAGCTCCTGTCCGTTGTTAGGAGGAGGTGTATGGGTTTGAATACGTTTTTTCAAATCGTCCCAGAGATGTTCGATGGGATTCAGGTCCGGAGACCTAGCTGGCTGGTAATTCCAACTTCGTCCAAGTATTACATACTGATCCTGGCAACGTGCGGTCGCACGTTGTCCGGCATAAAAACGGCGTTTTCTCCAAGCCCTGCCATGTTGGGCATAACATGTTCTTCCGGAATCTCCGTAATGTACCTTCGTGCAGTTAGGGACCCATTTTCGATGAAGGGTAACTCTGTGTGGAAGTCGGAAGATATACCTCCCCAAGCCATGACCGAGCCTCCACCAAATGGCATTCTTGGAGCAATGCAAGCTTGTGAAAATCGTTCACCGGTTCTCCTCCAAACTCTTACACGTCCATCGGATCCAGTTAGGCAGAAACGGGATTCATCTGAGAATAACACTTTGCTACAATCGTTAATTCCCCAATGCGCGTATTGTCGAGGAAAAGCTAATCGTGCAACTCGAGGCACCCGGCGAAGTGGCGGTCCTCTAGCCATTACCCGAGAAGATAGTCAAGAAGAACGAAGTCTTCTTCTGACTGATGCAACACTAAAATTGCGATTTCGTACTTCCTCTAGACGATTTTGATGCATAACCGCAGTTGAGGTCCGGTTTCGTAAAGCCTGAAACACAAGGAAACGGTCATCTAGTGCCTTGGGCCTTCTTCTTCGTTCAGAGCCAGGTCGCCTGGTTAGCAATATTGCCTTCTGAAAGCGTTGAAGCACTCGTTGAACCGTAGAAAGGCTTACGCCAACAGTTCTTGCGACTTGCCGTTGAGTGTGACCGTATTCCACAAGTGCAACAATTTGTGCCGTTTCAACAACAGTCAAAGGCATTTTTGTCAAAAAATAAACACTATTAATGGCACTAATAAACACTAATGGTGGCAATAATAAACGTTTGTCCGTTGCATTTGAACAGAAAGTTGAAGTACAAACGAGACATTTAAAACAAGCGGAGTTACAGGTAGCGTTCATTTTGGGAAGTGTGTACTTTACCGCGAAATCGGCACTATTGGAATTCTTTGTTACAAAGGAAACCGCAAAAATTCTCAGAAACATGCATTAGTTTGTATTTGTGTTATTATTATTTACGATAAAGCTCGTTAAAAATGAAATATCGGTGATTTTCAAGGTGACCCGGATTTTATGATCGCGAGTGTACAAAGAACACTCTTTCCATCTTTATATTAACAAAATATGTACCTGTTTTCGTACTTGCTTACATTTTAGATGATTTTAGCTTGTTTCTTTGTTTCAATTAGTTTTCCAATAATATATACAGAGTATTGTCATTTAAAGTGTCGTAATTTGTGTTGTTCTGTACGGTAAAAGCCACAAATACCTATTGCTTCATTAAGTGAATATCGAAGCTTTCTAACTGTTTTATAACACAGTTAGTACGAAGAGTGAGTAGCGTAAAACTTTTCAAGTTCTAAACCAGAAGTTCTCAAACTTTTTTCTCTCGTAGAGCCCTTATCATGTTTTTCGATTTTAGATAGACCCCCTGTTATTCATTTTGAAAGATTTAAATTTATAACAGTAGTGAACACTTTTCACACATTTATTAATCAAATTTAAATCAAAATATTGTATCTGTTCCCCAAAAAAAAAACTAAGCAAAAGATAAATTCATTTAATGGGAGTAATGATCTTAATGGTTTAATAATAAATTATTAATATTTGGCATTAATTTAGGTATGTTTAATCTCAAATCTCCTTTGTTAATGATGTCCAGTTTGTTTTTTTTTGTCATGAGATTTGGGATAACTGGGCTGAAACCCCTTTTTACTAGGTATGAATATGGAAAACCAATTAAAAACTTCCTCTCGGTATTCCATAATACGGGATAAGTAACAGGTATGTCTTTTTGAAGCCATAAGTGTTGATATCATTTTTTATACTGTACCTTAAGTTCATCGTTAGTGGCTATTCAAATCAATTTCTCTTATAATGATCATCCGTTTCGTCAATGCCACTAAATCGATTGATAATCCATTGCGGTATTACCAGCGTCAGAATATCCTCAAATCTAGTTTCAAAATCTGAATAGATGGCCTTCAAATTTTGGACATATATTAAAACATCGTCTTCCTGTCGGATTACCATGGACAAATTGGAGAACTGGGAAAATTCGTACCGTGCAATGTTTTGCTTCATCAGTTAAACTCAGGCAAGCAACGCTGAAATGATCGACTTTGTTTTCATCAAATTTAAACTGTTACCTTGCAATGTCTGTTTTTCTCTTCAATAAATTTTCTTTCAAATTTTCATTTTTTCTATCGAGAAATTCTTAAAAAAGTTTCAAATAGTAAAAAATAGTGTAAAAAATCTTGTAAGGCAAGCCTTTCGACATCCAGCATAGATTAGTGTAAAGAAGTAATTGGTGGAAGTTCTCGCCCAATTTCTTCACAGAACTGCACAAATAAGCGCGTATTCAACGCATTGTCTCAGATTCAGCTGGAGAGATTCATACAATCTTATATTCAAATTTTTATAAACTAAATGTTGTCTATAGATGACGCAGTGTATTGCTAATACTTTTCTGGTACATTTTATTTTAAAAAATTTATAAAATCACGATAACGGCCAACTCAGGTGCTCCATCTGTAGCTACCGATATAATATTTGATGTAGGAATTGCTTTTTTCAAGAAGTAAGCCTTCAAAACGTGATATATTGATTCGCCCTTAGTATCGGTTGTCAAAGTTCTCGTAAATAGCAATTATTCTTCATTGATATGTTGATCTATAATAAAACGAACATATGCCAATAATAATGCTTGACTCGTCCAGCTGTATAGAGAAATGGGTCAAATAATCATACAAGAAGCTTTCAACATCATAACTCAATTCATCAATAAGTCTTTGAACTATGTTGCTGCTTAAAGATTATTTTTAATGTTATCAGATGCAAATTTTTGTATAATCGTTTTTAAAAACTCTTCAACTTCCGGCAAAATTAATTGTTCTCCTATAGTATGCGGTTTTCCAGATTTTGCTAAACATTGTAAGACACTCGCAAACCATCATCGTTTCTTTGTTACGTCGAAGCAAACATTTTGTACAGCGTGGGTCTCTTCTGAAGTTTCCCTGTAAGTGTTCGAAAATATTTGAAATCTCTATCTGTTTTATCAGAGTCACATCTTCTTACTAGATGATCTTCCAGCTTATATGACTTTATAGCGTCACTGCTAAACACTTTGTTACATAAAAGGCACAAAGACATTGAGGAAAAAATGTGTAATTGGGCATGATTTGGATATTAAACTACTAATAACTCTAAGTATTTTCCATCTCCTCTAAAAACCAGTATAAAACTACAGGTAATGTTCTTATTTAGAAGGTGCGTTAAAATTGCTGTATTTTACGAAGGAACGATATCTTGGACGATGAAACTTTGGACTGAATTAATTGGGTTTAATTAGGTCTCCTTCAAGCTAGCATGCAGAAAACTGAGGTAGCTGAGCCCATGAAAGTCTACCATAATGTTAAGCCGATTATGGCGACGTTTTCGATGTACTTACTTGGTGTCCAGCTGAGCAACATCCAGGGCAGGAACGTATTATAACTTCAGCTCAAGATCAATTGTTAGTTTTAGCATAGATACAAGACAACCTACAACTACAGCATCTGTAAGGATTACCGACTTACAGCGGTACACCAAATAACTATAGGTCGATATAATGTAATAAATCTTCAACATGAAGTCAATCTTTATAGTCGAAGACCATTCAGATGCCGAGGTGGTGTATGAGGCGTAATAATCATGGGCAGCAGATCGAACTCTTTTTTCTAAATCGGTTCCTGACAGTTCAGCAGTACCACGATACCATTATTTCACCGACTATTCATCAGTTTGCAAGTGCCGTTGTTAAAAGTTTTCAGCTTATGCATGATAATTCTAAAAAATTAGCTTATTTTCATCTTATTTTTAAAATTTTCAGCATATGCATGATAATTCTCCTCCGCATGTCACACGTATTGTATCAAACTGATTGACCAACGAAAGTATTGATATTTTGCCATGGCCAGCACAATCCCTAGACCTCAATCATATTGAACATGGGACATGCTTCAACAACGAGTCACTCCACAATGGGCTACATTCACAATGCATTACGCTTCCGACTGCTTCTCACAACAGAATGGGCAAATTTACCTTAAGACACAATTTTTTTTAATTCAAACAAATTTTACTTTACATTAAAGACGTTGAAGTAATACAAATGTGTTAGTTCGAGAATAAAATAAACCCTTACACTTTTAATCCTGAGAATATAAAACCATCTTTATTTTTCGATGTGTGTAATTACGGAAGTAAGAAAATGTAGTAACATTATCGCATACACATAACAGCAAATACTTCACAAAAATGAATTCGGAAAGAATATTGATCCTTCTAATCAGATTATAATATTAAGACGCTCTAAGGAGGTTTATTATTAAAAAACAAAATTAGTA
The DNA here is from genome assembly GCF_040954645.1 of Diabrotica undecimpunctata. NCBI lineage: Eukaryota > Metazoa > Arthropoda > Insecta > Coleoptera > Chrysomelidae > Diabrotica > Diabrotica undecimpunctata. Next base: position 123,566,997 of record NC_092803.1, on the reverse strand, counting down.
AGTATTCTGCTTAATGTTTCATATACTTTACTTTTTTACACCTTTAGTCAGTTTTTAAAATTTTGTATACAGCCTTGTCCAAAGACTTAAATGAAGAAAAATATTATCGAAAATACAATTGAAAATAAATAAACATAACCTCATACAATTCAAAGCCCCTTCTTTATTATTGTGCATAAATCAGTTCAACGTCGTAGATATGATAATTCGATATTAACATTCATGAACCTTCGTTGTAATCTTACAAAAATGGTTCTTTTTATATGCGTACTTCCGTTGTTGTTTTGTCGAGTTTACTTTAGAAAAAATATTTTATTTAGAAGGAATTTTATCTTTTTTATGATTATTATTATTGGAAAATATATTAAAGGTATCTTTGACTATTGTCTACCTTTATCTAAAATCAAATTTGATCAATTTTGTGATTTTTTAGGACACTATACAAAAAATAATTAATAAGACTGCTGAAGATATAAAAAAGATATTTAGTTGAACAAATTTATGAAAATGTCGAAAACAACTGTCAAATATAACAGACCCCTGGTTCTTATTTTTGTTGACTTCCACAAAGCATTTGACAGAATGGAAATAGTCGCTATCTTAAAAGCACTAGCAGAAAACAGAGTAGACCACACGAATGCGACAATTATTCGAAATATATATGCGACAGGGAGATAGTTTGTCGCCAAAGCTAATTATAACTATTTAAAACTACAGTATACTCCCTCTATAACGAACACGGTTATTACGAGGTTTCGCTTATAACGAGGTACATTAGATGTCCCGTGAAATTTCTATTGAACTATAAGCCTCTATAGCGAGGTAAATTTGCTTATAACGAGAGAAAATAAGATTGAAAAACGTGTTTTTTACGTTTTGGCCCGGCCGTAGCTATAAATAAATACCTTTTTTAACTGCGGGCCGCCCGCAATAAACTTCTTACAATTTATGATTCTTAGTCGGAAATGTAAAATTTATGATTCAGAAGTGTCATTGTAGAGGGTTGACCATTCACACCTAATAATATGGGTCCTAATCGACAAGATGTGGAAGGACTCACCAGAACAAGAGTGAGTAAACTACAAGTTCCGGAAAGGGCAATGGAGAGAATAATGTTAGGGATTTCTCTATGTGATAGAATACCCAATGCTACTATCCGCAAAAGATCAGGAGTAGCAGACGTTATTGAAAGGATAATAACACTAAAGTGGAATTGGGCAGGTCATGTAGTAAGATCAGTTGATGACCGGTGGACAAAAAGAATTTTGGAATGGAGACCCCGAATACAAGCTAACAGAAATAGAGGTCGACACTCAACGAGATGGACAGATGACATAAAAAGATTGACTACAAATTGGATTCAGATGGCGCAAAATCGAACTAAGTGGAAAAACATGCGAGAGGCCTATGTTCAGCAGTGGACGTTAGAGGTTAGATGATGATGATGAATCTCCATCACCGCAATTAATTCGATTAACCATGGAATGTTTTCGCACCACGTTTACTCTAAATGATAATACGCATCCACAGAGACATCGTACAGAAGAAGTTGTTGCGGATGTAGAACGCAGCATAGAAGAAAATAATCAGTCTATCCGCCATGTGTACAGCAGATGGATATGTGTCCATCCACTTTATGGAACATTTTGCGGAAAGATCTTGGTTTGCGAGCTTACAAAATCCAAGATCGTGCAAGAATTGAAGCTACACGATCACCTAGCAAGGCGTAGTGTGAATGGGCCCAAAACGAGATTTCTGTTGATTCTAATTTTCATAAGCAAATTTTGTTTAGCGATGAATCTCACTTTTGGTTGAATTGCTATGTAAACAAACAAAACTGCCGTATTTGGATTGAAGATAATCCTCAAGTGTATGTTGAGACACCATTACATAAAGAGAAACTGACTATTTGGTGTGCTTTGTAGGCTGGTGGAATCATAGGTTCGTACTTTTTCAAAAATGATCCTGACTAGAACGTTACAGTCAATGGTGACCGCTAGAGAGCCATGATTACTGACATTTTTATTCCTCATTTGAACAACCATGATGTGCAGGAGCTTTGGATTGAACAAGACGGCGCAACATGTCACACAGCTCGTGCCACAATTGATTTATTAAAAGAAAAGTTTGGTAACCGCATAGTTTTACGTTTCAGACCCGTGAATTGGCCTCCAAGATCGTGCGATTTAACACCGCCAGACTATTTTCTGTGGGAATATGTGAAGTCGCTAGTCGACGCCGATAAGCCTGAATCGATTGACCACTTCTTCTTATTCATGTACCATGTCCTTTCAGAACGTTGGTTACTATCATAGGTATCTTAATTTTATTCAGTGCCAACGTAAATAGCTTACTTGTATCAACACCATACCAATCTCGCAAGGTCTTCAACCATGAGGTTCTTCTTCGTCCTGGAGTGCATTTGCCTGCTATTTTTCCTTGCATGATATTTTGTAGCAACCTATATTTGGGACCTCTCATTACATGTCCGAAATACTCTAGCTTTCTCTGCTTGATGCTTTGTATGATCTCAGTAGTCTTGCTGGGACGTTCTAGTATTGTGAAGTTTCGAATCTTCTCCACCCAGGAAACTTTTAAAATTCTTCTATAGCACCACATTTCGAAAGCCTCAAGGCGATTTAGATCGATGTTATTCACAGTCCAGGACTCGACACCATAAAGTAACGCCGAGAACACGTAGCAGCAAAGTAGGCGGATCCTCAATCCCGATTTTAAGTCTCTGTTACATAACATCTTGAACATCCTTCTAAAAGCCGCTCTAGCCTAGATCTAATTTCGCCGGGACTTTCTGCGTAACAATTTAATTGCTGTCCAAGGTAAACGATTTTATCAACTTGCTCAAGTTTGGTATTATTTACATATTTATATAGACGGTTTTATATGCTGTTGTTTACTTATTACGAGTATTTTGGTTTTCCGTATGTTCAGATCCAGACTTGCCTCGTGTTTTCAGATCTTCATGACTAGAAGCTAGGAGTACTGTTTCGTCCGCATATCGCAACTTATTGATGACTTCACCGTTCACAAGTATTCCTTCTTGTTTTTCAGAAAGTGCTTTTCTGAAAATTCTTTCTGAGTAAACGTTAAAAAGCAGGGGTGACAAGAGGCATCCCTGTCGTACTCCTCTTTTAATATTAAGAGCCTGTGATTCCACACCATCTACTAAAACTGATGTTGTTTGATTCCAATATAAATTTGCAATTATTCAATTATCTCTGCCGTCCAAGCCAATGTATTTTAGAGCTACGATTAATATAGAGTGCTTAACACGATCAAATGCCTTTTGGAAGTCAATAAAACAACAGTATATGTCTACAGATATATATCAACCTAGACACGTGCCTAGGGTCCACCATTTTTGGAGCCCGAAAATTAGTACCACAAATTTTGATTTTATTTGTTATTGTGCTATAAGTAAAAAAGAAATTTAATGGAAGATCATTTTTTTCTTTCTTTTTAGTTTGTAGTCTTTATAATGAGTTCCTATAAACGTTTAAGTGGCAGTGAAAAAAAAACTAAAAGCAGATCGAGATGTGGCAAAACAAACGAAAATATTATTGGATAAATTTTTAACTGGAGTTAGAGAGCATGTTCCAGAAATTAACATATTGTTTTTAAAATATAAAATAAAAATGTAATTCTTTAGACTTTTCTTAGTGTAGAATAAGTAAAATAGTCATTTCATCAAGTTTGCTCGGGACACCCGACTCATTGGCGCCTCAACCTCTTAAATAGTTTTCACACCTAAATAAAATGGGAGTAATCTTCACTTTTACGCATCAAGTAGTATTATCAGCTCAGTTCATTCTCACACATCGCCCTTGAGGCATGTGCATTTTTAAAACACTCTCAATTCATGTGTAAAATATTTCTCTACGCCGAAATCGGTTTTTTATACATACGGTTTTCTCTTTCACGTGTTATAAAGAAAGAATTTTTTGACACTGTATAGTACACTACGGCCGTGTTGGGCCTCTCTACTTTAAAAATATTTAATTATAAGTCGATAAACTTAAAGTGATTTTTATATATTTGCTCACATTAACAATCCTTATCCTTCAACGGTCACTGAAGAACCAAACCTATGGAGATACATCCATACAAAAGTACTTTGAAGTAAGGCTTGGAATCAAAAGATTTCCAACCCTCGAGTGTAGGTAGCCAGTTATAAGGCTCCCTCAGAACAATTACAACAATTTTCATCAATTTCACAATTTTCACCTGCTTAAACTCTAAAAACATTATTTGTATCCGACACTATTCAGCAAAAAGACCAGCAGGAAAAATCAAGCAAATCCAAGATAGTGAAGATCAATCAAAAGGAGAAAATAATTTAAACTTAAAATCGTCTCAAAGTAATGATGAAACTAAGAGTTTTGTAAACGATATTACATTATCGATATCGTTTATCCTCCAAAATCAATAAATGTATCTTTGGAATCATCTTCTGTTCGATGAAACGAAGGGTCAAAACAATTCACAAGAAAATTAACTATTGCCTACTTGTTTTGAACAATTAATAGCGCGGAAAAAGTTAAAAGAGATTGGTTGGCGTTAGCTTATACTGAAACCAACAACTTATTGTACTATTCACGTTTCTGAATTATTTTCCAAGCAAACAGTGCTAATGGCAAAAGGGACGAATGATTGGGAAAATATATATAAAAAATTATCAGAGCCTGAAAACTCCAGTAATCACATTAACTCCATTTTAATTTTTATGACAAGATCTAAAACTACCGGACATATTGACACTGAACGGAAAAAAAATGATAAAAAAATATTGGAAGGGTGTACTAAAACGTGTGATAGCGACAATCAAATTGTTTTCTTCATACTCTTTATCGTTTCGTGGTAAAATGAAGTGTTTTTTTAGTGAAAATAATGATAATTATATGGGTGCTTCGGAATATTTATCCGATTTTGATCCATTTTTGAGGAAACACATGAAAAATATGCAAACAGCGGCACCGATACTATAAACTATTTGTCGTCTACAATATGTGATGAGTTTATTTCTATTATATCGAAAGATTTACAATTCACAATAGTAAACGAAATAAAGGAAGCCAAATTTTACTCTCATATTAATGATTCAAAACCTGATATATCTTACGTAGATCAGAAAAAATTTTGGGATTTCAACTTGGAGAAAGAAAATTTAGAATTTTAAATAATTTTGATTTAGACATCACTAACAACTGTTGGAGACAGAGTTATGATAATGCATTTAATAAGTCAGGTAAATATAAGGAACTCCAATTCAGAATAAAACCACATAATTTTTCTGTCCAATTTATATCATGCGCGAATCATTCATTAAATCTCATTAATTAAATAGAACTTAATATGCTTTGAAACCAAACTAGGGTTTGATTATACAAAATTTTGGTTTCGATATTGCAGAGTTGCCTAGGACCCGCTTTAGCCATAGTCCGCCACTGATAAACATAAAGTAAATAAGCAATAGTTCCCATTAAAACAATGAAGTTGAGTATGGGACTTTTTTTATATATTGTTTATTTATATTGAGTTTAAATAGAACATGAAATTGCTAACCTTAAGTTGCCCTATACCTAAGCTTCCTGAAAGGAGTAAAACTAGGAAATTTACTATAATCATTGATAATATATAAAAAAAAAATAACATACAGATATAGAATAAAGATAAAACAAGATTAAAAATTTTTAAGTGATATTAAACGTTTACTACTAAATTTTGCAACATCATGGACAATACTTAAATTAATGTTCACCAATGATCTTTACATTAGATAGATAGAGCACAATAAACTCTAGAAAAAATATGAAAATTACAGATGTTTATTGACCTTCATGTAGAATATTTTGAAAAACAATAAATCTATTTGTATCCACATTTTATCTCTTAGTCGTATTTTCTTACTACAGATAGAACAATGTTCTAAAGAAGTGTAATTGGTGTACTAACAAGTTGCTAGCGAACACTTTCATGAAAAAAATTAAGGATAAATCCCAAAACGTTATATTTAAAAAAAAATCGTCAAAATTTTTGTGAACTTACTTGGTAAATTAACTGCATTTAAACATAATGTTATACGCAATAATTTATTACAATACGAGAGCTGAACATCTAATCTAATTCTATTTCATTGACTAACTGTTCTGCGAATACAATTTTTAATTGTATAAATAAATAATAATTTAGCAAATCTCAAACAACAAATCTATTTCCTCTTTTTATTGTATAGATACCACTGCAATTTCAAGTTCAATGTTTTTTTATTAATACCCAAACAAAAATAAATTTCACAGGCCAGAGTCATTGTCTCTTCACAAAGCAACAAAAATACTTCCTTTCGACGAAAAATAGTGAATTCCCCATGTGTGATATATATTCTTCTTTACTTCCTGTCTGTTTATAAAATTATTATCTAAAGTCTGGTCATATCCTGAATAGAGATGGACAAATCACATCCGAACTGACCCGGTGATTCACACCTAATATTTTTTTTTATTATCAAAATTGTTGTAGTAAGGTTACGGATCTTGCGAATCCCCGATATCTAATAAAGTACCAAACGGATCCAGAACAAAATTGAGTCAAATTTTTGACAAGAGATGCAAAGACGAATATCCTGTTTAAGATAAAATCCTTACTGATTAGATATCGAAAAGACAATCAAACAAAAAAAGAACTGTATCAAAAAGTATTGTAACAAACACAAAACAAGATTTTAACACAACGGAAACAAAACAAAAATTCAATATAAAAATCATCAGTAAGGGTATACCTATTATAGAATTTAGAATTAAAAAAATCTCGAGTCCGACGGAGAATATATCCAGAGATAATTAAGTATGTATAACCGAAGCTACTCGAAATGCTACGTAGATTCGAAAAATGATTTAACGGTCCAGACGTGGTCCAGAAGAATGGAAACAACCTTGAATATCTCCAAAACATTAGAAATGCATAAAAAACGATTTTAAAAATCGTAGAGAAATACCGTTAACACCGGCTTTGAGGTAGTTTATATTCCAGATTGATCAGGAACCTAATAGAAATAGACATCAAAGGAAAACAAACCGGAGATCAGACCGGATTCAGAGCTGGACGATGCACTATTAATAATATTTTAATCAGAATAAGGCACACAAACCTGTGAAATTATACTTACGAAAGAATTCAAATAAGGAATTAGGAATAGTAACATTTAAAAAACTAAGGGTTTTGCAGTTTGTCAACTATGGTGAGAAGATGATTATTAACTGATAATTTGTGTTAATAAATTAAAAGCGTTTTTCGTTTTATATATAGCGTGTCCAGAAACTCTCCTGACAAACGAAAGCCGGAGATTCCTCAGATAATTTTAGACGGTTTAACCCAATGTAATTTAGTTTAATTTAGTCCGAAAATGCTTCGTGCTAGAGCTCTTTGAAGATGGCGCCGTGTAAATAGTTTTTTTTTTTAAATACCTCCAGAACCCTTCTATTTAGAAAAACGAAAACTGGTACGATTATTTATCCTTCAGATTTAAATCGTTTCCATTAATCGAGAATTTCTATTACCGTTCATAGGCTGGATAGGTCAACGGTTATTTTAACACATAACTTTTTTGTCTTTAACTATTAAGCATTTGTGATACTAGATTATTAAATTTTTGGGTATTCTAGTACTACAAGGTACTCTTACTTTAAGTCTGTAGGATACACCGTTTTGTAGAAAAATCGATTTGAAAATTTTTCATAAAAGTTAAATTAATAGGTACCTTATATAATTTTAAAATTACCTTTTGTTTCAATTATTGCTGCACACAATTCGTAAACAAAGTTTGGAAAAAGAAACAAAAAAATCAATTTGAAACAAATTTTATTTAAAGGTTTTTAAAAACAAAGTATTTATTACGATGGAACGAAACTAGGAGTAGCACAAAAGAACAAGTATCAAATGTAGATAGTAACAAAAGATGCTCAATGTGATGACCGTTAGTCTCTTTTATATATTCCCAAATACAATAATCGCAAGGATTCAAATCCGGCGACTTTGCTGGCCAAGCAACTGGACCACCCCTTCCAATCCAGTGGCTTTCGTATCTAGTTATTATCAAGAAATTCTCGTACATTCCTGCTCAAGTTGGCCGGACAGCGGTCATGTAAAAACCGTTTTGCCGAGTATTTAAAGGCACATAATTTAACAAATCAGGTAAAATATTTTGGAAGAAATGTAAATAATCAGCACAATTTAAACGAGCAGGCAATTCTACGTGTCCAAGTAGATAATCGTCAACTACTCCTATCCAGACGTTCATACTACACCGATGTTGATCCTTAAATTCTTAAACAACGTGGGGATTGTCACCAACGTACGAATAATAGTGTACATTATGTACATTAAAAATTACATTTTTTGTGAATGTAGCTTCGTCACAAAAAAATGTATCTAAAAAAATTTTTATTTTGATTTTTCTGATTTTGTAACCATAATATAGCGACTTCTTCACGAGCAGGAAAATCTCCTTGTAGCAGTGCTTGTTTCTTTTTTAAATGAAAAGGATATAAATTTTCGTTGCGTAAGATATTTCCTGCGGAAGGTTCTGAAATTGTGGGACCCATGGCATATAATTTTCGAACGCTAATTTCTAAATTTTCCTCAACTTTCCTTAAAATAACATCTTCATGTGCTGCTGTTACATCATTATGTCGCCCTGTTTCATAATTTTTTTGGGAACCATTAATTTATTTCTCTTAATCGGGAAATTTTTCAGTGTATCTACGTTGCTGGTCGAGAGTTACGCCTCATTTTGCAATAAACTATTTGACAATGAAAAACGTAGGTTATACTTCTGTTGACATTTCAAAGCCAACTAATGCAAACAATATTAATTTAACTTTCATGATGAAAAAACGAAAAACTTTTCTCGAAAACGGTGTATCCTACCGACTTAAAATAAGAGTACCTTTTAGTACTAGAATACCTGAAAATCTAATAATCAAATACCACAAATGCTTAAAAGTTGAAAACAAAAAAGTTATGCGGTAAAATAACCATTCACCTTTCCAAAACGGACGGCTATGACCGGTACTAGAAATTAGCAATTAACGGAATCGATTCAACTCTGGTAGATAAATAATCGTACCAGTTTTCGTTTTTCTAAATAGAAGCGTTCTGGAGGTATTTAAAAAAAAACTAATTGCAAGCAGCCATCTTCAAAGAGCCCTAGCTCCCTTAGGAAGCATTTTCGGACTAGGTGAATTCGGTTAAATTCTCTTTAAATTATCTGAGAAATCTCCGGTCTTCGTTTATCAGGAGAGTTTCTGGACACCCTGTATACACAATATAAGTTCATGTCTTGATCTTTCCACTAACTAAATTTTTTATTCTTCTCGCCCATAAAATGCTTAATATTTTGCAAATATTTAGCGTATTCTTCTTTTATCTATTTTTTTTTTTGCCTTGACCTTCTTTAGCATTAATAAGTCAATGATTTAAGTCATATTTTTAATCCTAAACTTAAGACCTCGACTGCAAACTTCTTATTTCAATTTTATGACTGCACTGAAGTTTTTTCAAAACGGATTTTTGTATCTTCAGAGCTAACAAAATATCCAGAATCAGATCCTTGTATTTTCTTCGCGATCAGTTGGTTTGTTATGTATGTTTACAGTTCTATATGCTAAACTGTATGTGTTAAAAGCATAAATTTAGTTTTGATACACTCATATCAGATATGTTCGACTTTAAACTAATAAGTCAAAGAATCTGCATAGTAAGAATAAGGAGTAAATGGGCCAATTTAACTATATTCTTAATTTTCCCGCCAACCGAAGACAATAAATTCTACGACTTCCTAAAAGAATTACACACAATTGTCCTACTCATAACACCCAAATATTATTAGTCGAATTAAATTCAAGAGTAGGTTAAGACGAGTATGTAATACCGGTGACAGGAAGACATAACCTACATGACAATATCAATTACAAGGATCTATTTTTCGACAGATTACAACCAGGTTATCAAAAGCACTCCAATTTAATTTCTGATTTGGACCGTGCAAGAATTATCGATTTTGTTGAAGAAGACCATTCACAGTGGTTCGTGGCGGAAACAGTGACTGTTTCTCAGGAATAGGTTTCTAGAGACAAATTCGATATAGAATAGAGCTCGCCCTAGTTGACCCCGAGTTACCAATGAGCAACATAATAGATATATCAGAGTTTCCATTCAGAGAAATTCTTCTATGTCTGTACCATCCCTCCAAAGAGACTTCAGACATGCTACAGGAGTCAGAGTATCGTTGGCTACAATAAGAAGAATTTTAGAGTCACTTTGAGGAGTCATCGACCAATAAGAGTTCCTCAGCTACAACCTAGACATATTTTGCATCGCCTCCAGAGGGTTCAAGGACAAATACGGCTCCCTCAATAGTTTTGGAATTTTGTGCTTTTTTCAGACGAGACAAGAATCTGTTCAAATAGTGATAGCCGGCAAATTCGTGTTTTGCTCTCGTGCAGCTCTTGTTCGCAAACAAGAGCTGCACAACTAGCACATGCCCATCACATACATGGTAGTGTTATGTTTTGGGCAGGTATTATGGCAGGGGGACGCACGGAATTGGTGGTCATTGACTCAGACGGATTTTCGAACCTCATATGAAATTATGACGAGGAGCTGTGGGTGAAAATTTTGTATTTATGGATGATAACAACCGCCCACATAGAACTCAAGCGGTTAATGACTAGCTTGAGACAAAAGGTATTCGCCGTTTGGAGTGGCCTGCGATGTCTCCAGACATGAACCCCATTGAACATGCATGGGATGGACTCTCCAGAGCTGTTTATGCCCGAAGAAATCCTCCTAGAACCCATCATGAACTTACAAATTGCCTGTAGAGGAGAATGGGAGAATTTTTTAGTTTTAAATTTTTTTTTTTTCATTAATCATCTCTTTTAAGCATCTCTTTTAAAACAAAAAATATCTGTCAACTTTATATTTTTTTTATAAATGATCTATAACAGTAGTTTCTGAAAAGAGTTAATAATAATAGCGAAAATTTTGGGTGATGCATAACTTTTGAAACTATGTGTACTATAAGGCAATACGAAAATCAAACCATGGAAAAACAAATAATGAAAAAATCGTGTATTGATTGATAGAAGGCATACTACAAGCACATAGACGTACGAAGCCAAGCTCAGATCAGTAGATGAAAATCAAAAGATGGAATGCCGCGAAACTTTAAGAAGAAGAGAAAGGAAGACAATACGTATTATAGATTTCAGGTTTTGGAAATGACTAAAAATGAAGGGAAAGATATAGATCAGATATGGTATTTCATAAAAACAGCTATTACATAAGCAGAAGAGAAATGCATTAGAAGACCGACGAAAACAAAGAAATTGTTCGATGAAGTATTCTTAAAGGTCCTAAGGGAAAAAAAAGATAAGAATGAATTACCTGTCGAAACCCTCCGATAAAAAATTGCATAATATAACAGAAACACAGCCGTAGCTAAAAGAACACTAAGAAAAAAAAGGACAATATCTGCAACAACAAATTGAAGAGGTAGAAAAAGAGCATATATACATCAAAATAAATCAATATGAATCAAATGGCACAAATAGAAATAACTCCATCAAGCCTAGAAGAAATTAGCGATGCTATAAAAACTCTAAAAAAAGACAAATCCCAGGTCTGGGCAATATTGATGCAAAACTAGTTATGAACCTAATTAAAATCCATCAACAGTAAAAGCCTAGGAACAAGAAACAACGCTAAAGGAATGGTCTGGCGCTATTAATATACCAAAGCATAGGAAAAGAAAAATAACTCATGTCATTGATGAAAAAATTTGTGTTCTTGACGTTCTTCTTATCTCTTATCTCTAAAAGAAATCAAATAGATCGTTGGAGAACTTTATGTTAAAACTTTTGTCAAACACTCAACAACACAATACGTCTCTATACAGCCACATATTCCAAATTCCAGATGGTTTAAGAAATTTAATACTGCATACTGCCTGTAAATATATAACAACCTTAATAAGATTGAGATTTAGTCACGCTTGTTATCTTGCTCATCTTGCAAAAATCAAAATCTACAATTTAGATTTATGCGAAACATGTCAAGAACAAGGAAATCTGAACTATACTTTTTAAGTATTAGAAATATTTTCAGCATTCAGGAACTCTTTTAAACAACTTGCAATCTCTGCAAATATTTCCTCCGTACCAAATAAAAATAACCTATTGGCTACTAATGATAAAATAGTGTATGATTGTCTGATTAAATTTATACATAATGCAGAATGTGTGTCTGTAGTATATCTCAGCTAATCTCGTTAACCTTTGTTTTTAACACAATTGTTATTTAGCTTCCTTTCCATGACCTATTACTAGTAATGTCTTAATCAAATGTCCTGATGGGTCCTTGGATGAAAAGCGAGTATTCCTGTTTTTCCTGATTATAATTTTATCTTTATTATTTTCTCTTTTTGTTTGATTCATGTGTAGGGATTTTTATGAAGTTTTTCGACTCGAATACATCGAATAGATACACTTTTTGCATTAGCAATTCTTAATATAGACACACTTTTTTATTTAGTATCTATTAATTATATTAGAATATTAATATTAGTAATTTTTCATTTATTTACTTCTCAACACGTAAATAGCTAAGTGCTAAAGCCACAAAATAAATTCATCATATCAAACGCACACCAGATTTTTATAGATTTTAAACAGGTTTATGATTCAATTAATCATCTGAAACTATGGAACTCATAGGTTATAATGGGTTTGGATAAGAAAAGGGCTGTTGTAAGGTAACGCGAATGTGTGTAAATAACTCTATATATTACTATAGATGAGCCTAACTTCGAGATGGTCAAAGAATTCTAATACCTAATACTGACGGAAAACAGATCTTTCCTTGCAATACAACATCTAATAAGGTAAAAACTCCTCTCACAGGGCACCAAAATCAAAATCTAGAAGACCGTAATATGACTAAGTATAGTACCCCAACGAAATGGACACTAACAAAATACGAAATTGATATGATGAATTATTAAATTACTGGTGTGAAAATGCAAGATCCTTCGCGTTACATATGGCCCTTGCAGAGCATGTCAAACTAATGGAGGCGCAGATAGAATAACGAACTAGCTATTCTGTTTGGAAACGAAAATCTAATGGAATACATAAAGGGAGAACATGAGATACAGAGTAAGGACAGCCGACTTATAAACAATGGGTTTTGGGAAAGACCAGATGAGAGAAGACCTGTAGGGCGGCCTGAAGATGTTGGCTGTTCTTTGTCGTAATAAAGACCTAAAATTATGTTAAAATATCTTTAGATCCACGTTTTTTTCCTTGCTTTCTCCAAAATATAGAGGCATATTTTATTTAATAGTAATTACTCTAACATGCCAAAACATGGCAAAAAAAATTGGTTCATGTTTCTTTTGAAAAGTCAAATTGTGTTTCTCTGATATCCTGTTCTAGTTTTCTATCCTATAGCTTGTCAGTCTATATCTATACTTTGAATTTAAGTCCCAATATTTGGAGTGATTCCTATTTTTACTGTGGGTCTACACTTTATGCTCATTAACTGAATAAGTTGAATAGGTTGAGGAGGAGAGAGCTGTTTGTCTTAAGTTGGCATTCAGAATTATATCTGTAATCTTTTAATTAATATCCATAGATTCTAATAAAGACAGCTTAAAACTTTTATTTTGAATGTGGAGAATTTGATAATTGATCGTTAAAAGAATGATTATGATCTAGAAGGTAAAGTGTATACGTAGAATCATCTATTTTCCTATTATTGAAAGCTCTTTTTGTTCTGCTATACGTTTGTTAAAGGTTTTACCTGTTTGACCAATGTAAGTTTTTGGGAAGTCACCACATTAAGTTTATATACACCATCATTTACGTGCTTTTTCTTTTGGTTCTTGTTAATATACATGGATTAAGAACAAGTTAGAGAATATAGTTAACTATACAAATGAAGCAAAGAAACTACCAAAAATTCTTCTTGGGGATAACAGTAACATGTCATTAATATTCGGTCACGGACCTTATAAAATAGGGGGTTTGAGCGGTTCCATGCAAACAAATCTTATAAAACCCCATTCATGTGCATATATTATCTAAAAAATTATATTGAATCTTCCTGATCTAAGCAAATAAATAGTTTTTAAATTCGCTATTTGATTAGTATTTGAACCTCGATAATTCGTTTAACTGATTTACCGGATGAGTGACTCGAAGCTTCGTAGTGACCCGGATCCGTCTAAAATAACTAAGTTTTCCGTCGCTACATACTGCCTTCTTTACTTCCTGTGTATTTATAAATATGTCTGGTAACATCCTGAATATGTATTTCATGCGGCGAATATAATTTTTCATTTGTTTCATTGAATATGACTGATTACTGCGTTGTTTATAATCCCAATTAAATTTCACGTAATTACTTATGTAACTGGAGCTCTTTTAATTGGAGAGGATAATATTTAATACTGTAAAGGTGGATAAATTAGTTTTCATACAAGCTCATTACATAAAAACGGATGCAGAGAGAAAAAACTGAATCCTACACTAATGAACAAAAGTGTATGCCATCTGATAATGTTGGGAACAATGATAATTGGCTCGGGATTCAAACGACGGGAAGGTTGACTACACGTCAAAAAGTTCAAATTTCAAGAATAACAAACACACTGAATCTCATGAGTTCTTTGAGTAAAGATAGGAATATCCAGCAAGACGTTTTAACATGACATTTTTTTGTTAACTCATGATAAAGAGAGATTCTATGTATTCTCAGAAGAATACTAAATTACTTAATCAGTTTTTTTATTCAATAAATATATCAAGGATCTTAATTTTACAGACGCCAACTAGAAAATCAAATTCAAATTCGCTAGAAGTTCAAATTTATTCTCAGGGTTCTTTTGTGAGTTATGAAGTACCTTTGCCTTTTAATACAATCAAAATATATTGATAAAATAAATTGAAAATTTTTATTACGGATATAAAACAAACCAAATATAAATATCGCTCCGCCTTAACCTGTCAATTGAAAACTGCTCTGCCCAAATGTATTCGTATTAAACCGATTAACTTTTAATTTCTTTCAATTCTAAAATTGACTCGGATACTCTCTCGTTAACTCGTTAGCTGAACTCCTTCCTTGGATGTGCTCCCCAAAACGAATCTCGATCTCACGTCCTAACCAAAACGCCCTCATTTTGAATACCAAATTCTCCTAGCCTAAGCTTCTCCCGATACCAATCAGCATACATGAAAACCGCCACTGCTACATTTTTTCAAACACTTTCGAAAACAAAATTACGTTTTAATTCACACAATTTCATTTTTCTCTACCGTTCAAATTCGCCAGCATGCAGTTTTCAAATAGGAGCAGACTGCCCTTATATAAGCCAAACAAATCGCAGAATCTAAACTGGGATTTATAAACATTCTATTTCTCTTCCCAATTCCGATTCAATTTCAGCTCTAGGTCAACACCATCTTCATACATCCGCTTCTATAAACCAAGAATTATCCAAGGAGCCATAGAAATTGAAACAAGGCCAAATTGGGATTACCTTCGACATGGGGACCTCTCATAAAGTTAGTGACCCTACCACTCTGCAACCATTATTCATTAACATTTTGTCTACCTCTTTTCCTTCTTTTCCCGTGTTACTTATGATTACGCCTAAGCATTCAAATTCTGTCACTTTTTCAAAATTAAAGACACCCTCTGCTCCTTTTATTTTGATATGTTTGCTATTATTTACTATGTCTCCTCTTATTTCCATGTATTGTGTTTTTGTTTGGTTTATTGTTAGTCCTCATCTTTTCGCTTCTTGACAAGCCAGATCAGCTTTTCTGGTATTTATTAATGTTTTCATTGCCTCATATAGCATTCTCCAGTTTATAAAGTCGTATACTTTTTTTTTCTCATATTTCATTAATATTTTCCTAATAAATTGTATATTTATATTTCCTTAAGTATTTTATATACCACTTCTAACAGCTAGTTTTTGCACACCGTTTTGTCGGCACAGATAAGGTAGTTATTCCATTGTTTGGGCATTTCCTCCTTTACCAAACTGCTAATATTAAACGGAAGATTCTTTCTTGCAATTTGTCCGTGCTTTCCTTAAAAATCTCAGCTGGGATACCATTTTCTCCTGCCCTCTTGTTACATTTAAGATCTCTTATCATTCTTTAATTTCACTCAGAGTTGGTTCCTCGTACGTCCCCGCATCATCTTCCCAATTCTCATTTCCTTCCAGGTCCGCTTGTTGATCTAGTATTTAACAGATCTTCGAAGAACTCCGCCCATCTATTTTTTCTCTCATCTGTATTCCTCCCTGTTTATCTTGAAGTCGCTCTAATTCGTAATTTAATTCCTGCAACCAACTATTGCCTTATTACGTTTGTTTTCTATTAGTACAGGATCTATGATTTTTACTTTTCCATTAGGGGAGGTCTTTGAGGTATATTTAAAAAAAATATACACCTCAAAGACTGTGAACCAAAGTATTTAATTCCTGTATCCTACCTGTACTTACATATGGATCTCAAACCTGGACATTGACTAAAATAAATATGGAGAAGATCAGAAAAACTCAGAGAGCTATGGAACGACAGACGCTGGGTATCTCACTCAAAGACCATAAAACCAATGAAAACATTCGTAATAGAACAAAAGTAACAGATGCTGTCGAACTGGCAGCTAAACTAAAATGGAAATGGGCTGGACATAACGAACGTCTTACGGATGGCCGATGGAATAAAGAAATCGGGAATTGGCGGTCATATGAAGCCAAAAGACCACGAGGAAGACCGCAAATGCGATGGAGCGACGATATTAAAAGAACTGCAGGGCCAATGTGGAAACGTCTTACAAACAATAGAGATGAATGGCGAGAATTAGGAGAGGCCTATATTCGGCAATCCGAATAGAGAAAAGGGCTTAAAAAAAATTAGGGGAGGTCCATGTTACCTTACGAATGTGTTTATGATCAACACGTGTGCTAGCTATTTTTATTTTGTTCTCTACAGAAAATTCGATTAGATTTTTCTCATTTTCATTTGATTCCTTATGCAAACTTCGTTCCCCTGTTATTCTTCTATATAATTCCTCTTTTCCAACTTTCACATTCATCTCTCCAATGATTACTTTTATATTATATTTCTCTATATTTCCTACTGGGTTGCTTAAATTTTCGTAGAATTGTGTTTTGATTTCCAAATATTTATCTACAGTGAGCGCGTGTGCGTTAATGATAGGTTAATGTTAATGGTGCGTTATTTTTCTATACTTTTCCCTTACTCTCAAGGAATATATTTGATCTGATCTTGCTTGGAAATCTACAACTGCTTTGTTTAGTTTCTTGGATACCATGAATCCCACTCCAAAATATCTCTTGGCCCTTCACTCTTAAACAACTTTCCTATTTTATTACTTCATTGCCTAGTTGCTAGACTTTGCAATATATTCATTTTTAATTTTTTTCCATTTTTGTTACTCCATTCATCCATCTAATCATTCCCATTTTCGCCACATGCATTCGTTGTTCCTCTTTTTGTAACTGCATAAAATTCCCAAAACCGCCGAAAACCCATGTTGACAACATATATCTGACAATGCAGGATAAATCGTTAGAGAGGGTCGACAAGTATAAATACCTCGAAACAATTATAAACTCACAGTTAAATCAAGATGAGGAGATGCAAATCAGAAATAAAATAGCTCAAAAAAGATCTATAAAATACAAGTCAATGTTTACAAATAAGAAATTGAGGGGAATTGAGGAAATTGAGGGGAGAATTTGGGGATTGGGCTTTCAGGCTTTTAGGCTGAAAGCCCAATCCCCAAAAAAATTAGAGGCATTCAAAATGTGGCTATATAGACGTATTCTTAAAATTCCTTGAACTGCAAAAGTCTCAAACGAAGAAGTGTACAGACGAATTGAACATGGCACAAAGCTTATGAACACAATTAAAATAAGAAAAACATCGTATCTGGGCCACTACGAAACGATAAATACTCTGCTACACGTCATCATGCAAGGAAGAGTAGAGCGAAGAAAAGGATTGGAAAGATGGAAGAAATATTGCCTGAGGAATATCAGAAATTGGACTAACCTGGGTGTTGAATAGATATCTCACATTGCAAAATATAGGGAAGCGTTTAAAGTGACCTCCAACCTTCGTTATAAGACGGCACAGTAAGAAGTGTCTGTTATTAAGGTTAGTAATAAAAATGTATACAAAAAAGTGTGCCTTCTTTTTTCCGGATACTCTCTAACTGGACTATACTTAACAAAATTTATCTCAATGAAGATCATTAAATTTTAAGAAAATCTTTTTTGTCAGTGAGTGTATTTGTTAATTAAAATTCTAAAACATATTTGATAATAAATACTATAAAATATATGTGTCTGACTTTGATCCTGAAGCTCGAAGATCAAGGTTAATTATCATAAAAAGTTACTTCGACTCTTTGTTGCAGAAGGTAAATATGAATGGCAAATGTCGTATTGATTCTTAGTCACTTAATAAATACTTATCTTTGTTTTGCTGTAAAAATCATAGGAAGAAATTTATACCATTACTTAAATGTATAAAAGTGAATTCAAATTGACAATTTTCAATATATTCTCATAAAGGACTTTCTGAAAAATATATCTCTGGAATTAAATTGGACAACTGAATAATACGAAGCCATATGTAATTCTCAAATAAAAGCGATCAGTAAATAATATTAAAACAAGATGAAAATAAATGTGGTGATTGCTAATGTGACGGTGCGGAAACCAGCGATTTTGAATGGCCACCAAGAAGTCCAGAGTATAACCCGTTTGATTTTTATTTTTGAGACATATGAAGTATTTGGCTTATACCAGTGAAATTAATTTAAGAGACAATCTCTGGAGAAAAAAAAAACAAAATGCGGCTAATTGTATAAGAATAATGAATAAAATGTTGTTAACATCCGAAAGTCCTTTATTAATAGAATTAGGAAACGCATAGAAGACCTCGAAGGCCACGTAGAATATTTAGTTTGAGATTGCTTTTAATTTAAATGGTTTAAAATTCTTATGTGCCAATTTATTTTATTTATTTCGAAATAGAAGATTGCTTATAGTTTGATATTTGAAATTTATTTCTGAGGCTATCAACTTGTAACTTTCTAGAAAACGGTTAAAATTATTGTGTTGCAAGAGCAGCATTATTACGTATAAATAATTTTTACATCGTATTTTCTAATCAATATTACTAAAACCTTTTGACTCAGTTCATTATCAGGAATCATTCTAAAGACTCCTATAAGAAAATGTAAAATAATAATTAAAATAATATTCCTTGTCTAAATTTATGTCTCTGTGCAAATTTTGATAAAAATTTATAAATACAGAGTGACCAACATAAAGAACATTCAAATAGTCCAAAGCCATATTATAAAAGAGGCTGTAAACATCCAGATTCGAATTAACAAGGTTCATGTACAAAGAAACCAAAAAGGTAAAAATTCTAGATAAAATGCATGGAAAAGCGTATAGAATCTTCAACGATCTAAGGAACCATCCAAATGAAAGGATTCGGATGGTTCTAAGTAAATTGACAAACTACGATGAAATCAAACCGGCAAGGCACAGAAGACCCGGACATCAATTAGTATGGTATCAACCCAAAGAGTGAAAAAAGAAACTTTAAAAGTTAGTCACATAGTAGGAAACAGGACCCAACGGTTTGAAGTAGTCACAATAGGTTAGTTAATAAAATAGGTTAGGTAGGTATAGGAAAAAAAGAGAAATCATTACTAGCAAAAAACAAAAAAAAAACTTGAATTATATTGGTTAGATAAACTGACCCCTACTCTAAGTTCACTTCTTCTTCTTGCGGTACCTATCCGTTCCGGATGTTGGTGATCAGCATAGCTATCCTAACTTTCAAGCCAAGATATTCTTCTCCCTGGTCCTCTCTTTCCAAATACCTCGCCCTGTGTTCATTTCTCATAACATGGCCAAGATATTATAATTTGCGCTCTTTGATTATGTTAGTGATCTCGCATTCCTTGCCCATTCTACGTAGGACCTCAATATTAGTCACGCGATCCTTCCATAAAATTAGTAAGATGCGCCTGTAACACCATATCTCGAAGGCCTTAAGCTTTCCTAAAGCTTCCGAGAGCGTCCATGACTTTTGCATGACTACAGCGACTTTTGAAAAGAAACTTCATCTTTACGAACGCTGATCGTGCTTTCCCTATGCGTTGTTTTATTTCAGTAGAGTGGTCCCCTGACTGTTCATGTTAGTACCAAGATATGTGTAGCTGTTTACCCTGTCAATTGGCTGTTGGTTTACTAAAAGATGTGTATTTAATATTTCGCGCTTACTAACTACCGTGTATTTTGTTTTGTTTGTATTGAGATCCAGCCCATATTCTCGACTTTGACATGTGCGCCATTATTGTTTGTAAATCATCTAGGTTATCTGCAAAAACTACTGCGTCGTCAGCATATCTTATGTTGTTTTCTAGTTGTCCCTGTCATCGAATGCCATAGTCTGTGGACTAGTGCGCATTTCGATGCGCATCGCCCCGCCTCGAATTTTCCCATTGGCACTTGACCTGGAAATCCCTATTTATCGCTCGAATAGCGCATATAAATATTGGCGATTTTCAGGTCAGCCAGGTCAGTCCCTCACGGGCTCTCCGAGAGCTTAGTGCTCTCGGGGCTCTGCTTCCTGCATTTATTTACCATACTCTGTGGCTGAGAATTGTTTCAACTTAACTTGGTGTTTTATTTCGACGAAGAAATTGTCATGTAAGAAATATCTTGCCTTTTTTAAGGCAAGACACCGAAGATAAATATTTTCCAAGTCCATAACCCGAAAATGGACTTAAGTAGGGGAGCTCTCGACAGTATATTCGAAGCCCTCTACAGAGCACCCGGAGACAACAGAAGGTTGTTAGACTCTTAATTGTTCCCCCGAGGTGACATCCCAGTGTTTGCTCGAAGATACGCTTCGAGTACATGTTAAATAACACTGGAGACAGAATGCATCCTTGTCTCACTCCTCTATCTATGGAGGTTGTCTCTGTCAACTGGTCATCCACTTTAATGTTGGCAGTTTAGTTGTAATATAAATTATATATAATTCGCAAGTCTCTATCATCCAATCCCGTTTCTTTCAAGATGGATATGAGCCTGTCATGTTTTACTACATCAAATACCTTTTTGTAGTCGATAAAACAAATATATACATCACAGTTGACATCTCTGCACCTCTGGATAAGCATTTGTATAGCGAATAGAGCTTCTCGGGTGCCTAAGGTATCGCGGAATCCAAATTGTGTCCATGACATTTGTTCTTCACATTTTTTATATATTCTGATATGTGTCACTTTTAAAAAGTAAGTGGCTCATTAGGCTAATTATTCTGTAGTCTTCGCATGTTTTTGCATTTAATTTTTTTTTTTTTTTTGTATAGTTACGAAGGTCGACTTTAACCAGCGTTGGGGAATATTCACAGTTATACATATTTTGTTAAATATAGTCGTTATCTGTTGTGTTCCTTGTTCGTCCATAAGTTTCAGGAATTCTGTATAAAATTTGATAGGCCCTACATCTTTACCATCTTTAGTTTTTCTAATAGCTGCCGTGACTTCTTCAATGGTAATCCGGGGTCCTGTTTGGCATTCTGTCTTCAATAGCAATCTGCCTTTCATCTGCAAATGTTACTTCCATATATTTCTTCCAAGTGTCTTAGTTTCTCCTTCACACTTAGTAGTGGATTACCTTGGTTGTCTGCCAAACATCCAACTCTTCTAGGCTTGTAAAAGCCTGCAGCTTCTTTAACTGTTTTGTGCGTATTGAATGAATCGTATTTCTGTTGTAATAGCTGTATTTCCGCACATTGTTCTCTCAGCTGTGTGTGCTTAGACATTCTGATTGCTTTTTTGAACTCTTTGTCTATTCTTTTGTATAATGTCTTATTTTGATCTTTGACCTTTCGCCTCTCTTCCATCATATCTAGAATCTCATTTTTCATGCACATTTTTTTCTTAATTTTTGGTGGTTTGAGGAATTTTTCTTGTAATGTGAAACTCTATGCAATTTTTCACGCGAAACGCAAGTTCACTTAAAATAATCAAAATGAGAAGAGGGAGAAAAATTGAGTTGGAAGACATAAAAATATTGATTTTGCAATATCTCAATATCTTCTGATCAACATCATAAATTCAAATTATCACCATTCAATACGAAATAAAAAGAAAACAGAGAAAGAATTAAAAGAATAATCTGAAAAGTATAATTACTTTAAGAAGTATATACGACTTGATAAAAATAGCAAATTCCAATAATTAATTCTTGCATTACATGCTCATATAATGATAAGATCAAATTTAGAATATCAAGGACTATAAGCTATAGCGGCCCATGTTTTAATATTGTATTGTTTTTGAGTTTATAAGCCTTCATATGGAATTATTTCTCACTAACTTTTCCTCTGTAACTGCCGCACACATTATCAAAGGCGACGCGGTAACGTCATAATTGTCTTCCCATCACTGATGTTCATCATTATATTTAACCAATGGTCATCATCATCACCATCATTATCATCATCTTTGGCTCGACAATCTTCTATGGATCCTTGTCTGATCTAAGATTTGTCGCCATTCTGTTCGGTTTCTGGCAACATCTAACCACCTAATTCGAGTTGCCCTATGCTTGTTCTTCCTATAGGTGTTCCTGTCGTTAGCTTTTTAGCAATCATGTTTATCAGTCATTCGTATTATGTGTCCGGTCCATCTGAGTCGTTGTGTTTTAATGAACGTTACGATAACTGGTTCATTAAAGAGTGGGAGCCCATAGTATGCCCTATTTGTGGAGTCCATAGTATGCCCTATTTGTAAGATGTATTCGTCTTTTAATTTCTTCGCTTGCTTTGTTGGTTGTAGTCACTAGAGAGCCAAGGTAAGTATGTGAAGCTGTCAACACGTTCAAAGATATGACTTCCAAAGACTGTTTCACGTTTCCCATTTGCTATAGGATCCTTAGTATAATCAATATCTACTTGGTTTTGTCTTTGTTGATGACTAGATCGACCTGTTTCGCCGACGTTTCCGATTCTAGGAACTATTGCTCAACATTTCGCTTGCTACGCCCTATTATGTCAATGTCATCAGCGTTTGCTAAGATTTGTATCGATCTATTGTAAATAGTACCGCTGCGCGCCGTCTCGAATTCGTATGTCTCGAACTGCCTTTTCCAAGGCAATGTTAAATGGGAGGAAGCCAAGGCATCCCCTTGTCTGACTTCATCCTTTATCTCAAAGGATCGAGAATTTTCTCCCTGTATTCTAACGCTGGATTTTAAGTTAGACTTTGTCATTCTCGTTAATCGGATAAGTTTTTCTGGTGTACCAAACTCACGCATTGATTAGTATAGTACTGTTCTCTTGACACTGTCATAGTCATTGGTCACCAGTCATCGGTTATCAGTGATATGTCATCAGTGATAGAAAAACAGTAGCAACCGTTACCGCATCGCCTTTGATAATGTTTCCGCAGTTACAGAAGAAACATTGGGACGAAATAATTCGAAAACACTATAAATATAAGACGAGCAGAAACAACTTGCAATAAGTACATTAAAGACAATATGGTTCTGAAACTATTGCCTAAAGATAAGCTTTTTTTCGAAAACGGATTTCTGACTGAAAGTTAAAACGTCAACAACAAAAAATATTTAATTTAATGTCAATTATGTACAACCATTGTAGATTATTCAAAAAAAAAACTTAAAAACGTATATCATAATGCAGGACAACTACACAGAAAACATAATGATGAAAACCATTACAAGTTAAAAGTATGGAAAGTAGTAGTCGATAGAATATGAAAAATGCAAAACTGGTAACCTCGTTACATTTATTTTCCAAACTACACTACAGCTTTACAAAATATATTTAAAAATAGAGGCAATAAGAGTTAACGTATTATGTTAATTGAATTTTAAATGTATTTCAAAATATTCCAGTCAAGATTTTACAGTTAATGGCAAGTTTTGCTTGATAATTCAAATTATTTTTATCATTGTTTACACAAATATCAAAATGTTAATATCAGTGAAGTGATTAGAAAAGTGCATTGAATTTTTCACAAATTAACTTATAAATTTTGTTCTGAAAGTGTTTTATTGAGACATCTAAACTCTTATCAAATAACGTGTTTGAAATAAAAAATTTGGATTGAAAGATTTTTCCAAACGTTATTAAATTTGTGCAGTATGCATATAACGCATCTAAATAGCATGATGTATTGCCTTATATTCTATCTTCAAGTAGGTATATATTCGCTTAATCTATATTTTTATCCTTCTTTCTTTCAGGTGACGGATTTGGGTTATTTACTTATATCAGTTTTCATTAACTTCCGCCATTCTTATTTATTTTCTTAGATTATTTCCATTTCTTCGAGTGTTTTCGGCTTAATTTTCCTCGTATCTACAATTTATTATACCCATTTCTTTCTTGGTCTGCCTTTTTTACTTTTTGTAATTTTAAGAGGGGTGCGACTCGTCCAATCCTCTCTTACCAACAACTTTCCCTTCAATAAACTTCTTCTTGTACCATACGCTTGACAGCGTATAGGTGTTTCAGTTGCTGTACTAATTAACTACTACAAGTTTTCCCTCCTCAGCCGGTCGAAAAATGTTTCTAAACCAGAAGTTTAATTTTTTTCTTGGTCCCTTCTATCCTCAATCTTGCCGGTCAGTATAATTTCTCGGATGGAATAGAGAATATTTTGATTTACGTAAGAAGTGTCCCAAATAAGAAACATTCCAGTTGAATTGGCATAACTAGATTATGGCGTGCATTATCAAAAGCCCCCATTGATCATTCATCATAATTCCCAAGTATTTAAAGGTTTTCACTTGATCGATTGGAGCATTATCTACTTGCAGTTGTATTCTTAAAAGTGCGTTTTTTCTTATTGCCATGCATTTAATTTTTCCAGCATTTATCTTCAAGCCATATATTTTTTCTACGGTGTTTATTTTATTTAACATCAACTGCATATCATGTTCGTTGTCTGTTATTATCGCGGTGTCGTCAGCGTACCGAATGTTATTTATCGGGAACCCGTTTGCCTTTATTCCACACTCATAAATAGGTTATGTAGGTATAGGAAAAAAAGAGAAAATCCAAAAACACATACTTACACGAGGCACGTGAGAGCACTATATACTTGAGAATGCATGTCTCACCCCCTATGTTATGTAACTACTGCTTCATACCATTTAATCAACTTTTTTCTGAGTTTTAGATTATCAAAAGAAGGAGAGAAATTTTTTCTCACAGGTAACCCCGATGAAGTGACCGCGATTCCCGAACGTTGAGGTTGTCCGTTAGCTTAGGGTACGGACATTCCGAAGATACATCGTAACTACTACACAATAGTGACAACAGTCTTCAAGTGAAAAGTAGTGGATTATTTGTAATTATTTTAAATCGCCAACTTTCGGCTCATCCTCTAAATAAAAAAGGCAGTATCTAGGAGAATACCATCACCTATTTAAAGAGCTTAAGAAACACCACTTAGACAGATTTTATGCTTATATTAGAATGAGTCTAGATACATTTCAATATATTTATCATACCATCCGTATCTCTGGCGAATGTCACGTGGTTTGAAAACCACCAATAAACTTGTAATTTAACACGCGATCAACAGTTCGATCGCGATGTAAAACAAACTATTTGGTTCTGGCATCGACATCACTGTAAACCGCGATGATAGGTCATAAAGGTGAACGGGTGAAACATCTTTGGTATGTGCAATCTCGTAAGAAAATGAAGGTTTGTTTTGATATCGAAAAACAGGTAGAAAGGTTCATAGTACCACCCGTACTAAGGCCGCATCGCCACCGAAAGGCCTCTGGGATGCCCCATTTCTGCATGCAACCAAGATCAAAAAACAAGTAAAGTCTCCCCAACGTAGGGAGGTATCGTCTCACCAAGGCCTCATTGGTCTTCCCTTCCGACACGAAAATACCTTACTCAGGAGGAGCTAAGATTTACTTTGTTGGGCGCGTGTGTATGTGTTTTAGTTATTTTTATATTTGATAATCCTCACATCAATTATCTCTGCTTATGTAACTTTTTTTGTTGTCATCTTGATATATTTCGTTTCCATTTTTTAAATTTTCATCATAAAACTAATAAAACTATAATCACTTTACCTTAACCCATTTTATAATAAAGATTTTGTAATATAAATAATGTGGCAATAAAGTAGTTTTACAGACATCAAAATAATAGTAACATATTGATTTTTAAAAGCAAACAATATGACAATAAAATTATTATTGGTTTTATTGTTTGCTTTAATAGCTTTGTATATTATTTATTATCAATTAAGAGATTTAAAATTTTAAAACCTCCAAGTTGTAAGGAATCGTTATTTAATATTGCATGGAGAAAGGAAGTTAGCTATTTGGTTGCTGAACGGACCTTATTTCCAATTATTTACATTCAATAAAAGTAATTTAATTTTTTGATTATATCCCTCTCCTTCAAATATCTCCTAAAATATATATGTACAGATACAGAAAAGCTGAAGACAGTCTGAAAAAACAGTCATAAAGGATGACAGTGAAATTGTAAACCATATTTTATAAATATGCTTTGTCACACTTATTAGTAATATATCTTTTTATTTTTACCTAAAATTAAACTTAAAAAAATCATGTGCATGATTCATCAACTATTCGAAAAAAAAAAAATCTTCGAGTAAACTTCGCCTCTGGAAGCTCTGTCTACTTATTTTGATCCACAACCTCTTGTAAAAGTAAATATTGTTACCCCTTTTATAACTAGTTTTGTTTTCAATCTTCCATTTAATACAATACATATTCTATGTTACCTAAAAGTCCAATTTATATTAGGTTTGGACTTCATTAAGAATACTCCAAGTTTATTATCACTTGAGAATATGAGCAAAAACAGTTTAAAAAGAAATAAAATCGATGAAAACAATAGCACACACCACACATAAAAAAAGAAGTCATAATGTTAAAGATATTCTTTCAAGTGATATAGAGTGATCCCTGTCGGAGGAAAATTAATAACAATAATTAATTAGTTACTAATTAATAATTAGTAACAATATCACTGTTCAAACAATTTGGTAATCATTACTGTACATGTTTAAGGGCATCTAAGGAATGATGGTAAGCAGATAAGCATGTGACTGTTTAAATCAGTGATCAAGACTCAGTAGTCAAATGGCACAGGAATTACATTCAGAGCGGTTCAACACCTCTTTAGGTCTTTTCAAAGGATTTTAGCCCCATCACGTCAACCAAAATGAGCACACCTACTGAGAGAAAACAAAACGCTGAAATCATGAGAAAGATTTGATTAAGCCTCAAATGTTTCTTCAGGCTATGTCTTTTTTTTTCATGCAGAATAGAAAGAATATGGTTTATTGATACAGGAGAAATAAGCATTTAAGTATCGGCGTATGGACAAAATTTCCCTAGAAATTAATTATGAAGTGAGTTATCATTGGACCACATCTAGTTGGCCAATTTTTCATTAAAGCAAAAGGCATCACATAGCTTGTAGCACCCACTGCTGAACATATTCTCTACTCCATTAAACCTCTCCATTGTTATCGATCTTGTGCTGATTAAATTTAGTTTGTTGTAATCCTTTGTATAGCTACCTGTATATGACTGAAATTTGAGACTCCACTCCATTATACTTTATGCATTTAGTATGTAATTCATTCTTGTCATTTTATTTCTGACATTCAAATAGATTTAATAATAGTTGGTTAAGTATTAAGGCATTCATTATACTATAAGAAAAGTCAATGTTAATATTTTTCTTATTTTCCTTGATGGAACTATTAAGTAGCGGATAATATTGACAAACAAAATTATTAAGTGGCAACCAGTTTCTACCTATACCAGAATTTTTTATTGAGTGATATATTCAACAAAATGGATCTTAGTCTGGAAGAATGGCACAGATCACATAAAATTAATGTAAATTACTGACAATGATTTGTTATAAAAGTTGATCTAACTAATAAACAACTCATTGAAAACCATTTACTTAACAAATTTCTCCTTATAACTAAAAAAGATGAAAAAGTTTATATTATACAGAAGTATATGGAGGAAGGTGTGGTTGCAGATATTACATTTGATATTACAACAGTTTTGACTAAATGTGATACATAAGACATCACTATTATTGTCTATTAATTAGTGATTTTCAGAGGACATTATAATATATCAATCACATGAAATATCCATCAGTAGGAGGTACAGTGTACAAGCAGTGTACCTTCAACATGTTCATA
The DNA here is from genome assembly GCF_040954645.1 of Diabrotica undecimpunctata. Taxonomy (NCBI): domain Eukaryota; kingdom Metazoa; phylum Arthropoda; class Insecta; order Coleoptera; family Chrysomelidae; genus Diabrotica; species Diabrotica undecimpunctata. Next base: position 123,538,584 of record NC_092803.1, on the reverse strand, counting down.
TGTGGTAATGTTTTATTTGTGATTTCAAACTTTTAGTATCCAACATAATATCAGAAACTAAGATTTTAATGGGTTCACATTCCATCCAAAATTTATTTATCAATCATAGTTTTCTAGAGGACAGTGCCATACATAAAATAGAGCAAAACCCTGGATATACATTATATTAAACAATATAAGTATTCTCTTTGGATTTACAAACCAAAGAAATAATAAAACTGAAAATAGATCATTAACAATATTGTCTATATTTAGATGATAGTACAATTTAGTAAGTATTTAAAGATAAGTACCCAATGTTTAGAAGTCTCTCAATATTGATTTAATTAGGTAAATTCTAATAAACATCATTACCCACTTTCTACTTAATTATTGTTTATTTAAGAAGCATATCAAATGTAAGATAAGTGATCAGAATAGTTCTACAGAATTGATGAACTGTGTAAACAGTGTTATAGGGTTTTTTGTATAATTTAAATGTGAAAGTATATATAAAAGTAAATATACCTGGAGAAAATATATAAATAATCAATTTGATCCTGGTAATATACAGCACAATGAAATATACAGGATACATTACCAGAAATGAAATAAATTGTATACCTTTAGACACATATTTTGGAAAAAAAATTTAAAAACATGTCAATTTTTATTCCACAAAGGATTGAATTAAATTGGACTTAATTATTCAAGTATTTAGAGTTTGTCAATATGAACTTTACATAAAAGATAAAGAACGCTGACACTTTTTTTATGTAAAAGTAGTTACAGGTAAATTGACTGAAACTTTGCAGATAGGTAACTTTGGTCATGCTGATCAAAATTTCTTCTTTTCCATGACCCAAAAATCATTTGTTTCTGAGTTAGAGAGCCTCAAATTGTCGGTTTTAAAGCTATTTGAATAATCTATTTTTGAATAATATACAGGGTGTTAATAAATAAGTGAGAAAAAGTTTAGGGGGTTATTATGCATGAAAAAAATAATGACAGTTTGCTATATAAATGGATTTCCACAACAAATAATTAATTTTCTGAAATACAGGGTGTTTTTCTTACAAACTGATGATTTATTTATTTCTCTGAAACTGGTTAAGATATGCAAATAATCAAGTGTGGTGGGTTTTAAGAGTTAGTTATTACGCATTATTTGACACACAGTTAAGAATGTTATATTCATCATTTGTGCACATATTGGAAAAAGTCTAAATTTAAAAAAAAAATCTGTGCGCCACTGAGAAATACTACAAATTAAAAATCATTTTTGAATTCCTCATTCCTTGTTAAAAATGATTTGTTCAATTTGTGACAAAAGTCTCTCTTACTTATGTTGTTTTCATATGAGGTGTTGTTATACAACAAAATAAAACATGTTGAATCATATTTGAATTTCTTTAATACATTGTCTAGTGGACTAGTGTCAACATTTATCAGTTATTTTATTTAGTTACTCTCAACATTTATCTAATGTCAAATTAATGTTTCTTCATTATTAAGCTTTTAAGTTGCTGTAATATTATTGTTAGTAATTATTAATTAATTCTTCTTTTTACGAAAAGAATGAACAATTTTACAAATGTAGAATTATGAGACATGCATTTTGTCTATGGTCGAAGTAATGGAAACGATTGACAAGCGCAGCAATTGTATGATGAGGAAACTGTGCAACTAGAGGAGGCAGTTCTCGAGTTAATTACAGAGTCACCTGAAGCAAGTATCCAAAAATTGCCAATATTGAGTGTAAGCAACTTCACTTATTTACAATTACACAACAATTACAATTAAACAACAATCAACTGTACATCAGATACAATTCTTAAAGAACATCAACTGTATCTGTTTTGTATCCAATGTGTGCAAGATCTACTACCTAGAGTACCTTTTTTCCACCTATTTTTTGCCAATGAATTGAAGCTCATTTTCAACAGCAGTTTTCAGTAACTTTATTGCTTGGGATAAATAGTGATCACTTAATCGGTTTATATTTCCTCCCACAATAGTGAATCTTACTTTTACTTCCTACAGGAACTTACGGACAACACTTATGGTTAATTCATAATGATGCACCAGCCCATTTTAGCATTAATCTATGTAATTGTGTAGATACAGTGTATCCAAATCGTTGGATTGGTAGGGGGTACAGAAACATTGGTCTGCTCAATTGACCAGATTTAAATCCTCTAGATTTTCGCATTTTTTGCATTTCTAAAGTCCTTAGTTTATTGCATTCCTATTGAAAATGTTGATGACCTGAGGAATCGAATTATATGAGGAATATTTTCAAAAATTCTTATATACTAAAACGCTAAGCCCTTTTCTTGTCCACCACTTTACTCAAAAACCTTATTAGATAATTAAAATATTTTTTCGGAATATTATTAGTATTACATATGAGATTGTCAAGATATACTTTTGGTACAAAAATTCACTTCCGGTTTTGAGATGACCGGAAGTTAAAATTTACTTTAAGTTTTAGACCCCACAATGTATATATGGATCGAAAGGTCTCGTCGAGACGAATCTAAATATGTACTTCCGGTTGCGATCCGACACCGGAAGTGACCCGAAATGCGCATAAATAAAATAAAAATAAAAAATTTCATTTAAAAACTCGATGTCGAGTTGGTCCGCTAGTATGACAACTAATGTAGCTAAGAGCTAAATCTTGTGTCACATTTCAAGGTCATTTTAAACATTTTTTGTAGGTTTGTGCCCATTTCAAATTTCATTAGTGGTACTTTCTGTTATTATTCTGGTTTAATGTTATTGTATTAGATAGTTCTTACGGATGTATTAATAAAAAACATGCATTAAAATGTTTTACTTTTTTGTATAAAAACAGTGCCTTTTATGAAAAAGAAAAGAGAGTGAGTTTATTTTGTCACACATTAAACGAAGAATTCAAAAATGATTTTCGGTTTGACATACCTATCTCAGTGGCGTACCACTTAAAAAAACTAAAACATTACTGTATGAGTACCAATGATAAATATGAAATTCTTAAGTGTAGGGCAAAAATATGCAATACCTATCTCTTAAAATCCACCAAATTTCATTTGCATATCTCAACCAGTTTTTGAGCAATAAATAAATTGTTAGTTTGTAAGAAAAATTCCAACTCATTTACACTCCCTAAAATTAGTTGCACTTATTTAATAACACCATGTATATTATTCAAATACATATATTATTTTTCTAATGGATAAAAATCATTAACACTTTAAACTTCTCAAACTCAGAAACAATTGAATTCTGGTCTTGGGCAATGAAAACTTTTGATTAGCATGACTAAACCTGCCACTCTGCAAAGTTTTGAGCAAATTAACTGAAACAACTTTTAAATAAGAAAAGTGCCAGGGTACTTTCCAAAATCGAAAAAGTTAAGTGCAATAATTAAAACATAATCTGTCACAGCTAAATCTGAGTAGCACATCATTGAAAAGTTTGGCATAAAATCCATTAGTGGACTTCACTATTAACCGTTTATAAACCAGTCTATGCATACACTGTCTCAAAAAATGAAAAAATACAACTCGGATAATCTATCAATTTAACAAGTTCTAACAAAAGATAAGCAGAGAAAACTAAGTATGTATATAAGAAATCACCACCATGGTGCAAAAATAGGTACTTTAAATTGCCATGAGATTATGTATTATTCCAAATGCTATACTACTATTTAAATATGTAAATAATAAAAGTTTAAAACATTTTGCACATTGTATGCAAAAACTGAATGTCACCTGAGGAATAAAAATGTTTTTATCAAGTACTGGAAACTATCAATAACTTAAACAAAGAAGTAGAAAAGTGAAAGAAAGTAAATATGACATTAATTTGTACTTAGTTACTTAAAATTTTATTGTACCAACAAAAACATAACTGTTTTATATTTGAATATGTTAAATGTTCAATAAAATATGATGAATTAAAGACTCACCATTTGGAAGTAAAATCCACTGCGAGCTGATGGTAGGAGACTGTAAACTGAAACTTGGCAGCCCTTTTGTTGACTCGCTGGAGTCTCTTCCAAACAGAGCCCATACTTGAAGCATCCACTCCAACACAAGACTGCATGTTGACAATTATATTTTAAACACTTAATTCACGAAATAATAGAAAATCTACACTACACATGCGGATGCAAACTGTTTAAATAAAAGAAAATAAGCATGCTGTGAAAAATAAACAGGATAAAGTTATCAGTCTTATCAAACTTAGTGAGGAACATGTCGCACTGTGCTGGTAAAAAGTCTGCAGACAAATATTATGTCTCTTAATAAATTTGCCTGCAACGAGCTAATTGTAGTGATCAAACCAAGCGAAATGCGTTATTTAAGGAACTTTGACTTCAAAAACTATTAACCTTCCATTATTCTTTTGACACTAGGGTCATTCAATACAGTGACAAGTGTTATTGGGCACTTTGGGCTCATAATAACCATGCATTAACGTACCTTACACTTTAATTTACTTAATTACGCATTTTGGCAAAAAGATTTGCGGTAAATATCAATAGAAGGATAATTTATTTATAACTTATGACGGAAACAAATTAACAAAATACTTCTAGTTCTTTCACTACTGTCAATACCGTCATTGGTGTAATTGAAACTGTCAATGTCAAAAATATATCATGAGAGATCAGGGAAATTTAGATTATTTCCAGTAGATGGCTTTAAAATATATCAGCTAAATGGCATAGAATAAGAAACAATTGTTTTGTATTTGTGCTTATGGCCAAAAAATACATAAGGTCTGTAGCAGTTACGAAGAGTTAGCATGTTTATTTAATACTCGTTTTGTTTATATTGTGCCTTGTGCCTTATAGCATTTATTGCTACATTTGCCATTGACTGCCATCTAGCAGCAATTCGTAAAATTATTAGATTTTATTTTTATCTGTATGTCAGGCAATCATGTATACACATAAGATACTATATTTTAAAATTATATTTATAAATTTATTAATTTAAAAACGTTAAGATTTTTTTTGTTTAAAACAAGGATCACAGTTAGAACTTACACAGAATATGAACAAATAATATTTGATATAAGTTGAGATGCTTTAGGAAAACACTTTTAATGGACAACACTCACCTGGCTTCATATTTTATATTCTAAACACCGCCATTCGAATGTTAGGTACATTATTTTCTGAGTTTTAATGAATTGATTTGGAAATATTGTTCCTTCCTGACGTTTGGTCTACAGTTGCGGATTGCAGACATTGTCACATCAATTATTTATGTATCGGGTCAATAGGTACCTACTAATAATGTTAATATCTTATTTTTTCCTATCAAAATTTTTTTTATTTGCTTATAAAAAGTTTGCCAATTTTCAAATAGAATCGTGAACAGTAATTCAGTTTTTTCAATATAAGATTAATTAAGCATTTAGAAAATTTGTAATTGGAGAAATTTATCTATTAAGTTGAAACCTTATGTTGAGTATCATTATGATTTTTAAGTTAATATCTTTCTTCTAGGTATTCTATACCTACACGATACTAGAGAAAATAAAAATTATGGAGACATTTAAATAATCAAACAGGTTTTAGCTGAAAGGTTGATCATAGAATTAATAAAGCAGAAATTGCACGTGCTACTGTACAAATATTTGAATCAAACAATATTGAAGAATCAACAATAATTATTAATCTCATAATACAACGGCCTAACAGCCCGAACAAGCAGTTTAACAAGTTAGACGATGGCCGTGAAAGCCTAACGCAGTTTATCAATATTGAAGAATGTTTAAAATAAAGTAATAGTAAGGCCTATCAATAATATAATATTATCACCATTAGCTTTTCTAATTACTAAATAATAGATTGGTATAAAATTAACAAAGAAGCAAAATAACAATCATAATGGGTGATTTCAATACCAAAGTGGGAGTTAAAGCAGTACACAATGTCGTTGGAAACTTTGGTCTCGGCGACGAAGGTACTTGTCCCAGTTTTGCTGGTGATTGGACACCGTTTTTACCAAAGACTTGCCAACTGTCTTATTCATTCGCTCTACCATTATATCCGATTGCAGGTGATAGCTTATAGTTCGTGTTTTCTTCATGCTTAGTCTATCGCAAATTCTTTGGAATAGATGGCTCTCGAGAAGTTTTTTCTTTGGTCACGATGGATCTCTAAATGCACCTCAAATCGGCTGATATACTCTTTGATTAATCTGCAATAGTGGCGGCCTTCTGATCCGGAATTGCATAGATCTCGACGCACTTCATGAAGTAATCCATCACGACCAACGTATACTTGCAAGTATTTTCACTTTCCGGAAATGGCCCGGCAATGTCCAAAGATATTTTTTCAAACGGACTTCCAACATTGTATTGTCTCATAGGAACCTTTCTCATTCAGTAGGGTCCGTTACTTGCAAAACCGTTCCCGAATTCCCTGAAGGGTTTTCTTTACTTCGAAATGCCCTCCTGATGAACTGTGTCCTCTTCTCGGAACCATCATCAGTTTCCAGTACTCGTTTAAGCAAGCCGTCTTTCATGATAAAGGAATCTCACTGAGTCCTTCTTCTTCTTGTAGTTCCTTCTCCTATCGGAGGTTGACTATCATCACAGCTATCCGTACCTTATTGGCGGCTGCTCTAAAAAGATCTACTGAGCTGCAACTATTCCACTCTCTTGGGTTTCTTAGCCAGGAAATTTTGCGTCTTCCTGTGGATCTTTTACCCTTGATTTTACCTTGCATTATGAGCCTTAATATCTTATATTTCGCACCTCTGGTTATGTGGCCTAAATATTCCAGCTTTCTTGTTTTGATGTGCTTTATGACCTCGCAATCTTTTTTCGCCTTGTTTACACTTCTGCACTTGTAACTCGTTGGGTCCATGATATTTTTAAAATCCTTCTATAGCACCGGATGTCACCAATACGTCTTGACTATTAAGCATAGCTTAATATTTCTTGCCAAGACGGTCGCCGATTTTCTTCTTTCCATTTTCGAATTTTCTGTAAAACTAAATCTTTCTCTTGTTCTCCTCTAATCATAGTAGGCCTCTACTCGTCGTTGGCCAGATAATTACCTTTACATTAAAATAGCTGGCACTTCTTGGGGTATAACATCAATTGGACAATTTAAGTTGATTAGAAACAACTTTTAAATTCTTCAGATGGCCTTTAACAGTCTCCCCCAAGATGATTGTGTCGTCTAAATATACCAGGCACTTTTTCTAAGATAACCCTCTCAAAGTATTTTTCATACGTCTCTCAAATGTCGCAGAAGCATTACAGAGTCCAAACGGCATACCGTTAAATTTTCACAATCCAGATCTTGTGGTGAAAGATGTCTTCTTTTTATCTACTAAATAGGTCCATTTATACATGCCAGTATCCAGAATTCAAATCCTTCTTCTTCTTCTTGAAAAAAAAACGAATTCAAATCCAGAGTATAAAATAATTTACTTCCAGCCAATGTGTCCAACGTGTCGTTGATCTGAGGTAGAGGATAACTATCTTTCTTGGTGACATTGTTCAATAAACGGTAGTCCATACAGAACCTTATAGTTTTGTCTTTCTTCTTGACCAGGGCCACCGGAAAGACCCATGGGCTGGTAGAAGGTTCTATCACCCTGTCTTTCTTCATTTCTTTAACTGTCATTTTAGCTGCCTCTGTCTACGCCTGTGGTAAACGTCGAGCTGTTTAACGAATTGCCTTGGCATTACCAGCATTGATTTTATGTTTGATTTTGACAGCGGTAGTCCTTCCTGTCTTTCCTCCTTTGGGTACGAAGATGTCACGATACCGCTAAAGAAATTCCCTTAATGCAATCATTTGGTCGAATTTGTCGTTGGAATTATTGGATGTTGTCTTCTGACCGATTGTGGACGTCAAAGGTACACAGTTTTCTGCTTTTGCCACTTTCTTGATGGTCACTGGGTCGTAATATTGACATTGATAAGTCTTTTTTTAAAACAGGAATTTCTTTAGCAGAAGTAACCAATTCCTTGCCAATTATAATTCCTCGGCCAACCTCCTCGTAATGGTTCCAATGCTTCTTTATAACAGGTGTGCCTTCTTCCACAATTTCCTACAGCCGCACTACTATGATTGTTTCACTTCTTGCAGGCATAACGGTATCTTCTTTAACGGCTGATTGCACGGTGCTGTCATCATATGAATACCGCCTCGTTGCCAACTTTGATTACTGTATTCTTAAAATCCAACTGAAATCCATGCAAATTCATAATATCTATTTCTAATATAATATCCTCGTCGATATCAGCAGCTATGATAGCATGGACGAACTTTTTTGTCCCAATTCCTAATTGGATCTGAATTTCTCGATGGATGTTAGCATTTTAACCTGTGGAAGTGCGCAGTCGGAAACCTCGTTGGTAAACGTTTCTTACGGCTGGTAATAACGGTCGGGCGTATAATGGTTCTGGTCGCCCCAGTAGTCACCAACAATGTATAGTTTTTACCATTTATTCCTTTATCTACATATACACTGTCCTCACGACATTTCAAAGAAGATATTAGTATAAGAGGTTCTGTGGAAAAGTTTCTGGTCGAAGCTCTAATGCCGACCCGTTCTAGTTTTTCTGCTGGTGAGGTTATGGATTTGTACATGTTCCATTTCGCCATATTTCTAACATCATTAACAATATGATCAAATTTGTCTTTATCTTCTTCCTCTTTTAAAGTCCTAACTTTACTGTACCTGTCATAGACCTACGTAAATTATTCATATTTGAGGGCTCATCGACCAGCGTCTTGACAGCGTCGTGACGAGATAATCGCAGTGTTCTCTGCATTTCATGATCACGAAAACCATCATTAAATGTTTGAACAGCTAACTTTTTCATCATAGTCGAGGGCTGTTAGATAAGCATATCGTACTAATATGGCCTTTGAATATTTAGCCTCTTCGAAGTTGTTCGAAATCATCTGTCTTCTCTACGGCTGTGGTCTGCAGAACATCCAAAGCATTTCCTCGGAGAGCAACAATCAGCTTTACAGCCTTTTTTTTTAAGACCATCCATTCGGTCTTGCAGCTGATTCGAACTGGGTCATGTAGTTGTTTCATGACGATTTTCTGTCGAAAGTTGGAACTTTATCAAGAACAGAACCTCCACTCCCTTTAAATGTCGGCCGTGGCTCCTACTTGCATTTTATCTCGTCGTCTTTTGTCTCTGCTCTAATTAATCGAATTCCTCTGCTTGTTGTTGCCATTTCCTCTATATTCTTTTCAATCTCTTTTATCTTTTCTTCAAAATATGGCAGCAACTTGGTTTTTTAATGACGATATTTTATCGTCAAAAGATAACATCTTAGAAGTGTCAAAAATTTCCGACAAGATGTTAGCAGAAGCTTTGCTTTCTGGAGATGTACTATCAGCAGAAACTTTGCTTTTCAAAGAAACAATATCCGTCAAAACTTAAAGATATTATCAGAAACTTTGATTTCTAACGATGTTATATCACTAGAAACTTTGTTTTTCAACGAAATAATCTCCGTCAAAACTTTGAAGATATTACCAGAAACTTTATTTTCTAAAGATGTATTCGACGAAATTACAGCAGCATTCCTGTTCTCAAACACAAGGTATAATTGTAGTTATAACTATCGACTGAATAGACGTAAACCATTTTAGATTATTTAATAGTATAATAATAGCAAATAATATCCAAGAATTAAAGTAAAATGTTAACTATAACCAAACAAAAATAATAAGCGAAAAATAGACAAATATAACAACACAAAATCATATAGAAAACGTCGAGCACTATGTATGTTTAATTCATGTCGTCAAGCTAGTTCCTGCTCTTCGTAAATTTGTATACATGCAATAAATAGCTTCATTTTTATAAATTTAAATACTGAAGGAAGACCCAAACACTAAAATAGGCCACACGCAGGATGATTCGAAGTTTATATTTGGACCTAACGGATGTGGCGATAGAAACGAAAGGTCAAACTCTTATAGAATTTCCCAAAAAAAGCCCCAAAGAAAGTGGAGTTGGCAATTATTAGCTAAATGGCTTAGACAATGGCTTTTACTATCAAAAAAGACGCTGTTCAAGACCTAACTGTATTAAATCAATTTTCTACCGGAAGTGATCATAGAATGGTCAGAGTGAAGCTAGTCTTGATCGTAAAAAAGGAAAGAAGAAATATGGTAACAAGGACTAAAAATGTCACATTCACTGCCATTACTAACATAAGGGTCGTCCTCCTACAATGTGGTCGGACATCAAACGCATACAGCACAACTGGATTCAGGGTGCTCAAGATCGGATGCAATGGGATTACTTATGGGAGTCCTATGTTCAGCAGTGGACTTAAAACGGGTAATGATAATGATGATATGATAAAAGAGAGAAGTGCGCAGCACTTGTATACTATCGGTGTGTACCTATGGATTAGAGACTATGTCTTTTATCACACAGTCTAATAAAAAAACTGGAAACAACACAAAGAGAAATGAAACAAAATATGCTTTGAGTATCACTTAGAGACAAGATTAGAAACACCAAAATAAGACAGAGGCAAAAGTCACGGACAATATAAAGGAGGTGGTAAAAATGAAAATGGTCCGGCCACATAGCCAGATACGGTGATAACAGTTGGATACGGAAAATACTAGAGTGAAGCCCAAGAGAGGCGAAAAAAATACAGACATTTATTTTAAGATAGATATAGACAACATTAGAGCAGTGACAAGCAAACACTAGATGAGATTGGTGAAAAACAGAGAAAGATGGAAGCAATTTGAAGAAAGAAAATATGACACATTCAATGTACATAAAAAAGTAAAAGAAATTACAGGAACTCAAAGAAGACATCAAATAAGTTTGCTTAAGAACAAATACGGAAAGATTATTATAGATTTAACAGAAAAAATTAATAGATGGAGTAAATACATAAGAGAATTGTTTGAGGACAACAGAAATAACATTGTTCAGGTAAATGGTGAAACAGGACCTGAAATCCTAAAATGTGAAGTAGAAGTGGCACTTAGAAATTCCAAAACTGGAAAGGCAAATGGACCTGATGAGGTTCCTACTGAATTGCTAAAGCTCTTGAATGATGACTCAATAGATATAATATTGCACTTATTTAACACAATATACAAAACTGGTATTATACCTCAAGAGTGGCTGTTGTCTACATTCGTTACACTGCCAAAGAAATCCAATGCAAAAGAATATTCAGAACATTAAACAATATCTTTAATGAGCCATCTACTAAAGATATTTCTAAAAGTCATCCACAACCGAGTTTATCAAAAGTTGGATTCAGATATTAGTGATACACAGATGGGGTTCAGAAAGGGATTAGGTACTCGAAAAGCTCTCTTCGGTTTGAATGTTATTACACAAAGATGCCTAGACGTTAATCAGGAAGTAGATCCATGTTTTATCGATTTTGAAAATGCGTTTGACAGAGTACGCCATGATAAGCTAAAAGACATTATTGAAAGAAAGGACATAGATAATAAAGATCTGCGAATAATTCTCAATCTATATTGGAATCAGAAAGCTAACATCAAAATATAAAATAAGATATCACAAGCAATAGAAATATGTAGAGGAGTACGACAGGGATGCATTTTGTAACCGCTGCTATTTAATGTTTATAGTGAAAGCATCTGCCAGGAAACCCTTTTGCAAGCAAACGAAGGAATCGTAATCAATGGAGAGGTTGTAAATAATATTCGATACGCAGACGACACTGTACTAGTCGCAAGAACAGTAGAAGAATTACAACGATTACTTACAAATATAAATATTGCCTGCAACAATTATGGCGTAAGTATGAATATCAAAAAAACCAAGTATATGGTCTTCAGTAAGAACATGACACAACCAGCACATATTAGTATAAACGGCATTCAAATTGAAAAAGTATCAAGTTACAAATACTTGGGTACTTCAATAAACGAAACTGAAGACCAAAACAATGAAATAAAAAGACGTATCGAAATTGCCAGGGCCACTTTTATAAAGATGGGGAAATTCTTCTGCAACAGAGATATAAGCATCCCTTTCCGAATAAGAATGCTAAGGGGCTACGTATTTAACACACTATTATTGTAGAGGCCTGGACTCTCAAGCAGAACAATATAAAAAATATTGAAAGTTTCGAGATGTGGTGCTACCGTCGAATGCTGAAGATAAGTTGGGTTGAAAGAGTTACAAACTTTAAAATAATACGAAGGATAGGAAAAGACCCAGAAATTTTGTCAGCGATCAAACGAAGAAAACTCGAATATTTGGGTCACCTGATGAGAGGACATAAATACGCATTACTTCAAAATATATTGCAAGGAAAAATAGAAGGAAAACGGAATCCAGGCCGTAGAAGAATGTCATGGCTGCGTAATTTGAGAAAGTGGTTTGGCTGTACCACTAATTACCTCTTTAGGTCAGCTGTAAACAAGGTCAGGATAGCCTTGAAAATTTGATAAAATTGCAAGCATATGCAAGCAATATGCCTTAAGCATAAAATTCGCTCCCTAGTTACATGTGAAGAAGCTGCAGGTACTTTATTGAAAACAAATCTACTGGTAATATACTTGTATTATCAAAACAGATTGTACCAATTAACTGGTGTTTTATTGTGTAATACACAAGAAGGGCACAATATACAGTAACTAAAATAAAGAGATATAGCATTTGTAGACTAGGTATTTGCATTGATTTCGCTTTGTAAAATCACTTCAGATGGGGTCTAGCCTAAACTTCACCATCCACTTTTCGCATATAGCCTTTAAAGATCTATTGGTAAAAATAATAAAAATAATAACAAAAAGTTTTGTTTCATTGCAAATATTTTATTTCAATGTATTTAATATAAAAAATATACTTCATCTTCTACAAACTACTGATATAAATATGGCAAAAATAAATATATATAAACTTTTATGTACAACGATCAAATACACCTGACCTTATACAAAAAATCCTAAACATAATACATTATCCATATATCGGGCCTTATCATATCCTACACAGACCTGTCAATTCACACAGTTAAGCTGTCAGTATATAAAACGTCATATTAAAGCTAAAAGTTTTTCTGTCTCCTACAGTTAACAAATGTTTGGTAACTTTACATAAGAACCAGTACACTCTATATTTTAAAATCTTGCAAAATGAAAGGGATATACATCTACAATAATATTTTAATTACTAATTTATTTATAGAACATAGAGAAAGAAAAACTGAGGAACATACGTAGAGAAATAAATATACAGATCAAAGATTCTTAGTCAAAAAGTCTTCATGTCAAAAAGATTAATACAATAATTTTTAAAATATTTAAAGTTTTTAGCCATGACACTATTGTGATTATTTTGTTTTAATTTTATACCTTATTATCTAAAATTTTTGGTATATACAATAAAATAATATTTATGGTAAAATCTAAATAAAATAATCATACATGTCGACTGAAAACTTTCAGTTACTACATTATTTGAAAACTAGTATATTATTTACACTGAATTAAAAAAATATTAAATGTTACGAATAATATCAAGATCAAGATTAGAGAAAGATATGTTTATTTTCAGAGGCAATTTTAAAGAAGTGAAAAGTCAAATTGTAGAAACATTTGGAAAAGATAGAAATTATTAGATGTTATGGACAGTAGAAGACAAAAATCTCTTGTGGTAGGCTGAGCTACTAGTACCAGTTCAACTGCATTAAAAAAACAAATGGTCAAAAACTACGATACGTTGAGTGCTCATATCGAAAGCTGGAGAAAAACAAAAAATGTTAATGCTTATTCAAATTTCTAATATTGGTATCCGCCGTTGGAGGGTGCCCCGGAAGGATATCCTGATGGACCTCCGGATGGGTATCCTCCAACTTGCTCGTAACTGATCTTTGGTTTGTATCCTTCAGTGTCGGCAGTGTATTCAACAGTTTGGAGACGACCATCGGGAAGGAGGACGAAATATTTTCCTTTGGCGACGTCTCCTTGTCTTTGTTCTTCGTGACCGAAGTCATTTCCAGAGGCAGCGTCTTCTACATGGTAAGAGAATTGGTAGTTGGCAGGTTCCTATATTAAATAAAACAAATATAAATGTGTGTCAATAAGAAGCAGCTTCTAGTACTCTAAAAAAAGCGAATAGCAACTTTAATGACGATGCCCTAAACTAAGAGTATATACTAGAGAAGGAACAAAATGTAAATTAAGAATAAGGAAGATACTAAAGAAGGTACTTACTGATTGTTCATCACGACCTCCATATCCAGGTGGGCCATAAGTATTGCTGGGTGGGCCATAAGTGTTGCTAGGAGGTCCATAGGTGTTGCTGGGTGGTCCGTAAGTATTGCTGGGTGGGCCATAGCTACTGCTTGGTGGGCCGTAACTGCTGCTGGGTTTCAGGATAGCTTCGGTCTGCGCTGGCGCTCCATATGTGCTGGCTGGAGTCGACAACCTTGGCGCTCCATATGTGTTCGATGGCAGGTACTGGCTACTTGGTACTGGTGGTTCGGCTAGGACTAAGGCGAAGGCTGATAAGGTGATTAGAGCAATCTGAAACAAAATTGGGAAAAGGTCAATAGTATTCTGTGGATTTACTAAAGGTAGTAATAGGTAACAGAAAACCATGCAATACACAAAGATCGTCTAGTAACAAACCAAGAATATTTTATCGTACAATTAAGCGCATAAATTATAGCAATAAAAATTAATTCATAGGTGATAAGCAAAAATATTCGAAGTCGTGAATATACACTATTGTTAAATACAAATAAAGAATAACGAAACCAACGATCACTCCAAGTGATGAATGTTGTACATAATTAAAGAATAGATATTAGTTATCTAAAGAACATGATATGACCATATATAGAAAAAGTAGTACACCAAAGCAATCATATTCTTGAGTATGCAGTATTAAATAAATAAAGGGCAAAATTGTAAATTTCACCAAAAAGCAGCAAAAAGATTACGTAAACAGAGATGGAGATACTGTTAAGTTACGAGAATGGAAATGGGAAAATAAGACAGGTAACATTTATAGAAAACGAGATATTATCAAAAAAATGAATATTGAAGGGATACGGGCACAAAACGGCACATAGCTTAGGTTAGGTTAGTACATAAATATATATATATATATATATATATATATATATATATATATAACCAAACACTGATAAACCTATGATTAAAGATTGTGTAGATATATTTTTTGTGGAGGTAATTATGATATGTCAACAAGAGCCCAAAAGAAAAAAAATCTAATTAAGTCTATTATTAAGACAAAGAAAAAACAAAGAAGTGCGTTAACTTAAAATAAAATCATGAACACCGTACTATATATTTCAAATACCGATGAAACTCTCGATCTAGTTTTATTATTTATATGATCTTTAGCGATATCATCTCTTACGTTGCACGCATATAAAAATAAATCTTGTTCAGCAAGGCAATTTACTCGAGATTTTATGATAATTACCCATCTTATACGTTTTCATTAGTTATTAAATTGCAATTGGTCTCATTTTACAAGTCCATATTTGGTACAGATTGTGCAAAATTTACCTTACCTATTAAATCTACTCCAGTTTTGCAATTTTTCCAAACAAAACTTAATTGTGTTTTAACTATTGGACATTAAATTGTTCTTTATTTTAATTACCGTATGATTTATGGTTTAAGTCTGGGAGGATCAAGTGCTTTATAATAAAAGTTGAAATTAAGAAATTGAAAACAAAAAACAACAAAGAGATATCCCCTTGCTCCCCGAAATAGAGCTCCAGGAGTTCACGGTATTCAGAGTAAAAAATATGCAACATTGGAGATAATGGTCTCTAACGAATCATTAAGTGTTGGCATAAAAAAAGTGTGAAAACGAATCGAAAAATCATATTCTAAGGTTCTGGAAATTAAAGAATTTGAGAGACACTCTAAAAAAGTTAAATAAAGGTTTAAAATAAATAATAAGTACAATGTAAATAATAAGTGTACTGCAAAACTAACATAGGCGCCGTTCGGTTTCTTCAAATTTAATTGTATTAATTTTATCTTTTGGCAATCCTTTTATGTTGATTGAATGCAACACTATATAATGTTCTTTAAACTGCACAGTAAGCTGACACTATTCTGTATTACTAAACACATAGAATGCTAAATGTTCAACGCTCCTGATAAACTAAATTGTATGTAAAATGTTTATTTTACTACAAATCATTCATTTACGCTCCGAACTGCTGACACAAAACCTTTAAACAACTTCAAAGAAATTTAAAGAAAATAATGAAAACATTTCAAATAAGTGCAAAGGTGTTTGTTATTTGAAACATAATATATTTACCAATAAATTCTATTACTACACAAAAAGCTCATTTTGGCGCCCCCAAACATGAGCGCCCTTCTGCTGTGCATCCTTGCAGGCCCGTTATCGCTGGTCCAGGCGAAAGATTAGTCAATCCGTATTAGAAAATAAAATGGGATATGTGTTTAGAATGTAGCGATGAAAACAAAAGTTTTTGCACTTTTTTTTTAAAGTAATACCAAACGATAGGAAAAATACGGTATTTATTTAGGGTTTCGCTTAGCAAGTCAGAATGATACGTAAAATCACCTTTGATCCAATTTAAAAGAATTCTTTTACTCTTTTAAAACCCTTAAGAAATAATAAATCTTAGGGTGGATAGGTTATCATAAAATTTTAAAGGTTGGTAAGCAAAACACAGAAATACCAGCTAAATAAGAATACGCTACATGAAAAGAAATAAGAGTGTAGCAAACCAAATAAAAAAACAAGATAGAAAACGTACCGGCTGTCTTGATAAAATCAATAAAAGCAGAAGACAAAACTAAGAAATTGTCATAAAATGATTAACTCTAAATTGGCAAAAGAGCTATTCTTAATAGAGCTAAACTAGCAAATAAGATATCCTTATATGAAATCCCATGAGATCAATTCTAGTCATAATGAAATATTTATAGGCAGATATGAATATAAGAAACTGAAATACATTCGGTGGTTGCGCTCGGTTGTGAAATCTTCAAAAGGATTAGCTAAAGAAAGAAGTATGTAATAAATTTTGAAAAACTTACTTTCTCACTTAATGTATAAAAATACTTATACAGAACATATTACTCATATGTAATCAATAAAAAGTCAACTAATTATTCTGATTATTAACATAGCATCGTTTTTCATCTTTTAAGGAATGATATCACTAAGAATGTTTCTTGTAAATACATACATTCCATGCTATACACGGCTAGTTAGTTGACTGAGGTTTTGAGATTTATGAACTAAATAATTTTCATCGATTATTAACTTTAAGAATGTCCTCGTTTTAAAGTCCATAATGAGAAAGAACTATGCAAAAGGTATTCATCATTGACTGGTAATTACACACTACAATTAAATATCATTAAAAAAATCTGTGACTAATAAAAAATAAACTCTCTTAGGAATGTAGTTTTAAGTAATTATTTTTACACATTGCTAGCAGATGATAAAAATAATATTGCATCGTAATGATTGTAAGTTTTTACTCCAGATAATTTAAAAGATAATTATAATAAAATGACACTAAACAGAATGTAATATCAAAACATTAAAGCATGAATAAGACCCTTATAAACGTTCATAGTCAAAAGCAGAGCTAAAATATCAGATACGAAAAGGCTAACTAAAAAAACAGACATGGTGTTTTTGTTGCAGCATAAAGATTGAGATACAATATTAAGTTTAAGTGTAGGGATCATATGGATAAGGTAAACCCAGAAAAAGAACAAAATTGGCAAAACATGAAAAACTGACAGGAAAAGGCTACAACAGAGATGTATCCCAAAAACTATGCATTATCAGTGAAAAAGCAGGATTGATAATATCAAACAGTTTTCTAATGCAATAGAAATAAAAAATAGGTTTCCTATATATTTTTCTTATTTTTTGATTTAATGGATGATCATATAAATACTTTATGTAGTTTCTCTCTACTATTAAACAGACATTTTTCCCATTGTGTTTTTTACGATTTATCGAAGACAGTTGACAATAATTAATTATCGACAGAAATTAAGTAAAAGTTGAAAAAATTATCGTTTTTAGGTGAAAATATAAAAAATCGAAAATATATTTTTTCGTTTCTAATGAACATAAACTAGAATAGAAATAAAATGGGTAATTACACACCAGAAAATCGGTTTATACGTCTCATGTGATGAAAGTAAACTAGAGGTTGAAAGACATTCTAGATTTTTTCAAATTGCTTAAGCAATTATGTGCAATACGTCGAATAACGTTAAAACTATTACTTAGTGGCGGTAGTGACTTAAACGTATCAGTTTTTGCAAAAAGGACAAAAAATTTTAAATTAATATTTTAACTTCACTTCTTTTAATAGCTGCAGTTTTTAAAGATTTAAAAAAGTAATGTCATTACTAGATATATATAAATAAACGTTTGATTATATGTATGGATTAAAGAGCTAGAAAAGCTCATCTCAGCAGCTACTTTATATAAAGTTGGTAAACATAAGACTTAATTTTTAAACATTTAAAGATAAACAATTATTAGAACACGTTAGCACGGATTTTACTATGAAATAATGAAATTATGAAAAAACGTGCTGGTATAGAAACCTGGTATGAGAAACTGTTTCTATAATTATGGACAATTTTTGTTGACGTTAAGACACTACGAGAAAATAAGACAGTATACGTCAATTAAATGACTAGAAATATTAAGACAAGAAATCTTGCAAATACAAAAATTTGTTAACCACTAAAATTATCCAATCGTATCGATCTATATGGTGTGACACTTAAAGAAAGATGGATGTAAATAATGAACATTGTTTAAATATTAGATGTAATTTGCATTTTTTTATTCGATTAGATTGCATAACTTGATTGACATTAAGTGAGGTATTTGTAACAGTATCGATAAAATTTTATAAATGTCACCGATATCGGTAAATTGTGGAATGAGTAAAAATTCATTCAAAACAAACGGCTATTGTTCGAATTAGATAACCCCCTATATATCTACGGTGAATGTAAAAAATTGATTGTTTATTTTTAGAGATTCTTCGGGTCTATAAATAAAGTATATTAAAAATATTTTGCTTTCTTATTAGACATATATAATATAATAAATATTATAAAAGGTTTTAAATAGAAGGTTAATTTTTTGTATTGATGAAAGGAAGGAACTCGTAAAGGGACGAAAAACTTGTAGAAGCATTAGAAATATGGCGTAGCTTAGGAGAGTTGCGTGTTTTATATTAAAAAGACTAAATAAAATAGCACAACTACAAGAAAAAAGAAATGTACATATAGGGAGAAGCAGATCTGAAGAATTTAAAAGTGACAACGATTTAAAATAGGAAGTTTGTTTATAGTAGATATAAAATATTAAACTATACAGTATATGGCAAAAAAAAATAATTAAAAATATAATAAAGAGAAAACATAAAACGAAATATTAAAAGTAAAATGCTAATAGCAAAATAGGCAAATATAAAGTTGACATGATCTATTATACATTAAATAAACAAAATTATATTGTGACCTGTTAAAAGAATCAAAAATAGAATGGGCTGTTTTTAAAACTAACAAGAAGTAGTTAAAATAAAGTTCTGAGATCTACAAAATAAAAACATAATTCTCTGAATAATACATTTACAAATTAACCATATCAATAGTTACAAAATACTAAAATCTTTTATTTGATGTTTTGACTTCCAGATCGGAAGACTCCAAACGGAACTTTATATCTCCAGTTCTGTTTTACTTGGTTTTAAGAAAACTAAAGCTGCATAACAATAGTCTCATGGTTAATCAAATTCAAGCAATTACCTATGAAGACCATCTGACAATAAGAACCTTATACGAGAAGAAAAACTTATGAGAAATTGCATGATTGGATGAAGAAACAAAAAAGAGAAAACCAGAGAAAGAGAACCTAGAAATAAATTAAGAGATACTCGGCAAGTGCACAAAAATTAAAATCTCCAACGATCTAATAAACCCACGATAAGATTTATAATGAAAACAACTACAATGAACAGAAAAAAAATCGAATCTTTTAAATACTAAAAATAAAAATCATGACTCGGACCAAATATAACTAGAAAGGGTTAAAGAAAAGTTAAAAGAAAAATAAACATAAAGCATTAAAAGGAGAAAACCAAGTAAAAGACATCAAAGAAAAATGATTAGAATAGAGAAAATATAATGAGATCACCGCCAGAAATAACTAAAATCGAATAAATTGGCAGAAGGAGGCCCACAAGGAGAAGTTCAAACTGCAGGAAAAGAAAAGTGTGGAATTAATTTACTACCGCAACTAAGACGACACAATCAAAACTGTAAAAAATAATGAGAAGAAGAATAATCCACCTCATGGTGGATTATTGGATAAAATGGATAAAAAAAACGCTACACAGTCTTCATAATATTAATGAATTACAAGATGTAAACGGAAGACATGTTCAAATAGATCTGCGTCGCTATTCTGATCTGGATCGAAAAGTCAAATAAAAGGTTTGAGAAATAGTTTTGAAAGGTAATAATCAACAATGAATATGAAGTCGCTAATGTTGTTGCTTCGCGTATGACTATCTTAACAAGTCAATACGACTAGTGAAGTTAAAAACACAAAATCAATGGAAATGAGAACGCTGATCATGCAGCAAAACTGGCCTGCTCCTTAGAAAATATGGAAAACATACAACTTCACCAAGACCTAAAGGCCAATATCAAGAACAACGTACTAAGCACTTGGCAAACACACTGGAATGTACAAAATACAAAACTACGCACAATTCAATCAACTGTTACCTCCACCACCATGCCACAAATGAGCAGAAAAGACAATATTATCATCAGAAGGCTCAGAATAGTTCACTCTTGTCTTACTCATGGATATCTGATGTCGTCTGAAAACCAACAGTCCAGCACATATTACTAGAATGCGTCCACTACAAACCTCAAAGAGACTACTACAACTTTCCAAATAATTTAAGTGATCTACTTGGTTCTACAAACATGTACAGTGCCATAATTCGTTTCCTACAAGACTGTCACCTTTACTACTTAGTGTAACTATATAAAGATGTTGTTAATGTATCTTAACTTGTACATAACAGATTGTATATGTATGTAAACATAAGTATATTGTAATAAACTTGTACCAGTGTCAATGGCCCATAGTTGCCGAGACACTTTAATTTAAAATAAAAAAAAAAAAAAAAAAAAACACAAAAATAATCATATTTCTTTTGCGTTGCGGATACAAAGTTGCTACAGTAACGAAAATTCCTTTGGTGATTAAGTGTGTTTAGTGACAGTGTGCAATTAAGGTGTACATAAAAAACAAAGTACAAACCAATTTGACACATTATAAGTATAATTTAATAAACGAAAACAAAGGAAAAGCGGCATTAAGAATCGGTAGATAAAACATATAATCAATAAGTAAAATAATCAACTAATACGTGAACTGAAAATATAAGAAATATACTTAATAAGTGCTACATAAACGAAGAAGAAAAGACAGGGCTCTGAAAATATTGGAGAATATTATCACTTCTTTGGTGTGCTACAAAGCAGGAAAAATTCATTAGTGACATATTTATTTGTTTTGTATATGGCCAATAGTATTCAAAATTATCTTAAAATAAGCAATAAAAGAATGGAAACAAAAATGTAGAATTAAGTCCTACTAAACGCGTTAAACAAATATATTGTCTATCGCCAACATTCTTCAAATTATTCTTAAAATAAGAATTGAAGGAATATTAATGTAGTCTAATGAGATGGCCACTTAATGAAACCCGTCTATATATCATTAACTTTGCAAACGATTCAGTATTTTAATGTCTTGGAATTTGCCTATCACCTATGAACACTTGGAAGTTCATATGAGAAGTTTGGACATTACGCTAAAGAAGAATACACGTTAATATGAAAAAGAGTGTGCACATATTCATTGGAGGACAAAAGAAATAATCAACTGAATAATGGACAAATAATAAAACACTACATGTACTATAATTAACAAAAATACTAGACTGAAATTGACTATGAAAGACTATTGAAAGATCAAAAATGAAAAAGTCACAATCATCAAAATAAAAGAAATTATTAGATTGGATAGATTAAAAAAATACTACGATACAAAACAGCAGATAGGTGTAAAAGTTGAAAACTATTAACTAAAGGATATCACATACCAGTTATTAGAAATTAATTAAATTAAACTATTAGATTATTATTAGAGATAATCTTGCCAACGACAATGCCAAGCTTTTAATAAGGCTCTGTATAGTTTCACAAAGATCTTTTCGTCCCATTTATAGACTATGAGAAAGCTTCCAACAAAGTTAAACATACAATCTCATGGACTGTCTAAAGCGAAAAAGACTCAACAAAAATGATATTAACATAGTGAGAACTCTCTATTGGAACGAACAGGAAATAGCAAGAATGTGCAACAGATAAGTGGAGGAGTGAGACAAGGCTGTGTATTTTCACCATTACTATTTAATGTATACTTCAAAGAGTTATTTACACAAGCTCTTGAAGGGATCAAGATAAATGGTGAAAATATAAATAACATTCGTTATACCGACGATACAGTCACTATTACTGAAAGTGAGAAAGACCTTGCAGAAGCTACTAAACACAATTTGTGATACTGAAGAACAGTTTGGTTTAAGAATAAATCTAAAGAGAACAAAGACCATGATTATCAGTAAGAGGGGTAAAGTCATAATAAGGATCCAGATAAAAATGAAGATATTAAACAAGTGGACAAATGAAGTACTTATGAGTCTGGATTACTGAAGATCTAAATCTGAAATCAGAAATTCGATCAAAAATAGAGCAATCAAGAGCAGCGCCTTTTTGAAGATAAGGAAATTTCTGAGTATCCAAAGACTCAATTTGTATTAATAAAATTTAAATATTTAGTATTAAAAGTAAAATGTTATATCCACTCTATTCTTCTTAATTCAACACAACCACCACAAATCTTTTCAGAGCAGCAGTTTGCAAAATACAGATTGCTATGATGGTCGATAACATTCGAAACGGATAGGCACTACAAGAAGAAGATTCTTCTTAGTGGCGCCGAAGCTTGGACTGTTAATTTGGACTTAATGAGAAAGCTAGAAGCTTTTGAGATGCGGATTTTTAGGAGAATTTTGAAAATACCATGGACCGATCATATTACGAACGAAATGGTTTTGCACATAATGGGAAGAGACAGTAAACTTTTGACCACCATTAGAAGAAGAAAGACTGCATATTTGGTGCACATATTTATAAATGATAAGTACGAGTTGTTGAAGCTGATTATGGAAAATAAAATCAAAGGAAAAGGGAGTCCTGGTAGAGGACAAATATCCTGGCTGAAAAACATTCGCGAGTGAACCGGGTTTAAATACATAGATACTTGTAAGAAAAGCAAAAATAAAATAGAGACGAATTAACAATGGTTATAACCAACTTTCATTAGTAGAGTCGGCACAAGAAGAAGATGATGGTGAAGATGATGGTGAAGATGAAGAAAAAATAAAAAATCTAAGGACGAGATGATACACAGGGAAAAGTCCATGAGAAGACATAAATAGAAACAATAAATTATATTAAATATAAGACATTTTATATGAAAAAGTTACAGATACAGTAAACAATATCTGTATTTACACTTTACAGGTATGCAGGTAATATTTTCTTACAATTTAATTGTCTTTAGACTTATAAATTGATTAGATAAGGAAAGTTGAAGACAAAATGTTGGGAAATATGAAGTAGTATATAGTAGAGAGGTTTTACTAAAGATTTTACTTAAGTACTTTAGGTATTTTCTCAAACAACAAAAAATAAAAGAATAGACCATGATGGAATTGATATTGTGTTAGGAGATGATATGTAATAATTCAACAGTAAAGGTTGTCAACAAATATTGTCCTAATAATTCATCAATTAACTTATTGCAACCATGAAACTTAAAAAAGATTTGCTCATTTTTTAACAATAATAAAAATTGTATAATTGGTAAGAATACCAAGAATAAATCGGACATTTCAGAAAGACAGAGGAGGGAGTAGGGGAAAACAGTTATTCCTAGAGTAACAAAATAAGCTAAAGACGATTAACTAAATGCTGTATTAATACAACATGTATATATTTATAATTATACCAAAAATAACAGCTTGAAACTTGAAATAGTAAATTCAATAAAAATATATTTAAATCAATATGAAATGATAAAATAATCATTAAATGTATAATTTTAAACTAAATTAAATTTAATATCGGAAAGCTAATACTAAAATTAACAATATTTTTCTTATATATTTTTATTTTTTAGATTATTTTTAAGATTTGGTTAACTATTAATTTTAAAGTTTTTCCAAAATCTAACGTACCTTCATTTTGATTTTTATCCTACACAAATTTGAAAATAAGCAAAAATGCACCACTAAACTGTAGTGAAAAACTAAATGTATAGATAATATGTAACTATCTCTAAGAGAAATAGAAGTGATCTGATTAGATTTGCTACCACGGGAGCTTTTATACTAAAATCTTCATTATAGTGGGTGCTCTTACACAAAATATTTCACTTTCATCCCAAAACCTTGCTATGAAACCATCACTTGAAAAAATATTTCACCCTACCAGATCATCTCGATCCATCTTGACCCCCCTAGAGAGGGTCAGGGGGGCAGCCCCCTTCTATTTCCATTTCGGCGCCTTCTTCACTCTGAAGATACGGTCTTGCCTTGAAATAGTTCAATTGTTATGTCAGATCAACTGTTTATGCTTTAAATTATTAGGATTCGGCTGAAAGTGATCTTCTTTAGGCCAGTCAAGAACAATGTCTGCAAGAATCATGTCGGGTGTGATAGCGTGCAGTTCGTTACACTTAATAGTAGTAAGATTGTAGTGTTTTGATATTCTCGTCAGGATGGCCAGTGCTCAATCATATTTACATTTTATTTTATTTTTGAATAATTCTACAATACAGCGTGGAAACAGAAATTTAACCATAAGGATTTTAACAATACTTTTGTTTAATTTTTTAAAATATAAAGATATTTTCCTTTTTAACAAATTTTACCCTATTTTATTTTTACTAATTCTCTCGTTTTTGTTTATCTTTCTATTCTTCGGCTACCCGTCTCCTTATGATAATTAATTGTAAATTAAATAACACTTTTTTTAATTTTGCCTACCATTTAATCTTGAAAATATTTTTGTATAATTTGTCATCGGAATGGTATTTAAGATTTGTGTTTATTATTGTATATCTTTCTTATATTTTCTCTTTGCAACTCTCTATGGGTTAATATTGTTCTGAAGTTTTTTTCTGGTGTCATGTTAATACAATTAACTGCTTTTCCTGGGAATAAGCCACAATTTTACATTAAAATAAGTTTATTGTGACGTTTCGATTTCCACTTCGAAAACCGTTCTCAAAATACAACGATTTCCGAAGTGGAAATCAAAACGTCAAAATAAGTTTATCTATTTAAAGTAAATATGTGGCTTATGCTCAGTAGAAATAGTAAATTCTATGGGTTAAATCTGAACATAAACCTAAATTTTTGTATGTTTTGTTTTGGTATATAATCAATTTTTAAGCTATTACTTATTATGCACATAATAGTATTTATTTAATTTTTTAATTTATTTCTATTCTATTTTACCAGATACAGTTATTTTTCTTTTCAATTCTGTGGTTGTAAATTTTAAATTTATTTTTTTTTTGTATTGTCGAATTTCCTCTGGGGTATAAAATGTTTACTTGCTATGTTGTATATTTGTATCATCAGTTTTAGTTCTTTATCTATTTTAGAATCTTAGTGGGATTTACATATATATTAAATAAAATATCTATTTTATTTTAATCCTGGTTCCTTTCTCAGCTTACATTTGGCATTTTATATTCGTATTATTGTAAAACCTACATAACCAATCCCATTTTATTACCTTCTCGAGTATCTATTTTCAGCGTTTCAAATGGCTATTTTTGTCATGTTTTCGTGTATTGTCTTCATTTTTTCGATGGATGCCATAAACAAAAATCTGTTTATTTAATGTTATTATACACAGCCCTTTTTTGATGTCTTTATTACTTTATCCATATACTTGACCTGTTTATATATTTTTTCGTTTATTTTCTATATATATCCTCCCATTTTTTTATTATTTGATCCTCCTATGTGTTCCGTATGAGCTCTCAGTTTACTGTAAGTTCAATTTTTTTTTAAATCTGTACTACGACTTTGTGACTACAGTGTTTGTGTCTTGTTGCTATTTACATTTTTTTTAACTATCATTTTATTTTTGGTTTGTTGTTTCTATTAACAAATATAATATCCTAAATATATATATATATATATATATATATATATATATATATATATATATAATATGGATATTTTGGGTTTTGTAGTCAAATATTGGCCTTTAAGTAAAACTCTTTAAGGTTTATTAAGCTTTCGAGTTTATTTAACTCCTTTTTAAAATATACTAAAAATGAAAACAAAATATACATTAGACAATGAAGTTGTCGTATCTTCAACAGGCTTACCCTTGTGAGGATGTTACTATAAAATTAGCAGAATTACTTAACATTTGACGACATTCTGCTAATTTTATATTAACATCCTCACAAGGGTAAGCCTGTTGAAGATATAACAACTTCATTGTCTAATGTAGATTTTGTTTTCATTTTTAGTATGTTTTGAGAAAGAGTTAAATAAACTCGAAAGTTTAACAAACCTTAAAGTGTTTTACTTAAAAGCCTATATGTGTAACACAAAACCCGAAATATCCATACCATGCAAAATGTAATTGTCATAACAATCCACTGCGGTATTGATCTCATATAAAATAATATTTATATTGGAACTTTTTTCTTAATCTTAATAGTCTGTAGCAATCTCTGTAATAATATAAGCAAATATATATTAGTTTGTTTTGGAATGCAGAGACTTTATAGACCAGAAAAATTTGCATTTAAAAAGCCTTTTCATGACATTCTTTGATACAGGTATCTAACAATGCTTTTGATAAATTTCTTAATAACAATATGTAATAAACAAAATATGTAAAAGATTGAACGTCACTTTTTACTTATAAAGAATATATATATATATATATATATATATAACAATGTTACATAGCTATTTGATTTTAAATACTAAAAGTGAAGACTGGTAAATTAAAGTGACACAATTTTACTAAAAAAGCATAAAATAATATCCTTTAAAATGGGAGTTTGTATACTTATTTTTGTGAATTTGTTGTTTTATTATTGAATAGGTACATGAAAAATTATTGAAAATCATTAATACCTTTTCTAAATATGCATAAAAAACTTTAATTTCGTTCAATAATAGGGACAATATGACATATATTCAGCCATAAAAATTTCAAGAAATTTCGCCCAACTATTATATATTTATATATATTAACTATACAATATATTACCGTTATCTATAACGTTAATATATGTTTAGTTCAGGTGGGATCTGTTTTGAATTGGACATTTTCCATGAGTCTATTTTTTGCTGGAATCACTTTAGGATGTACCTTGTATTAATAATCACGATATGCGCCAGTGGCAAACCTTGTGCTTAATTTTTTATTTAAGTAAATCTGAAAAAAAATCGAAAATTTTTGTCTATAGCTCAAGAGATATTACTCTTACAAAATAAAATTTATAGAAGGTAAAAGTTGCGTTTTTAAATTTTTCATATTTGATTCAGCCTTCATTTTTCGCCTAGAAAAACTTTATAATACTCCTGAAATGCCTTTTTGCATAATAATTTTGCAATCCAGGTCTGCAGAAAAAATGGTAAATTTGCTCAAAATAAGCACTTGAATATATATATATATATATATATATATATATATATATATATATATATATATATATATCATGAAATCCATTATTATATGGTTTTTATATTTTTATTACCGTTATTGCCATCTTTTATATTAATTAAGTTCTATAAAGGAGGTATGAAAAGTTTGTAAATTATAAATTACGTTTAAAATATGTTACAATTACGATAAAAATTGTTAAGGAAAATTTTATGAATTTAGTATAGGTACTCAATTAGATTTTAACATTTTTCAACATTCTGAGTAGAATTTAAAATTTAAAAGTTTAATTTAAAATTCTTTCATTTATTTCAAAACCAAAATAAGTCAAATCGATTCAGTCGTTCTCGATTTATTATAAAAAAAAGTTATAAAAGCATAAAATGACGTTCGCTAAACGTGATATTTTATATGTAGTTATAAAATATTATAAAATGACGTTTAACAAACGGATCAAATGAAATAAAACTGTAGAGGTGAAGTGGTATAGAACATTTTAAATTTACAATTAAATAAAGTATGGGTCATTCATCAAGATATAAAATATCCTATCTCCTAAGTTGGACCAACACATACAGTTTTACAAAATTTTATTGTAATCGATTTAGAGGTTTTTGAATATTAGCTTGGACAATTTAAATTTTTCCAAGTGCTTTTTAAAACTTCTGGCGTTTTTTGTAATAAAAAAAATTTGCTATTTAAAATACTTATTCTGGTCAGAATAATTTTGAACATTTGTAAGTTTTTTGCAGACCCTCGATTGCAAAACTATTATGTAATTAAACTAAAATTTAGCACAAATTGCAGTCGTATTAGAGTTTTTTTAGGCGGAATATGAAGGTTGTAAGTTATGTCTAAGGGATCGAAAAAATTCGAAGGAAATTATTTTTTCCCAATTATTGCTATTATTTAAGCAATAAGCATTATGTTTTCAAATTCTAGGTAGATAAATATTTTGTAAAATTGAAAAACAAAATTTTTACCTTTTATAAGGTTTTTTGTACGAGCAATATGTCTTGAGTTATAGGCAAAAATATGGGCTCAAAAAGCAAAAATTTTCCGACAGATCCCGCTTGGGCTAGTTAACTGGTACTGAAAACAGTTACATGAAAACATTTCTACATGAATTCTGAAAGCACCAAATTAAAGAGAAAGGCTTATTCTATCAAATTAAATCAATTAATGATTAAAAAATTTATTTTAAATATTGTAAAATGGTTTTTCAAAATTACTGTGATTTTAAGCTTATAAACATTTAAAATAACTCAACCGCATCAACATAAATAGGTTGATTTTTTGACAATAAGTTAATTTTTTTATTCAAAATGTCATTTTTAAGCGAATTTTTTTAAAAATACAGTGTTCTACGACCTTTAAAATTAGGGCTAGCCCTTTTTTATTTCTTGATTTTACTATATTAGAAACTGAGTCCATAAATTCTAATTTATAAAAGTCGCAATATCTCCGGTTCTAATCAACAAAAAGTGATGTTTTTAATTTGGAATACACACCTCGTTCCATACATTATAAAAATTGAATTTTTTATTAAAGCGAGTAAATAATTTGTTTAAACAATTTAAATTAAATATTTATTTTGCAAAATTTTACTTTTTTCATATTATTAGTAGGAAAGGTTATAAAATAATAGGTAACTTAAGTAGTAATAGTGTAATAATACTTATGTATTATAATAATAAATATCTTTTAAAAATAAATTTTACAAAAAAAAAAATAATTTTTTATTTGAAAATCAAATCTATACCTATTAATTTTTATTGAATTTGTACATTATAAATAAAAATAGTAAAATAAGTTATGTAAATTGTAATATGTTAATAATATACACAGAGTACTTCCATAATTTTTATTTTAAATTATAATATTAATTTGTGTAAAATATATTTTTAATCTTTTTGAGAAAAAGTAATGGTAAAAATAATAAGCATATTTTACAAAAAATTAACACTAACACGTAAGAATAGATTTGATTTTCAAATTAAAAATTTATTTTTTTTTTAAATTTATTGTTAAAGATTTTATTTACTATAAACTATAATACATAAATATTAAGGTTGCTTATTATTTTATAACCTTTTTTACTAATAATAGTAAGAGAAAAGTAAAATTTTGCCAAATAAATATTTATTTTAAATAGTTCAAGCAAATTACTTGGTTAAATAAATAATTCACAAATTAACTATCAATTTTCATTGAATAGAACCGGAGACATTGCGACTTTTATAAATATAAATTTATGAATTTACTTTTTAAATTAATATAATCGCTTCGCTTTTAAACTTTCGATTTGAACCTTCGCTTTAAGGTATTTTGTTTTATTCAAATTAATTGTTGCCATATTTTTGATTTTAAGTAATTTTTATGCTGTGTTGGTATTATCATTTCATGATGCTTTTTCTCCAATTTATCAATCAATATTTAATATATATATATATATATATATATATATATATATATATATTAAATATATATATATATATATATATATATATTAAATATATATATATATATATATATATATATAAAAATATATATATATATATATATATATATATATATATATATATATATATATATATATATATATATATATATATATATATATATATATCAAAAATATTGTTTCTCGAGATAGTTTTCATTTTTCAAGAAAAAGAAATCATTAATAAAATGACAGATGCCAACAATTTAAGCAATTAAAAAAGTTTTTAACAATTGAAGATCTTCATGTAGATAACCTGGATGAGAATGCCTTAAAACACGTTTTTTTAACCCTGTTCAGGGTTCCTGTCCTAGGGTTCATTTTCATCATGGTTGGATGATGTGAGTAAAAGCTTATAAATCTATTGCTACACATTGGTTTTCTGAACCATCTGGTTTTCAACACATTATTTGTAGTTCTTAAAATTCTCATGTCAAGGAATGGTAGAATTTTTCACCTCTTCCTCAACTCTGAATTGTATATTTTAATTATTATTGTTAAAAATATTAACAGTTTCATTAATTTGGTCTCTGGAAGTGCCAAAACTAAATCATCCACATACCTTTTAATAAAAGGAATGAAAAAATGCAATTTTTGATACAATCATTAATAACATTATCCATTACATATTGAGCTACTTAGTATGGGTGATAGACTAGAGCCCATAGGGTTACCAAAGATTTGTCATTAAAAATAAAAATATAGTTAAAAAAATAGTTTCATTTTAATTCCTCCTAATGGACTAATAGTACAGCGATATTGAGTCAATAATTAGATCACCAAATGATAGTTAAAATTTTTTTATTATATCTAAATGTACAAATGTTATTTCCTTTTCTTATTAACTTTTCACATAAAGAAGTCAAAGATCATTTTTTAAATAAATGTTATGTGCAAACCAACCTTTTTCTTAAGAACCATCCTGAAGTTTATATTGTCAAAAGCCACAAAGGTAACGTAACTGTTGCAATGTGGAAAGAGGATTACCTACAAAAAACTGGAGAATTGTTAAATATTACTCAATATTACACTACACTTAGAAGGAGTTCTGTTTGTACATTGCAATAAAATGTCTGTGAGGCCAATAATTTTAATATTACAGAAGAATGTTTTTGTTTCACATTTTCATTTTCTTAGATTAATAATAAAGCTCTAAAATCAAAAGTATTGACAAAAGTTGATATAATGTCAGGTAATACATTTCAGATACGTTCTAAAAGGTCAAAAAATATTTTTAGTAATTTTTATTAAAGACTATTTTAAAAACTTTAATCAATAATTTATCTATTGCATAAAAACAAATATGCACTGACAACACCTCGATTGACCATGAGCTCTTCATTATCTCCTTATTTGCAGATATATTAATGTAAGAATTTGAAAAAAGCATTGTGAACAAACATGGCCAAAAACCCATATGTAGATGATGAGTTCTTCATATGGCCTCATGCACCAGAAAAACAAATTTTTGATGGACATTAACTTCAAAAAAGAATCAATTAAATTCACCATGGCAATGGCAGGGTAAGGCAACACCATGACAAACAAGAGGAACGTATTCTATTACTTAGGCGACAATACTGCTACGCAATATGAGGTTGGAATAGTGGAAATAAACGAATACGTTAAAAGCTTCCTACCAGTTGGGGCCTGAGTAATACTGATTAAACTATACAGACAACCGTTAACGTTAACCCCATGCAGATATACGCACCCATAATCCAGACCACAGAAGAGAAGTTAGAGGAATTAGAGGAGTTTTATGCTGATATTGGAGAGGCTCAGAATCCTAAACACCAAAGCTTATCCTGGATACGACATTAACTTCGACCATAATTCAGTTGTAGTCACAATTAAAATAAAACTAAAAAAAAATCGAAACAGCAGGACCAAAGACCAAATAACATGGACTAATCCAACGGATGAACAAATAGAACACTGTAGGGAAGATGTAGACGATCTGCTGAAGATAAGAAGACAAGAAGATGCACATGAAGCTACAAGAAAAATAAAAAAACGTATTGAGAACACATGGACAAGTCTCGAGAAATACGTATAGAAGAAGAAGCCAAAATGTGGACTAAAAATTCCGCAAAAAGAAAACTCGGGATAACTAAAAATATCTTAAAATTGGTGGAAGAAAGACGACAAAAAAACCGAAGATCACAAGGTATATGTAAGCCTCAACAGGAAAATTGAGAAAGGCATGAGTAGCAATGGAACAATGGCTGAACGAGAGATCCAAGAAAGTAAAATAGCTCCAGCAAGGTCACAAAAACCGAGAACTACTTAAAAAATAAAAAAAAAGTTGCAGGTCTCTAGAAGCCCAAATCGTCCCGAAGTGTCTCTATACTGGAAGACGATAATAATGAAATGGTAATAGATCCTGAAAACCAAAAACAAATTTAGGAAAGAGACACAATAAAAACAAATTTAGGAAAGACACATAATATTCAACTTCCAAGTCAACCAAAATTTTCCTTTAAAACGTTTTTTTTTTTGTTCTTTGTAAGATAACAAATTTTAACATACCGTAACTAACGCTATGTTTATAATACATTTTTAGATTTCTATAAGAATTTTTTATTAATTATTAAACATTCCAGCTATATTTATAAATAATTGGGATGTTTCTTAATAGTCTTTCAATTTTTTGCTAATAAGTACTGATTCTTAACCAAAAAAGTGTTATAATTTTTACGTAACATAATTAACGTCCACTTTCATTTTCTCGTGATATACTGTAATATGTAACACTTGATGATTTTTACCTTATTAGATATGTTAGTGTATACCAAATTTAATTACTGTAATGTAAGGCGGAGGAATATGGTCTGCCACTAAACAGACAAAAATCTAAACACGGGACCAAGGTAATATAGTAGAATTTGAGGTTATGGGACATATAAATATTCCAGATAGCAGATTACCATAGACATATAATACAAGACAGACTGACTGCTGCAATACATTCTCATTCAACAAGTGCGACAGAGAAAACTGACGCAAAGAAGTCCCTGCATCTCTGTCTAATGGGTCGGGTTTATTGACCACGTGACCTAATCATTAGTCACTTAGGTCATGTGGTCGATAAACCTGGCGAAACTTTTGCAAGACAGTTTCTTTTTAAACTGATATAGCATGCTATACAGGTTATCAATTTAAAAACTGCCGCCGTTAATATCTTCATTTTTGCAAATAATACGGAAAAGCGGAGGAATATTTTGTTTTCAAGAAGGAAAAATTCAGTAAATATTTTTAACCGTAGACAACGTTCTGTCAGTGGCATACATCAAGTGGCGATCATTTTAAAGCGCGTCTAATTTCTTCTACAACTGTAGCTTAATTGATTATTTTTTGTTCAGTAGATGCTAAAAAATTATGTTCGAGAGTTACAGAAGCAATTAGAACTTGCATGGACTGAGATTAGTGGTTGTAAGGTTAATATGTAAATAAAAATTATTTTATTAATGCCCCTTTTAATTAAAATAATTAGAGATTAGTTATCACTGTTCCAAACTTTGAATAACTGTAAAAAATTAGTATACACACCATCCGTTCGATTTTACTTTTATAACAATAATAACAAAAAAACAATAAAAAGTGTAAAACGTACTGACAATGTTACTGTAAGATGTATTGACAATAATAATGTCTGTTTTCGAGCCTTGTCTCCAACATTTTAGAAATAAATTTATTATACATTTTTTTATACATTTTTCTTTAATTTAACAAACTTGTCTCAATGGAAAGTTCTTTATTCGCTGGAATTTAGATCTTTTCATAGAGCTTAGACACTTAACTGTTTTTTGGGCCAAGAACGTAACGTTGCTCTGTTTTCAGTAACTTGGGTCTCGTATAATGGGACCAAAATACTGGGATTAGATATGCCATTTCACCAGGCTCGGTCCCAAAGATGGTATAGCACTCGTTTATCACCAGATCCATTCCACCGAGGGATTAGCTTTGTCATTCCACCAGGCTCGATCCCAAAACACGGTGTAATACTCGTCCATGTGTTAAACTAATAAGAGACCTGATATCATACCTACTATCAGCAATTTTTCATCCAGCAGTTATTCAATGAAGACAGCAGGGCAAGTTAAGTGTTTTGTTTGGACATTTTTTTCTTTTTTGTTATTAAAGTATTCAGCAAGTTTGTCAGGACTTACTGTAACGTAGGGGCAGGTAAATTTATTTAAATAAAATGTTTGTTTAAATTTTGTGTTATGCTTTGATCTTCCTTGTGATCGTTCTTGTTACCATTGTGTGTCTTAGGGATTAGCCGTATTACCTCTGGGAAGAGCTAGCCAGGGTAGACATCTCCATGATTGTCTTTGTGGTGGTGAAGAGGATATACTTTAACTAAAGTTGACCTCGTCATGATCCTAAGTCAATCCTGGATTTCAAAATTGTATAACCAACGTGGTTAAAACCTTACATATTGGCGCCCCACCCATAGATAATCTGAAGAAAAGAGATTCTAAATTGGAAATATAGGTTGAGACTGAATCTCTAACATATTGTCTTAAGCAATGAATTTCTTCTCATAAATTTCTTTGATAATTTGAAAGCAAGAACATTTTCTTTAAAGCTGAAACCAAAACTGACCAATTAGAAAAGGTACCCTTTAAAAAGTTAGTACGCCACCAGGTGAAAGCATTACCTTCAAAAAGATAATCTTTAGAGAGAAACGGGTCATTGCCAGTGCAGTTTCTTGAAATTTTGGGGGATTCTTTAAGTTCAAAGAAAGGGATCAAAGGTTGTTTTCTGGAGAATTTGGAAATCTCCCTTTATAAACTGACACAGTTTATTTAGTAATGAAAAACTCACCGGTAAAACGACCAACATTTAGATCGGAAAGATCTTGTTGCTGGTTATAAGCTGGATATAATATAGCTGAATGGTTGACGACGAAAAGGGCCTGTTCTTTTCGGAACGAGATATTTAAATATTTGAAGTTCCAAGGAGTCGGGATATTGAAAAGAAAATTAAATGATGTATGAACATTGAAATTTTGAGATACCAGTGGCATCGAAAAGTTAGTAGGCAAGACAGAAATTGAAAAGAATAATTTGAGCGCCAATTATATTAATTTTTAGGATAAAAACAAAATAATAAATAAAAATATATAGTCGTTATATTAATATAAATTATTTAAAACGTGAAAGACGGAGTAATCATTAAAAAATTATAGAAATGTAAAATAAAGAAGCTGCCACATTATATAGAACGTAACAACTTATGAAATGGAACGGCATACTTCTGTAATTCGTTTATAAATTTATCAGATATTCATTTTTATCGGCAGGAGTTTTGCACATTTTTCAGTAAGTAACGATTATGTTGGGTTAGGGGAATTATGTATTATAGCAAGTTTTACTAAAATCGCCACTTAAATTTAGATCTACTGATTTCTATAGAATTTTGATTAACTAACGAAATTAAAACTTTAGCAGTGGTCACATTGTAGTGCACACCATTGCAAAGGGCATCATAATTACGCAGTGAGAACCTCACATTTTAAAAATAGGATATAGAAACGTTACATAAGTATGCATTTTTATAATATATTTAGTTAATATTGTTCAAATGAAAAAAAAGTACAATAAAAATGAGTACGTGTACAAATCTTACAAGTAGTCGGCATCGTTTTCCAAGTTTTTTAGATGTTAGAAGTGTCGCTTCTTTCATTTTGCTTCTGTGTTTAAATTAATCTTAACGTTATCATATGAATCTGCAGTTTCATTCCAAAAAGTTGCCTTATTTTTTATCTAAGTATTTTAAAAATATTATTTTTGTTGTTAAAATGCACGGCAAATATAAAAAAATACTTTCATTCTTAATTATAATATTATTTTATAGTTACAGATTTTCATTGACCTGTTACTTCTGGCCAACACATGCCTATTTGTGATGATCCTAAAGGGCCAGATTACAGAATACAGTTTATCCTCTATCATCTCCTGATGGTAGTTTAATGAAGCGAATTTTAACAGGTATCGAATTTACAACAAAGCGATACTTTACCAAAGAAAATTATAAAAATAAATAAGTTTCAGAATGTATGTGTTTTATTTTTTATTGTATTCTCTTCACGGGCTTGGCATTTTTAAGGTAATGGAAATCAGATATATTATGATATCAGATATATCAATTATTCAAAAATTCAAAACGTAAGAGATCCTCCTGTAAGACTAAATTCCTTTCTGCATCGATTTGAATTTAAAGCTCGAAAGTTGTAAGATGATCAATATCTCTTCAAACATAGAAAGCTACAGTTCGCCTGTTAAGTTTTCTTTAATAAAACAGGGTTTGAGTATCACAGCTATAACTTCTATTTTAAGTGAAAATACAAAAAAAAATGTCCGAAAGAAAAAGAAAACGACTTTCAGGTTTTTAATATAGAAAAATAAGAGAGGCAAAAACTGAGGAGAAAAAAACTTAGCGGTGCACTGGAATCATTTTTGATGAAAAACGTACATGAAAATATAGAAGACTCGGATATAAGTTTAGGACCTTCAACTTCAAGCCAAGTCCAAACCATGGGAAAAAGTACCAAACAATTGAATATTCCTACTGACAGAGACGGATGATTTGACGACAATAATAGCGATAGTGCGAGTGCTGATGCTGAAACGTCTGAACCTGAAACCACCAACCAAGACAGAACAATTAATGTTCCAGTTAATCTGGATTGCAGTGTAGGAAGCTCCAGTATATATGTACTTGGTTTCAGATGATCCCGGAAAATGGCCTGCAAATATGAATCCAAGTGAAGTTCAATTTGTTGTTGAAAATTTTCCTCAGCAAATTACAAAAATTAACTTGTCCAGAGATACAAATAATAGGAAATTTTCAGAAACTTATTATTATCGCACATTACCTAATCAAGACCAAATTCATCTCCCGTGGTTACTTTACTCATTATCACTAAATAGTGTTTTTTGTGCACCTTGTAAACTGTTTTGTTGTGATGAAAGCAGCCGACAATTACTTAGTGGAATTAATGGGGTATGTGGCTGGCAACATTTAGCTATTATTTTAAAAAGACATGAATCAGGTGCAGCTCATATAAAATATTCTCAAAAACTGTTTAAACTATCTACAACATTAAAAAAAGGATTAATAGTTGACTCTGCTCATCAAAAATTATACGAAATGGAGAAAAACACATTGGGGCGCACGTAGAACAAATAACAATTGTAGTAAGATGTGTTTCTGCTTTCTGCAATGTTATCTATAGAACATGAAGTGTGTGCGACATTAGACATTAAATATGTTGTCAAAAAGTTTTCCGAGACGAAAGCCCAAAAGGTGCGTTTTTAGTTTTTTTATGTGTTTATGTTTCTACTCACGGTTTATTTTAATTAAATGGACGTTTAAATTAGGATATTAGGATATACATATTCTGGACGTTGGATCATGGTTAGTAAATTAGGATAATCGACGTTTAAATTAGGATATTAGGATGGGATATTAGGATATACATTAGGATAATATATGGACGTTAGATCATGGAGATTAGTCTAAATGTTCAAGTAAGTATTTATCTATTTACAAATTATTATTGTTATATTATGCATCTTCTGCACATTACTTTAAATAATAGTATGTATGTCTAAAGTGTTGGAAGTGGTCGGCAAATATTAAGTTGCACACGGGCGGCCAATGCCTTAGCGGCGACCTTGATTTTTAGTGTATAACAAACACCAAATTTCTGGGTATATGTATCGACTAGAATTTAGACTTTTAAATACAGGTTGGTAATATGTGGTAAGTTAACATCAGTTTGCTACTTTTTTGGAGTAATATAAGCATATTTAGATGTGACCTTAAAACGAACTCACTATTTTGGGATACTTATACAATTTGGGATAATTTTTTGGGGAAGAAGTACCAAACAAGTACTGGAGACTGCTTGGTTTGAATTTTAGAATTCAAATTTGAATTAAGAAAATTTAAAGAATTAGGTGCAACGACTCTACCAGGAACATATAAATATGAGTGCCTAGTATTTGTCTTCAAAAATAAAAATATATTTGATATAAATATCATAAACTATAACTTTAGTACACGAATTCACAGTATTAACTGTCTGTGTATAGACTTTCTATTACAGAGAGGTTTATGTATGCATGTATACAATTTTAAAATAAATTTCCAGACGTGATTAAGACGGAAAATAATTTTATCAAATTTAAGAAATCTGTAAGCTCTCATAACAAGTCTTAATTCATATTCGGTCGATAACTACTTTGTGAGCCAGTTAAATGCTTGAAGAAACAAAAAAGTTTTTGTTGTTTAATACAATTACTAAAGTAAAACCACAAATTGTAAAAACAGTATTTATTTTTTAACACATAGGACGCGTTTTGACATCTCCGTCATCATCAGCTACAAATTTAAGAGAAGTTAAATCTGAAATGCATAAGAATACACAACGTAAAAGGCTCTGTGTATTTTTGTTCCAATATACTGTATGCACTATACGGTATTTTACAATGTTACCTTTTGCCTCCTTTATCACATTTTCATTAGGTATATTTGTGGGAAGTGTCAAATAAATACATATATTTTCGCACTTTTTCAATGAGTAATTCATTTTTATCAAACTGACAGCGCGATAAATCTGTAAAAAATTTAATTAATAAAAAAAAACTTTATCGCCTGGCAAAGCGGTAAAGCCTTGCTCGCTGCGACAGATCGTCCTTTGAGTAAAGGGTGATGCAATACTGTGTAATTCTAGTAGATCGGCCGCCGGCCTCGGTCAGATATCGCTACCCGCAGCGACGGATCGCGTCCTGTGTGCTCGAGCCTTAAGAAAGAACTTATGCTACTTACAGAGTATAATTAAAAGAAATTGGCTAGGTTATCAACGTCATAGGGAATATCTCATTATTCATTATTAAAAAGAACTATTGACATGTGTCAGTATTGTCGTATTGTCGTAACTACTGTTAATTGGCATCGAAACTATTCGGCGATACAGTTAACTACATATTTTGGATATCAATATTAAGTTGGCAATTAATGATACAATATAAAACCATCTGCAAATGTTCCCTCAAAACGTAATATTTTAGCAAGACCGAACCTACTATGCCCACGATGGCGCCAGGGTGTGAGCTTATCCAGACATTGTTTTTCCAGCGATAAAAATTATAAAAATAGAAAATTATGACATATATAATGGCTAAAAAGATCTCGTGAATTAATTCCATTAGATTTTTTCTATAGAGGTTATTTAAAATTAAAAGTATATCTGACGCAACCAGATACAATTATCCAACTATGCCAAAGAAGTATCTCAGATTATTACTGAACAAGAGATAACGTAAAAAGTTAAAGAGGAAACAAAAAATAGTTTATATTACTGTCCACAAAGAAATATGGAAAAACTTGAATACCTTTTGCATAAGTTTTGGCTTCTAATTACTCTGCAATTTGTTTATGTTTCAGTATTTACTATTAGTTATTACTTGCCAGTGCAATTGAGTCTAGGTCTAACATAGTCATTGTATTAAAAGGTAATTCAATTGGTAAGCGATAATTACTTAGGAATGAACCTTCATAACACCGCCTTTAATTAAGCTCTAAACCGAAGCCTGCCTGCGAGAGTAATAGGCAGTCTTCAAGCCAACCGTTCGACAATTATCAATTATCAATCTTCATTTTACTCCACCGGTATAATTGTGTTAATCCTCTCAGTGATGATTAGTTCTGGTGTCATCATTTTTGAGTTCATCATAAAGATGCATTGCTCAAGTCAAGTTACAGTACTATTAGTGTAGCTATTCAATAAATAATTGGGCCTCCAAATATTGTTTGCTTTAAATCTCAGGACGATCATAAAGGATACCGCCGAAATATGTAATTCCAACGGAGGGAGATCTGTGATAGCCTTTAAAGGTGTCAGTAAAGAATCTGCTACTAGAATGCTACTAATTTAGGTTTGGAAAAAGGGTTCACAGAGAGGTTCTCTTTCAGACAACAATTATTTATGTAATGAAGGGGATATCGCATTTGAGCGCAACAAAACTGGGAAATTTTCTCCTGGTCACTATAACAATGTTGTCTGCGCAACCCTGAAGTCAGATTCCTTGGCTGCTAAGCCCATGAACGACTATATGCCACAATGTTGAAAACAATACACCCCCTTGAAAACACACCTTAATTGCCTTCAGCTTTATTGCACCTTTACATGTATCTGTTAATATTATTCTGTTTGAAGCATATGAATAATCCACTTGCATGTTGTGTTGTTGATTTTATTCCTCACCAGTGCACTATTTATTGACTATGACTAGGTATTAACATTGTTTTTCTTAATGTATTTATTCAAGATTTTTTGCATGATTTTCATGAATGAAGTAAGACTTATAGGCCTGTATGATTTTGTTAAGGTGCAAGCTGTTTTTCCTGGTTTAGGAATAAACGCCACCGTCGCTCTTCTCCAAGCTTTGGGAATGTATCCCAGAGCATGGCTAGCTCTAAATATTATGATCAGGGGATCCATAATTATTTCCAGTCCTTCTTGGAGTAACCTGGGAAATATGCCATCCGATCACGCAGCCTTGCATGGTTCAAAAGTTTTAATAGCCCATTTGACCTTGTGAGAACCAAAGATCACTTCAGAGGTCAGCCAGTCATTTCTCATTGGGCTAAACTGTGCTTGCTGATTACTTATTACCACTTGTCAGTTGGAAAGTGAACTTACCATTTGCAATTTAATTAACTTGGTTTCTTAATGTTCACTCTTTTGAAAGTTCTGATAACCCTTTCACTTTCAGGTATACTTTTAATGATTTCACAGAATTCTCTTCAATATATTATCTTAGCGGAAAAAATTGTCTTATTATAGGCTTTCAGTTTAGCGTTATATGTTTTCCAATTACCTAATTTCTTCGCCCTATTAATGAGCCGTCTTGTTTCTCTTCTAAGATCAGACAGCTCCTTATTAAACGAAGTTGCTTATCTAGGCGGGCGCCTTTCTTTTAACGGTCAGTTTTCCTTAAATATATACATATTGCGTATGTAATTTAATGTGGAAAATGTTTTATAAGAGATTGTTTATTTATATTCAATATTTAATCCTCAATAATTAAAACTTAATATTTTCTGCTACAGAATTTCCATATTAATCACCTAGTTCTTATGATTCATCCTGTATATTAGAATTGTGGCAATACTTGTACGCAGTATGAAGGTTAGGTTGGTTTTATTACTTCTGAATAAATTTCCCAATAATAATTTTACTATTTGGTTTCATTAAGTCCTCTTCTTTGAAGATCATCTTTAAAGATGTTAAGTCACGTTAAATAAAAACAATCATTTATTTATAATATTTCTTTCATATTAATGATAATAAAGTAATACTTGTAATAAGATATAAGCCTGGAAGCCATATGTTCATCAATGAAATAATTGAAACGTTAGTATTTGAATTAAAATAATGTAGTAACTTTAAATAGTCTGATATCATAAAATGAATAACATTTGATTTCATTTATCGTTAGCGTCTATCGATAGTAGTTGACTATGAATTTAAATATAAATATTTCATACAGGGTTATTTCTATATTACACCGATCCTTCTCAACCGATTTATCCCCTAAAGGTTAGTTGATGTCAAACTAAGACTTTCATAATGATCATTGTCCACCAAATTTGAAAAAATATTTAGTATTAAATTTTTAATCTACTGTATCTTAGCAATTATGTCTTTAAGGGTCCTTATTCGAAAATGCATTTAAGCGGGAACTCTTTGGGGTAGAGTGAATATGACAATACCTTGGACAATGTATTGTTAAATTTAAATTTGATGTTAGAATACGTTCATGCATCATAGTTAATGGAAGATATGCAGATACAAGGAAAATGTTGTCATTTTCCTGTCAACTCTCACCACAAGTTAGGTTATTTAAATAACCTAAGGACCAGGTTACGACCCTATCAATGCCGTAATACTAAACACTTACCTAAATAAACCACAGTTCTGTGGTCACTACAATATACAATACCATCTTCAGATTATGAAGACAGATTATGATGACATTATAGTAAGCCTTCTACGGAACCTTCTTCCTATCGGCCATTCAGTCTTCTACTATCACATCTAAATCACCTGAAGGACTACCGTTAAACAAAATACATGGAAACGTCCCCAAGATAAACTTAACAGATACAGAAGTTTCTTTCTCTAGGTATAGCAGTCAATCGGCGGAGGTTTTTCTATATGAGTTAAAAATTGCACTTAACTCATCATAGCATTACTTTACTGCCGGAATTTCACAAGGCAGCGTGCTTGGGCCTACCTAGAAAAATTACTGAAAAATCAATGTAAACAACAGGAAAAATTGACACAGCATTCACGAAAGAATTATAAAAGAATAAAAAAATCTAAATAATAAAAAAAATAATAAAAATAATAGAAAACTCTGATCTCAAATACTAAAAAGTCCACTTGAATC
The DNA here is from genome assembly GCF_040954645.1 of Diabrotica undecimpunctata. Lineage (NCBI taxonomy): Eukaryota > Metazoa > Arthropoda > Insecta > Coleoptera > Chrysomelidae > Diabrotica > Diabrotica undecimpunctata. The sequence continues at coordinate 123,495,751 of NC_092803.1, read as the reverse complement.
CAAAACTTACTTGTAAAAATTTAAATTAGAGCCAAAAGAACTCAGCTAATTGTGACAATACAACTCCGTGCAAAACAGTACAGCACGCAGGACATATTGGGTGGGAAATTTTTCATCCCCAACACTGCGTGTCGTAATGCCTAATTATTGGTAACGTCATAAGGGTATATAGGATCTTAGGTTTGTATAATGATAAACAAAAGGTACCTATTATTATGCAAGCTACAACCAAGTCAAAGTCAAACCAAACAGATCAACTAAGAACATGACATAAGAACTGCAGCTATCTTATTAACTGTAAAATGTTTGATTGAACATGATACACTTACATAAATGCACCCAAAAATACACACACCTAAACACAAAAGACAAATAATACACATATGTGTATATAATATATATATATATATATATATATATATATATATATATATATATATATATATGTATATATATGTATATATATAGATATATAAATATATATATATATATATATATATATATATATATATATATATATATATATATATATATATATATATATATATATATATATTGATACGATTAGGGTTTATAGAAAATAATTTATAAGTTATATACTACATAATATTAGATATTTGGTTGTTTTAAATAAGTTATATACTAGAGAATTTAATAAAAATTATTTATGTGAGGGTATTTTTAAGAAATTATCATATAATAATTGTAAAAAGTTGTATTTTAATGTTGTAAATATATTTAATGTTGTGAGCCATGTGCATAGGCAACCAAAAATACTCTCGAAGTGACAGATAGAAATTAAGAATTATAAGGAATATAAAGTGGGGTTATAATAATATATTGTTTGAAATGTGTATTTTATTAAATTAGAGTGTTAGTTACTAATTTGAATGTTTATTCTGATCTGAAAAGCCTAAATGTCAACAAAATTATCAATGGAACATTAACGAATTCTCCAGAGTGCAGAGTGTGACCATTGTTTACGGTCGAACATTCTGGAATAATGATTATGTCGGTGGATGGAACAGATATTTTTTCGAGAACATCTATATAGAAATAATGGAACAAATTGGAACATGATCTCTTGCCAGATGATTCTGGAATATCCAAAAAGATATAAATACCCGTGATTTGGATTCAAGATAGCAGTTTTTAGTCAGAAGTCAGGCCAGTTTATTATGAAAGTTAGTTGGAGATAGTCCAATTGTTTAATATAGTGAGTTAAATAAGATTAAAAATTATGCATATATTTAATGCACATTTATAATTATACACAAATAATTATTGAAGATTATAAAAGTATATTAGAAGAATATTGGATGGACATTGGAAGGAATTAAAATTATATTATGATTGGAGATTAGTATAAATCAACTTATAATAATTGGATATTGGTATATTGAAAAGAAGAATAAATATAAATGGTGTTTGCTGGTTTGTTTGGTGGTGTATAAATGCTGGTGAAGAAAACTATATCTTAAATTGGTAGAAGCTGATAATTGGAAAAAGTAATTTCACAAAAACAAGGATAACCGAAGTACGAAGACATTCAGTGGTGATTAGAATCTATATAGTGGAAAACAGTTCATTTAGGCATTCAGTGAAAGAAAGGTACAAAATTTTGTTAATATAATTTAGTTAGTGTCATAACAATTTCAATTTTGAAGATAGTTTGTTTAAATTTTAGATTGTCTATAGAATTTAATTAGTTTTATAAGAATATCAATTTAAAGATAGTTTATTTTAAATTTACATTGGCTAGGTTAGATATATATGTGTGTTTCATAATAGTTATAATAAAGATAATTTAAAAAAGTACTTACAAACTAATTCTTTGAGAACCGCGATAAAAACCCTATATATTATATTATTAAAAATACTCATTGCTCATCATTTAAACAAAAAACACATCATAACAATTTGGCACCCAACGCGGTGGCTCTCTATTTAAAAGAATTAGTTTGGAAAGATAAGTGCTCTCATATAATTAAATTAATTTTCATTAAAAAAAAAAAATTATAGATTTTAATTTTAATTATATTTGAACAAGTAAAGTCTCAAAATGTCTCAAGGAAAGAAAGGTACAAGAACCAAAGAGAATGAAGAAGATGTGGAAGTAGAAACACAACCTATACAAGAGGAGAGTTTAGTTCAAGTTCCACAAGATACTGCAGAAAGGAATCCAGAAAGAGAGACAGAGTCCAGAAGACATAAAAAAATTCAAAAAGAGAATTCAAAAGAAGTCAAAGAAGACATGAAAAAAATGGAACAGAAATTAGAAGAGAATTATAGAAAATTAGAAAAGAAAATAGAAGATAATAATAATAAAATTGTAAAACAAATAGAAAAACAAATGGATAAAAAACTTGAAGCTGCAGAGAAAAAAGTAGCAAATGAAATAAAAATTATACGGAAGGATTACAAGAAAAGGATAGAAAATGAGAGGACAGAAGTAAAGAGGATTATTCAAGATAATAAGATAGATATAGAACAGAAAATAGAGTTACAGAAATGTAACTTAGAAGTAAAAATTAACGAAGACAGGAGAAACACAGAAGAAAAATTAGATGATATACAACAAAATATCCAAATAAATAATAATCAAATAAGAAATGTGGAATAGAGAATAGATGATATTTTACAAATGAGAGACATAGGAAGACCTTACTTAAATTTAACAAATGAGACTGGGATTAAATTCTCTGGTAATATAAAAAATTTGCATCCTAGAGTATACATAAATAGTTTAAAACATAAATTAAGATTTGTGAATAATATTAATGATATTAAAGATTATATTAGAGTGACATTAAATGACAATGCAGCAACTTGGTTTGCTAGTATTGAGAATGATTTAGATAATTTTCAAACATTTGAAAATAAATTTTTAAATTATTATTGGGGTGAATTAGAGCAAGCCAAGTTTAGAGAAATTCTATATTTTGGAAAGTATAATCAAAATTTAAAATCAAATATGGTAGATTATGCATTGAAATTGATAACAGTTGCAAAATATTTAGAACCACCACTTAGAGAGGATGAAACAGTCTTAAATGTATCTAGACATTTTGATGCTGATGTTGTGCAAACCGTAACTGTACAAAATATTCAAACAATAGATAGTTTTATTAATTTTATTCAAAGAATACAAAGAGGCAATATGACAAGTAACAATAACAACAGAAAAAACAATAATAACTTTCAATATAATAAAAATGATAATCAACAATATAGACAATCATATAATAATAATACTAGGTATGGTGATAGTTTACAAAATTTTAATAATAATAACAGTAATATAAATAGACAGAACTTTAATAATAATACTAGTTATAATAGACAAAATTTTAATAATAATACTAATTATAATAGACAACATTTTAATAACAGTACTAATAATAATAGACAAGATTTTAACAATAGAAAAAATACAGAGCGACCTAACTATAACAGACAGGTAAATTGTGTTCGAAGGAATAGAAGCTGCGAAGACAGGGAACGAAGTAGTACAAGGCAGGAAAATGTGAGTAGAAGTCATAGTAGGGAAAGACATAGGACATCAGATCCAAGTGGTCAGATACAATCTGACAATTCTAATAATCAAAATTTTGTGCAGTAAACTTTCTGAATTACAAGTTAGGCCATTGCTATTATGAAAAACCTTCTGAATTTATTTCTTTAGATGAAGAGAAAATTATTGAATCTATTAATTTAATTTATATAAATGCGTTGGCCAAAAATAAAATGATTAAGATTATGATAGATACTGGTTCAGAAAGTACTTTAGTCTCGGAGAATTTTATTTTTAATACATTAAAACTATCAGATATAATAAAGATTCCAAAAATTAAAATTATTGGTGCAAATAATAAGAAGTTGGGTGAAATTGATAAACTAGCCAATTTTAAAATTAATATTCTTAATAAAGAAATTAATATGCAAGGATTTATTGTCAAGGATTTATGTGTTGATATATTAATGGGAAATGATGAATTGGAAAAGAAGAAAGTAAAGATCGATTTTGAAGAAAAAATGGTAACTTTGGAAGGGCAAATAATTAAATTTATGCAGAAAGATGAGGTGGAAGAAGGAATAAGAGTTGATAGGATATTATTAAAAGAAAATAATGATGTTTATGAAGAAGAAATGTATTTTGATGATAGGGAAATGTCCCAAAAGAATGTAAAGAATAATTATTGTAGTGAATATTTAAGGAATGGAAATTTTAAGCAGATGGATGCCTACGAGGCGGAGTGCGTAAAATTGGAAGCAAGGAATAATGAGTACATAATGAAGAATAATTTTATTTGTAAAGAAGAAGATATGATAAAAGTTTTAAATTGCCCTGAAGAATATAAATCAATAGTCATTTCCATATTGCAGCAACACAAAGGACTTGTCAATAAAGAAAATAGAATTGCACAAAATTATATCCATAGTATAAAAGTTAAAGAAGAAAAAGATTTTAAAACAAAATCATACCCAATACCATATAAATACAGAGAAGAAGTAAACAAAACAATTAATAATATGTTAGAAGATGGAATCATTGAGAAGGCAGACACACGTTTTATTAACCCCATAGTAGTAGTACGAAAAAGATCAGGTGAAATCAGGTTATGTTTGGATGCAAGGAATATTAACAAGATTACTGAAAAGCAATTTGAAGCACCAATGAGTATAGATGGAATATTAGGAAGAATTACAGGAATGTCATTTTTCACTAAAATCGATTTACAGCATAGTTTCTGGTTAATACCTCTAGAAAGAAAAAGTAGACAGTATACAGGATTTCAGATAGATGGAGTAGTATATCAATTCAAAGTAGTACCATTTGGACTTCAATCATCTTGCAGTGCTCTATGTAGATGTCTTCATGATATTTTGGATCAATATGAACATTTTGTAATTCACTACATTGATGATATATTAATTTTTTCTAAAACGGCTGAAGATCATGAGAAACACCTAAAAACTATAATAAATAGATTAGACAAAGTTGGACTAAAAATAAATCAAGAAAAATGTACATTTTTTCAAAAAGAAGTCATATATCTAGGTTATAAACTTAACACTAAGGGAATCGAAATGGATCCAGAACGGACACAAGTCATTCAGGAATATAAAACACCACACAATTTAAGAACTTTAAGAGGATTTATTGGAATAATTAATTATTATAAAAGGATGATACCAGATCTAAGTATAAAAGAAATTCCATTACTTGAACTACTGAGAAAAGGTGTAAAATGGAGATGGGATCAGAGAAGAGAACTAGCATTCCAAGAAATTAAAAACATTTTTCTGTCAAATTTGAAAATATACTATCCTGACTACACACAGCCTTTCATATTAAGAACAGATGCATCAATAGAGAGATTATCAGGGGTATTATTACAAATACATGATGGGGTCGAATACCCAATACAATTCATTTCAAGAATTACAAAGCCACATGAAAAGGGTTACTCAGTTTCAGAATTAGAACTAGCAAGTATAATACACTGTGTCACAAAATTAAGATTTTATTTGTTGGGCAATGAATTTACAATAGAAACAGATCACCAAGCTTTAACATCTATATTAAATAACAAATATGGAAACAGTAGAATACATCGGTGGAGTCTAATACTTAGTGAATACTGCTTTGCAATCAAATACATTTCTGGAAAATCCAATATAGTGGCAGATGCTTTATCAAGGTTAGAAAATACATCACAAAAAGGGCAGCGAACAATAAAAATTGGATTAAATCAATTAGTAGAAAGTACTGGATTATATTCTAAAGAAGAAATTATAAGAGATCAGATCAATTTGAGTGAAAAACAAAAAGTCCTTAGGAAAGATGGAGTATATTATAAAATAATAAATGGCATAGAAGTATATGTAATAACTAGAACTTTAGCAAAGAAAATATTGAAAAATTTACATAACAATTATATGCATATTGGTTCAAGAAAGCTATGGATGCTATTTAGGGACAATTATTTTGCAAAGAATGACATAAGTATAGCAAAAGAAATTACTACCCAATGCCCAATATGTCAACTAAACAAAGAAAAGAATTTCAAAAACCAGAACACATATAAATCTAATGTTGTATATGAAAAACTAAATACAGTTTCCATGGATTTTATTTCAAATTTAGTTCTCAGTCCAACAGGAAAAAAGCATATACTAGTGATAGTTGATTTATATACAAAATTTATTAAACTATATCCCTGCTCTAGAACAAATGTTAAAACATTAAAATTATATATTAAATAATTTTTCGAAGAAATAGGACCATTTAGAAATTGCATAATAGATAATGCTACATATTTTAACAACCAAAAATTTCGGACATTTTGTGAGAAAAAGGGAATCAACATTCATTTTACAAGTATCAGACATCCTCAGGCAAATCCTGCAGAAAGATATATTAAAGAAGTTATAAAATATTTAAGGATACTGTGCCAAAATCAACACGAAATTTGGCAGCAACATATACCACAAGTAGAGTATTTTTTAAATAATACACATAATTTGAATACAGAGGAAGTACCAGAATATTTAATGTTTGGCCATATAGGAAACAGAAAGTGGATTAGTGAATATAATCAGGATATGTTAGAACAAGTAATGCAGAAAGTGAATAACCGAATTAGGAGGAAAGCTGAAAAATATATCAGAAGACAAAATCGAAATATAAAAAAACCAATCACATTTCAAAAAGGAGACCTAGTGTTAATTCGTTCACTTAGAAAAAGTAATGTTAAAGAAAACCGTTGTAAGAAATTACAACCAATGTTTGAAGGTCCATATACAATTGAAAATCAGAATGGACTAAATAGTTATGTGTTAATAGATGCAGAGAACAGACTAAGAGGCATATTTCATATCAACGACATTTTTCAATATCATGAAGAGATTGAATAATGATTTCTATACCTTTAACACAAATATAATAACACTAATAACTTACTGATATATCCATTTTATTCAATAGACTTGATTTGTTAAATGGTAGATGGTAGATTTCATTATTTTGAATCAATTTGACATCATACTTGTTGAATTTTGTATATATGGAAATTAATTTGTACCCTAAAAATCATAATTTGGGGTTAGACACAAAATTGATACTATAATTGCTATAAAAATGTCTTTCTAATATAATAAAGTGAAAAAACTTACCAATTTATATTGATGAAAGTTATTTTGAATGGAAATAATTCCTAGATTTTGTCTATAAACAAACAGAACACCATATCGATTATATTTTTAATTAAGGTTATATTTTATTCTCTGATATCGCATCCATTGCCCCATTTGACATGACAGTTTGACCATAGAATAGCCGAACTGTGCTCCGTTGTTCTCTGCTTTCACATAGACAGCGAACAGGGATGTATTTAACACATTTTAAATAATAAAAAAAAAAATTGAATTATTAATTTATTAAATTTAATAAGGTATGAGAAAATTAATATTTAAAAAAAATAATAAGTAAATTATTTATTTTAAATATTATTTTGGGGTATTGATACGATTAGGGTTTATAGAAAATAATTTATAAGTTATATACTACATAATATTAGATATTTGGTTGTTTTAAATAAGTTATATACTAGAGAATTTAATAAAAATTATTTATGTGAGGGTATTTTTAAGAAATTATCATATAATAATTGTAAAAAGTTGTATTTTAATGTTGTAAATATATTTAATGTTGTGAGCCATGTGCATAGGCAACCAAAAATACTCTCGAAGTGACAGATAGAAATTAAGAATTATAAGGAATATAAAGTGGGGTTATAATAATATATTGTTTGAAATGTGTATTTTAATAAATTAGAGTGTTAGTTACTAATTTGAATGTTTATTCTGATCTGAAAAGCCTAAATGTCAACAAAATTATCAATGGAACATTAACGAATTCTCCAGAGTGCAGAGTGTGACCGTTGTTTACGGTCGAACATTCTGGAATAATGATTATGTCGGTGGATGGAACAGATATTTTTTCGAGAACATCTATATAGAAATAATGGAACAAATTGGAACATGATCTCTTGCCAGATGATTCTGGAATATCCAAAAAGATATAAATACCCGTGATTTGGATTCAAGATAGCAGTTTTTAGTCAGAAGTCAGGCCAGTTTATTATGAAAGTTAGTTGGAGATAGTCCAATTGTTTAATATAGTGAGTTAAATAAGATTAAAAATTATGCATATATTTAATGCACATTTATAATTATACACAAATAATTATTGAAGATTATAAAAGTATATTAGAAGAATATTGGATGGACATTGGAAGGAATTAAAATTATATTATGATTGGAGATTAGTATAAATCAACTTATAATAATTGGATATTGGTATATTGAAAAGAAGAATAAATATAAATGGTGTTTGCTGGTTTGTTTGGTGGTGTATAAATGCTGGTGAAGAAAACTATATCTTAAATTGGTAGAAGCTGATAATTGGAAAAAGTAATTTCACAAAAACAAGGATAACCGAAGTACGAAGACATTCAGTGGTGATTAGAATCTATATAGTGGAAAACAGTTCATTTAGGCATTCAGTGAAAGAAAGGTACAAACTTTTGTTAATATAATTTAGTTAGTGTCATAACAATTTCAATTTTGAAGATAGTTTGTTTAAATTTTAGATTGTCTATAGAATTTAATTAGTTTTATAAGAATATCAATTTAAAGATAGTTTATTTTAAATTTACATTGGCTAGGTTAGATATATATGTGTGTTTCATAATAGTTATAATAAAGATAATTTAAAAAAGTACTTACAAACTAATTCTTTGAGAACCGCGATAAAAACCCTATATATTATATTATTAAAAATACTCATTGCTCATCATTCAAACAAAAAACACATCATAACAATATATATATATATATATATATATATATATATATATATATATATATATATATATATATAATTATATATATATATATATATATATATATATGTATATATATATAAATAATATATCTTGTTGATTTAGCAAATCACCAGACAGCTGCAACACAACTGACTCAACATACAGGTGAAATTTGTGTTGCGACTAATGTGCTCCCCAATCCCGAGGTAATAGGTAATAGGATAGTACTCATGGAATGCACGGCAAAGGGGTAAAGTGTTGCATAGGCGATGCACTAGAGAGCTAGCGAACTCTGAAGAGGTCAGAAGGGGAAGTGAGTGAATCTTTTAAGTCGATAAGTAAAAATGAAATTTGAAATACGTATTTACTTAGTTTTCTTGGATGTAACATCCTATATTTTAGTATTGTGATAAAATCGTATTTTATGGTACTTTATTATTTCTTTGGCATTCCCTACACCTAATTGCTTTAATTTATAAGTTATTCGTGATTATTTGAGCCAAAAATTAATTACAACACCAACTAGGTCAAATTTTATTAAGTTGACCGTGAAAATATTCAATCAAAAATAATTTTTCGATAAAAAAATTCATATAATCTAGATTGAAGAATTGATTCTAGAATATTAATTGTTCTAGAACTTAGTAGATAAAACTCGAATTTACTATGCAGTTAGGAGTCTGTCCGAGGCATAATCCTGTTTCTATGAGATATATGGGTTTAAAGTCAGTAGGGTACTAGCCTCGTTATAGACCCCCTACTCTTTTATCCTGGCTTGTAATCAGCAACAGTTCTGTCGAGCTACTCGATCCACAAAACAAAACTGCAGACTGAGTCAATGGCAACAGTATTGAACAAGTAATGAAAATAAGATACTTTGGAATTACCCTGTCCAGCTATGGAGACCTGGACAAAGAAATGATAGATCAAGTAGAAGTATAAAAAGCAGGATGTCTTAACAACACTATATGGCGAAATTGACATATTAACACTGAGATGAAGTCAAGAAATTATAAAGCCAGCCTAAGACCAATAATGACATACGCTTCAGAAACAAGACCCAACACAGCTACAGCATAAAGGCTACTGGTACCGGCAGAGATAAGAGTACTGAGAAAAATTACAGGAAATATACTGAGAGATCGAAAGAGAAGTGAAGACATTAAAAGAAAACGTAAAGTACAATGTATAAACGAATGGACACTAAACAGAAACAAAGAATGGAAAAACCGAAATAACCACATAAGCAGGATGAGGGAGACGTGTATGGTCAAAATAGCAAGAGACAAATCAGCAATCGGTAGAAGAAGTATCCGACGACCGCGCAAAAGATGGATTGACAACCTTCCATAGAGGTAAAATACCTGGAATTATAAAAGTTATACTTATTCATTGTTTACCTTGTCTGTGGCAGCCGCTAAGGATCGACGGTTTTTATGAGCTCGGTCATAAAAAAATGGATGGAAGAATTTGTATTGAAAAATTTATTTAAAAATTCTTTTATAAAAGGTATATAATATTAAAACACCCTATCGGGATACATCGCAGAACGTTTTCGGAAATAATATTCCATAATCAGTGCTATGCTTAAAGTATAGCCACTTTAATTAAAGAAAACATGAAATTTCAAATGTTGACCAAAGTTAATACAAAAATGTGGTTAATACTTACTGGATGTACATGTTTTGAGCCACTAAATACTTGGGTAAAAACCCTTTAAATGTTGTTAAATTAAATTTGAATTACAATATTTGATTTTATATACTAGGATGTTAAAGTTACAATAATGTAATTCAAATTTAATTTAACAACATTTAAAGGGTTTTTACCCAAGTATTTAGTGGCTCAAAACATGTACATCCAGTAAGTATTAACCACATTTTTGTATTAACCTTGGTCAAAATTTAAAATTTCATGTTTTCTTTAATTAAAGTAGTTATAATTTTAGGATAATACTGATAATGGAATAGTTATTCCGAAAACGTTCTGTGATGTAGCCCGATAGGGTGTTTTAATAATATATACCTTTTATAAAGGAATTTTTAAATAAATTTTTTGTGATACATGGTATACAACTAACAACAGAAATTTGGTTTCCTTGTGAATTTGTATTAAATTTTGCTTATTAAAAATGTAATAAAGCGCAATAAAATCTTTGAAATGTTAACAAATGTCTATGGTAAACATGCTATAAAAAACAAGTGTGTACAAGTGGTATAAGCGTTTCCAAGATGATCGTGAAGATGTTGAACATGATAAACGCTCCGAACGAACTAGCACATCAAGAATCGATAAATACGTAAAAAAAAAACGGGTGTGACAGTCCAGCGGGACAAGTGAGAGTCAATCTGCACAATCATTACATAGGTAATACTATAGGTAAGAGAGAGCAGAAATAGAAAAAGAATTAGGTATAAAGGTATATGGTGCATCGTTTGCTATATATAAACATTTGACCTGTAATGGGAGTAAGTAAATAAAGAATTGAATCGATATTTTAATGAAAATATATTTTTCATGTATGTATAAAAGGAGTTGAATGCAAAAAATTGTTTTTACACATACTCTGCAGTAAAATTTATTGTTAATTTTGGTATTAATATAAAAATACAATACAATATATTGCCGCATAATTCATAATTATAATACAATACAAATTAAAATGCAATATTCATAAGTATTTAAAAATGACAATATACATAACTTACGCATATGTTTAATTTACCATGATAACAATATTAATAAAAAAATATTTTTTGGTGATATAACTGTCAAATACAATATTTAATTGTTGTTTGTTGTGTATATAAGTACACATTTGAACTTTCTTGAGATATTTACAAGTTTTAATTTATAATTTAACATGCCTAACGAGGCTTGTTACTCCCGTGCAAATTTCCGAATCACTCCCGTGCAAATTTCCAAAGTCGAACGCGCGTATAGAAGTATAACTTCAAAAACCAACAACTCGGATTATGTTGAAAATTTTCATTTTATTTTAAAATTTAGCATTTTTGCGTATATTACATATATTTAATAAAATTAACGTGGGGTTTTTAAATATTTCAAAAATAAAACAGGTAATTCATATTGGGATTCGAACTCACATACCCAGCGTATGAACCAAACACGTAAAATGTTTGTGAATTAGACATGACACAAACGTATTTCAAAATTGACAGTTCTCGGTCATACAGTGATTTATTGAGATTATTATTTTGAAATAAAAAAGACTAAAATAATTATGAAAATTTAATAAATAATACAAAACATATCACATAAATAATAATAATATATATATATATATATATATATATATATATATATATATATATATATATATATATATAGTAAACTCTTAAATATTGGGGAAATCTGCAAGAAATACTCTAATGTGTATCAATTGTTTCGCCGAACGTTTTCGCCAAAGAGAATTAATTTGGCTTCTTCAGGGCTGAAAGAGAATAAATTATAATTAGCTACCATATATTATCTATTAAAACATTATTGATCCGTAACTTAGAATTGTAGAGTTAGAATATTAAAAAACTTTGCTAGTAACATAGTGGTGTTTTTTGTTACTATGTGCAAAAAAAGTTTTTTATAAGGATTGAAATGTATTAATAATTTTTGCACATAGTAACAAAAAACACCACTATGTTACTAGCAAAGTTTTTTAATATTCTAACTCTACAATTCTAAGTTACGGTAAGATCAATAATGTTTTAATAGATAATATAATGGTAGCTAATTATAATTTATTCTCTTTCAGCCCTGAAGAAGCCAAATTAATTCTCTTTGGCGAAAACGTTCGGCGAAACAATTGATACACATTAGAGTATTTCTTGCAGATTTCCCCAATATTTAAGAGTTTACTATTTAACTAATCTGCAAAGATTAAATTTCTTTTCTATATATATATATATATATATATATATATATATATAATATATAATATTATATATATAATATTAAATATATATACAAAGAGAACATTTTTATTCTCGAGAGAGGAAGAGAGAGAAAATATATCTTCTGTCTCTCTCTTACTCATTATCTTACATATGTAATGATTGCACCGATTCACTCCCGTAAAAATTTCCAACGTGGAGCGCGCGTATAGAAGTATAACTTGTGACAGAAATGATTATGAACGACCGCCGAATGACAAAGAGAGAAGTTGTTAATTAAGTTGTCATATCAATTGGCTCATGCCATCAGATTTTTTCTAACGTTTTGGATATGAAAAGTGTGTCGGCAAAAATTGTTCCAAAATTGTTGAATTTTAAACAAAAACAGCGGCGAATGAAAGTTGTTTTGAAGTTACTAAATGATATAAACGACGACGCAGATTTACTCAAAAGAGTTGTAACAGGTGACAAAACATGGATTTATGGATATAGCGTTGAAACTAAGGTTTCGTCCCAGTTCAATCGGTCGAACGTGAAGGTTATGCTCACTATGTTCTTTGATTTTAATGGCATAGTGCACCATGAAGTTTTGCCACGAGGTCAAACGGTCAATAAAAAGTACTACCTATAAGTTCAACGCCATTTTGCGTGAAGCAATGCACAAAAGACCGGATTTATGAAAAAACAACTGATGGCTTTTGTATCACGATAATGCACATCACACTTCATTGTTCGTGAATTAATGACCAAAACATTTGACTTTTTTCTATTTCCAAAAATAAAGAAATCTTTAAAGGGCCGTCGCGTCGTTTCAGAAGCACAGATGATATTAAAAGTGCATCGCTGATATAACTACTGGCTATCCCAAAGACGAGTTTGAGAAGTGTCTTAAGGGTGGGAGAAGCGTATATATATATATATATATATATATATATATATATATATATATATATATATATATATATATATATATATATGAAGCAACGGGAAGTTATGAGACTTCTATTTGATGGCTTACTTTTACTTTTTCGTGTGTTCCACTCAGGTGCTCCACGTTCTGTATTTCCCACATTCACAAAGTGCGTCGCTGTCTGTCTTGATGCCCCATTTAATGAGGTTCTGTTTTACAGGGTCAACACCTGTGCGTACGCGATTCAGTGTCCGCCAGGTTCTCCAGTCCAGGTTCATTCCATTAGGTCGTTCTGGATGTAGGGGGAATAGTTCGGGTGGTTCGACGCTGACATTTCTCATAAACCTTTTCCTTGATTTAAATCGGCCGATTCCTGGCGGTTCGTCAAACCCGTATAATTGGTGCCTTTCATAGAAAGTTTACCTGAACTTTGTTGGGCGTATCTAGATCTATCCCAGACGAAACAAGCATATTCTCCTGTTGAGAAACATAAGGCCTCAGCTGTTGTCTTCAAGGCCTGGGGGTTTTTACACCCCACTTGCTCCCTACAAGTTTCCGGAGAAGGTTGTTTCTCGTAGAAACCTTTTGTTTTGTGCTCTGACAGTGGAATTTATACGTTAGTGACCGGTCTAGTACTACTCCAAGATATTTGGGCCTATCAGTATGTTTCAGGCGTTGTCCCTCCCAAGAAACATTCAGCTTTACATGCGCCAGTTGGTTGTTGAGATGGAATGTACATACTTGGGTTTTAGTAGGGTTTGGCTTTAATGAGTTTTGTTTGTAGTAAGTTGACATCATGTTTAAAGCCTCTTCCATTGTCGACTCTACTTGTGTGAGTGTTTTCCCCTTTACGGCTATACCAAGGTCATCAGCGTAGACAAAACTCTCAGTCTGAGGGTGCATTGGTTGGTCGTTGGTGTAGATGTTAAATAAGGACAGCGCCAGAACGCTTCCTTGAGGTAGGCCATTTTTTTGGGTTCTCCATCTGCTCTTCTTTCCATTTAGCAAAACGTAGAAACGTCTATTACACAACAGTGATCTAATGATATTTACCAGGTCGTAGTCAAGCATAGTGTTATAGATCCCAGGCTTCAAGGCTACTCCCACTATCTCTTTCTGCTCAAATCCCTGCTCTATGTATTCTGTTAGGATTTCGTCCACTCCAGGTGATTTTCCATTTTTCATACAGTCAATACCATTTTTGAGCTCTTCGATGGTAAATGGGTTTCGCAAGAGAGTTGTTTCCTGGTCTTGAGTTTTTATAATCTTTGGCGTTTTGCAACGATTGTTTGTTTTGCCATTCAGAAGCAGTTGGTGGGCTATCTGATTTGGCGTTATTGCACATAGCTCTTTCATCTCTGTGGGATCACCATTAAGTTTTTTGATCATATTCCAAGCCTGCTTACTACTGTGCGTCATATCCATTTTACTTAAAGTCTCGCTCCACCGTTGTTGTCTGGAGGCACTTAGTGTTTACTGCAGTCTCTCTCCTATCTCTGCCGTAACTTCGCTAAATGGGTCTTTACTATATTCTTCGGTGTACTTTGTCATAATGTCTTTTGCTTCATCGTTCAGACCAGATATGTAATGTTGTTGACATCCTCTGGGTATGTGTTTACATGAGATTAGTTTTACAAGTCTGATGAACGCGTCATAGTTTTTGGGGATCGGGACTATATTTTTCACTTTTGTTTCCAATTCATCAGCAAATTTTTCCCAGTTCGCTTTTTTGAAATTAAACCTTTATTTGAAAGCGATTTTGGGAGCTTTCATAGCGCTGTAAACGGTTATTCCCACGGGCCTATGTTGCGTCTTCGGTATAGGCTTATATACCTTCCTAACGCAACGGACCTCTAAAGACATGCTGATGAAGGTGAGATCAGGGTTGTAACCTTTCTTCCATATTTTGCTCTGGAACGAATAGGGCAGTTTTGGGTCTTGTAGAAGTGCCAGGTTGTTTTGTTTAGCCCACGATTCCACAAGATCTCCATTCTTATGAGTTGAAGCGTAGCCCCAATGGACATTATGACTATTAAAATCACCGAGAATGAATCTGGTTTTTTGAGAAGCGAAATTTTTTGGAGGGGAGAAAACAAAGTCTCTCTGGGGTGGTTTATACACAGATGTCACTGTGCAGGCTCCTATTTCGACGGTCAGAATTTCAATGTCGTTGTAGCATGTTTTTTCAGCTGATGTTACATTAATATCTCTTCTCACGAAGATGGCGCTTCCATGTTTTGCACTTGGATGTTCAATGATAAGCTGCATTCCCTCAACGCTAGGTCTATGTGCTGATATGTCACGGTGAGTCTCTTGTATACATAATATATCACACTTGTGGATTTTACACAGTTCAGACAAAATTTCCTGTTTGTTACAAGTAATACCCTCAATGTTTATGGTCATCATTGTCAGTGTAGGCTCTGAGAAGAGCCGTTGATTCTCGTTACTTTGTTCGGATCCAGTGGTGGAAGGATTGGCCGCCCGAAGGGCGTTTCCAGGGAGCGCCAGTGACATTTTGTTCTTATAATATCACTTGCGTTGAGGCTCCTTCCGTGCTCCCCTATTTGATTGCGAATGACATGAACTGCAAATTGAAACTTACGGAAAGCTGTTGGGCGATGTTAAGAATATATAAATTAGGAAGCCATTATTAAATGAAGCCATGACTATTCTAAATTCTAAGGCTCTTGGAGCTGCATATACGTATTATATAGATGATAATATGCTATAGAAGAATACAGTGTATTTAATATCGTTACAAGTTTTTACAATAAAAAGGTTAAAAGAGGTTATATTTGCTATCTATTTTGATTATATTATTATAACGCAAAGATATTTATAAATAGTAAATATTCCTTCTTTTATATCAAACATGTTATTTTAAAGAATTTTAAGCAATGTACTAAATGAATGTTAAGGTATTTGAACATCTGTGGTTTTAACCTTTTACCAGTTTTTGTTTCTTATATATTCCAAATAGGTACTTATCGCACATTGTAACGTTATTATATATTTTTCTCCTATTCGAGATATACTATTTCTCTGTAAATTGACCTAATCTGATTCCGAGCGATAGAAAAACTCGCCAGTAGCTATGATTTGGCTAAGTCGTGAATGGAATAAGCTTTTTTTCAAATATTACAAACATTTCATTGATATACAACCGACGACCGGCTACCTATTGACACAAAAAGACGTTCGGCACGTCCTCAAAATTAACGACAAGAGGCATTAATTAGGAAAACCAGTTGCACTTAGCAATACGATAAATTAAGATGACGATCAATTGTAGCGTAAATGGACGTGTTTAATTTTTAGTCGACACCAAAGAGTACACTCCTAGGAAATGTGGTTAAATATGGTCAGCGATTATACTAATTATATTAATTTTTAAGTATGGACAAAAAATTTTTAAAGGCTTATAAATTGAAACATCTACGTATTTATTTGTTGCAATGTCTTCATTTGGGAAGACAAGTTAATAATGCTTTGAATGGTCTTTTTAATCTAATATTGCAACAGAACAGATTTTTAATTGTCCTTATGTGATTTCTGCACTATATAAATAAGTATAGATGATTGCAAAATATAATATCAGAAAAAACCGCAAACAAATGGATAAATTGATTCTTAAATCAAATATTGTTTCGATATATTTAAGTCTATTAGTTCAATTAGGAAAAATATGTAATATTATAAATAAATAAAAATGACATATGTACAAAATGATACAGGTGGGAAATTTTGAATTTGGAGGATTTTAATACGAAACTTGCAGTTACACCACGTGGCCCTAACGGCACTCTATAATCTGTCAAATTTTGAATGCACCCTTTTCATCCGTCTTGGTGTCATGGCCGATAACGAGTATTCACACGTTATGAGTTTTTTCAAACTGGCTGAAGTTTTTGTTTAAATGGTAACTGTTTTGCTATTGTATTTATTTATGTAGGTAGCATTTGTTTCATTCCTCAAACACTAATCTTTAAATTAAATAACTAATTTGTTTAAAAAGAGCTCTTTTTATATTTATTTACAAATTTTATTGGTTTAAAACGCTCTACAATCAAAATGGCATAAGTATGTCATTTGTATGTCATATGTAACGGACAAAATGGCATAGATTGGTCATTTGGTCCAAAGCTTTTGTGTTATATGTAGGTATGTATTTTTTCATATATGAAAATGCCACGCGATTATAAACGAAAGACTAATAGGCAATCTTGGAGTATGGAATCAATGAAGAAAGCCGTCGAAGCAATTCGAGATACGACAATGGGCTAGTTATTGGCCTCAAAAAAAATTGGTGTTACTCAAGCAACTCTTCTTAGGTATGATTTAGGCACCTATAAAACTTTGTAGTTAAATTCAGTTTGGGAAAGCTTAAGGTATTGGAAAGCTACCTTTCTATCTGATATATAAAGGCAATTAGTTGAGAATATAAAATTCCTTTTAAATATAAATTTATTATATAAAAGCAAAAGGCAGGAAAATATTGGTTGCATGAATTTCTAAGACCTAATAACGATATATCTTTGCACAAACTAAAGTCACTTCAACAGCTCGCACTCAAGCTTTTAATCGGCAACAAGTTCAAAAGTTTTATATAATACTGATGAATATGGATTATCTATATCAAAACCGGAAAAGCTTTTAGCAGCCATGGGAAGGAAACAAGACGGAGTTAGTGCGGAGCGTAGAGCAAACATCACTGTTGTTTTTTGTGTTAATGCTGTTGGAACTTTCGATGATGATATTTCCTAGAAAAAATATGAAAAACTAACTAATAGAGAATACAATTTTTTTGAAATGAATAAAGCATTTCCAAATTTTTGTAAAAGCAAGCATTGACCAATAATTAATTCTAATTGTCGATGGACATGCAAGTCATAAAGGCATGGAAACTTTGGAATATGCAAAAGAAAATGATATTTATGTTATTTGTCCGCCTCCACATTGCACTCGTCGTAGGCAACCTTTTGAAGTCTCCTGTTTTGGGCCTTTGAAGACCTACTGTAACCAAGAAATTGCTAAATGGCTGAAGGCACATCCTGGATGTGTTATGTATCTTTAGATTGCCGGCTTGTTCAACGAAGTAAATGAGAAGGCAGCTACGGTATACAATACATGTCATGGATTTAAAAGCACTGGCATCTGGCCGATGAACCCTAATATATTTCCGAAATATATGTATGAGCCCGCTGAAACTACAAACATTACGCTGGAAGACAAAAAATAGCCTCCTCAGCCTTCAACAGTAATGAGCTCTGTCGAGTCTGTATAGGTTTTGATACAACCTTTACAACAATGTTGCCACAGATGATCAAGTTCCTGTAACAAATAGGTCTCAGGTCGCTGTGGCTGCTATGTTATTTCTCGTTCACCTATAATCCTATGATAAGATATTTGTCTTATAAGTCTTCGAAAGTCCTAGGGAAGATATTTGGACATATTAAAGAAAAAGGAGTATGCAAATCTAGGTATCACCATGAACTCTACCAACAGTTCAAAGAGGCACCGATCTCAGAATTCGTTAAACTTCAAAGACTTCGATAGGCTGGTCATGTAATCACGGAAAATGTGGAAGGACGAAGCGGCAGCAGAAGCGTAAAATTTTATAGACGTGAGAACCTGGAGAAGATCAACGCGGGACCAGCAAGGCCGGAGGCATAGTTTAAAGCAGGCCAAGCCTGCTCCAAACTATACCTCCTTTGGGCTGTAGCGCCATTGGAGAGAGAGAGAAAAAATGAGTATTTATTGTCATTTCATGGGGATAAAGGGGTAGAATGCGAATACATGAAGTTGATTCCAGTTTTCCAGTTTATTCCAACTAGCCTCTTCTACTCAAATCCGACTCTCACCTTCACGCTGGCCTCACCTGTTAACCGAGCAACCCAGCTGGAGATCCGATATCCAACCCGGGTGGAAAGTTGGGTCGGGAACTGACGAGACCGGGTGAAATGGCCCTCCGAAAAGGGGGTTCTGCGCAACCCGGTAAAACCCCATAGTTACGAAATCTAAAGTCAAAAATGCCGGACCGAAATCTCGACGACGATCTATGCAACGAAATAAGGACCTAAATAATGGAAATAATGATCTTAATGTATTTACTTGGAACGTTCGCACACTTAACGAACCTGCAAACATCTGCAAACTGTGTGACATATTAGCACAATACAATGCTGATATTAAGTCTTATTAATGTACATGCCCCAACAGAGGAAAAGGAAGACGAAGAAAAAGACAATTTCTACGATGAATTAGAAAGAACATATGAGACAACATAATTGTCCCAGAAATGACATTAAAATAGTAATCGGTGATCTGAACGCAAAAATCGGAAGAGAAGAAATATATCTACCACACATTGGTAAATATAGTCTCCATAATAATACTAATTCGAATGGACACCGAGCAGTCACCTTCGCAGCCTCAAAGAACATGATCGTAGGAAGCACATGTTTTCTACACAAAAAAATACATATGGGGACTTGAACCCCGCCTGATGGATTAACGAACAACCAAACTGATCATGTGATCTTAGATGCTAGACACTTCTCCAACTTTATGGATGTCCGCACCTATCGAGACGCCAATATTGATCCAGATCATTTTCTAGTTGGCACAAGAATTTGGGCTAGAATCTTAAATGCGAAGAAGGAGAGAAGTACCAAAACAAGGCGCCTTAATATTGAACTCCTCAAAAACCCGCAAACGGTAGAAAGGTTTCAAAACTATATCGAAACTAAACAATTAAACTCAAATATAACAATTAGTGAACAATGGGAAATGTGTAAAAATTATATTAAAGACGCAGCAAATATCATTCTAGGGCCGCAAAGACTACCACCATGCAATGAGTGGTTCGATGCTGACTGCGAGGACATTACAAGAAGAAAGAACAATGCATATAAACTGATGTAGCAAAGAAGAACCCGAGAAAAAGAACAAAAATATAAAGATCTCAGAAGAAAAGAGAGGTATCCATCGGAGAAAAAAAGCGAACTTATGAAAATAAAATATTGGAAGAACTTGAGGCATTAAAAAGGGAAAATCAAACAAGAAAATTCTATAAAAATCTAAATAAAGCAAGAAAAGAATTTAAACCAAGGATCGGACTATGTAAGGATAAGGAGGGACATATACTCAATACAAAAGAAAGAGTATTGAAAAGGTGGGTGAAACACTATAAAGAACTACTTACTCTCGAAGTAGAAGATCCAAATCAACCACCCCCAAAACCAAGCAACAATACACCATTGGAGCCTCCATCAATTCAAGAAGTACGGGATCCAATAAAACACCTAAAAAATAATAAATCTCCAGGAAGTGATGGTATACCCGCGGAACTTTTTAAATGTGGAGGTGCTACTCTGACTAATGATATATATATATATATATATATATATATATATATATATATATATATATATATATATATATATATATATATATATATATATAATCATACTGAGAGCCTGGAATGAGGAACAAATCCCGGAAGAGTGGTGTATTGGGATCGTGTGCCCGCTACATAAAAAGGGTGATCAATTGGAATGTAGAAACTATAGGGGAATAACCCTCCTTAATACAGCATACAAAATATTTTCGAGTATTTTATATGGTCGCCTGAGTGTATATTTAAAGGAGCTTCTTGGCGAATATCAAAGTGGTTTTAGGACTGGTCGATCAACAACAGACCAGATCTTTGTGCTAAGGCAAATACTGGAAAAAATCCAATGAATTCAATATCGATACATACCATCTTTTCGTATATTTTAAATCGGCCTATGATAGTGTCCTAAGAAATAAATTGTATGAAGCCATGGATGAATTCCACATCCCCTATAAACTGATAAGATTGGTTAAGGCTACAATGCGTAAAGTTGTTTGCAAAGTCGAAATACAGGGCGAACAATCACAGGCATTTTAAACGCATGTTGGGCTGCGACAGGGAGATGCGCTAGCGTGTCTCCTTTTCAACATAGCTCTGGAAAAGGCGGTCAGGGATACCCAAATCCCCAATGTATATATATATATATATATATATATATATATATATATATATATATATAAATATATATATACATATATATATATATATATATATATATATATATATATATATATATATATATATATATTTATATATATATGTATATATATATATGTATATATATATATGTATATATATATATACTTATATACATATATCTCCTTGGCAGTCAATCGTGGAGGAGAATGGCTACTGACCGTAACGGATGGAGAGGTTTGATGAGAGAAGCCAAGGCTCGAACTGGGCTGTAGCGCCATAGGATGGATGGAAGGCATAGATATACTTTCACCCATCCTTAGAAACTAATAAGGGTTCTTGTTTAGCTTAAAATAAAATAAATTCATAACATTTTGATTCAAAACATTATATTTATAGTTTCAATGAAAAAAAAAATACTACAACTACTCAAATTTCTTCGCAAGGGTTGGTTTTTATGAGAGTAAAAATTATGTGCTCAAAAATTAAAACAGTAAAGAAATCTAAATTTAATGTCACTGAATGTCCAAATTGCTTGAATTTACAATATGATTTTTTTCTAATAGGGGTCGTTTTCACCCATAAAATATAAAAAGCAACCAACGGCACACGTCCAATTTTGAAGTGGAAATATTTAATATATCAAAGATTGTTTTTTAGTATAATAACCTAATTATTTAGGAAAATAAAACAAATACATAGAATATTACCTCTCTGAAAAACTGAATTTACATTTTCTAAAATTAAATCTCTAAAAATAATCAGCCGGAAACTTCAAGAGTATCATTGTTTAAATGTTAAATCTTCACGCTACTACTATCCATCTAGTTTTGAAGATATACAGGATAGTTTACACATTAAAATTCAAATTGCTTTTTTGTTTTCGTGGTCGATATAAACATAAACAAAAGATAGTTGTCAAAGAAAAAGGAAATTACACATTCTCGAACCGTAGGTATCAATTCTCTCGATGAATAATTACCACTTTTTATGCAAGTGGATATTAAATAAGAAGATATTCGTAATAGTAGACAATTAAAATTTATATTGTTGAGACAATGGATACAATAGAGAGCAAAGGAATAAATCAATCATTAGGGTTTTGGTATGCTAAAGAGATTATTTTATTTTTTACATAATATGTATTGGTATAATATTGGTAATATTTTTTTCTTTTGCTAAGAGCAATTTCTAAGAAATATTGTTTTTATTTTATCATTGGCTGTCTCTGGTCTAATATAACGAACAACGTTTAACGTTTATACAGGGTGATTGTCTCGATGGCACATTAGACGTTATAAAAAAAAGAGTCAAAATAAAAATCTGAAAATTAGTTATAAGGGTTATAGCATTGATCTTTCGAATCATAATGATCTCGATTTTCGGTGAATTCTAGTTGTACTGGAAGCTGAAGTCAACTTCATTATTTTAAATGACGCGTTCTGTATGTTATTTTAAATTATATTCGGTTTGGAAAAGCTTGATAGCACAGCAAAATATAACGGTCTTTAAACAGCACTGTTCAAAGTACATTATAAATATCGATACTTTTTTGTTTCAGTTTTTTCAAATAAATTTCGAATACAATACAACAAAAAATTTAAAGAAATAAGCCTTAATGGTTTAAGCCAAAATCAGTGGCGGAGAACATGCATTTACTTAAGCATAGAAAAATAGAAAAATGTCGATAATCAAATACATATATTTATTACATATCTAAATAAATGTGCCGTTTTATTCGGATTAGATAGAATCATCATCGTCGTCACTATATTTCCCAAAGTAATTATAATTATTTTATTGTTTCTGTTACTATCATATCGAATTTCTAGAATTTGTCTTCCTCTGCTTTGAGGACCTCGGTTAAATGTGGTATTCTTTCTCGCGAAATATTCCTTCTTCCGAGCCCATTCACTTTAATAAGGTTAAATTCTCAATGACAATTTGGTAGTCGCAACACCGTAACTGCACGTTGTTTTGCTACTCTTTTTTCATGAAGCCAGTAAACTGCAAGCCAGTCGTACTGCCACCAGTTGGCTTTTTGTACATCTTTCATTTACTTATATGTAATATCTATTTCCAGTATTCTGGAACCTTGTACTAGTTTATACTGGTCTAGAGAAGGGGTACCATATGTTTTTGAAGTTACTCGGTAGTAATGACCCGCAGTCATGCAAGATATGGTTGACAGTTTCAGGTCCTCTGCTACATGCAGATTCTTTAACTTAAGTCTCCATGAAGTAAAGCACGACAATCTGATTTAGAATTAACAAATATTAGAATAAACATCTGTGATCTAACAATTATTAGCAATCTTTACTGGAATTAAACATCGTCTATCTGTACAGATGCAGGAAAATCCTATGATATCAAAATAAAACGGGAGGTCCGACAGGGATGTATACTATCACCCCTGCTATTCAATATATCAAGCATATAAGTAGCAGTAAAGAATGTTAAAGCCGGAATTCGAATTAACGGAGAATGTATCAATAACATTAGATACGCGGATGACACGGTTCTATTCGCTGACACTTATGAAGCCCTCCAGGAGTTAATGAATAAAATCACAGATGTAAGTCAGAGATATGTACTTTTAGTGAACATTACGAAAACAAAATGTATGATAATCTCTAAGAAGGAACAGCAAACTAAAAGAATCAGTGTGAATGGTAAACCAATAGAACTAGTAAAAACATACACCTACCTTGGTACGAACGTCGATGAAAATTGGGACCATTCCCTAGAAATCAATTGTAGGATAGAGAAAACAAGATCTGCATTTCAAAAAATTGCTAAGCTATTAAAATGCCATAATCTATCTATCAGTACCCATAAAAATCAGGTTACTACGATGTTATATCTTTCCTATACTGTCGTACGGAGTTATGTCGTGGACTCTCACAGACGCTACCTGTGAGAAAATTGAGACTTTCGAAATGTGGCTTTATCGTCGAATCTTGAAGATATTCTACACAGACCACGATTGTCAAAAACAGCCAAAATCGAATACCTCGAAAATTACTTAATTAATATAATGAAAATAATTCTACAAGGAAAAGAAAGAAAAACAATGACCAGGAAGGTGAAGGATTTCCTGGCTAAAAAATCTACGTACGTGGTTCAAAACAACCACCACAAATATTTTCAGAGCAGCATTGTGCAAAATACAGATTGCCATGATGGTCGCCAACATCCGAAACGGATAGGCACTAGAAAAAGAGATTTTTTTGTTTTAGGATCCTCCCCGATTGTGAACGATGCTTTTTGGCATTTACAACGGCCAGTTATGGATCAAAGTATTTTGGCGCTGATGCTTTTCTATTATTGCCGTATGTTTCCAGTGACTTGAAACCAATACCATTTATATGCTGCCAGTCTATCGACTTCCTCTAATAATTCCCACACTAGCCTAGAGTCCACCTTAAGCCTTATAAGAGTCTCCATGGCTGCTTGGCTATTTGTGTATATATTGATTCGCTTCAGTTCGCTTTAGTTCATTCGAAATGTTAATTTCTCTAGCACAGTGCATGGTTTCAAATGTTGCTCAGGTTTTTTTTTGCAGACTATGATATACACTTCTCGCCTCTCGAGAACGACTGGGCCGATTTGGCTAATTTTGATTTTAAATATTTCTAGAAGTCCAAAGAAGGTTTAAAGGGTAAGAAAATATGATAAAAGTGTAAGGAAAATAGTAAAAACAGCAATTTTAAATTCACTTACAAACAGATAAATATACTTCTTTGGATTGACGTCACTACAACCGTGGCTATTTTCACATATATTTGCTTTTTTTTTACATTTCAAGCAAATGACTGTAGTTCCAGGTTTTTAAATTTAGTAACTGTTTATCTTTTATTACTATTAAATCTTATAAATGATTAAGCAATCAATCAAATTAAAATATAATAAGTGACCAGTGCATATCTTATAGATTTAATTCATATTTAACATCGCATGTAATTTTGTTCTCTAGTTTGTAAGTGTCAATAAAACTCGAGAAAATATGACGAAATTGTAAGAAAAATAGTAAAACAATTTTATTTTCTCATACAAACAGTGTTTGGACCTGTCTAATAGGGTGCATCCATACCAAAACCAGATAGTATGGACTACACCCTACCAAAGGCTTTCCGACCAATTAGCCTTACATCCATTCTGTAGAAACCGATTAAAGGGCTATGCGAGAGGTACATAAGGGATGAAGTTCTGGTCCATAACCCACTTCACCCAAATCGGCATGCATATACTTCGGGAAGATCTACCGATTCTGCACTGCATCACGTAGTGGAAAGAATTGAAAGATCGCTGGATAATAAAGAATCCACTCTAGGTATATTCATAGACATTGAGGGAGCGTTTGAAAAAACCACATTCCCAACCATCACCCAACAGCTCAACGTCAAGAATGTTCCCCTGGCTGTAAGCGAATGGATATTCAGTATGCTCTCTAATAGAGCAATAAGCACAAATGTAGAAGACGTTTCTGTTAGAGGCATGGTTACGAGGGGGTGTCCATAGGGAGGGTTGCTATCACCACTTCTCTGGAACATAGTTCTAGATACCCTGGTTGACCAACTCAGCAGCAACGGTTTCTACACAATAGCCTATGCAGACGATATTGCTATCCTGCAAAGCTTTACAAGGAAAAGAAGAATCACTGGCTTAATACCCCCAAGGATTCTAAGCTACAGTCTAAATTTTTCTGACGAGGTGAAGTACCTTGAGGTACCTGACAATAATGCGACTGCGCTCAGCTGGCGCAAACCTTAATGTAGGAATAGGACAACTGAGAACTCGTTTCTGGTGGGGAGAGCTGAATGCGCTACCAGTGCTACAGGCAGGCTGCGACTCAATTGAACCAAAGTTTGTCTTTAACAAACCCTACAATATCGAAACAAGACAGTATAGGAAGACCAACGTGGCAAATGCCTATTGTATATACACCGATGGTTCCAACATGAAAGAAGGCTCAGGATGCGGGATACACTCCAGATCACTGAACCTAAGAATAAAGTGGGGTATGGGCAAAAATGCCAGCGTAGTTCAGACAGAACTGACTGGTATCTCCATAGTCGCAAAAGAGATAACCCAAAAAGGTATAGCAGGGAAAACTATAATGATCTGCACAGATAGCAGACAAGCGCTACTAACCTTGAATATACCACGTGTCACATCAGGGGTAGTAATGGAGTGTCACGAGTCACTAACTCAAGCTTCGGATGGTAATACCATCATCCTGAGGTGGGTTAAAGGACATAATAGGAATAAAGGCAACCGCATTGCTGACCAATTATCTAGGAAGATGGCAGGCCTAAGACTCTTAGGCCCTGGGGATATTTTTGGTTGGTCAACTACAACAATCGCGGAAATTGTCAAATGTCACTCCCATACGCAAACCGTAAAAAGATGGGAAGAAGGGCAAGGATGTAAACTTGCCACGCACTAAGTAACCTTGAAGAGTCAGCATCAAAGAAGTACTTGGGAATGACCAGGAAAAACCTACGTTTGAGAGTTGGCTTTTTAACTGGTCATTGTCAACTAAGCAAACACGTCCACACACTGGGGCTAGCAAACACACCTCTATGTAGGAAGTGTGAACGAGAAGACGAAACTGTAGAGAATGTTCTATGTGAATGCCCGGAGTTATCGTTAATACGAGAGTACGCGTTCGGCGAGTCCTGGCCCACACCTGCCCACATAATAGAGATGTCTCCTGGTGGCTTGTCCACCTTCCTAGAAATGGCAGGATGGACAATGAGCTAAGGGTGACAGCTCCCTGGGAGGATGCACAATGGGTCAATTGTGGCCTACGTGCTGTGAAACTTAACTCGCCCTCCCTACTCTACAGATACAGATATGGTGCATCCAGAAACGCATATAAATATTAAGCAAGGAAGATAGCTTAGACAATGGACTATTTAAAAAGCTCGTAGTATGCTCATTTAATTGTTTATCTATCATTTACTCTTTTAATTTATTCTTTTATTGTTTATCTATCATTTAATCTTTTATTTTATTTTTTTATTTTAGTTTACAATTCATAACGCCGTCTATTCGTAACGGCGGCAATCCGTAATATCGACAGTTCGGTAGTACAACTATTTGTAACGGTATAATTCGTAACGTCAAAATTGGATTATTTTGTTTAGTTTTGTTTACGTGGAAATCAATGTTTATTACAGTTGCAATTGAAATTATAATTTGTCAAAAACGAGCCAATATCAGATAAATATTTTTCACTCATTTCATATTTCGTGGAGAAATATATTTTAAAAAAAGGTGGTATATTAAGTAAGTAAGTATAATCTACATGTAGCAGAGAACATAAATAAAGTTTGTCCCTTTTGATGTTCCTTAAATTACCATATACCTAGATAAAGTAATAATGAAATACCTATGATTATACCTAATTAGTGAAATTTTAAGCCGATAACCATCTTCACAAATTCTCAACTTTCTAAGTAAACATTTTGTAAAGGGAAGTGTGTAATTACTTATTATTATAATAAGCCTTGTGATTGGTTATATCTGATAAGATATAACCAATCTTTACTTATTAGTCTTCAAAAATATAAATTGTGCAAATTGCTGATCTTATAACTAGTGTCAAGTTGTTTAAATAATCGCTATCCAGGATAAACAAATTAAATAACTTATAAGCTATTTGGTGCATCCGTTTGAAATTTAGCACTAACTCATTAAATGGCACAATTTTAATAGTTATATTATAATTATATCATTGTATAAAAAACAAAGTTATTAACATTTATAAATTATTGCAAAAATATGGATTTGAACCATTTTTCTCTAAAATGCACGAGAAATGTTTTTCCGCAAAAACTATTTTTTTTTTCACTTTTTACCGTTGTTAAATAAAAAAAAAGCAAAATTAGCAGTACGTCACCACATAATTATCATCAGCTGCATCTCATATATCTTTTAGCACCTTTAAATACCTGTATAGGATTTTTCAACTTTTTTACAGTTTTTTTTCAGTTTTTCAGTCAAAAACTGTGAAAAAAACACTTAAGGATCTTATACAGATATTTGAGGGTTTTAAAAGCGTTATAAAGAGTAGCAGATCCGTAAAGACGTACAGTTGGTTTTGCTTTGTTTTTTTTTAACTTAAAAAGTGAAAAAAATATTTATTGCCTATAAAATTGTTAAGATAATTGCAAAAAAACATTATTTTCGCAGTAATTTATAAATGTTAATTGCTTTGTTTTTTGTATAACGACTTGTAATGTACCTACTTGAAATTATGGCTATTAATGAGGTATTAAAGTGTGTTAAATGTCAAGTAGCTAGAGCAAATAGTTATTCAGTATAAGTTATTTAAATTGTTTATCCCGGACATCGATTATTTAAATAACTGCTCTTGCCCAAACAGTGACTCTGTAGGTATTTTGTAAATTGCAATCGATTCTTTGAAGCTTCAGTTCAGTTTGAAAAAGAGCTGACTTTTTAACTTATAAACATTTATAATAACTTTGATAGTGTTTATGCCACACGCTTATATGAAGGCTCAATCAAAAGCTGGTGAAAAAACATATATATATATATATATATATATATATATATATATATATATATATATATATATATTGTTATGATGTGTTGTTTGTAAATGATGAGCAATGAGTATTTTTAATAATATAGGGTTTTTATCGCGGTTCTCAAAGAATTAGTTTGTAAGTACTTTTTTAAATTATCTTTATTATAACTATTATGAAACACACATATATATCTAACCTAGCCAATGTAAATTTAAAATAAACTATCTTTAAATTGATATTCTTATAAAACTAATTAAATTCTATAGACAATGTAAAATTTAAACAAACTATCTTCAAAATTGAAATTGTTATGACGCTAACTAAATTATATTAACAAAATTTTGTACCTTTCTTTCACTGAATGCCTAAATGAACTATTTTCCACTATATAGATTCTAATCACCACTGAATTTCTTCGTACTTCGGTTATCCTTGTTTTTGTGAAATTACTTTTTCCAATTATCAGCTTCTACCAATTTAAGATATATTTTTCTTCACCAGCATTTATAAACCACCAAGCAAACCAGCAAAACAGCATTTATATTTATTCTTCTTTTCAATATACCAATATCCAATTATTATAAGTTGATTTATACTAATCTCCAATCATAATATAATTTTAATTTCTTCCAATATTCTTCTAATATACTTTTTTAATCTTCAATAATTATTTGTGTATAATTATAAATGTGCATAATTTTTAATCTTCATTTAACTCACTATATTAAACAATTGGACTATTTGTAACTGATTGACTGTCTTGAAAATTCTGAACAATTGACTTCACTAACTAAATGAGTCTATCTTCTACTAACTTTCATAATAAACTGGCCATCTTGAATCCAAATCACGGGTATTTATATCTTTTCGGATGTTCCAGAACCATCTGGTAAGAGATCATGTTCCATTTGTTTTATTACTTCTATATGGATGTTCTCGAAAAAAGTATATGTTCGTTCCACAGACATAACCATTATTTCGAGAATGTTCGACCGTAAACAATGGTCAAATTCTGCATTCTGGAGAACTCGTTAATTTTCTATTGATAATTTTTTTGACATTTAGGCTTTTCAGATCAGAATAAACACTTAAATCAGTAAATATCTAGAAATTAAACATTTTAAACTAACATTATTATTATAACCCCACTTTATATTCCTAATTATTTAAAATGTCACTTGGAGAGTAAGTATATCTGTCTGTCACTCACATATGTATAGTTGGTTGCCTAGTCACATGGCTCACTTAAATATATCTACCACATTATAATTACTAAAATACAACTTTTTACAATTATTATATGCTAATTTCTTAAAAATGCCCTCACATAAATAATTTTTGTTAAATTCTCTAGTATATAACTTCTTAAAATAACCAAATACTTTTTTATATCTAATATTATCTAGTATATAATTTATAAATTATTTTCTTTAAACACCAATCATCACAATATATATATATATATATATATATATATATATATATATATATATATATATATATATATATATATATATATATATTATATATATATATACATATATATATATATATATATATATATATATATATATATATATATATAGTATATAGCCGCCGGTATTTAGGCGACACACACCCTTCCGGTAGGGATCTATGGAGGAGTATCACCAAGCCGCAAGCCCTTATCACTTGCCGTACTGCTCCACCATAGGCCGATCAGATACCAGCATATTCTAGACTAAGCCGCAGATTCATTTAGAATTTTAGACTGCTGCGTTAGCCTTTTTGTTTTCTGTACACCGAGCTGGGGATTTGAACTGACATCTCTCGCAGTGAAGCGAAGGAGAAGCCAGCCGCCCAGCCCGCTTGGCTATCCGATCGACTTGAAAAAACATAATTTTCTTTATTTTTATAGTTTTTTTTTTTCAACAAAATAATTCATTTTATTATAATTGCCTTCTCTTTTCCATGGCGTTATTTTACGAATATCTATCATCTTTTATAGTGTATTTTTATGTATGAGAGAGTAATAAAACAATAAATTATGTATGGAAATCCCTAAACTGTTGATACGGGTGACTCAATGAAAAACAGATATTTGTCAACAAGTTTACAGAAGTATATAGGAAAACAATTTTAAATTGAGTATGACCACCAGGTATAAAGGTTGGAGCAGAATAGAATACAATAGTTGTGAGGCTTACTAATCCCTAAATAAGGTTGCCAGTTTCGGAGTGATGGAGGTTAACAGGCACTAATGAATTTGCAAGAAATGTAAGATGTTTATTTTATTGGTTATATATAACCAATAAAAGTTTAATAAGTACCTACCTATTTGCAAAATAAAGTTTAATTCTTTAGATAAAATAAAACGTTTTATTTTATCTATTTGCAAAATAAAGTTTAATTCTTTGCCTATTTGCAAAATAAAGTTTAATTCTTTAGATAAAATAAAACGTTTTATTTTATCTGAAATGAGTGCATTCCACGAAGTAAGTGTTTCAACAATCAAACATTTAATTCTTTAATTCCAGGAATCTACGACAGTAATTGACTAGATAATTACCTTCTAAACTTATTTCACAGAAAATGTGATAGTGGGTTTTTCCATTTTGTATATAGGAAGGTCCAAGTGGCGTATTCAAAATTCTTAACAGTTCACTAAAAGTAGGTACTTCAGTTGCAAGGTGCAGTTTATTGTGTATACTAGTGTTATGGAAAATTTGGAAGTGCCGTGTAAACGCCGAAAAATTGGTCCTCTAACAGTTAATGAAAAAACATTAATATTTAATTGTTTTAAATCATTTACAGAAAAACGTTTATGTGAAAGTGTTGATGAGACCGTTGAGTTAGTTAGCAGTACACTTGGTGTTGGGAAATCTACGATTTACAGAGTTATTAAAGAAGAGAAATGTGGTAGTTTTCAAATGCCACGTAATGCTCCAGGGAAACCAAAATTTCAAATAGAATATCATTTTAAAGAAGGACTTCGACGGAAAGTGCATGAATTCTTCTTTAGACAAGAATTTCCAAAATTGGATAAAGTTCTTGTCTCAGTTCGAGATGATAAGGATTACCCAGAAATGAGTCGAAGTACGTTATGGAAACTTTTAAAAGAAATAGGCTTTCGCTGGAAAAAGAATCCCAGAAAGTCTATTTTATTAGAAAGAAGCGATATTGTCATATGGAGAAGACATTTTCTAAGAACCATAAAGGAAATGAGAAACCAAAAAAGAAAAATATTTTATCTTGATGAAACATGGATCAACGAGGGTCATACACCAAATAAATTTTGGCAGGATGAAACTGTTACAAGTCAAAGGCACGCTTTTGTAAATAACTTATCTACTGGTTTAAACCCACCATCAGGAAAGGGACGCAGGCTGATAATAGTACACATTGGCAGTTCAGACGGTTTTGTTGAAGGTGGTGTATTAACTTTTGAATCAACTCGTACCGGTGACTACCATGAAGACATGAACGCTGATGTCTTTCAAGAATGGTTCGAAGAAATGATAGATCTTCTTCCTAAGAACTGTGTAATAGTAATGGATAATGCAAGTTATCACTCCAGACTTATAGAAGGACTGCCCACAACCAAGTGGTTAAAAAAAGACTTGCAGAATTGGCTGAGTTCAAAAAATATTACGTACCATCCCGGATCTATAAGAAAGGAACTTTATTCGTTGTGTGCCCTTCATAAAGAAAAATTTAAAAAATACGAAATTGATGAAATTGCCAAAAATCGTGGAATGACAGTACTTAGATCCCCACCATATCATTGTGAATTAAACCCGATTGAACT
This sequence comes from Diabrotica undecimpunctata, assembly GCF_040954645.1. Classification (NCBI taxonomy): domain Eukaryota; kingdom Metazoa; phylum Arthropoda; class Insecta; order Coleoptera; family Chrysomelidae; genus Diabrotica; species Diabrotica undecimpunctata. The sequence goes on along the minus strand of NC_092803.1, from coordinate 123,462,658 downwards.
GGTATGGGCACAGATAAAGAGTGAAGTTTCAAGAAAAAATACCACTTTTAAAATTCATGATGTTAAACAGTTGTTTTTGGAGGCCGTAAATAATGTAAAACCTGAAAACTGGGAAAAGGCAGTAAATCACACTATTAAAGAAGAGGAAAAAATGTGGAAGCTGGACAATATTACTGATAAAATGATCGAGCCAGTTATTATAAATCTTGTTTCTGAAAGTTCATCTTCTGACTCTGATTTGGATTTGTAACAAGTAGCTGTAAGTTTTATATTAATATTTTTATTCATCTATTTAACATACCTTAGACGGTTTTAAAAACTCTTTTTCTCTTTTGTAATTTTTAAAAATTAAAAAAAATGTTAATTTTTTAAAACCCTTTTTAATGTAGGCCAGTCAGTTCTAATATAGTGTGTGATAAAAGAGTTCACTTTTGTTTACATACACATAACACTTTATAACACTGAAATAATTCATTTATTTTTTACAATTATTCAAAGTAATTTTTCAATTAATCTTGAGCACGCCCATGGAGTGGTCGGAGCTACCAGTTAAAATTATGCTAATTACTCTCTCGTTCATAAAAATAAACTATAACAGGTTATAACTTTTTTATTTTTTTTTTTTTTTTCAGTATATACTATCTATAAAATGTATAATAAAATTCAGATCTTCATTTATAATCTGTTCAATACTAAGCTCTTAATATTAATAAATAATAGAAATATGATTTTTAGAAAAAAAAATGCTATCTTGTTTCTAATTGGTGGTAGAAAGTTTTGTTTTATTTTGGAAAGTGTGTTTTTTTACCAGCTTTTCATTGATTCTACTAACAAACGTGTGACATAAAAATGTCAAAATTATTATAATTGTTTTTAAGTTAAAAAGTCAGTTCTTTTTCAAACTGTTTTTTAAAAATAAATTTAATAAAATATTGCAGGTCAAGAATGCAAAAGATCAAGATGCGTGTCAGACCACTGGAATACAACAAATATAATGCTCATTCATAAGAAAGGTAGCAAAGAGGATATCAAAAACTACAGACCTATAAGTCTAATTCCAACAGTTTTTTAGTCCATTTACTGCAATCTCAGAGTTGAATTTAATGTTGGCATGCAGTTTTCTTTAGAATAGAAATCATTACCGAAAGGTTTGGAATTTAGTGTAACAGCCGCTACAGGCACGTCAGCAAAAAAGTAAAAATTACGTGAAAAATCTTAATTTGTTGTTAAACAAACACCCTGTATTTATGTAAAATACCATAAAATTTTTAAAGTGTAGCATATATTACATTTAACCAGATGGTATCTTCCCGAAGAGGACGTTTTATTACAAAAGTGGATAAACGACCGCGAAGATTTTCCAAAAGAGGTAAAGACGCGTTAAAAATATTAATCAGTTTCATTGTAGTTTCTCTTCTTGAGAAAATGATCTAGTTTTGAAATCATCGCTTTAATAAGAAGATAATCGTTGCAAGAGGTTTTATTTAAATGCATTAGAAAAATTTCTTAATAAATCTGCAGACAAAAAAAATATCCAAAACGAGGATTATTAATTAATAAACAATTTCTTCGTGTAGTTTTAGACCTTTTTTTATATACATTTATATTTTTATCTGGTTTTATTTGCTTCTCAAACTGTGTTTGCATATTATTTTTTTTATAATATCTCGTTACATATTCTTTGAAAGGGAAATAATGATCGTAATATTGGTGCAGATACATTATATTAATTTTGGTGTTTCGTTCATTTCCTTGTCATCCTTCACTGTAAGACTGGAAATTAATTCTTGATATTAGTGTTATAGTAGCAGCATTAGTTTAAAGAATTTGACAGTTTTTTAATCAAATTCAATTTTCTAAATAAAGAAACTATCTTGTTTTATCAATAGTTGATTTTATCAACTTTATTTATATTATAAATTAAATAGAAGTTTTTCTTTTCTGTAGGAATATGGAATAAATTCCGTCCGGACGTGGTGATTTACATGACTCAGATGAATTTATTGCCAATTTGGTTTAATCTAGATCTACCACTTATTTTACCCCACGCCAGTTTTTCTAAGAAACCATAAGTTATGGTTACCAGTTCAGTGTGATGAAATAAATCTATTGGTAATAGTTTTGTTTCAAACTCAGAAAAATGTTCTCTGAAAATTTCTTTCAGAGTCTCTTTACCATTTTGACTGTATTCACCTAATTCCTTTTGGAGTAATAAGGTGATTTATCTGAGGGTTCTTTAAGAGAACTTTATAAAGCCCTAATATTTCTGCAGTCTGTTCTATCTCATCGTAATGCCTTCTACACATATATCCTTTTACACTTTCCGGTTCCTTATTATATTCAATCGGAGCTTTGCCATATTCATCCAACACACCTGACCTTTTGGTGAATTTAAATTTTTGTCTGATTCTGTTCTTTAATTGTCAAGGTTCCTATTCCACTGGGGCACTTCTGTTGAAATTCCTCACTATCTTTAGACAATTGTTTTCAAACGCCTACGTGACAACCGCTTGAAATTGTTCGGTTCGGCAGCCATGTTCAGGCTCATTTGTCTGAACAAGAAACCTCATGTGGCATATGCTATTTTTAAATGTCTGTCGTTTAATCCCTGAAACAGGTCTTCATCAAGGGCAGTATTTTAATATGTCGTTTAAATTGGTATCAGGTGGCAGTCATGTATATCATATACACAGCAGACGTTCTAAGAACACCCGGAACACTAATCAGCCTTTATGCAGACGACACTGCAATCGCGACAACACATAAGACCCTGGATATGGCTGTAAGAAATCTACAAACGGCACTGGATACGATAGCAAAATGGAGTATCCGATAGAAAATAGCAATAAATCCAGAAAAGATCCAAGCGGTTATCTTCAAAAAGAGAAGAGATCAGCTATCAGTGCAAGACAGATCCATCGAGTGGTAAAACGAAGCTAAATACTGAACTGAGTTTATTAGTCTAACTTATTAACTTTATTTATTATAAAAATATTCTAACACTTAGTTTATTTAAAGTCTTTATTTGTACAATATAACTAATTTATTTCACACTATGATTATATAATTTATTTATATTTATTACAATACGCGCGTTACATTTCAAAACTCGACCCGATTATATTTTCAGACTGCCTCACACAATGAAAGTTCCGCTATATATATCAAACAGCCGTTGTTCAGGAATCCCTACGAAGCCCACGGATGTTGACCTGTGTTGACCCTTTTCGAATGAAAAGAAACTCAGACCGGTTTCTAGCGGGTCGGAGAATATACTAGAACAAAAGTGACAATAAGAAATTGTTTACAGGTTAAATGAGTCATATATTTATCGTAACAATACCTAGGAATCACAATGAACCAAGGTTTAACATTTACAGCACATGTTAAAGCGACAGTCCAGATAACAGGAATATGAACATGCTTAGATTGCCATCGTATCACCCAGATTCGAATGTTATCGAATTAGTATGAGCTGATTGCAAGACTTACTATAATACATATATTGGTAGAGATGGATATAGAGATGAACATGTTTTAAATATGTGGAAGGAAGCAACTCAAAAGTGTAACGTGTTGCCTGGGCAAAGTGTGTAGAACATACTAACAAATTGATTGAACAGTGGTTTATTCGAGAATAATATATGTGTAATATTAATATTGAACTTGTAATAATTAACATTGGAGATAACAGATCAGATTCTGAAGGTGATGAAATTGAAATATGAGAAACGAAAAATATACGTTCAAGATCTTGCAACAATATTATTTGAGCTAAATAATGTTAATTCTTTAAATAATTTTAATGTTTTATTTAATTAATAATTTTTAAATTGTTTATTCATTTATTAATCACTAATAATATTAAAAGAATTTATTAAGGTACTTCAAATGTAGCTCTAATTCTGCACCAAAATTTTAACCCTCTAACTGCTAAGAGGTCACTGAGGGCCCTTTCACTTATTATTTATTTAAGCCGCAGGTAAAAGTCAGGTAGTCGCAAACTGTTTTGAATCTCCCCCACTAGTTCGTCTAGAGACGTTTCAAATGCATTCTAAATGCATTAAACCTTATCGTTCCCTTTTTGTCTCAGTTTTGTGCGACAGGTCGAGGTGAACGCAGAACAATTATCTCTTATTTAATTTTTTTTTCGAAGTAAAATTATGATACTGCAAATAATCTGATTTTAGTGAAAAAAGGTTTCTGAGGGACACCTTGCCGGTTTATGTGAAGTTTCGTCTCACTTTGTTGTGATTGTTGTGTTATTGTGCTATTGTTTCGCAACGTTCCATCACTTATTTGTATATTTTGCTTCTGGAAATGGCAGGCAATAACAACTGGAGAAAGAAAAAGTTTAATTTGTCGGTAATGACCGAAGATGAAATCCAAGAATTTATGGAATCTGTTGAAACGGATTCGTCAGAAAATGATTATAGCAGTGATGATCCAGACATCGACTCAGATGAGATTGATCCAGATGACATGATTACAGAATGTATCCGTGAAATGCAAGTAGGTGAAACAAGCGACTACTTTATTCAAAACGTAAACATGTCGCTAAATATCAGTGACATAGAAGCACCTGCTGCAACATCAGCAATGACAACGGTGGTGCAAATCGAAGCTGACGAATGTGTCGAATCGTCGAATCTTTAGAAAAGGAGGAGGCTAGGCCATCTACATCTATGAAAGCAATTCCATCTACTTCAGCCGACAATGTCACATATGCTGCAAGTTTTAAGCCAACGAAACGACTCCGTTCGCCATTACCTATAATAGAAGATTCTGGTCCTTTGATCAACTCTTCTATTGGTGGTTTCACTGGAAGGGGTTATAATTATGTATTCATACTTTAGCAATAGTGTACTATTTTTATTCTCATTTCAGCTATTCAGGATTAAAAAATATTCAGAACAATTTACGAAGGTAACGTGGCGTAAGCGATCAATGCGCTTGCATGTAAACGAAGTAGCTTTCCCAGGAGATGCACGGTTGTCATCCATAATAAAAGAACTGAAAACACTAATACAACTCTTCAATTATTTCTTCACAAAAGAGATTATTGATTTGGTGGCCAATGAAACGAACGCTGCAGCTCGTCAAGAAAATATCAATACAAAATTATTCGCCACGAGTGGTGAGGAGATTTGGAAATTTATCGGAGTGTTGATGTACATGTCAATTTATCGATACCCTAATCTCGACACCTACTGGAGCAAAAACGCGTTCGCCTCCATCCAGATAACAATGCTTGTAAAAAAGTTTATGGAAATAAAGAAACACTTATCGTTTCAAGATGAAAGGCAGCGCATTCAAAAAGGTCAGCCAGGCTATGATCCACTGTTTCGCATCCGGAAATTGGATGATAAGCCCAACAATCGTTTCGATTTGATTCCAAAGACGGGTAGATTGTGAGTTGATGAGCAAATGTGTTCGATCAAACTCAAGCATCGTCTTTGTCAATTTATGCCAAATAAGCCGCACAAATGAGGCATCAAACTGTTTGTGCTTTGTAATTCTCAAGGTTAGACCGGTGCTCATATATGGGTGTGAGACGTGGACCCTGACCAAAGAAACTGAAAGAAAACTTAGATGTTTTGAGAGGAAAGAAGAATTTTTGGGCCTTATCACGACATTAATAGTAACCAATACCGAATGAGAACAAATGTTGAGGTCAATCAGATGTATAGAGCGAGCGATATAGTCCAAGAGATTAAATCCCAACGTCTAAGATGGGCTGGCCATGTCGATAGACTCCCTAATAACCGCCTTGCCAAGTTAATATGGGAGGAAGCCCCCACAGGAAGAAGACCCTTAGGACGTCCACGAATGCGATGGAGAGACAATATATGGTCAGATCTAAGAACAATGGGGCTGCCCACTGACCCAACTATTATGGACGACCGTTCAAGATGGAAGCAAGTTGTGCAGTCAGCCAAAACCCACCCCGGGTTGTAGTGCTACGAGAAGAAGAAGAAGAAGGTTACGCATATTTTGAAATTTACAACGGTGCAGGCGACAATATAATTCTTCCGATCTTGGAAGCACATCAAATGTTTTGTACGTTTGTCACAGACCATACCCAGCTTTTCTCATCATATCCTTTACTTCGACAATTTCTATACGTCTTTACCTTTGTTAGTTTATTTACGTGCAAGAGGAATCTATAGCCTTGGTACAATACGGACAAATAGACTTCCAAACTGTAAGCTTCCGCTGGATAAGGACATTAAAGATGAAGAAAGGGGATTTTTTTTGGATCTGCGTACGGTGTTGATTTCAGTACAATTTCATTGAAAATACCAAGAACGTGCGGCTGGCATCGACTTACGTTGGCATTGAGTCGTTTTTGAGACCAAATTCAAATCAACATATTGCATAAGTACCACGATATGATCGAAAGAAAAAGAAATACATCGAAGTCAACTGTCCGCAGATCATTCGCGAATACAACAGACATATGGGAGGAGTCGATCTGATGGATGGATTGATGGATCGCTACCATATTAGAGCGAAGACACGTAGTGCAATGATTCGAATTTTCTACCACTTGATCGATATGGCTGCAACAAACGCTTATATTTTTTACCGTCGCATACATGCTGAACAATATAATGATTCGAGCAATATCTCAGCGGAACATGAAAAGTTGTTGCAGCTACCAGAATTCAGAGAACAAATTGCTGCTGTTCTCATTATATTTAGTGAAAAACGTGTACTTGGCCGACCTTCAACATCAAAATCACAATCGAGCTCACCGCAACCAACTACTTCTGGCATTGGAAAAAAAGCAAAACATCCTATTGATGACATTCGCTTCGACGCTATTGATCACTTTCCACTTTGGCTCAACAAAGAGAGTGGTAAAAAAAATGTAAATTTTGCGAAATGTCGAAAACTCAACGTGTGTGTAGCAAATGTGATCTTCATTTATGTTGTTCCAATGCCAAAACCTGTTTTTATAATTATCACTATAAAATAGTGTACACACATTCTTTTACGTTTGATTTTAAGTTTATTTTAATAAAATCCATTCAAATGAATAAAACGCTATTTTTGGCTTAAACCAGCAAGGTTCCCGTGAAGACCCCTTTACCTGTTTTTACCTGGAAGCCAAACAAAAATTGATAATTACATTTTAATAGCTTTTCTAGGTTTCTTAATACATTATTAAACTTGAAAAAAATTTCCAACTAAATAGAATAATTTTTAGAATCTGGCCAGTTAGAGGGTTAAAGCAAAACTAACATTTTACATTGTATTTATTTGATAACGTCAAATTTTGTAATATAATCCGTGGTCGGATCAGTAGCCACTTTCTGTCACTTGCTGTTTCGTGGAGTAGATTACCGACTTATTTCGTATGTTTTAAATGATTACCTACTGGTAAAGAACCATGGACTCAACTGTCAGTGGTTTTCTAGTTTTGTTGGATATAATTCGGATTTAATTCGTAAAGCTTCCTGAAGTTTTAGAGGTGTATTAGAGTGATGAAATAGCAAACAACTAATTTGAAAATACGAAAGAGTATTACAAACGGCAGTAAACTTTTTTTAGGCATCTAAAGAATATTCATTATAATTATAAGATTATGTATTAACCGATGAATTATCCGTATAATAAATGTTACGATCTCCAGAAATTTTATATGGTATACATATTATATGATACGTCTATTATATTTAGTTATTGCTTATTGTGTGACAAATCACAAACATAACAAAGCCCGTTTCGAATATGGACTATAATTTTATATTTCCATTAATGTGAAGGTAACATTCTTCTGATTGTAATGAATGATATATATTAAACAAAGAAAAATAAACGTTCTTTAGATATGAAATATTCAGTCGTAAACAGGTTAATGTCTTTAAATATCAAAGCATCAAATTATACTTTAAGTGACAGTAATTTTATTGGCGGAAAAATAATTTTACAGCACAAGATATTAATAAATTTATGAGAGCAATGTCGTAACTGGACATTTTGTAAATCTTAAGCTATTCAAATGTTAGTGCAATTGTGGATGGTTTCCACGTGAGATATATAAGAAAAGAATATTTATATATACTCGTATATATATATATATATATATATATATATATATATATATATATATATATATATATATATATATATATATATATATATATATATATAAAGATCTTTTGAACTGCTTATGTAAAGAAAAGATCTTGAAATGAAAGTAGACGATTGCATTTCTTTAGGAATGGGGAACTACAAATCAAGCATTCGATTGTCGCATGGAATTAATTACCAATTAAAGGTTATTCCTAATATCGTCCAATAGCTTCCAGTATGCTTGGATTTATCCGGTAATTTATGTCGCTCATTAATGAATTTGGAGTTTTAGCATTTGTTTTTGAAAACAACCTTGAATTTGGAAGTGGATTGCATTTAGTTAATTTGATGTTCGAGAATATTTTGAAAAGTGGGACAATTTAGTCTGTCAAATTTTGTATGTAAGAAATTTTTTTACATAATATAACTAGTTGTGGATTGCTTTTCAAAGTTACATCATAAAAAAGAGTTTAATGAAGAAAATCAGCCGAAGCAAGACAAGGGCATCTAAGGGCATGGTAAGGTAGAAGTATTGCCATTGTAGTATTATATTTAGAGTATTGCTTTACAACGTTAGCGTGGGTCAGTATCAAGTGTTTACGCTTACTAGTCGTGATTATAATCAAAAGTTAATTAATAGATAATAAAGTAATATAGTGAGTAATATAGTGAATTAAAATACATTTTATTATAAGATCATTTAGTAGTAACACAATATATCCCCCTATCGTTATATTCAAATGTTGTGAATGTTCTCTAGGTCTAGGTTCTAAAAATTAACATTGTTAATAACACTAGAGCCATATTCTATAATCTATAAGTTAAAATAACTTAATTAACGTTATTTTATCTTATAGTTGTGCAATCTTTTATATTTACTATTCCTCAAGGTAAAGATTATTATTAAGACACCTTTCTTTTGTTTATAATAGTGATTCGAGTTGTAAAAATAATATTCAGTTCGCATTGCGTTTTTGTTTAGGTCTTTTGTTCGGTTTTCGTTCTATCAAAATATCTAAAAATGCATTATGTTTGTTTTCTCTATTTCCATGATGAACTGAATACGGTTAAGGGAATTTATCAAATTAAAGAAATTTATAAGTTTACCTTTCCCATTGCTCCAGATGACCAAAGTGTCATCAACACAATGGCTTTTCATCTGCTAGTTTAAACAACGAGCTTTAATTTGTTTTTCAATGAAAAAGTTTGCAATAACTAGACTCAACGGACTTGTTATTACCACGACATCAGTCTCTTCGTAAAAACTGCCATTTCACTGGAAGAATTTTGTGGTTAGGCAGTTCCAAAACATTATCTTGTTTGTTTAAAATGGGATAGTTCCCGGGAGTTGTAATTGGCATAATATTTAATTAAAAAATTAAATCAAAAATCAATATTTTATAAGTTGATTTTTTGTTCATAACGTTTTCGGACTTATCAGTTCATCTTCAGTGAACTTTGAAGTGCTTGCGCTAATAACCGCAAATCCCAACATTAGATGAGTTTAACTTGAAGACTTGTGTAATGTAAGAGAGAACCCTCATTGTAAATATCCTTTCTAGGGTTTTTTGTTTTAGCTATCGTTAATTTTGTTAATGTTGAATTTCTCCTGAACAGTTAAAGTAAGTGTTCTCATATTCCTCTCAAAATTGTCCATAATTTATTCCACTAACCAAAAGTTGAAGAGTTTTATATAGTTTCCAAGAGGACTAAGCAATAAAATATTAACACAGTTGACAAAAATAAATTCTTCTGACTTATTACTCCGCCGCTGACATCGTTGTTTACTTCAATTAATTATATTCGATATCGGATCGTTGGCTCCAAAATTACAAAACCACTGAATCGCATTGAAAAGGAAAAAAGAATACAATACCATAAGTTCTTTGTGAGTGAAGACATAAAAGAGTAAAATAGGTATGGTATGTGTGTATCACAAGAAGTACCGACCTAGTTTGAATCTGCCACCCACGATCAAGGATGAACAACTTGAGAAACGAACAACAAGGCGGTATTTTTAATTAGGATTTAATTGTTGTTATGAGAGTGGTTTGGGATGATTGCTTAAAATTATACAGAACCGAAGCAAGTTAGGTAAAACAATACCACGCTTTCTTTCTACGTATTTTTATAAAAATACTGCAATAATAACAAATAGATTAACATAATTGATAAAAAACATATAATGAAGGTATTTTAAATAACAACATATAAACTATGAACTAAACAAAAATTTAAATGTCTGCGGTTACTGCTACAAACGACTACTACTTCTACACTTCTACTAGTATTATAACCTGAATTAAGTCATACTGATTTCACTCAATCTAAGTTGAAAATGCACCCATCTCAAGATACTTACGCGCATCTGGATGTCAAAAACAGTGCTATTTTTGCATAGTCGTATAAATATGTTCACCAATATCCAGATGTTTAATGTTCTCGTCAGCTCTTCGGAATGGTAGTAGTTAATAGGATTACAGGTAATGAACATTTTTCATTAACTCCTTATTTGTATTCTAAGATCTCAATATGTATCGATTTTCTCATTGTATTTAATATGCAGAGTATTATTATTTAGATATCGCTACAACAATAATCGTTGTTTGTCTAATTAGTTTACTAACTAATTTGTAAATTTGTTATTCTGTAAGGAGAGTACTGTATAGCTTTTAGTTGTCATTTTCAAGTACAGTATTGGGGACATAATTGGTCTTCTTCTCCTTCTTGAGCTTGTTTGCATCTACTTTTGGACAAAGGACTCTCTATAAGCTATCCACTCTTTTGTTTTGTGTTATTTGATGGCAGTTTCTTCTCACTTTTACTCTGACGTCGTCTAACCATCGTTTTTGTGGTCTTTCTCTACTACGACTGTGTTCTTGTGGTCTCCAATGTACAATGTTTCTCGTCCATCTTTCGTTGTCCTGCCGCGCCGCGTGTCCTACCCAGCTCCTTTTCATTTGCGCAATTCTTTTAATTACATCTTCCACCTTCCTCCTGTTTCGCACGTCCCCGTTTCGTATATGTTCTCTCAGAGAAACTCGTAATATAGCATTTTCAATGGCTCTGTGTATTGTTCTTAATCTATTGGCTGATAACTCTTTGGCTGTAAGTTTCACGGTCTACATTCCATAGGTCATAGCTGGTAGGATACAACTGTTAAATACTCTTTTTTTTAATTTATTGGTATTTTCGTTTATCAACACAACACTGAGTCTTTCTACCGCTACCCAACTCATTTGGATTCTTCTAGTGATCTCTGCTGTTTGATTTTTTTGCCCAGTTTGATCATATGTGACCTAGGTATAATATATACTCTTCGATACTTTCGATCTCACTTCCATCTAAGTCTATTGTGATATTTTGATATCTGATTAGGCCCAGAGTTCTATGAAATCGAATACCTTATTGTAATCCACAAATACCAAATAAAAAGGTTTATTTTATTCGTTACACTTTTCTGTAAGTGTCTGTATTGTTTGCAGGTGTTCTATGATACTTTTTGCGTAATCCCGCTTGTTCAACAGGCTGATGTAATGTTATTATAACCATCGAATTTATTTGATAATCTGTTGGCAATTATGTTGGTAAGCAGTTTGTACGGATATGGTATCAACGGTGCCGATGTGCGAAACAGCATTAGAATAGAAAAAGCGGTGAGGACAGCCGAAATAAATATTGAACTACTTACGGCTTAAGGTCACAAGTCGCTGCTAGCATACGTGGACGACATCGATCTCATGAGAAACTCCATCTTGTCCGTAAAAGACATTTTAAATAAGGTCTAGGGAGAAACAGAAAAAGTTAGACAAAATCAAAGAAAAAAAAACCAAATACATGTATTACTGGTTTGGGAGAAAGTTCGTACAGGCCCTACAGGAAAAATACCAATTGAGCAACCCGGAATGCGATGGAGAGAAAAAATTTATTAAAATCTCCAAAAAAATATTTCACTCGACAACTAATGTAAGACCGAGCCGTTTGGAAAAAAATTACACAGTTAGCCAATACTCACCCTGAATTATTGCGCTACATGATGATGATGATGATCATAGAGTAATTATTTTTTATGTTAAAATTATAGTTATTTTAGTAGTTGAGTCAGACACAAAATGTGCTCACAAAAATATTTTTCCAAATTTACCCCCTTTTTACAACCCTAGTCATAGATGATAGCCAGCAAAAAAACTAAAAGTATGAATTATTTTATGATATTTACATTTTTTAGCCTTAGTTCTTGGTCAGTGTAATTCATTGCTGTCCTGTTCTGTAATCAGATTGGGTTTTCTGTATGGTATGCTGAGGAACGTGCTTTTATTAAGTACTTGATTTACTTGATTATTCTGTTAGTTATAAATTTCCCCGTTCAACTTCGTTTTCCGTTATATTGTGTCTAATATGTGGGATAAGACTATTTCTTATAATTACTCGGTATTTGTCTACTCCCAGCAAAATTTTGCATGCGTATGTTGTCGACACGATCGTTTCATATCGGACGTTTGTCACCTTGTAATAGAAGCACAAATGTCTCGGCGCAGCATCTTTGGTAAACGAAAACTAAGAGAGTTGACTAGCTACGACGAAAACGAGAGGACGGTACATAGACGGCCAAAACACCAAATTGCAGGATACAGAGAAGTACACGATCCACGAAGAATCGAAATGGCCGTCGGTTAGTCTAACACAATTAATATTAAGCAGATAGAAGGTAAACCCAAAAAACTATATTCTGGCGAGAGGGTATGCAACTCTGGCGACAGGGTACGCGAAAAAGAACATCATTCCTGCTCTGCCCAGCATCGGTAACACGATCATAGCCAGAGGAGGGGTGAAGCTCACCAAAATCCAAAAAAAAAGAGAAAAAAACCCTTACACCTTCTGTCAAGTCATTTCCCAATTCCAATTGTCAAGTGAATAATTGATTCTTTTATCAGGCAAATTCAAACTCATTAACAAGTATAAAAGGCCCGTTAGAGCTTTTATACAGCCACTTAGACATAGGGCCCTAAGGCAGGTCGAAAAAGACCTTAGTCGCGAAAACTGAGCATCGAGGTCATGTGCGACAAGTATGGGCTCGATGGCCAGACCTTTCGGGTGCTTAGCCGGCGAGGAGATCAAAATTTATTTTGCTAAATCGGCAACTGAGTAATCGAACACACACATATTTCGGACAGAGAGACATCAACTTAGGTTCATCGCTCTCTGTTCGAAACACACATCTTTTTTTAGGGACCGTAGTCATGTCAGAGTAACTTCTATAGCGTCAGTAAAGTAAATAGGGAGAAAAGCCGATATGTTTGCTACCCCTACAGATAGGTGGCTTAACCTCAGTCAAGAAAACAAAGGGTGTTCCATTACCCAGGGCACCCAAAGTAACGTTCAGATCATAAGCCTCCTCACCTAAGTCACACGTTGAGGAAAGTTGGAGGAAAAGCCTGGGGATCAGATAGGTACCACTTGTGATAGTGTAATAATAGTGAAGTGTGACTGGTTTGATCTTCGGATATATGGATGCCACAGTACAATGATATACACATGTTCTTTAAGGACAGGGTTGATCACTGTGTGTGTATGTGTGTGTGTGTGTGTGTGTGCTTCGGTAAATGGAGCTCATGTTTGGCTTGCCTGTTGTTGGACTGTAGCTGATGGCATGCCAGAGGCCTCACCCAGACACTGACATCCGCAAGTTGTCACGTCTCTCGCCGGCACAAGACATTCCCTGGCGAAACTATCTTTTATTTGATTTTATTTCTTTTATTAGTTAACATTGAAGCCAATGTTTCGTAATTCATTTTTTTAAGCTTTTTAATTCATTTTGTTAACAATTAGTAATATGAAGTTTTTGCATAAAATTATTATGTCAAAGTTTACTAAAATTATGTACTATAATATATCTCGAAAAACTACACTTCTTCTAGTCATCCTTTTATGCTGATGCTAAATATTTACAACGTTAGTAAAAATGCAGACAAAAATAATTTAGGTCATAAATCGTTAGGTATATCGAAGGAGTAGCAGTTTCATTAAATTTAAATTACACTAGTTGATCCAATGAAACGTTTCACAAATTGACAAGTATAAAAATCAAACATAATAATTTGTACTCAAACATGCGTTACATAAATGGATATTTTAGTGCTTACGTAAAACCAATCGATCACCTTAAATATAAGCTCAGAATATGGACTGAAAAATACTAGTCTTATAATTATTTCCTCTTTTAGTGAAGTTTATTTTAGTCTTGGGAGTTAACACCCTAAAACTTTCTAATTATACCCTTAGGAACATACACACTTGACATCTCTGCCATTTTATGACTAAGTTTCTTCATAGTATACAGAATTTTAGGTATTAAATTTGGTTATGATATACACAGAGAATATTCTCGGAATTGATATATAATTTTGCAAGAAGCTAATAGGATTCCAATTAATTATTAAAAATCAAATATCACATCCTATAAAGATGACAAATATATAAAAATTTTATGATACCTATTAGCTTTAAAAAATTCAAAACTTTTGACTTTGTAAAATCTAGTAATCTAGTAATCTGATAATGTCAATTTTGAGACCCCAAAAAAATGCAATAAAATTTGCCACTCCTATCCCATGTTTGCCCCTAAACCCCCCCCCTAGCGGGTTGGGGGGAAGGAAAAACATCGATTTACCAAGAATCTGTATACAAAAATGTTTTAAACAAAAAATGTAAACACTTTTGAACGAAAATGTTCATTAGCACTTTTTCTAAAGAATTAACCTAAATTATTAAATTAGAATTAATGAAGAATTAGCCTAAATTAACTAAAATGTGTATTGACAATTTTTCTGAAGAATTAACCTTTCTCTCAGAAACAACGCTTGAAGCGACCGGCGATTTTAAATGCCAATTTTTTAAATAAAATTTGTATCAATTCGATGGTAAAAATTCAATATCTCTTGATCAGAGTGTCTTATCGACAAAAATTAAAATGGGTTTTAAAGGTGAAGAGTGCAGCTTTCGTATGCAATTTTGCATTTTGCTGCAACTGAAGTCAGTTTCCATAAAGCTGTTAATCACGTGAGATCAATAAAATGTATCACTTTCATTGATTGGTCGCTATGGAATTTCCATTGTTAGAGTTTAATCTACAAAGTTTATAACATAAAATTTAGATTTAGGTTTTGGCAACAAAGAAGAGTCATTTCAAATATGCCTAGAAAACGATGAATTAAACTTTCACATTATTAACGTTCTCACTTCAAGGGAAATACTTTCACGAAGACGGCATTAGGTGAAATTTGTAGCTGAAGTTGTATAATTTAAAAAAAGGGACTTCTACAATCGAAAAGAAGGGGTTTTAAATGATTTAGATCGTTTGTAATGTGAAAGTTTAAATTCAGCGTTTTTCAGACGTATTTTACATGCCTCATATTTTTGCCAAAATACAAAATCGAAATTTTAAGTTATATAATTTGAAGATTAGGCCCGAACAATAAAAATTTTATAGTGACCGGGTATAATATGCATGGATTGTATCGTATCGCCAAGTAAAATATGAATGGATATATCGCCTCCATAACGTGTAAATGAATTGGTAATATTTCTTACACAACTACATATTGACGTCGGGAGAGGATTGGTTAATATATATTAAATTATTTCTACATATTTATTCGTATCTATTGATACTGGATAACTGCTGGATGACATTACTTATTTAATGATTATAATTACTTGTGCTTACATCTTGAATTACAGTTAACTATTGACTACTAATATATCTATCTAATACTCTAATAATATTAACCTCGATTTCTACTTTTATATCATATTAATATGAGACGAATTGCCTCGTTCCTGGGGCAATTGTTGTTGATATTATTATGCGTAGCTTGCAAGGTTCTGCTTGCTGCAACGAATGTGTTTTTATATCCGACACGCATGTTATACAATGTTTTCTCTATTTTTTTTATTGTCCTAATAAAATTTGATAAACAACTATGTAATTTATTAGAGTATTCTTAAATCGTTTTATTAATCTAGGATATATATTGTATATATCACACTACCTTTTGTTAAAAGACATTGTCTCTCCGATTATTATTTTGCTCGCTCCCCTTCCCTTCGAGAGAAGATAAATTTTTCATCATCAATTAAATATTGTCATCTACACTAAAGTATTTACATATATACAGTTTATCTTATAATTATTTCATCTTAATCTTAATATGTATAAAAATAATTATCACTTAGTCTCTTATCACTTTTACGTCTATTTTACAGTTTATTTACATTATTGTTCACTGGCGAGTATTCATTTGTTCATTCACTTTATTCGTAAAATCACTGATTGTCTTTTTATTTACTTATTACTCTTCTTACTTATACAGGGTGTTTCAAAAGGTATGTGATAAATTAAATCACGCATTCCAAGGACAAAAATAAATTGATTGAATCCAACTTACGTTAGTACAAAAGTGTACACAAAAAAAGTTACAGCCCTTTGAAGTTACAAAATAAAAATTGTTTTTTTGCATTATCTGATTTTGCTTAACATTTTGTAATAAAAATGGACACGTTACTTTCTTGTTCTGAAAGCATTTTTCATAAAAAAGAAACAACAAAATCTAAACGCACACAAAAATTTTAAGGGGGGTGTGCAGCCCTAAATCCCCCCAAACATTTGAGTAGGTACGTTCAAATCAAATGAATTTGAATTTTGAATAGTTGGCCATAAAATTACAATTAGTTTCTACGGATATAATAATTACAAACAGTTAAATCAATAATAGTTAATAATTTGAAGTTATCATTTATTGTGTGAATAAGATTAATATTAAAAATTTTGATATTACAATGGCCTACACATTTCAGTAAAATGGTAGATACGCATTTAACTTTGGGTAAGTTGGATCAGATTAAATTATGATTTCAATAAACTATCGGGAATATCGTAGGTGAATGTCAGGGAAATAGTGCAGCAGCCGCAAGGCGTTATGCAGTAAAATACCCCAATCGAAATACACCCGATAGACAATTATTTCTGACCATTGATCGTCGTTTACGGGAAACGGGTACATTCCAACCGCAAGTTATTGGCAATAGTGGTCGTCCAATAATGGATGCAACTGATGAAGACATTTTAGAAATCATTGAAGAAGTCCCTGGAACAAGTACAGGGGTAATAGCTGCTCAACTAAATGTTCCTTAAGTAAGGGTTTGGAGGCGTTTGAAGGATCATCTGCTTAAACCCTATCACTTAACAACGGTTCGAGAGTTATTGGTTGAAGATTATCCTAAAAGGATTGGATTTTGCGATTGGAAAACACTCGAAATGTTAATTTTATTAGAAATATTTTGTTTACCGACGAGGCTACCTTTAGTAGAAATGAAATAACAAACCATCATAACGAGCACATTTGGGCTGACGAAAATCCTCACGCCAAAAAAACGACTCATCACCAAGGGACTTTCAAAGTTAATGTTTGGGCAGGAATTGTGGATAACAATCTAATAGCCCATATAATATTTCTTCCCAACAATTTAAATGGTGATAATTATTTGCAGTTCTTGGCAAACGATTTACAAAAGTATTTGGAAGAAGTGAATATTGCAATAAGGCAAAATATGTGGTTTCTACAAGATGGCGCTCCACCGCATTACAGTAATACCTTTGCAGGCAGTATCCTGGTCGGTGAATTGGGAGGGGTCGTGACGCACCTATTTCTTGGCCACCCAGAAGTCCAGGTCTTAACCCCATGGACTTTTGCTTTTGGGGGTTTATGAAAGAGAAAGTGTATTCTGTAACAAGAGATGACGAACAACAATCGAGGGTTAGAATTATTGAAGGTGCAAATCAATTTCGTCAGAAAAATATGATTTTTCAGCGCATTCGGTTTTCCTTATTAAAACGATACCGAATGTGTATTGAAGAAAATGGGGTCATTTTGAACATTTATTGTAATATCATATTTATAGAGGTTATAGACATTTTTTGTACTTGTTAATTCATTTAAGCCATTTATTTAGTTGCACGTAATTTTTTAAAGGTTAATGAAAAGGGCCATAACTCAATAAAAACTGTTTTTTTGAAAAAAGTGATAACAGGCAAAAAAGTTTTAAAAATGATGTATTAAACTAATGATGCCACAAAATTCATTTGATTTGAACGTACTCAAAAGTTTGGTGGATTTAGGGCTGCACACCCCCCTGAAAATGTTTCTGTGCGCTTAGATTTTGTTGTTTCTTTTATATGAAAAATGCTTTCAGAACAAGAAAGTAACGTGTCCATTTTTATTACAAAATGTCAAGTAGTTTAGGAGATAATGCAAAAAAACAATTTTTATTTTGTAACTTCAAAGGGCTGTAACTTTTTTGTGTACACTTTTGTACTAAGGTAAGTTGAATTCAATCAATATATTTTTGTCCCCAGAATACGTGATTTAATTTATGACATACCTTTTTGAAACACCCTGTACACTTATAACTTATATCTTTCACCTAAAACCTATTTCTGTATATTAATATATTCTAGTTTTATACAAAATTCTTCCTTTATTTTTCCAAATTCTAACCTGGATTTACAATGATATTTAAATTAATTATTTACTTTAGAGATCTCAATTGCCGTTTACAATTAACAAGTTACTTTATGAAATAGCATTTCCAATTTATACTTTACTACTTGCGGTATTTTGGGTTATATTGATTGGGTGGTCTTCAGCGATGTCCCGGTGGGTTTCATCGTTGTCCCGGTGGGTTCCATCAGAAGCTTCCATAGGTCACAACCGGTCTGCATCGCCATGTATAATATGCATGGAATGTCTCGTATCGCCATTTAAAATATGAATGGATATATCGCCTCCATAATAATGAATTATATTTTATGCTTTAATTTGAGAAAAGTTGGCTATTAATCTATTCTTTAAATAGAAAAATGAAACAAAATATGTCCCTACAAAATGATACCAACTCAGCAGGTCATGGAAGACGTTTTTAACCGGAAAACTTATTTCTGGGAGCAAATGATGGAAATGTTAAACACTTTCACACTTTATGTACATGTTAGTCGTCAAAATTGCTGCTACTGCAATAACCTAAAAAGCTTAATGTTTGCGTAGAGATTGTTGAAGAGCATTTATTCCTTTTTTATTTATGATCATTTTAACGAAAATAGCTATATTTAACAATGCTCTAAAATAATTATATCCTATCTTAAAACCATAACTCCGAAACCGAATACCAAAGAATACGATACGGCTTCAGAAGATGAAGCACCGCCACTTTAACGCATTCGATATCCTACACTACCTCGATCGAATATTTCCAAATCTGTAAATAGGAAAGTGATGAGCGACTGAATGGCCAGCACAATTACCTGATATTATGGTATTAGACTGCTTCCTATGGGAATACGTGAGAAGTGAATACAAAAAGTGTAAGTGAAAAAAAATATATAGAAGTGACCAATCACGACACAGATTGTCACTCTGGCCGGTCAGTCACAAATAGTTTTATTAACTGCGTTGTCATTGGCCTACCGGCGGAAGATAGCTGCTAAATTGCAAACACGAAGTGTATAAAAAGGCGGCACATTTTCCGATCGGGATCTAGTCGTCTTACACTACTAGCCCCGCTAGACCTTGATGGCCGAGTTCCATTTGAAAATTCAACGTTTATTATTATTACCCAAGATTGAACCTTTGTGAAGACTTCGTTTTGAAGAAGAGTCCGAACGCTTTTTACAGTGAATACGAACGAAGTCTATTTGACTACAAAGCAATCACTAGAAGGTATAGGAGCCGGAATAGCGACTGTTGGTCATTCTTTCGTCGAGGTGAAGAAAAGTTTAATAGTAAACTTGTCACCTCGGAGTCGAGAAACTTTTGATCCTCCTCTAGAGCGGCGGTCGCAGATCATCCAGATATGGAGAATACCTCCGTGGATGCTACGGCCGTACGACGATTTAGAAAACAGTTTTATTTAAGATGTAGCCAAGATGTTCAAGGAGAAAATTTTTAACGATTTTTTTTTTATTTTTCACATTATTTAGAAATAGACGATAAAATATCTAGTATGATATAGAGAATTTCATCAAACAAATGACTTTATTGATTTTACTGTTAATTTTTGTATCTAATTTGAAAGCAATAATATTGTTAAATAGACAGCGAATACACATTGTGAATAAAGGGTCGCAAACTACTAATTCCCTTTTAAAAAACTAAAGGTTGCAGTTGCAACTGTCACTCTAAATGGCGTTAAATTTATGGATGAAATTCTTACGCATGAGAATGTAGGTAATATTAAAATAATGATTTTATTCTATTACGCTGGTTATCACTGTATATTATATTTATATCATTGAAAAGGAATATGAAAAAAAGTGTTTTTCAGTAATACCTAACTGCTTTTTGTTTTTTGTTTAATGTATATACAAATATTTACTGATTTTATGATCGTTTTCAGCTCTATATTAATTTAGAAACATATTAATTATCATTTTAGTGATAGTGTAATTATACAAGTCGACAATAATGACTTCTTGTTTCATCTTTAAAAGTCCGTAAAATTTAGTAGGTACTTATAAGAGTTAAGAGGCAACATAAAAGCGCAAAAAAAGCGAAAAGTGCATTTCAATGAATATACTTGTAATGATGGATGCAAACTAAGACATCGTTATGCACGATTCTGTCATTCCCTCAAGGTTGAAAATTCTTTATTTTTCTTGCATTATTTAGTAATGCTACACTTATACGTGTAAAAAGACGATAGATATCGTTCAACAAAGTGTTACAAAACTGAAATTTATTAAAAGGTTAATGCATTGAACTCTGACAGAAAAGTGTCGATAATATATTGAAAGAGTTTGCGTGAATTCAGGTATGAATCATTAAAACAGGCTACTGTTGCAACTGGCGGGTATAATTTTTATCTTGATGGGTGTTTTTCAATCGCATTCATTTCTTCTATTTGTTTACAGACCATGGCATTTAGATACATACAATGGATAAACAATAATAATAATAATAATAAACCAAACCAACTAAAAATTACCTGAAATATATTGTTAAAGATCCTTAAGTCCAAAATGACAAATGCCGATATGGATGCCAAACCCAAGAAACTTCTTTCCATCCAACATCTTACCGGGGGCTGCCATGCGTTTGTCGGTACTGATTATAAAGAACGCCATGATTCAGTAGGAAAGATTATCCACCAAGAATAGCTGACAACTCTGACTTCTCCAAACCCACCAACGTATTAAACCATTTGCGTGTTAAATACAACGAAAAGATCGTCAAGTAAGAGATCTAGAAATATAAGTCAGAAGACAATGGAGAATGGAAAGTATCCAGACAGTACCTATTATTCTATTTACTACTGGGGTTATTCCCAAAAACTTCCTAGGGAACATAAAACAGCTGGGTCTAAATAAACATCTTTATAAGGCCATGCAGAAAGCTGTACTCCTCAACACGTCCAAATGTGTACGAAAATTTTTGGGAGATACTCCAGCATACCAAGTCACCTAGAGCTCGATAACACGGAAAGAGTCCCACCAGAGCTCAATCTTTTTGATACCGTAGGTATCTGTGATGAGTGAAGTTTCCCCTTAGAGGGAGTGTGAGTTGTATGGCTAAATCAAGAATAAGAAAACCTGTGGGAGTTTTTTGTCAGTTCTTCTATCAGGTGCGGCCTTCTGCAAATGAGCGATGCTCTCTGGGTATTCCTAGTGCCAATACCCAGAGGGTAGCAGGAATACCTGCCGTGGAACAAAAACTAACACCTGGCAGTAGATATAAAATGCACACTCATGAAAATGGAGTATAATAATTTATGTTGGTCGCTGCCTGGAGATCTGGAGCCGGCGCTGGACGTGACAGCATGCGGGACGTCGGTGGCAGGGTGTTGAGGAGGAGGGCCCCTGTCATACAATTAGCTACAGCCCAACAACACGAAGAACCACAAATGAGCCAATTATTTTAAGTTTTAATCTAGGATTAGGTATATAAATAACAAGTAGAGTCTTATAAACATTTAAAGGTTATTTTCATCACCCTGAGAAAAACAGCTTCTATACAAGATGTATTATTGCGTAGGGACATTGGTCAAAAGATAGAATATATACGAGGAATAACAAATAGAAAACTCATTAAAATGGCTGAACAAATCATGCTGAGCACTGCAAGACTCTCGCAATAAGATTCAGAAAACAAAACAGCCCAACAGTGCTTGGATACATTAAAAGAAAAACTCTCCATGTATTCAAGACGACTAAGGAGGTACAAAGTTAGTAACAGCCGGAAATGTGACAATGCGCTTTTTGAGTATACCGAAAAGGCGTTCTATTGGAAACTTAATTCCTCATCTGTCTAAAGTGCCAATAAGTCATACCCAAGCCAAGAAAAAAATCAGGAGTTTTGGGGAAATAAACTTTCTACACCAGCTGCATTTAACACCAATGCTGGATGGATAGAAGATACGATGCACAGCTGTTAACACTACCGTACTACTGTCTATGAACCCTTCACCACAGAAGAAGTCTCTAATATCATCAAAGAGCTTCATAACTGGAAATATCCTGGAACAGACGGAATTCAAAACTTCTGGCTTAAGAAGTTTTGGAGTGCTCACAAATGCTTGTCAACACTAATTAATCATATTATTTTTAATCCGCAGGAAATACCATCATTTCTAACACAGGGAACAACTTATTTAAAACCGAAGGATAAAAAAAATACTCAAGATCCAGCCAGATACCGCCCAATTACTTGTCTTTTAACTATGTATAAACTGTTCATATCCTGTGTAGCCCAGGGTATCTACCAACACTGCGCTCTAAACAATATTATAGAACCTCAACAAAAAGGATGCGCTAAGGGTTCCATGGGTTGCAAAGAACAACTTATTATCGACTCAGTCATTTCTAACTAGGCATACACCAAAAAATGAACTCTTCACTGCCTTTATATACTACAAGAAAGCCTTTGACTAAGTGCCACATGAATGTCTGGTAGATATATTAAGAATATATAAAGTCGATGAAAATAAAGTCACCTTCTTAAGTCATATAATGACAGATTGGAAGACTAAAATTCACCTCCAAATACCTGGTGAAAACAATATCGAAACGGCAAATATCGCAATTAACCGCGGCCGATTCCAAGGACACTCGCTGAGTTCTTTCTGTCTAGCGATGAACCTACTATCCCAGCTATTCTGAGCTCCACTGACTCTGATTTTAGCATTAAAAACAACAATACGGTAGTGGCGAAGCTTAATCATCTGTTGTATATGGATGATTTGAAACTAATGGCGAAATCACTTAGATCAAATGCTAAAAACTGTAGAAACTTTCTCAAATGATATCAGTATGCACTTTGGGCTAGGCAAGCGTCGTGTACTAAAATTTAGTACACGACGCTTATATTTAATATAGTAAAGGGAAAGGTTCATTATGCAAAATGCAAAAAATGGAGGCTATGAGCGAAAATGACATGTATAAATATCTAGGAGTAAAGCAAGCGCGGAAAATTGACCATAAACAAATAAAAATCAGAATTTGTCAGCATTTACGACTTTAGTAGTCTAAAGTAGTGATACGTTAATAAAGAATTCATTTTTTTGTTGGTAATTAATATCATTATTATTATTAATTTAATAAAACATAAATATATTGTAATATAAAAATATATTACAATAAATAGAATTTGCTATTTCAGCAGATTCTATTTATAGTAATATATTCATCTTCAACCAAGTATTAATGCGGTTTATGTACAAAAATACCGTTTCTTGACTGCATACTATTTCTTCATTTTAGTAATAGTGTAATTATATAAGTATGTAATAAATAGCTTTACGATGTTTCGAAAAATCGTTAAGAATTCCATAAAAATAGAGTGGAAGGACAATATCAAGGATAAAATCTAGCTCATACTAATGTTTTACGAGTAACAAAGCCTTTTGTGTTATTTATTTTTATTTAAACATTGTACCTTATTTTTCCAAATATATTTAATAGACAAAATATTTTCGACTCTATATATTATTTTCCAAAAAAAATCCAGAAATAACATACATGTGTGGGATCCAATGCCTTATTAGAAGTCATCATCATCATCATCATCATTCAATCTTCGCTTATCCACTGCTGGACATATATCTCCCTCATAATTTTCCATCTATTTCGATCTTGTGCCTCTTGCATCCAATTCCTGTGACAACGTTTTAGATCGTCAGTCCAACGTGTTGGTGGACGACCTCTGCTTCGGTAGGCATCATCTCTTGGTCTCCATTTCAGTATCCGCTTTGTCCATCCATTATCTGTAAGTCAGTTATTAGAAGTAAAGTCGGTTAAATTGCCGTTCAAAACACCAACAACTCCTGTACCTTGGGCGGGTACCCATTCGAGAAGGATGATATTTGATAAATAAAAGTTCCCATACCCGACCGGATTCGAACTCATGTCCCCTGAGTTTTTACACACAGTAAGTTAATGCTCTTTAAGTACTAACCTTGATCCCTACAGAATGGTAAAAGCTGGCCACATTCGACACACTCTTACTCAGAAACAAAATTTAAAAAACACATTTGACTAGCTGTTACCACTCTGCTGCCAAAGCATTAAACCCAATTTAAAACCAATTTTGTGAGCCTAAATAGAAACTATATTAAATACTACAGCCATAACTAAAAATCGAATATTAAATGAATGGAAAGATCTTAAATATTTTCCAACAAACACTTATCCTGAGCGCCCAACATATTGTCAGTGGAAATTTGATTCACATCGAAGTCCTGATTTAATAGAAATAGTCATTGCCTTAACAACCACTGAAGAATAATAAGAACATTTGTAAAAAAATAAAATTGTAAAATATTTTCTTCCATTTTGAAACTTATATAGTATTCAGTCGTTAACTAATTCTAGGTATAGAAGGACATCTGACAAAAATATTATACATTTTCAGAATTCATCTCCCTAAATTCAAATTTACAAAATTCACATAGGAGTAAAAAAAAATCAAAATCAAAATTTTAACGCGAATTTAAATATATACATAAAAATCAATTGTAATGAATTTTATCTAGCTTCAAGTAGAATTCTAGTTCAAACTAGATCTATTTAAAAGGGAAATCAATTTCCGATTCATATTAGTGAGAATATTATTGATCATTCCAATCCTGGTCAAGATAACCGAATTCCAAAGCACAATAAAAATATAAATCCCTAATATAAAGAAAAATATATTTCTAACCAATATCCAAATCAAAATCAAAATAAAAAATATGAAACTCGAATGAAAATTCAATTCCAGGACGTTATCTCTTCTACATCTTATAGGTACATTTAAATCAAAACAAACACAAACGAACGAACGAACGAACGAAGGAACGAATTCGTAGGTGTACGCTTAGTCATTTTGTTCTGTACAAAGTAGGACTATTTACATTGTAGCGAACGTTCGTATTGATAATCTGTCAGCAATGTCGGATACAGATGAAGATGTAACCATTAGCGCTGCTAGTTTTACAGTTATTGCAGGACTTTCGGTGGTGTCTGTAGAATGTCGATGGATGATTTTGAAATGAAGTTTAAAAGCAATGAAGCTATTTCTGTCCTTCTCTTCTAAATGATGCCAGAAGCAAAGTTATCTTTTTTTTACTTAAGAGATATCACAAATTCATATCAGTAAAAATTTTGTTTCAGGCATCCGTTTTTTTGTTTATTATTTTATATAATTTCAACTTCGGATTCCATAGACATTCTTCGTTTCTACATAATTCGATTATTTGAAGCGCCTTTTCATTCGTCGCCCTTGAAAAGGAATACATGCCCATGAAACACAGTAAAAAGGGCTTCAACATATAGATTAGCCTTTGCAGAAACTGGATATTTGAATAATTTCGAAATATGACAAGGACGAAATACCGCTGATCTTGAACACACCATTGGTGAACGAGTTGTTTTGAGCCTAGCTGAAAATTTTCGAAATAGAGGTAATTGTTTGTTTTACGATAATTTCTTCACAGCAATCCCACTTATGAAAATGTTATCAGATATCGCAAATACTTTCCAAAAGAAAGTCTAAAGTTGGACAAAAAAATAGCGATAAGTCAAGTAGACTTCACTATAAGCATTTTTATTTCTGAATGGAAAGATAGGGGCATTGAATGTATGACGGTCTGCAGTAATATGCATAATGGTACAAAAATAGGAAATGTTCTTAGAACCAACAAAACTGGCGCATGCGATCTTGTTCCTTGTCCACAGTCTATAGTGGACTACAATAAATTTATAGGCCGTGTTAATCGGTTTGATCAAAGAATGGCTTTTTATAATACTTCCTGAAAAAGTAGACGTTGATGGATAAAGCTTTTCTATTGTTTTGTGTATACTTTAATAGTCAATGTCTACCTATTGTATGAAAAATCAATGAAAAGAAGTCGGTCACGTAACCGACAGAACAACTTAGAACGAGATCCTACAGCATACACAATAATAATACGAGGAAAATAACAATACCATACATCAAAGGATTACCAGAAAAACTTTAAAGGATAGGAAATAAATTCCACATTTCAACAACATTTAAAACAACAAACACATTGAGATCTATTTTGTCTAAAACTAAACCTACAATGAACAAGAAAGGACAAAAAATTGAATTTGAAAATAACTTGTGAATGCGATCAGTTTTATTTAGGTGAAACATCAAGGCCATTAAATATTAGAATAAGTGAACATCAATCTTTATTAAAAATAGAGAATTTGATAGATCTCAAATGTGTAAACACACACAGAATGCAGTAGGATCTCGTTACTCATTTTAAAAAGAGGAAATTAATAAAAGGAAAATACCAGTATTAGTAAGTCAGTAACGTATCGAGGATATATCATTCATGTTTTTTAAATAACACATATATAAAATCAGAATTTGGTGTTTATTGAGAGTAAACTAAATGTAAGACCAAATACTTACCATATCGGGATAGTATTATGAATCACTAACAGAGAATTTTACTATCATGGCACGTAGTTCTCTTTTTAAGGACGAATTACGTACTATGATTTTTTCTGACGGATATTCTCAAGTTAAAGTTGATTTCATGTATTCGAATAAACTACCTTACAATAAAGTCGTCCCAGGAACGCAACTCAGCAATATTGGCAATATCATTTTAAAGTCGTCTACTTTAAAATGTATAATATATGTCTGAATTGTCAATATAAATGGGTCAGATAAAATTAAATTATTAGAAGAATTTTTTACCAAGTAACAAAAAACAAAATTTGTTTAATTTATTAATGTTTGTATTTTGAGAACGATTTCCGAAGTGGAAATTAAAACGTCAATAAACTTACTTTAACCTTCAATTGTGGATTATTCCCATTAAAATAGAAGGATCTAGTTACAGCTAGTAAAAGAAGAAGTCCGGAAGAAGAAAATACGGCCATTTACTTACAAGCTAACAACATTACGTCATATACTCAATTCTACTTTAAGAATAATACAATATAACGTATTTTTTATTAGAAAGATCCAGACTTGAGGTTGATATAACATAAATAATACAACCTTCCAGAGTCTTTTACTCGGAAACGAATTAGTTCCAGTTAGAGAAGTAAGTTTTTAACTGCGACAAGAAACAGTTTTATCGTATTTGTACTTCTCTGGCACTGATAGAAATTCCTAGACTGGAAGTCGAAACGTGAAAAATAAATAAATTTAATTACAATCATTGTAATTTATTCCCAAAAAAATATAGTATTTAATCTAAAACATGCAGTAATAATTGCTTCGCCCCCAGTTGGCTTTATTTTTGTATACAGTCTTGATGGAAGGTCTAATTCGTAATCTACCATGGACAATTGCATATCTGACAGAGTTTTCTTAACTAGAAACACTAAATAGTTTATGCGAAAATTAAAATAGACAGCAAAATATATACCTACTATACTTCTGTTGCGCATTTTATACGAATTTTAAAAGTTATCCTGTGAAAAGATTTAATTTAATAACATTATCTCTATATTTTTTCCGGTAAAGAGATATTCTGGTCAATATTTTCATCAACAAAATAAAAATCAATTTTCCCATAACTTTACAAACCAATCAAAAATGGTCATTCGATAATTGGGAATAGGCTTATTTTGATGAAATCAGCAGTTGTGATTCCAAGGAATCGCCTTCTTTATTTTCATATAGCAGGAAAGGTAAAAGATTGAGTAAAATATATAGAACTTATAGAAACCCTAATACAACATGGTGTAGAACATAACATTGCGACTCTTATTAAAAACGTGTATTGGGGTCAAATATCGTCGATCAAAATAGACGACTTCCTGACAACAGAAATGTCAAGAAAAAAATGAGTATTGCTTTACTATTAGTCCATTGAAAAGTTACATTGAGGTTACATTTTTGAGAGGACGCAATTTTATTTTTTTTTATATGTGGAGGTGTTTCGTATAAGCTTAAGTTCAAGTTTGTGGAGTCGCCACCCTTGTCCCCCGGCCGTCTATTTGGAAAAAGGAGGGCAAAGAGTTTTCGTGTATCTCGTAAATTAGCAACCCTACAGAAAATGTTATTAAACATTATTTGTGGACAATTAAAATGTCTATTACTTTATTTCTATTACTTTTTACCGTGAAATGGAAAATAAAAAAGTTATTAACAAAAATAACTAATAATTTTTGAACAAATTTTCTTTTGGTCCTTATGACTTTTTTTGGTTATTTTACAATAAAAAGACATCAGAGCAATATAATAGAGGATGTTTAATGAATAATTTTCTTTTAAAATGTGTTTAATTTCATTAATTTCTCTGGGTTTTACAGCACTCCAAAGTTGACCGGGTTCTTGAGTACTCGTAAAAATACGATAAAAACAAACCATTATGTTTAGTTTTATATTATATTTTTTTTTTTTCATGTAATTTATTATTTTGTTAACATTCCTATGGTATTTTTAGTTTTTTCTAATTCTTATAATTAGGCCTAATTCACTCACAAATTCCAGGCGAAATAACATTGAGTATAATTATTACATATTTAAAAAGTTCTTTTCCAGCCATTGTTTTTTTATTGTTTTAGGCTGCAGTTCAGGATCTAATTTAATATCGAGGAGGAATGTTTGCGAAAGAACGGAAGTAAGAATTGGCTTCACTATAAGTAATTAATCTTCGAAGTCTTCAAATTTTTCGATTAATATTAATATTTCCATACGACAACACATATTTTCACAGTTTCCCTTGCATTTGCAGAAAATTAATTTTTAAGTTTTTGAAAGTTTTGATTGGTATCCAAATTTTTCCATGTTTTTTCCAGCCCTAATCTTTAGGATAGCAGTGTTTCCTGGTGATAAACACTGTAGAAACGAACCGTATCTTGTGTTGCAGAAAGCGATGATCATTTAAATATAATTTTGGTCGCTGTCTTGGCGAATCATTTGTATCTCATGCTGTTAGAGAATTATCTTTATTTTCACTATATAAAGAGACGAAAAAGTGTTCGCCAATGATAGTGGACAAAAATGGCTCAGCTTTCTCACTGAGAAATAATGCTGTTCCTCTACCGAATTCATGATATTTCTATCAAATTTTGATGAATTTAAGTTTTCCTATCGCATCCTGAAAAAGCATGGAGAAACAGCAAATTCTCTGCAATGACGTCGCCATTTATAAAACTTAAAGGACAGTATAATTAATGCGACTTACGCCCTTTTGAAGGTTTAAAAAAATACACCACTTTGGATACACAACATTGGACTGCTCCCTTCCTAATTCCGTGAGAAAGTGAGATGAGTATCTGCATCAGATTCAGCCTGGACCACACTAAAACCCCTTTCTCATAGAGCAGTTTTGAGAAGGTCATTAAGTTGTTAAACTTTATCTCTGTCCATTGGTGCTTTTACGTGCAGTTTTGTGGTGGCAGAATGGGTCGATAATAAATTAATAATAACATAGGAATGTTAAGAAAAAAATAAATTGATTTAAAATGATATGAATAAAAAATATATATAATAGAAAACTGAGTCCAATGGTTCGTTTTGATGGTATTTTTACAAGTCATCAAGAACCCGGTCAACTTCTGAGCGCTGTAAAACCCAGAAAAATTAATGAAATTATACAAATTTAGTGAAAATGATTCGTTGCAAAACCCTGTATAATATACTCTACCAAAAAAGTTTCGCATCACTTATAAAATTACAAATATTTCTGACAGCAATTGGTTAATTTAAATTATTCCTTTCTGGCCCTTAAAAATATTAAGACTAGAATAAATAAAAAAGAAATTTGTAAATACAGCTTACTGTTTAAGAAAAAAAATGTTAATTGCTATTTTGTCTGGTTTTTATATTATCAGTCTTTATTTTACTTTTGTAAAAAATATTTTTTGCTTTTAATTTAAAATGTCTTATTAAATTTTGAGTATGGAAGGTCGTGACAATATAAATTTAAATTTAACGAGATATCAAGTGGTTAGAATAATTTCCCTCATTGAAGACGGAAGGAGTCAGAGATATGTAGCAAATTTACTGGGTGTAAATCAGTCGACAGTATCACGAGTGGTAGTAAGGTACCGAGAGACTGGTCTTTATGAAAGACGAGCTGTAACAGGTCGGCCAAGAGTAACTACGCATGTGGACAATAGATTTTTAGTCCTTCAGTCTTTGCGTCGAAGACGTGTGACTGCAAGTTAACTTCAACATGACTTAGTCGAGACTCGAGATGTACGTGTGTCTTCAGAAACTGTTAGGCACATCTTAAGACAGTCTGGAATTAGGGCCAGAGTAGCTGCCACTGCCCCGAGACTTACAAGGGAACACCGTATAGCACGTCTAATATTTGCAAGAGAGCACGTAAACTGGAATATCGACGACTGGGGTAACATACTCTTTACGGATGAGTCAAGATTTTGTTTATACACTTAGGATCGAAGAATACCAGTTTATAGACAAAATGGCGAGCGTTATTTTCAATGCAACCTAAGACCGGCGACAAACTTTGGAGGAGGATCCATTATGCTCTGGGGCGGAATATCTCTTAGGGGTCAAACCGAATTGGTACAGCTAGATGAAGGATCCTTAACTGCTGATAGGTACATTAGAGAAATTTTGGAGATGCATGTTGTTCCTTACGCCCCATTTATTGGTAATGACTTTGTTTTAATGCATGACAATGCACTCCCAAACGTCGCAAGAATCGCGATACCGAGTAACTTCAAGAGGTAAATTTACAAGTTTTGAATTGGCCAGCAGACAGCCTGGACTTAAATCCAATAGAACATGTTTGGGACCATCTTTACAGAAGGGTGAGATCTGGTAATGTGACGCCAGCTAATCTTCAGGACCTGCAACGGTTGTTAACTGTAGAATGGGATAATATCGATCAAGATTATCTAAGAAGATTAATTGGAAGTATGCCACAACGTTGTCTAGATGTTATAAGAGCTAGAGGAGGCAATACGTCTTACTAAATTATTATTACTTTAGATTTGTATTTTTTTTATTCAATGCTGTTTGTGCTTCTAATACTTCTAATTTATGAAATAAATTAAATGAAATCTTTGTTTTTTGTACATTCTGCATTTTTCTTTGAATACTTGTTACGTACTTAAGAAACAAAAAAAAACAACAGTAAACAATCCATGTTTTAAATTATTTTAATACAAAATTTGCAGTTTCATAGGTGATGCGATACTTTTTTGGCGGAGTGTATTTCTCTGAAATCATTTTAATGTAAAATGACTAAAAAAAAAGTTAAGGTCAAAAAGAAAATTTGTTTAAAAATCTTTAGTTATTTTTGTTAATAACTTTTTATTTACAGCGCGAAAACCCTTTCCCCCGTTTTACAAGATGGCGACCGCACAAACTTGAACTTTAGCCTATACTTACCCTACCAACTAAATCGAAAAAATAAAATTGTGCCCTCTAAGAAATGCAGGCTAAGGCATAAAAAGTATAATATTTTAATGGACTACATAAGATATGGTATTTTTATACAGTGTGTCAATTTTAAAACTTACAATGGGCTATATCTCAAGAACAAAAGCTGATATCAAAAAATCCTTAAAACCGTTTCTAGAATAGTAAGGGGGAACTAAAATGACATGAAAGAGAACTCACCCCTATCAACCTCCTAGGCCTCACCCACCACAACCAAAATAGTTTAAATTGCAAATCCCTACTTGTGATACATCATTGAAAAGACTATAAAAAATGCTATCCAATGGTATAAATAATAATTATACATGGTGAAGCAATAATTGTGAAACTTTGACTTAAATGGAAAATTTAATAAGGTTTTTGTTGAACTACAAATTTGTTAAAAATGTTAATTAAGTAAATGTTCACAGTGGTTTTCGTTGTTTTGTAAACAATAATACAGCCTATTTTCAAATTCTGCACGAACTTTGGCAAATGTTGTTCTAGTAATAGCACGACATGCTTGCGTAATTCTTACTCACAATTTCCCAAGTGACGCAGGTTGAGTTTTGTAAACAACTGACTTGAGGTAACCCCATAGAAAAAAGTCAGGTGGCGGTAAGTCTGGTGACCTCGGTGGCCACTCAATAGGACCTATCCTTCCAATCCAATTGTTCGAATAATTAGTATCCAACCAGTGCCTAACTGGAGCTGCATAGTGAGGAGGTGCTTCATCTTGTTGGAAGTGCAGCAAATCTTCGTCTAGAGCTAGATTGCCTTGATTGTTCCTTTGCTTTCATTAATTCATGCACAATTAAAGCTCGATGGTGTTTTCCAGCATATCAAGATAAATGTCGCCACTTAAATTGCCTGGTATGAACCAGGGGCCAATTATAGCATCGCCTAATATTTCTGCCCAAACATTTAGTTTTTAAGGATATTGAGTGTGACAACAAATAGTTTTTACCATTCTCGATTTAACGCGAATTCTTTCAGTCATGAGTTCACAAAACTCAATTCGTCGGTCTGGATCATCATCGCCTAGTTCTTGAAGAATTTGTGTTTGTATTGCAAAATTTTCAAGGACTTCAATTTGAGATGCTTCATTCAGTAATCTTGGGGCATCCTTTTTTTATTTTGCATTGATCCCGTTTCTCTAAACGTTTCAACTAAATCGCGGACATACACGTGACTTACATTTTTGTCTGGATTCCTTTCATGAAATATTTGAGCTGTTCATAAATAACACTGGTTCTGAGAGGCAGATATGAAAATTATCTCCAGGCGTTCAGGTATACTGTAAACCAGTGGTCGCCAACCTGTCGATCGCGAGCTACTGGTAGCTCGCGAAGGCAATTCTGGTAGCTCTTACAACGATTTTAATTTAAAAAATACAAACTGCAAAAATCAGAGATGCTTCCGAAAATTTAACAAAAAAATATTATTGTCATAATATTAAACAAAAACAGCGGCAACGTTGCGGTGAGCGATCTGCCCCTGACGCCGTCAAGCTAGAATCGGCTATTTATAAAACCGACCAGCCGGACCAGCGCGTTAGTGTTCGAGAACGATCTGGATTACTTTAAACGGGATAAATACGCACAGCTCGGTGACATTGCGCTTAGTTTAAAACTGAACGCGTAAACCAACGTCCAGCAGTTGGGTTAGTAGAGAACAACAAAAATAATATTATGGCAAGCAGTTGTAAGAAGGTAAAGACATACCACTTTCATTCGGAATGGGAAGAACAATACTTTATTACAGAAGTTAAAGATAAAAATGTGTGTTTGTTATGTAATACTTCGGTCCCCGTTGCTAAAAAAGGAAATATTGAGAGACATCATAAAACTGTACATTCTAATTTTGAAAAATCATTCCCACTACATTCTGCCGCCAGAAAGAAGAAACTAAAACAGTTAAAAAAACAGTTAATTGGACAACAATCAATATTTTTAAGAACAGTCGTACCGTGTGTCCCAGATAATTGCACAAAAAAAGAAACCTTATGAAGACGGGGAAATGATAAAACAGGCGTTTTTAGAAGCTATAGTTTCAGCTATAAAATCTATGCAACTTTCTGCTAATACAGTGATGAGACTTGTAGAAGTAATGAGCAATGATATTTTTTTACAGTTAAGAACTGACTTAGATAACTGTGTTTATTTTTTACTTCAACTGGATGAATCAACAGAGATGTCGTTGACACTACCCAGATCGCCGTGTTCGTCAGGATGGTTTTTAGTGATTTTACGATTAAAGAAGATCTTTTGGAGTTCATTCCACTAAAAGGACACAGTACTGGACAGGAGTTGTTTTCTCATTTAAAAAATATTATTTCTTCCGAGAAAATTGCAATGTCGAAAATGGTAGGCTTGACAACCGATGGCGCTCCAGCTATGGTGAGTTGTGATAAGGGTCTGGTGGCGTTATGTCGTAAAGATGAAACTTTTCCACAATTTCTCTGTTACCACTGCATTATCCATCAGAAAGCATTATGTGGAAATTTCCTGAAACTAAACAACGTTATGAAACTGGTGGTAAAAATTGTGAACAAGATTAGAGCTCAAGCGTTACAAAGAAGATTATTCAGAACCTTGGCCGATGAAGTTGACTGTCAATACGGGGACCTACGCCTTCACTCTGAAGTCTGATGGTTAAGTAGAGGACGGGTGCTGAAACGTTTTAATTATGTCCTATCTGGCATAGTTCAATTTTTCAAACAAAGCGATGAACCGACTCCAGAAAAAGAAAATTCAATCTGGCTTAGAGATTTTGGTTTTCTCGTGGACATTACAGAGAAATTAAAAGAACTTAATTTGCAGCTTCAGCGGAGAGACAAAGAACTAGCGGAAATGATTTCTGATATAAAAGTATTTATCAAAAAGCTGGAGTTTTGAGAACAAAACCTAATTAACAGCGACTCCAAGCATTTTCCTATTCTTTCAGAAAAAATATCTCAAAATCCAATAGAACACTATGATAACAAATATCATGTAGAAATAATTTCTACCCTGAAAAGTAAGTTCAAAAATCGTTTTAAGGATTTCAATGAAATGGCTTTAGTAGCGCAGTTTGTTGTTTCACCCTTTATGGAAATTGATATCCAGCAGTTTGCAGCTTGTGTTATGCAAAACTTTGGCGAAGACATCGCTGCAACAAAAATGGAAGTCATTGAGTTTTAAAATGATTTAGCTTTAAAATCGTTAGTCTCAAGTACTGAATGTATCTGGCCTATTGTAAGTAATATAATGAAGACAAATATTCAGTTTTATGCCGTGTTGCCTTGAAAGTAAAATCATTATTCAGTTCAACCTATTTGTGTGAATCTTCTTTTTCCAATATGAAGTTTATTAAGAACAAATATCGCAATCGACTTACAGATTACATTTGGATAATTGTATTCGAATGGACACATCAAATTATACTGCAAACATTAAAAAAATTATCGATGAGTCTGAGTGTCAGCCTTCTCATTGAACGTGCTTTTTTATTTTTCAATGTTTATGTTTATGATAGTGCGTTACTTTTTTGTTGTTATTATTAACTATTTTTAAATCATAAGTGACATGCCGTTGTGGCTGGATAAAAGTTTGTGTTTATTTTTCAAATACCTTCGTTTGATAGGTAGGAATGTAGCTATGAACAAGTACGTACTAGTAATATTAGTTATTTTGTTATTAGTTTATTATTAGTACCTATGTATTATGTATTACCAGTTAAACAGTAAAATAAATACATATAATGATAGATTAACTGTGGATTATTTTATTTACGTTGCGTTACGTGGCTTCAGTGTGGGTAGCTCGCTGTTTATTCCGAAATTAACAAAGTAGCTCAACACATTGAAGAGTTTGGCGACCACTGCTGTAAACCATCGTGACAACTACAGCTGAATGACAGTACCGATCGTAAAAGTGATGAAAACTAATGACATTTAAAATTTTCAAATAAACCAAAAATTATTGAATCTGACAGAACCCAAAAAACAGATGTTTTCAATTTGTTTTGCGAAAACGGTAAATTAAGTTTTTATTTAACAAAAAAAATTCCGATGGGCACTTATATATATATATATATATATATATATATATATATATATATATATATATATATATATATATATATATATATATATATATATATATATATATATATATTGCATATATATATATATATATATATACCTATATATATATATATATATATATATATATATAATTAAAAATAATAGTCCGGGAGATAGCATTACAAATATAAAAGTCATAGTAAGCTTGCTGATATTAACA
Organism: Diabrotica undecimpunctata; assembly: GCF_040954645.1. Taxonomy (NCBI): domain Eukaryota; kingdom Metazoa; phylum Arthropoda; class Insecta; order Coleoptera; family Chrysomelidae; genus Diabrotica; species Diabrotica undecimpunctata. The sequence goes on along the minus strand of NC_092803.1, from coordinate 123,426,372 downwards.
CCCTGTATAATTATTAAACAATAATTGTACAGGGTCATCAACAGAATCAACAAAAACCTCATTAAATTTTCCATTTAAGCCAAAGTTTCACAATTATTGCTTCGCCCTGTATAATTATTATTTATACCATTGGATAGCATTTTTTTATAGTCTTTCTACTATCCTAGAAACGGTTTCAAGCATTTTTCGATATCAGCTTTTGTTCGTGAGTTATAACCCATTGTAAGTTTTAAAATTGACACATTGTATAATGAACATTCATATCATAATTCATTTATTGACGTATCAAGCTATTTTTGTTTTTATTTTTCTCCATATACCTATTATTGTAAAATGTAAAGCATGAAATAACCAAACATGTATAATAATTTTCAATTAGCCTACACGCCTAAATATTCCGAATAATAGACAGTGCCTAATTTATTGTAAACGAATAAAATTAAAACGTGATTTATAAAGTGCCGTATAAAAAATCCTATACGGTTAAGTTCTTTTGAACACTTTGATATAGCCAGCATATCACTTGTGTGGCATTTGTAGCATCTGATGTACTGGTTTTAAAGCAAGCATTCATTAAATTAGGCAATTCATTGCACCAGTTTTCTAAACAATATCTTTAACTGACTAGACTGTAGGCATCGTCCTTTTGATGGGGAATGCATAACAATTTAAAACAAATAAATTTAAATTGCATATTAGACAGCACCACTTATGTCACTGAATAGCTGTTCTGTCGCATACAATTGCATCCGTAAGCTGCATTTGGCCACAAAACATTTTATGCTTGTACAGATAAAGCACGATTTCGATTTCTTGTGGGATAACCGCTATAGATGTACTCATACTATGAATATGGGTATTCAGTGCGAAATGACAAAATATTAACGGCGAAATAAAGTAATATTGTAGACAAGTTTGCCAACTACACCTCACTATACGAATATACAAGGTTAGTCCAATAAAGTACAGTCTTTTTAATTTTAATTTTTTTATAGCGATTTAAATTATATTGAATCACTCAGAAAATCTTAGCATATCAACATAGTACTGTTACGTTATGTAAATGCATGTAAATCATATGATAAATATAGATAATAAACCTTATGACCCACGTCTTGAAAATACTCACTGAAATTATACCAAATGAAAACTAAAAAAAAAATGGAACGGATTGAAGAAAAATATGGGAACTATAGAAGGTATGTTGTATCTTCCAATTAAACACAAAATTGTTTGATAAAACAGAAAAGAAACGCATGTTTATATATTTTGTGTAGTGATGCGCGCAGGATTTCGTTTCGCACTTTTTCACGCATTTTGTCCCGCGGGACGGGAAGGGACACGGGACAACGACTTTTGCTGTTTTTTGCAAAAACTGCTCTTTTGTTATTATGTATTTAAGTGATTTGGAAATTAAATTTAAACAAGTATCTGCGTTATGTCTGCAACATAAAAATATTTATGGAAATTAAAAGGTTTTGTGTTTTAATCATTCATATTGAATTGAATGAAATACAATTAATAGAATACAAATTAAACAAAAAATTAAGATAATAAACATGTTATCAATAATATAATTTAATAATAACGTTACTCCAAAATTACGCATAAAATGTCAACATTCCATTTAAAATAAGAAAGCTTAAAACCCTTTTTAGTCTAACCAAAAGTAATAATAAAAAAAATTATTAAATTAGAACGTGGGCCATCTTTTAAGTTCTCCTCTTGGTCTAAATTTTAAGAAATATACATCAATTGAAATATACGACAATTGAAAACTTCTAATTTAATTGTTGCGTAAATGATCCTGTATAGTATAGCGTCTGAAACAATTTAAACGGGATTAACGCGAGACAAATACAAATTTTTACACAATACATTGTACAAATACAAATAGAAGTAATTACTAAATTTAATTTTTAAGACAATTTGTGAAAACAAAATAGGCTGACAAAAATAAAAATATTAAATTTGACTTTGACTAATACCATTATTATAAAAATATATTTTTAATTATTAAGAACAGCAAGACGTCCCGCGGGACACGAGACGGGACAGAGAAAATAGCTGCGGAACGGGAGACATGTAAAAGTGCGGGATACGGGACGGAACAGGAGCCCACCCGCGTGAAACTCTAATTTTGTGAATTTTCAAAACACTCTTCTCGAATTTGTCCTAAAACTCTAATGAAAATATAATAACAAAATAGGCTTAGAGGAAAATACATGGTATGAGAATGATAGAAAATCTCTACTGGAAATGAAAAGCCAATAGAAGAATAGAAGATGCTTCATCTGGAGATTATGCAATAGAAAAAAGTATGCTACCAGTTGCGTTATTTCTGCTATATTATTTAATGTTTTAAATAATAGACAGAAGAAATAAAAAAAATAATACTCGACGCAGTTCTTATTGCAGACTGAGATGTAGGACTTGATCTAGAACTTCAAGACTTTCAAGAAACATGCCATGAGAATTAATATAAGGGAAACCAAGCTCACGAATATGTACAAGCAGATCAAGAACGTGCAAATACCAATATAGATTCGAAATCAACAGCTAGGAGAGGTGGACTTAAATAAATATTTAGGCAGTATATAAACAGGAAAATGTCACCTGCAATACAAATATCAAAAGGCGCATTGAGATAGCTAGAGGCACTTTTGTAGTTATAAAACATACAGTGTGTAGCATTAGTGCGAAGAGGTTCAATTACGCATTTTTCGTAAGAGATGCGAAAAAAAAGTATTTAGGTAAAAGTTGGAACATAGATAGAACCATATTTTGAAAATATTTTTAAATATACAGGGCCGCCCATATTGATAGTATAGAACAAACTTATATATTTTTTTAACGGAACATCCTGTATATTTCACATTTTTCTCGATGTTGTCCTTTTTTGAAATATAAGGTTTTACAATGCTATGTGATATAGATTACAAGATAGTTATGTTTTTTATTAATTTCCTAGCAATACTAACAACTTGTAAAGTTATAGAGATTTGATATAAAAAAATATACTTATTTATATATTATAGTCTGATATTGTCCAAAATTATTAACATAGCGAAACATTTAATTTTGGTATACAAAATTTGTCTTGGAATTTGTCTTGGAATTTGCAATTTTGAAACTTGGAATTAATATATTTTTATAATGGAATACCCTATATTTTAGTATTGTAATTAAATAATATTTTATGGTATTTTATTATTTCTTAAACATTCCCTATACATAAAGTATAGTTTATCTTTAATTTGTAAGTTATTCGTGAATCTTTGAGCCAAGTATTAATTATTTGAACAATATTTAGGTGAAATTTTATTAGGTTGGCAGTAAAAGTTTTCCATCAAAAATAATTTTTCGAAAATAAACACGTAATAATCTAGACTTATCCTTAATTTGTTAATATTGGATGAGATATTAAAATACCTAAGTAGTGAAGATTTTTAGTGTTTAAAATATTATTAAAAACATACATTAGCTAAGACTTTAAAAATTAGACTGAAGATAATAGGTATTCGCATCACAATCATTATATAAATTTTATGACTATTAACAAATCAACATAAAGTGAAGCGACGTTTAATACACAAATAAAATTAAATTTAAAACAATGTATTTACTTAACAAAAATAACAAAGCAATAGTTGAATTTATAATAAATGTTCAAAATGGCCTCCGTCGACGATAATACATCATTGTGACTTACTCTAGTTAATACATTTCTATTCAATCTCTTACATTCATTTCTAATTATCTCCATCATATCTTCTTTAGTTGTAGCTATAACGAGAAGGGGTAGTCCGACAAAACAACAAATTTATCAGGACCGGATTTAACGTTTGCTAATAAGTACCGACCGCACAACCGGCGCAAGCAACTGAGAATTTCAGATTTCACGATTTCAGTTCAGTCGGAAAAAAGGTTTCGTGGTGATTGCACACGTCAGTGCGTTTAATCGAACTTATTGCGGGTTTATACTTTTTATAGTCTGTTTTTATTAAGAAGATAACCAGTCTATACGCTTAACATTGTAACGAAATATTTTGCCTACCACATAGGTTATTGCTATAAGGGATTGAAAATTGGGGACAGAAATTATTGGGGCAGAGATAGGGCAAGCAAAATAAACGAAACTGTGCGAACGGTACTCAGGGCTTATTTGGAGAGCTGGGTCGTGGATAAGTGAATGGCAAGGGGTTGGATTGGGATAACTACAAAAAAATGAAACAAATGGGTACTTACATGAATCTTTTTAAACAAATGGACAAAAAAACAACAAGAAAGACCTCTAGCAATTTAAAATGGACGCCACTTCGGGGGATCCCAGTCTTGCGGGATAAAGAAAAAAGGCTCTTCTTTCCTAAAATAATATACACAAAAAAGGGGTTAGGAGACTTTTTTAACATAAATAAACCAAAATGATTTAGAGAAATAAATTAAGCATTTATTGTTGTCCCACTACAAACAGTTACAAAACATAGATGGTACAAAAAAGACATATTAATAGTTTCAAAGTTTTATACCAAAACAATAAAGAAAAAAAAACACTTAGATGTCCTATTTGTTTTACAAAACTCTTGTTTACAAGTCGGAGATGCTACAAAACTTTCAAAAATTGTTATTAGGCTATCAGTTAACTGAGCTATAAACGATGGCAAAAATAAACTATTAAAATTAAAGAATTATCTTTAGCTGTCATATGTCAACATTTAATTTTATGACAGAGAACAATTAAAATGACAGCATAGCCACACCCTAAGATTTACAATATTAATTATTAAAACTTTTTTTTAATATTTAAATTATGAAAGCAATTATTATTTTAATGTTTATTTTTCATTCGAAAGTTTAAAACAAAAAAGTTACCTTGGTTTCACACAAAAAATGCACTAAAACTTCTGGGTTTAAACTGGAATTATACTGGAATTTCTGCCATGCATGCAACATATGGTTATCTTTCAAAACCTCATAACTTGAAACTGTAACCACTACACGTAACGTAACACGTACTGCACAATTAACTGCAAAGCTGCTAATCTTCTATAACATAAGACGAAAAACAAAGAAAAATTTCAAATTTGACGAACAATTTGGACAAACGCTAGAAGCAGCTGTCAACGCTGACAACGCCTCAGCGAGAGTGAGCAATTATCTTTTAAATTCATTCGCTTAACTTGGTATAAATAAAACACTAAAAATATTTATTTAAAACGCAGTATTGAGTGGTTTCAATCAAAGAATAAAAAGGAAATACATCTCTGTGAAATAATAAACAAACTCTAAAATGGTTTATTTTCGACCTCGGTGACGCTAAGATGAATTGAAAGAATTCGGTATTTTAATACGTACGAATAGGAAACATTGATACACTAAAAATATTCTTTGGTGTTTTAAATATATAACATTTTTTATACACACTTACAGTTTTGCTATCTAGTTTATTGTTTTGCAAACAATGTCGAGTTATACAGTCACGATTACGTGCATTTAGTAGCACGGAAAAAAGCCTTATACATTATATTTATACATCGACAATGGAATTGCGTCCTGAAGCTTTAATATCGGAAATAGTTAAACAGACTGCTTAGTAGATGGGTACACTTTTTGATTACTCTCCAACCCGTTCAACCTCGTTGCCTCATCACAACCTCAACCCCTACCGCACGCAACCGCAACCATTACAGCACGCAACCGCAACCCATACCGCACGCAACTCCAGACGAATTCTCACACCACGTTTTACGTCTCACGTTTTACGTCTCACGTCACATTTTACGTCTCGCATCACGTTTTTACGTTACATTTTACGTCGAAGTCTGCAGTTGCGTGCGGTAGGAATTGCGGTTGCGTACGATAGGGGTTGCAGTTGCGGTCAGGCGGCAGGGTAAAACGGGCTGGAGTGTATCCACAAAGTGTACCCAAGTGATACTCATCTACTGAGCTCAATCCTACTATTTTGGATGATGCTAAAAATTTTGTTGGTGCCAACAAGCCTTTTAAATTTGCAGGTGTCAAAATCCTTTTAAATGATGTTAAACAAGATTACCCCGAAGAAATGGAAAAACTGTGTGAAGCATGTGCAGAATACATTAGAAAAAAGTTCTGGAAACTTGATATTATATACTTCTTAAAGGACTACTGCAATTTACCTTTTCTTTAAAAAAATTAATGTTTATATCTGACAGTTTATAATTGTTCAAAGGTTGTTATATGCTATATACAGATGCATCCAAAAGTATCGAAGCTGTGGGATGTGCATACTGGGATAACAATAATAAAAACAGTAAAATGTTTAAACTCAATTCCATCATGAGTATATACACAGCTGAATTAATAGCAATAGTGGAAGCACTAAAATATTTATCTAATATAAATCATTCAAGTTTATAATTTATAGTGACAACACAAGTTCTTTAAGTAAAATTGGTGCAATAATCCTAAATCAAAAGTAAATTACATTGAATTATATATAATAAATAAAATTAAAGAACTTCAGCAACAAGGCAAAACTGTTAAGTTGGCATGGATTAAAAGCCACTGTGGAATAACTGGAAATGAAATAGTAGATGAATTGGCAGAAATCACGGTGACACAAAGAGTATTAACTCATTATCTTTGTACGTCTAGAGATATAGAATCAGACATATTCCAAGAGCTTAAGAAAGATTGGAAAGAAAGGTATATTAATGAGAATATAAATAAAGGAAACCATTACAGAGCAATCAGAAACCATATTAAGGATAAATCTTGGTTTTCTAAAATGGAGTCGACAAAGGATATGACAAGAACTATATGCAGAATGAGATTTAACCACTGTATTACACCATCATATATGTTTAAAATGAATTTAGCTGATAGTCCACAATGTACTTTTGGTCAGATGGGTAACCATTAAATTCGCTGTATTCTTTGACCGATGTCCACCATCTCATTAATTTAAATTATTTATTAACATTAGAAAACATTAAGTTTTTATATAGATTATTGTATAAACATAAATATTATATATTATATAACCATGTTTTAGATATTAAACTCAAATTGTAATTGTAAATATAGAGTAAGTATTTCTTTGTAATTTGGTAGAATATAAAAAAAATAATAAAAAAAAAGAAAATTAAGAAATAAATAAAAAAAATAAAAAAATATAAGAAATAAATAATAATTTAAAAAAATAAAAAAATAAACAAACCTAAAAAAAGAGAAAAAATGAGGAACTTGAATAGTCGGCAGTAAAGTAGCTATTGAATTAAATAGATAGCTGCAGAAGAGTTTGCTGTGGAACTCTGAGGACCTCATCACCTATTTTATATATAAATAACTAAAAAGCACCTAATAGAAAAAAAAACTAGAAACAAATTACCAAAAAAAAAGACTATATATTAGAGATCAATACTAGTAATATATTTAGGATAAGATTGTATACGAAACAATGACGAATGAAAAAATGAGTAAAAATTGTAAGATTGGCTAATGGATTTAGTGTCCACAGTCATATAAACACAAACAAACAACAACAACTAATATTGGAAGACATTTTTTTTATGATGAAAACCCTCCAGACTGTATTTTTCCTATAATTACATGTGATTACGAAGTAATTTTGTTTTAACCTAACTTATATACAATTTCTTAAGTAAGGTACTACGCATTAGTGTACCTTATACTCGAATTTCTACTTATACCACTGGTGACGTGTTACACACAAATCTCTCAATACTCTGCTTTTAACTTTCATTGTCACTAAACTAATTCAAAGGGCTTGGTTCTCGGGATTTTTTTACCGGATGGGTATAATCAAGGAACTGGATCTACTATTGAAGTAGCCGAAGTAACACTAGCATATTTGGATTTGATTTTGTCAATTTTATTATATCTAGGTTTTTGAGTTTTTACATTTAGGTCTTTATGGAAATATCTGTTGAGACAGTACCATGATGGATCGATCATGCTTCTTAACACTTTGTTTTGAAATCATTGAATAACTTGAATGTTACTTTTACTGACATATTCAAACGGGTTTCAATATCTACTTGTACATGAGTAGTTTATTTTATATAGATACCTTGGAGTTTCTTGATAGCAGCAAATGCATCTTTTTATATTTTATACTAAGTTGTTTACATTTCTTTTTGATGTGGGCTTGCATGGAAGACCAGTTTTAAGCGACATTCCCAAATACTTTACTGTATTAACGTAGGTAATGCAATTTAGTATTAGCTTATCCATGGTTTATTCTTGCTGGAAGAAAAAATAGAAGGTAAATGTGGACTAGGGTATAGAAAAATAACATATTTTAGAATAATAAACTATGGAAAACCTAATAAACAAACATAAGTTTTTGATTAATTTTTTAAACCATATAAATGTCAACTAGAGGAAAAACATACAAAATGACATAGGCGGACATAAAAATGACATGAATTTGGCGGAACTTTAAATGGTCAGTTACACCGATAGACATAATAAGAATAGACTAAGTAAGGTATGGGTCGCTCTCTGAATAGAGTTAAAACAACAATATTAACTTTGAGTGGTAAAACTTTGGAATATGCAAAAGAAAACGGTGTTCATGTTATTTGTCTGCCCCTACATTGCACTCATTGTATGCAACCTTTTCACGTCTTCTTTTTGGGCCTTTAAAGACTTATGACAACCAAGAAATTGCTAAATTGCTAAAAGCATATCCTGTACGTGCTGTTAGGCATCTTCGGATCTTCTGCTTGTCCAATGAAGCATATGGCAAGGCAGCTACGGTACAAAATGCATGTCACGGATTAAAAAGAACTGCCATCTGGCCGCCGAACACTGATATATTTCCGACTATATGAACAAGCCTGCTGAAACCACAAACATATCGCTGGAAGAAAACTCCAATGAACAGCATCCTTAGTCTGCAACAGTAATGAGCTCTGTCGAGTCTGAACAGGTTTTGACACAACCTTCACAATAATCAGATGATTTAGTTCTGAGACAAATACATCTCAGGTCTCTGTGACTACTGCGTTACCTCTCTGTCAGCCATGGCCCCATGATATGATATGTAAAGAAAATAATGCAAAAGCACTTACAGACCCACAAGCTGAAAATTCATCTCAGGTCTCTCCAACAACAAACTCCGGTCTAGAAATTGAGTAAAAAGATTTTCCCAATATTTTTAATGGCGATGAAAAAGACTATGATTTCATTTACTGTATCGACTTTTATTCGAGATCTAAGCCCGGAGAAGAGTATTTGCGGTCCTTACAATGTTTGCTTTGGTATAACACTTCTTACGCTGATGTTTCAAGAAGAACTAACTACATTTAAACGATTACTTAGTTGAGGTTGAACAAGCTATACATATTAAATGTTTACTGTGCGTAAAAGTAATTGGCTTTATTTTTTTTTTATTAAATTAGCATTATATCACGTTGACAATATTGTTGAAATATAGGTAGTTAAAATATTTTTGTTACTATTCATGCTTTATAATTTCACTAATAAAGTTTTTTTTGTTAAATTTTTTCACTTCCTACAAGTGATGCGTTAAGTTTCTTCAGAAATTTATAATGGTACTTTAATTTTACGTCACCTCTTATAATGTTTACATAATTTGTACAGTGTAAATTGCATTGTAATGTAATACACATTCCATAATATGATGAACTGGACGGCACGGTTTTGAATTAAACATTTCACATATGTAGATACGTATGGTTTTATCACTTGTCCATTATTCAGTTGTCTCTTTTTGTCTTTTTGATATCCTTCATACACATGAACTCAGCCTACTTATTTTTCATAGTGGGCAACCAAACTGTTTGACATGTTAAGGCTACAATGATTGGCCATTTAAGCATTGGAGTTTGATAAATGTGTAAGGCACTAATTTTTATTAAAAACCGTATGTCATTTTATTGTTTAAAAATATTTAATATTTATTAAAAAACAATTTCTTGCAGAAGCAGATTTTACAGTGATTAACCTAATTCGTATAATAATTGGCATAGTAAAGTAGGTAGTAATTGGTCATCACTAAGAGGATAATGGCCTAAGATCCCACTGCAGGATCACTACGTTCATAAAGTAGTTCATCAAACTTACATTTTTACATACATTTAATATTAGGATAATTCTTTGTAAATGGGTCAAAAAGTGACTGCAAATATTTTTCAATTCAATTCAAATTCAATTAATAGTAATGAATTTATTTCGTTCATTTATTTTTTAAATAAAATACGCTGCTCGTGACTTACATGCATGTTTTCTATATCAAATTAAAGCTAATTTTTGTCAGAAATTAGGGTAGCCAGCTGTTTAAAATGCGAGGTATCAAAGATAAAATAAAAGACAGCTAGCGCGCAACGCTACTGGTTTGAAGTGTCAGTGGTGTGAATTTTTAAAGCGTGCGTCGATAGATAAATGTATAATAATATACATATTATCTATCACTTGTCAAACCAGTGTCGTTACGCCCTAACTCTATTTTATTGTATTAAAGCTAATTTTTTTAACTTAATGGTAAAAAATGGTCAGAAATTAGGGTAGCCAGATGTTTAAAATGCGAGGTATCAAAGATAAAATAAAAGATATTTAGTGCGCAAATCTACTGGTTTGAAGTGTCAGTTGTGTGAATTTTTAAAGCGTACGTCGATAGATATATGTATAATAATATACATATTATCTATCACTTGTCAAACCAGTGTCGTTACGCCCTAACTCTATTTTATTGTATTAAAGCTAATTTTTTGTAACTTAATGGTAAAAAATGGTCAGAAATTAGGGTAGCCAGCTGTTTAAAATGCGAGGTATCAAAGATAAAATAAAAGATATTTAGTGCGCAAATCTACTGGTTTGAAGTGTCAGTGGTGTGAATTTTTAAAGCGTACGTCGATAGATATATGTATAATAATATACATATTATCTATCACTTGTCAAACCAGTGTCGTTACGCCCTAACTCTATTTTATTGTATTAAAGCTAATTTTTTTAACTTAATGGTAAAAAATGGTCAGAAATTAGGGTAGCCAGCTGTTTAAAATGCGAGGTATCAAAGATAAAATAAAAGATATTTAGTGCGCAAATCTACTGGTTTGAAGTGTCAGTTGTGTGAATTTTTAAAGCGTACGTCGATAGATATATGTATAATAATATACATATTATCTATCACTTGTCAAACCAGTGTCGTTACGCCCTAACTCTATTTTATTGTATCTTTGATATCTCGCGTTTAAACAGCTGCCAACCCTAATTTTCGACAATTTTTTCTCAAGCAACATTATATCATCATATTAAGAACAAATAGCTTAAATTTGATATAAAACGATGGATATACATCATGAGCAGCGTATTTTATTAATGAACGAAATAAAATTTTTGTTCAAAAATTAGTTACTATGAATTGAATTAAAATATTTTCGGCCACTTTTTGACTGACAAATGTATGTAAAAATATAAGTTTGATGAAATACGTTATGAACATAGTGATCCTGCAGAGGGATTTTGTACTATAAGGTACCCTACATATTTTTATTTATATGTACCCTATCTACATAGTTTAAATTTTGTTTAAAAAACCATTACAAATTATATACAATTATAGTGCTCAAAGACTAATTTAGTTTCAAAAGTTTGTAACAAATGCAAGAAATTACAAACCATTTAACAAAAACCAATTATAATATTATCATGTCAAAGCAAACGTTGCACAAAAAGTTGTCCATTTCGTGGATTTGATATGGTTTGTTCTGGAACAATAATTTGAACATTTAACAAACGTATAGCACACTCCAGTGTATATAGTTTTGTTCTTAAATGGATTAGAAGCAGATGGTTTAAAATAACCATATTCGTGTTAATGATTTTTCTCGTCTCACCTGCTTTATCTTCACTGTTGTCACTAAGCAGTTTTATTTTTGTTTTTTTTTGCACAACAGTAAAATAACTTTCGATGTTTTCAGGACTATGCTGGAAGACTATTTTTAGCAAAGTTTCCGTTACGTTGGGTAAAGCATCACCATCGTTTGCGTTTATTATTTTAGATACTTGCTTGCTTGCACATCTATTGATACTTACATTTAGAGGAAAATTTATATTGGGATCATTGTTTTCTATATTACCTGCTCTGCTTGTGACGGCTTCTGGATCTGTATTATTTTTAAAAACAAGTTTAACGTTAGTGTTATTTGTGATCTTTCTGTATCATTATGTTAAGGATTTCTTTTGATTGATGCTTTTTTTATTCGTTTGTTTTCCTTTTAGTTATTTTTTGTTCAACTTTTCACTCTTACGTTTCTCTTTCTTCGCCTACAGTTCTTTTTTTTGCAGCTATTTTTTCTTTAACTGCATTTTTCCTAACAGAAGAAGTCAGAGCAAATGGTACTTTCTTTGTCAAAAAATCGGAATTTTGTGCATCACTTTCAACAACATTTTTAAGCCTTTCCATTTTTCCCCTCCAATAACTGTTTTAAATGTTTCGGATGTAATTTCACTGACTTTCGTATTTTTCTTTTTTTTTTTCTTTTGTCTGGCCAGTGCATTTGGAATAATCAATTTCGGATACATTTCAAGGGAAAACCCCCAAAGGCACTAAAATCATTTCTAAAATTTTCTGGTGTTATATTATCAACTACTGTGTTAAAAACTGCAGCAAAATTGTTCTTTGTTACAACTTCAGTAGTGTGCTTTCTCCAAAACTTTAATATAGCAGTTTTCCATCCTTCTTTTAAGGACTTAAAACATCCTTAAAGACCTTAAAGACAGCCACATCTGCATTTGTGCATAATTCGCTTATTTCATAGGTTAAATGTGTTCTGTGACCATCAACGAACAAGGCTATTGGAAATTTGATGTTATTTTTGCTTACTCAAGTAAGGATAAAGAATGTTTCCTATATATTCGTAAAACAGCTGATTTTTCATCCAACCGTTATCACTGCACCGAATTCCCCAGGTTTCAGGTACAGATTTAACAATTTCTTCTGGCAGTCTTTTGTAAACATAGATAATCATAGGTAAGGTCACAACACCACAAGCTGAAAATGTAAACATTACTGTGATGTTGTTTTTTAAATGATGTATTTCATTTTTGTTCTTTGGGCAAAGCCAAAAACAGGTCTCATCTCCATTGTAAATCCTGCTGGGATGAATCTTCAATAATCTCAAATAATTGTTTTTTCTTTAAATAGTCTTCCACATTAGTAAACCACTTTCTTATATCTGCTTCGACTACAACTGAGCTAACTGCTGTTATTCTTTCTAAGGTTCTTAGAGTTATATTTGAGTGACGTTTTAGGAACGCGTGATACCATCCTCTTCAAGGGACCTGGACGGTTATCTTTAAACGAATTTTTTGTAGGGGCTGCGCCAAGAAAATATTTCACAGAATCTTAAGTGTTTTTCATTCTACGCGGAAGTCCTTTCCTTTCTTGTATGAGGTCAAAATCCATCTTTCTTGAACTGCTTCTTCTTCTGAAGTTAATACTGGGTTAGGTCTAAGAGAAACTTTAATGTTAAATCTGACATTTGATCAAAACTGAAGTGTTGCTCGAGGAATCTGATATAACTTAGACGTTTCTCTTTGACTCATACCATTTTCAATAGACTCTACTCTAAAACCTTAATTATATTTTCGTCTTAATATTTTTTTCGGTAAGAAAGACCTGCAGAGACCTGTTCTCTGAACGTCTGTTTACTCTTAGAATATGTAAAGGCAACAATAAGAATAATGTAACGTACAGTGCCCATTTTTATGAAAAACAAATTATATCTGAAAGCTTATTTTAGAATTTTAACACAGTAATTGGCCAACTGGCCAAGAATTGTGTATATACCTAAATTGTTGATAATAGTTATGGGAATAATAAATTCGCGCGTTTTTTATTATCTAAAAATGTTTGGGCCTAAAATTTGATCAGTTACAACCTTAGTTTAATAATTCGTGCTAAAGTATATCTATATCTACAACAAAGTTTATAATGGGTCAAAGATAAGTGTACAGTCCTTAAGAAATTCGTAAGAGTAAACTTTAGGTGAACATTAAACGACGTTGTCAAAATTATCCTGCAAATTTGATTTATTTCAGTAACAGCAGAATAACAGTCTAATATTTATAAATTTATAACATCTTTATCAACGTCTGTTTTGCCTTGCAATTCTTAGGAGGCACAGATTAAAGCAGAAATCTGAATTTGGTTTCGAAAATCAGTTTACGGATTTATTTATCAGATGTCGCTATTGCGTCCAGATCGAAGCCATTTTATAGTTGCTTCTATTATGACAGAAAAGAGTATTTTCACGTTCAGAGCGTTTGTGAATAGCTGCTCCGAAGATCCCTTTTAGGGTGAAATACGTATAAGCGTATACACAGACGCACTATATGTGACATCAAATCTTAACTGTCTTTCCTTTTATAAATTTATGTTAACATGGCCATTCACTATCGCATGGCCAAAGGCTGTATCATTTACCCTATTGGCGATAAACAATATCCTTGTTTAAGTATTTTAGTATGCACAAAGCCGTCACTATTATCTTAGTCCCTTATTGCTTTATCTAAGTCTTTAAGTCACTATAAAACGTTCAAATCTCCTTTATTAATTCAATGTTAATATCAGTTTCCTGTAACATCTTCAAAAGCTTATTTAGAGGATCGCTATGGTATGCTTTTTATATCATTAAATAGAAGATGCAGCTCTTGGTGATACCCTTTTTTCTGTTAATTGAGAAATTTTAAATATATAGTATATTGTTGAGAGCCGACTTCTGAAACCAACTTGTTCCCTCCGTTTCCATGGTTCCATGCGAGACCAAAGGTGAAAGGCACTAAAATACAGAAAAATGCCCATTCTTACGTATACGATGAATCATTTTGCATAAGGTTCTGCTATTAAGTCCTATTTCCCATCTGGTGCTATTGTGTAACGCTAAGAGAAAAGGATGGAAGACAAGTTTGCAGCAATTTAAAATTAGAGCTTATCTACCAAGATAGACAAACCCTATAGAAAACGTGCTCCACTTACTCAGAAGGTTGAGCAGATGGATAGTATATAACACTAGTAGATAGCTAAGTTAGTATTAGGGGAATAGCTGACAAAGAAATTGAAGTTAAGATATTAAAAGGCATGAAAATAGATGTTGTAGAAATACTGAGCTGAACTGTAGAAATTGAAAAGAAATTGAAAGAAAGTCAACAGATCGGAGACGGTAATATATATTGGAATAAAGCGAGAAGAGAGAGAATAAAGAAACAGTTTTGTAGAACATGGAAAGACGTTATAATGAATTATAAACATATTAACGAAGACATTTTATTACCAAAATTAGAACTTAAAAAAGTTCTAATTTTTACAACTATAACAATCGTCTAAGCATCAGAAAAAGAAAAATATGACCAATCAAAATCCTTTTACGAATATCTTCAAGCTGTCGTAAATAAGAAATGATAAAAGTGATTAGCTTATCTATTTAGATTTGGGAACAGATAATACCCAGAGAGGGCCAAATCAGGAGAATAAGCCGGATGAGAAAACATTTCGAAATCCAACTCACGAATTTTTGCCATTGTCATAACGCTCTTATGAGCTGGTCTTGGAGAAAAAACACTTTTTTCTTCTGCGTATGGGATGGATTTTCACTGTTCGTATTTGAATTAGTCCAATTATTCACAATAATATAATATTGGCTATTAATAGTTTTACCTTTTTTAAGATAGTCAAATAAGATTATGCTTTTGTAATTTCAAAATGAGAGACTGAAAACTTTCCTACAAAGAGAAATATCCCAAGAGCAAACTGGATTAACCAAAGGTAAAATAAGCTCTCACGACTCTTCTTTTCAAACACCCAGCTAAATAAAGCAATCCTAGTAACGCTTTTATTTCGATTACATTAGTGTTTTTAGCAGAACGGGAACTGGTATACATCTCTTTCACAGAAAAACAAATTCCAACAATCAATTATGGATTTAACATTCTTATCATATGCTTCTACACTCGGTAAGTGAAAAACTTTATTAAATTGGAGGATTCCTACTATTTGCACCGGGCAATATTTTTTCCAGACTGCTCCCTCTTTGCCTATAAAACTAGCAATTCGTGAAACTTTTGCTGGTATTATATCCACTTTATAATCATCGCCATCCCTCTCTTGTTCATTGTCTGAATCTGAAAGATATTTCTCGATGTTATCTATTTCATCATCTGATTCAATGTCATCAAACAGTTGTTTTGTGTCAGTTTATACTTCCTCAAGCAATTGAAGTAGACGATATATAGACGATATTAAAGTTAATTGCTAAAAACAATAAATTTTACTAAACAAAACGTAAAATAATACATGTTTACATAACAGAATATATAATATTAGCAAAATAACTCATTTGTAAAATAAATTTCAAGAAACTAAAATAAAACAATAGTAGCTTGAGTTACTTAAGTGCTAGGGCCAAGCCTAATAGGAGTTTGTAACAACAAAGATAAAAATCTGGCAAAAGTTCTGGGCTCGACGATCAGTACAATAATAAATATTAGGAAGATACCAAGAGCCCGAAGTTCATAGTTTAAAACCCACTCTTTTTATAGCGTCAAGTACGACGCCTGGGTCTCAGAGACTTGACACCACCGCTGCAAAGTTAATATTCCAAATAACGACATACGATATGAATCTTGGACCCTACACCATGATGAAGATGAAAGATAGTCGCAACTGAAGTGTTCTGTTGTAGAAGAATATTACGAATTCCGTGGACCGACTACAAGACAAATAATTCAATTTTAAATTAGCTGAAGATCAGAAAGCAACTCTCCAGCAAAGTCCTTATCCAACAAATAAAATACTTTGGTGATATTATGAGAGCATACACAGAAAACATGGAAAGACTTATTATCCAAGGAAAGGTAGAAGGCCGATGATCACGAGTAAGATCCCCAACAAGATGAATCGACCAAATTACAAGAATATGCAAAAGACCTATCCATGAGTTAAAAAAAATATCCAAAGACAGACATCTTTAAGAACGGACAATACTCGATATTACGATGACTAATACACTCCCTTCGGGGGGTCAGGACTGAAGAAAAAAGTTCTCAAAATCCAATGACCATAACCTTTCCGAACCATTGAATCACTCTTGGCAGCTTCGAAGCAAGTTTGCTGGTTTCAGTCGATTGCCAGGCAATCATTCTGCTTTCTGACGTATCGTAATGAATCCAGGTTTCATCGACGATTACCAATCAGCGCCAAAAGCCTGACGGAACACGTTTGTTAAGGTCCAAACACTGCTGAAACTGATCATACGATCATGTTTTTGGTCAATGGTCAGGAAACACGGCACCCATTGACTGGATTTTCTTTATATTTAAAACTTCGTTCAAAAGTTCCTAATGCGCTCTTTCTTAATTTTCGTGGTACCTGCCAATTCACGTACCTTCACTTTACGATCAACGAAAACCGTTTTATGAACTTTCTTTTAATTTTCCAGTGTGACTGCATCGAACGGCCGTCCAATACATGGTTCATCCAATGTAAATATACGATCACTACGTAATTCGTGAAGCGAAGAAAAAGAATATTTTCATAAACTCTGACTGAGAGCTTATTCTTACAGCTTATCTCCTTACTGATGACTACATTGCCTCCATAATTGTCACAATTATTTCTATTATCATTTTTAATACTCGTCATTAAATATCTTTACTTTATTTATGTTTGGAATAGTCTTATTAAGTGGGTTAAGCGCTTGTCACTTTCATATTATATTAATTCTCTATGTATATTTTACGTCTGTATGTTAAAGTTTTTATAATTGTTAAAAACATATGATTGATATTTTCGATTTAATAATTTAAAACGCATATCTCACCCTGTTTAGACATAAAACTATTCTAATTGAGTTTCTTGTCTTTCAATCTACATTTAGTATATCCTCCAAAGAAAAAATCCCATCAAATTAATGATACATTTATTTATTGCGAAAGATTATATCGCAAAACCATTTATTAAAATGTTCTTGCGTATTATGGCGATATGCTTTACTCACCAATGATTTATAAAGTATTGGGAACTATTTTATAATTACTCTGGTTCTAGCTACACCTTGAACATCTTTATTACAGTTTTATCTTTCATAAACTAAAATGTACTTTTAATCCAATTAATCAAGGTACGGTATTCAAAATATGATACATATTCTGAGAAGCTTTTTGCTACAAGGTAATATCATTGTTGCAGCATATCCTGCAAATTACTACAGAAATTTCAGACGTAAAGTATTTTTATTCTTTAATTAGGTAATTGATTTTTTTATTGTTTACAGCACTTTTAAATTTGTAAATATTAAATGTCAACGAAAAAAACTTAATTGAAATTAAAATGTTTTGGATTGGTACTTTTAGCCTTTTTCATAGAATGAGTTTTAAACTTGAAATTTTATTTACTACAAATTAGAGTTTGATTAAAGCAAAAAATGGAAGTTTTATTCATTACATAATGTCAATAATTCCATTATAGCTGATATATTCAGGAACAGATCCAAGGTAAACGTGGTCCTGGTAGAAAAACGACATCATGCCTGAAAATCTAGGACAACGGTATGAAAAATCGACTACATCACTATTTAGAGCTGCTGTCAATAAAGTCACGATAGCGAATATGGTAGCTAACATGATATACAATGATCGATAACGATCATGAAACTAGAAGAAGAAGATAGCTGATACATGTAGTCTTGTTCTAGTTGTTAATGTATCATGATTCTCTAATTTTGTTTTGATTATTTTCAAAATTTTATCTAATGATACATTTTAAATAAACTACACTAAGCAGCAAAATTAACGCACCTTTTTGAAAATGGGACATTTTTGATATCTCGAATTTCCTAAATCTATTTTAAGGTTTAAGTGATTTTTTTAATATGTTATAGCCTTATTCTTTAACAATATGGCTGTCATAATGTTATTGCTACACAGGTAAATTGTCATTGTATACCGGGTGTACGAATCAGATTATATTTTTTTCTTAAAGTTCGCACCACTCTGTGGAATATTCTAACAAATATAAAATACTGTTATTAAAACCCCACTATAGCCTCAGCTTTTCTTAACACTCTGTTTTTTAATTCATTCGCTTATGTTGTCCAATCTCGTCAGATCCGTAAAAGACCAAATCCCTAATGAAGACCATGGTGTCTACGAGATACCCTGTTCCAGTTGCCCATGTACATACATCGGACAGACAAACCGACGAATCCATAACCGTATTTACGAACATTCTATATCTGTCAAACATTCCGATACTACTTCAGCCCTAGCCCAACATCATATTCAAACAGGCCACAAAATAGATTTCGAAAAAGCAAAAACCATCGCTCCCATCCGCTCCTTAAAATCGAGAATCATTCGTGACGCTATCGAAATGGAAAAACGGCCTAACAGCTTGAACACGCACGATGAAGCGAAACGATTGCCGACAACATGGCGACCCCTGCTTCAACGACCTTCCGCTCACACCGCTCAGGCCACGTCAGTTCAGACCACGTCAGCGCATACCGTTCCCGCGCATACAGCGAGTATAAAAGCAGCCACACAGGGTAAGACTGGTTGTTACTCGACACTGAGGAGTTGGCAGATTGAGACCTCAGTGCCGAGAGACAGATTTTGTAATACAGAACACGATACTGTTACGTCTCGAGTGAGGGGAGTAGCCAGATTGAGACCCCGAACCGTATCACTCTTTATAATGGCTCCAAAATGGGTGCCGAAACGTCGAGTAATAAATTCTCAACGCGGTTCTTCCCGAGAACTAAGTAATTTTCATTCATCTGACCGCGGAAATTTATCCGAACATATATATATATATATATATATATATATATATATATATATATATATATATATATATATATATATATATATATATATATATATATATTTTGTTATGATTGTTTATTTTGAGTTCAAACTTAGTTTATTGAGCCAATAAAAAAATTATAGCTTATCTGTTATCAAAAGTAAAATAATTCTTATATTACCTGTGTTCGATGGATTCAAAAGATTTTCTAGTTGTCTTTTATCGGGTAGAGAAGAAAGGATAATAATACAAATATATTATATTACAAAGATTTACGTTTCTTTATTTTATATGAACGAATAAAACAATTATTAAATTTTGTCGTTATCTTATCAATCAGCATACAAGAAAATAAATCAAATTATTATGATAATAAGATTATAAAGCTACATACATTTATATTACGTGAAAAACCAATTTTACTTAAAATTTTCTTTACTTAAAAAAAACCACAAAACTTTAAACTTTTGATTAGCCTAACAAAACCTCAGTTCTTAAATTTGAATGCTAATGACCATGATGTCGAAACGATCCTTCACAGGTATAAAATTCAATTGTACAAACACTTACAGTTTATTTTCTTTTTGAGTTGTATGTTGGAACATACCCAGAAAAGTCCAGTCTCCTCAAAGATGTGATCTCCTCTCTTTGGCACCTCGGCTCCTTCTGAACGTCTCTGCAAACCTCCTGCAGACTACACAAAAAACACCTGATTTACTTCTCCAAACTCCGCTAATTATTTATGACACCAGGACCTCCTTTTGTCAACTTGATGCCGTAAGAATACTTTCACATATACTTTATAAAATGCCCACGGTAGATACAAGGACCTCTTTTAATCTACTTGTTATCTCCTTCTTCAAACTATTCACTTCTTTTCGTTACGCCGGTATCTAAACTCACGAACCACACCCTATCTTGAGAAAAACGACTGTTTCCTTTCGATGACCACAATATGACTAACTTCTCCTGTCTCATCATCGACTCCCAAATTCCCATTTAAAAACGACCGTCCAATCAAAAAGCTTAAATTGTGTTTACTATGATATTGGAAAAGCCTAATTTCGGTTTCAGAGAAAACTAAATAGCTTACTTTAAAATTGGTTTTTTTCAATACATCATTTATACATATTTCAAAAGATTAGAATATGGTCATTTTATACTCGACTCTACAAAAAATGAAGAGATTAATTTACAGGTAAAATGTCTTCTAATTCTAAACAAAGGTTTTTTGATAATTTTGTTTGCAACGGAAATAGGTCGTTTGCCAAACAAATTTCTATTCTTATCTACACTAAATCTTATCTTAAATTAATATATACATTTTTGTTTATGATTTCTTAAAATTTTATTTCGATGGATTTTTTTTTATTTATTTTTCTTTGGTTGGAAAAGAAAAAGTATGACAATATATATATATATATATATATATATATATATAATATATATATATATATATATATATATATATATATATATATATATATATATATATAGGGTTTATAGCAGTAGTAGTATACAAGGCTTGTTATAAGGTAGTCTTCACATTTTTTCGTATTGGGTTTTTTAGGTATTCTTATGAAAATGGATCTAAGTCACTGTTGGGATATTTTTTCCACTTTCTTAGTCAGAGGCCTGTTTGTTCTTTGATACTTTTATGGAAAATAAACTAATCGTGTTTACGTTCTTCATGGCCTCATGGTTTTTTATGTAAATCTTTCTCTGGCAGATCTTGCACTCCGATATACATGATCAGTAGCCTAAAGAGTGCCCTGCTTTTGTTAGTTCCTCCACCCGAAGCTGTTGCCCAATAAGAGAGAATTGCTTATACCGGCAATCACTCGGTGTATTTTCGCCATGTCTGGCTATTTTAGCACATAGTTTAGTCTGCAGACCAATGCAGTTGCCCTGAATGCGATGCGTGGAAAATGAGTTAGAATTAGGTGTCTTAAGAAGACCGTTAATAATAACCACCTCCCGTTTATGACGTTCGAAGTAGTCAGTTTGATAAAATATGCTACCCCTATAATACAACCCTGCAACTCTGGACGCCAAATTCCCAAATTTTTAATCCAGTGTGCTTCAACGTGAAACCCAGTATATTAAGTACTAAAAAAGAATAAAGGGAAAATCAGTATATATTTCAAACCGTTTTTATATTTAGTATATAAGTGCAAAGTTTTTTTTTTAATAAAAATGTTAACTTTTACACCTATTTCAAAATTGTATGTAATTAGGCCTTTTTATTTATGTTTATAAATACTAATTTTAAATTGTTAAGGAACGTCTTTGATTTTTCACACAAATTAATGTCTACTTAATGAGTTTCTATGGCTCTTAATACATCGTTGATTTATTAAAATCGTGCCATACCTTCCGGCTGTTACACCAACAAACACTATGTGGTTTTGTTCTTCTTCAAGTTGTATTTATTATGTGCAAGCAGTAGTGACAGCCATAAAATCTGAAGATTAATATTGCTAGCTCGAACGGCCGAAGGCAATCTTCTATAGACCACCAAGAATGGTATGAGTAAGAATTGTTTTTTCGTGGTAAATGTATTGCAATTTCTTCATGCAAAATGCTCCATTTACTTTGTTACAGTGATATGTATGGGACTCTTCAATTTTCTACGCAAATAATAGGAATATGTTTCAAATGGTATCAATTTTACACGAAGAAAAATGTTGAAATATTAAATAAAATAATAATGAAGTTTTAGAGACAATAAAAAAATTGTTATATTATAAAATTATACGGTAAGTAGTACCTATACATTTAGGATATATGATGATATGGTTTGATACTCACATCAAACCATATAATGTTATGGGAAAACTGTACGTACCTTCCACCTTGAAAAAAAGTGTTTCAACATTTAAGCTTCAGCCAAAGGGACAAGACACAAATTAACTACGGCTCGTCTTATGTTTGCCTTGTATAACCTTATAACTTGGGGTTATAAGGTTATTTTTTTTTTTTTGGTAATAAAGATAAAAGACTGGATTGGCGAAAGAAAAGAAAAAAAAAGAAAGAAAGAGAAATAAAACCCAGGCTTAACAATTGGATCAAACGAGAGATAAAGAAAATGGGAGGAAATTAGAGGCAAGTGATATTAATGGAAGGGAATTTAAGTGAACGCATGGTCAAACTGGTTAACTACAATTTAGTGAGTGAGAGAGAGATAGAGAACAATAAGAGGATGAGACGTAAATATTCGGGAATGGAGATCGGCTGGATTTTCGTTACGTGTTAAAAGAAAATAGATGATGATAAAGAAACAACAGATAAAAACCGAAGATCGCAGAAGAGGAAAGGAGTTGATAACAAAAAGAAGGATGGGCGCCAGGAGTAAAGGTCTGTTGGAACTTCTACTCCGTTGATATTACAGTGGGAGTGCTAGAAAGTATAGTGATAAACGATAAAAGTATGATTTAATCCTAAAAACTATTTAAAACCCAAGTAGCTGAGATAGACCAGGTGTAGGTAAAGTAAAACGCAATATATACAATATGTGGTTTTATTCTAGAAAAATGTAAAAAAAATGGCTTGATTATATAATATATAATGTATAGAAATGTAAAATATATGATATACTCTTTTTTTATAATGTTCCCTTTGTTTAAATCAAAAATTTTTACAATATACAAAAAGAAAACCTGAGTGGTTCTATATTAAAACTTCAACAAAATACAGACATAAAATTTTGAGTGCTAGTAACTGAACCCATACATGGTTGTACCATGAAGAATTATAGTTATTACAACACTTAATTGGCTCAATAACAATTTTTTTTTTGTTTTAAATACCAATGCTTAGGTCGATAAGTACTTATACCCCTTTACACGCATTCGGTGATGCAAGACAATATCGTGTAATGTATTAATTCAAATATATGAATAAAACGGTGAATATAAAGTAAAATTCAAAGATAAAGTTGATTTAAATCTTAATGATTGAAGCGAACTAAAGAAGAAAAATTTAAAACTTCAAATAGATTAGTTACTAACACTGACGTTAAAGTATTTACGTTGTTTAACCAAAAGTACAGTACATAAGATTCATTTAGAGACACTTATCTTAATGCATCTACAGACAAGGAATACTTGCTACACAGTTTAATAACGACCACAAGCGATTAACTGCTCCAAATTGATGGTAGTTTTTAGGCCACTTACATCAATAAGATTTCCTTATGAAAATGGGTGATCGGTAAGATTTACCTTCCAATTTCCTTATTTTTTGTTGTTCCTGAGGTTTATTTTAGGCTTACTTGTGTTTTTTCTATTTACTAAGTACGGCTAAAAAGAAGTTCTTATAAGTATCTAGAAATTTTTTCAGTGGATACAAGACCAGTGTATCCTTCCGTGGAGACAGACCAGTTTATCAAGATACTGAACGGTATTCTTCCACGCATATAGAATAATCACCTCACACAATAAACTCGAAAATAATATTTGAGTAATAAATTTCTAGCATTAGCTTCACTAAATTTGAATTATTATCAAATAAAATAAATAATTTATCTACATGTGGTTCCTAAATATTTAAACTGTACAAAAATTTACTCACCAGACGACTGTTTTCATAGTTTTATTTAACTAGAGTTGACTGAATTCTCATTTAAATATTTCCACATCCTTATTTAATTCATTTTATTAATCGTGCCTCTCGTCTGCCGGTTTTGTTTTCTATTTAATATCGTTTGTGTTTATTCTCATCTAGTTCTACTTCAAATCGCTTGACAACTAGAACTGATTTCCAAACAAGGCGTTCAGTTCAATAGTTAGTTCGTATAATTAGAGTTCTTTTTTTTTGCTCGATACATTAATTGATATAGAAATGGCTAAGGTTACGGTAGCGTAGTGCTACACTTGGAAGGGCGAGTGGAAGCCACTCAGGCCACACCATCAGAACCAGTATGAAGGTGGACAATTAGTCCTTAAGTCCACTGCATAGGAAGTTGATGAGTCTCCGTAAGAAGAACAAGGTCATTGATCTCTAATTTAAATTTATTATCTTTCCATTTTTGCCTGGCCTGCAATTCAGATAAATACTCCAATGACCATAGCTGCCACAGGTGCTGTCGAAGCTGTTGATTTCATTGGAAGTGATTTAACCAATTTAAGTTAATTTCCATGAAGCTCTTCTCCAGTATAGAAGTAAGAGGTCTTTCAATCAAAGAATGTGAAGGTGTAAGGCAGGAAAGGTCGTTAGGATCGGAGGAAAGAGGAGTCCGTGAATTTAAAATTAACTCAACCTAAACTTAAATAGTTTGAAAATCTTCATACACGAAAGATCTCGGAGACAACACGCTTTAAATGTGCCTTCATGGATTTTACACCAGCCTCCCATATCTCACCGATATTAAGACCAATCTCTTTAACGTCACAGAGACTAAAATAATGGCTTTTCGTTACTTTGTTGTTTATATCCGGTTCGATTAGACCATGTATAAAATCTAGAATATCTTGCGAAAATGGACTGTATTTTGGGTGATTCTGTTTTTGGTATTTCCAGTAGTTGAAATAACTTTAATTACCGATTTATATGTAAATTAAACTAAACTTGTATTAGAAAAATAAATACAAAATGAGTGAATTCAATACAATAGAATACAATACAATTCGTTGTGTCTAAATACCCTCTAGCGTTACTTAGTCCACATCCGTCCATCAAACCATAGACGGTTATGGGAACACTACACTCTCTTTAGGAAGTATTCACTTCTGTCGGCACTCACCAAGTGTTACTAGCCATTTTTTTTTAATTCTACTGAATTAAATGTCCTAACATTTTCCATCCATATTCAGACTAAAAATTTATTTTTTTTCTGTTTTTTTTTTTAATCCTATATTCATCCAAAATGTATTTTTATATATTTTTGTATCATATTCTATAAATAATTCCTAAATATATCTTTTATCAAAAAATCATCAACAGCTTATAATTACCTTGATTAATTACGTTTTATTTTTATTCATTGCTTTTTTAGCTATATTTTTTATATAATTATATTTTATATAAAACGTGTCTAGTTGACTACGACGTTTCTAAATCTTATGATCAAATTGCGTCATATTAAAATAATAATTCGCCTTTGCATATATCATTTATGGTTGATGAACAAATCAAATATACATCCTGATGATATAAATAGTGCTACACATTATCAACCAAGCATGCAATCGTTAAGATTTATTCAGTTGAATATGGAATCATATAGAACGAATATTTTAATTATAAATGCAGACAGACAATAAAATGATACTTTACAACATAAGACGATAAAAACGTTTTCTAAAAGTGTTGGTAGTGATTCATTATAATACCGCAAATGTACAATAAATAATAAAATATAAAGAAAGGAAAGAATACTAATAATATATAAAATTGTGTTAGAGATATACGGTTTTAATTTGTGTTTGTGTGAAGTGAGACTAGAGAAAGAGAGGTACTGGAGAAAGAGAGAGAGAGAGAGTTGTACGTTTTACAAATTTATAACAATGCGCAACATCTAGATTACAAATATTCGCGAGAACAAAATTAGTTGATTTGATAGCGCGTCAGTTTGATGAAACCATGAAAGATCATGTGACAATACAAAACTAGCATGATATAGACAGCCTGTACCAATTTTTACAGGTGTGGGAAGCACGTAGAAAAGATAGAAAGGAGCTCAAAAGTCACGACAGAAATCGAACATAACGACTTACTAATAGATTCAAAATTGATTCTCGGTAAGAATAGATTCAGGGATAATTAAAAATATTACAGACAAAATAGGTTAAATGGTAACACTTTCCATCAAAACCGAACAGTAGGACATGGAGGAATTTCGGAAAATCACCACAACAATAATAGAAGCAGACAATACCATCTTAACCGTAGTAATTTTGTAAACAATAGACCCCAAAGAAGAGAGATAAATCACATAACAACGGATCGACATGAAGAGGAAGAGGAAATCCGAAATGATATATGACGGTTGACAACAGATCTCACGGTTCACGAAGGCGCCCACTTAATGAGAATTTAAGTCAAACCAAGAATTTTATGTCATCCATTTATTTTTTGAATTTACCAAATTAACAGAAAATAAGAAAGAAAATCAAAGATTGAATTTTGGTTGATGGTTTTAATAAAGGTAAAAACATACAGACACTCATTGAAATGGGATCAGAAATTTCGTTGATAAATAAACGTTTAGTTAATGATTTAAATTTAAATCAGTTTATACATAAAATTCCAAGGGTAACCCTTCTGGGCGCTAATAATTAGAGTTAAGGAAATATGAGTGAAAGTTAAATTTAAAAACAATTACTACTGTATATATTTTGTTGTGATTGATAATATGAAATATGATATGGTTGTGGGAGCAGATGAATTGGACGATGAAAAGACCAATATAAATTTTGCGGAAAAATATATGAAAATTGATAGCGACATGATTAGGATAAAAGGAAAATTTTAAAATGAAAGTGAAGACGACAAAACAATGGAAGGAGTGAACCTAGTAAAGGTCCAGGCATTCGTAAATGAGATGAGAATGTCATCAAAAAAGATTAACATGGATTAACAAAAAAGGAAGAGAAAATTTTAAAGCGAATATGTAAAGGAAGGGATAGAAGAAGTGATTATTTTGGATGAAATGGAAGGGAATTATTATGAAGTAAATATGTGTGATCAAGAGGATATAAAAGAGGCATAAATAATATGCGGGGAAGGAATGAACAAAGAAATAAAATGCTTGATGTCGAATTATAAAGAAAGTCAATGAAGATAATCAGGTGACCAGAAAATATCAACACATGTAATTTAAAAATGAAAAATTTATTAAATTTTCGTGCAAAGAATTATCCCCTTCCATATAAAAATCGGCAAAGTGTGTATAAAGAAACTGAGAAAATGATAGAGGATAAAATAATAGAAAAGTGTGATTCGCAATATACATCTCTGGTTTTTATTGTCAAGAAAAGTAATGGGGATTTGCGGTTGTGTTTAGATGCGCGAAATATTAATCAGTATACGGTGGTATGTCAATTTAAAACACCTTTGAACATAGAGTCAATTTTCGGTAGAATGACGGAATCAGATATTTTCTTTAAAATAGATTTAAAGCATAGTCTTTTACTAATGCCACTTGCGAAAAATTGTTGAGATTACACAGCGTTTTCCATCAAGGCAGTAGTTTATCGATTTAGAGTAGTACCTTTTGGTTTACAGAGTGCATGTGCAGCTTTAGTTCGTGCAGCTTTACTTCTTCTTCTTTAAGTTCCATCTTCTATCGAAGGTTGGAAATCATCATGGCAATGCGGACTCTGTTGACTGCCGCTCTAAAAAGTTCTGCACTACTGCATTCAAACCATCCCCTTAAGTTCTTAAGCCAGGATATTACATACTATCTTAAATAAACATGACGAATTTGTAGTATAGTTGTATATTGATGATCTGTAAATTTTTTCACCTGATATTGTTATTCATCTAAAACATATTAAAATTGTGCTCGAAGCATTGGGTATGGCCGGTTTAAAATTAAATATAGAAAAATGCAAATTCTTTCAAAGAGAGGTGATCTATTTAGGAATTAAACTGGATCGAAATGTCATTAAAGATTATCCCCGGCCAACAAATTTGAGAATATTACAGGGATTAATTTATTTCAAGAAGCTGATATCAGTCAAAAAGAATCCCCATTTTCCCTCTTACTTCGTAAATACGATCAAGCAGAATTAGTAGACCTTTAATGTTTTCTGACAAAATTACTGTATCGTCCGCATATTAAATTACATTCAATTAATTCCTGGTTAATGTTTAAACCATGTGCCTGTCTCTTAAGTGCTTTTTTAAATAAATGATCCAAGTAAATATTAAACAATGTTGGGGAAAAAGCAACATTGTCTGACTCCTCATGTTTGTTGATACTAATGATAATTTAAATTAAATATAAAAAAGAGAAAGATTAGAAGAAAGCGTATTACCTGATTAAATATTTTAAGAATAGCATAAAAGGAATTGTCCTATTCAGAACTGTAGTATAAAAGATGAAAAAAAACCTTTAGGCGAAGAAGATGTTCAATGGAAAGAAGTTTAGAACATGTACGATAGTTTTTATTCAAAAAATTTAACAGAAATCTACATTAACATTAACCATATTTATTTCCGTGATGAAAATTGTTGATTTCTGAGTGATTTTTTTTTTCGAAAATGTGTTACTTATTTCGATATACAAACAAACTTGTAAAAGTTAATATTTCCTCCCCTTTTTATCAATATTTCAGAACGTGTATAATAATTTAAAAATAAACATAATTTTTTCTCGATATTAAGATTTATGTGGAATGATTGTTTTGTAATAGTTTTTATTGAAAAGAAAAGCTCAGGATCTATATAGCCTAAGAAATTATTTATGAAATATTTTGACAATAGCTTTAAACCAGTATTACCAAAGGTGAAATTATTTCTACATTAACATCTTGATCGTGAGGAAAAATTAATAATTTTGTTTTACCGCTTAAATAATTACATAAATTGTGAACAATATGAATGAAGATATTAGCTTAGGTATATAAAATATTCAGGGAGTGTATAATGGCCTCTTCTTACATCAGAACTTTTATTGTCCAGAAAACATCAACGATAAAGCGTACGCTCGCATAATTAAAGCAAGAAAAAATGGAATTGTTTGTTTAAAAACATAAAAAACTTTTTATATTAGATTTTGTTATATTTTTTTATAAAAATTTGTAATATAATTATCTCGAACATCAGTTAACCGCAATAAAATCTATAAAAGCTAGTCCTCAAGTAGGATTATTATCATTTCTACTAATGGCGATAGTGGTAAAGTTTTAAACGATGTTTTAACAAAACTCAAAATAGAAGGATGTAGTGTTCTACGCTATGGAGATTCAAATAGACCAACCAATATACAGATAGATGTGTATTATACACGTGTACTATAGGTAACGTTACTAGGGATACAGTGTTAGCACATGTAGCCAGAAGTTGTCTACCAGGTGGAGTCTTATCTTTTCTCTTGTGAAACCTGGTCATGGATGGGCTGATAGCTAGACTTAGCAACGACCTGGACTTTGCGGATGACCTGGTCACCTTAGCCGACGGCGAATTTTATGGCACTCAGGGATAAACTGCAATAAGCTCTGACTGCAGTTACGGAATGAGCTTTACATTTAGGGCTTAACAGAAGCCCCCAGAAGTTTAAAAGACAATAAGAAACGAAACATATGCACTTGTAAGAAGAATAAAAAATTATCACTGGGAATGTTTTTCGAAAGAAATGGAACATGCTTTTTATGGTCTGTATAAAGAAATATGGCGTTTTATAAGATGATAAAGAACGGAGGTAAAGGAACTTATAGAACCAAAACACATAAAAGAATACATGGACTGACTATATAAAAAAAGCTCTATACAGAGGAAGAACAAATAGCGCTAGAAACCAGGGGCGCACTAAGGCCTAGGCAACCTAACAACGTGCCTAGAGACCGTAATTTTTAGAGTCCGAAAGTTAGGTTTTTACTTTTTAATTTTTATAATTAATTTTTGTTTTTATTTAACAGAAAAACGTAATACTCATAATTATTTCTGAAACGTGTCGGGGACAGCGTTATGATAATACGTTAAATATGTTATAAATTATAAGGGACTCCAATCCAGAATAAAACATTATATTTTGCCCATTCTGCCCATTCCATACCATGCGCCAATCATTCTTAAATTTGATTGGAAACTGGAAAATGAAAATTTGAACTTTTTTCAATATCTCTCAGGAATTGTACATGTTTGTTTTCAATTTGAAAACAACTACAGTTCTACAAATTCTAAGAATTGAGAACTAGCGAACAAATTCTATTCAAAAAAGATGATTCAAAGCAGCCGGGAAACTACAGAGGTATAAACTTGTTAAATACTACCCTAAAATTTACAACTCAAATTTTACAAGTAGTAATGAAGTAGAGGATAAGTTTGGCAGACAAACAACAGAATCCAAGAAACTGAAGAAATATTCTGTAGAACTGCCACATGACCATCTATGCTGTACGCAACTGAATTTTATGCAGTCCAGAAAGAGGAACAACTAATGCATGTGGCGAAAATGGGAATGATTAGATGGATGAATGGAGTAACAAAAAAGGAAAAAAATTAAAAATGAATATATTGCAAAGTCTAGCAACTATGCAATGAAGTAATAAAATAGGAAAGCTGTTTAAGAGTGAAGGGCCAAGAGATATTTTGAAGTAGGATTTATGGTGTCCAAGAAACTAAACAAAGCAGTTGTAGATTTCCAAGATACTGAATACTGAGATGAAGTCACGAATTTATAAAACCACTGTAAGATCAATAATGATATATAAATCCTGGTCTAAGCTGATCAATATTGTTGGGAGAACGGAAAACGCTGTACGAGAAGCGTAGTAGCATTAAAAGAATCAGCTACAAAAATTGGTTTAATAATAAACACCAACAAAACGAAATATATGAAAATAAACACGCAACCACAAATACTACGACCACTTGTTATAGAAAACGACAAACATGTTAGGATGTTTCGAAAGAAAAGTACTAAGACGAATTTATGGAGCAGTAAATAACAATGGAGTGTGGAGAAGACGATACAACTTTGAACGTTATAGAATATACCAGTAACCTGTTATCGTAAACATATTAAGATAGAACGTTTGAGGTGGATAGGGCATGTAATGTGGATGGAACTAAATGACCCAGCTAGAAAAACGCTCCTTGATAGACCCATTGGTCAGAGAAGAAGAGGAATACCTAGAACAAGGTTCCTTGGTAACATCGATGAAGACATGAGAAATATGGGAATACGTGCTTGGTGGAGAAAGGCGATAGATAGGGACGACTGGAGAGAAATTCTTGAGGAGGCTAGGACCCACGTAGGGTTTTAAAGCCAGAATGATGATGATGATAATAGACCAG
The DNA here is from genome assembly GCF_040954645.1 of Diabrotica undecimpunctata. NCBI lineage: Eukaryota > Metazoa > Arthropoda > Insecta > Coleoptera > Chrysomelidae > Diabrotica > Diabrotica undecimpunctata. Next base: position 123,394,577 of record NC_092803.1, on the reverse strand, counting down.
CATTTCTGTGTCTAATTGACTTGAAGAAACCATTTGATAGAGTAAGACTTAAAGATGTAATCCATCTTCTGTATAATAGAGAAGTTTCCGTGAATATCACAAAAACTATTTAAAAAATCTACTAAAACAACAAAATGGAAGTGAGAATCAATAAACAAGTTACAAAACCTATAGACATAGGCCGCGGATTAAATAGTGGGAATCATTAAGCCGTATGCACTTTAATTTAATAATGAATGAAATCATAAAAAATTGACAACAAAGAATGAGGATACAGAATGGGAAACAAAAAAGTAAAAATACTCTGTTTCGCATACCACGCAATTTTGATAGCTCAAGATGAAGATACTTTGCAAAGACTAGTCCACAGATTTAACATAAGAGCAAAAGATTTTAATATGAGAATCTCAACAATAGAAATTCATGGCATCAGTACTGAACAAGTAATAAAAATAAAATACCTTGAAATTACAGTCTTCCGCTATAGAGACCTCGACACAGAAGTGAGAGATCATGTACAAAAATCAAATAGACTGACATGATGCATTAATAACACTATATGGAAAAACCATAATATAATCACTGAGATGATGTCACGAATTTATAAAGCCACTGTGAGATCAATAATGATATATGCATCTGAAAGGAGACCCGACATAGTAAAAATACAAAGGCTACTGGAAATAGCAGAGATGATAGTATGGAGAAAAATTACAGGAAATATGCTGAGAGATCGAAAGAGAAGTAAAGACATTAAAAGAAAAAATAACCTACAATGTATAAACGAATAGAAACGAATAGAAAGAGATAAATCACCAATCGGTAATGGTATCGGATTACCGCGCAAAAGATCTAGTATCAATCTTCCATAGAGGTATCGATCCGCCAATGTACAAGCAGAATTGCTCATAAAGAGAAAGAAGAAGTTCAAAAGTCTGAAATTTACCACAAGGAGTTTAGAAATATTATATATTCTAAGCATGAGTAGTATTGCGTTCTTTTCTTGAACATTACACCTTAAGTATTCCCAGAATTAACTAAAATCTACTTATTTACCCTGGCAGAGTAAGGACAAAGCCTAAAACCCCAAAATGCATACTGCTATCCGACCTTGAATTTGTCACGATTTCAAAGTAGTCGATGGTATACAACACATTGACAAAGATAATCGCCTTTAAAAGTAAATTAAATATTTGATTCTTATATTTCTAATTATTTGCAAGTTACAGCAGACGATATATTGCACATTTTATACATTTTAATTTAAAACTGCATTAAATGTATTGTCATTTTTGGTACTGTAATACTGTATATACTTGGATCGCTAGAATATAAAATACTCGTAAAAGCATTTAATTGGACTTATAATATCTTATTAGTTACAGTAATAACTAACACGTTTTTGCAAGTTAATTTTTATGTATGTACATAAAATAGTGTATACAGGTTAACAGTCATTAAACTAAAACCTACTTCAAAATGCGGTATCGGTTTCTGATTTCAAATGATTTTTGGTTTTTTGGTACAAAATTATTGCAAAAGTGGTTTATAAAACAAAGTAACTGATGCAACACCAAATAAACATTTGCACATTTTCTGTTTTTAATCTAATTCCAACTTTCGAATCCCTTAGTCCGGTTCTTCTTCACCTGGGGAACTCTTGTAATGAATCTATAATAGTAAAGTGTAACACTGACCAAGGTCGCTGTGTTGCCTCCTGATCTATTAGATTGATCAGATCTGATGTAACGAGGGCGACGGTATAATACTATGTTAGTGAAATTGAAAACCGTCTGCATACGTTGTGAATACGTACTAGGGCCACTGATGATTTAAAACTTTTAAATTTAAGCATACGAATGAATTAAAACAAATGAATGAAATTCAAAAGTAGGTAGTTTGTTGATCTAATTCTAAAATATATAATGGAAGTAGAAATTCATATTAAATTTATATAAATATATATATATATATATATATATATATATATATATAGAGAGAGAGAGAGAGAGAGAAAAGGAGTACGACCGTCAATCCAAAATAAACTAAGGTACACTCGAAGAGTGGTGGGTTTTTCGGTCAAAGTGGAGAAATAAAAGACAAAGAAGGTGGCTACTTCATTTATTTATTGAAGACGTTTCGCTTTCTGCTCAGAAAGCATCATCAGTTCATCTAAAAAGAACAATATGAAACCAAACATCCATAGAGAAGTTACAATAAAAGTGTGTTACCTTACCTATCTACATGTCTTTGTAAAGTAACACACTTTTATTGTAACTTCTCTATGGATGTTTGGTTTCATATTGTTCTTTTTAGATGAACTGATGATACTTTCTGAGCAGAAAGCGAAACGTCTTCAATAAATAGATGAAGTAGCCACCTTCTTTGTCTTTTATTTCTCCACTTTGACCGAAAAACCCACCACTCTTCGAGTGTACCTTAGTTATATATATATATATATATATATATATATATATATATATATATATATATATATATATATGTATATATAGCAAAAAATACGACCGTTGATTAAAGGGGACGTGAGAGGGGACTTATTCATCTGTATTTTATTAGATATGGACGCTAATGTTAGCCCGTTGGGTGTTTCAGTCCATTGGCCCCTCTAGAACAAACTAATGTCGTCTATCAGGTACCCTGTGCAGAGTGCAACTCCTGCTACATTGGCCAGACCAGTCGCTCTCTTCAAGGTCCACTAACGTCCCACAAAAGCGACATTAGGATTTCCAAACCATCTTGTGCCCTTGCACAGCATGCCATTTCAACCAAACACAGTATCGACTTCGCGAATACCAAAATACTGTGCAAACAAAAAAATTATCATAAGCGATCCATCCTTGAAATTTGTCAAATTCTAAAACATCCATCGTCCCTAAATAAGAGAACCGACATCGACAACTTGAGCCAGATATATCACTCTCTCATCATACAAAACAAATAAATTAAATAAAAAAAACCCCTTACAAGACAGTAACTTCATTGCCATTCTTCTTTCTATTTTTTGTGTTTATTTGTTTTTTAAAGAAAAAGAAAAAATTAATCCTTTTCTAAAAATGTCTGTCCCCGTTCCGCTCGCTAATCCACTTAAGAATCGTACCTCTTCCTGCATTCCAAAGAAACACATGTATGACAAGAAGCCTCATGTGAAAATTATGACAGCCTAGAGCTGATAGAAAACAATCGAAAAGATTAGTGTGGTTTGACCCTCGAAAGAGCTTAAACCAACATTCAAATGAAGCCATCGGTTAAAATTAAATGAACTAGTGTTCTTCTTTAATGTTAAGTTGTCGTAGAGTTTTTATAACATCTATAAAAAAACCCTACAAATTGTTTTTGTAAGTATGAACCCTATTGGTTGTTTACTTATATTCTAAAATTTTTTTTATTTGTAGTGAACTGATGATGCTTTTAAAAATAAAAGCGAAACGTATTCGAATAAATCAATAAAGTAGTTGACGACTTTCATTTGCCAATTATTGACCGATAAAAACCTCTGCTATTCAACCATTGAATATATATATATATATATATATATATATATATATATATATATATATATATATATATATATATATATATATATATATATGGACCTTAGTATTAAAAGGGCCAATCTCCATTTTGCCTTTATTGTGTTAGTATTACCACAAAAATTATAATATTCAAAACTTTCAATACAAAAAAAGCCAACCTTCTTGTATGAATGATTGCCGATTTCTTAATTTTAATTTCGACCTTATCTCCAAATCAGTTTAAATTAAAACGGCCAAAATGCACATAGAACGGCTCACTCTACTTAACTAAATGGTCAATACCCAGTGAGCATTGGACTTTGGCCTTTTTATTCTTAAGTCATTGGAAATTGGCCTGTACAAAAACATAATCTTGAAAAAATTGTTGTTGTTGTAACGACCGGTGAGTCCTTCTGAGTTTTATTTGTAAGTTCACTGCAAGTAAAACAAAAAAATGTATTCAAGCCGAACTAAAAGGCTCTTGTCTTTAATTAAAGACTCCGGACAAGTTGGCGATAGAAATAGAAATGAAAATGGTAAGTACTAAAATAAAATAGGTATACAAATTGCGTTATTTTATTAATATAAAAAATGTGTTTAGGTCATTCTACCGAAGAATCCATTTCAACTTCAAACGTAAGTGCTTCCGACATACTAATTTGTGTTTTTAACATTCTTAAAAGCTTTAAAAAACCCCTTTTTTCACTTACATTGTTTTCTTAATTTTTTTAGGAATTAGAAAGTAGCGAGGACACAAGTTTTCCAGCATACTCCTGCCATTATACCAGTGAAAAATCTTCTAGTCATTATCTTAGCCCCGATTTGAATATTTTAAGTATGTACAGACTTTATACTGAAAACTGCAAAGAAATGAAATTTGCTTTGCTCAAAGAATTTCAGTACAGAAAAATATTTAATGAAGAATTTAATCTTGCTTTTCGTCATCCTGTAAATAAAACATGTGCGAAGTGTGATCAATTAAATCTTCGGCTTAAGTCATATTATAATAAAACAAACCTTACAGAAAATGATCTACACGAAAAGATTACAATAAAACAAGATTTAAATAACCATTTGGAAATGGTTCAAAGCTGCTATGAAAATAAGACAAAAGATAAAGAAAGAGATAAATTAGATCCAAGTAATGTGACTGTTTCATTTGATTTGGAAAAATGTTTCCCGACCCCCTTCTTGAGAAATGGTGTACCTATCGTTTTACAAAAGACAACTGTGGGTCTACAATCTAACTCGACAAGTTTAACTTTAAAACAGATAAAATTGACAATGCAGGAATTTGTCTTTTATGGAACAGAGTATTTTAGGTTGGCCAAGAAAAATTTTTAAATTATGGGGATGTTTTAAAAAATAATTTAGTGCACAGAAAAAAAAATGAAGAAAATAATTTGATACCGTGGATGCAAATCAAACAAATAAATTTTCAAAAATATCTTCTATATCAGTTTTTGTATAAAACTGACTTTAATGATGGTGATTTTAAAAAAAAAATGGGTCTCAGAAGGGGATCCATGCGAAAACGAGATTACAGTGTTAAATTTTCTGAGCAGGTAAAACCTTTAAACCTTGAACATCTACCAATAACCAACCAAAAATATGATTTAATGCAGTTGTTGCCGTGCATTAGTCATCACAACAAAACGTATTTTAAACAGTTAAAACGTTCCTCAACATTAGATGCCGATGACTATCCAGCTTTAGAGGAAGAAATACAGTAAAACTACAAATATTTTGTTTTTACAGGAAGCTATGTTATTTTTTAAAATACTTTAATAAACGAATTTTGCAAAATACAAATTTTATTTTAGGGCCAATCTCTAAGAAAAATTACTATTTCTTAATTTTTAAAGAGACAAACTACTTCAAAATTCAAAGTTACTAAACATTTGACAACGCAATATTTAGTAATAAAAATACTACTTTTATTTACTTGAAATTTCGTTATTAGTAATTCAAAATCTGTTTTCCTAAATTTAAAATTGACATATTACTTTCCCTGAAACTTAAATTGCTTATTACTCAAAGCAACGAAAATGGTTAATGAATCTGAAACTATCATGACATGATACCACAATTTCATAAATGACGGTAGCCGTAACTGTTTACAGTGGCATTTTCTTTAATTTCGGATTTAGGTAAATTCATTTTCAATTCAAGTATGCAAATCCATTAACGATTTTCAAAAGGGATCAAATCCTCTATCATCAGTGTCAAATGAGTAACATATTTTCAAAACGAGTCAAATCCAATTTATTAGTAGCATTTCCTGTGCATTAAAGTATTTAAACGATAAAATCAATGCTGTTCGTTAACAAATTAAACAATTAAACTCCTATATTAGTATGAAAATGTTTTTTTTTAACCTATTCTCTATCCTTCCATTGTTGGATGTAGGTCTCCCCCAGTTCTCTCCATCTTTCCCTATCTTGAGCTGTTCTCTGCCATGTGGGACCTCCTTGTTTCCTGATGTCATCTTTCCACCTCATCTGTGGTCTGCCTCTTGATCTCTTTGCATTGTATGGACGCCACTTTCTGATAGCATTGTTCCATCGTCCGTCTTGGAGACGTTCATTGTGTCCAGCCCATTTCCATTTCAGTTTTGCTGCTTGTTCTATCGCGTCTACTGTCTTTGTTCTGGTTCTGATCCACTGGTTTCATATCAAAATGTTATCATATCACAAAATATCGGTGTACTATTTTATTTGTCACACCTACGTGTTTATCTCCATTGTTGTAAAAATGATGTTGACCACTTTTAAGAAGAGAATCGTAGACATTAGCGTTCCTATATAATTATATTAGTCTTGTAAGTTGTTAGAATCTATGTTATCATTTTTAGGATAATTGTTTGACTTTCTAAACGCATACATTTAGTTTTACTAACATTAACCTTAACCTCACGCAGACCATGTCCCGATCATAGACATTGACGAATGTATTTTAACCATTGCTAAAATCTTTTTGAGCAAACTGTGCTATGGTAAAACCCATTTTAAGAAGAATACTTAATTTTAACCAAGAATCAGTGTAGTAATGATCTTTAAATTAATAAAGTCCATCACAAGTGAGCCTCCCGTATATGAAAATGAGTATTTGTCTTTAATTTTGCATGTAATCCGATTTCCATGTAAGTACAATTTGATTGTCTTATATAAGACACGTATGATCTCATTAAAGCTCACAAGATATTAACATTTCGGTTAATGAGAGCCGCTTGTTAAGTTGTAAGATACGTGCTAGTTATTTAGAACATCCTGGCGTGGCAATCTTAAACTTATTTCTCTATCGGTAATTTGTGCAGTACTTAACATAAACATTACACGTGTGTCCTCCTCATTAGAGGTGAGTGTCTTGAACAAATCGTGAATGATGGTATTGATCCGACTATCGATTCACATTGCATGTACATTACATATATGTATATATTTTTGTATATTTATATATGGAAAAAAGAAATACGACCGTCAATCCAAATTAAATATTTGGTTCACAAGGATACTTGTGATACTACAAGGATACTACGATTATCGGTCACAAAATTAGAGAAGTGGAGAAATTTGCATTAAACCCCATTAGAGGCCAGCTTCCTATTTATAGATCACTGAAAATTTAATTTTTTTTCAACCCTTAAATTTTGTTTTAAATGTAAAAAAAAATTTCCATGGATATTTTAGGCTCTAGTAAACTAAATTATAATTTTTGTTATATTATATTTATGTTTTATATTTTATGATATTTTGGAGAAATTATTCCGCAGTAAATAATATTTTTTTTTAATTAACATGCATGTGACATCTATGGTCATTAGCACGAGTTACTGTTTACGGTTTACACGATATACCTACGTACATATATAATATAAATTTCAAATAATAGGCTGAACATTTAACATAAAGAAAAAACACATTTAACATTTATATTTTGTTTCGCAGTTGATTTTTCTCAAGGAATTTGATCACCTTATTGATTTGGTCTGTACTGTTTAGGACCTATTTGAAAATAGAACTAATACCAAGCTGTTGGCGTATTTTGGTAGTTTGTGTAAGTATAAGTCTGATTCAAAGAGTCGTATTACAGTGCTGAGATTTTGGTTGTGGAGATCATGTCATCAGATAGCCATGTGTTATATGGGTATGTCGTATACGCAATCTCCGTATGATTGCCATAATTTTCCGAGATAAACCAGGACAGGTAAATAGGTTCACTGAGGGTTTAATTTCATGCACAGCTAAAATAACTTTATTCTAGTCAATTTGCCAGGTGGATATATTAAGCTTTTCATTCTAGATTTTAGATCGTTGCAGATTTGTGTATTAATAATGGTGTCCATGGATGATGCGGCTTTTTTGGCAAGGCACTTTTTCACTACCTCTAATCCCGACATGTCATTGTACCCAAATCAGAGTGACTGTTTTATTTTTATTTACAAGAAACTGATATATGTCATGAATATCTTGGATGAGAGGATGGTTAGTGGACATAGTATTAATAGAGTGTATAGAGGAAAGTGAATCAGTGCATGTGGCTATATGTGTGTTCAAATATTGTTGAGCACATTTGAAAGCACGTGAGATAGCTAGTAGTTCACCAGTGTAGATACTACACCAAAAAGAAATATTATAGGGATCAATAGCCTGTTGTACTGTGGTTACAGAATATACAACTCCAAAAAAGTTTTTGACGCGATAGTGTAAAGAACTATGTTGTATTTATTTTTGTTATTCAGTTCTAGAAACCGAATTCTTAATATATTGACACTGATATCTTCCTTGTTAAAGTTGGTGAGGGATATATCATGAGTATGTTGGTCCAATAGGGATTATTCGAGAATGGTAGAGTTCTGGTTTCAGACAAATTTATATATTTTAATAACGGCTGTAGAAGACTAATAATGAAGAAGGCTGTGATAATGTAATTAAAGGATATACTGGATTGGAGTGGTTGGAAGAAGTAGCAGCATAGTAAAGAAGAAGGTATTCTCGCTTAAACCATGGAAGAGGTTCATTAGCTTCATAGTAAAGACTTTCTGCTGGACTATAACGAAATGCTTTAAGACGTAGGCTATAGGCATAATGTATACTGTATTTAGTGAATTTAACCCTTTGAGACCCTGTGTACATGTGTATGTACATAGCTTTTATTGTTTTGTTAAATACCAACTACTCGCTTATCTATACCGAAATAGCATTCAGTCAGTCAAATATACATTTACGATCCACATTTTTAACTTCTGCTTCCATCTAGTGGTCAACAGGTAAAGTTGTCAGCGATTTTGTTGTAAAGTGTCAGCTGTTTAGTTGGTAACCGATACTGCTAGTTTTATTTTACGAGAAACTGTTATCTTTTGTGAAACGAAATCGGTCCAACGTTTTAAGTGTGATTTATAAGGTAAGTAGTTTTTTATAAAGTACAAAACATTGCCATAAAAACGATAGTTTTGAAATAAACAAACATTTTTTAGATGCACATGAGCATGTACAAGTGGTCTGAAAGCATATTTCTGATTGTACATCTGTATGTACATATGGTTTAAACTTGGGTTTTAACTTAGTATTGTTGATTGCAGATAACATGGATTACAAAAGAAAAAAAATATGATTTCGACAACCCAAAACATCTCCAAGAGTTAATTGACCTGATAGAGGACGGTAACGTATCAGAAATAGACAATTTGGAAGTTCCCGGAGGAGAGAGTTCTGACGAGGAGGATGGAATTCTGGATAACTGTGAGAATAAATCTATTATAAGACCAGGGGTTGATGCTTTGACCAGACGTGACACTGAGACACTGGAAGAAGGTGATGGCAGCGAAAATGATAATGAGGAGTTAGGGAGAACTTATGATTCAGACGACGAATATATACCAGATGAAGTTGCAGGTTACTCGGGTACAAAAAAATTAGGAAGTAAAGTATGTTTCTCAGAAAAGGATTGTTCTAAAAAACCAAAACAAAGAGAAATTCAGACAAAAAAGAGAACCGTAGAGTGGACTAAGGCATCGATAGAGACTCCTACATTTACATGCATCCTACTTCCCCAAATACAAGTCTTACAGAGCCACTGTACCCAATTCAGTATTTTTCGAAGTATATTTCAAATGATTTGTTTGAAAATATAGCAACATTTACAAATGTATATGCCTTACAGAACGGAAAAAATTTTAGACCAACTAATGAGAGAGAAATTAAAATTTTATTTGCACTTCATGATTAGGAAATTAATTAGGAGATTAATGATTGGAAATTTAAACAAATTTCTTAAACAAATTTCTTAAAATTAGGATGTACTGGGAAAGAAGCCTCGGTATTAGAATGTTCCTAGATAACATGTCTAGGGATAGATTTTTCCAGCTTAGAACATGTTTACATCTAGTGAACAATTTGGAAAGACCAGCAGGTGATACAGATACATTTTATAAGGTTCGTCCTATCATCGACGCTGTCAGAAAGAGATGTTTACAGCTTGAACTTGAGGAAGTACTTAGTGTTGACGAGCAAATGATTCCTTACACAGGAAAACTTTCCGTAAAACAATATGTGAAGGGGAAGCCCTGTCCTTGAGGAATAAAATTATTCGTCTTGTGCGGAAAAAGTGGTCAGGCTTTTGATTTTGTTTTTTATCAGGGTAAATCTACAGAACTGAATGCAGATAATAACACAAAACATGGGTTAGGGGCATCTATCGTTCTTCAACTAGCCGAAAGAATTTCCACCAGTGAAGGCCACAAGTTATATTATGACAATTATTTCCCATCCTATGAACTACTTAAAATATTATTGGCCAAAAACATAAATGCTGGAGGGACTATTCGAATAGATAGATTTTACAAACCTCCTGTGTTACCAGACAATGAAATGCTAAAACTACCGAGAGGTTCCGTAGATGAAGTCGTCAATAAAGAAAAAAATGTGGTGCTAGTCAAATGGTTAGATACAAAGACTGTGAAATTAGCCTCCAATTATGTTGGTGCAGGTAATTTAGACATAGTTAGAAGATGGGACAAAAAAGGCTCTTGTTACGTAGATGTTAACCGACCTGAAATTGTCAAAGATTATAATTATGGAATGGGCGGAGTTGATCTAATGGACCAGATGATTAATTATTATCGAATATTTATTAGATCGCGAAAGTGGACATTGCGTGTTATTATGCACATGATAGAGTTCGCTCTCACCAACAGCTGGCTGGAATAAAGGAAGGACTGCGACAAATGTAATACAACCAATAAGGATCGAATGAAATTTCTAGACTTCAGAGTCAGAGTTGCCGAAAGCCTAATAAATATGGGCAATTCAGTAAGTAAAAAACGAGGAAGATCAGCATCTTCATCTCCAGCATCTGTTGAGTTTATATTTAAGACCATATGTACATACATATGTACAATAAAAAATTTTTTTTTAAAAAGCGTACACAAGTTTTTTTCATTTTATCTTACTAATTGAAGACTTTTGAAATATAAAAACACATTTTTTTTTTTTTGAAAATAAAAAAGTCAGGTCTCAAAGGGTTAAGGAAGGTTGATTTAGTTGCAGAGATATAGATGAAACATCCATAGTCGAGCTTGAATGATTAGTGATCTATAAACTTTTAATAACGTAGTTTCTTGCGCACTTTAATGATAGTGTGAGACTGTGAGAGTTTTTTAATTATATTTTTAAATAAGTATATTTTTAAATAAGTTTTTTAACCAAACACCTTTAGTTCCCTGAATGTGTTGTTTCCAGGTTAATCTTGAATCAAATATCAACTGTAATATTTTTCAATTATCAACAACCAGTAATTTTAAAGTTGTTGACAGTGATTTCAGGGTTAAAAGAATTAATTCTTCTGTTAAATTTAATAACATTGGATTTGGAATGTGAAAGGGTAAATCCTAGAGAAGTTAGCTTTGGATTTACTATGACAATGCATTATTAGGTCATCGGCATTATATTATCATTTTTAACGAATATTATCATATAGACACAATTCATTGTAACACATTATAGGTTGAAAGCTTATTCGATTCGGCTACAAATTTTGGGATTTTTGTTGAAATAGCGGATACTGTTATAATTTTGACTTTTACACTCGCAAAGGGGAAAGAACACTTCATTGGGAAACATGAAGAGAAAAGAGGATGTTTAGGAGAAAATTTTAAAGCCAAACTACTAACATACTAAGGAAAATGTACTGTAACATTGTGTAAAAATTGTTTTACACAACATAAAACATAAACTTATTTTTATTAGATGCAAATAAAAACTTTAACCCCATAACTGGTTCTAGCCCAATCATGCATACTTGCAATAATTATGGTAACACAAACGCCCAGTGATCTAGTTATAGAACGGGTCAAAATTTAAAAATGCAAAGATATAAAATAATTTTATGAATATTTCCATATTAAGAACAATATTACTGATAATCGTTATCTAACCCTATACGCTATATATAACATAACCTAACTATTAGATATAAGTAAAATTTTGAAATTTGAAAAACAAAAAAAAATTGGGCAATAATGGGAAGATGAAGTAGCAAGATCTCAGTTTTCTTCTCCACTTTTGTGACCGATAACCCTTCCATAAGTATTCTTGTGAACCAAATATTTTATATATAGGTTATACTACTCGGATATATACAAATATCTCGGTTCTAGATGCAATTAAACCCAATCAGCATCTCTTAGTACTGTTTACTCTAGAATTTTGGAGCGGTTGGTGGTCCAAGGAAGGCTTTAGAGTCAACGCCAACGTGGAAATATCATTGATCAGACTATCCGAGCTGCTGAAGCTCAATGATGAACCACAATACATCTGCCAAGATGTTACTAACTATGATGATGATATATAATTAAAGCATCACCTTAAATATACCATAAGTTTGAAGCTATTTTTCTTCTGAGACATTGATTGTATTTCGATGATTATTCTCACATTATAGGTACATTTCTAAGAAATTACTATATTAATGTTTTCTGATAAATATTATATATATACACAATGACCTTCGAATTATAACAAATCTATATTATAAACAGCAGGCACACGTACGCATTAATGAACACACATCAGAAGAGTTCGAAGTTAAAAGAGGAGTACGACAGGGGTGTGTATTGTCACCACTACTATTCAATGCATACTCTGAAGAAATTATGAAAAGAGCTCTTGAGGGAGAAACAGCAGGAATCAAGGTCAATGGAACACCAATTAACAACATTAGATATGCGGACGATTCTATCATAATAACAGACAACCTCCGAGACCTCCAAAAGCTAATGAACAAGATAGTTGAGTATGGAGAGGAATATGGATTATCAATAAACACCAAGAAAACCAAATTTATGATGATATCAAAAACCCAAAATAATGGTGAAAGCCTGACAATTAACGGTAGTGCTTTAGAACAAGTTGAAAACTACCACTATCTTGGCACAATAATTAATCACACAAACGATTACTCCAAAGAAATCAAAGTTCGAATTGAGAAAGCACGTACAAACTTCAATAAAATGAGAAAGGTACTTTGTGCAAGAGAACTAAAATTGGACTTGAGAGTTAGGCTGGCAAGGTGCTATATTTTCTCGACTCTGCTTTATGGGATAGAAGCATGGACACTCAACGCGTCGACTGCTAAAAAGTTGGAAGCATTTGAAATGTGGGTGTATAGAAGAATCCTGAAGATATCATGGACCGAGCATGTAACAAACAACGAAGTCATGAGAAGAATCAACAAAAGAATGGAAGTATTGGAAACCATCAAGACACGAAAGCTGCAATACCTGGGGCATGTTATGCGTAATGAGAGATACAACCTACTTCAATTGATTATACAAGGGAAAATCCAGGGCAAGAGAAGTGTAGGAAGAAGAAGAATCTCATGGTTGCGTAACTTGAGGGAATGGTACGGATGCACATCAATTGAACTATTCAGAGCAGCAGCATCTAAGATCAGAATAGCCATGATGATTGCCAACCTCCGTCGCGGAGATGGCACGTGAAGAAAAAGAAGAAGATAAATATTAACGTTTTACCTGTATACGGGGTGTAATAATAAAGTGATATTTTTTATCTTATTTTGGAACATCCTGTGAAATTTATTCGAAACAAACGCTATGTATTGTTAATATTGCTAGATAGCTTTATCTTTTCTCGACATTTTTTTAAAAAAATTATCTCGATACTTCTGTTATCCAAGATTATACAGAACTTTAAGTGTAACACATTTAAAGCAAAGAAAACACTACTTTCATAAAATTTATTGGCATTTAATCCAGCTAAAGCCTAAGAAAACAAAAGCTAAATAATCTTTAATAAGTTTCAAAAACACAAAAAAAAACAGTGGAGTATTTCCGCCACTATTTCCAATTACTTCTTCACAGCGACGAGGCATACTTAAAATCAAGCCAAGTATTTGTCTTGATCAACTGCATCCAAACTTCTTTCGCCATAACTTCTATGTCGTGAAGAGAGACATGGTTGTTGAGACATTTTGAGACGTGCTCCTGAGTTCACTATCAATAATATCTTACAAATTCTCTATGGGATTTAGATCAGGGCTACGAGTTTTCCAGTTCATGGTTTGTATCCCAATCTCCACATGGGCCACACGTGCAATATGTGGTCCAGCATTATCATTATGCATTAAAAGTAAATTACTTATTATATAAGGAGCAAATGGAACTGCATGGTTAGATTAAATGTCTGTAACATACTTTCAATTGTTAAAGGACCTCTTCGTAAAGCAACAAGGTCCGTTCGCGTTGTAAGAGATATTCCTCCTAAAAGAAATATAAATCCTCCATTAAATAGTCGTAGGTCGTTTGTTGCACTGTGCATACCGTTCTCTTGGGCGCCCAATAACTCTCACATGTCTATCTGAGCTATATAAGTAATACCTCAATTCATATGTGAACAACACTTCCAGTCATTAACAGTCCAGTCAAGTTGCTCTCTGGCAAATTGCAATCTACTTCTACGATGATTCACGTTTAAAGCTGGTGCTCTGACTGATATCCTGACATGTTAATCTTGTTCAGCGAGACGCCTTTGTATACTGTTTCTACGTATTTTGAATATTATGAACATCTGCCACTTGTAAACGTTACATGTCTCGTAATATTGTAGATGTATTGTAATACTGAGATTTCTTGAAATACGGTTCATCTCATCTAACTGGCATAGGCAAAGCAGCCAACCAATTTATGGAATTATAAATAATATTATCAGAGTAACCGATCAGTTAAGCTTTGAACGTACTTTTCTTTTTTGATAATAAAGATATTGAAATTACTTTTTAAGAATATGTTGTGAACAGATAAAGCTATCTCACAGTATAAATAAGATGTAGCGTTTGTTTCTAATAAATTCCACAGGGTGTTTTAAAATAAGACAACAAAATCACAACTTTATTTTTACACCCCGTATGTGGGTAAAACGTTGGCATTTTTCAGAAAACATTAATATAGTAATTAGTTAGAAATAGACCCACAATATGAAAAAAAAAATCATCGAATCCACGATTAACAAGAAAAATAGCTTAAAATTTATGGTACATTTGAGGTGGTGCGCAGCGGCGGCCGGCCAGGTGAAGTAGGTGAAGGTGAGGTTCATCAAAAAAATATAATTAAATTGAGACACATAAATAAAAAATTAAAGCAACATTATTATATCTAAATTCTGAAATCAATTATTTATTCTTTTTTAATTAATCTAAAAATTAAAAAAGACAACTAGCTTTATTAGCGGTACGTACTTGACGGTCAAGGGTGGCTGAATCGAAACTCACCAACCCGTTTTAGCAGGCGTGGTGATTTAATCGCCAAAAAACCCTCAATGAAATGTCAAGGTTCAGAACTAAAATACCCCAGGTAAGCAGAACGAATCGTATCTAGTATAAGTGCCCTAAAAAACTGTTTTCAAGTTATTAGGGCCTATACATTAATGTTTCTAAACTCTATACATTTTTTTTAACGAATTTTTAATGAGATTTGGGCGCGAAGTAGGTACCAAAACTTTTTTTGGCTCCGGCAAGCTTATCTTTACCACTTTTTTAGGCCACGAGATGCCGCTGGTGGTGCGTTAATGTTGGAGAGTAGAAAATCACGTAACGCTTTGAACTTTCTTTCCTTTTTTGATAATAAAGATATTAAGATCATCTTTTTACAAAAATGTTGATAAAGAATGAAAATATCTCGAACTATATATATATATATATATATATATATATATATATATATATATATATATATATGCTAATTTTGTGACCCATTTAGATTGGAAACACCTCTATAAAATTTGAAGTTGTTAACCGATTTTAACCAAATTTTAATGTCAAGTAATAAAAGGTCTATTGTGGGACAAAATATGAATATTTAGTTAAATTTTCAGGGCAGTCTACGATACTTTTTCTTCGTCGAAAATGGAGAATTTGTATTAGCGATTTTTTTATTAAAAAAATTTTTACGCCACTGGATTTAGAGTGGCTTCAAATAGCTATGATGAAAATTTCATTAAGATATATTTATTAATAACAAACTTATGACAACTTAAAATTTTAAAACTCACTAAGAAAAAAACACTCTGTGTTAACGTTAAAAAACACTCTGTATTAACAGAAACATGGAAACATAATGTTAGTTTAAATCCTAGTTGCCTCTACCAATCCACCATCTAATTGGATACATTTGTCGTAGCGTTTATGAATATTTCTAATTACATTTCTTAGTTGTTGTACGGGGCTCTTGTACGGGTTTGGTAAACTTTTTGTTTGATAACTCCCCGGAGAAAGAAGTCTAAAATTGTGAGATCTAGATGAAGGTGGTATGTACGAAGTACGACTTTACTCCAAAATGAATTGTTTTAAAGTTAAAAGCCATGATAGTAGAAAAAAAAACGATGATTTTAGTAATTTTTAAATATTTTAGTTATTTTATATTCCCGACCTATTTGAGAGGAAAGATTTTTCATCTTTTTGAGCGCATTTTTTAATTGTTGATTTGTTTATTGGTCTCTTCTTTATTGGTAGGTACTCACCCGAGGTACCGCAGTCAATTTAGTAAGCGATTATTTGTAAAAAGAATGAACCCTACTTTACTTAGTAACGACAAATACTCAACATGATAAAAAAACAAAAAAAGGGTTGTGGTGGAACTTTAGACACGCACTGTACATGTTGAGATATTTCTTTTGAGAAAGATTGTTTGGAATCGATACAACTGTTCATTTAATAATATTGATTTGGTAACGGAACCAACTAGGACCTGTGAGGGAAAACGGAATCTTCAGAAGTCGATACAACAACAAGCTTTATTAACTTTATAAGGAAGCACTACTGTCAGGCTTCATTAGAATACAAATTATTACACATTATACATTAGATTGCAATGGGCCGGATATGTGATAAGAATGGGAGAGGATATGCTACCAAAAAGAGCACTGAATGCTAGAATGCAGGGAAAGATACTGGTTGGAAAGCCAAGAAAGCGCTGGGAAGACAGAGTAAACAGTGACGCACAAGCCCTTTTAGGGGCTCAATTTGGGCTATAGTACCGTGGAAGAAGAAAAAGAAGAAGAAGAACGAAACCAACAAAGTAAATAATAACATATAGTTAATTCCGATAAGGGAGTCAATACTAACTAATCGAATCGTTAGAAAGAACAATTACGCTCAGCTCTACTTATTGTCGTTCAGTTGTAGTGGCTGAAGTAATTAGAGATTTCATTGATTAAAGAACGAACGGACTATTGTTGAGAGAATGCGGTTTTGAAAAATGTATGTTACCTCGCACATTTTCCAAAAGAAGACAATGAGTTCTTGAACTTTTCTTGTAACTCGTTTTTCATTGGAAGGCATTAAGGATATGATGTCACTGTGTGTAAATGGAGT
Organism: Diabrotica undecimpunctata; assembly: GCF_040954645.1. Classification (NCBI taxonomy): domain Eukaryota; kingdom Metazoa; phylum Arthropoda; class Insecta; order Coleoptera; family Chrysomelidae; genus Diabrotica; species Diabrotica undecimpunctata. The sequence goes on along the minus strand of NC_092803.1, from coordinate 123,377,160 downwards.
ATATTTGGTTTTGTAACGTATTTGGAACAATTTCTAAGAAATTACAGTAATGATTTAAAAAAAATAGTTAATAGGTTATAAAAGAATCAATTCATTATTATCTTCTTGTATAAATTAAATAGTTTGGGTATATTACTAAGAATAAAGGTATCTATTAAAAAACTTGAAATAAATCATCGACATGCCTCGACGAAAATAATTGCACGAAACCAATGAAATGATCAGGTCGTTGTTATACTTACTCTGAAATTGTAAAATATGTATCATATTCAGGAGTATGAGGCAGATTCTTGATTTATTTTTTTAATTAGTCTTTTCAAGGAGTGGGATGAAAATTTGGATTTAGTTGGGAACTAATTTTGTAAATGCTGGGTGGGAAAACGAGATAAAGGCCAGAAGAAGGCAACGGTGTTGCGTTGACTTCTAGAGAATAGTCAGAGAGCTTCTTCGGAGTAATTCGGGTGATTAATTTGATAAAAACATTGATCGGGGATATGCCATAAAAAGGACGATTACTTTCATTTTCTTCGATTTTCGTGGACATTCGTGGTTACTCCCTTATCTAGAACAAGTATTGTGCAATAAGATTGGGAAACTATATAAAACAAATCTTCCCCTGACCCTGCATGTGATTGAATGCGACGCTTAAGGAATATGACAATCATTATTGGTTTAACTATGGTGTCCAAAGACCCAAAACCAACCACTGAAGAGATATTATCCCATATAACAACACCAAACAAGTTACACACTCTCTTGAAAGCTATAAATATATTTTGGCATCGCCTTTTATAATTTCTGATGTTTTCGCATTTTCCTTTGTGCTTCTTATCGCCATCTTTCATAAGATCCTATGTGTGCTGTTTATTCTTCTACCTGATGGAATCCAATTTGTTATCTCTATTTAACTTATTTTGTTCTCATTTTTTATCCATCATTGTGCTTCATGGTTCATTCATAGTTTTACCCATCTTCTTTTGATATCTTTTGTTCATACCAGTTATTTTTTATTGATATCTGATCGTAACTCTTTAATTTACATTATTTCTCTCACTCTTTCGTTTGTTATTTTTGTTTTCCTTTAGATATCCTTTTAGAACTCATCCAGAATATTTTTGTTGCCTTATGCATTTTCTTTGCATTTAAGTTGCTCTACCTCATGCCTCACTAGCGTAACCCATAATACTTTTAACTATAATATTATTAAAATTTAAAAGGGAAATTCCTAGTGGTTGGCTGTATACCATAGTTTTAAAAAACTTTCTAGGAAGCAAAAACTTATTTTATAAAATGGTATAAATTTAATAAAAAATTTTAAAAAATATCCAAAATGGATTTATAAATTTTCAGATCGTTTCCAATCCTATCGGATCATCATCAGTGAAAAACGTCTATAAAGTAATTGGAATTAGCTACATAATAAGGTCGGATGACCCTTAAATTACACAACCAATCTAACAAACATTGTTATTATTAAGACACTAGGTCGATGATAAGGGATTACATTTTTTAAGGGAACGTACAAATTTCCGTCTCGAACAAGGACTTGATCCACAGTGTGGCAACATCTAACCGGCCGTGGCAACTGAAGACGTAAGAGTGTATTGTTACTAATATCGGACTTCTGACTAGAGAGTGAAAGACCCCCGCGCACTAGGCAGCCAACATATTATGAGCAGACAATTATAGTCCTCGTTGACATATCAAGTGTTCGGAGACTGTAAAAGCGTTGGAAGTAGCTCTGTCTGACACGACAAGTGCGCGAAGACTACAGGCAGCCACAGCCACATTCATTTCCCTTTAAAATCCTCACTCGCTTTGGCTGCGAGCAGTCAGCTGGCTGCTGGTGCAGCGGACGAGTTCTAGTGGCTGCCGCAGCCAGGGATTATTCGCTCATTCGCTGTCTAGTGTGCGGGCTCCTGTAAACCGTCATAGTTTGAGTGGCTGCCGCACTGCAGCCAGGCTACCTATTGCGCTGGGGCCCTAAGAATGCTCATCCCTCGATTTGCTATACTGATGCCACATATTGAGCATATGTAGCATCAACTCAAAGTATAGGTGAGGGCGGAAAATAGTTCTCCTCCCTGAGTGCCACAGTCATACAGTGAATTAAAACTGTTATGAATAATATGTCGATATAAAGCTGGAAAAATTCAGAACATATTGCAAAAGTTAAAAAGTCCTATCTGTCTATGCAAAGTTATAATATACAACCCATTGTAATTAATCTAAATGAAACTCTGACAGTAACACAGAATTAGACATGGAATAATATTTATTATTAATGTTTGTATTATTATTATATGATCTCTATAGCGATCAATTTAAGCAATAAAATGTGATTTTTATAATAAAATGGAGGTTTTGCAATAAAATTGCTGTATTATTATTTTTACCAAGATTCCGCCTATCATGTTTAAATAATAACATTTTCACAAGCAATCCTTTAACGAGGGGAAAACCAAGACAATATATTTTGAGACAAGCTATACATGAAAAGTGTTTTTATAAAAATTTTATTATTACCAAGTATTTAATTTTTATTCAAAAGTGTTTTTAAGTTAATAAAGTGTTATTTTGTTTTTTTTTTATAAAAAGAAACTTATGTCAGAAAGCAATAATAGTGAAGCATTTTTAAAATTTCCTTAAATTATTCCCCTTAGAAAATTACTTTCACGCCACCTATAGTATATACTTTGCTAGAAACCTTAAAAATAACCAATCAGCAACGAGCGATTTGTTATGCCTTTTTCTCAACAACGAAATAGCTCGCCATATGTTCCCTGCTCTTATTCTCTTTCATTTGTTAAATAGAAACCCTTCCTCTTAATAAAGAAGTAAGTTTCTATTGTCGAGCCACCCAGCCTACTTTCTAAGAAAAAGGGAGATGTTGATTTTCTATGAAATAATCTTTCCTGTCGAGAGAAAGTAGTAAAGATAGGACACCAGACTTGTCAATTAAGTATCATTTTTGCGTGGCCGTTTTCGGCCAATACTCCCACTCTTTTTTATCCCTAGCTTGTGTAAGTATTAGAAATCGAGTTCATTTCCATCGTGGTTCCTGTGGCATGAGGTTGTCTTCATCAAACGGCGGTAAGTGTATTGTCAATTCACCATTATCCATCTATCTTCAAACAGTGCTTCCTACATTGACTATTTTCTCTTTTGCCATACAGATGTCTTCCAATTCGAGGACACTAAGTCAATTATGTTTGCCGTCTTTTCTTTCTTCCTGCATCCATTCAGTTCAGTCTAGTCTAGTGTGAGAATTGACTGATATGTTACCTGTGCCTACATTAATCTGAGATTGATTGCGGATTGAAGCCACCGTAATTCGTTACCTTACCAATATACCTGTTGCGAGGGCAACGTGTCAAGTGCCTTTATCGAGACCGTTCTATGAAAGAACGTCATTACCTGTGCCTACCTGCAGCCGACTAAGTACAATACCGATCATTCAATTGTGAGTACCGATATTTTTACCTAAATCGTTAGGAATTGATTTATGACTCCACTTCAGTGACTTTACCTTATTTATGGTTTGTTTATTTTGAATCCAACCGAACGAACTATGATTAGTATAAAAATACAGTATATATACATACGAGTATGAACAGATTTATTTTATATGTAGGTTATATTTATGATAGATTTTATACACATATTTGAGGTGATCACAATCAAACATTTTAGTAACTTCATGTTTACGTATTCTCAAGGCGTAAACATCACTTATTTGTTTTATTTTAAGTTATCAAATATTGACGTAGATACAATTATAATATTCCTTGCCTTTTTCTTATTTTTGAGGATACTAAATTATTCATAATTATTTTTCAAAAAGATATTTTTTGTTGTATTTAATAATAAATTGTGCAATAACTTATCTCGTGCCATTTAACTGTTCAGTAAAAATTGTTATAGAGCATTTACTTTAACTATACCTCAATATAACCTTGTTGATGAGCTATTTGCCTTTTATTTTGTTATTATGTATATATATATATATATATATACATATATATATATATATATATATATATATATATATATATATATATATATATATATATGTATTTATTTATTTCATGTGCATGGTGTATCTCTTTTAGACATTGTTATTGATTTATATTACTATTTGATTTATCATATAAACAGTGTATATGTGTCGAAATATTAAGTGTGCACCGCACAATCATAATAACTTTTCTCCCACGGTTTATTTTATTCTCGCGTGATTATGATAACCGTACCTTACCTTTCTCGTTATTTTATTTTATATGTCGTAGGTTTCCGTGTTCTTTTAAAAATAGTGGTGTCCAATTATTCCCTTCTCTTTATCTTCTAACTTCTCTTCTCTTTATCTCCAGTATTCCACTACCTAATTCTTTGTATTTGAGCTGCAATAAGAGCCCTGACCAAGAGACCTCTACCAGAATGAAGCCCGAGCCTAGTACCGTTCCCTGTGTAACCTCTACTCTGTAATTAAAGAGGGTACAATAGAAAATTTCAAAACAATTTTATACATTTAGAAAATAATGGTAATGAATTCTTTAAACCACGATAGTAATATCGACTAATATTGTTTAATATTTCCTATGAAAACATTTTTGAATTAGACGATTTTACAATAAATGTTTTAGTTAAATCAGTTAGTTTTAATTATGTTAATAATTATTTTTTAAAATGATAAAATAAATTGTTTTTTCATATTTCTTAATTCTTAACTCTTAATTATATTTTCGTCGATTTTAACCATACCTTTATTTCTTTTGCACAACATAAATTTGGAAAATCTACTGTTTATTTAACGACTTATAAACAACTAAAAAATGCAAGCACAGTGCATTATGTAAGTTATCGTAGCAACATCTAAATCATAGACCTGTATTAAAGAGTGGGTTTAACCCTTTCACTTGAATTTGGATATAGTAATCAATGATTATTACAATATTTCCATTAATATTGTTTGATCTAACAATATAGTAGGTGATAAGTGATAATATCTCTATTTATTTTGCCACTTCGTAATAATAATAGAAAATTCTTTTATTATATTTGACGTATCCTTTAATTAGATAACTTAATTTGTTATTGATAGAAAAACGAACAATTTATAAAACAAACTCTCGGTTGTTATTTCTTTAGAAATACGTTCTCCAACATTTTTCAAACCAACGCGTAACGTTTATCAATTTCATATTTTTTGCCTGAGTTACTCATCGTTCTTGCGTTGGTAGCCTTTCTTTTAATTTGTTTTTCAATATGTTGGGTGCTTCCATGTCTCTTGATGAATTGTTTTGTGATCAAAGTACATGCTTATTAGTCTCTTGTCATTGTATTGTGCGAAACCTAGTATGTCCCCACTCTCATTGCTTTCGTGATATTTAGTCTTTACACCTCTTCTTAATTTTTCATATGTATAATTATTCTATTGGTTATTAGTAGTTTCACCGCTCAATTAAAAATTCTTTTAAATAATAATAAGACTAATAGTATTCAGTAGTAACTAAAAAATTTATTATCAACGGACATCGCCGAGTACTGACTTTGGAAGGAATCATGAAAATTAAATCGACCTTAATTATCCAACCCTCCTATTCAAATAGGTAATGCAAGATGGGCTAGGAGCAACAAAGAAAAAGCCGAAGCGTTTGCCGATCATCTGGTGAATGTGTTCTAGCCAAACCCTCCAGACAATAACTTTGATATAACAAACGAGACCCAAAAGTTTTAAGAATTTACTTATTAACTTGAACTACCCGTAGCAAAACTACGGTACTCACTACCCACTACCACTACTCACTACCAAACAAGTTCACCAGAAGATTCAATCAGACTTGAACCCTAAAAAGTCTCCTGGATACGACCTGATTACTGCTAAAATCCTCAAAGAACTCTCCAAAAAAGGAATTCTGTACTTGACATAGATATTTAAAAAACAAAACGAAGAACCTTTACCAGAAACGCCAAATATAATAACTGAGGAAAAACCGAAATCTCCCAAAACGATGTGAAAGAAGGAATAAACAAATTAAAAAACAGAAAGTCACCAGGAGAAAATCAAATAACAAATGAACTCTTAAAATATGGAGGTGATCACCTTGTACAACAACTGCAACTTCTTATTAATAAAATAATCACCACGAACAGAATACCAGATGAATGGAGGAGAGCGATCATGGTGATGTTCTTCAAAAAAGGAGATAAGAAAGACCCCAATAATTATCGAGCAATAAATCTATTAAATACAACACTCAAATTGACAACAAGAATAATAGCGACAAAATTAAACAAACGAATATCTCTGCAAGAGGAACAGCAAGGATTTCGGACAGGAAGATCATGCACGGATGCAGTTTTTGTAATAAGACAAATAAAAGAAAAGTCGCTGGAATACAACAAATCAGCATATATGTGTCTGATAGATTTGAAGAAAGCGTTTGATATAGTGAGAATTCGGGACGCCATACATTTATTATATGAAAAGGGAATATCACTGGATTTAGTAAAAACCATTGAAAATATATATATAAAGATAACATAGCTATGGTAAGATCTAAAGGAAAACTATCGCAACCTATCAAATATGAAACTGGCATTACACAAGGAGATTCGCTGAGCCCATTAATATTTAATCTGATAATGGATTAAATCTTAAAGAAAGTTAAAAAAAAGAAGAGGATGTAGAATGGGAGAAAAGGAAATAAGGATAATATGCTACGCCGACGACGCCATAATAACAGCCGAAAATAAAGATGACCTACAAAGATTAATTAAAGAATTCGAAGATACGACGCTCATATACAACATGGAGATCTCAACAGAGAAAACTAAAACGATAGTGATATCAGCTGAACCGAGACGATGTAAACTAGTCGTAAATAACAAAATAATAGAACAAGTGATGGAAACTGAATACTTGGGAATAAAACTGTCAAGCTACGTAAAAGTGAAAGAAGAAGTACAAAAACAAGTGAACATGGCAAACAGAGCAGCAGGATGTCTCAACAATACAATCTGGAGAAACAAATACCTCACAACGGAAACGAAAACCAGGATATATAAATCAACAATAAGACCTATAATGACGTACACAGCAGAAACAAGAGCAGATACGGCGAAAACACAAAGACTACTGGAAACAACAGAAATGAAAGTCTTACGAAAAATAACAAACCAAACTCTAAGAGACAGAGTAAGAAGTGAGAAAATACGAGCGAGATGTGGTATAGAGGAAATAAACGCGTGGACCAAAAGAAGAAAAGTGGAATGGAATTAACACATCAAAAGAATGACAGAAAATAGAATAGTACGAATAGCAAGAGACAAATCGCCAAATGGAAGAAGATCATTCTTCTTCGAGGAAAAGATGGACAGACAACGTCAATTAAGGCTAAAAACCGAAGTAAAACAGGCATTAAGCCTATTTATAAAGTAGGAAGAAGAAGAAGAAGACATAGATATTCAATGCAATCCTAGGAACGGATTACTATCCCATTCCATGGAAAGTAGCACAAATTATTGTAATACCTTAAGCCAGGTAAACCTGCAGAAGAGATTAAATCATATAGACTTATTAGCCTACTGCCAATGATGTCAAAGTTTTTTGAAAAACTACTGTTGGATATGTTTCAACCAATTCTTGCAAAACGCCAACTAGTACCTACGCCAACAGTGCACAAGTCTAAATCCAATCAAAGCAGGAGTTTCTCAGGGTAGTGTTCTGAGACCTGTTCTCTACCTGATATTTACAGCTGATCTACCTACGAGCAACGATATTATCACAGCAACATACACAGACGACAAAGCAATTTTAGCTTCACATCCAAACCGAAACGTTGCTTCTCAGCTACTAAAGGCCAATCTTAACAAAATACAAATTTGGTTCTGACAGTAGAGAATAAAAGTAAACGCACGCAAGTCAATCCATATAACAGTCACTAATAGAAAAAACACGTATCCACCAGTGGCTTTAAATAACCAAGAGTTACAACAAAAAGATCATGTCAAATAATTGGGTATGCATCTCGACAAGCGGCTATCATGGAAGGAGTATATATTCATGATAAGTACACAACTGGGCCTTAAGCTTAGCAGACTTTACTGGTTACTAGTTAAAAGATCACAACTATCTCTACATAACAAGGTATTGGTTCAATCAACGGTATTAGTGTATAAATCAGTCATAAAACTAGTATGGAGTTATGGGATCCAGTTGTGGAGATCAGCGTCCAGTATACAAATGCATAGACCTAACCTAATCAGTTCATTACGCGTGGCCTTTAAGCCAAGACTGTTAAAAAACAGATCACAAATTGCTCCCAAAAATATGCTCTAAGGCTTGAAAACCATCCTAACAATCTTGCAACGAACCTTATGAGGCCACTACCAAATCGAAGACTAAAGCGACACACTCCCAGTGATCTTTTAAGAAGATTTCTAAACTGAGTTATTTTTATATTTTTTGTATAGATCCCAAATTTACAAATATTTTTTGTTAAAATTAAAATAAAAATAGGAAATTGCCATGAGAGCTTCTTGCGTGTTACTTGTAAAATATTTACACAATTTACTCATTGTAATATTATTACAGATTGTAAATAAATGGGAAGGAAAAAAAGTTAAATCTAAGGAACAACTACATGTGTTTAACAAAACAACAAAAAACACTTTTGTTTCCTCCAGCATTTAACTATCCTACAAAATGATCTTTTATAAGATCGCTTACATAATTTCTTAAATTTGATAAAATTATTTTCCATTTTAATCACATCGCATACATCGGAAACCTTTCTGTGATAGAAAGTCTATGCACAGGCAGATTGTAGTGGATACTATGACCGTGTACAAAAGTTATGCTTTATGCTGTTTATTTCAAATATATGTTTATTTTGGAAGACAAATACTATTCACTTATAAATATAAGTTCCTGGTACAACCATTACACCTAACTCTTTAAATTTTCCTTTGTAGGAATCTCTATATTTCAAACCAAGCAGTATCCTAACTATTTTTTTCTGAATAACAAAAACTTGCTCAGCTTGGGTACAATGTGTGTTACCTGTACTCACTTATGGAGTGGAAACATTAACACTCCCAAAAAAGGTAGTGGATAAGATTCGCGTGACTCAGATGGCTATGGAGCGCCAGATGTTGGGTGCCCCTCTAAGAGACCGAATCTCAAACGAAGAAATACGTCCTAGAATAAAAACAACAGGCGCTATCGAAAAAATCTCGTTGTTAAAATGGAATTGGGCAGGAGACGTCGCCAGATTATCAGACAACCGATGGACAAAACGTATTTTAGAGTGTAGACCAAGGCAAAAAGCAATACGGAGTTGAGGACGCCCACCAACTAGATGAACTGACGACCTAAAGCGTGTTAGCAATAACTGGATGCAAGCCGCACAAGACAGAGACAGATTGAAAGAGCTGAGGGAGGCCTATGTCCAGCAGTAGACGCATACAGGTTGATGATGATGATGTCGAAGTCTAAACTCTAGCATATATATATATATATATATATATATATATATATATATATATATATATATATATGTATATATATAAGGATTACTGGATATTAGTGACTGTCAATATAAACAAACAACACAGTTTATTAGGGTTGCAGTCAGAAAATTGGCCGGGATGTTAATGAAACAGTCTTATGACTTTTTGTCTAGCTTTCGGAATGGTTTTATTCCTTTTTCAAGACACTGTAATAAGAAAAAAAGTGTAAATATTTATAAAATATCACAAATCTTCAGTACAACTTACTAGTCGTTGAGATTATTTATAAAAGCATAGACACTCAACATTATTAAACACATATAAAATATAAAATAGTGGACAAAATACATTTTAAAATTCTTTAAAATTTAGGTACAGATAGTAAAAATTTAGTTTGTCGTCTTTTACTGGTGTGTTTTAACTCTGACACATAAAGAACAAAAAGAAAAAATCCTATGATTAAAAAGTAATTAGGTGTACTTAATATTATAATTCTTTTTAAGAAATACTAGAGGCCCATCTTAGGTGATTTTAATTTTTAAACCTGTCTTAATGGTATGCAACATGTTATGCATATAAGTGTAATTTGTGTGGGTACAGGTAGATATTAATTTTATTTTGGATGTTTTTCCAGTAAGTAACAATAAATGTTGCTCAGTTTATCTATGTCTGACTTTTTATTGATGCAAGATGTACTAGATTTTATGGAACACATTTCCAAGAAAACACGTTTTGAATGATTCTTTTCTTTTGCCAAAATACAGGAATCCTCGAAATTAAATTCATGTTTCAACGTTAATGCATGTTCTGTCAATGCACGTGCATTTATTTTTTTGGTTTTTATATCGCTACGATGTGAGATCACCCTACTGTGAAAATTACGAGATGATTCTCCTATATATATATATATATATATATATATATATATATATATATATATATATATATATATATTTATATATATATACATATATACATATATATATATAATATATATATATATATATATATATATACTATACTCAGAAAGAAGTTTTCCACAAAAATACTTCTGTCTCCTGTATCTCAACATTTAATGTTGTTCAAATTAGTTTTGAAAATCACATAATTTGTTTTCTCCTGATTTATTTTCAGTCTATTCATATTGAACCACATCTGAGCCTCCTCCAAAGTATGGTTTGCAATATCCAAAAGGTTATTCAAAGACGATTGTAAGATCAATATATTCTTGTCATCGGCAAAGTTTGCCAGATTAATGTTGACCCCATTTTTTATAATGTTCATATCTAGATCATTACCGTAAAAATCAAATGATGTTCATTGATGTTCTATAACTGATGAATCAATCGATGTTCTATAACTACTTTTTACTTACGTCCTGTTAAGTAAGATTTTATGTAATGATAAGACGGTCCCCTAATACAATATCTTTCCAATTTCTAGAGAAAATGTATATTTTCATAACCTTGTCCATAAAATTGTAAACAGCTGTCTCTTTTGGTTTTTCTTTTAAATAGTCATGATGTGCATAGTCTTAATAAATTTTGAGAATAGAAAAAAAGCTCAGAAGCCTCACACACATCGTTGACTCAAATAACTTGGAGAAAAAAGGGAGCAGACTGATAGGACGATAATTTTCCAGACGTTCAGGATCACCCACCCTTCTTAAACAGAAATTTAACTAATGCTAATTTCAGTGCATCGGGAAAAACCTATGTTGAGGATGTGATGAAATATCCAGGTATTTTTAACTATTTACAGCTTGATTAGTATCTCTAATTTCCCTCACTGTCTGCCATAAACATTTTGATTTATTTTCACTGTTTTGAATTTGATATATATAAAAACTTCTGTGACTCTAAACATATTGTTATTTTTTTGTGTTGATACTGTTCCGCATATTTAATATCTATCCTGCTAATAAGCAGTAATAAAAAGTCAAGGAGCTGTTTACACTGTTTCAGTTCCTTGCTGTCATAATATGTTACCTTTGATTTATTTAATATTACCTTATTTTTCTTGAAAGCAATAATTAAAAATAGGAACTAGTATAAAGTTATTTTAAAAATCTACTCCATGAATACTTTAAAATAAATAACTTTTTAATCGAACAGTTCGGTCGAACATAAACAGTTCGGTTTTCGTAAAAACAAGACAACGACAGGAGCCATATTATCTTTATGTGGCTTCATAGGTAAGGGCTTTGAGAAGGGACAAATTGTGGCCTCCATCTAGTGTGACCTTTTTAAGATATTCAACTGTATGTGTGTGTATGGGTGAGTGTGTGTATGGGTGAGTGTGTGTATGTGTGTGTGCGTGGGTGTGTAGATAGTGGATGGCATTAGAACATGTCTATTTGCCACAAAATATTTGTATTTTTTTTATTAAGGATAAGATAAGGATAAAAACATGGCCACTCGTTTCTTGCTTAGGGATCCATCAAGACATTTTTATTAAGACAAACTAAACTAGGTCACGGGCAGGAGGTATTAACAAATGGGGAAAAAATAGAGTTTTGGATTCTAATTACATAATGTTTGTAAATACACATATATTTAACCATATATGAGCTAAATATCTATTTTTGCTTCTAAAACAAACTTGATTAAAATATTGTATGTTTCTTTCTCTTGTTATGCTAATAAAGTAGGGATGTTACTTGGTAGACTTACAAAATTTTTCAGTTCTTGGTACAGCATATCTGTATGTGCAGTATATTTTTGACACTCTAAGAAAATGTGATTTATATCAGCTAAACGTTTATCTGGACAGTGAGGACAACACGGAGAATCTAAGATACCAATCCGAAACAAATATGCTGGAAAGCGACCATTATTAAGTTTTAAACGTGATATAATTGATGACTTATATCTATTATAATCCCACGAATTGATGTGAGGAATGTTCGTCGGTAAAACCGAATGAATTTTAAAATGAAGACTCTCTGATGTAGTTGAAAATTTTCTGTACTGAGCTTCCCATCTAACCCTAATATTGGCCTTATATAAAATTAATAAGATCTGATGAGTTGTACATGTTTACTCTCAATTCTGAGTTAAGTGCTTTTTTAGCTGCAAGATCAACTGCTTCATTCCCAGTCATCCCTGAATGACTCTAACATAGACTAATGTCACTCGTACACCATACCCCTGCGGTTTATATATACTATTTTTTATAGATAGTAGAATATTATTGTTATAATGATTAAAAGGAGGGCTTTTAATGGCGTGCAAAACTAAGAGAGAGTCTGTTACAATTACCACAGATAAAGGTAAATTTATCTCACACCAATCTAAAGCTTTCCTAATAGCTACAGCTTCTGCACTAAAAATCGATAAATGATGTGGGACTTGATATTGCTCAACGTGGTTAATATTAGAAACTAAAAATGCACAGCCTGTTTTAAATCTTTTTTTTAATCCATCCGTATAGATAATGATTCTCTCCTAAATTACAGAGTATAGATTTGAAAATTAATTTTGATAGAAATATATTATCTGGATATTTTGGAATTATAATGGTTGGTTTAAATATTAAGGCTTCAAAAATAATTTCGTGAACAGGATATTTTTTTGACTATGTATTAGTTCTTTATGTCTCTCAGTGTCAATAAAAGCGTCAGCAAGCGAAGGAGATGTTTTAATTCTCCAGTATTTGTTTGTAAGATTCTGGACCGGTATATTTGATATTTTTTTGACCATAAATGTACTAAACGTCCTGTACTTTATTAGCTGTTTATTGGCTAAATACTCTCTTCGAAGGCACAAAGGCAGTTCTTGTGCTCCAGCGAGAACTGCACAACTAGGTGACGACTTCATAGTTCCTAGACTTATTTTAATTGCCTTATGTTGAATTCTGTCTAAGATTAATAAGTTTGATTTGCTAGTTGAGGCATAATTGAGGCATTAGTCCGTGGAGTATATTTTTGTGATCACTAATATAAATTTTTCTGTTTAAAAACAAATTTATTAAGCTATTTGATACCCATTTGCTGATACCCATTCTATACAATTTTGTTTTTAAGATTCTCAAATCAACCACATCGTATGCACCTTTTAGGTCAACAAATAGGCATAACATGTATTTGTTATCAGATAAGCATATTTGTGCATCTGTAACCATATGGGTCAATGCATCTATAGTACTACGGCCTCTCCGAAATCATACTGTGTAGTAGCGTTGGTGGGTAGAAGAGAATTGCTTTCAATTAAATATTCTATTCGAAACTTAATCATGCGTTCAAAAGTCTTGGTCAGACAAGACATTAACGATATAGGTCGATATGATGTTGGTAATTTTGGATCTTTATATGGTTTTTTTATTAAACATATAACAATATTTTTTAAATTCTCAGCATTATCTTGTGTTGCCCACCTGTGGTTAAAAATTTTTTAAATTATTTGTTTAGCTGAAACTGGAAGATTGTGTAAAATTTTATATGTGAAACCATTCAAACCGGGAGCCATGCTTCTGGTTTGTTTTAATGCCAAAATTACCTCTGAATAGGTAAAAGCTTTAGACATAGTATCTGAAGTAGAATAAAAATGAAATTTTTTTTAGATTGTCTACATTGACATTAGAGACCGGAGGCGGGGCCAGCTGATTCAGAACATCCTCAATTAAATATGCGTGCAGTGTAGGTTTCTTTTGTTGATGATATGTGTTTCTTATAGCTTTTACACAATTCCAAATGTTTGAAAGGGGTGTAGATCTATTGAGTTGATTAAGAAAGATTATCCAACTATTTTTTTGTTTTAACTTGAAAATGAGCTTAGCCTTTGCTGCAATATTTTGATAATTTAAATAATTTGTAATATTTCCGTGTTTTCTGACCAATTTAAGTGCGTGGGAGCGACTTTCAGCTATATCAGAACATTCGCTACCAATAGGGTCTTGGGACAGAAGGAATGAAAGGTTTTTTAACGGGCATGGATGCAGATGCTGCTGAAGATATATCTTCAAATATTTTTTTTGTTATTCGACAGTTATCTGAATCATTTAGAGATCAATTTGTACTGATTTCATTTTCAATAAATGCTTGACAGGCTGACCAATCGACACGACCGTTATTCCACTTGGTTGCCGGATTGATTTCGAAAGATATGGGAGCAATTTGAAGCTGAATTTGAATAGGGTAGTAATCAGAACCTATAGTCTCTTTAGAACCTAAAGCTTCTGTTAGAACCTTTCCCCGCGATCTTCCGGAATAGGGCCCCACCTGTAATGGTGTAAAATCGCCGCAAAAAATTATACGAGAGATATCAAACTGTTCCAATAAATTTAACCAGTCTTTTTTTGTGGCTGCTATGTCTGAAGGTTTGTATACTGAAACGAAAGAAATATTTATATCTTGTAAGATAAATATACCAACTCTTTTAACGAAATTATATCCCTTTATATTAAAATTACTATTAGACTTAAGCCAAATTTCGGAAAGTATGATAATACCAACATGGTTTTTATTAAGGTAATTTAACAAATTATTTTTATTAGATGTTATTGATCTACTATTCCTCTGCAAAATTACTAATTGGTTTTTAATTGTTTTTTTATTAGCTATTTTTTAAGTTTAATCAGTAAAATAGTTTTTCAGTTGAATCTGATTCACTATGTTTCCATAGCATCATTTGGATCACTTGGAACAAAGGCACTTTCTACAAAGTACCTGATATTAGGTTCCATGAGAGTATTTGGTGCTAATTGAAAATTGTTTTCAAATTTATTTGTGAAGAAGGTAATTACCATTATAGTTTTCTCTTTATAGTCCATAAATTCTTCTCTGTTCAGGTTAGGTATAATGGAATTAGGATTTTGACTAGATTTATATGATTTTTTTACAGGCATCTTATCAGGTGTAGGAGAGGTTGGGTGTGTTTGTTTAATTGTTTTAATAATATTGGCTTTAGAAGCTGGTTTTGGTTTTTTAAAAGTAATATTAGACGATGGACTATCGCCAGAAGTACTCGGTAAAGTTAGAAAATTGTTATCATTGTTTAAAATAGATAATCGTTTATTCGTAGCCACTTTCGCTTATGATGAATTATTATATATATTTTCGGCTTCTTTAAAAGAAATGTTTTCATTTGACATAGTTTGTTTTATCCCTTTTGCTTTGCATATACAGGAAAAATACGTGAAATTGAGGGGTAGTCGTTATTATTACAATAAATACACAAATTATTTTCTTTACAATCCTCTTTTGTATAACTTGTATCTGTACACTTTTGACATCTCTCATTTTTTTATTTACATTTTCTAGCTGAGCGGCCATATCTCAGACATTTAAAACACTGCAACAGATTGTATGTAAGATTCAACATGGAAAGTGCATACATTTATTTGTATACATTTTGGAATTTTATTTCCTAAAAATTCTACTATTATCATTTGTCTGTTTACCAAAACTACGTTTCAATAAGAGTCTATAATTTTCCTGTTCATACGATAGACACTTGCTACCTGTTTGTTTGATTTGATAGCCGTTAATAAATATTCTTCAGGAAAAGAAAGTCTCTACCATCATGACAACTCTTTTTTTGTGAGTATAGAATTGTGGTATAAATTTCTTAGAAAACGTTTTTTAATATTACATCGTGGTTAACTAAGCTATTGGCTATTTCTAAGGTATTAAAAATAATAACCTTTACCCTATTAACTCCTACCGGTTTTATACCGAATACATCTTAAAGTATCTAAATAAAACTCATACTATCTAAAACCAATAACTAATTATACTTATATTTTACAAAAGTTTAATCACCAGCTAATTCACAAAAACTCGAATACGTCCATCCACCTTGACTAACGAATTCGACCGATATTCGACTGTGTTTCTTTTGATATACTTCTTAAAAAATTGACTTGTTATGGTTTGTATGATAGAAATACTTTAGAAGTATTTCAGGAGTACTTGGCCGATAGAAAGCCGATATAAAAGTCATATGCTAATCACTAATCGATCAGTCATATAAAATTAAAAAACACCTAATTATGTAGAGAAACATATCTCAAAATCACTATTAACGAAAACTAAAAGAAAAATGTATAAAGAAGAGCAAATAAAAGAGTATTTACAAAAACGAGGAATGCAATTAAAAACATTTGAGACACACCTCAAATTTCTTTAGGACACGAATGAGGCGGAGATCATAGAAGATTACGAAACACCAGAAAGGGCTTACAGTTCTTAAAATAGAATGACTTCTAAAGTGGTAATCGAAACTTCAGAATAAACATACTTTCAACGCTTGGGATTAATTTCTGTTAAAGATAGTAAATAACAACAATATTATACGCCGATTTTTAAGAGAATTTATGTTAAATTTCGATGTGTATTCAGGAGCTTGTAATTTAGTTTATTTATTATATAACTAAACCATATTAAGAAATATGATCTAGTTTTAATAAAAATACTCCTCCGTTTCTATTAATATTTATAGCACCCATACATAGGAGATAAAAAGATGGCTACTTACTTGTTTTGCTGAACAACAATGTATGATGTATTCTCTGATTTTAATCAGAGACAGTAGATATATTTTGTGTCATATGCAATATTATGTTGGTGTTATTGTGTCCATTTAGTTATTTTAATTTAATTTGTCACTGTAATTTCAAAATAATATTTTCCTCCACCTCAGCTTATTTTGCAATTTGTTTTATTCACGGTTACTTTTTAAATAACGGATTAATGTTAATACAGAGTGTATATGAAAAATTAGGAAAAAAGTTCGAGTAGAAAAAATAGCATTTGATCAAAAATTAAATCTATTTGTTAGTGGCACTGAAAAGGATTTTGACAATATATGTAAAATTAAACTAGAATAACAAATATCACTACCACTTTAACTCAAACTTTTCAGTAAAAAACATACAAATATAAACAAAATAAAACTGGTTTGTAATTAATCACAGTCATCAACAAAGTTTTTAAACATGAATACAGTGACCCCAAATTTTTCTTTCTCGAAACTCCTCAGACCCATCAGGGGTATCAGAGATATGGTTATTATTAAAGCTCGGATTTATAGGCAACAAAAATTGAAGAAAAAGGCGCCTATATAGGCAAAGATTTTTATTAAAAAAGGCAGGAATATTAACATTTAGGCCAAATATAGGCAATAAAGGAATATAACTAATTATTTATTGTACAAAGTGAATTAACGTAATATTAACTTAAGGCAGGTATATTTACACATCATAATCATAACATTAGTATATATAAACTAGTAACTAAATAACTGTAAATTAATAATTAAACATTGTAACCACTTAAAATTTTATCAGAAACAACTAAATATATTTATAGAATTTATAGAAACAACTAAATGAAACATATATATAGAAACAACTAAATGTTTTTCAATATTTTCGGTCTTAAAACTATGTCTTCGATCACTTAAAATTATTTTGTACATTGAAAACGAACGTTCGACATCGACAGATGTAATTGGAGCATATTTCAGAGCGGATAATAAATCTGGCATAATTTGAAATTCATCGGAAAATGTCCCATTCAAAACTTTAGCAACATTAGATAAAAACGAAAAACCTTCATTCTTGTCGAAAACAGATTTCATTTTTTTTTTTTTTTTAATTAATTGACCGTTACTTCCAGGTGCCGATTTAATTTTCGTCTTTAAATCATCTATTAATTTTACTGACTCACATAAATTTATCTCTTGTTTTTCTAATAAGGTAATTGTGGTAACTATTAATTTATAATTGTCATATATATAAGCGAGTTCCTGTTTCAATTTGGGATTTTTTAATATTTTTTTTGCTTCTCGAATGGCTTCGGAAATATTATCATCTAATTCTGACATAATTAATTCTATTTCATTGCAGTGTTCAAAGTAAAAAAAAACTGCTTCGAGTCAGGTTCCCCACCTTGTAATTACTGGTTTGGGTGGCAAAGGGACACCGGGAAGTCTTTCTTTATATATTTGCACCCTCAACGGAGCCTTTACAAAAACTTTTTTCATAAAATTTATAAAATTATTTACCAACGGAAACAGATTTCTTATTTCTTCAGCAATTCTATTTACCCCGTGGGCTAAACAAGTGCAATGAATTAAATTAGGATAAAAAAACCTTTAAATTAACAGCAGTTTTTAACATATATGCCGCAGCATCTGAAAGCATTAAAACTATTTTATTCACTGGTATAGCGTTGGGTGAAAAGAGGTTTGTTAAACTATCTTGTATAAATCGACTTATTGTTAAATTGTTTGTTTTTTCCAATTCTTTAACGGCAACTAAATAAGGTTTTCCCGCAAAGTTTTCGTTCAAAATTCCAATCATTAAATTTACTATATACCTGCCGCATACATCTATCGTTTCATCCACGATAATATACAAAAAATTGCCCTCTAACTCCCGCTTAATTTTTGAAATACATTCCACATAACATTTTTCCACAGTATGTTTTCTCAATGTACTCTCGTCCGGTAAGGATTTATTAAGATATTTTTCGAAAACGCATTTAAAACTAGGGTTATTAACTTTATATAGAGGAATGTTGGATGCAATCATCATCTGACATAAATCAAATTTAAATGCGTCTTTCTCCTTTTTTTTTGAACTGCTTAAACTATCCCGCAGAGATATTTGGGCTAACTTAGAGGAATTTAATTTTTCCAAATTACGTTTATGAAGTGGGGTTCCACAATGCTGATCAATAAAGTACTTTTTTCTACTTGAAATCTGAGAATTTAAAAAAAATAATTAGAATTCTAAAACCACTTTAGAATTTAGTTATGTTGTGGGACGAGAAAAAAAGAGAAAAAATAAAACTTACCGATTTGCCGCATGGTTTACAAAATGCTCCATCTCCTTCTAGAGAAAGTTCCGAATAAGGTGCGATCCATAGCCTTAA
Organism: Diabrotica undecimpunctata; assembly: GCF_040954645.1. Lineage (NCBI taxonomy): Eukaryota > Metazoa > Arthropoda > Insecta > Coleoptera > Chrysomelidae > Diabrotica > Diabrotica undecimpunctata. Next base: position 123,357,770 of record NC_092803.1, on the reverse strand, counting down.
TTTAGATGTTATCTTTTCACACAAATGTCTAACGTTTTAAAACGTTTCTTTGCTTTTCGGTATACGCAACAAAACTAAACTAGGATATAGCAATTTGTGACTAAACTTTGATACAGTAACCGACTGTACAACTGATAATAAACTAATAAAGCTTAGGGATTCCCAAATAGTTAACCCTCAAGTCCCGATCAGGTACATTTTCCAGGAAATCTGTTATATAAACAAACCATTGATATTTTATTATTGACCCAAAATTTTATTATAGAATGGTTTAGTAATAGAATAATATCATGGGTAGTACCATAAAATTTTAAAAAAGGCACAAATAGGCGGAATTTACGAAAAAAGGCAAAAAGTGCAAAAAACAATTATAATAGGAAAAATGGGCAAAAAAGGCATTTTGCCTTTAATTCGAGCTTTAGGTATTATAACTATTTGTCTTCTAAAAACCCACGACAGCCAAAAACAATATCTATGTTACGATTAGATTTTCCTCATCACAAGTTAAGACTGGTTGTCTTCTAATATTTTTGAGCACGTACTTTTGCATTCTTTTATCTTTCAATATACTTTTTGGTATACAATACATCTTAGATGCTTTATAGACATGCCAGTTGTCATGTCATTTAGGTTCCGATCCAGTAGATCTTGTGAATATTTTTTCTTTGCATTGACTTAGGCTTTAGTTCTGACCATGATTCTAAAAAAAAATTAAATGTGAATAATGTCTTTTTTTGTAGATACCATGTCAGGCTAAATTTGGGTTAGGCCGAAATTAGAGCACATGCGAAATATAATAAAATCCAATACCACCCAAAATAAAATAAAATTATTTTAATGTTTTTTTTTTTGTAATTAATTAATTGTCAGACTGTAAAGTTTTACTTGAGTAAGTTACAGTTAAGAAGCGTAAGTAAGTTAGAACAAATTCGAGATTTTCTTAATTTTCTGCCATTAGAAATAACCACCTGACTTTTATAATTGTAAACTTCCTTTTTTGCTGTTATAGAAAAAAAAGTATGAGACGGAGTTTGATAGTAAGTTTTTGTTAATATTTTTTTAAAAGAATAGATTACATTTATTTAATAATTTTTGATATTAAAGAACAAAAAGTTGAATTGAAAGAACGACCAACATTCGTAATTACGGCCCATTGGCCGTATCTATTTTTGTAAATCCTACTTTGTTTTGGCTCAAAAACTAAAGTGTTTTATAGACAATACAATAGATGTATGTGAAAAAATATTTTCTGTAATAATTTGCAAGCAAATATTGTAACCAATTAATTTCTCAATGCTTACCTGAAACATTAAGGATTGACGACCGCTGTCGAACTGATTGCGTCGCTTGATTAAATCAAACTAACTAAAACAAAAACTTAAACATGCCACGCCACCATTTATACCTAATAAATTTCTCGCTAGGATACACACGCGCCCTAGTATTAAGTTTAACCAACTTAAACCTACGAGTATTTACAAAATAATTTCAATTTTTTGAATAGTTCGGATTTACATCCGAATTTGTATAGGCCGTTAATAGGTAGTTTTACCTTAAATGCTCCATTCATACTTAAAATAACAAAACACGAATAAAATACAAATATTAATACTAATAGTTATTTAAAAACTAAGAACCAATTTAGGAAATAAAAGTAAAAAATAAATACAACAAGTAACAAGCGACGTTCACTAATTGCACTTGCAACAAACTGAAAGCAAATCTTGCTAAACCAAGTAACAATTCTAAGTTTTAATAATTTAGTAGAAAAGCAAAACCGTACGCCTATGGCTTCTTACGTGTGTTAGCGCGATACTGTTTATTCCCAGTGCATCTTTATTTTGAATACTGTATAGTTGTTTTTTTAAAGAAAGATTTCGATAGAAAAATAACACAATCAGCAAATATAGGGACAAACAGGATATCGTAAGTTACGAAGGAAGAATTTGTAGAGCTCTAAATAAAATAAGAAAATTGTATCATCTTACCAAAGAATATAGTTGATCTTACGGTCTCTCTGAAAAAGTATTTGTAACATTGGAAAATATGAGTTACAGTTAATTTAAAAAAGATAAACCGTAGAATCAGATGAATATAGAAGTCAAAACTTATTTTGATACTTTTTTTAAGTATACGGTTTATTACAGCCATATTCTGCTTCTTTCATCATAAATCTTAATTTCTGAATAAAGCTTAGCGAATTTTACTGGATAATTTAATCGGTATTATCGTCTTTTATAGTAGTTGTTTTAAATTGATTATATGAAGATTAAATCCGAAATGATAGCTGCTGTATCATCCTTTCATTCTTTGTTTATGTAGGTGATACAAGGCAATCCGCATGTAGATAATTATCTGTAAAATTTGCTGAAGAAACCAAATGACTTGCATTTTTCACCCTTATTTCGATTAAATCTAATATACTAGTACTAGTTATGAACAATAATTATTAACTAACTTGTTAAGTTAATTAGTGAATCATCAATACTAATCATAATATGAGTTTAATATCCTTCAACCTTTGGTATTTTCGAAATATTTTTTAATCTCATATTCTTTTGTTTTGTCATCTTAATTTTGATTCGTATTTGATGTAAAAAATTAGTTAAAGTAAATCTGCACAATGCATTTAACCCTTTCATGTGTGTAAGCAAATTAAATAGTTTTAAACAATTATCTTTGACTGGTTAACAATTATATAGCCCTACCTACCTACCTACCCCTAATGATCCATAGTGTCAAAAAAAAATTTTGCCTCTTCCCCTGTTATATTAGGGTGGTGGAAATAATACTTTCCAGTGCCCATACGCGAAAAATGTTAATTCAAAAAAAGGAACATTTCAAACTAATTTAACTTTATTAAGATTTTATAAAATACACAATATATATGCATAAACGAGTAAATACATCTCATTGACCATGAAATTTCTTAGAACAGGGTGTTATGCATCATGGAAGATTGCAGTAGGTGCAGATATACCAAATCCTTTTCTCATTTTGCTTAGTACTGTCGCGAAAAAACTGACAAAAGTTGATAATAAAAAGCTTTTCTTACACAAAACTTAACGAAGACCACGTTGCTCAAGTCGGGAAGCTTTATAACTTGTAAAAAATTGTAGATCATAATAGATAGATAAATGATAAATGATAATTAGATAACAAAATTTAACATTTTGACAAAGAAAGACACTAAATACAGCTAAACTGCAAAATAAAATGGGCGCAAATAAATTTTAACCTGAAACCTATGAAGGAAGTCAAGATTAAATAAACTAAACAAACATTGTCTCAAAAACATTAGAAAAACACAAAAAACACACGTCAGAAAACACATAAGCTGCAAGAAAGGGTTATATATTCAGAAAATACATCAGAAGAATTATTATATTATCTTCTACAACAAAATTCAAATAATTTATTCTCTACTCAAAAATAAAATAATACGTCTCAAAAAAATAATGTCTATTTAACTTTCAAAAAAAAAACCATGACTGGTGTCTTGACTTTTGTCTTGTCTTTTCATAGAACTATTTATTACTAAAAATGCATTGCAAATGCCTAACAGAAACCCCTAGTAGAGGTGGGGCGTTACTAAGAACTATATAATTTTACCTTGGGGTAAAAACGTAAATTACAAAATGATTCATATTGTCCTTATCAGAACCATATACAGACGCAGCGGATACGACAACAATAGCCGACAGATTTGCCGGGTTCTACTTTCTAAAGGGAGGGATTATAATGAACAAATTTTCCCCAGAAATATGTAAAACTAATAAATAATTTAATATTTTAATAGATTTCTGGAAACTAAAATTTACCCAAAACTTTAAAAATTACAACTATGAATCTAAATAAAATAAAATCGAAAAATAATATGAACTAAATTATAATGAGACGGAACATGCCGCCCGCCTTGAACTACTGAAGTTCAAAATGAAGTTGTCGGTTGACGTCGAAAATCTAGCTGATCGGAAGTGGACACAACTTCTTGACGCAGCGTTTATACTTTACAAATTCGGTTTTCAGAGTTACCACTCTGACAATGCCTCTGACGTCCTCTCCAGGGTGCACCGACGTGATACGTCCAACTGCCCATTGTAATGGTGGCAAATTGTCTTCAAGAATTAACACCAAAGCATCGACCACTATTCCATTATCGGTAACATTAACATTATTACTGCTGATCAATTGATGAAGATATTCTTATACCATCGTTTCCAGAAGTGCTGCTTCAATTGCTGGGCGTGCTGCCAAGCTGATAATTTATTGGAGGATATATCCAAAAAGTCAGTCTCCGGATAGCTCGTCATCGGACCACCAATTAAAAAATATCCAGGGGTAAGGGGAAGAAGGTTATTTGGGTTAGACGACATATGAGAAATAAGAAGAGAATTTAATATTGCTTCTATCTCAATAAGATAAGTTTATAATTGTTTATTTGTTAACAAAGTATCACCTACAGTGCGAATTAAATGATTCTTAAAGGACTTAACCGCGGCTTCTCAAATTCCTTCAAAGTGGGGAGATTTGGTCGGTATAAAATGCCAAGTGAACCTTTCAACATCCGAATATTTTTTAATGGCATTTTGATAGTGTGACGAGTTAAATAATTCGTACAACTCGCGACTTGCTCCCACGAAATTAGTAGTGTTATCCGAATATATTTCTGCACATTTTTCTCATCTAGCACAAAAACGACGGAAGCTAGCTAAAAAGGCTTCGGTAGTTAAGTCGCTTACTAGTTCGAAATGAACGGCACGTGTAGACATGCATACATACACTGCGACGTATACCTTTAATCGTCTGCGATTGCGGAACCTTTTCTCCTTGATATACAAAGGACCGCAATAGTCAATTCCAGTTTTAAGAAAAGGTCGAGAAGGAGTTGCACAGTATTCGGGAAGGATACCCATTTTATGATTAGCCGGACGAGGTTTTACGCAAAAACAAGGGATGCATCGACATCAAATTTTTCTAGTACCATTACGTCCGTCTAACGGCCAATAAATTTGGCGCATGGAGTACAAGGTGGCTTGGGGACCAGCGTGTTCTTAACGTATAATTAATATTGTAATGTAGTGATTAGCTGACAGCAAAATTGGATGTTTTTGCGACTTAGATAACGAGGATCAATTAAGACCACGAACTCTTAAGATTCCGTTGTTATCTAGGAATGGATTCAAAGGCACCAATTTACCTTTACCAATAACGAAATCCTTGTTTCTTAAAGAATTAATTTCTTTTGAAAATTCCGAGAATTGTGTCATTTTAATTATTAAAGATTGCGAATCGACCAACTCTTGAGCCTTTAGCTCATTTAAATTGCGCTTATCTTTTCCCTTCAACTTGGCGTTAAAAATAAATCTACGAACATATGCAATCACGCAAATTAATTTATGCATCGAGCTATATTTTTCTAAAATATTATTATTATTCAACAAAACTTGCATACAATTTATTGATTGAGGCCTCACCATTTTTAATTCGGGAATTTCGATCCAATCCAAAATCCCTTTTGGCCATGAAGACTGGGTTTGAGATAGCCAAGACGGACCGATTTGCCAAATATTATTTTCTAAAAATTCTGAGGGAAGCTGAACGTGTTGCCAATGACACTGACTAGTCAATCATTGTATTTCCGCAACCCGGTTGGAGACAAACGTGCGAAGAAGATACGGCTGGGTATTTATCCAGTGAAGAGTGATTGTCGAGTGCGACCAAAAATAAGTACCGTTGACCTCCTATAAAATAGAATGATGAAGCGTCGTATAGAGCCGAGCTAGAAGTAAAGCGTTGCATAACTCCAATCGCAGTAACGATATTGAGCTGATGGGGGCTACGCAAAATTTTGCACAAATCAATCGCACAAAAATATTTCCCTCATCGCATCAAGAGAACGACAATAAAGACAAGCGCCGTAAGCATTTTCGCTGGCATCGCAAAATCCATGAATTTTTATATAGACGGGATTTCTTATTGTAATACAACGACAAAATTTTAAATGTTCGATAAGTTTTAATTGAGCCTGAAATGATAACCATAAATCGTGAATTTCGAGCGGAAGTGATTCATCCCAGGTTACTCACGATTTCCAGCACATTTGTATAATTAGTTTTGCGTATACAATAACTGGGCCCAACAATCCCAGCGGATCAAACAATTTTGCTATTTGCGACAAAATAGAGCGTTTCGTTACAGTGTCGATACTTGAAATGCCCGAGCTATAAAACAGAGTATCTTCGCAAGAATTCCATTAAATTCCTAATGCCTTGATGGTGGCATCAGGATCTAGAGACATGTGAGTACTATCAGGGTGTTTATTTTGATTGACTATTAAAGAGCTATCATTCGATGCCCGTTTTCGAAGAAGAAAACCGCCTTTTTTTAACAATGCGATAAGATTTTCTCGCAAGGCGGATGCTTCTGCGCGAGTCTGCACACCAATGAGAAGAAGATCATAGACGTAAAAGTCTCTGTTTAATGCGATAGCTGCGAGAGGATGCGCAAAACCCTCATCTTGAGCTAATTGCTTAAAAGTGACAAATATGATGCTGGTGCGGTACCGTGAGTGACGGTATTAAGAATGTATGTTTTAATTGGCTCTTGTGGATTTTTACGAAACAAAATTTTTTGATAAACTGAGTCATCGAGATGTACGAAAATTTGGCGATACATTTTTTCTGCGTCGGCTGCCAATACGAATATATGTTGACGATAACGAAGAAGAATGAGCGATATTCCCGTTGACGTTTTTGCCGAGTCATCAAAAACTACGCTAGTTTTAGTTGTAAGACTATCTTGTTTTAATACCGCGTGATGAGGAAGATAAAATCCAATTTCTTGGCCATTTACGTCATTTGTATACGGCATGTGAGTTAATTTCTCATACTTAGTCAAAAAAGCAGAATAGTCCAGTTGCAAAACAGTATCTTTGCGAAAACGATTTTCTAGCGAATAAAAACGCTTTAACGCGCTATTGTATGAATCACCTAATTTCGATTTTTTGTCATTACATGGCAACCTTACGATGTATCTACCATTAACATCCCGAGTAGTGTGGTACCCGTAATGCTCTTCGCATGCTTTTTCTTCCGGTGACAAAACTCCGATGCTTGGAATTTCTTCCATTTCCCAGAAGCGATTTAAATTGAGGTCCGACATTGGACTATTTAATGAAAAATGATACGAAATATTTTGCAATCGAGACGAATTATTTATTTCACCTGCAACAATCCAACCCAGTTGAGTTTTTTGGAGAACAGCATCAGACACCAAAATCAAGTAAAGATTTCAGAGAATTTTTCTCGAAGCATGTCCTAATTGTTATAAAATAACAAAACGTAATTCTGGGCGAATATCTGGTGCTCTTTTTAATTTACACTGTGTATTCAGATCAAACTCACATAATAAATACTGTGCTAAATTGTTAAAGGTGAACAAAATGAGATCAAGCATCGACGGCATGCGGAACTAATAGCACGGTGCTGAACACACTCCACAACAATTATTAGGGTAATTATCTTTTCGAGTATAGTGTAATAAGCAGTAAGATTATAATCAATATTTTTAAATGTCACGAGTTTTATACTTAGGACCAGAAATATTTGTTGTGGTTAGTGATGGGCAAATCGGATCTGATCTGATTCATTGAGTCGGATTTTAATGTAAGAATGAAACAATTACGGTTGGATATCTGTCTTTCTATGTCATCTCAGTTTTATTCTACTATTTTAATGATTATAACTTAAAAAAGGTCAACATTTTTAGTACTTATGTAGTATATTTTATTTTGTATGTTTATAAGACCTGGCTGCAAGTATTTATATTTCTAAATAATAGTGGGTCCCTCGAAGTGCTTTGTATATTTCTTTCTGTTTTACTCTGTTAAAAGCTTGATTAAAGTTTATGACTAGGGCTTCTGTAGATTTCTCATATTTGTAGCTTGCTGCTTGTATGGAAAAGTTGATCTACTTGTGCTGTTCCCTCCTTTGAATCGTCTATTTTTAATCTATCTCCTATATCATTATCTATTTTTTATGATATATTATCTTTTATATTTACTGCAAGTATTTTATTTGCAACATTTGTTGCCTGGCATGGCATAAACTTTTGTTGCCTTTTTTATGAATTGGGCACAGTGTGGCTTCAGTCCATTCTTTCGGTATATGTTCTTGTTCCCATATTTCTTTTAGTAACTTTTCCAAATGCTTAATTGGAACTGGTCCTCCATATTTAAACATTTCGGCCTTTCCTCTATTCGTTCTTGATCAGTATTTTCCTTCAGTACTTCTTTTTCTTTATATTCTCTTGTGGGTATTTCATTTAAAAGCTCTTCGAAGCATTTTTTCTATCTGTTCAGTATTTCCTCGCCACTTACTAAATTTATTCCTTTTTACTTTTGTTGTGTACAGGTTTTCTTTGGTAACGCTATTTCTCATTTTTCTCCCCTTGATATGTTTCCAATTTCTCCGTTTTAAAGATTATTTCTATGCATTTCAATTTACCTTTATTGTATTCTCTTTTCTTATGATTCTTTTTATTTATTTCGTTCATGTAGTTCTATTTTATATTCTTCATCGAACCATTCTTTGTATTCATCTTGTTTTATATTTTATGGGTTTATAAGTTAAACAATATTGTACTAATTAAACTTATATTTTTTACAATCTTATCAATATCAAAAACATGTCAATCTGTCATGTAGGTTGATTGTTGACTGCCTGAAGTAAGCCATGTCATGTGTATGTAACGTAGCCCCCTGCTACACTGTTACACAGCTATATATTATATTAAACACATCTTTTATACTTCTATTACTGGCTTGCGCTGCTTTGCTCGTACATACCTTTATTTGCATCCATACTTCTTCAATATTCTCATTTTCTGCAATCTTATTTAATTCTCTGGTGACTACCTTTCATAATTACTTTGTTGTTCTGACAGTAGTCTAACAGGTTTAGTTTCTTTATCCTTTTTTTGTGTTAGTTTCTAAGAACTGGTATAAGCTGTCTCATTTGTATTTCGACTATAAAGTGATCTGAGTCTGCATGTAGTCCTCTGTGTGTTCTTATGTTCTTTATACATTTTTCTATCTCTTTTTCGACGAACACATGATTCATTTGGTTTACGGTTTTCCCATTTGGCGATCTCAATGTTTCTGGGTATATTCTTTTGTCTTGGAAGTACATGCACATAATGACCATATTTCTTTTGTGAAATCTATTAGGAAGTGGCCATTTTCGTTCGTTACTTTATGCAGACTATATTTTCTTAAAGTAGGTACATAAATTTCTTCTTTTCTATTTTTGCATTAGCATCACCTAGCACTATTTTCACATCTTATTTTGGGAGTATTTTCGAATACTGTATCTATTTGGATATAGAAGTCTTCCTTTATTTCTACGTTTTTTTTCTTCAGTCGGTGCACGTATGATTATAAATGTTATTTTTTGGTGTTTTGTCCCTATTCTTAGTACCCATATTCTCTCTGAAATTGGTTTAAAGTCAACGATTAAATCTTTCAGCTTTTTATTTACCAAAAAGGCAGTTCCTAACATTATATTTTCTTCTCGGCTATGAAAAATAAATAGTCATTTATTTTCATTGAGTTTCTTGTAGTGTTACTATTTCGAATTTTGTATTTTTTGCACTCGTCGACTAGATGTTTTAATTTTCCTTCCTCGTAAGTTAATCTGCTTTGTTTCCATTAACAATCTGTACATTTTGTTCATCTAATATACCTTTACCGCAGAATAAATAACAATCAGAATGCCCACTCTCAGATGCCGCCTTTGAAGTGTGTCAGCACGCTATCGCCATATTTTAAACGGAAACATAAGCTCGGATTGAGAAATTTGTGACAAGCTACGATAGAACTGTAATTAAAATTTTTAGAGATTAATAATTTAGTAAATTTTAAATAATTTAATCTATTCTTCAACTAAAAGTACGGATAAAATAGTGCATATTATGTCTATAGTTGCCGTAAATAAATTACACGGGCTTAATTTTTCTATGCACACCATATAAAATGTCACTGAACAGCACTGGTTCTGTTTAAAATATGGCTGATTCCGTCTGCGCGAACGAGATGCGCGTACTTATCTTGACAAGCAGAGTGGGGATTCTGATTGTTTATTATTCTCTGTCTTTACTTAGCCAAGTCGGCTGTTATATCTTCTATAACATTGCAAAATGCTGTTTCGCATTACAAATACGGAACATACAGAATGTCATTTGCTGACATTATGTCACTTGTAATATGCATACCATTCACTGACATGGCTGACATAAATAAAAGTGAGAATTACAAATTACGAGTAAATTTATTTAATTCAAGGGCATCGACCACGATATCTAGAAAGTACATACGGACACAACAGTTGGCGACGAGGACGGAGCGAATTACGTTTATATTTTTTTATAAATTACGGAAGTGTGAAACAACGTGAGAGATAGTAGCAAACTCAAATCAAGGTGCAGTGGAAAAAAATGACTGAAATATCATGCAATACCGACCGTATTTTCAATAGAATCATACAATGTATCAAAAAAATTCGATAGATGGTTAATGAGGTTAGAAAGTGCATTCAAAGTATTTGGTATTCCACAAGGTAAGCAAGCAGATTACTTATTACATTGCTTGGAGCCAGAAGCTTATGATAAAGTAGTAAATATTATGAAGAGCATTAAATCCCAGAACCTCTAGAAATAGCAAAAATTTTTCGTTTACTACAGAGAAAACAACATGAGGGGGAAAGTGTAAAAGATTACTTAACAGTTCTACAAAGATTGTCAATTACTTTCAACTTTGGCGACTATCAAAAGAAAGCATTAAGAAATTAATTTGTATTTGACCTATGTAATGAACTTTTACAGAGTAGATTGTTGGAAATAAAAAATCTAACTATCGAAAAGGCCATTGAAGTAGCTTTTAGAATGGAAACATTAGCAAGAGATGCTGCCCAGTTACATCAATCACATACAGGGATGTTGAATAAACTAAGTGTGGAAAAAAGACTGAAAACTCAGCTAATACAACACCAAGAAATGTGTCAAATAATGCAAAAACTGTTCTGTTTGTAAAGAACACAAAAAACAATCTTAGTAAAGCACCGGTTCATCCATAGCAAACACCTACAGCGCCATTTGAACGCGTCCATATAGATTTTGTAGGACCTTTTGTGAATAAGTATTTTTTAATGCTTGTGGACAAATATACTAAGTGGTCCGAAGTACATTAAGTATATTAAATGATATGACAAGTAAAACTGCAATAAATGTGCTAAGAAAGATCTTGACAACTTTCGGGATTCCATTCTAGTTAGTATCAGATAACTTCCAAACTTTTGCTTCCTATGAATTCAAAAGATTTTTGAATGAAAATGGTATTTTATATCAGTTAAGTGCACCATATCACCCTGCTACGAACAGTTTAGCAGAGAAAAATGTACAAACTGTTAAACAGTCTCTGCGGGATCTAAATTTTAATACAGGTGATAAAGAACTAAAATTAAATAAATTTTTATTCCAATATTGAATTACACCTAATACAACTACAGGTTTAAGCCTTTCAACCCTCATTTTCGGTAGAGCTATCCGGTCAAGGTTAGATACATTTAAACCAAAAATTGTTTATGACAAAGCTCAAGATGATAGTTACTGAGTTTTGAATGAGGGAGAAAAGGTGGAAGCCAGAGATTATATACATTCAGACAAATGGAGATTTGGACGGGTAGTAGAAAACTGGAAAACTACACTATATAATTAAATAAGATGATGGTCAATAGTGGAGACGACACATTGACCAGTTAAGAGCTATAGGGGAAGATACACAATTACAGTCAAAAAAGAATGTTTTACCTTGTGCACCCAGGGTTATAAATATATTGAAAACCAAACAGCTGCTTGTGAGTCAACGTCAAGTGCTGTTAACACTAGTATACCAGAGTTACAATCAGAACCAATTGATACTAATAAATCACCCTTTTAATAGTTCAGACGATCCAAGTAACATTTCCTCACCTTGCACAGAGGTTCCTTTGCGCCGCTCCAAAAGAATTATAGTAGCTTCAAAAAGGTTGGATTTATAATTATAGAGTAGTATTATATTTTAAGTTAGGTTTATAATTGTATTACGGTATTATATTTTAGGAGGGGAAGACTGTTATATCTTCTATAACATTGCAAAGTGCTGTCCCGACTTACAAATATGCAACATATAGAATGTAATTTGCTGACATTCTGTCACTTGTAATATGCATACCATTCACTGACATGGCTGATATAAATAAAAGTGTGAATTACAAATTACGAGTAAATTTTTTTAATCCAAGAGCATCGACCACGATATCTACAAAGTACATACGGACACAACATCGCCTATGTCCATATTTCTCCATCTATGATAACTTTCTGGTATACTATTTTGATATTTTGCCCATTATGTCTCTCTGTCAAAGCCTTACTTCTAATTTCTTTCTGTATAATTTTTTCTTCTTTTGACATATCATCATTTATTGTCGCCGTTTCACTACGGCAGTATTTTCTCCTATTTCCTTGCTCCAAATTTACATCTACTAATAGATGCAGTTTTTTTCCCATAAAATTCTCCATAGCTTCTCAATAGTAATACCACTAGTGATTCAATTTTCGCGATAAGTCTGTTGATTTACTTCTAAACGAAACTGAGTTGCTTGAAAACACCACGAGTTCGTAAGACGAGTGGTGTTTTCTTTAAGAAACTCAGTTGAGTTTAGAAATAAAAGACAGACTTATAAGCTAAATTAAATCACAAGTGGTATTTTATTAGACTATTTCATGAACAAAGTGATAGGTCAAAAATTCAGTAGAATGAGAGGAAGGAATTTAATAATAATACATTTGATCTAGGTAACCCAAATCTACCCATTTTTTGAATAATTCACAATTAGTCATAATCATGAAATATTTATTATAACTATAAATAATTTGTTATAATTATTTTTTACCTATAACAATAAATAATTTGTACACGAAAAAAATACATTATTCTCGACTATAATTATTATAAACGGTGCAATTGTAAAAATTTTGAATAGTATGACCGTTATTAGGTGGATACAATGTATTGTTGCTATTATTACTTGATGTACTTGGAGTATTCCTAAAAGTATTGACTATGTTCTGATGATGTTCGGCACTAAGATGTAAATACGGTTTCATCGAGTTCGAACTTCTATGTCCAGTAATTTTCATAGCTTGTTGTTTACTAACGCCAGATTGTAGTAACTGACTAACTGCAGTGGCACGATTAGAGTGATTCGTTATTTTCACTTTTTTAGTGTCTAATCCTATCTTTTCTGCAGACATTTTTGTCCATTTGGATTTTGTAATAATACTAATAGGAGAATTCTTGTACCAATTACTATTATTATATTTATTCCACTTGCCATTCACAGTCAGAAAAAGTCTATCATTGGTAATAGTTTCCCTTTTCGATATAAGTTTCCGGTATAATCTCACAGGACACATTTCAGGATTCTTCAAATTTTGAGTAAGCCATTTATTATCTGCACAGTTTTTATCACCACCTTGGTGGGTTTTGGAGAATATCGGGTTATATGCAATTCTGTTTGTTAAACAGCCTTTGTTGTTAGTCTCTTCCTTGAAAAAATGTAACATGGAAAAACTTGCTTCGTTACCTCTCCAAGCTAATTCTACGGCAGCTATATGAAAAAACTTGTTACGAATATTTGTTATTTTTATACAATGTATTTAGTTAATTTTAAGTTCTATCATGTTACCCAAAATTTCCCGTTGCTACTGTTCTATAGACTATGTCAAATAGAATAAAAACGTCAGAAAATAAACTGTCACCGATTAGGGAAAAATTTAAATAATTTTAGCAGACAGCAAGAGAACAGTAAGTAATGGGAATTAATTAATTTTTTATATTGTTAATTTTATACATTGTAGGAATTTGAGTTGGTTTTTCGCAAATAAAAACAGTAAACTACAAATCCGTCAATTGCTGGCTGTACAATAAAAATAAATTCCCAACAAGCTCAAATTCTATTCATCACACGCGATTGCTGAATCACACAATCTTACAAGATCTACGAATATGGGTCCATCAGTTGTTGGACGAACCAAAATTGATCTATGTCCTGTGTGCGGCAAACCATATCGTGAAGAACGGATGGTAGAATGTACAGAATGTAAAAAATGGTGCTGTTTTGAATGCGTAAATGTACAGGATGATTCCGAAGTAATTGGTCATGACAGCTGGAAGTGCCCTCTTTGTATAGACGCAGCCACTAAGAAGTCTCACCCACAAGGTTCCAAAATTAAGAAATCTTGTTCTGCAACCTCCTTAAAAAGCTCCTCATCAACAAGCAGCAAAACAAAAATGAAGCTTCAACTTCTGCAGGAAGAACGAGATCTATTACGTCAAGAACGCGAGTTAACCAAGGAGTCTAGGAGAATTATAGAAGAAGATGAGTGCTCGAATGCTAGTCAAGACATCGATGAAGAAGAAATAATTGAAACTAACCCTTTGGTCAATAAATTCCTTTCTCTAAATATAGATAAGCCCGTTATCGACAATATTGCCCCTTTAACACCAACACTTGGTAAGCCTCTGCCAACTTATAACGATAAAAGTTCAGGTATATTATATAAAAGAAGGGATCCTGGAGATCTCCCTATTTTTAATGGTAATCCATATGACTGGCCCGTTTTTATTAGTAGTTTTGAAAGATCTACTGAGCTATGTCAAGTAGATAATCATGAGAATATATTAAGATTACAAAAATGTTTAAAAGGTCCAGCAAGAGTCAGTGTTTCAAGTTTTTTAATATTACCTCAATGTGTGCCCCAAATTATAGCTACATTAAAAATTCTTTTTGGAAGACCAGAGCAAATTATTGAAGCTCATATAAATTCTATTCGTAGATTACCACCTCCTAAACCGGAAAAACTTGAAACTCTGGTAGAATTTGCTTTAGCAGTTAAAAATTTATGTGTTTTATTGGAAGCATCTAATTTAAAAGACTATCTTAATAACCCTACCCTTATGCATGAACTATTAGAAAAACTACCTTCATAAATTAAAGTTAATTGGGCGATATATCGCAGTGCTTTTCAAAATTTTCAGGGATTAAGGGAACTTGCTGATTGGTTGTATAATCTGGCAACAAATGTTTGTTCTGCTCTACCTACACTAGCCCTTAATGACCAAAGTAATAAAAAAAGACAATTTAATAATAATGTGCATGCTAATATACATGAACCAAATGCCTCCAGTGAAACACATAATTGTAAACTGTGTAATCAGAGAGATTGTAAAAAGATTGCAGGTTGTTCAGAATTTCAGAGATATTCATTATCTCAAAGATGGGAAGCTGTTAAAGCCTTAAATTTATGTAGGCTTTGCTTTAAGAAACACAGATTTCCCTGTAAGTATCCTGTAAAATGCAACAAAGAAGAATGCCAAAAGAAGCACCATCCTCTTCTTCATGAATTTTCAGAACAAGTATTCAATAAAAGTACAAAGCTTATCAAAAAGGAAAGCTGTATGCAAACAGTAGAATCACACCTCTTATCTGCAGATGAAGAAAGTAATGCACATCAAGGAACACGCTTTCGAATACTTCCCGTTGTTTTAAGAAATGGAAGTAGGGAGGTCACTACATTTGCCTTTCTAGATGAAGGGTCTTCCGTTACTTTGTTAGAAGAAAGTATTGCTAAAAAGCTAAATATAATGGGAAACCCAGAACAACTTTGCTTAAAATGGACAGGAAATCAACAACGCTTAGAAGATGCGTCAGAAAAAGTATTTTTTTCTATTGCTGGTGATTATAATGGGGCCAAAGAATTTGACCACCGACCAGCCAGAACGGTAAGAAAATTAGGCCTTCCAAAACAAACTCTCGATGCAAGGGCAATTAAAGAAAGCTTTCCCTATCTAAAAAACTTGCCTTTCAAATCATATAAGAACGCTGTTCCTCAGATCTGGATAGGCTTAGATAACTGGGACTTGGCGTTACCACTTCGAGTGAAGGAAGGTCTAGAACTTCAACCGATAGCTGCAAAGTCCAGGTTAGGTTGGACCATTTTTGCAATGTTTTCAAATAACGATGTGGAATTAAACTACTCATACCACATTTGCGAATGTAGTTCTGAAAGCATTACTAACCAAGAACTCTTCAATACTGTAAAAGATTTGTTTTCAGTTGAAAGCCTCGGAGTTCAAAATATTAAACCGTCTGTTTCCAAAGAATTAGATAGGGCTATTCATATACAAGAAAGTACCCTATTTCAAATTGGTAACCAATATAAAATTGGATTACTCTGGAAATACGACAACTTGAAACTCCCTAATAGTAAACCCATGGCTATTCAAAGACTGGAGTGTATAGAGAGAAAAATTAAGAAAAATCCAAAACTAGGTACCAAAATTAATCAACAAATTCAAGATTTTCTAGAAAAGAAATATATTAGAAAACTGTCAGAACAAGAACTCTTAGAGCATCAAGAAAAAACATGGTATCTTCCCATATTTCCGACCTTTAATCCTAATAAACCTGACAAATTCAGATTAGTTTGGGATGCAGCAGCAACCGTACAGGGAATATCCTTAAATTCTATGTTATTAAAAGGAGATGACCAACTTGCTTCTTTATTAGGCGTCCTCCTACGATTTCGTGAAAGAAAGATTGGCTTTTCTGGAGACATCAAGGAAATGTTTCTTCGTGTAGGTATAATAGAAGAAGATCAACATGCACAACGATTCTTGTGGCGCAATGGTAGCTCTGATAATCCTTTGGAAGTTTATGTCATGACTGTGATGACCTTCGGGGCTACCTGCTCACCCAGTTGTGCACAGTTTGTTAAAAACACTAATGCGAAGAAATTTAGCGTAGAATATCCTAGCGCTGTTGATTCCATAGTAAAGAATCATTATGTCGATGATCTCTTAGAATCAACAGACACTGAGGATGAAGCCATCCAATTAACAAAAGAAATTGCCTTAATTCACGCCAGCGGAAATTTTGAAATAAGAAACTGGAGATCAAACTCTGAAAAATTAATAAAAATCATGAACACCACCCACGGAAATAACGAGGAAGTCAACCTAGATATAGGAAACAATAAGAGCATGGAAAAGGTTCTAGGAATGTGGTGGGATTTAAAGGGAGATAATTTTATTTTCAATTTAAAATGTAATAAAGGAAACAAAGATGTTTTAAGTGGATTAAGAAAGCCAACAAAGCGAGAAATTTTACAAATCTTAATGTCTGTATATGACCCTTTAGGTTTGTTAGCAAACTTTTTGATTTATGTGAAGATTCTTTTACAGGAAATATGGAGGAGTAACATTTCTTGGGATCAACCAATAACCAATGAACAGTTTCAAAAATGGCTTGTTTGGTTAAAACAGCTTCCAGAAATAGAGAAAGTTTCAATTCCAAGATATTTTCTTAATAAACTCGAAAACTGGAAGGATACCAATACGCAAATGCACATTTTTGTAGATGCCAGCGAACACGCAAGTGCTTGTGTGGCATATCTAAGAATAATGAAAAAAGATATCATAGAGTGTACTTTGATTGGAGCGAAAACACATGTAGCACCATTAAAACCACAAACTATTCCTCGATTGGAACTTAATGGTGCGGTAATGGGTTCAAGGTTTGCTAAAAGCCTTTGTCAACATCTTTCCATAACTGTGCACAACATTGTTTATTGGACAGATTCTTCAACAGTTTTAAGCTGGTTAAGAAATGAAGACCCAAGAAAATTACCAAAGTATGTTGCTTACAGAGTGGCCGAAATTCAACAAAACTCAATTATATCACATTGGAGATATGTACCTACTAAGAATAACATAGCCGACGAAGCTACTAAATGGACAAAACGTCCCAATTTGAAAAACACCAGGTGTTGGTTTAAAGGTCCTGATTTTCTGTATCAATTAGAAAACAGTTGGCCTCCAGACACCACCCTTAAAAAGGAAAAAACTGATGAAATTTTAACAACTCATGAAGTAAAATTTAATAGTCCACGTTTAATAGATTTTGAAAGATTCAGTCAATTTAATAGAATTTTAAGAGCAACTGCATATATGTTTCGATTTTTAAGAATTGTTTATGCAAAATTGATGAAATCTGAAGAGCCTAAAGGAATATTAACTTCGGAAGAACTTTTAGTTGCTAGAAATATTTTAATAAAGCAAACTCAATGTGAATATTTCAAAAATGAAATAAAACAATTAAAAACTAATAATTCTGGTAGTTTACAGAAAACAGTTAATAAATCAAACAGTTTATATAAATTATCGCCATATCTGGATGAAGATGGTTTACTTCGTATAAGAGGAAGATTAGATGAAGCTAGAGATGTTATTTCAGAAACAAAAAGGCCAATAATTTTACCAAGAGGAAGTCGTTTAACTTTACTAATTATTAAAGACTATCACAAAAGATATCACCATAGAAATAATGAAATTGTAGTAAATGAGATAAGACAAAAATTTTATATACCAAAACTCAGACAACTAGTTAAAAAGATTAGGACCAATTGTCAAAATTGCAAGATCAAATTTGCTAAGCCAAAACCACCAGAAATGTCACCTCTACCGCCATGTAGACTTGCAACATTTACTGCTCCGTTTACACATACTGGCATGGATTATTTTGGTCCAATAAATGTAACTGTTGGAAGACGGACGGAGAAAAGATGGGGAGCTTTATTTACGTGTCTCACGACTAGAGCAGTCCATCTCGAAGTAGCTTACAAACTAGATGTGGACAGTTTTATACTATGTTTGACAAATTTTATTAACAGAAGAGGACGACCAAGGCATATATATTGTGGATCGAGGTACGAATTTCATTGCAGCTGAACGAGTATTGAGAGAAGAACTGCAAAAGGTTGACAGTAAATTAATAGCCAATTCACTGATTAGCCCAGAGCTAAAATTTCACTTCAACGCACCCCTTTCCCCACATATGGGTGGGGCTTGGGAGCGCCTAGTGAAAGCGGTTAAAATTTCGTTATATGATTCTTTACCAAGCAGGAACCCTACTGACCAATTACTTTATAGTTGTCTCATAGCTGCAGAAAACATAGTAAACTCAAGACCACTTACTTATCTTCCAATAGAATCTGAAGAATCTGAATCTCTAACCCCAAATCATTTTCTAATTGGATCTTCAAACGGAGATAAACTAATTGGATTTTTAAACGAAGATGTTAAAGTATTTAAATTTAATTATTTGTACAGAGAGCAATTTGCAAATAAATGTTGGCGACGCTTTATTTCTGAATACATACCTGAACTACTACTTCGGGCAAAATGGCATAAACAAGTTGTACCAATTAAACAGGGCGATATTGTAATTATATGTGATAAAGATTTACCAAGATGCAATTGGCCAAAGGGTAAGGTAATTGAAGTTAAAAAATCATCTAATGGGCAAGTGCGACGAGCAATAGTTCAAACAAAAAATGGAATATATGAACGTCCTGTTATAAAATTAGCAGTAATACCAATAAATGGAGACTAAAAAGATGATGAAAAATAAGTGGTACAGTTTCTCTTTTGCATAGAACTGTACCGGGTGGGAGTGTTACGAATATTTGTTATTTTTATACAATGTATTTAGTTAATTTTAAGTTCTATAATGTTACCCAAAATTCACTGTCACCGATTAGGGAAAAATTTAAATAATTTTAGCAGACAGCAAGAGAACAGTAAGTAATGGGAATTAATTAATTTTTTATATTGTTAATTTTATACATTGTAGGAATTTGAATTGGTTTTTCGCAAATAAAAACAGTAAACTACAAATCCGTCAATTGCTGGCTGTACAATAAAAATAACTTCCCAACAAAACTTCTTTTGGAGTCCCTCTGGCGTGTCTTCGTCCCATTGTAAGCACATATTTTTATATTCATCCGAAGTCATAGCGACAGAACTCATTTTCCTTTTATCGGGTACAGTTTGCAACAATTTTCTCTTACTATCACGAGCCGCTCTCGCTTCTTTGAAGGTTATATCTTTGAAGGGATCAATATGTCTCTAATACTCACAGAAATATTTTTCTTGTACCAATTTTGCAGTAGTGTTCCATATGGTTTTAATAACACTCTCCTTGTAATCACTACCATCAATTTTTCGCATGTTGAAGGCCCAGTCTTTCGTTGTTATTTTCTGCATCTAATTTGTAGTTGCGATCCACACAGAACATCACAAATTGTCTCCATATATAAGATTTAGATTTTTTTGTGTTACTCGGTATATTTTCTTCAATGTTTTGGTTTATAACTTCGTTTGAAGTACCACCGAAACGACTCATTTTGACGTATACAGCTACAATAATTTTTTTGGCAAACGTCAAACTTTGCTTTGCGATCGGTATCCATGGTTACGTCGTTGAAAACACGAAGCTGATAGACCAATCAGAATTGAAAGACAGTTTGGTGTTTTCGCGATAACACAAGCTGTCTTTGGTTTGTGATTGGTCAGATTATGTGAAAATTTTAAGATGAGTGAAATAGTCGCAAATATGTTTTGATCATTTGTATCAATTTTTAATCTTTGTATTATTACATTTTTTTTCTCCTTCTTGTTTTTTCCAATTTCTCTATTTTTTCGTATTCTGCTAATTTTCTTTTCTTATTGACAAATTTGTTTTATAGCTTTCTTATTTTATCTTTGTAGTCGCATTGTTGTTCTTTTAGTTCTATAATTCATTTCTTTATTTGTGTGAGTTCGTCTCCGGGTCTATATTATTCTTTTTTTATATATTTTACATCCATTGCTAATTCCCCCATTATTTTCAGCATTTGATCCATTCCACTTGTGTTTTCTTCTTCTCTGTTTTTTAATGATCTCGGTGTCTTTTTTTTAATCTTTTGCTGCAATATTCCTCATCTTCTGTTCTCCTTTTCCCTTCATCAGTTAGCTCGTCATCTGAATCTGTTGTTCTTTATTGCTAGTAATTTCCTGTAGGATCTGAATACCCAATTCAAATTTCCAACCACACTCGTGCTGGCTGTGAATTCTCCAGGTAAACATGAGAACCTTGCCCTGACCCTGTTTATGGTAAAATTATTCAAAACTTTCTATTTTCAGTTCTGTTCCTGCTTATTAATATTAGATATTTCTTTTTTCACTTTTACTTTATCTTCTCATTGTTTAACGTAATATCACTTCCCTTATTTGTGTATACCCTTCTGTATATTTATATTTATATCGCAATTAATATTACACAAATGCTTCACTACTGTATCTGTCCGAGAATCGAGTTAGATACGAAGGCACTAGTTTACAACAGTGGCGCACCCAGCGGGGGTTTTGGGGGTTAAACCCCCCCCCCCCCGGACTCAAAATGGAGGTAGCATCATAAAAAAAATGTCCGTGTCCAACCAAACCCCCCCCTAGAGGAAAATTCTAGGTACGCTACTGGATGACAAGTCACACCGTTTGTTCAGTAAGGTAACGACGCCACCTAGGAAAGAAATCTGAACTAACAACATTTGAAATTTCAATCATATTTTGTTCTTGAAAGATACATTTGATTTATTGCTTGTCATTCTACAAATTGATGATTCAAATGTTGCTAATCAGAAATTTTACTACTTAACAGTAATTAATTATTTCGCAAAATTGCTAAAAATATAGGTTACTGTAATTTTAAGGTAAGATCAATGACGTATAATATATATGTTTATTATATGTCATTGGGTAAGATAAACACTTACTATAAAAATAAAATGATGTTTAACAAACGTCAACGCTTTACCAATATAAAATAAAATTAAAACTAAATAAGATTAAATAAAATTAAGTAAAAGCTATACCTATAAAAACGCTGCTATGCTGTTTCTGCTTCATTTGCCATGTAAAATCCTATAAGAAAATGCTAAGGTTTACTCTGTTCATTTTTTACATACGAGATGTCATAGGGCACAATGGATAAAAATAGTTTAACTAAAAGACAAATTTTGATTTATTGACTTACAGAAGGAGTACAAAATAAACAACTAATCGAATAATAACATGCGACATAGCAAATAAAAGGGGAGGATATAAGGAATATATTCAGATAGAAAAAAATAAACAAAGAGTAAGAGACTACCAAAAGGGTCTTCGTTAATAATGAACGTATAGCGACATGACATGTCACATGACACTATGGATGATAATAGACATATTTGCTTTATATGTAAAGCATAGGGTAAGTATAAGGTTTTGCTTTATTGACCTGAAGAAGACCTTTGACTGATAACAAAATAAACAAATAGCGTAATACTAGCATATGACATATCAAATCAAATGACGTGAGACATATACTACATTATAATGTATATATATATATATATATATATATATATATATATATATATATATATATATATATATATATATAAATACATGGGGTATACAAAAAAAACATGATGTCAGCTCAGAAGTGCACCAGATCATACTTTATATTTACTTGAATTATATGCAAAACGTTTATTATTTTAAAAATTTAGTGACTTCCCAAGAATGGCTATCAGAGTTACTGTAGATGACAATTGATTGGATCCCCCGACGGACAAAGTTACTAATAAATAGTTATAAATTCGTTCGATGAAATGTATTTCGAAATCATCTGATCAATTTAGAAATTATTTTGATTTCGTTTAATAACGTTTCCTTTATAATAAATCGCATTTTTTGTTTTTGATTAACAATAAAGTGAGCCGTGTGATTTAGTACTGTAACAAAACTGTAACCAGTAGAACTGGTGAAGATAGTAATCATCATCATCATCAACCTGTATGCCTCCACTGCTGGACATAGATCTCCCTCAGCTCTTTTCATCTGTCTCTGTCTTGTGCAGCTTGCATCCAGTTATTGCTAACATACTTCAGGTCGTCAGTCTATCTAGTTGGATCTAGTGCTCTGCGCAATTCCATTTTAACGACGCGATTTTTTCAATAGCATTTGTTGTTTTTGATCTACGACGCATTTCTTCGTCTCCCAGAGAGACACCCAACATCTGGCGCTCCATAGCCCTCTGAGTCACGCGAACCTTATTAACTACCTTTTTTGTGAGTGTTAATGTTTCCGCTCCATAAGTGAGTACAGGTAACACACATTGGTCAAAGATTTTCCTTTTGAGGCATATGGGTAGATCCGATTTAAATACATAGTTCAATTAACTAAAGGCTGCCCAGGTTAATCATATGCGACGTAGGAGCTCACATGTCTGGTTATCTCTGCCCAACCGAATTTCATGTCCTAAGTACTTATACGATTTAGTCTGCACAATAGCCCTTCAATCAACAGCAATATTTCGATTTAGCACCAAATTAGAAATTATTTGGCTTAATTATTTCAAGGAAGCGTGATATAATTTTTTAAACATTATTATTGCAGCATTCATATGAGCGGCTATAAGGACGATGTCATCTGCCAATCTCAAATGACTCAGCTTCTATCCATTTATGTTGATACAATGCTCGTTTAGATGTTCTTACAAGTATGTTCTAAAAGCGTCATGAATAGCTTTAGAGAGACGATGTCTCCTTGCCGTACTCCTCTTTGTATACAGAATTTATTTGTTTCTTGTTCAGATAGTCTTACGCTAGCTGTGGCATTTTGGTAGATATATTTGATTATGTTAGTGTAGCGATGGTCTATTCAGCATTTTGTCAATGCTTTTAACATTTTCTGATGGCTTGTGGTATCCAATGCTTTCTCGTAGTCGACATATATCAGTGCCAATGGTTTGTTATATTCTGCAGACTTCTTTAGTAGGGAGATAGTAATAAAGGTGCCCAAAACAACAAACGAGGATATTCCTCAAGCACTACAAAGAAAAGAAAGATAAACCGTTGAACCAGGTGAGATTCCTCGAGAAGTTGTAACGTTATAAACGTCACATCCCTATTAATTTATATTTAAATAATTATTTCATTTTAATTTCTTTATTAATTTATTAATTTTTTTGTCTTCAGTTTAATTTTTACTATTTTTCATTTACAAAATAGTTGGCGCCCTCTGTCTTCTCTTTTCTTCCTCTGTCTTTATTTTCTCTCTCTTTCTGTCCCGTAGAATAAATATTCGCCCTCTCACTTTTTGTCCGGCAGACTATTCTGTTCCGTGTTGACAGACAAGCTAGTTTCATGATATCTATAGCAATATTCTATGACATCTGCAACTTCATTTAGTCTCCCACTTTCCACTCTCTGTCAAAACAACTTTTCTGTGGTGGGATTATTTTTTGCCTCTTTTTGAAAATTATAAAAGAAGGCAAAAATTATTATAAGACTCATTTTTATGGTCTACAAATTCTCTTGGGTTTATTGGGTTTATAGGACATATCAAAACTTTATTGGACATATCAAAACTTTATTGGCATATCAACAACTTAATTGACCAGATCGAATTGATTGGCCATATTCAATTTTAACAACAGGGCATACAGCCACGTGTGACTGCAGCTCTCCAGAAGCCACAAATTCTAATTGGAGGACCTAACAGCTAGAACACACAAGCAGCCCATCGAAGCAATAAGTAGCACTCATTAACTGTTAAGCTGTGGCAGGGTTAATTATTGTTTTTTATTCTTTTAAATAAATATGTTTGGTTAAAATTTGTCTTATTTGCTATTAACTGAGAACTCAGGTTCAATCCCTAGTTTAAGACAAGACGAACTCACCCTTGAGATACTGAGCTACGCAAGGTATAGACGATAAGCTCCCATGGTTTATTGAGATATTGCTTTTACAATAGTACTTCAATTCTCTTTTGTAGTCTTATCGTTACAAAGTGTAAGCAGTGTTAGGAGAGACAGAAATAACTTGGCTAACAGATTTGTTTAAGAAAACTAGGAAAGTAAATCAAATTCCAGATGAATGAAAAAACAGTATTATAGTATCGTTCTACGATATTCTTTATTTTTGTTATTATACGAATAGGTATCATTCAATAAAGTATAAACTACAGGACCTTAAAACTACGCATTTACACCATGACAATATATAGCACAGAGAATAATTGGTAAATGGATTCGTGAGGACATTGAAATATCCGAAAATCAGTTTGGATTTATGAAAAGAAGAAAGCATATGATGAGTATTGTATCTCTGTTATGGGAACTCAATTTAGTTTAGCACTACTTATTAAAGTCCTCTAAGGTATCAAGTTCACCGTATATATTTTATAGAGTTTTAGTTTAGTTTTGGTACGGTACTAAATCATACTGCTCATTTTATTATTAATAAGAAAATGCGTTTTTATTGAAATTCGATTGTATTTAATGTTAAGAAAACCCAAAATGTTATTAAATGGAATCAAAATAATTTCTAAATTGTTCAGATGATTTCAAAATACGTTTTACTTTTAATTAAGTTCTTCCATGAACGAATTTATACATATTGTAACGAATAATAAGTCTCCTAATATCCAACCAATTTTAAATTATAACATTTTGCCAATTAGGTAGATCTTTAATTAGTTAAGTACCAGTATAATTATTATTACTATTAGTTCATACATATTTTCGACTTATTATCTCGTAACTAAAAATGCATTGATTGCAAATAATTGAGGTAACGATCAATTAACTGGTAGTTTAAGCATCTTCTTTAAGTACTTTGACTTTGGATTTCTCATTTATATTCTATCAATCGACTATTCTTAATTATATCACTAATTTTCAAGCGAAATCATGTCGACGCCTTGAAACTAAACAAGATTTTTATCACACGAAATCTCGGCCGAAAAGTTCGTTTAAGGAATTCTAATAAGTCTTCTTAATTGAACTTTATTTTAGATACGAATATAGATATTGTACTTAGTGAATCAACATGAGGGGCGCAAATCTTGAGAAAAATATACCTACTGATGTTTTTACCTCATTTTTCCTTATCTAATTGTAAGGCAGATAAACAAGCCATTTTCATTAATAACTGAGGAGCATACATCCAAAAACTGATAAATCCATTTTTTGAATTTTTTAACCTGAATATGGATTCATATCAATTTAGTAGCCCTCTCTGTTTCTAGAATATAAAATTCCAACAAGAACCGATATTTTCCCTTTAAAATGATGTACAAAATTGACCAGTTCGAGCAAATGCCGATAAAACTAAATTTCAAGCAAAACCCGATATATCTTTAAATAATTAATTCGTCATCTATGATGTAAATCCATAAAATCGTGCGTACTTATAACAGGTTTCTTTATGCTGTTTCGGGCTTCGTTTTATAGTAGTAGCATAAACAAAGAAGTATACTTCTTTTCCTATGGTAGTAGTTTGTAAATTAAAAACGAGAGAACTGTGTTACCTTAATCACGTTGTCGGAATTAAGTGGGAAAGGATTGAGAGGTTATGTTATGTTGTTTATGAATTACGTATTAAGCAGTTGTTTAACATAATTGTATTAAGTTTTAACAATGGAAGCAAGAAAAAAAAAAGAAAAGTGGGACCAAGAGGCAGAAATTGTAAAAGCAAAGGGTAACAGGTAAAAAATAAATTAAGATGCTCGTTACCTAACCCATTTTTTGTTTTAGATATCATGATAGCGATCCTCATTTGGAAAACTTTACAAGAGTTTGCAAACATAATGGCCCTACTTATCACTGCAATAGGATTGTTGAAACATTCGAGCCATTCGAAATAAAATTTTTGAAAAATATGTGAAGTCGGAACAGGATATCAAATTGTGTCATTATATGTCAGTAGTTCCAATTGAAAGGAAAAAATCGACAACAGAACGAGCAGTTAAGGGGTGTAACTTGTCCGTACACTACTTCTTGTCGAAAAGAGTCAGCAAGAAAAAAATTCAGGTATGCCAGGCATTTTTCTTGAAATATGTGAATATTAAAAAAGATCGCATAAACTACGTTGCTAAAACATTGTCAGACGGAAATATCCCAAAAGAAAATCGGGGTGGAGATCACGTGTCCACAAAATCTGTTGCCAAAAAGAATAAAATGAGAGAGTTTATTGGTAAACTACAAGGAAGAGAAAGTAATTATAATAGAAAGAAAGCAAGACGAATTTATTTGGCCGCTGATCTAAGCATAAAGAAATTACATAGCATGTACCTCACTCAATGCGACCCTGAACATAATGTTAACTTTTCGATATTTAGGAGGATATTCGTTAATGATTTTAACATTGGGTTTTCTACTCCAGCATCAGATATATGCGCAAATAGTCTTAAATTCAAAATTAGAACGGAAATTAACGAGGTAAAGAAAAGAGAGTTTCGTACTGAGTTGAGTATCCATCAAAAGAGGGCTATTGCTTTTTATAGTCGCTAAAAGAAACGATAGGGAAGGATGGAAGAATGTTTTGAAGCAGGCCAAGGCTCACGAAGGGCTGTAGCGCCAACTGATGATGAAAAGAAACTCCATTACATTCTGCTTTGATATGCAGAAGGTACAGACTTTGCCCAAAATATCTATTAATGATGCGTTTTATGCACTGCTGATTAGCATGTAGGTATGTAGGTTTTTTGCTGCGTTAATAGCAAGTCCAAATATCCAACTTTTTTTACGTGGACTGAAGATCAGGCAGGTAGGAGATCAATTGAAATAGGTTCTGTACTTGTAAATTTTTTAGATTCTTTAGAGTACGATAATATTACGACACTTTACCTTTTTTGCGATGGATGCGGTGGAAAAAAACAAAAACTCCCATATTATGCATTCGCTGTACTCCTGGCTTAGATTTAAAGCTCCAGTTCAAGTAACAGAAATATTACTTGTATTTCCAGTCAGGGACCATTCGTATTTGCCAGCAGATAGGGTATTTGGGTGAGTGGAAAAGCTTTTAAGAAAAAAAGCCACAATTCTCTCTACAGAGAAATGTGAAGAAATTTACAAACAAATTGGAGTTGTTAAAAAGATAGGCCCTGATTGGAGATTGTTTAATATGAAAGAGCTTCAAGTTGGCTTGAAAAAAGTGAAAGCGCTAGCCGATACAAAGATTGTAATAAAAAAATTTAGCAATGGCAAATTCATAAAAATACGATCATTCCAAAACTATTATTTTACCAATGGACTGGAAAATTTTGAAAAACTTTTGAAACCAAAATTTTTCGATATTGAGTTGACCATCTCAGAAAAAGAATTAACTCGGGGTATCCCCGAAAAGAAAAAAAAATCCCTTAAACACTTATTAAATCAACAGTTCGATAAAGATTGGGAGAAATTACAAGAACTTGACTGGTATTGGGTATTGCTTAATGGCAAAAGTTCAAATGAAAAGGATGAGGAGGAAGAGGAAGGGGAGACATGTGACTGCCTGGAAGAGGAATCAACGCTTCAGATTTGATTTTACTTTTTTCAAATTGTTAAATACTTATAATAAAAATAATTTTCTACAATCTAGTTCGTTTATTTTCTTTAATTAACAACAAAAATATGGTGCTGCTGTAAAGATCTTTCAGACAAAAGCCGATAAATTTTTGTTTTTAAGCAATACCCGATAAATTAAAAAAAATACAAAAATAAAAAAAAGTAAAAAAAGATAATATATTAAAATTCTAGAATTTTATTATATGATTTATAACTACTATTTATTTCCAATATGATTTCTTTAAATTGTTATGGGATTTTGCTGTACAAGTTTTTGGCTTTTATCTCAAAATTGGAAAAAGTGGATTTATCGGGATTTGCATGTATGCTCCTCAACTAATAATTGAACTTTATTTTAGATAGGAATAAAGATATTGTACTTAGTGAATCAACATGAGGGGCGCAAATCTTGAGAAGAATATACTGATGTTTTTACTTCATTCTTTCTTATCTAATTGCAAGGCGGATAAACGAGTCATTTTCATTAATAACGGGAAAATTGTTCCAACTGTTCCAAAACGGACTGTGGTATTCGAAGTCGCTATCTGGAGTAAACCTAATAGCTTCAGATGTTTTTGTTATTTACATACTATTACAATATGATCAACAATAAGATCAATGAGTAATTTTGTTGAGTCAACTTTGTTACTAAAGTTAAGGTTATACTCACTAGTTTCTGTTAGGCTCCAATACTTTAATTACACTAAAACTGATATATCGGTAGCTTATTTCCCGCGCATTACTCTGCTTTGAACTATTACTTCGTTTACTAACTCAAAAGACTTTGTTCTTTTGAGCCTTTTCACTATATCCGTATTGTCCAGGAGCATTTTTTTTTCTGAGGCTGAAAATTTCTAAAAACCGTACCAGGTTAACCCATCCCTAGGGATGGCTGACGTGTGTTGGATTCAGGGTAAAGGAGTACATCTGAGCCCATTTCCCCCTAGAAGGAGGTCCTCCAAACGAATGCCTTTCTGTTATCCTGCCTACCAACTAAAACCACCCTCTCCTATCCTATCAGAAAAAGGTAACCGCGTAGAAGATAGAATAATGATATGGAAGAAGACCTTAAGATTCCAAAGGTCAGAAGATGAAGGGAAGTTGCAAGGAATCGACGGAAGCGGTGACCTCTTCTCTCAAGATTCAAAAGGATTGTTGAGACAATTAGGATGGTGATAATGAGAAAGTTCGAACTAGCCTTGATATAAAAGCCTTAACTTTACCAGGGCCAAATAGGAGGTATATCGTGCAATGGTGGAGGGCTTATATAGGTGATCTGTTAAAGTCCCAAATAGTGAAACGACATATTGAAATACTGATGTTAATTAATTTCTGTTCAGGGGATTTAATGACGGTAAATCTGAAAATTACAGAGGGAGGGCATCAAACGCACCATCTGACCTGGGACAGCACAAACATCAATGAAAGTGGTGAGTCATTACTACAGTTTACATTTAGGAAACAAACCAACTTTCCCAACTACCCAACTAAAAGAAGTAATTGGGATAACAATGACAGGACTAACGTGTCTAGAACTGTTAAAAAATTGCAGGTTTCAGATAAGATGTCTTGTTCCTAGCATCGACAAATCTGTTTTAAATTAACAGATAATGAACTTATCCAAGAAAACTTTTCGTTATCCTTATAAAACCGAGTAAGAAGCATATCAAGTAGGCTTGGAATATTAGTCAGGAGGAGTTAAAAGGACTATAAGGCATACACTGGGTCTAGACACAACTGTGTGACAATTTCAAGAGATTATAATGTCGGCATTTTAAGACAATTGTTCTGCAGAAGTCAGACGAAAATTTAATTTCGCCAAAACATCAGGTGAGTGGATCGATTATTGCAAAACTCTGACTGAACATAATAAGGAACTAAAAAGGCAAAAAAATCGTGAATAAGGCTGACGATAGCATTGAAGGCCATAACAAAAATCTAATTTTAGAACTGCTTCAATTACTTAAAGGGAAAATGGGAGCTTCTATTAAATCGAATTGGGTTTATTTGGAAGGATGCTACGAGCTATATAAGGAAGAATAATGTATTGTAAAGTTATGAACAAGATCGAGGTACTTTTTGGACAGACCTCGTAAACTTTTAAATTGATTACTTTCTATTTAATGCTGTGCAATTATCTAACATTATCGTTGAGTGTAAAAAGGTTCAATTATGTACTAAAAAGTGTCAGAAAAGTTTATTTGAAACACTAAATCTATTGACTAACTTTTTAATTTTTGTATCGGCATCTCTTTAATATTACGTTGATTCGCGTGCCGTGTCTTCATGTCTGCATCTCAGTAGAGTACAATTTATGCTTTGAAGATCACTTTTCTTACTCGCTGCAATTGCATTATAAATTATTCAAAATGGACACTATTCGTATTTATTTCACAAGTCGCTGTCAATTTCTTAATGATTTCCTCGTTGTTTTTGTTTTATTGAAAGTAGGTTTAGTCATTGTCTCGGAATTAAAAGAATATAACATGATTTAGCGTTGATGGTGCACAAAATGTGAACGAAAGCATACAAGGCAGTATATTTGTTTTAAAAACAAAAACATTGTTTGGTTAATTAGCTAATTTATAAAAAATTGTTTTAGTCTAAGATCCCACGACAGATCACTTCGTTCATAACGTAGTCAATCAAACTCACATTTTTACATACTTTAAAATTAGAAGAATATATTGTTAATAGGTTGCCAATCTAAAAGTGACCGCAAATATTTTTAATTCAATTAATATTAATTATTTTTTGACAAAATCTTTAAAACTCCTTCATTTTTTTTTTAAATAAAATACGTTGCTCATGACGTATATGCATGTTTTTTATATAAAATTAAAAGTAATTTTTTCTTAATATGAAAAAATTTTTTATCTGAGAAAACTGGTCGAAAATTAGGGTTTCCAGCGGTTAAAAACGCGAGTTATCAAAGATAAAATAAAAGACAGATAGCGCGCAACGCTACTGGTTTGAAGTGAGTTTTTAAAAGCATGCGTCGATAGATATATAATAATATACATATTATCGCTTGTTAAAAAGTGGTAGCAGTTCTGGTCTATAAATCCTTTCACTCATCCATCCAACTCTAATTCTACTGCATGTATCTTCATATATTTCCCCATGACTCTATAACACCTATCCAAGGGACTTAAAACTATAATTTTCACAATCATTTTACCATCCAAATATATCATTCTATTTGTACCAACTCCATCTTTAAATAATGAACATTCCAAATACTCTGTTTCTGCCCCACTTAGTTTTAAACCTTTTTCCTCAAGAGCTTGTCACCACTGTTTCAGTCGCTTCCACTTTTTTCTACTACACACACATAATGGCATGTCTCGCAAAACAGAAAACCAAAAATTGTATATCGATGGAAGGCAACCGTATATACGTATTTCTGACTATTGGTCATCTTCAGTACGGTGCAGCCAAGTTAGAAAAGGAGCATATTAACTTGGGAAAGGATCACTACAGGAGCAATACGACCAATTTGTGGCATTAGAGTTAGAAGACCCTGATGTTGCCCTGGAAACCATCAGGGTCTTCTAACTCTAATGCCACAAATTGGTTGCATTGCTCCTGAAAAAATACTTCAAAACAGCCTACTACTAAGCATTGTGAAATTAAACGCTTTCGAGAATTATATTTTTCAGCAGGACGAAGCGGTCTATGATACAGCCAGAATTACAAACAACTGATTTGGAAACCAGAATATAAACGTCCTTTTTTGGCCTTCTAACAGTCCTGTATAAGCGATATATTATTCGACGGGCCTTAGTAAGATGGGACTAAATATACACTTCCGGTTTCATGCCTGTCTATCCTCCCGTATGTCTGTTCGTGGACACAACTCCTCCGTTGTTAGATCAGATAGAATGACAAACATGTTTCCTTATGTCGTAGTCCCATCTTAAATTTGGACGTCTTCTTGGTATCTTGACGTCTCCTGGATACCACAGTGTAATTTTAGCGGACCATCTATTGTCAGTTCTTCTTTCTTAATGTCCAGCCGACTGCCATTAAAAAGATTTAATTCTGTAGATTACATCAGTGACCTTGGTTTTCTGTCTGATCCTTCTGCTTCTCCCATGCTTCTCTCCATTGACCCTTAAGTGACTTTGAGTTTCGCTATTATTCCTTTTTTAGTATCTAAGTTTCGCAGCCGTATGTTATGATTGCTAGTATACACTGATCGAATGCTTTATTCTTCAGGTGGAGATTGGCATCTTCGATTTGAATATAACTGCATTTTTACCAAAAGTTGCCCAAGCCAGTTTCATTTTTCTGTTGATTTCTGGGAGTAAGGAGCCAGATTTATCTGTTTTTTTTTTTTTTTTGTTTAGTTCATTTTAGCCAACTTCATCGCTAGCTACATTTAGGTCGGTTATAAGTTCTTGTAGCTCTACAGGATTATTAGCAAAAGATTAAGATTAAAAATCTTGGAAGAAATTCCATTGGATTCTAAGGACATGCCGACACATGCTATGTCAGTCAAATTCAACTTAGAAACACTCTAAAGTTTTTTTAATCAAATAAAAAGCATATATCGAGCACATTTTTTATTAAATCTTGCGTAAGTACTGTCGCTCCTAGAGCATCTTGAGGGGCATTTCGTCAAAATTAGGCTATCCAACAATATATGGTGAATGTTAACATAACTGATACATTTACACAATACGAGACAAAGGACAAACAGTTTAAAAATTATTATAAAATTCGAAGAAGCTACATATTGGGTGACATTATGAGAGAGTTCTATATTCATTAATCTGTCAGTCTTTTTTTGTAACTCTCCACTCAATTCCATCATAGAGTTGCTATTGACTACATAAATTATACTTCTATTTCATATCTTGATTTCAAACATATTTCCAAGTGGATCTTCCAAGTAAATATCATTGTCTTAAAATTTTTATTGCCTATCGAATCATTTGCCTCTATTCGTTATCTTCTATTCTCTTCTTTTTTATTTCTGTCACAGTTTCCTAATGTCTTCTTCTTCTTCCGTTTCAGTTTTTGATCTCATTATCACTATGCCTTTTCTTACTAACAGAGTTATAAGGTTTTTGATAACTTTCCATTTGACATTCTTTGTTAACTACTTTAATCATTGAAAGTTTATTACGCCTATTGTGGTAGGTGCTTGACATGGCTCTTCCAGCAGGAGCGGACTAAGGTCTAGGAAACCTAGGCACGTGCCTAGTGCCCGTAATTTTTGGGGCCCGAAAATTAGGTTTTTCATTTTTTAATTTTTATAATTAATTTTATTTTTCTGTAACAGAAAATGACATAGTCACATTTATTATTGATAAAACATATCCAAATTATGCCAAATCGTTGATTGATAAAATCGACAAGTGAGGACGAGCGCTCTAGTGCTTATGAATCCAGACCCGCTGGTCTCGATGTGTGTAAATTCGATCAAGCCCAACAAATAATATTAATATAATATCACAAATTGTAATTTTGTTATAATTTAATTAAAGATCATTTTCTTTTTAGTACGAAGTATTAAAAATGAGTTCCTATAAACATTTAACTAGAAGTGAAAAAAGAAAACAAAAAGCAGATCGAGATAAAGTGGTAAAAAAACTTAAAAGATCTTTAGAGAAATATTTAACTGGAAATGGAGAACAATTACAATATTTGTGATTATTTTCATAAATTTCACCTGTTCAAAACATTTGTGTCCAAAACTATTCTGCAAAAAGTTTGTAAACAATATTGAATTACGGCCAGAATACTTAACACACGCCACCGTCAAAATCTTATTTTCTAAGCAAACAATGCTAATGACAAAAGGGAAGAATTATTGGAAAAATGTTTATAACAAATTGCCAGAGCGAGAATACTCCAGTGAGCACATTAAGTCCATTTTAATTTTTATAACAAGGTCTGAAATTACCAAACGTATTGATACTGAACTGGAAAAACAAATTATAAATGAAAACGTCAGTGAGAAAAGACTTCACAATGTTAAACAGCATTTTATGGGACCAATCCATCAGCAAAGAAAATAAAAAGAGGATACTTATATGAGACTATAGTAAAAAAGTATCACTTTATACAGCTGTGATGGAATGTGTGTGTGTGTGTGTGATGCTACGACGGAAATGGATTTTTGGAGAAGAGCTGCAGGAAGATCTAGAAGAGAAAGGATTACCAACGAACGCATTAGAGAAATAATGGGAATCAAACGAACAATCACAGATGACCTAACAACAAAACAACTTATCTGGTTCGGACACATACAAAGAATGGATGAACAACAAATATCAAAAGAAATATTAAAATGGCAACCAGAAGGAAAGAGAAAACGAGGCAGACCGAGAAAAAGTTGGAGCCGAGGAATAAATAAAGAACTGAGAGAGAGGGCCATAGAAGAAGATCTATGGAACAACCGGACTAAGTGGCGATTGGAAGTCGGAAAACAGCGGAGAACGTTATAAACCGACAAGTAGTAGTAGTATGGTAATTTTATAGGTGTTTTTGAATATTTATCTAAGTTCGATCCATTTTTGCGGGAACACATGGAAAAATATGCAAACCTCGGCACCGGTACTATAAACTATTTATTTTCTACATTATGCGATGAATTTATTTCTACTATATCGTAAGATTTACAACTTACAATAGTGAACGAAATAAAGAAAGCCAAATTTTACTGTCTAATCATTGATTCAACACTTAATATGTTTTTCGTAGATCAGCTAACCGTCATTATTCGCTATGTTCTTTTAAGTGATGTAAAAGAAATATTTTTGAGAATTCTATCTATATTTTCTCATACTGGTGAAAACTTGAAGGTGACAATAATGCGTTTAATATGTTAAGTAAATATAAAGGACTCCAATCCAGAATAAAACAACATATTTTTCTGTCCATTTTATACCATCCGCAAATCATTCCTTAAATTAAATTGAAACGCTGCTGCCGCAATTTACATGAAAATTACCACTTTTTTCAACATTGTTCAGGAATTGTACGTATTTTTTATCAATTTCTACACATATGTGGAATGCATTACAATAATTTTGTAAGAGCAAACACTTGAGCATTAAAGCTAAATGTCACATTAGGTGGGCTGCTCGATCCTATTCTGATGCTGTGAAATCCTTAAAGAAAAATTATGAAGAAATTAATTGTTTACATTTTTCCTTAAACAAATATAAAAAAAACCATTAGCAGGTCCGAAGCTGCCGGTTTACAGAAAAAACTTGATACATTTTAGTATGTACTGTTACTTACTATATTGTATATACTAATGATAACAAAGTCAGAAAATACGAAAACTATTTCATGGTGAAATTCCATTACATGAAATAAGATTCAGTGACAAAAAACATTTTAATGTTAATATTTTTTTGTTGCATGTGATTCTTTCATTAGCAACATTAAAAAAGATCTGAGGAATATGTATTAATGTGATCAATTTATATCCGTGATTTGAGTGATGTTAGTGACTCTTCAGTTGAGGAACTAAAATTTTATGAACAAGATTAAACCTAGCAGAACCTAAAAACTGAAGTATTACAATTTAAGACTTTTATAAGCAAATAAAATATTATTTCGGCTCTAATCATGTGGTCATTTATTCAGGAAAATAATATTGCAATATTTTCAAATGTAAATACAATTCTGGGAATTTATTTAACTCTTTCAATAAACAGTGCAAGCGGTGAAATCATTCTTAATAATGGCCAAAATATAACTTTTTTAAGATTTACATTAGGCCAAAAAAAAATTAAATAGTTGATCATTAGTTTATACAGAAAAAGAGAGAAAAATAACTCTGTTAATTATGACAAACTAATTGAGTTTGCAGAATTAAAAGTGGGAAAAAGGCAATATAATTAGTGTTTATTTAATTTTCGTACATGTAGGTATACTATTTGTTTTAATTTTTTTTCTTTGAATTCGATAATCAAATAGAACTACATACTACCTATATGCTTTGAAAAGAACTACCAAACACAAAATATGTGACATGATTGAAAAATAGGCCCAGTATTACTATGTTGCCTAGGGCCCGCTTTAGCCTTAGTCCGCCAATGTCTTTCAGGCTCTTATTTGTCCTTCTGGTCCATAATCCATTTATCGTCGCTTTAATTGGAAAACCACATATATCCAATTTTGGACCAAAATTATATTTTTATTTCTATGAATGGAAAACCTCGTCTTTCACCTAGAACAGCTGTCAGAATAAATTCTTGTGCCTCGTGCTGCCTTCTGTTGAGAAAAAAAAGAACCACGTATATCAGTGAGATCTTCATGTTTAATAAGAAAACCACGCATATACGTTGTACTTGCACTCATGATACTATGACTCATCGAGCAAAAAGACAAAAGAGAGAATGTAAAGGTAGTGGGGGCAAAAATATTGTTAGACAGGAAGTGCCATCTTGAGAGGCCAAATTAAACAAGGAAAGAGAATCTTTCCTTGTTTAAGAAATCAAATTTAGTTAGGTTATGTTATTATTTGTCCCAACTGTCACATGAAATCTTATTTATATTGAAGTTTTTTAACAATTGTTTCACATTTTAGACGGTTATCGTTAATATTTAATTAAAATTTTCTCGTCTAAGACATATTCTGAAAGCTATTTTATAGCTACTGTTAATAAGTGTCGGAAAATTTAAATTTGGCGCATTCGCACTTCCGGATATGTCCGCCATCAGAGGCCACTTTTTTGGTCGCCTTTTCATAACGATTAGATTCCCTCTTTTGTCTTTTTGCTCGATGCTATGACTAACAAGATAGGATCTTCCCGTAGCACAAAATCGGTCGTGTTCGCGCATGCCGTCATTGGAGATCAGATTTGAATTCTTGTTAAAGTTAAATGGGATTTTTATGCATTCTGTGATGAAATTATTTAATTAGCAAAATAATAATATTAAATAAAGGTTTAATAATTACAATAATCGTACACAAAAGGATATCTCCAAACTATTTAATAAAGATTATTTATTGACACATACAAAAAACTGACATTACGAACGTGCAAGTCTCCAATTACGTCACGACTTATGCGCAATATCTTATCTTCTTAATCATAGTATCATGCTTGCACTCATGCACTCCTTGTTTCAAGTGAAGTCTTTATTGCTGCTCTCATCTGCGATTATTTTTTTGAAGAAAAACAATAAAAGACAGGTAAGTTCAATATTTTTTATACCTTTTATAATTATATTTAATGACAAAACACCTTCGTTTGTAAGTGGTTATGTTTACGAAAACCTCTTAAAAAGGTTATATTTACTATAGATGTTTAGAAAACCTCGTATATCAGATTTACGAGGTTTTCTGTCTATTCTGTGGCACAATGAATGCATGACATTTTACATGTTTTGTACTGATTTACGAGCTTCTCTTACTTGATTATTACACCTACTATTTTAGTTTTTTGGTTTAAAATAATAAATTCGAACAAAGACTGATAATTGCATAGACCATAATTTTACCTTTTTATTACATTATGTTATTACATTATGTTAACAGAGGTCTATTATTTTATACAGACAGGAGTTGTCGGAGCAAACTTCTTCTCGATTTGGCCCTCAATAACAAGCAAAGCAGTTTGGAAATTAAAGATTGTCGTTAACCATTACCTCCACTTGTGATAACTCCTCCTTTGAAAATGGTCCCATACAGTACGCCAGGAGTTCTTTGTCAAGGTGAGTTCATAGTATATTATAACATCATTAGATAAATACTTTCATAACTCTAATGTTGATTAGGATACAACAGTAACAATTTCAGTTATTTTTAGACTACCGTTTGTACCTACTAACTTGTTTCTTGTAGCGAAGAAAATGAATTCATTTTAAAACCGGTTTCAAAACAAAAAAGATATTTTCAGTCACAGTTCGGAACAATCAACAATCCTGGACTTCATTGCCAGAATTGGATACAATTACACCGTCTCTAGGAGTAATAGTTGAAGACATACATTTGAGTGACGAAGACATTTTACGAGGAGAAACTGTTTTAGAAGAAATAGCTGCCAAAGGAAACTCAACTCATGAGACAACCGAAAGTATTAATATGATATATTATTTTGAAAATTCAGAAATATGTAGCCCTAATGAAACTTTAGTTTAAATGAGTGAAGATTCTGAACAAGGATGCCTACAAGAATTCACTGAAAATTACATGAATGGCGCATAGTCTGGGCAGGATCTTGATAAAAATGGATGTTAGATGATGAACAGCAGAGAAGTTTTAGGCCAACGAAAAAGGAATAAAAATCATTTTAAACCAATACGGAGGACAAAAAAGAGTAAAGAAAAAAGAATGATGACTGAAAAGTATTATGGAAGGGGAAAAATGAAGAGAGAGAGTCTAAAAGAGAGATGAAACCTCGTTGTTTATGTAAACCTTAAAACAATTCTTTTTTCAATGCCATAGAATTACGGAAAAATTAGGAAAACGATTTTCATAGATTATTGGCTCTTGAATTGGGACGAGCGCCGCATTTTCATTAAGCAATTAGTTGACAACAGAAATGTATCATGTAGAAAAAGTAGAGTCAGAAAATGTACGGCGAAAGGGTTCTTTATACTATCATTTAAAAGTTGGTCAGAGTCAAGAAAGAATTCGTGTATGCAAAACATCGCAGTGTTTACTATGGATGTACAGGCTGTGCTTTTATGCCCATCATTGAAGGCATCTGCTTTATACTATCGAACCAAATTGAAAGTACATAATTTCACAATTTATAACCTCAAAACTAATAACGCATCTTGTTGTCTCTGGGATAAATCTGAGGGAGGGGTAACTGCTAACGAGTTTACATCTGTTATTTCACATTTCATAACTTCTGAAATTGATAGCTCCAAATATGACATGATTTTGTACAGTGACGGATACACGTACCAGAATAGAAACTGCATTCTATCCAATGCGCTATGCCTTATTTCACAAAAAAAACGGGATTGACTATAACTCAAGCCAGCGGCGGCCGGCCAGGTGAACTAGGTGAAGGTGAGGTTCACCAAAAAAATATAATTAAATTGAGACAAATAAATAAAAAATGAAAGCAACATTATTATATCTAAATTCTGAAATCAATTATTTATTCTCTTTTAATTAATCTAAAAATTAAAAAAGATAACTAGCTTTATTAGCGGTACGTACTTGACGGTCAAGTCCTGACCTGTGTCACTAGCCGTGTAGGATTTAGGAATAGGTGAATATAATTTTTGAAATGCGAAATCCATCTGCATAAGCGTTCACGGTTGCCATGGCAACGTGACGTCAGCCTATCCTTAGTGATAGCTGAAATAACTGGTGAGTGCAGTTCCATCTAAAAATATATTATCCGTCTTCTCCCACTGTTGGATGTATATTTGGTATTCCTATTTTTCGGAAATTTCTCTCAGCGACAATATTTTGAAATTTGGTCTATTATATAGATATTTTTATATAGTATGGTGTATAGTATAGTATTTATTAGTTTAGTTTAGTCACAGTATTAATTTTATTTGTTTAGTGCACTTTATTAATACATTTCTCTGTGGTTTGTTTCGGATTTCGGATATAAAGTGTTCTCGTGGATTTCGTTTGGACAAAAATAATTTTAGACAGACATGAATCCAATTAATGACTTCTTCTTCTTCCTATGCCGTCTCCATTAACGGAGGTTGGCGACCACATTTCTAAAAGTTTCTCTGTCTTTTGCAACGTGGAATAATTCGTCCACAGTCATGTTTGTCCAGTCTCAAATATTTCGCAGCCATGATTTCCTCTTTCTACCTATTCCCTTTTTGCCATCGACTCTACCCAGCATGATGACCTGCAGAAGACTATATTAAATGGTGGCTAAATTAATGACTTGGTGTGTAATATATTAGAGACTTCGTTTAGGCATTGGAAAATGAAGATAAAAGGGATGTTCTTTTACATGGTCGACCAACCAGTATTTTAAACATCTGCGTCTGATTCAGAGTGGTCGGCTGCAA
Source organism: Diabrotica undecimpunctata (assembly GCF_040954645.1). Classification (NCBI taxonomy): domain Eukaryota; kingdom Metazoa; phylum Arthropoda; class Insecta; order Coleoptera; family Chrysomelidae; genus Diabrotica; species Diabrotica undecimpunctata. The sequence goes on along the minus strand of NC_092803.1, from coordinate 123,317,445 downwards.
TCAGCATCTGACTCAGAGTGGGCGGCTGAATCGAAACTCACCAACCCGTTTTAGCAGGTGTGGTATTTTAATCGCCAAAAAACCCTCAATGAAATGTCAAGGTTCAGAACTAAAATACCCTAGGCAAGCAGAACGAATCGTATCTAGTATAAGTGCCCTAAAAAACTGTTTTCAAGTTATTATGGCGCTAAACTCTATACATTTTTTTAACGAATTTTTAATCAATGAAGTTCACTGATCTACAAGAGATTAAATCTGTCTTGCCAAGAGATGTACATATTTTTTATGACATAGCCTTCCTCACTACATGAAAAACTCCAGCACTATTTGTAGCGGAAGTGTGTGCTCATGTATTTTAAAATATTTTATCTTAATATGAATAAATGTTTGCGTTTCTATATTGTTTATTTCTATTTTTATGAAGCTTTCTTTCAAAATTAATAGACATTTATTGTTAAAATTTTGATACTTATAATACACATATCCTTATTAAATAAATAACAGATCCAATAATAATCAATACTTAATTATTAATTATTTTTAACAATATTGTACCGTTTTTAAATAAAACGAGCGGTTCGAATTTATATAAATATATTTATTTATAAGTTTACAGTTCGGTAATATCTTATCAACTAAACTTAACTCATAGAAGGTATGCTTATATATAAAAGTAATTATGTACTAGAACATTCTGGAGTAGTCCACCCCTAATTTTTCTCATCAAAAACGCATCGAAGACATGCGCTATTGAAATGCCAACTCTTCCATTTTTCTAGATTTATCCTTCTACGAATTGTGACACATACCATGCATCGGAGATGGGCTATTTCGTCACAATATATTTAGCGATAATTATTAATTTTCTTCTATTATTCTATTAGTTTTCTTCTGTACATAACGTAAATATAAATGGACTAAAATGGATAACCTTTTATTTCACTGGTTAAAAGGGATAATAACAATTTACACATAAAATTTTAGTATGTTTATGGTGAATGTAATATTATCAGTTTAGTATTTTAAGAAATTTTATTAAGCGTTATATTTCAAGGTGGCTAATCAATTTTTACTCTCTTCTGTAAAGTTTGGTTTTTGTGATATACGAGGTTTCCTATTTAAGTCGACGTTATGTATTCTTGTTTTTGTTCAATGTGAACGTTTCCAAGGCTTATGCAACTATCAGTCTTATCGCCGTTATAATATATACAGTTTTGCTTCTTAGTAGCCCATTTAAAGATATTTTTAATTTCTTTAGTGTTGTTAGATTTGCCTGTTATTGTAGTTTCAAGGTGTTCAGTTTTCTATATCTTCGAATGTGTATGTCTTCTGAGTATTGCTTCACAAACAGAGTCATCAAACACAATGCATTGGTACTTTCTATGTTAGACTAGTTCTGTTCTGTTTATAGGTATATCTGCTTCTCTTAGAATTTTGACAAAACAAAACTGAAGATAATGGATGGCAATGTACCGTCTTAGTTTTTTATTGCCTATAAATTTTTTGAGATGCCAATATTTATTTTCACTTAATTTTCTGTACTGTGAAGCGTAAATTTTGCCATTTTAATAATCTTTTTATTTCTAAATTTTTAGCCTTACTGCTCAGCAACTATCATTACATGCATGTTATCAGTGTAAACAAATTTTCTGGTAAGTAATATCGTTGATTAAAGTTATTCAATCAACGGTAATATGGTAATTTATGTATGTAAACATTAAACAAGAATTTAAAGACCTTTAATTTAGTTTTTATGCTTGCAGAGTGCGCATTTACCAGATATGTATGACAAATAAAATGTTTGCTAAAGCGCCTACTCGGCTGATGAAACTTACAAATTTTAATATAGTTCTGTATTTTATATTTGCTACAGAAAATGCTTTTTGAAAATAATATTTATATCTAGTGGATTTCTTGTTTGAGCGTATTACAATATGGAATTTGAGAATATCGCTTACTTAGAACACATACTTATATATTTTTTATAAAAATATGAACCTAATGCACAGTATATATTGCTTTGAAAAGAATTAAAAATTAAAAAGAACTATTTTAAGCATTAAACTGTGCCTAATGTACATATTATATCACATAAAGTGTTAGCACAGACTTGTTTCCGTGGTAACACAAAATAATTGCTACTTAATATGCGCTTGGAGCAGAGCATAAAAAAAATAATAATTATTTTAGCACAGAATACACCACCCAACTGGTGGTGGTGTATTCTGTTATTTTCAGTGATTTTATTAAAAGGATAGGTACATCATGGGTACATCTTAAAATGCGTAATTTATAGTGGACAGACGAAAAAGTTGAAAAAAGATCAAATTTTAATGTTTTCTGACAAACTATGTATACGCCACATTGTTGCCACCTTTAGAGGATTGAAAAACTGTAAAAATCATTACAATAATAAACAGGTTAATAAAAACAATGTTTTATAATAAATTTTTGTTGAAAAAGTCCTAAAGAAACCTCACATATTGTCAGACCTATTGTTTAAAAACTTCCTTAAGAAGTAAATTTATTAAATTAGTATAATATAATACCTATGACACAACTATTTTCTGCAGACTAGTTTAAATACTAAGATTTTTAGTAAGAAAGCAGTAATTTTCTATTAAAAGTAGGCAACAATGAAATTTAAAATCATTTAAAATATGTCATGTAATTTGTAAAATCCATGTAAAATATGTAAGATTTATTTTTCATAATAAAACGTATTTTGTATAACTATGGCAACAGTGGTAAGAATTATTTTTGATGGACATAAAACGACTGTCATCATTATAATTTTTTTGTTGTTTCATGGTAGTGATTTTTAAAAACAATGTTGAGCACCCAATAAAAAGCATTGATCAATTCAAAAACTGAAGCAGAATTTGATTTAAATTTCAGATTCGTAGAGGGCCTACCTCTTACTACTGTCTCAAAAACAAATATTTCTTCTGTAACCAAATGTAAAAATGACAAGCTGGCTGAATAATAAATGCTAATCCCGCCAATAGTAATAAAGGTTATGTTTTGATTTTAAAAATATAAAATATAACCCATTATAGAATAAGACGCAAAAATAACGGTTTAGAATATTACACCATTTACCGGGAAAGTTATTTCAAGTCATAGTATATAATTAGTTAATTAACCAAACATTTACATATATAATACGTATTTTCGCGCCAAACTTCGGCGTATATAAATACAAGCCCATTTTACCGCGCTTTATTTTACTTTGTGTTGTGGTTTGTCGAGTTGTTCAATTTCTTTAAAGGTGAGTAATTTTAAAATATTGCTGAAAAAATCATATTTTGAAATTTCTTTTACATTGTTTTGTATAGTTACAATGCCGGCTTACGATAAAGAAAATTTGAGTGATCTTTTGGTCCCTAAAACGGACAAATTGGTGTTATCCGAAAACAAAGCCAATATCATCCCAGTAGACTCTCTAGTTCAAGAGTCTAAATCATCCGTGAAGTCTAAGAAACAGATTCAGGATGGAGACAGCAGTAATTTCGACCCTGAATTGGAACCATTATTGCGTGAAAATCCTAGACGATTTGTGGTTTTTCCCATTGAGTATCCTGATATTTGGGCTAAATATAAAGAAGCAGAAGCCTCATTTTGGACAACAGAAGAGGTAGATTTATCAAGAGATCTGGAACATTGGAATAAACTCACAAATGATGAAAGACATTTCATCTCGCATGTCCTGGCATTTTTTGCTGCTTCTGATGGTATTGTCAACGAAAATTTGGTGGAGAGATTTAGCCAGGAAGTTCAGGTAACAGAAGCAAGGTGTTTTTATGGGTTTCAAATAGCTATTGAAAATATTCATTCAGAAATGTACAGTATGTTGATAGAAACCCTTATTAGTGATCCAGCAGAGAAAAAATTCTTGTTCAATGCTATTGAGACTCTTCCTTGTGTTAAAAAGAAAGCTGATTGGGCTATTAAATGGATTAATTCTAAAAACGCAGCTTTTGGTGAAAGAATAATAGCTTTTGCAGCTGTAGAAGGTATATTTTTCTCTGGTAGTTTTGCTTCAATATTTTGGCTTAAGAAAAGGGGTCTTATGCCTGGTCTAACTTTCTCAAATGAATTAATATCTAGAGATGAAGGTTTGCACTGTGATTTCGCTTGTCTACTCTTCACTCATTTAGTACAAAAACCTTCTGAACAGAGAGTCATTGACATTATTCGTGATGCTGTAACTATTGAACAAGAATTTTTATCTCAAGCTCTACCTGTAAGCTTAATAGGAATGAATTGTGACCTAATGTGTCAATATATCGAATTTGTAGCAGATAGATTGTTGTTAGAGCTCGGTTGTAAAAAGATATATAATTCCCAAAATCCATTTGATTTTATGAACATTATTTCTACTGATGGTAAGACAAATTTCTTTGAAAAGAAAGTTGGGGAATATCAAAAGGAAGGTGTAATTGATTCTGGTGATACTAATTTTAAAATTGATGCTGATTTTTAACGAAAAAGTATAACTTAACTAACCAACTAACTTCTAAAGTAATATAAATAACAAATATGAAAAATTATGGTTTCTTTCACAAAGCATAGATAATTTCATAATTAACCAATTAATAAGTAAAATTGTCTCCATACAAATATTTTTGCTGTGCTAAATTTCTTTTTTTATATAGTTATTGTACAAATATTCTCATAATATTTATAGGAATGGGAAAATCCAAAAGTAATTTATGAGTTATTAAAACGTAATTAGCCACTAAACATAACTATTTATTAGTTAACTATGAAATGCACTAATTTTTATAAAACTAACCACTAAAATATTTATTTACTGGGAAATTTAATTTTTCTTGGTTTTGTAATATATAATTTACTTAATTTAAAACAACTAAACAGTTGTCAAAAATGGTATTCTTAATTTGTCTGCATTTTGATCACAACTGTATGATTATGATAAATTTTACTTTATCATCACACATTTCTATACATCTCTATACATTTGATTTTAAACAATATTTACAATTTATTTTTCAACAATGATTTTTAATAGAAACAAACTTTAATCAACTTTTGGCATTCCCTATTACATTTTTTCTTTGTAAAAAGCTGAAGATCAGCTTATCGATAGGTCTTATACATAAATATTTAATAGTTTCTTGTTATTTTTAATACCTATTCAATATTAGGCAGCCACAAGTATTTATTTTTTCTGAAAAGTATATTGATGGCTTATGTGCAAAATGTCATCTACAAAAAAGCAAAACTGTTCAGAAGAAAAACATAAAAACTTTCTTGAGTTGCAGACTATAAAAATTAAAATTTTATTATGTGTTTGTTGAATTATTTATAACATCTAGGGAAAAAAATTTATTTTGTTTCCAAAAAGTGGTGCATATTGTTATTGTGACATACAAACTTTTGAGTAAATTTAACATCCTTAATTTTGACACAAAATGGAATTCCATCATAAAACTGTTCCCCTTAAAGTTTCCTACCAAAAGATGATCATGTTTTAGTATAATCATTGGGACCTTATGGGTGTGTAATAGATATTTAAAGCATTGTGAAGTTGGAATATCGAATTGACTTGCAGATGGGGTTTCACTTGTTCTTAACATTTTTTAGATTAAATAATGCTACCAGGCACAAGCTTAAGATATTTCAGGTTTTTTGTTATAGAAACTATTGTTACCCATTGTACTGCAGTCAGTTTGCTGATTGTGCATCTTCTGGCTCAGGTTTTAGTGTTAATGACTACTTACATAACCCAGAACTTCATGTGCCATCTGAGGCATGGTGGTGGTCCGGATAAATTATAGATTGAAAATTTTTGATTTCTACTGGGATTGAATCTGCTCCATAGTCCAGTTTAGTCAGCAAGTGATTAACAATAGGATCATGCATTTTTTCTTCCTAAATAAATTAGTTATATTCAAAAAAATTTCATAGATAAAAAAGTAATTAGCAGTTAGATAGCATATTTCAAAAGTAAAAGTTAACATTAACATAATGATTAGCTTCATCAAATTTGGATATTAACATCTTAAGCTCCAAATCATAGACAACTCCTTTCAAGCATGGTTTGTAGTAAAAACATGCTATGCTACAGTCTGGTGCACATGCTTAATGTGTTAATTAATTTTCCTTCCATCAAGGCATGGGTGAAATAACTTACTTAACTTAGTAGATTCTTTACTTCAAGGATCTAAACCATCTGTAATAAAGGCTAAGAAACAGATCCAGGATGGAAACTCAAAAATCTAGAGCCATTATTGTTTGCAAAAGATTTGTTATAGTGTATATTCATATTAACAATATAGATAAATTTAGTGTGTCATATTCTATTGAAGTGCAACAAAATCAAAATTTTAAAAATGAGCTTTGACATTTTGCACTTAAAACCATCAGTGTGTATTTTAACAAAGAATGTCTCAATTTGAAGGGCTATGTAACCTGCTTATTCTTGTTTTTTAAATGAAAAACATTTTATGAGAAGTCAGCACACCAATAACATCAAATGAAATAAATCTTCCCTAACACAATATTTTTTAAACATTAAATTCTTAATGAGGAGTTGATTTCTCACATTTATCTAAACTATTTTGGATATCTTTTTATATATCTTTAGAATTTTAGGTAAAAAATTAGTTTTGCTTCTTTAAGCTAAGGTTTAATAGTTTTGTTTGTCACAATTAAAAATAAATGATAAGTTATGTTAAAACATAGACTAAGTATATTTTTCAGTTATAGAATTAGTTTTATATGAAATAAACACAAGTTACAAGATTACAAAAATTTACCTAAGGGTTACTTTTATAGTTTTTAGTTTGAATCTACATCCTTACCGTATTTTCGGTTAAGTTTTTTGACCAAAAATTAATGTATTATATCAGTTTAGATTGCATTTTCCTGATGCTGTGGTAATTCATTTTAAATTCTTTACAACAGAGATTATAAGAATGATAAAATAGTTTGTTTTATGTCACTTTAATATTAATAGATGTGTTTATTTATGTTAGCGACTATATAAGATTAAGAATATGAAACAAAACTATAAATTAAATATTGTATTGTGTGATTAGACCACAACTGATTGCAATGAAAATTACATTTTATATTTGATTACAATCAGTTGTGGTTTAATCCTACCTGAATACAATATTTAACGTAAACATGCCATAAGAAAACAGTTGCAGTTTAAAGTCATAAATATAATAAAAGTTGGTTTGATACTAGTTAAAATTCATTAAAACATGTTTTGATTAAATTTTACCTACAAAATAATTACCACTTCATCAAGGATGGAAAAAATCTCATATTGAGAAGGACTGTATTATAAATATGGACATATAGCTGTAACAAGCAACAAATTGTTCAAAGTGTGTATATTTATATAGCTATATTAATCTGATTATTATATATGTAAATAGGATATTCTAGTGTTAATAAAAGAAAAATTTAATATGTATAGTTTTATTTCCATTTCAAATTAAATCTTGTAGTAGGCAAAAATTAAATAAAGAAACACCGAAATATACATCTCAGTTGGAAAAGTATGGATTATATACAGGATGAGTAATAAAGAATAGTAACTATTAACTAATTAATTACTTAACAATTCTAAGGTTGCTAGTTTTATGCTACAAAGTGTTGATTTTAAAAGTACTGCAGTCAGTTTGCTTATTGTGCCTCTTCTGGCTCTGGTTTTAATGTTAATGACTACTTACGTGACCCAGAACTGATAGCTTTATGTGCCGTATGAAGCATGGTGGTGGTTTAGGAAAATTATAAATTGAAAAGTTTCTGGTATCTACTGGAATCGAACCTGTTCCATAGTACTGCTTAGTAAGCAAGTACCTAGCCACTGAACTATGGGCGCTACAGATATTTCAGGTGATTAACAATAGGGCCCTGATTATTCCTAAATAAGTTACATTTCAAAAATTTTCATTGATAAAAAAGTAATAATTAGCAGTGAGATAGCATATTTCAAAAGGAAAACTTTCTTTAGCTTCTGTTATCAAATTTGGATATTAACATTTAAGCCCTAAAGCATAGACCACTCCTTTCGTCTCGGACCAAAGTTCTCTTCATCATCATCATTATCCAGCATTTATTTATCACGTCCACTCCTTGACATAGGCTGCCCTTAAACTCCTCTGTAGACCACTCCTTTCGTCTCGGACCAAAGTTCTCTTCATCATCATCATCATCCAGCCTTTATTTATCAAGTCCACTTCTGGACATAGGCTGCCCTTAAACTCCTCAATTATTTGCGTTCTCTTAAACAGGAAGAAAAAAAAGTTCTCTTAAACAGGATAATATACTGTGGACCAAATTAGTAGGCATGGTCTGTATTAAAATCATGTTGTGCAACAGTCTAATGCACATGGGGCTTAATGTGTTAATTAATTTTCCTTCCATCAAGAGATGGGTAAAATGACTTCCATTTCTGTGTGACTTTCTATTGGCTATCACATTTATGTTTCGATATCTATATTAATCCAAATAAATAATCACTGTCATTTCTGTGCAAGGCAAAACATTTAGTTACTTCAATATGTAAGTAGTAGATATTGACGACACAAGTTTACCTTCAGTTATTCATTCTAACAGTAAGTTATACAGTGCTATGTACTTAAGTTGTAAATAAAAGATATGTGTATTTGTAATTTCCTTCTAAAATTAATCTGCTAGCTTTATTGGGAGAAAGTGATAAATCTTTAGAATTTAGACAGTACTGCTAACTGATGTGTTTTTTGTCATAATTTAGTTGGTATTATCCAATAACAAAGCCCAGTATTATCCCACTAGATTATTTAGTTTAAAAATAAAATTAAAAAGACAGTCAAGATTTCATTTCACTTACAAATCGTCTATGTATCTGTTGATACGTATTTCGCTTTAATAAAGCTCATCAGAACAGTTATTCATAGGCGTTCTCAATGTGAAAATTAATCTTTTCTGTCTTTGGGAAGCAACGATAAAATGGCTTCGAAACGGACGCAATAGCGACATCTGATATTAAATCCGTAAAATAGTTTCGAAACACAATTCAGATAACTACCTTAATGTGGAGCCTTCTAAAAATTGCAAGACATAGCCAGACGTTGATAGTAGCTCTTTTAACATCTTTATCAACGTCTGGCTATGTCTTGCAATTTTTAGAAGGCTCCAGATTAAGGCAGTTATCTGAATTGTGTTTCGAAACTATTTTACGGATTTAATATCAGATGTCGCTATTGCGTCCGTTTCGAAGCCATTTTATCGTTGCTTCCCAAAGACAGAAAAGATTAATTTTCACGTTGAGAACGCCTATGAATAACTGTTCTGATGAGCTTTATTAAAGCGAAATACGTGTCAACAGATACATAGACGATTTGTAGTACGTGAAATGAAATCTTGACTGTCTTTTTAATTTTATTTTTATTCGGATCTACTCTGTATGAGTACACGAAACCAATTCGCTAACGATTTCTGCTTAGTTGAGGAGACATGTCGTGGAATGCAAATTTTAGATTCCCCATGTCTCTTTTAACATCTTTATCAACGTCTGGCTATGTCTTGCAATTTTTAGAAGGCTCCAGATTAAGGCAGTTATCTGAATTGTGTTTCGAAACTATTTTACGTATTTAGTTTAAGTTCCGAAAAAAACCAAAACGTACCTCAACCTTGCACAATAAATGGGCACATTTTAGAACAGGTCAATAGATTTAAGTACCTGGGATGTTGGATCGATAGCAGCCTAAATCCTGATCTAGAAATAAGATCGAGAATAGAACAGGCCAGAAAATCTTTCGAAAAAATAAAAAAAACTGCTTTGTGATTCTCGAATAAAACTCGAAATTCGACTACGTTTATCAAAATGCTACGTCTGGTCGACTCTTCTATATGCAGTTGAAACGTGGACCCTAAAAACATTAACCGTAAATAAATTGGAGGCCTTTGAAATGTGGATCTACCGGAGAATGCTCAAAATTTCATGGACATCGCATACCTCAAACGAAGAAGTGCTGCATAGAATAGGCAAGGAAAGAGAACTTTTTAACACAGTAAAAGTTAGAAAAACATCATACCTAGGCCACATACTGAGAAATAATAAGTACCAATATGCCCAAGTTATAGTGAAAGGAAAAATCGAGGGAAAGAGAGGCCTAGGGAGGAAAAGACTATCGTGGCTCGGAAACATCCGACAATGGACAGGGCTAAATTTTGAACAGCTAATAAGAACAGCTGAAGATAGAGAAGATTTTAAAATTGTAGTAGCCAACCTCCATTGAGGAGAGGGCACTTTAAGAAGAAGTCTAAACCATTTGCTAAGAATCAGATTCTGGATGGAAACAACAGTAATTTTGATTAGATTTAGGGCCATTATTGTTTGCAAAATATTTGTTATTAATAGTGTATCTTCATATTATAAATATAGATAAATTTAGTTTGTCATATTCTATTTGCAATATGAAGACATCACAATATTTCTTTATCTGTGTTAGTATTAGATGAATCAGAAGTATTCAACAGGTAGTAGAAATTGATAACTTGCTTTATCAATAACTAGCTACCTATATGCCAGATTTACATTTAAGGCACCTCTGATTTATGATATTTTGTTAGAAGGCACAAATTAGCCAAAAATTCGAATAGCGACAATCAAAATTTTAAAAATGGGCTTTGACATTTTGCATTTAAAACCATGTGTTCATTTTAGCAAAGAATGTCTCAATTAGAAGAGCTATGTATTCTGCTTATTCTTGTTTTTTAAATGAAAAATATTTTATGAGAAGTCAGCACACCAATAACATTGAATTCTTAATTCAATTTTTAAATATTGAATTCTTAATTAAGCGTTGATTACTTTTATAGTTTTTAGTTTGAATGTACATCCTTACCATATTTTCAGTTAAGTTTTTTAACTAAAAATTAATGCATTATATCAGTTTAGATTGTATTTTCCGAATGCTGTGGTAATTAATTTTAATTCTTTACAGTAAAGAATATAAGAATGATAAGTTTGTTTTATGTCACTTTAATATTAATAGATGTGTTTATTTATATTAGCATTACTACATTAATATTAAGTATATCAAACAAAATCGTAAATTAAATATTATATTTATATGTGATTAAACCACAATTTATTGCAATGAAAAGTACATTTGATTATAATGAATTGTGGTTTAATCCTATCTAAATACAATATTTAACGTAAATATTCTATAAGAAAACAGTTTCAGAACCTCTTTAAAATCATAAATATAATAAAAAGTTAGTGTTGATATGATTTTAAATTCATTAAATCATGGTTTTAAATTTTGCCTACAAAATTATTACCACTTCATCAAGGGTGGAAAAATCTCATATTGAGAAAATTGAAGTCTATATATTTATATAGCCATATTAATCTAATTATTATACAGTGTGTCAATTTTAAAACTTACAATGGGCTATATCTCACGAACAAAAGTTGATATCGAAAAATGCTTGAAAACGTTTCTAGGATGGTAAGGGGGAACTAAAATGACATGAAAAAGAACTCACTCCAATCAACCCCCTAGGCCCCATCCACCACAACCAAAAAAGTTTAAATGGTAAACCCCTACTTGTTATACATAATTAAAAAGACTATAAAATTTTTTATCCAATTTTATAAATAAATACAGGGTGAAGCAATAATTGTGAAACTTTGGCTTAAATGGAAAATTTAAAGAAGTTTTTGTTGATTATGTTGATGACCCTGACTTACTATGACTTTTGTATTTGTAATGCTATCTCCCGGACTATTATTTTTAATGATAAGTGCCCTTCGGAATTTTGTTTTTGTTAAATAAAAACTTAATTTGCCATTTTTGCAAAACAAGTTAAAAACATCTGTTTTGTGGGTTCTGTCAGATTCAATAATTTTTGGTTTATTTGAGAATTTTAAATTTCTACGATCGGTACTGTCATTCAGCTGTAGTTGTCACGATGGTTTACAGTATACCTGAACGCGTGGAGACCACGCGTTCATATTTGCCTGCCAGAAACAGTGTTATTTACGAACAGCTCAAATATTTCATGAAAGCATCCGGACAAAAATGTAAGTCACGTGTACGTCCGCGATTTAGTTGAAAAGTTTAGAGAAATGGGATCAGTGCAAAATAAAAAAAAGGGATGTCCCAAGATTACTGAATGAAGCATCCCAAATTGAGGTCCTTGGAAATTTTGCAATAGAGCCTACTGCATCAACACGTCAAGTATCTGCAATGGTAGAACTTTTACATGAGTCGGTTAGAAAGGTGTTGAAATTACGTAAGTTTCACCCGTATAAAACACAAATTCTTCAAGAACTAGGCGATAATGATCCAGACCGACGAATTGAGTTTTGTGTAAACTCATGACTGAAAGAATTCACGTTGAACCAGAATGTTAAAAAATATTTGTTTCGCTGATGAATGTACTTTTATGCTGAATGGTAATGTAAATAAACAATACTGGAGTGATGCGAACTCGCATCGATTCAGAGAAGGTCACACTCAATATCCTGAAAATCTTAATGTTTGGGCAGGAATATTAGGCGATGCTGTAATTGGCCCCTTGTTAATACCAGGGAAACACCATCGAACCTTTAATTGTGCATGAATTACAGAACCAAAGGGACGATCAAGACAACCTAGCTCTAGACGAAGATTTGCTGCACTTCCAACAAGATGGAGCAGCTCCAGTTAGGCACTGGTTGGATACTAATTATCCGAACAAATGGATTGGAAGGAGGTCCTATTGAGTGGCTACCAAGGTCACCAGACTTACCGCCACCTGACTTTTTTCTATGGGGTTACCTCAAGTCAGTTGTTTATAAAACTCAACCTGCGTCACTTGGGGAATTGCGAGAAAGAATTACGCAAGCATGTTGCGCTATTACTAAAACAAAATTTGCCAAAGTTCGTGAATAATTTCAAAATAGGCTCTATTATTGTTTACAAAACAACGGAACCCACTTTGAACATTTACTTAATTGACATTAACAAATTTGTAGTTCAACAAAAACCTCATTAAATTTTCCATTTAAGCCAAAGTTTCACAATTATTGCTTCACCCTGTATAATTATTATTTATACCATTGGATAGTATTTTTTAGTCTTTTCCATGATGTATCACATGATGGATGGGGCCTAGGGGTTGATGGGGGTGAGTTCTCTTTCATGTCATTTTAGTTCCCTCTTACTATCCTAGAAACGGTTTCAAGCATTTTTCGATATCAGCTTTTGTTCGTGAGATATAGCCAATTTTAAGTTTTAAAATTGACACACTGTATATTTAAATAGCATATTGTGGTGTTAAAAGAAAAATTTAATATGTACCCATAGTTTTATTTCCATTTCAAATTAAATCTTGTAGTAGGCAAAAATCAAATAAAGAAACAACCAAATATATATGTCAGTGGGAAAGTATGGATTATATACAGGATGAGTAATAAAGAATGAGCCAAATTAGTAACTATTAACTAATTGATTACTTAACAATGAGTCTAAGATTGTCAGCTTTGAGCTACAACATCTTGATTTTATCGTCGTGTGTTTCAGAATAAAATCCTGAGAATTCGCTTCCAGGTTTTGTTCAAAGAATTCTCTCTTCTTCCTCGGCTTTTCCATTTTCAGGGGTCGCTGTTCCTTACTCTTCGTCGCCATCTGTCCATCGGGTCTTCTTCACTTAAACCTTTCTCTCTTAACTCCTCTGCCACAGTCCTTCCATCTTCTCCTCGGTTTTCCTCTACCTCTCCTTCCATTAACAGCTCTATCCTTCGTCCCACATAGTTTTCATCTTTAAGTCTGACACGACCAAACCATTGCAGTCTTTATTCTTTAGTCTTTTTTTTGAGACTGTATGCTCTTTCCCTTTTAAGTCGTTTATGATCCTGTCCCTTCTAGTCTTACCCAACATCCAACGTAAAATTTTCATTTCAGCTATCTCCATCTTCTTTATAGGCCATACTTCACCGCCGTACACCAACGTAGGTCTTGCCACACTCTTGTATATCTTTCCTTTCAGTCCCTCAAGCCTCAATTTTCTTGCAGGTAACGTCTGTGAGAGTCCACTCAACTCCGTACAACAATATAGAGCAATATATACATTTGAATAGCTTAGCCACATTTTCAAATCAAATGTAGACCAAACCAAAGAAATTAAAACACGTATTGAAATCGCACGTGCATCATTCGTTAAACTTAAGTTTCTTTGTTATCGGGATATAAGGTTAGAACTACGCCTAAGAATGCTTTGGTGTTACGAATTCACTACTCGTCTGTATGGCTTGGAAGCATGAACATTAAGACAAGTCCATCCATCCAATGGCACTACAGCTCAAATCGAGCCTTGGCCTCCTTCAACAAGCTTCTCCAATCATTTCGATTTACCGCTGTTCTTTTCCATGAACGCGTTCCCAGGCAGTTCCTGGCATCCTCATCAACTTCGTCTTCCCATCTCTTTTTAGGTCTTCCAACAGGTCTTTTTCCCTGGATTCTTGCATTTAGTAATTTTCTGGGGATTCTATTCTCATGCATGCGGACCACGTGCCCTGCCCACCGTAATCTCTGCAGTTTAGTGTATTGTGCTAGAGTTGGTTCGCTATATTGCTCGTATATTTCTCTATTATACCTAATTCGCCAGTTGTTCTTTTCACTTATTGGGCCCAGTATCCTACGTAATATTTTTCTTTCAAACACATCTAATGCATTGGCAGATTTCTGAGTCACCACCCATGATTCACAACCATAACTTACTATGGGCCTGATTATTGTTTTATAGACCCGGAGTTTTGTTTTCCGGTGTACGTCTCGCGATTTGAATATGTGGCCCATCGCGAAATAGGCTTTATTTGTCAGCATAAACCTTCTATTTGTTTCCGGTTCTTCTTCATTGCTTGCGACCAGATCCATTCCTAGGTATGTGAATCTATTCACATGTTCTATATCGACAATAAAGTGCTGTTGCGGCGGTCTATTTGATCTGGTTTGTATGAGTAGTTTTGTTTTATGTACACTGTTCTGCTCATTATGTTTATATCATCTGCGTATGCTGCTAATTGGGTAGATTTGTTTGTAAGTATGTTATTTCCGCTCACCGTCAACCGTCTAATTGCATATTCAAGAACAAGATTAAAGAGCGTTGGAGCCAGTCCGTCGCCTTGTTTCAGTCCTTGCGTTATCGTAGACACATCAGTGATCTGTCCCTGAATATATGCCTATGCTTCTGTTTCTGTCATTGTCATTTGCACTAGTCGTATTAATTTTGATGGTATGCCAAATTCTTCCAATATATTAAGTAGAATTGTTCTATCTATTGAATCATAGGCTTGTTTAAAATCTACAAAGAGATTGTTAACGTCCATGTCATATTCCCATGCTTTGGCTAGTATTTGTTTAACTGTAAATAGTTGGTTTATTTTGCCTAAACCCTGCTTAAATAGACAATAGACAGTAAGCGAATAGACAGTAAGCGAGGGCCAGGCAGGAGAAGACACTCGTGGCTCCAAAATCTGAGGAAGTGGTTCGGGCTCACATCGGTCGAACTATTCAGAAGCGCCGCAAATAAGATCAGAATTGCCATGTTAATAGCCAACGTTCGCAACGGACAGGGCACTTGAAGAAGAAGAAACCCTGCTTGATGTTCCCCGATGATTTTTTCCGTGAGAGGTTGGAGTCTTCGATTAATGATATTTGTGAGTATTTTGTATCCCGAACAAAGTAAAGAGATGCCTCTATAATTCTGACATAACAGTTTGTCTCCTTTTTTATGAATAGGGCAGATTATACTTTTCTTCCATTGTTGGGGGATTTCTTCTTCTATCCATATCTCTCGTATTAGCTGGTACATCTGTTGTGTCACATTCCTTCCTCCTTGCTTGAGTAGTTCTGCCGGTATTTTATCTATTCCCGGTGCTTTATGGCTTTTTTCTATGTGGATTGCCGTTTGGATCTCCTCTAGCGTTGGGGGTCTAGTTAATTCATTTTCTTCTCCATCTTCCGCCAGTTCTTGTTGTTGTACCTCCTGTCGTGCCTGCTGCTGCCTCTGTTGTTGTAATGGTGGTTGTGTCCCTTTGTTTAGTAATTCCTTAAAATATGTCATCCAGGTTCTCTTAATTTCGTCCATATCGCTAATGATTTCACTCTTCTTATTTTTGCAGAGGCTAGTCTTCGGATTGTATCCCTGTCTTATATGTTTGATAAATTGGTGTGCACTACGTGTTTCGTTTTCCTTAAACTCCCTCTCTATGTTTAGTATCCGTTGGTTTTCGTACTTTCTCTTTTTCTGCCTGCACAGTTTATCTGCTCTTCTGAAAACACTAAAAGATAAACTTCACGAACTGACCACAATTTGACAATGAAAAACGTAGGTTATACTTCTGCTGACAGGTCACGGCCAACTAGTGCAAAAAATATTAATATAACTTTCATAACGAAAAAACGAAAAATGTTCAAATCAATTTATCTAGAAAACGGTGTATCCTATCGACTTAGAGAAAGAGTTGCTTTCAGTACTAGAATGCCTGAAAGTTTAATAATCTAGTATCACGAATTCTTAAAAGGTAAAGACAAAAAAGTTATGCGTTAAAATAACCGTTGACCTACCCAAAACGAACGCTTATGATCGATACTAGAAATTCAAGATTGATGAAATCGATTCAACTCTGGAGCATAAATATTCGTACCAGTTTTCGTTTTTCTAAATAGAAGCGTTCTGGGGGTATTTACAAAAAACTAATTACAAGTCGCCATCTTGTTCCGGTTTTCATTTGTCAGGAGAGTTTCTGGAAACCCTGTATATCCTTTGATGTATGATTTTTAGAAATAACTTTAAAATGTGACTCATTAAGCTGATGGTCTGGAAATCATTGCAGGATATGTATTTTGTTTTCTTTCATCATCACGTAGCGCTACAACCCTGGGTGGGTCTTGGCTGACTGTACAACTTTTTTCCAATTTGTTCGGTCTTCCATCAACCTAGGGTCAAATGGAATGTTCATTTTCCGGAGATCTGCTTGGATGTTATCTCTAAATCGCATTCTGGGATGTCCGAGTGGTCTTTTGCCTGTGGGAATCTCTTCCCATACCAGTTTTACCAGTCTACCAGTCTTTTGTTTTCTTTGGTACAGCAATAAACGTTGACTTCAGCCATGATCTTGGTATTACTCCGTTTAAATACATAGAATATATAGAAATACATTGAATATTTTTGTTAGTCGTTGAGTACCGTCGGTGTTAAATAGCTTGATGAGTTCAGCATATGAATTATCAGGTCCAGGAGCATCAGGACCAGGTCACCATCTTTCTGTTGTGATACTGCTTTTTCCACTTCATCTGATGTAATTGGTAAATGATCATTACATATGTAGGACGGAGGTGTTCGGGCCCATTATCTTTAAAGAATTCTTGTATGTATTTGGTCCATACACATATTTCTTGATTTTTATCTGTGATGATTATCTCCTGTGAATCTTGCAGTTTGATCGCTATGTTGGATTTTTGAAGACCAGCTGCTTGTTATACCTTTTTATGCATATTAAATGTATCACGTTTTTGTTCCAACAACTCTATCTCTTCACACTGTGTTTTTAACCAATTTTCGTTGGCCTTCCCTATTTCGGTTCTTATTTGTCTCATTCTGTGAATATGTTTGTACATTCTTTTGTCGTTCATTGATTTTCTTCTTTCTTCCATGAATTGCAGTATATTGTCATTCATCCAACTTTTCCCTTTACTTTCTATTAGATGTTTTTCTCTGATCTTGTTAAAGGTTTCACATATATTCTGGAGTGATTCTTCTGGATTATATATTTGCTCCATGAACTAAAGGAGACATGAAAGGAAATAAAAGGATAGTGAAAGGAAACATGAGGTATCAACGGAGTTCTTGATTGAGACACCTAGGAAATGGTTTGCTTGCAGTTTTATCGAACTGTTCCGAGCTGAAGCCTCGAGAGTTGAAACTACAATAATGATAGTCAATACAGAAGAATAATAGAATATTTACAAGTCATTTTAAAAACTAGCTTAGCTTTTCATATACTCTGAGTTGACCAATAATTGATAAGTACACAAGAGAATCAAGGTAAAAGTTAACCACAAATGATAACAATATTATTAGAAGTAAATGTAATGAGTATTATTCTATATATTTTATTTTTAAAATAATTTAGTCGAACAAAATATTCTATCACATTTTATATTATAAAATCTACCTACTTAATAATAGATTATTGCAAAATTCTAAAATCCAGCTTTTTCTAATCTATCCAATTGCTGCCCTAATTTTTCTTCTTTGGTTTTTCGACTTTGAGATAAAGTTTTAATTCTAATAAAATCATTTACAAATTTATCAACATCTGTCTCACCACCCAAAAAAGATTCTGCAATTTTTTCACTCTCTTTATCTGCCTTTTCAGCCTCTATTTTTAACTGTCCCTAAAAATAGAAAACTAGATTAATGTTGCATTACAATGTATATAACAAAAAGTAAAAAAGTTGTGTAACATTCCAAAATTTATGAAACATATGATTAGTTTTTTTAATTTTTATGTATTTAGAGATTTGCAGTTTAATCTAGACTGCAAAACTATATTTTATCTACAATAGATTTAAAGGGCTAGTTGTAGGATAAGTATTGTGTTCAAAAGGCCTAAGTAGTTCGATTTTCGGTACATACGATTTAAGATTTATTTAAAAAATTTACTGCGGGTATTACATCAACGATGTCGCTACAACCCGTTTTTGTAAAAGCGGTTGCGCGAATACCTTAAGGAACGAGATGCAGATTCTAGTAGTTCCAAGAAGGTCCTACAAGACGATTGAAGAAACTCCTCATTCATAGAAATGATCAAAGAAACTATTAGAAAGATTAATGAGAATTTATCCCAACAAGAGATTTATCACCACTTGAGACAGAATGGAGGCATTTATCTCAGACAATTCGAAGTCATTGCGACGGCCAACCATTGGGCATAAGAAAAAATAGCCGTTTTATGGGGTTTTGGGACATTTTACGATCGACTCTTAAGGACCAAGAGAAATGTTATCAGATCTTATTCACTCGACTGTAAAACTCTATGGGGATACCCACCATCAACAATATAAAGCATAACTGCGAACTGGAATCCGTCATGCAAGAGAGGACTTGCAGAAATTTAAAACATATGTTTCTGATCCAGAAGCGGCGAACAGCATTCTGAGCTGTAAATACGTTTGTTAATGCCTTAAGATAAAGCGAATTATAAAAAGCTTGACGAATTGCAACGAGACGAGCCAATCAACAAGAGGATAATTAAAATGCATATAGACATATACGGTAAAGAGACAGTGATACTCGGAGTATATGCACCATCAGACGATTCCCCTAAACTAGAAAAAGAAAATTTTACGGAACAACTTCAACACCAAATAGAGCTAATCAAGAAGAACGTGGAGATAATAATTATAACAGGAGACCTTAACGGCAGAAAAAGATTTATAAAACATGAGTGCGAAGTATTATGACATATGGGGCTGAAAATTAGATTATAAACAAAAAAAAACAGCAGTAAGATAGTAGCAACAGAGATGGAATGCCTGCGAAGATGCTGCAGAGTAACAAGAATGGATATAAGTAATGACGAAATAAAGCAAAAAACATCAATAGAAACAGACATACTAACATATATAGCACAAAAAACACTAAAATGGTATGGATATGTAAGAAAAACTAGCGACAGCAGATGGATAAAGATAATAACCGAATGGAACCCCATAGTACAGAGGAAAAGACGACGACCCCGAAGATCCTGGAGGAACGAAGTAGACGATGCCATGAGTAAGACAGGCCAAAACGATGGAGAATGGGACAACAGAGAGAGAGAGATGGAAACGGGTGAGCGAGGGAAGGTAGTGAATACTGTAGAATCCCTGAATATATATACGAATTGCAAACCCAAAACTGAGCATAACTTAGAACAGCAACTGGAAAGATAATTAAAACATTTAGCGAAGTTAATATGCCAATATGTATAGCCCAGACTGTAGTCTACAAAATTTGTAATTGCGGAGATCTCCGACTATTTTATACTGGGGCGGTCCTTTTGAAAAAATACTGTACTAGATGTAAAAAAAATGGAGCCATGAAGGTCGTCGGCGATGAGTTCCGCTTTAAGACAAAGATGTCCACTTACTAACAAATTGCCACGTTTCTGGCCAGAGTGAGACAATTCTAATGACCAGACTTTCTGGATACTGTAGACAGGAAAATAGAGTTAAGAAAGTAAGTCGTGATAAGATGTGAAAGATAGTTTTTAACGGCAAAAGCTTAGAGGTAAGAGATCAGAGTGCAGTGTACTGAACTTGAAAGAAACTTCTAGCAAATTAGATACAAGAACTTTGGTAGGACAGTGTGTTACTATGGCGTCGATTTGTTCTGACAAAAGTCATGTACTGACCATACACAAAAAGTAAGCGCTAGGTATGATGATAAAACACAGCCAGATATGAAGATATTAGGTGAACCGCAAATTGCGCCAATATAATTTGCTATCAAAGAGAGGTCTCTCGACTTCTTGTTACTTCGTATAGATGCCGCTACTAGCGTACCAGGCTGTTATTTTAACTATAATGGCCAAATACTAGAATGCATTTCATTTCAGTTTGAACGTTCATAAGTGTTCCTTCGAATTGAAATGAAATGTAATCTTTTACATACATAAATAAATAAATATATATATATATATATATACAGGGTGTCCCGGAAAATAGTGCGTTCCTTAACGATATGTGCAGAGTGCAGCATTTAAAACAAAAAAGTCTTATAACATTTTTTTATGAAGTTAACCGTTTTCAAAAAAAAAATATTAATTTTAATCCATTTGATTATTGTTCGCAGAAAAGGAAATACAGCCAGCAACGTTGCGTTCCTTGTTATTCTTCGTTAATTACTGTAAATCAGCTATCATGAATCATCGATCGTTAGGCATAATATGTATTGATACTGATAACAGTGATAGAGAAAAAGCATGTATTTGTTTTTATTGAATATTTAATAATTAAAGTTTGAATACTGTTTTTACTTACATGGAAAATTATTATTACAATAAATGTTCGAAATGGCCACCATTTGCACAGATACACGCGTTTATTCGACGAATCCAATTATTCTTAATATTATAAGTATGTAAATTATGTCTGATTATTTCAGCAGCATCAAAAATTCGTTGTCGCAATTGAGCTTTTCTACCGATCCAACGACGAGGAAAAGTGATGTCGAGGAAATCTTTAATATGTCTCGTAAAATGTGCTGGAGCCCCGTCATGAAGAAACCACATTTCAGAGCGTATTTGTAATGGAACGTCTTCAAGAAGTATCGGTAGAACATGCTGCAAACAATTTAAATAGGATTCTCCATTCAATCTTCTGGGAAGTTCGTACGGTCCAATCAGACGATTACCAATAATCCCAGCCCATTTATTTATACTAAATTGTTTTTGAAAATTTGTCCTACGTATAGCATACGGGTTTTCATCACTCCACACGTGACAATAGTGAAAATTAAACACACCATTTCTCGTAAAACAAGCTTCATCTGCACACAACACTTTGTACGGAAATTCGGGTTCTCTGGCGATTTTGTTTTGAAACCATCTACAAAATCTTAATCTTCGAGGTAAATCGCCTTGGTGTAAATCTTGCACTCGTTGGTAATGGTAAGGATGTAACAGTTGTTCCGTAAATGTCTTGTGAACAATGTTTTTTGAAATGCCAACCATTCTAGCCACAGATCGAGTACTTACTCTTGGATTATTACTGACTATATCCACAATCACATCTTCTGCATTTAGTCTACGGTTACTTCGTGTTCTACCGCTAGTTTTTTTAGGTATCACACAACCCGTCTCTAATAACCTTTGGGACACGTTCACAAAACTTCCGGCATTAGGATGTCGTCGTTCGGGATAGCGTTCAACATAAAGTCTAACAGCCGTATTACTGTCACAGTGGGCTTCACCGTACGTAATTAACATATCGTGATACTCGCGAATCGAAAACATAACAATACTATTTATTCTTGAGCTACGGGTAATTACAACTGTTTACAAATAATGTACCTTTTCTGTATCAAAATAAATTAAACTATCGCATTCTGCCCATACCTTTTGGAGTGCAACGTTGCCGGATGTATAAATTTAATATATATTTTTTTTGAAAACGGTTGACTTTATAAAAAAATGTTATAAGACTTTTTGTTTTAAATGCTACACTCAGCCCATACCTTTAAGGAACGCACTATTTTCCGGGACACCCTGTATATATATATATATATATATATATATATATATATATATATATATATATACTAGATTTCATAGTGACAAATCCACTATACAGAAACAGCACATAAACAATACCTGTATATTTCTTGGAGCATATTTATCATATAACTGTTGATATATGGTATGCAGTCTTTCATTTTCAAAGGCAAGTTTAGCAAGTTCTTCTATTGTAGTACCGACAGATTTTTGCAGTTCCTGTAATTTGTCTTCCCTAGTTAAATTCGCTTCTAAAAAATAAAATTATCAGATCACAATATTTTCGATACATACACTATTGTAAGGTATTTTCTAAAGTATATAGAGAAAAATACAAGAAGTCGATAACTTAGAGATGCAAACTAGATGACGAATAGATTACTATTTTTTACTACAAAACGAAGTAGATATTATGGCCCAAAATGAAGGTGAATCTACAAAGATTAGTACAGTTAATAATCATATATTACAGAGAATAAATACCTATCAGATACGAACTGGTTATAGATAAAAGAATAATACAACATGCACATGTTTAAGATAAAATGAGCAATACAATTTCCAATGGGATATAAGTAAATAAAAGCTAGCCAAAAAATTCACAAAATTTGATGTGAGATCTTACTAATAATATGTTACAATCCACACATAAAACGAGAAAAAAATTAAATATAAAAGTATTAACCCTTTCAGGACGACTGGCCAATATATCTAACAGAAGAAAAATTGCCACACGGATGACTAACATGTTTACCAGTCTCTACAGACCAGTATATAATTAATCAGTCAAAATTTAAAAATGAAACTGGCAGGCGGATTCATCGTGACTTGTTAATTTACCACACAGACGAGTGTTCTACATATTGGTCATCGAACGATATATGCGACCTCAACCAGAAAGTTGCATGCACAGGCTACAGATATTTGATATTTCCAGTCACTACATGTTTCAGTAGCAATAGAAATGTACAAAGAGAATTCCGAGGCTCGATATGAATATCAAGTGAAAAAGGACGACGATCATGCCAGCAGAATGTGATGTAGTTTATATGTGATTCCATGCTTCGAGAAATATCCTAGGAAAGAAAGTTTAAAAAAAATGTATTTTTCAACCAAAAATTTTGTACGTTGTTCAATAAAACATACATATGTATAAAACATCCTTTAAAATAAAAAAAATATGTATCTGATATAAGTAATTGTATTATTTATCTATTTTTTTACGATTTTTTACAATCATCAATTTACAAAGTTTATTTATTTATTTTTAAAAAATTTTGTACATTTGAAAGTACAAAAAACCGCTGTTGGTTAATATTCTTGTTATAGATTTTAATAAAATTGAAAAAGTTTACATGTTCTATAACGGACTCTCGTCGTCGCCTAAATGGACTCTTCCAACTACTTCGTGGCACTAATTACGTGACGCTCGCATCACCATTTTACTATAGAGAAAAAGTAATACAACGGCAACTACAGAAACTTTGCTTCAAAATTAAATAATGAAATTGTAAAATGGATTTTTCAATACATTTTGTAAAATAATAAGTGATGAAATTCTTTTTCAGGCAACTGTTTCCATCATAGTAATTCCTTCGTTTATAAGGATTTTTTAAATCTTGGGATACAAAACAGAATCAATTAACACATGTGAACTGTAGGAATGATGGTTTGTTTATTGTACCTAGGCTAACATGGTGATACGGCACAATATACTATTAAAAATTTCCAGAACCTTATGATAACATTTTGATATATTATTTATTATACCTATTTTGAAATAATTATCTTTCATCCAGTTAAAAAATAATTGTAGACGATTTTAAAATACTAATATTTACCTGCCATTTCTTCTACCTGTTGGATTATATCACCCAAAGCTTTATTTTGTTCTTTAATCAGTGGCAGCTCATCTATAAATTCATCTTGTCTATCTGGATTCTCGCTCAAAAATTTCAGTTCTTCTAAATTTAAAGTAGATAAATCTGGTATTGCTAAACTCTGAAAGCTAGTAGATGGTGTTGCATGGGAGGGGGGTGAGAAATTCTTTATGTTTGTAAATGTTTGATAATTTACTGGACTGGCTCTAATTTCTCCATCTGAAAAAGTTGCATTTGATATTAAAAATATTTACACTAATTAAAGATTTTGATTTGGTTAAATTAAAATACATCGCATCGGGAACTCTACACGATGAAGTGAACGGATGAAGTACTTTTCTAAAATCTACAGCTCTAAACAAATACACAGGGTATTTCTTTGAGAGTAAATTTACGAGAGAATGGGTATACTATATCAGGAACACATGTTTGTGCAGAGAAAAATCCATTTCCACAAGGCAGTCACTAGCAACATCAATTTTCTGTTAATCAATGGTATGGCATAGTTGATAACAAATTAATAGGTCTATATTTTACCTCCTACCCTAACCAGTGAAGTGTATTTAGATTATTTAGAAAATATTTTACCAGTACTGTTAGATGATGGAAGTATCAATACAGGTTGAATATACTTTACACATGATAGTGCTTCACCACATTACAGGCGCACAGTTAGATATTTTTTATCAAATAATTTTCGCAAAAGATGCATTTGTAAAGGCAGTCCTCATGTTTGGCTTTCACCATCATGTCATTTTAATCCTTTTGATTATGTTTGAGGATATTTAAAATCCAAAGTTTATAACGATGAAATATATAGTAGGGAAGAACTTCTTGAACAGATTCAAGACACCTTTCAAGAAATGAAAAAATAATCCACACGAGATTGGGAAGTCAGTCAGACATATTACAAAGATAGCAAGACTTTGCCTTCAACAAGGTGGTGGTCATTTATTTTGGAGCAATTACTTTAGTCTTGATAATAGTTATTTTTCTAAAAATTTTCGCCGTTTTTTTTATTAATTTTTAAAATACATCGTTGATAGAAGTTATGTATTTCTGGTGGACAAATATTAAGAAGAATATTTGTTATGAATTATTTGTCGCTCATAATAAAAAAAATAGATTATATAATGGTATTAATTAAAATTAAGTCGCATTTAATTTTTTTTTTTACTTTGAGCACTCACAATTCACATAATTTCAGAACTTAAATTTAAAATTTTACCAGAAAAACATTTTGCCGAAAATTCAAAGTACACCACTAAATTTAGTTTTTCATCCTCTTTTCAAGTGCAGAATCCATTTTAAAAAATCTAATGTATATGCATTTTATCTGAACTTTTAAGTCCTAGAAAATCTATGGAATTTAAAACCATAGGACAATTTAATAGAAGTTTATATAATAAGCACATATCTAAATTAAGTTCTATCTTTGAGGAGTAGAAGATTTGAAAGGTTTTGTAAAAGTGTATAATTAATTTCTTATAAGGAATTATCATAGAATAGGTAATAATTATTAGAGATATTCTTCATAGAGGATTTCTATCCTAGCAACATATTTATCACAATGAGGTGTCCATACCATTGATGCATGTTCCAAAATGGAACATGTTGAAAAACAATACAAAGTTTTAAAACAGTTGACATTGGAAATTTTTTTTGAGATTTTAATAAAATCTAGGGGTTTCAGAACTCTATTACAAAATGTTGTCTATGTGAGTATTGTATCTCAGAAATTCGTCAATAATTACTCCAAAATCTTTTATTCTTTTGCATTTTACAACTTTTGAATAAATTCTTTATTGTCTATACATATTTGCTTCATTTCTTTTAACAGCTGTTTCAGTTAACACACTATTTGAAGTCTTCTACATGTTCATTTTCTGAGTTTTCATTTTGTATTTGATATTTATTTGGTATTATTTGTAAACTCTTATGATTGTTTGAAGGGGGAAACTGTTCCTTTCCTAAAAACAGCGATAACTAAATAAATAAACATCATGTTGCTGACCTACAATGGAGTCTTATACAAAATTAAAAGCATCCTTCCAACTCCCTACTACCTCATTATGAAATCCTATATCAAATATTGTTACTTCCAAGTAAAATATAACAAAGGGACGTCCACATACTCTCCCATTAAATGAGGGGTGCCACAGGGTAGTGTGGCACAGGTGCTAGGTCCTCTCCTTTACCTGATATTTATCGCTGACATCCCAACCACAAATACAATAAATGAAAACAAATCAACTAAAGTCACTTTTACACCATGGAAGAGATCAATGACTAACAAGAATAAATAGCACACAGGTAACTAGTCAGCAGTCAAGTTAAATATTTAGGATTAACCCTCAAGAAATTAATATGGAAACTTCACATCCAAGCCTAGAAAACCCAGATCAACAAAAAAAGACACATGAGCTGGCTCAGTCAACCATACTCCAGTACAAATGTATAATACCTACAGTATCCAGCTTTGGGGTCGTTCAAAGCCATCAAACATCGAGATACAAAGAGGTCAATCAAAAATATTAAGAATGATGTTCAATGATCTCTGGTTTGTAAAAACCCTACATGACTACTCAGCTATACCTTTGGTAGAGGAAGAAATCAGAATATCAAGAAATTACCTTGATGAACTGAGAGGTCAACTAAATGAAGAAGTAAGACTGAATAAACTAGGGCTAATACCTTTTAAAAATTAACTGTGTAAACTAATGTAAAGTGTATAAAAGAAGGGTTGTCAGAGGACATCTTCAAATGAAGCAGATTGTAAGTTGAAGTGTATAAAAGAAGGGTTGTCAGAGGACATCTTCAAATGAAGCAGATTGTAAAATACTACTACTATATGTCAGTTTATAATGTCCCCTGTTGGTTTTCAACTTGCAATCGCCACTTCGTTGGGTAGTTCCATAAGTCCTCTTCTATGTTTCTTTCTCTCGCCTCTTTGTCTATTCCTTCTCTAAAACTTGTTCTCTGTCTACATTGTTTTCTCTTGCCTTCTGGTTGCATTTTAGTATTTCCTTTAGTATTCTTTTTTTATGCATTTTTGTTGCTCTCAGCATTGCCAATGTTCTTCCTTTCAGTAGCCATTTCTCACAGCTGTATGGAGTGATACTTTTCACTATAGTCTCATATATCCTCTTTTTATTTTATTTGGTAATGGATTGGTTCCATTAAATACTGTTTAACATTGTAATGGCTTTTCTTCCTGCCAAATTTCTTACTCTTATAGCTTTGTCTAATGTTCCATCATGTGAAATATTGATAACTAAATATTTGTAGTATTAGTAGCACTTTATAGTGGTTCTGTTATCTAATATAAGAACTTTTTGTTGTCCTCCAATGCACAAGTATTTGGTTTTATTTGGCTGGTCCTGGGTAAGTAAGTGGTTGTTAAGTCATGTTAGGGGCACTAACGTGACCTGAAATCCCTGAACTCTTTATTTTACTTTTACCTACTATAAATGAAGTAAAAGTGTACATCAAAAAGTCACTGTATAACGAATTTATATGAGAATAAGAAGTAATAAAAAATTAATGTGTATCCAACCAATATTAAAAATGGACTACTGAATTAATTTATAAATTCTTAAATCAGATTTTTATAAAGTATCAACTTATAAAAATTATACAGTGGTTGACTGTGCAGTTTTAAAAAAATTACAAGAAAGTGTAAAACTTCTGGCATAATTAGTAAATTTAATCTATAATAAAATTATCCAAAAGTATTAACAAAATTTCAAAATGTTTTCAGTCTTACCAAACCATCATCAGTGATATTTGCACATTTGCAACAGGCCACATTTTATTTACAAAATAAGTTTAAAACCTTTGGTTTACATTTCCTTGTAAATTTTATAACTATTGTGTGAACTTAATACTTAGAATGCTAATCTATAGAACTATATTATATGAAATAATTCTTACTTATTGGACTTGTAGGAGACATATTTATGGAATGACTAATTACTAATGGAGGTGGATTCCTCTGGAATTCCCTTATGATAGCTTGCACAACTCTTCCTAAATCAGAATGGACTGTCCACTAAAATAAGAAAGGTGAGGTATAAGGTTAAAACAGGTCTAAAGTAGTCTTACATTGAGTAAACCAGGAGCTGTAGTGATATCTCCATCCCCTGATATCCAATGATGAATAACTGAGGGAACTACTTTTAGTAAAGGCTTTTCACTAGGGAATTCTTTTACTAAAGAAATTTTTAAGCACAGGTTATTGCCTCCTGAACTAAAAGGAACATCATACTCCTCACTTTCAATAACTTCTGTAACACTAAAAAAATCATATTAATATTTTGTTTTAAGTTCAAATGCCCAGTATTACTTCTCATTGAATATCTTTAGAGTATTTATTTGGTGTTTGCGAATATCATCAGCTTTAAATAATCTCGGTAGCATCGCATTTATTTTAATATTTTGAGAACGTCTTATAAATATAAACAAAATTGGAAAATCATGTGTTGTGCTGTGTCACGAATGTCATTATGTGTCATTATTGAAATTATGACAGGACAGATAGTCAAATAAAAAACAATCGGATTTATATATCGATTTATTATTGAGTAGATAAAAAATATTCTTGATAATTTTGATTCTGTGATACTCTTTCTGTAAAGCTTTTGCTTTACTGTTGTATTGTATTAAAAACTGTTTGTATTTCTAATGTAGAGCTGAATAAAATTCTGTGTACGATGGTTTATGATTTAAATACGTTGGTATGATGAGTTAAAATATAAATAAATGAAATAAATATGACTAAATTATTTATTATTTAAATGTTGGTTGGCTATGTTTGCACTGACAAATGATGAACGCTGTCGTCGCTGTCATTTCAATTGACATTCTGTTGGTCACGTCAAAAATTTGTTGGTCATTTTGATTTAACAAAAAGTTTATTCAGATCTAAACAAAATGCCGATTGAAAATTTAGAAGACCAGGGTCTTGAGAAAAACCCTGATTTAGAATTAGCACATTGTAAGTTTCTGTTAAATTTACCAGAATATCGTAGTGATAAAAATGTCCACGCAAAAATAACAGAAGCTATAAAGAAAGATGATATGGCCCCATGGTATGAACTCATTTGTAAAGATGCTGGTTGGAAACTTGAT
Source organism: Diabrotica undecimpunctata (assembly GCF_040954645.1). NCBI lineage: Eukaryota > Metazoa > Arthropoda > Insecta > Coleoptera > Chrysomelidae > Diabrotica > Diabrotica undecimpunctata. The sequence continues at coordinate 123,288,153 of NC_092803.1, read as the reverse complement.
ACTAATCTACTAAGTGCATTAAAAGCTAAGAACGCTGAGAAGATCAAGCTTTTAGATGAAGCCATAGAAGATGCTGAGAAAAATTTAGGTGAAATGGAAGTTCGAGAAGCCTACTTAAGAAAAGCAGAATACTACAGCCGAATTGGTGATAAAGACAACGCAGTTAGTACTTTCAGACAAACATATGATAAAACTGTATCACTTGGCCATCGTTTAGATATTATTTTTCACTTGATAAGAATTGGTTTGTTCTTCATGGACCATGATCTCATCACAAGAAATATTGAAAAAGCTAAAACTCTTATTGAAGAAGGAGGTGATTGGGATAGAAGAAATCGTTTAAAAGTTTATCAAGGTGCATATTGTATGTCTGTCAGAGACTTCAAATCAGCTGCTAACTTGTTTTTGGACACAGTAAGCACTTTTACATCGTATGAATTAATGGACTATAAAGCATTTGTCAGATATACTGTATACACCTCTATTATTAGTTTGCCAAGGAACCAATTAAGAGATAAAGTGGTAAAAGGTTCAGAAATATTGGAAGTATTGCATTCGGAACCATTTGTAAAAGATTACTTGTTTTCTTTATATAACTGTCAGTATGCCGAATTTTTCACAAATCTTGCAGAAGTTGAAATAGTGCTGAGAAAAGATTATTTCTTGAATCCTCACTATCGTTTTTATGTAAGAGAGATGAAAATACTTGCTTATACACAATTGTTGGAGTCATATAGGTCTCTTACGTTACAATACATGGCGGAAGCCTTTGGCGTCACTGTTGAATACATTGATAAAGAACTGTCCACATTTATAGCAGCAGGAAGATTACATTGTAAAATTGATCGAGTTGGGGGAATTGTTGAAACTAATAGACCAGATTTAAAGAATGCCCAATTTAATTCTGTTGTAAAACAAGGAGATTTACTGCTGAATAGAGTCCAAAAATTATCTAGGGTGATCAATATCTAAAAAATGTATTTTTAAGTTTATAAGTAAATTATGAAACATACTGATAACTTGATTGTACTAATTTTCTATGTTTATCTAGTGCTAAAATAAAATATAAAAACCAAAATTTTTTATTTGCAATGTAATCTTTTTAGCAATTTAGTTTTCAGTGATATTCTTGGTCATAGCTCAATCTGGTTGAGGTCAAAATTGTTAGGTGATTATTCCATTAATACAATATCGACAGCAAGTAAGTAGGAGGTAGACTTTTCAATTTACATTTTTTTGGAAGCTATTATAAACGAGGTGTACTGCAGTCAATTGGTTTATTGTACATCTTTCTTTATAATAGGTGAACGACCTGTTTAAAATTCATCTACCTACATTAATGTTCAGATTGTGGCTCCACTTTTTTCGGGGTTGGCCTATACTTTTCTGTCCTGTTGGTGATTTATCTTGAGCGATTTTCAGCATTCTTCTTTCTTTCATTCTACTATGTTTTTATTCCACTTCTTTTTCCTGTTTAGCACCCAAGTATTAATATTGTATACCCCACATGTATTTTTGGTTTCACTTGTTTCTCTACCTACAAGTAAAAGAGTCTTTCCAGCTATGTTAAGAATTACCTTCATTTCTGTTGTGCCAAGCAATCTTTTGGTTTTTGTTATTTCTGGTCTAGTTTCTGTGGTGTATGTCATAATAGGCCTTATAGCAGCTTTTTATTTTCTCGATTTAGCTCTGATGCCAATTTTTTTATTATATAATATTGTATTGTTTAGACAGCCAGCTATTTTTGTTCTCCTCTTCAACTTCGCCATAGTCTGATAGTTCTACTATGCCTTAGTATATAAACTTCATCTCTTTAGGATAATTTGGGTAAAACAAAAATTAATTCCATTGCCATTTTTTTTAACATACATTACAATTTGGTCTTCAGATAAAGAAGGTAGACAGTTACAATGGTTTAGGTGTAGAAAATTAGAAAAGATATAATTTGAACAGAATAACTAAATGGTTTTATTGTTGAAACAAAAATGTAGCTTACCATACAAAATATGAAAGTAAAATGATACAAAAAATAAAATAGGAAAAATAGTAAACTATCTATGATAAAAGTCATAAAAGCAGTTTTTTCTGGTGTAATACATAAAATGAGATTACATTTCATGTAATGCACCTGAGATAAAGACTTCTTACAATAGTTGCAACTTCTTTTCTGATTTTGTCATGGATATCTGTATCTATCCAGTATATGCCTATTAGATTGCTTATATTTTCACTCATACCGTAGATGATTGCTCTTTCTCTCACAAGTAGGTGAATTGGTGGCACCCCTGCTATCACTTGTAAGGCAACTATCGAAGTTGTCTTATATGCACAGACGACCATCACCAGGGCCTTTCTCTGAGCTTTCTCCAGAATTCTTCTGTATTTTTGTTTATGCATTACCTGCTGCCATGCTGGTGCTGAGTATAGTATGGTGGAGTGGACCACTTCCATAAGAATTCTCCTTCTACCTGTCCCCGGACCTCCTATGTTTGGCATGATCTTTTTTAGCGCTGAAGTTCTTTGATCGGCTGTTTTCGCAGCATATATTATGTGTTCACCGAAGCTCTGTTTAGTGTTCAGTATTACGCCCAGATATTTGACTTTCTTGACATCTTGACAGGTAGGATATTTTCTCCTGGCAAAGTGAAGGAGACATACTTACTCTTTCGCTCTTGGACCCTTGAAGATTCTGGCCTCCGTCTTCTGTGTGGCTAGCGTCTGTTCTCTCTCCTCTAGCCACATCCTAACTAGTTCAAGGGCTGTGTTTGCTGTATATATATGTATATATATATATATATATATATATATATATATATATATATATATATATATATATATATATATATATATATAGAGGAAAGTAACCAAAAAATATGGAATAGTTATCGTAATATGGAATATCTTGACTTCTCCGGAAATATAAGTTTGAAACGAAATACACGACCATCTTTTATTTCACTAGCCCTCTTTACTATCGCACTCACACCACAACTTTGTGTCAGTTGCGCGAAGGATACGCATGTGGCAGGAGTGTTTTGTTTTATCGTCTCGCAGAAAATTTCACAGGTATGTATTAAACGAGTATTAAGTATCGGTTATTATGCATGTATACAGACTTGCTTTACTATTGAGTAGGTACATCCATATTACGTTTATTTGTTCATTTTGTGATCTTCTTTAATTAAAATATAGTGACTTGAAAAAATATTGATACTAGTTTCAACTAGTATAAAAATCCAAATATGGACAGTTGTTGGTGCCTAATTATGGAATATTGGGTCTTTTTTTTTTCACAAATTAGGTAGGTACTTTCTATTATTTGTTTTAAAAATTGTATGTTATCTTTGTTTTTAGAATGTCAGCTTCACTATCAACCAATAAACGAAAAACCTGGGATAAAGAAAAAATGGCAGAAGTTATAAAATTCATCCGTGAAAAGAAAATGGGATATTTGAAAGCAGCACAGCAGTTTCAAGTGCCTCCAGAATAGAGCGACTTGCAAGATTGGGTTCCCAACTCGAAGGTCAGCTGGTAGAATCCTACATATTGATGATGAAGAGCAAATTTCACAGTTTGACAAGAACTGATCTTCGATATGCTAGCAAAGGGAAACAGTTTGTAGAATCCCTTTATTCAATTAGGTATGACTGGAAAAAGTTATTTTTAAATCGTCATAAAGAGAAACTTTCGATACGAAGAGAAGGTATTTGGATTTGATAAGGAAAAAGTGGACGCTTTTTTCAACCTTTTTGAAGATATTTATACTAAAAATAACTATCCAACAAATCGTATTCACAACGTGGATGAATCTGGCCTTACAATAGTACAGAGTAAAATACCACAAAGCATCTGCCACAGAGGGAAACGCCAGATAGCTGCACTTAATTAAGTACAAAGATCATTGATCCCCTATGACAATAGTGGTTTGCATAAATGTTGCAAGATGTGCCACCGTTTATTATTTTCCCCGGCAAAATATAAGAGGCTGTATGCCAGGATCAGTTGGAGTTGCACATCCATCAGGGTGGATTCAAATGAATATCTTCAAAGAGTGGTTCAAGCACTTCTTTAAACACACCAACCCGACTCCTGAATCGAAGGTATTACTGATTTTAGATGGACACTATAGTAACACTCGTAATATCGATATAATAGACAAAAAACGTGGACATCATTTCTTTACCTCCACATACAACTCGCAAACTGCAGTCGTTAGACAAGGATTTTATGAAGTCGGTAAAAACAGTGAGGAAATACGCATGTAGATTAGAAATAATAACAAGCCTCTAACTCCATGTGATATAGCGAAGCTGTTTGGAAGATCCTATTTTAAATTACTAACAGGTGAGATTGCAGCCAACTGGTTTAAGGTCACTGGATTAGGGCCTTTAAATAATGATGTGTTCGGTAATGTGGACTTTATTTCTGCATAACATAATGCTGTAAGGGATGGTTGTACAACCAATATCACTGCACTGTAATCAGGATCTGAACCTGCTTAAGCCCTGACACAAATATTCATACCAGAAACAAGTGCTAATGTACAACTTGAACCTGTACCTTCGACTTCAGGGATTTATCGGAATACTCTAGGTCTGAGTCTACTGACATAAGTCCAGTGCCAGAGAAACGAAAAAAAAATATCTAAGAGACGAAGAAAATCTACCGTAGCAGTACTCTACAGCAGTCATAACATCTTAACTTATAAAGACAATAAAAAGAAAATAAAATAGCCAAGACAAAGAATAAACAGAAAACTGCGAAGAGAAAGTAACGAACAAAGAAAAATAAGACTGATTCTGAAGAAGAAGACTCTGAGAAACAGGACTCTCTCCAGTGTGATGCAGAAAGTGAGCCTGATTAGTTGTTGGGCCAAGAATCTTCCGACTCTGCTGATGCTGAATGTATGTTTTGCCAAAGACGGATATAACAATGGAGAAAATGGGATTATGTGCATAATGTGTGGACTCTGGGCTCATTATGATTGTGCTGGTCCAGAGTTTGATACATGGATCTGTGACTTCTGTAAGAGAATTAAGCTACTTCTTACATTTTTCACAATTTTCTTATTTAAATTTATTTTTAAGTCATATATATTTATGTCTACTTTTGTTATTGATATGTCTGTTAATGCTTGTATTCCATATAGGGGTACCTATTCCACATTTGGTAACTAATTTGTGATTTTGTTTTTTGTATTCGATTTTATTTTTTTAATTCAAATATTTGATAGAAGCCCGTTAATTACTACATAAAAATTTATGACTGATGTGTAATAACATTAAACTGTTTTCATTTCTATAAAGTTATTTTTTTGTATTTCCAAAACAAAATGGTATTCCATAATTGGTGACTTACCTCTCTCTCTCTCTCTCTCTATATATATATATATATATATATATATATATATATATATATATATATATATATATATATATATATATATATATATATATATATATATATATTTATATATATATATATATATTTATATATATATATATATATATATATATATATATATATATATATATATATATATATATATATCTATATATATATATATATATATATATATATATATATATATATATATATATATATATATATATATATATATATATATATATATATACTATAAGTCTTCTACAATAGCTTAAGCTATTTTTTGGGTTTCAAATATACCAGACTTAAATAACAATCAATATTTAATTATTTTATGTATGATTTTGACATCACAGCTAAAATGATGCAGTTAGATGAAGCATTACACAACGTATCAATTTGAAATTTGGGAAGAAGGCGTTGCATTAAATTCATATTGCAGTTCATTTTATGTTTAATTTCACATTTAAAAGTATTTATTCGGCAAATAACAAAATTATTTAAGAATGGGTCGCCGAACTACGATTAGTGAAAGAAATTTAATTATTACTCACCAGAGAAATAGTTATCGCCAAAGAGACATATCCAAAATGGTAAATATATGTTCAATCAACAGTTCAGCACATTATTGAATGTTACCGAAATGAAAATAGAGTTGAAAATAAGTGAAGGTTAGCTCCAAATAAAATTTTTACCGAACGTGAGGAAAGATGGATTGCCAGAGAAATAGCAAATAATCTTTAAAAAAATGCACAAAAATTGTGAGATAAGGTGAAAAGACCGTTTGGAAAAAGATGTAACCCCGAAAAAATTAGACGGATGTTACGAAAGAATAATCTACATGGTCGAACTGCTAAAAATAAATCTCTTATTAGCCAAAGAAACAGATATATTAGATTGTAGTTCGCCAGGGAGCATATTAACAAAGACTTGAGCTTTTAGAATTCGGTAATATTTGCTGATAAAACCAAAATAAACTTGTTTGGGTCCGATCCATACACACCGGTGTGGTGAAAGCCAAACGGAGAACTAAAATTAAAAAATATGAAAGTTACGGTAACTCACGGTGAAGGGAAGGTCATGATGTGGGGGTGTATGTCGTTCGCAGGAGTAGGTACCATGCATTTTATTAAAGTAAATATGAATCAATACAAGTATTTGGATATACTAAGCCAGCATATCGCTTGCAGTGTGATTATTTCCCCCAGCTGGCGTTATTGAATGCGTTCTTGATGTCCAGGAAGAGTGCCACCATCCACCTACCCCTGCATGCTTCTTTCTCCGTTACTAACCTATTTATGGCATCTATGGCATATCTGCCTTTTCTGAACCCATACGGGCGGTCCAGCAGGCCTTCCTTTTCTTGTAATTTTATTTCGAGCCTTGACTTTATGACGATTTCGAATAGCTTGCCTAGTGTATTTAGCAAGCACATTGGCCTAAAAGCACCCAGTTCTTCCATTTCTTTCTCAGGTTAGGATAAGATTTGCCGCTTTCCATACCATGAGCAATTTCTGTCTTCCGAGGAGGTTGTCCATTACGTTTTTCACCCATTTAGCTTTTTCCTCAATAATGGTTTTTATTATTTCCGGTGCAATTCTGTCAGGTCATATACCAAAAATAGATATTGTAATGTCATATTCTAATGTAAATTTTTCAGCAAAATATATAGATTAGGAAATATTTTTTAGATCATATGAAAATTCTCTTCAAATTACAATCATTTATCATCATCCTATTCTTATGGATGGCACTAAGTAACTTACCACTGCTAAACGGAACGGCAGGGAGTGTTCAAACGAATATCAATATATGCCTGCAAGTTCGTTTAAAAACCGACAAAACCATTTTTTAAGCTATGGATATTGACAATTGTGGATTTAACTAGACAAAAGTGAACACTGTCTACAGTTAAATTGATATAGGAGTCGTTATAGGTCGAGGGTCTTCATTCTGTTGTGCAATCGATCATCCTCTATGCATCACCGGTACAGCAGTTTCAACTAAGACATCTTTGAAGAAGGCAATTCACAGATAGGAAAAGTCTGTTAATAGAGGAATGTGCATACAGAAAGGTGAACGGAAGTAAAGAGAAAGAATATGAGAAGAAATAAAGACATAGCAAGGGAGCATTTAAAACAAGAAGAGTGAGCGTCTAGATAATGTGGCAAGAGGAATGGGACGAGATGGGAAGGGTGGCACAGGGAACGAAGTTGCTGATTCCGAATCTAAGATGGATGAACTGCGGAGACCGGCGTTTGGATTACTTGACGATATTAAAGGATAAATGTTTCAGGCTAGATATATTCTAAGATTCTAGTCAGGTTTCAGATTTCAGAATCTTTACAAATTCTGAATAGCAGAAAATTACCGAAGACAAATTGTTCAGGTGTAAGTAGGAAGGTAGAGAGTGAGAGATCTCTCTCTCTTACCTTTATAAAATTGAACATGAGTCATGCGTGAATGAATTGACAGATGAACGCTATGGCCGACGTTGAGCCCCAACCAGGGCAGTTCAGCAGATAATTCATAGTTGAGGATGGTGCTTTCTTACCAGGTAGGTCTCTGACATTGGCGAGAATGGTAATCGAACAACCCTTGCGGTCTTTGGATATTCTTACTGGTCACGTACGTAGGTGGAATTCTGCTTAGCCGAGGCTGGAGGCGGTTCTGTCCCTTCTAGGACTGGGATATGTTTCGAATAAAAAAAAAGTCTTAAGTATATCTTAAACAGTCAAACAAAAAATCCTTGTTAATTTTTTATTCAAAAATAAACAATTGCTGCTTTATCACAGCGAAGTATAGCTCCTTTATGCTACATATCAATGTTCAATATACATATAATAAACAAAGCTTAATGATCTTACATGTTCAGCAAAAATACCATAAAAATATAAATTTTTTCTGCTTAAAAACAAACTTAATAACTGAAAATATATTTAGAACTTTTTTTAGATAATAAAATAAACATAATCTATAAATATGAAACATTGTTCACTGGTGTATGCTTACATCGTCGTTTTTTTATCAGAGTATACTTTAATGTATTTCAACACATTCGTACAATTTTTACGCTCTCGTGTAAGCTTTAATGATCTCATTTTAACCAATACATTTAAATTACTTCTTCAATCTAAAGTTTTTCATTCCTTTTATCCAATCTTTCTCAGCTCTAACTTGTCTTACCCCCAACTTTATTATGTCTTCATTCATCGAAAATGTCTCCCTTTAGTGTATAATAGTAATAATGCGAAACGTTGTTTCTCATGGCTTCAAATGGCAGTTTATAACACCTCCATCTGCGGTATTTCTATTAAATTTGTGCGGTATTTTAACATTATGTAGACCTGCGATTATTTTTATACTTAATTGGTAGAAATGTGTTTAAAATTTAGAAACAGGAAGTGCAGATAAGTAATTTCTATAATTTACCTTAATTGGAGAATATCCACATTCGATATTCATTTTTTAAACTAAAGTGAAATCTCCCTACAGTTTTTTCTGTTAGTTTTATTTTTTTGTCGATAACATCGTTTCAATTTTACATTAATAAATTGATGACCCAGTAGTTTTCACACAAACTGCAGTGTACTTGTTTTGGTGTTGCCACTTTGACACCTATCCACTTTATAATTTTCCATTCTTCTGGCTTAGTTCGTTAGTTTGTTTTCTCTATATATTTAGTATGATTTTATAGATGAGGATAAGAACTTACTTTTACTTACAATTCCTTCACATCTCACCCGCTCTACATCAGTTTTGTGGCACAGGTCTTCGGAAACATGCATCCCATTGTACTAAATTCAGAGGAAATACTTTTCTGCATTTTATAATCTTTTAAACTGTCTATGGATCGGATATTATCTGCCTACTCGTTATTATGTATCGATTCAGTGTTACAGTTCTTTGAAGTATTTCTTCCGTTGATCCAATTCAATACTTATACTGGTTGTCCCATTCCGTTTACCCAATATTGGATAATTTTACAAAAGCCTTACATTATCTTTTTACTAGTATCTCACACTAGTTTTTTATGTTTTGTTACACTGTAAGTTTCTTTGTTTTCCTTTCTTGTTTACTAGATTTGATAATCATACCTAATCTAAGTTTGTCTCGTTATTATTTTCCTCCTGATATCACCTGATTATATACATACTGCCAAACAACTGATTCTTTTTTGTTTTGTATCTTTCCTTTTTTATCTTATATAGATACAGAAAATAACATTACTTATCGTAATATTATTTTCTGTATCTTTATGTTATATTTTAGCTCAGTTTATAGATCAAAATTAAACCTGTTTTGGCCTTCAAAATTTAATAGCAAATCTCCTCTACTATCTTTTAAAAAGTAGTTCGTAGATCATAAAAAATCAACCGAGAAAGAAGGCGCGATCTCGATTTTGGGGCGGAGAAAGGAAGGATTGAAGCAAGCGAGAAGAAGTGTGCAATGTACATCTTTATGAGTTAATACTTCATATAAAACTGATGAAATTATTGCAAAAGTATCGTTACTCAACAAGCGCTGCTGCGAGCGAAGGCGGCCGCAAGCAACACGCTGTAAAAGCTTGATCCTGTGTTCAGAACAATGTTTGGACCCGCCATATTACTCCAGTCGTCAGAGACCAAAATGCCACTGAACCTCTAAAAACCATACGAACAAGCTGATTTTGCAGAGAATATTAATTTTGGGACCCAAAAAAGCTACAAAAAAATTTACCGCTTTTACCCCCGGGCTTCCCTCTAAAACCACTCTCGTAGGCGGGTAAAAACGCAAAAAAATCATCAATACAATCTATCCCTTTTATTGACTGGCCACTATGAAGTTTCGATTACTAGACTAACCTTCAAAACTTATAGCATGAAATTGTAGTTTTGAGTTTTGACAATAAATGTGAGGCATTTAAAATATGCTTAAAAAAAGCTGGATTTAAACTTTCACATAACAAACGATCTAAAACGTTTAAAACTTTTTTTTCAATTACACTAGTACGTTTTTCAAAAGAACCAAACTTCTGCTATAAACGACACCCAGAATCGTCTTCTTGGAGGCATTTCCCGTGACGTGCGATCGTTTGTAATGTAAAACATTAAATTCTGCGCTTTTTCTTCATATTTCAAATGCATCATATTTGTTGCCACAACTTAAAATTGAAATTTCATATCATAGGTTTTAAAGATTGATCTCTAAAAATAGAAATTTTACTACGAATAGTCAATGAAAGTGATCAATTTTATTGATCTCACGAGAATCGTGAAAATGGAAAAATTCGCGCCATGTTTACTTATTTAACACCTTTATAATACTGAGTTTATTCACGGCAAAATACGCATCTTGATTTTTGTCGATAGGATACTTGGATCGAAAGATATCGAATTTTTACCGTCGAGCTGATACAACTTTTATTGAAAATTGATTTCGCGGGCGTAACTGACATTTAAAATCGCCGGTCGCTTCAAGCGTTGTTTCTGAGAGAACGGTTTATTCTACACAAAAAGTGCTAATAAACATTTTTGTTTAAAATTATCTCAGCTACATTTTTTATTTGAAACATTTGTTTCTGCGGAGTAAAGATTCTTGGTAAATCGATTTTTTGCGTTTTTATCACCCTACGAGGGGGTTTTTAAGAGAAAGCCCGAGGGTAAAAGTGGTAAACTTTTTTGCATCTTTTTGGGGTCCCAAAATTAATAATTCTCGCAAAATTCAGATTGTTCGTATAATTTTTAGAGGTCAACTCTGACGACTGGATTATAAAATCAAATATAATATAGTCGATATATAAAATCGAATATTTAATATGCCGAGCAACCCAAAATATCGGTGCAAAATATTCAAATTACGATTTTGAAAAACCATTCGTCGGGCAGCGTCTACCTTGCACCTGTATAAAAAAGATTATTATAAATGTATTAAAACATTATCCAGAGAGTTAGCCTTCCAATATAAAAGTCCCAATTTATGAATGTTTCAAAAATGGTAAATTTTAGCCGTTTTTTTGATTTTTTTCTGCGAAGAACCACGATTTTTTAAGACTTTTTCATATAGAATTCGAAAAGCTAATTTGTGTATTTATTTTGGTTTTTTATTTTCTACTAATCAATTTTCAAAAGATAATAGAGGTGGTTTGCTGTTAATTTTCGAAAGTACACAAAAACTCTACAGCCTGGCCTATTTAATGATTATTACTTCTTACTCTAGATGTTCAGTACATTTAATTTCTTTGGACAATCCCTATTTTTGCCATCTATTTCTACTTTTTGGTAACGTTTTTCTAATATTACATCTCTACTTTATTCTTTTACAATATTTTGTTACTGCCGTTTAAATTTTCATTATTTAGAAATAAAAGTTTGCCTCTATATATTCGTCTTCCGTCTTTCCTATTTTAAACGAACTTATTTCAATCTTCGAATTAAACTATTGTTCACGATTTTAAAAGTTTAAAGTTTTCGCACAGCTCCTCCTAAAATCTCACCATCTTTCGTGTCTATATTAATTTTAATAATTTAAATTTTAAGTGAAAATATATCCGATTAGTGGAAATAAATCAGATTTATTTAGAGAATAATGAAATAAATGCAATTTGCAAATGTTAAATATGTTTAACAGTTATTTTTTACATGATAGAGTATTTTTATATTTTTAAACGTACTAAACTTTTAAAAATAATATTTGAAATATACATTATAAATTCTATAACATAAGCATCAAGTAAGTAGCTTTACGTTATATTTAAATCTGTTATACTCAAAAAAGGGATTTAAGTAAGATTCTACTCAATTTTTATGTACACATTAAACATTAACATTACCAATGACCAATGATCATGAAGAAAATCTGAAAATGAGGAGAATAAATGTAAATGTTTGAGTTATTAAAAGTTAATTTTGTTTTATCATGATTAACTTTTTTAACCCGTTCAGTTGTAAAGCCGAAGTAAATTTTTTCCAATATCTTGACTACCGTAATGTTACTAAATATTCAACTTGTAAAAAGATTTTATTTAAAAAATACCTTTATAAAAAGTATAAGAATATAAAAGAATCCTTTCGAGATACATCACAGAACGTTTTCGGCATGACTACTCTATCATCAGTGCTTTTGCTAGGTACACATGAGTGTATAGTGAAGCCACTAACTATACGGGTAAAAAACCTTTAAATATAGTTAAATTAATGTAGGATTCGTTGAATATACGTGAAGTAAAAGTCCGTGTGATATTAAACAGTTTTTAATTTAATTAGCAAAATAGACAAAATAAATTATACTTGCGTATATATACTACTTCGATTTTTATTTGTCTCCCCAAAAAGAAAAACGCAAGAGAATGCAGCGATTACCGCACCATTAGCTTGATGTCTCATGTGCTAAAGTTACCGCACCATTAGCTTGATGTCTCATGTGCTAAAGTTACTACTAAAAGTTATCCATAACCGAATATATCACAAACTGGACATAGACGTTAATGATACACAATTTGGTTTTCGCAAAGGCCTAGGAACGCGTGAAGCTCTTTTTTCATTTAATATACTGATACAAAGATGCCTGGACGTCAATCAAGATATATACGTATGTTTTATTGACTATAATAAAGCATTCGATAAAGTACGACATAAACAATTAATTAATGTCCTGAAATCAAAGAAGATTGGCTACAACGACCTCAGGATCGTATCAAATTTATACTATAAACAACGAGCAAAAGTACGTGTTAACGAACACCTGTCAGAAGAAATTGAAATTAGATGTGGAGTGAGGCAGGGATGCGTATTGTCGCCAATTCTTTTTAATGCCTACTCCGAAGAGATCCTGAAAAACGCTCTTGAGGGTGAAACAGCTGGAATAAAGGTAAATGGAGTTCCCATTAACAACATTAGATATGCGGACGATCACTGTGATCTTAGCCGAAAATATTGAAGATCTTCAGAGACTGGTGACCAGAATAGCGGAGTATGGAAAAGAGTGTGGTCTAACAATGAATGTCAAGAAGACGAAATTTATGAGAATATCGAAAACTCAAAGAAATAACGAAAATCTTCTAATAAACGGAACCAACGTCGAACTAGTAAACAAATATGCATATCTGGGAACAATGATTAACTCCACAAATGATTACATTCAGGAGATCAAAATCAGAATAGAAAAGGCTAGAGCAACTTTCAACAAAATGAGAAGAGTGCTATGTACAAGGGATTTAAAATTGGAACTAAGAGTTAGGTTGGCGAGGTGCTATGTTTTTTCGACTTTATTTTATGGAATGGAATCTTGGACCTTGAATGCGACATCAAGAATGAAGATATCACTTGAAGAAGATATATACTATAGATTACTACATTACTAAAATACGTAGATTAGTGTGGTGAACTAATGCGACCAAAGTTACTTGTTCTTAAGAAGAAAATGAATTTGAAATAATTCCGTCTTAAACAACTCTTATATGACCGACAAGTCAATTTAATTTCGTCTTAAATTCGTCGTTAAAACTATCCTAAACACAAATTATTCTTTTGAACGCTGAATCTCGACTGCCTTTTGACTCTCTATATCTAAAATGCCTTCTTTAGTCATGGTAGGGGAGAGGCTTGTACCTTGGGCCAGCTTGTACCATAAGCCACCCCATTTTTTTTTTAATTTGGCGCGCGAACTCTCTCTGTTATATATATATATATATAACAGAGAGAGTTCGCGAACTCTCTCTGTTATATATACTCGCGAACTCTCTCGCGAGTAACTCTCTCCGAATATAACAAAACAGTTTTTTTAGGTTAAATTCATATTCGTTTTCTTTTCGGCCGAGTCTTGTACTTTTGACCACTATCACGTATTGTACGTTTGGGCCGCGGCCCAAGGTACAATCTCTTGTAGGTGGATAAATAAAAAGAGGTAAAAACAGTTCTTGTTTCTTTACAGATGCTTAGAAGCAAAACCGGCGTAAAAAGAGCTCCGGAAGATCATGAAAACCTATTAAAAGCATATAATGCAATTCAAGAAAAGCAAATATCGGTCCGATTAGCTGCAAAGGAATTTTATGTGTCACGGACAACACTTCAAAGATTTTTGGTCCGTGGTCCCAACAATTTCCTCTCTTATGGTGCTTGCACAGTCCGAAAAGTATTTTACACTGATGAGGAGAACGACTTATGTCAGTATTTAACTCAAGCGAGTCATATGCATTATGGACTTTCAAGTCGCTCTTTGCAAACTTTAGCATTTGAATACGCTAAAGCCAACAATAAGCCAGTCCCACCGTCCTGGAATAATATTTATCGTGCCGGAAAACAGTGGTTCCTTGACTTTATGAGTTGCTTCACTCAGTATGCCTAGCAGAAGCACTGATGATGGAATAGTCATTCCGAAAACGTTCTGTGATGTAGCCCAAAAGGTATGTATTATACCTTTTGTAAAGGATTTTTTAAATAAAATTTTTGTGATTTATGAATTTAAAAAGGAAATTATCTCAATCCGATAAGCCAGTTTAAAAAGAAGAAAACTTATTGTAAATCCAAGGAAAAAAATTGGATTGTTTTGCCAGTGTGTGAATATACATATATTAAATACAGAAATTATAACAGATTCAATAAAAAATCACGTAATACTACTCTTGGATTTTCTTACAAAGAGACGACGTTTTAATAAAAAATCACAATTTAATATTAAAATAATACCTATATAGGGAACATCCATAAACTACGTCGTAACAAATTTGGACTTTTTAATATCCCCCTTCCCATTCATCGTAAAGCGTCGTTTACAGTCGACGCAATCCTCATGTCAACGTCGCAATTGCAACTCATGACCCTCCTTTTCAGCGATGTTTTTTTAAAATTCAATGTTATGTCTGGATTTTTTAAAATTAACTATAAAACTTTGTTTAAGAATGTATCATAGCAAGAATAATTAATCAAGATTAATAATCACAATAATTAAAAAAATAATATTTATAGAGACAATGGGGACAAATTGAAATACACCAAACGAGCAAAGAGTAAACTCCTTCTTTACGACGTAATTTATGGATGTTCCCTAAAAGGTGTTAACATGTTTTCCAAAAGATATAACAAAACAATCAAAAGCCAACTCATACTTACACATATTTTCGTATCAGTTTCATTGAATGATGCACATGAGATTAAGTAATACTTTACTTTTACTATCTATATCAAATAATGAGAAACTATAGCTGGTACATAACTAATACATCGTAAATAAATTGAATTGAGTTTGAGATGAACTGCTTTGGGAAGCTAATTTGCTTTAAAGATCTGGCCTATTAATGGATGTCAAAGTCGAATCATTAGCAAACATTTATCGTAGACTTAAATTGCAAAAGAACTAAATTAGACCAAATACACAAGAGACATAAAAAGGAAGAAATAAATATTTTGGAAACATACATATTACACGCAGGTTGTAATATAGTGCTGGCGGCATATATGAAAACTGAGTCGCTGATGGCTAGGTAAGATTTTAGCCAAAAGAATCGGATATTTTAAAACTGCTCGAGGAATAACGTAAAAGGAGAAATTACAAAAGCAGAACATAGAAAACCACTTGTTTGCCATTGCTAAATAAAGAAGAGGGCTTAAATTATAAGAACACATAATACGTATAACAAACGAAAAAAAAAATGAAAGTTTATCTAATACAAAAAAAAACCACTGTTGTATTATATTCATGATCCGTAAACAAGAAACGATAGCCTCATCCAGTATCTCGGTTGCAGCTCTGGGTAAAGTTTTTACGCAGGAGTAGTTAAAGCGGTAATAGGTTTATCACCTTTTATTCGAATCGTCCCAAGCGAGGATTCCAGAATATAACTTGAGTTTGATGAAATAAAACTTAATTCAGTGTAGGAATATAAGCTTAAGGTCGAAATTGTAGGAAAATATTCATTGACGCAAGCAGCGTTACTGAGATACCTATTTTTAAAATTTAATCAATCGGTATTTTGGGATTTGCCACCAAAAATGATTCCAGAAATTATAATGAAGTTGTACGAAATAAACTCCAATATATAGAGGTACGAACAAAAAGCAGAAGGATTCCAGGTCTCTGCACTATTGTCTGAGGGAATTAGAAAAATCGACTCAAAAAAAGGTTTTTGGGGGCTCAAAGAAGGAAGCTGACCAAGGAGAGAAAAATGGCAGAAGGGACTTGGAAGGATGAAAATCCTCACAAGAAGAAGACCAAGACTACCGAAAATAAAGATATGCCTAAAAAACAAGAGCAGGAACATTGGTAGAAAAAATCCCGCTCTGAGTCATATACTCCTAAAATTGACAAGAACGAAGCCAAGAAGCGTCAAATTATCTCGAAAGGGGTGAGCTACAGCGAAGAGACCGAGATGGGTGAGCGCCATCCCGATTATACATCAAGCCAAGAACCGGCAGACTTGGTACGAAGCAAACTACTGGAAGTACTTTATGCTGCCCTTTCGGGTAGTGGCAGCGTTCCTCAATTTGAAACATCATCATTTAACGGAGGAGTACTATCATTGCGAAAATGAGGTGACAAAGAACTGGCTTAGGGAGATGATTAAAGTGCTGGGCACTCTCTGGGAGAGGGCGAGTTTGACAGTGTTTGAATTTAAGGACCTTCCGGTGAGAATCAGGGTCCTGATAGAAGGTCCAAAAGTAGAAAGAAGTAATAGACATTACAATAGCCTCAAATTTCCTGAGCAATTTTAAATCAGAATGGCATGTGTCTGAGGAGGAGAGCTGCTCAGGCCAAAGACACATTAGAGGAAAGCGGTAAAAGTCACTTATTGGAATCCACGTTCAACCAACTGGGAGGCTTATAAAGAAGTTCTAGGCCAGCATCTGTCGAGGATGAGGAGAATGATAAATGACGCCCCGGATCTAGAAATGGCAGTGAATGATCTAAATGACACTGTCATTCAGCATTCCAAGATACCTGCCTTCTAACGGAGAGGAGTTCCACCATGGATACGCCATGGTAGAACAAAAACTGTCTATTTTGAGGAAAAGGATGAGGAAACTATTTAACACAGCCTAAGTAACCGGGGAGTGGGGAGAATACAGAACCACACGGAAATAATACGATAAAGCTATAAGAGAAGCCAAGAGAAATACATGCGGAAGCACTGTAAGGAAATTGAAAGCACTCATGCTTGTGCTAGACTTCAAAAGGTGCTATCAAAGAAGAGAACACAACCAATTAACTTAATCCAAAATGACAAGGACGAGTATACCAATACAGGAAGAGACATGGCTGAAGAGCTATTCAGAGTGCACTTCCCTGGATCACAAATAGTTGAATCACCAATTCACTATGAATCAGTAGGCAACGAAGCTCTGCAGAGGTCCTCAAGAACTAACTGGTACAGATTGTAAACTATGAAAAAGTAGCATGTGCAATAAACTGCGAGCCCTATAAATCACTAGGAATCGATGGTATATATCCAGTGTTATTACAAAAGGGACCGGAACTTTTGTACAGCAGAATATGCATACCTAAAGCATGGAGAGAGATTAGAGTAACTTTCATCCCTGAACCGTGGACGGGAAAAGGCAAAGTCTCTAAGACCAATAAGTCTAATATCATTTCTACAGAAGACATTAGAGAAACTGATCGACAGGTATATTAGGGATGAAGCATTGGTACACACTCTAATACATCACAAACAACATGCCTATACAGCAGGGAATTCAATCGAGACAGCACTTCACAGATTCATAGAAAAACTGGAGAACACAATTGAAAATATGCTCTATGCTCACGAATGGAGGTAAAGTATCTCGGGGTTATACTAGACTCGAAACTTACCTGGAACCGACAATTAGAAAAGATAACAAGCAGTACAGTTACACTACTTATGAGGGTCAGACGTATGTATGGGAAGAAATGGGGATTAAAACTGGACATGGTACACTTTGTGTACACCATGGTGATCAATCCCTCAATAACCTATGCAGCGACGATGTGGAAGACTAAGACACAGCTGCAAAAGCCAAACTCAGCAAGGTGCAAAGACTTGCGGGTATGGGGATAACTAGTCACATGCGTACTACTCCAACAGCAGCTATGGAGACTACTACGCCTACCCCCTTGAATTTGATAATACAAGGAGAAGCAAGATTCTCCTTGAGGATCACAAAGGACAATTTTAGTGAGAAACCAGATCATATAGGGTGTCTATTCCAGACAGGAATGTATGGAGAAATAAGAAGTACCATAACTAACAGGGTAAGATCTGGTATACAGATGGATCCAAAACTACAGAAGGCACTGGCGTGTCAAGAAGTGACGTCTAGGTTGGTGTGGGCCTGCATCAAAGAACTGAATGAACTGGGAGACCGGAACAAGGTTGAGCTTGTCTGGATACCAGGACATCAGGGCATCGAAAAAGCAGATCAACTTGAAAACAGACGATCTGTTTTGGTTTTTAATTGGTCGCATTGCTCCTGTAGTGATCTTTTCCCGAGTACGTATCCATCTTATACACATATTTTATTATATTTTTTTCCTTTGTTGCCAGCTATGCCGATACCTTCTACCTTTATTATATATATATATATATATATATATATATATATATATATATATATATATATATATGTATATATATATATATATATATATATATATATATATATATATATATATATATATACACTTGAGTGCAAAATAATCGACTCAAAATTATTTTGCGAAAGTACGTCTCCTGTTCCAATCTAAAAAGTGTAAATTTAAAAATATTTAGTGTACAGTCATTAACCTCGTTATTGAGTTTTAAAAAAGTTTTGTTTTTTGGTGAATCGGATGACCTGTTACAAAGAAATAATGCAACACGTAGAGACGGGTTCAGAATTTAACTCATTGAAATCGACACGCTCCGACTTAACGCGTTCGGTTAACATCATACGCATCAATTTCCGTAGCAACCCAATAATACATCAGTCACTCATGTTCGCAACTGCATTGCAAATGAATACCACATCCGTCAAAGCACCTAGTAGTAACATTATTGATAGAAGGCCTAAGCCAGAGGGCCGTCGCAAATCGACTAAATTTAAGCCAATCTGCTGTGTCCCGAGTGTATCGTCAGTACCAAGATACTGGTGATTATGTCCACTGATAAGGAGGAGGCCGTAAACGAATAACAACGGAGAGATATCATCGATTTGTTGTATCCAAATCACTGAAAAATCGACATTTAACTGGTGCTAATGTCAAAGAAGAGCTTAGAGAGGTCCGAGGTGTGGTTATCAGCGTTTGGACAGTCAGAAGAAGACTAACAGCAGCCAACCTGACACCAAAAAGAGCAGCTACGGGTCCCAAGCTAACTGCAACACAAAAGCAAAGGCGATTAGAATTCGCTCGCGAACATCTGGATTGGGGCGACTTATGGACTTATGTTAATGGAGCCAGGTATTATTCTCCGATGAAAGTAGGATCTGCCTACATGACAATGACATGAGGCGTCAAGTTTATAGAAGGCCAGGAGAGCGATTTCCTCAATGTTGTATACGTTGTATAATTGTGTTATATGTAGCGGTGCTTGTATGTTTTGGGCAGGCATTTTCATAGATGGTAAACCCAGTTGGTTTTCGTGCCTGGTGGAGGACGTGGAGGAGGTTTAACGGCGGATCGTGGGATTTATTAGTGATGCCTTTATTTTAATGCACAATAATGTGCCATGCCATACCACACGACTCACCACCACCTATCTGACTGAGACCGGTATACCTACAATACATTGGCCTGCGTTGAGTCAGGACATAAATCCAATAGATCATGTTTGGAATAAGCTTAAACGAAGGGTCCGGGACAGAAATCATGCATCAAGGAGCATAACGGAATTGAGAGCTGCGCTAAATGATAAATGGGGAGCAATGCCTCAAGAATTTATTAAAAAAGTCATCCGATCCATGCGAAGTCGATTGGAAAGTGTAATTAGGAGCAGGGGAGGTAATATCAAATACTGAAAAATAAAGAAATTCAATTTGTAATTGATGATTTCTCTGTTCATAACGTCTTTCTTGCGTTAGTTCCAATGATAAATATTTAGAAAACGCGATTCGTATTGCATATTGTTTTTATAATGCGTCTTCCAAATAATGCAATAGCAGTTTTTGTAACTTTAATAATAAAGTTATTGCTTGCACATTACATCTATTTATTTTCATACTTTTTACATTGAAACAGAAGGTGTAATCTCAAATATTGCTTTTGAATCGATTGTTTTGCACTCAAGTGTATATATATATATATATATATAGTTCAGAACTTTGTTGGTCTTCAGTGGAGAACCATCTAAATGAAGCCAAATGTTCGTTTAAAATTTTTTAAATATTCATATTATGAACATTATTTTCTGCAAAGTTTGTGTGTTTTTTGTTTTTTGTTTTTTCTTTTTTGGTTAAGTTAGTTTTAAATAAGGAGTAAAGTGTACAGTAGATATGATAACATCGATAACATACTACATATTGAGTTAGAACTGATGAAGCTTTAGAAATATAAAGCGAAACGTTTTCAATAAACTTATGAAGTAGTTGACTTCTTTTTTTATTTGCCAACCTGAATGACCGATTAAACCTCTGAATTCACTAGTTGAATACTTTAGATATATATATATATATATATATATATATATATATATATATATATATATATATATATATATATATATATATGTATATATTTTAAGCCCTCTTCTCTATTCGGATTGCCGAATATAGGCCTCTCCTAATTCTCGCCATTCATCTCTGTTGTTTGTAAGACGTTTCCACATTGGCCCTGCAGTTCTTTTAATATCGTCACTCCATCGCATAGTTCGACAGCATATTTTACTTTTGTTCTATTACGAATGTTTTCATTGGTTTTATGGTCTTTGAGTGAGATACCCAGCATCTGTCGTTCCATAGCTGTCTGAGTTTTTCTGATCTTCTCCATGTTTATTTTAGTGAATGTCCAGGTTTGAGCTCCATATGTAAGTACAGGTAGGATACAGGAATTAAATACTTTGGTTCGCAGTCTTTCATCTACGTGTTCTATCTCTATCCCTTCGAGGTTTATCATAGGTTTGTCATCTTTGTTTATTATATATATATATATATATATATATATATATATATATATATATATATATATATATATATATATATATATATATATATATATATATATATATATATATATTACAAGAGAAGAGCACAATGGGTAGCAGACTGGTATATGTAAGAACTGCTACACTTAAAATCCAAAAGCAAAATACCATTCCTTTTCACATTATTATAAGCTAAATGTAGCATAGTGTATTACGTCAATATGTCATAAATAAAAGAAAATCATCAAATAAATACTGTACATTACCTTTGTAAAAATTTAACGTAAATTCAATATAAATGTATTAATATTAATTATGTATGTTCAAGAAAAAAATCGAAAATGTACAAAATACACGTCACAATGTTTTTACATAGTACCTACTTTATTTTTCATTCAATCAAATCGAAATAATCTTCATTCTTATTTTCAATTATATCAATTAAAGATTCTGCTCTCATTACAAATTATTTCGATACGTACTTTAAATCTGCGCAAAGTATGAAATTGGCTTTTTATTTTGGGGTTCTACGTACAGAACCTATTACCCCGTTTATAAAAGAAGTGTATTATTGTATGGTGTTACACTATAAAATAAAATGTTTAGATACCAGTGAATAATTTGTATATCACTACACTAACAGGAACAATATTGTTAGTATTTTTCTTATTTTATTTGTATATTTATAATTCGATATGAAATACACATTTATCATATTAGCGAGAAGTTAAATGACTTAAAAATAAAAGAAATCATCAATTTATTATCAGCTTAATATAAGCAACAAAGAGAAGAGTTCATCTCAATGAATCACAAAGGTAATGAAGGGTCTGCCATATTTAAAAGAGAAGGTAAAAATCCTATAATTAGATTGAAAGTAAATTTTGCACACGACGGACTAATAAAATACAGGCTGTTTCATTTAAAATAGAACAATCTAATATTTTGACCACCCTTAAAAAAATTTTGTTACAATAAACATCTGCTTAAATATGACAAATGGTCTATTATTAAGGCTCAAGAAAAAATTTGTCTCCTATTCTTAGATATTTAATTTTTTCTGAAACCTTATATTATCAGAAAAATCAAAATAAATCAAAACACCCCGTATTTAGGAATATGGAACCCTTATAAAAGCATATCTATTTTTTTAAATATAGGACGTTCGATAAAAAAATATATCTTTGATATACCACTCTTTTTTGGACCACCCTGTATAACTCACATCATTTTTAAATTATAGTGTTAATGGTCCTATATATTTCTACAAAGAAAAAAACTTTGGATATTAAGTCATTTTCGGTACAGAGACCTCTATATGTTGATTCCCTTAATCCGTTCACTTTTACACCATAAATATATAACGGATACTAAACACAATTGTTAAATTAGAATTATTTTATTTGACGTTTCGGCCTCCAAATAAGAAGCCGTTTACAGAATAAAAGTTTTGAAACATTGAAAAACTGTTTTGGTTTTGTTACGTTAAAAACAAAACTCTTCTAATGTAATCTGTGTCAGTTATAGTGACAACTTTATATAGATTTTTGTATTATAGATACATTATATATATTTTTTTGTTGATCCGAAAGTCATGCGAGCCAGCGCTCTCACTTCAATGTGAGTAACCTAAAGGATTTATGGTTGAAATCTCGGGACACGCCACGAAGACAAAAATTTTAACGTAACCTAGTAGTTTAAAATCTAAAATGCATTTGCGACTTAAATTAAAATACGCTCGAGGATCGGATCGGTAGATGGATGGTACGGTCAAGTTAAAACTAACGGCTCAGTATCATTCATTTGACCATTCGAGATCGAAAGCCGTTGAGTTGCTAGAAAACAATAATTTACATAAAGTAGAAGACTTTAAAACAACCTTATCAATATTTTTGAGATGTGGTTCTGGGAAGGATTTACTAGAGGATATACCATTTAATTATATTACATAAACTGTAATCAAATGAACTATTCTACAGTAACAATTTTTGTCCGATAGGGATTTTTAAGTTATTATTGATTTCAAGTAATTAAATGAATTATGTATCAATAAAATCCAGGAAGGCATCTCAAAATTACTGACATTTTAGTCTATTTTAAAGTTTTCTGCCTTAAAATTGTTACACCATGTCATTATAAATCATGCAAATGAAATTAAACTGTAGAAATTATATTCTGTAATAAAACCGAAACAGTTTGTTTAATATTCAAAGCCTATATTTTAAAAACGGCTTCCGACCTGGAGGGCCAGATCTTCACATAAAATAGTTTTATTTCAAAATGTGTTTTATTTTCATTAAAAATTAATTATTTTAGATATACAGAGATATATAATGCGAATGACTTTAAAATATGTATACAATGTACCTATTGTAGAAAGTAAAAAAAATGAGGGGGGAACCGCAGAAGAAAATAAATGTATCACTCTAAGAATGAGTGAATCAGAGTACAAATTTGAGAAGGTAACAGAATTTGAGTATAACCTTCGAATCACAGTTACAAATGGAGGAGGCGAAGAGAGAGAAATAGATAAGCGGTTGTTGAAAGGCAGCGAAGCAGTAGGATCAGTAAACGCACTGTTGAAGGCAAAAAACGTGTCCATGGCAGCAAAGATTCGAACTTATGACACAATAGTAAGGCCAACAGTATTGTGTGCATGTTAAACTTGGATAATGAATCAAAAAGAAAAAATATATAGATATTTAGGAGAGGAAAATCCAGAGAAAAGTCGTTGGTGGGATAAAGGAAACTAACGGGGAATGACGCAGAACAAACCAGGATCTAATGGAGATTTATAAGACACCCAAAACAACGCAGAAAATCAGGGCACAGAAAGTTAGATAGTTGGGACATGTTTTACGAATGCCCTCGATTTCTCGATGAGGGTTTACTTTTTTTGAATCAAGGAAAATATGTGATTATCACGAAGAGATAAAGGGAAATGTGTTTGAAGAATATTTCGAGCAAATGATTGCATTCATACCTAAATATTCAGTTATTGTGATGGACAATGCAAGTTCCCACTCCGAATTAGATGAACGTTTACCAACTACGCAATAGAAGAAAAATGAAAGTGTAGCGTGGTTAATTTCTAAGTAAACTTTGACTATACATCCATAAACAAAATTATAAAAAATATATTATCGAGGAGATGGTCAGACAATGAGATATTGAAATTCTTCGCTTACCACCCCATTATTGTGAGCTTAATCCAATAGAGTTGATAGGGGCTCAAATCAAAGGTAACGTTGCTCGAAATAATACAACTATTAAATTTTCGGATCTGAATAATTTTTTTCGGTGTGTATGTAAGAATTTTATTTTACATTTTTTCCAATTAACATTCTAGAGTAATAATTTACATATTTTTCGTTTTATTTTTATTTACTAGGTATACCTAATTATTCAGTTTTTGTTATAATACTATGTAAACTTATGTACAGATGATTTTGCATACACACCGATCAAATTTAACCTTTCATAAATACATACATATATGCATAACAGAAACATTCATCACAAACTTATGAAATATATTCTTTCACTGATATACTTAATGAAATAAAACGTGAAGTTTGTAAATTATGCACACCTATATATTTTGGAGCTCGGAGAATGGTTTTCTAAAAATTTACACCACCTTATTTTTAAAATACACTATAGTTTTGTGGAATTGGCTGTAATTTGTTTGTATGGTTTGACATCTTGAATAAAAGGTCCATAATGGTAAAACATTTTAATGAAATAAATAACATTTTTTATTTATTCGAATCGTTGACGAATAGAGTAAGAAAAAAAAACAAAAACAATTTTAAAAATGTTAAACTACATGTTCTAAACCAAATATTTAGTATAAATTTACGAACATAAAAATTATAGTTTTATGCACCGTTTCATATTACGTCTCAATTTAAATATTTGTTGCGATCATGTAACTTGTTTTTGACGTTTATGTTGTTGTTTTCTGTAGTTGCTGTTTACCTTTTAAGTTAAAACCATTTAATTAAATAATAATTTAGCTTTTCAAACGTGGATTTCGACTAAGTGAATAATTAAGATATGGTGTTAGCTACCGTAGATGTTGCTCGAATGATTTCATTGCTACAAGACGGAAGAAGTCAAGTCTATGTATCTGAAACTTCCGAGAACTACAGTACTGAGAGCTCTCCACCGCTGTATGATGTACATCTCGTAGATACTCACGTCGCGTCGACCTGATTCCGGTCGTAAGAGTTACCTCGCAAAGAGATGATTGTTTTATTGTGATAGAACTTTTAAGAAATCGCCATTCCACTGCAATTTCTGCAAGAAACGGTCTGCAGGAAGTTCGAACTGGAAATGTAAGTGCGAGAACCGCTAGAATACGCCTCAATGAAAGACGACTAATGGCAAGAAGGCCGGCTATTGTTCCCGAATTCCAACTTACGACACTGTAGGAATCAATTAATTTTTGCTCAACAGCATCAATATTGGGATATACAAGATTGGAGATGAAGTCTCTTTACTGATGAATCGCGGTTCTGTCTAAAGTCTGGCGATGGCCGAAGGGGAGGGTTTGGAGACGGAGAAATGAAAGATACGCCCAAACTTGTATGTCCCAGAGTAGAAAGTTTGGCGGTGGTGGTGCCATGGTTTAGGCTAGAATCTCATTTGAAGCTCTAACTGAACTTATTTTCATCAATGGACTCCTGCGTGCCCACCGGTATATAGAGACTATTTTGACAGAAGCAGTAGTTCCATTTGGTCCATTTATCGGGGACAATTTCGTCTTTATGCATGATAATGCACAGCCGCATACTGCAAGAATCGCGACAAACTACTTGGGGGAAGTAGGAATTATTACTCTAGATTGGCCAGCCTGTAGCCCTGATCTGAATATCATCGAACATATTTTTGATGAACTTCATCGTAGGATTAGAAGTCAACAAAGCTAGCCAGAAAGTCTTGGAGAACTTCAAAACATTCTTCGTGAAGAATATAAACTTATTCCTCAAGTTTTTATTCCAAATTTGTTCCTTTCCCTTAAAAATCGTATGCAAACGGTTATTGATGTTTTAGGGCATAATACCCGAGAGACAATTTTGTTCAAAATCACTCGTAATTTTTATTGTTTGTAATTCGTTTTGATATTACACTATTTTCTTTTGTAGCCTTCTAATTAAATAAATTATGTCAAAGAATCAAGCAGTAATGGTCATTTTTTGTTTTAAAAATGAAATATGTTGAGTATACAATGTGAAACAGTACATAAAACTTGCACTTTTGGCCACTTTTTTTGCAGGTCAGGGTATATTATTAATATATTGTATACTACTTCTTTTTGATATCACGAACTTTACAAATAAATTACTTAAATTTACTTAATTCCATAAAAAAAATAAACTAGTAATAATAGCAAAATTCTAAATAACTCAACAACTTTAAGTATAAGGAATGGGTTTTTTCTTGGAAGCCGTGTGTTCCACTACCACTACCGGTCGTAGTGAGGCCAATTGACTATTGTACATCTTCCATTCGTGAACCTTCTAGCCCAGGTCTCAGTATTAACGACTACTTACGTAGCCGGGACCGACGGCGTTACGTGACAAACGTAGAAATTGAAAAATTTCTGGTGTAGAAATTGAAAAATTTCTGGTGTCTGCGCCGAGATTGAACCCGGGACTCCCGGCTTGGTAAGCCAATACCTAGCTATTGAACTAGGGCGACTACATAAGGAAAGATTTAGAAAACTGAAAGTACTTTCGATCTTTGAAATCACGATCTATAAAATAATAAAACCTTTATGTTACTGAAATGGGAAAATGAGGAGGAAAATTATACTTTATTTATGGTAAATATATATATACCGTAATAGTCGTCACTCAATGTCAAGGTACGTGTCAAATGAAAGCTCGATTAGGACGTATCCCCCAATTTTGATAGTGATCGATTCCCAAGGTAATAAAAAAACTTTCGTTTCTAAGTTCACTAATAACCGTCCCCTGGTAAGCTTCTTTTTTGTCTATTTTCAGAATTTTTATAAACGAAAAGTTTGTTTAAAATAATTGATTATCTAATATGTAGCCACAGTTATTTCTTTATTGTGATATGTTTCAATAATTTTATTTTATTAAGTAATCATATAAAAATAGGCCCAGTCCCCTGTGCTATGAAACGACAGGAAACTGTTACTTTTATATGAATACTTAATCAAACAAAATTATTTAATTAAACATCACCAAACAAATTATAACTGTTTTTACTAACGGCTGAGACGCGGGGTTCACCAGCAGACCCAATAGTAGCACTAAACAAAATAGCGGTTGTCCATTTAGTTTCACAGTACAACAAACTTTACACCGATTGCGTTCCGTTTCACGATCTAAATGTCCCGCACCAAAATAAAATTTGATTAAGCACGTTTTTCAAATTTTAACAGGGGACTGTTTGAATAATTTGGGGATAGCATTTGCACATAGATATTTTGATTAAAATTTCATTTTAAAAATATAGTGGTGATGTCTTAAGATGCTTACCAGTGTTTTTTATGTATTTGGATATTTTTATTCAGTTATTAACAACAAACAAATAAATATTTATAACAAGATTTGTAATTCTGGAAAAGGGACGTACCAGGGGACTGTGTTTTGAGATGTTTGAGGTTAATTTACTAAATATGCTGTGACGTGTTAAGCATACACCTAATAATATATCGTTATTGATACAAAAAACTTAAAAATATTATCATTTATTACATAAAATTAACTTGGGACAGAGATTTTCCATTAAGTGGAGGATTACACATATACGAATATTACTCAGTAAATATAGACATTCTTCGATTTCTGAACAGTATAGTGCCTACACCGATGAAGATGGGATACACTTTCTGATGACATTCCGATGTATTTATGTTGAACTTGTTTTGAAACTGAATATGGTATAATGCAGTATTAAATATCTGTTACAAACTATAAACCACTCTGTAGTCGGCATCTGTAGTTTATTGTTTGCCAATCTTTTGCAGATTTATCCAAATTTTTAAGTTTACACAAATAAACTATTTACAAAAATCTAACTGGTCTGGATCAGACAGCTGTAAAACGATTTGTTTATAACGGACTCATTCTTAAACCACAGTATTAATCAAACAAGAAATTATATGATGTTTATCTCTTTAGAATATGGCTAAGTATATGTGCAATAAAATACGCACTTTATGAAACAATTTTAATTATAAGTGTCAAGCAATACATTGCGGCCTAAAATATTTTTTTAATTTAAAATAAAAGTATTTCAACATTTGTAATAAAAAAACATACACTTCTTTAATAAACATGTAGAACAATCCTATATATATATTATGAAGTATTTGATTTTATTCTATATGGACTTTTGATCATTTCATCCAAAGTACTTTGTCTTTTTGAGATGCCATTACTTCGAGAACTCCTCATACAGCGACCCTCGTCAAGTGCTTCTTGAAGCCTTTTCGCATATTCCAAATCGGACTTTTCCTGTTCTCTTTTTAGCCTTTCAGCCAGTGATTGTTCGTCTATTAACATACCATTTCGTTTCTGTGGAAACAAATTCCTTTTCTGTAGATTCGATTTTTTGTTTTTTTCTTTTTCAAAACCACAAAACGGGGGACTTTCGACATTGTTAGGCGAATCTTGAATATTAAATAGCTTCTTTCGCGCAGAAGGAAACAAATTCAGTTGCACTTTGGGAGTAACAGTTTTTGTGTGTGTTGAGTTTCGAACTTTCGAGACTGATTCTTCCAATTTGGGTTTCTTTCCTGAAGTGCTCGCATCCACATCATCGTGAGATATTGTGCGTTTTAGTATCGGTGATTTATTTTGTAATGGCGTCGATGAAGTTTCAGTTGAACTAGGGGTATTTGGCAACTGTACTGAAAATCTAGCGAAAGCAGATTCCAAACTATTTGAATTAAAATTGATGGCACCACTTGGCGAGCTAAAAAGAATAATAATCAATTACCTATTAAAAAATCTATATAAATCAAAATTCTAAAAATTATATTAGAAACTAATACAGCGGCAATTGACAAAAGATGGATGAAAAGGAATAATAAATAGAAAAATGGAGGAAAGTAGACAAAAAACGGAGATAATAAACATACAATCAAACAGATTGGGATCATATACAAGGTTAATCCGAAAAAAGAGTAATTCATTTTAACTGCAGTTTACTGCTTAAGTGCAGAAAGTAAAGTGAACTGTTTAAGTGAAGGTGAAATAGTAGTACGTATTGAAGGTTCATGTATGAAAGCTGTTTAAGTGAAGGTGAAATAGTAGTACGTATTGAAGGTTCATGTATGAAAGCCTTCGAATTTTTAAGACCCCCTTGTTCGTACCAGTGGTTAACTGAAACAGAGAAAACCTGGACAGTACAGAACATTGGAAAGTATTAAAGACAAAAGCACTAAGCACAGCAACAAACACTAAGGACAGAATGGCACAATGAAGAATGTAAGTGAGCCATATACAAAAGAAATTAAGCAAACAAGAAACTTATGGGCCGTTGAGAATGAAAGTAGCATAAGTCATCAAATTTCAAAAAATGAGTTAAGTCCATTTTTTAAATACCCTGACACAGTATTATTCCGAATTAGTGGTTTTAGTTATTAGTACATGAATTTGCCACTACTAGGAGGAACACTAAATTCTGTTCTCTAAAAAAATTTGATTTATTGGAAAATTAAGGTGAACTAAGTAAAACAACAGTTATGTAAACCTCAGGTGAGTGTAGTTTTGATCATTAATGACTGAAAAACTAAATATCATTTTATTCAGTGAAAAAAAAAGGGAATAAGTTTCAAGTGTTATTAGTGAATTCAAAGACTTTTAATTAGTTATTATTATTGGAAATTGTGTGAGTGCTTTAACAACTACAGTGGTGTTAAAAAGTCCTGCATCGTCTAAGCGCCTTATAGTTTTTGAGGTTTGACACCAGTTTTTTGTAAGTATATTTTCGCTAATTCATTTTAAGTTTGTAGTTATAATTAGCATTATCGGTATTTACTAATGTTTTTTAATTACAAGCTCAAAATTCTACAGAAAAGATTAAAATAATCTGATTGAAGGGATTTCCTATAATCCGAGAAAATTATGAGGTGATTATCAAGTCTTTAAAGTACTATTAAATTGAATCTTAATAACAAATTTGCCACATATTTTGACTATATAAACACTAGTTACCCTAACACATTTATTCGCTCTTTGATTTTTGATAAAAAGGTCAAAATGTCATCCCAGACCAAACAAACTAAATTATCGGACGAAAAGCGCTTTGAAATTATTTTTCACCATAAAAACGACAAATCTAGTCGCGAAATAGCATCCGCAGTAAACTGTAATCATTCTACTTCATTCTAATTAGAGTCATTAAGAAGTATGCTGAACAAGGAAAAATCGACGACAGACCGCGTAGTGGCCCACCAAAGAAAACTTCTGTTCGGGATGACGCTGCGTTCAGAAGATCAAGTCTGGCAGACAGAAGCCTTAATTCTACCCAATTGACGAAGCTGTGGTCTGAATCTACAGGTGTAAGCATGTGCACTTCCATTGTGAGAAAAAGGACTGCTTAGTTTTGGACTTAGAGGATGTAAGGCACGGAAGAAACCACTGCTTTCAGAAAAGCAAAGATTGCACCGTTTAAAATGGACCAAGGAACATCGAATCTGGACAGCAGAGCAGTGGCAGAGTGTACTGTTCAGTGATGAATCCACTTTCAATATTAATAATCATGCTGGAAATGCCTACGTCAGAAGATTTCCTGGTGAAGAATTTTCTCCAAAATGTGTTCTTCCCACAATTAAACATCCAACCTCCGTTATGATATGGAGTTGCATGTCCGCTCGAGGAGTTGGTCGCCTACACGTTGTCTCTGGGATGATGAATGCTACCAAATACATTGAGGTACTACAGAATAAGATGCTGCGTAGTGGAAAAGACCTGTTTGGCGAAGAAAAATTTATTTTTCAGGATGATAATGCTCCTTGCCATAGAGCAAAATTGGTTAAAGCTTGGATGGAAAGTAATGAAATTGATAGGACGGACTGGCCAGCGCAATCCCCGGACCTCAATCCCATCGAGAATTTGTGGCAAAGGATATCAAACATCATTTCCAAAAGCAAACCCACAAATAAAACGAAATTAATCGAATCTCTAATCTACGCTTGGTATCACTGTATTTCCATGGAAGAACTGCAAAAATTAATAAACCCCATGCCCAAAAGATTTGAACTAGTTATTAAAAACAATTAAATATTAAAATTAGTTTAAATTACTTCAATGTGATGTACATTATCGTCTTGATGTAAACAGCCTAATTTTTGTAATATTGAATAAAAAATTTTCCGAACTACATTTTTTATTAATCCAAATTTTTGCTGTTTCCATTTTATAATATTGTGTTTAAGTGCTTGTTTGATGTAGATAGTAAATGGTTAAAACATATTTAAGGTAAATGCCTTAAACTTTTATTTTCATTTATTTGGTAAAGTGATGCATGACTTTTTAACACCACTGTATCTTACTAAAAGTTGAGGTTATATCAGTGACCAATGGATTTAATAATGTTTATTTTGAGAGTTTATTATAACAGTGCAAATGAATATTCAAATTCCCCTTAATTCGTTGACGATGTAGACAGAGATCCTGACCAATCCAGGTCTAGACCTAATCATACTTTCTCAATCCTTCTGCAGTAAGCAGGCTCGAAACGTATTCTTCTAGTTCAGAAGACGAAGATGGAAATCTGCATTCATTTTTTGATGACGAACCAACCGAAATCGACGTTCTAACAAGTATAAAAGTAGGAAAAGACTTCGAAATCCTTCCCAACATAAGCAAACTTCACCTAAGCAATCCCAAAATTCTGGACAGCAATATGTGTCAAAGAAGGGAAAAATAGTCGAAGGTAAAATATTTTCAACATACTCATTGTTTCTGCAAAATGAAATGTAATGACAAAAGCGTACTAGAAGGGAGGAAGTCTTTGTTTCAATTGTTTTGGAAAATGAGAGATTTCAAGAGATAAAATATGTGACTCGCTACATAAAAATGCAGTAAAGAAAAAAAACCAAGAACGGACGGAACACTTCAGAGACCTTCTTCGAATAAATATTATTTGAAACCAAACAATGAATTATCCGTTATGGTTTGTAAGAAACCATACGTTCTTGATACATTCAATGTGTCTGAGGGAAGAGTTTCTCGCGCTTTAAAAAAAAAACAGAAGAAAACAGAAGACGGTAGGTCTCCAGGAGACGACTTGAGAGGATTAAAAGGCTGTCATACGCGTAAAATATCAGAAGATGATATAAACTATTTTATGTATATTATTATAAATCCATTAATTAAAATATCTAACCCTGATATAAGCCAGGAAGATAAGAGAATACTTGAAAAGGATCATGAGCTTCACCTAAGGAAGGTTGAATTAGCTAGAGACTGCATGAAATATGATGAAAAAATTGCCAAAAACAATCAAGAAAGTTTACAGTATGGATTTACAAAAATGCTTTACCCTTCCAATATTAACATTTTCAGATGCCTACTACAAACCAAACTTCTACTGTTACAATTTTAGAGTACTTGATTTTTGAGAAAAATTCTGGATTATTTTTATTTGTAGAATGAAACCACAACCGGAAGACAGGCTTACCAAACATTTCTTCATGTCTAATAAAGGGCCATTCTTATTTGCCAAACGACGCTGATTTTGGTAATGTAGAATCAGCAGTAAAAGAAAAGGTCACTTATTTTCCAGAAAACTGGCATGACATTATGGCAAAGTGTCGAAATAAAAAGAATTTCATTGTAAATAAAATGACAGATGAAGATTTTTTTCAACTAATAATTTAGAGAGAAAATTGAGCAATAGGAAGAAAAAAACTGAAAACAATTCTGTGAACTGGTTGAAAATTCAATGGATCAGAGTACAAAAAGATAATCCTTACGAAATAATGTACAAAGAAATGTTGCAGAATATGGTGGCGTTCAATGACCTAAACATAAAGCCGACTGGAAGAAAAGGAAGACCCGTAGATTTAAAGAATGTGCCTTACGAAAAACTATCCATCAGTGACCCGTTGGGAGTTAAAAAAACAAGACATGATCGATCTGCTACCGTTTATTCCTCCACTGCATTACACGTTTTTCTTGAATCTAAACACCGCATTTGATGTTGAAGATAGTATTGGAACTTTGCCATAACATGAAGAGGGAATCGATGTACCTAATAATGAAGGAGAGAGGAAGGTAATGAAGAACTACGTGACGTAAGCCAGTAACAGAAAACTTTTAGACACCCAAAAATTAAGCATTGTATTCTACGTAACAGATTGAATTTATCTTGCACATGTTTAGAGTGAAAGTGGCTTAAGTCAATATAACCCAATTTTTGGTAATGTATATGAAAAATGTAGAATTCACATTTCTAGATTAGATTGACCTTTTAAAGTAAAGTAAAGTAGACATTTTTCAATTATTTGTATTGCAGTATCGTTTGATTTGATTTTTTTTTAATGATTTTAACAAACTATTATATACCTCAGACATGCCTTAAATTGTCTTATATGCCACTTTCATTTTCACCGGCTCATATGGAAAAGAGAAAGGGAAAGATAAAGGAAATTTAATGCAACTTTTAAAGTAACGATCTAAGAGAATGATATAAATACCTTCGAAATTTAAGAGGATAGAAACCTCGAACAAATTTATGTTGGATAACCCCCTGAATAGTGTCAGGGGTAGAATAACTGCTAGTAACAGAAGAAAATGCCCAATCTTTTGTGAGTGGCGAAGAAATGGAATATAAGTAAATCCACGTTACACCGTTATATGAAAAAGCAACATAATTTGGTTACTAGTGCTAATGATATCATAGTTTCGCAACCAAACTACTGTTTTCATAAAGTATTTAGTGTAGCAAAAGAGAAATTTGGGACTTACTAAAATCTTAACTAGAAAATTGGCATTTAATTACGCCACAGTCTTGGGTAAAAAAATACCAGACTCGTGGCAAGACCAGCAAATTGCAGACTGAGAATATTTAGTTCAATATAGAAGGAGATGGCCGGCATTATCTTTAAAAAAACCGGAGGCAACAAGTTTAGCTAGTGCCATTAGTTTTAATAAAAACAATGTTGAGCAATTTTTTAATAATTACACTGATGTTATGAAGACGTATCAATTTGGCCCTGAACGTATACATAACTTGGATGAAACTTCAAATTTTACAGTACAGAAAGCATTTACTATATTAGTGCCTAAGGCCATTAAACAAATTAAGAGTTTAACCTCCGCAGAAAGAGGAATTAATGTTACAATGATAGCTTACATAAATGCAAACTATCCCACCATCATTTGCATTTCCTCGTGTGTACTATAAAGACCACATAACAAATAGAGGTCCACCCAGATACATTGGGGCAGCAAATCCAAAAAATTATTCCAAACCTACCCAGAAAAAGTCAATACTGATTATAATGGATAAACATGATACGCATATTTCAATAGACATAAAAACCAAAAATTCCGGTGTAGTTTTATTAACAATTCATCCGCATATATTGCATAAAATGCAGCCCTTGGACCGAGGGGTTTTTGGTCCATATACAACTTTTTACCACAAAACTGCAGAAGACTGGATGTTAAGTAATCCTGATAAACCAATGCGTATTCATAACATTGCAGGAATTGCAGGAATAGCTTATCTACAAGCATTCACACCAAAAAAAAGTTTTGAGGTTACAGGTTTGTGGCCACTTAACACCAATATTTTTACAGAAGAATATCTCCAATTGTATGTCACAGATCGACCGGAGACAACAATGGCTGGTAAATCTACTTCATCTAGTGCTCCTGGTGACCCAACTTCCAATTCTTTGACTTTAATCCCAGCTGAACATTTATCTACCCGTCTATTTCCGTTGCTAGTCCACTTGTTTTCAAGCTACCCAACGTAACGTGCACTACAGAATGAATATATGTCACCTGTAAACGATCTGCCTCTCAATATATCTGTAGAGTCTATAACTCCGTCTAAGTGCCAGCTAGAAAAGATTTACAAGGCAGAGGAATGCGAAAAACTAAAATTTTAACCAGTACACCAGAGAAACTTGCTATTATGTCGGAGCTGCTAAACAGAAAGGAAAAATCAAGAGAAAAAGAACCTAAGGAAAAAGTAAAAAAGAAGCTGATTAAACTTCCAGTTCTTTATCTGATGGTGAAGATGACGATCAAATATCCTTCTGTGACACAGATGTTTCATATGAGGCGCCATCTATCAGTTACATTAAAGTATGTATAAAATTATAATTTATCCATCCAATTGTAAATTTTTGTCCAAAAATGGATTCTGATAATATGGTTGAAGAGCATGATTGTCCTGAGTTTAAATCAGAAATAGATCTTCATATAGTAGTAGGAGACTTTATTATGGTTAAACTCTGCTCTAAAAAGTTAGTTGAACATTACGCAGCTAAAGTGCTTGAAACAATTGATAATAATACTACATAGTTATATTGTAAAATTTTATGAGAAAACGCAATACAAATTTCATTTCATAGAGGGAAAAGAAGAACCATATGCAATTGATTTTCAAGGTATAGTGCTTAAATTGTCACTGCCTCAAAACGTGGGAGAATCAAAAAAGTTTGTCTCTCATATTAAATTCAACATATCTTTTGACAATTACAATATGTTTTAATATACTTATTAAAGAAGAATATTTTATTATTATTGTTATTAATATTAGTAATAAAAAATATATAACACATATTTGTAATTAATTGTTTATATGTCCAAAGGTACCTACAAACCAGTCCAAAGGTAGACTTAGGTGCTGTCCCTTTGGACAATATGACAGTATTTTAAGAAATGCATGTTGATTTTAAAATGGTGCAACTTATAGATTATATAAAATTCAAAATGATTAAAAACAGTCTGATAAATAGTTTGCACAAAAAGATTTTTTTCTCATAATTTGTCTAATACAAAAATACAAAAGTAATATTTTGTGAAATGTCCAGAGGTACACATTCTTACCCAAACGAACATTTGTCACTTTTAATTTTTCTTTTACAAAACTTCTGATTTTTGTGATAAAACAGATGTCCCGACCTTAAATTACTGCAAAATATCAGAATATTTTCCGTTTATATCTGAAAACTAATTTTATTTCAACACTTTGTGACAATAATATGTTCGATTTTCGACCTTTTGACGATCAGTTTATTTGTAATTTCATGTTATTTAATGTATCATTTTTTTTGTTGTCATTATTTTGTCTAGCCTTTTCCATATTTCCAATTTTAGATATTGTCTTTTTTTGTGAGTGTTTTTTGTAAAACTATTTTTAAAATGTCCTTATTTTTTAGCTGTATGTTACAGTAGATAGAATAATTTGACTGAGTTTTAAAATTATTTGAACATCTATCCAATCATACAAAATACTGTTTCACAAAAGCTGCTAAGTGGTCTCACTTTCTTTTCTTTTTTGTCATTCTAATTTTTTCTACTTTGTTTTATAATTAAGTCTCAATATAGAGTGGCTTTTAACTTTTTAATGCCCAAAAGAGTAAAAAACATTATATGTATTTAAGCAAAGAGTAATGATAGAAGAAAGACTAGCTAAGAAAGTATTTGATTAATCACATCTATAAATACTATATCTATTATGCACTTATATATCTATAGGAGGTTTCATTCTTAGTTGGCAGTTTAGAGTATTAGCAACCCTGTATTGACAAGCTGGCTCTTTTGTTTGATAACACACCAGGGCTATATTATAGACTTGCCACTGTATCACAAGTTTTTCCATATATTTATATAAATTTATTTTAGCTTTTATGTGATATTTTAAGTAATTTTATGTTTCAAACTATACCCCTAAGTGTACTAAGTAATTTTAGCTGATTTGTTACTAAGTGAATCTGTACTCAGAAGAACATTTAAAATACATAATCATCTGTTTGCTATACTGCCAACTCAATGTAAAAAATAGCTATAGAAATTTATATCTAAATTATCGATAAAAGAAATATTAACTTACAGTACTTTAGCTTCTGTATCCATATTAAGTTTCTTAGGCGTGATTTTCAGAGGTGGTTTTTTGTGAGATGGAGGGTTGAGCTTATATTCTATTGGTTTAAAATATCTCAATTCAGATTCTATGCAGTCACTAGCATCACTAAGCATATCTAAGTCAACCAGTTTTTGAATTTGCTGAATTTTCTTTTGGATTTTCGGTGAAAAATTTTTAGCATTTTTAGAAGTTGATTCGTTTTGATTTCCTAAACACAAAATTCTAGCAGTGTATTCTTTGTTAAAGAAATTATTAGAAGTATTTTGATTTGGTTCAGTGTCTTTCTTTACAAAACTGTCCATAGGACCCAATTTTTTAGAGGCAACTTTAGATTTTGAGGTAGAAGCTTGTTGAGATGCTAAATTTTCAGCTAATTTTTTAGCGATTTCTTCATCAAATTTTAATTTTTCTTCCATTACAGCCTTCTGATAATCTTCTTCTTCCTTGAGTTTCCTTATTAATTCTTCACTAGCTTTTAGGTCAGCTTCCCGTTGCTTCCTTAATTCATCATCTTCTTTCTGTTTTTGTATTTCATATTCTTTCCTTATTTCTCCAGGGTAAGCAACTATTACGTCACGATGTTCTACAAAAATATATGAAATTGTAAAAATAATGTTTTCTACAGTTTTTATATGTAAAGCATAAGAAATATATTCCATAAAACTATAAAAAACAAACAAGGATAAACATTAGACCTTACACTCTTATTTCTACATACGAAAGTAATTTTTAACTACATAAAGTGTTTAGGTTATTTAGGTATTTTTATAAATCAGCCCTTGTAGAGCGAAATCATGTTCTCATAATAGAACTACCTGACGCTTGATATACATATAAAATTGAAAAAGGAATATATATATATATATATATATATATATATATATATATATATATATACTTATAAATAGGACAAAAACAACAATAGGAAAAACAACAATATAAAAAAAAACAAGTTTTATGTGAAATTGTATTAAACAAATAATTATTCTATAACATTTAGAGATATGCCAAAGAATAAGTTAAATAGACTGTGGAAAGCGATCATTTTCAGACATCAAACAGAACAGCATGGCATTATTATGAAAACTTGGGAGCAGTTACCTAGACAACGCCAAAAGAAAGTCATACAGCCAGATGTTGTAGTTTCACATATCAGTCCATGTCAAAAAAGAACCCAGCTTCTTAAAAAGTGAAGCAACAGAACCCATCCAATATCGCCCCTTCTTTAATGTCAGTGTTAATGAAATATGAGCATATTTTTATATGCCCAAAATGAAATAACAATCAAGGCAATGAAGGAAAACCATGTTAATTCTTTAAAGAAAACCAAGACCACTCAATCCACTAGGTGATAGTCACTGGTTTTTGAGATATGAAAGATATTATTCATATTGATACAGCAATAATTCAGTGTAAAGTAAGTCAAGCATACATTTCACCAAGTCTGTAGCAATGTATGTTGTTGTTGCTGTTGAAGTTTATGGCTATGTTGAAAAATACAATCTGCTAGATATCTTCTGTAAATAGCAAATTTGCCTCTGATAATTATACCACCCCACCAACAGATTTATCCAATGCTGTATTGATTCTTCCTTTTTTTTTGTACTGTTAACATTTTTTTAAAGTCATATCAATATAAACCCTATTTACTGACATGTCCTGCCTAAACATCTCCCCCTAGATCTTCTTTGGTCTTTCTCACCTGGTCCTACCAGGAACCTGTAGATCACTAATTCGTCATATTATATTGGGTGATTAAATTCTCAACATTGAATATGACCAAACCATCTTATTGCCATCATTTTAGCAATAATTGGTGCCACTCCTAGACTTTCCCTTATACCCATTCATCCTATGGCTCTACAGCCCAATTCGAGCTCTGTCCTCCCCCATCAAACCTCTCCATCTATTATAGTCTGTAGCACATCCAAAAAATAAACAGGATACTTTTCTTACGAGCCTCATAAACTGCTCGAAAGTTATTCGAAGACGATTCAAAAATGAAAATCCCAAAAGGCGTAACAATACTTTTCATTATTTTATCCAAATAAATTCTACAAGAGTTGAGGTATGTAGGCAAGCTTTTTAAATCTTGTATACTATAAAAAATAAAGCAATTTTTTGACTGACCTCTCTTACTGCTGAAGGAAAATTACCAGTGGATCACCATGGTATTCATTTAAATCGTAGCAACAATTTAGATAACAATGTAGTTCTTGCGATCGATCATCACATTCGATCATTTCCGTTAAAAGAATCACATTGCAGCACCAGATTAATTCAATATTTTGATGGTAACCTCAATGTGAAGATAATGCATGAACTCTTTTGCAAAAAGTATCCCGAACATGCCAACATTGTTAAATACGATTTTGTTAGAAAATAATATAATGATAACCATGGCTACAGATTTGGAAGACCACAGGTTGACGTTTGTTCAACTTGTAAAGAACTTGAGGCTAAAATAACAAGTCAAACGCTGAATGAAAATGCCAAGCGTGTAGCAGTTGCAGAAAAATGGTACATCTGAGACGAGCTAAAAAGTTTTACCTAAAGCAGCAAGAAGTATTGAGATTATGTCAAGAAAAGTAAAATGTCGAAGCTATTGTTTTCGACTACATGCAAAACTCCAAAATATCAGTACAGGAAATGTTCTATCTCAGAAAACTATGGCTTTACATGTTTTGTGTTCACAATTTGAAAACAAATTGTACAGATTTTTATACATACAATGAAGGAGAAGCTAAAAGAGTACCTGATGATGTATGTGGCCCCTAATTTGGAAGACAATCCAGAATATGGATCCTGCTATAAACGAACTTCACATGTTTAGTGGCGCTTGAGGAGTACAAATAGAAACAAAACCCTGATACGGTTCATGCTCATGTTGGTTCCAACTGGACGGTTTTGATAAAGTTTATCAGTACTTTCCTGTGCATGGACATTTGTTTTTGCAGTGCGATCGAAATTTTGGAACAGCAAAAAGACTTATCAGGAGAAAAGATAGGATTTACCACCAGAGGAATACAATCTAATGATCTCTACTGCCAAAACCAGAGGATTTTCGGTAACAACAATCACCTCATATTCGACTTTAAAAATACCTGGAAAAATTATTACAAAAAACCTTGTAATTCAATGGACAAAACATCTACATTTATAATATCCAAATATAGATATTTAGAGTATTCTTCTTCACATAAAGGCTACATAATTAAAAAAAAATTAATGGGTGGTTAGAAGATAGCTTACTCTCACTAAATGTTGAGAAAACTAAGATTATCACTTTCTCGATGTCTACTCGTTCATTGCCAGATTTTCAAAACATTAAATTACATAAAGTGGGCTGTAAATTAGATAATAACGATAGTTGTAATAAAGTAGTTGAAAGGACACCATTTTTAAAGTACTTGGGAATATACATTGATGAAACTTTTCATTGGAAAGAACATATAAATTATGTAACTAATAAAGTTAGAAAGCTTATTTTTAAATTCTACGAACTAAGAAACATACTAAATTTTAAAGTACTTAAGCAGGTATATTATGCGTTTATAGAATCAGTAATTGGTTATGGCATAGTAGTTTGGGGAAATGCGGGTACAACAATTCTTTCAAAACTCAGAATAGCACAAAAATGGGTCATAAAAATTATGCTGTTCAAAAATAGAAGGTATGCAACTAACTTATTATATAGAGAAAGTGAAATATTAAATATTGATCAACTGTATAATAAGTGTGTAATTAGATTTATGTTAAAAAATACATATTATAAAGTAAACATAGAACACAGTATAAATACAAGAAATGTAACCCTAAATAACGTAAAAGTGAGCAGTCCTAAACATACACTATGTCAGAACCATATATTATATACTGTAGGACCAAAATTATTTAATAAGTTACCACAGAATATTAGGGCAAAACCTTACCATAAAGTAAAAAAAGAAATCTTTAAATGGATTAGAGAAAACATAAAATAGGGAATTATTTAAAACAAAAAATTACTTTTAGTTTAATTTTATTAGAAAAATTGTATGTTTAATTTATATTGTTTTTATTATTTTTTGTTAATTCACCTCATTAGTTAATTGTAAATGATATGGAAAATGACACACTCACAATATCCTAGATATCATTGTGTGTCAAAACGGTTAGCAGTAGGATTTAGTGTTAAGGAGGTGTAAAAGAAACTAAATTATTGTTAATTTTTACTACTATTTTATTACTGAAATGTGATTTATTGTCTAGTATTTGTATTTAGACTGTACTATTGCTAATAAACAAAAATAAATAAATATAATAGTTTCAGAACAAATAGATGGTTTTCTGAAACAGAGATTTCTACTAGAAAAAAATGGGGTGATCCCTTCATTGCTTACTACCAGAGCATACACTGCCAACTACTGCATCAGATAATATCATTGAGGAAGAAGGGTAGTTTATGGAAATGATTTTTTTTGTATTTGTTTGTGTTTTATAAATTACTTTAAATAAAATAAGCTTTTTCATAGAATTTTATGTCTATATTCATGTAAAAAAAATGTAAGTTGTATGAAAGGAATAAATCCAAGATTTTCTTTATCGTTTTTCTAGATAATGAAAATCACTGGATGGTTTTTCTCCAATCCAAATTAACTTATATAAACTGTACTTTATAGTAGATGTCATTATTAAACCAGAAATAATTAAATGGAATGACGAAACAGTTTTTATTGATTTCCCGAAAATCTAATTTTTTGATTCATTCCCTTCTTCTAACTTGTGGTTCAATTGTTCTCCTTATATTTCAAAATTTTAATTATATTGGTCAAATTGAAAGACAATTCTCTTCTATACAGTGAGTGCTAAGAAGCTGTGGCACAAGGGTAAATTTTATGGTTACATAAAAACTATAAATTATGTATTCTATATTTTTTTCTTGAAATTTTCAACATTTTATATATTTAATGCCATCCATTTTTATTGGATTATTTTGAGAATAATAACAGGTGGTCATGGTTGTTGTCAACAGTGATCATTAGACAGAAGTTTTAATATTGAAAATCACCAGAAATTTATAGGGAATGACCAAATTGTTATGATTAATTAGACAGATCATTAACATAGGTTCAACTATATTAGAGATATAATAAAACCACATAGATTTAAAAAATAAAGTTTTTGACAATAAGCTATTAAGTAAACCATCTGGGACTCTTGTTCAGTAGGAGTAGGATATCAAAAAATATATCAAAAATAGTTGACAATAATTCTACACTATGTCATATGCTTGAAATGCTTGAACAAAATACATCAACATCAAAGTGTCCAATAACTATTGTTTATGTTTCTCTTGCTTGATTTTGATTTCTCATAAGAAATATACTTCAAAATAATTTTATCTATGTAATAAGAGAAAGATGAATGTTACTTTTTTTCTTAAGTAAGCTTCACATAAGGCAATCATTTGAGTGATTAGTGTCCTTGAGGATAAGTGATTATATACACTTTTAAAAATAACAGACAAAATAAACAAAGAGATCAAATTACAGATCTCCATATCATATATCTATTAGTTTATGTACTTAATATGAAGCAAATGAACTTTTATAAAAACAGCATATTTGTAAAGAACTTTCCCCAAAAAGAATTACAAATGATTTTGTCATAAAACTATTTGTGATTATTGCTATATGTGTGCCACTCTCTTCATAATAACAAAACTACCCATACCTTCTTCCAGGTTTTCATCAACTCCATTTGACTTGTTTTTAACATGTTGCGGAAATTTGTCTTTAATAGCTTTCCATAAATCCTCATTTATAAGCTTATTCTCCTTTTTAACTTTCCTCAGCCAAGATCCTATCCTCAATCTACACAAAGGGCATACTAAGTTAGCATTTTCCATGGTATTCTCAAAACAAAATAAACAGAAAACATGATTACAAGGAAGAGTTACTGGTTCCACTAAAATACTTCTACATATCGGACAAAGAACATCATTTAGTATTAATGTGTTGTAGTTTTTCGTTTTTGTTAATTTAGAATTTCTTGTACTCCGTTTAGAAGTCATATTTACATTTCTTGCTTGTGTTGTTACTATTATTTTTCTGTTAAAAACGATTACATTAGATCACCATTTAAGTCAAGTTCGTTCTTCTTCATTTTCTGTCATTTTAGTCTTAGACATATGTCATTAGGAATCAACGATATAGGCAACCAATATATCAGCCATAGGACATTATATTCTATTAAAAAATGTTTTATTTCATAATTAATTACATATTAATAACATATTTCTGTCATTTTCTATACGTAATTTATTTAATTCTGCATTTCCATTTAATTTCGTTTACATTACTAATATTCATTTCATTCAGTTTTATT
Source organism: Diabrotica undecimpunctata (assembly GCF_040954645.1). Lineage (NCBI taxonomy): Eukaryota > Metazoa > Arthropoda > Insecta > Coleoptera > Chrysomelidae > Diabrotica > Diabrotica undecimpunctata. The sequence goes on along the minus strand of NC_092803.1, from coordinate 123,244,235 downwards.
TTAACCCAACCGATCAGCAATTTCTCCACTCCACAGACCGCTCGTCTTCAATTAATTTTATATAAATACTAGCTGACCCAGCGAATTCGTACCGCATTAGAATTAAATAAAGGGTCTTAAAAAATTACCAGAAAAAAAATACTCAAATATATTATGTAGGTACGAAAAATGTTGAATTAATTTAACGCTTTCTGATAAACAATATTTTTATTTTTTTTGCATTGCATAAATATACAATGATTATGGCTTTCCGACGCGCAAATAATTATTGTCTATGCCCGAAACATGGAAATTTCAAATTAATTCCGCAAACTTCCAACGGTTGGCTTTTTGATTTATTTATTGTCATTGCAAAAGCCAAGTGCACAGGAAATTGTAAACGTTTAAAATCAAATGGTACGTTCGTTGGAATAATTGGTATACGCGGAATCAAGACATCTTCTCCTTTGTATTTTTCCTTGATCGTTGCCCCAATGATATTATTCATTAGCCTTTTCACAGTCAGTCTCGCCCCATGGCATAGTCGAGGTTGATTAATGTTACGCAGCACAATGGCAACTGATCCTTCTTTTAATTGTAGATTGTTAGGTGGGAGTCTGAATAAGCTCGGCCCATAAATGAATAATAAATTTACTTGAGAATTACACTTTGGCGGTAAATGATAATTGTATAATAACTACTTCGCTTGATGCATAAATAAACAATAATAATGGTCGAAAACTGTGAGAGTTTTCGGAGTGAGAGAAGGCTTATTGTGTAAGAGAGATAGGAGACCGGCTTTGTTTACATCCCTACTCCGTCCTATTTACTGAGTAAGACCTGACACAGTCATGTGGAAGCCTTGCGGGGATAACTGATCTAAATTGGTCAATTATCGAACAGGGTTAAAATGATTAAATTACTAATATGACTATTATAAATTACAAGTTAGTGATAGAAGGGTGAAAATGTAGGGTGAAGAGAGTTGCACTGTTTAATGCCACATCGTAATAAAATAAAAATAAAAAAATTTGTCCACAAAACAAAAAAAATGTTTGGGGTGGATCACCTTTATTACTTAGGGATGTTAAAAATATATTAAGACAGATTCTCAGACCTACCGAATATATATGTACAATTTCATAAAAATCTGTCAAGCCATGTTGGAGGAGTATATACTCGGTTCGCTATTCCCAGTCCGAACTGTCTAGTGAATTTAGTAATTATTTTTTTGCGAAGTTAGTTACTTTTTGACAGACTAAAAGTGGCTTGAAATTACTATACAACCAAGCATACATACTCATAGCCAATATTAATATTAAACAAACTAAATAGTAAATAAAATAGAATTTTGCGAATTACCAACAATCAATATTTATTTATCTGCACGATATAATAAATAGTTATGTTAAATTATAACAACTAAAATATATTTTTTAAATATATACTACCCAAAATTTGTTGGGTTTAGTATACACTTCCAGTATTTAGAATAGTTCTTCTTTTTTGTAAAGAAAGAAGTCTGCAATAGTAGGATACTTGAGCTATAAATACTGAGAAGTAGGAATTATTGTGTTGTAGGTTTCCGTCAATGAATCTGTCAAAATATGCCCGAGCTAAGCGAATAGAGTATAGCAACTATCTCTGTGACACTAATGTGACTATTAAAAAATAGGGGTTGGTGATAGAAAGGTGAAAATTAAGGGTTATATGTATTTTTTAATGCCACATCATAAAAAAGATGTTACAGTAGGCGGTACAGTAGACTAGCGCAAGACTACTGTGTTCTATATATTTTTAAAAGAAATAAAATTTTTAAAATTGAATAAAGTAATTTTAATATTTATTTTCTATATTTTAAACAAATTCAATAAATTATTATGTTTGCTCCTAACGCCACCTGTTAAAGTATTAACAAAGCATACGTTGATTATTTATGTCAAACATTATGTCAAATTGAAATCAAATATTAATATTCAAATAAAAATAAATATCATTTGATAGTAAATTATTATATCAACCTAATATGTTTAAAAATAATTTTATTTATATGAAATTATTTTAAAACGAGAATTATTATAAAAATTTAAACAAATGATTCAATGTTGTTATTAATCGAATGACATTTATTAAATTTTGACAATAGTTACTATTTGAATCTTTTAGCATTTTAGTGACAGATATTCTTTTAACTTTTTACTTCTCATTAAATGTTTATATTTTGTTTGTTATTTTTCTTGCAGTTTTTAATTTAAACCTGCCTAGAGTAAATATATGATGACTAGAAACGAATTGATGAAGAGTAGTGAATCACCCCATCTTGAGTTCTTGGTTAATTGGGAAAACACTTTCCAAAATATTTTCTTTGATTTATGGTTTTGCATGAACTATATATATATATATATATATATATATATATATATATATATATATATATATATATATATATATATATATATATATATATATATATATATGTATATACAGTATATATATATATATATATATATATATATATATATATATATATATATATATGTATATACAGTATACTTCCTCTATAACGAACACGGTTATTACGAGGTTTCCCTTTTAACGAGGTACATGAGATGTCCCGTGAAATTTGTATTCAACTATAACCCTCTATAGCGTGGCAAAAATTGGCCTACTCGGTGACTCACCGGCTAGTAGCTAGTAAATTCGCCCCGTGTAATCGAATCTCTAGACTAGAATAGAAAATACGACAATATTACTTAATATCTATAACAATTCAATATGTGAATACTGCATTGTGAATTATATTTTAGTCAGATCTTTAACAAACAATTTATTATCGGTTTTGGCAATCACGCATAAGAAATCTGTAGCTTTTGTGTAAGGTACCAAAGATAGATCTAAAAAGAGACCAACAAAAAAACCAAAAGTTGACAAACTCCGATTTAAGGAGTATTTTCAGTGATAAAATAGTTCAAAAAGATTCCTAGTGACTTGACATACGACAAGTTTTGTTCAAAGTACCCATCAGTGATATGTTCGGACCAAACCATATACTTTAGTTAAATTCCCCCAACAAGTTGCATTCTTTTTCTTTAGCTACTCTCTTTTTTAATGAGGTTGGTAATCAACATGGCCACTTTTACTTTTGACACTACAGCTCTAAATAGTTCCAAGCCAATAGTTTCTTTTTCTTCTTCGAGTGCCTTCTCCTATCGAACATTGCGAACCATTTTGACAAATTCTTCAGCAACTCGTTCGAGCCCAAGCCTGTTCTATGTCGTATATTTTTAAGCAAGGAGTACTATCTTCGTCCTGGTCCCCGTTTGCCCTTAGTCTTACCCTCGATTACGAGCTGTAGAAAATTATATCTGTTATTTCTCATTACATGTCCGAGATCTAGTTTTCCGCTTTTTTTTTAAATTCAATGTTCATATTCTCTGCTATTTCGCTGGAGAGCTTTTAAGTTGGTGGTGTGAGAAGTCCAAGTTATTAGTAATATTCGTCTATATACTCAGGTATCAGATGCTAAAACTCCATATAACAGTGCGGAATATATGTAAAACTTCACAAAATTGTATCTTATTTGAAAATCAAGTGACCTATCGCATAAGAGGCTTCACATTTTCAAAAAGTTTGTCCTAGCCATTTCAATTCGGGCTCGAATTTAATCAGGATTTAATCTTAAGTAGGGTAAGTCAGGATTTAATCTTCACTGATCCAGCTGCCCAGCTATTTAAACTTAGAGACTTTGTTTTTTCTGTGCCGTATACATTTATGGGCACTGGTTGGTTCGGATTCCATTGTACCACTAATATCTTCGTTTTTGCGGTGTTGATTTTTAGCCCCAATCGACTTCCTTCAACTGATATTTATTTTGTCAAGCAGCCGCTGTAGGCCTTAAGGAGCCTACGCAATAATAACTGTGTCAACTGTTTGCAACTACGCAATCTTAAATTATTTATTAATTTACCATTCACTTTTTTCATGTTCTGAGCCTTTAAGTGCGTTTTAAAATACAATCTAAGAGTACGTTAGATAGTTAGAGACTTTTCAAACTGTACTGTTGCTACCTGCTGCTCATACAGGTACTGAGTGATTTTTAGATCTTGGGAGTCTAATCCTTTCCTTTCTAGAATATTTAATAGCGCACTATATTTAACACAGTCAAATGATTTAGTGTAATCTGTGAAGCATAGATATACTTCTTTCCACTGATCTCAGCACTTTTACAGCCGGATTGACAGCGCAAACAAAGTATCTCTGGTTCCCAATCTTCTTGAAAGCCTCTTTTTAGTTCGCTCACATCTTGTTGAAAAGCAACCTTAATACTTGACTCATTAGGCTGAATAGTCGAAACTCATTATATCTTTTTGCACGGGATATTTTAGGAATGGGGATAAATGTAGATTTTAGCCAATTCTCAGGTATATATACACACTTGTGAATTGTGTTTTTTCGCCAAGATTTTTAAGTTTTCTTCGTTTATGAGTTTCAGGAATTTTGGATAAATGTCGTCTGGTGAAGCTGCTTTACCATTTTTTTATCCCTCTTAGAAACTTCTCTATTTCTGGCATCATTATACTTGACCCCATTTCTGTTTGATGTTGCTTAAGGAAAGGGGACCTATGTCGTTAAAACACCAGAAGTTTACTTTGTTCATGGTTCTTCTATTTCTTGTATATCAAGAACTGTCCTATTATAGTGATTTATTAACTTTACGGTTTCCTATGATTTGCTTAACTTTTTTGTGGATGTTAAATAGATCATGTTTTTGGTATATTTCCTCGCTTCTCCCGTTATCCATGTTTCCTTGACACATTAATTTTTGTTCTGATAAGTTTTTGAGTTTGTACTTTTCTATATGTCTGTTTTTAAATTGTCGCCGCTGTTTCATTAAGTCTAATATATATTGAGTCATTCATTCCTTATGCAGTTTCTTGATATTTGTAGGTATTATATGCTCTTGTCCGTTCAGAATTGCACTTTCAATCTGACTCCAAGTGTGGTCTATAATTTCCTTAGTAGTGTATTCCGCCTCTTGATTATTTTAGATTTTACTGATCTGATCATTGAGTTTGTGGGAGATATTCCGATGATTTTCCTCGCATTTTAAAATTATTAGGTCTTCTTAATATTTTATTTTTAAGGTTCTTCAATAACTTGCATTTGGGCCACTACGGGATTGTGATCTGATAACATATCTGCTCCAGGTTTTTTTAGCTTCCGTTTCCAAGTAACTTTCTACACTGCAAATGCTATTCTTGAATATTTTTTTGTTTATTCTACTAAGTATAATTTCAAGGAAAGTTTCAATAAGTGTATGTAAATCACATGAAACCCCTCAACTTCATGCAATCTATTTAAAATTCGAATTTAAAAAAACATTACTGATTAGAATATAATAATTTGTGAATAAATCAAAACCTAGTTTTCTAAGTGGTGTCTAATTTGTTTCTTAAATAACCTACTTTTAAAAATTTGTTCTTTATTTCCTCAAAACAATATATTATCATTATCAGTGGGGCTACAGCCCTAGTTGAGCCGCGACCTTCCCCAGTATATTTCGCTAGTCGTTTCTGTTCATCACCAACCGGTGTTAGTGTGCTGCGCCGATCTTCCTCGCGTCCTAGTCCACATCACCCCTTCATCTCAATCTTGGTCTACCTTGTTCTACTGGTGCCGCTAAAAGGGTTGGTCTGGGTGGGTAATTTTTATTTGATCTCGACACATGTCCTGCCCATCTAAGCTGTACCTATTTTTATGAGAGACTACATCTCTACCATTAAATATTTCTTTAGACTTCTCATACAATTCGAAATTATATCGCCTTCTCCAAATACCATTTTCACAGATTGCGCCCATTACTCTGCGTAAACTATAATTTCACTATTTGGGAGAGTGATTCATCGTTTGAAGGCGGAGAAGTGGGGAAAGACGTATGAAAATCCAGTGGCGTACACTCACTTTTATTTCAACGTTAATTATATTATATTGTTTAAATATTATTGTTCAAAATAGGCCACAATATATTTATCTGCAGGTTTTTACTGAAGTTTCCATCTCTATATCCAAAGACCGTTTTCAAAGATATAAATTATAGTTATATTTATTTTATTTGTTTATTATTATATATTTATATAATCTTATATTATTTATTTTTTTTTTTTTTTCTTAACTTTAAAAACGGTCTCTGGAATAGAGATCGAAACGTCAGTAAAATAAACATGTAAATAGATAGATGTATTGTGCCTTATTTCCAACATTCTCCCTAAAAATACGGAATGCCACAAGCAAAAAGCCACAGAAAAATAAATATTACTATAATTTGTATATTTAAAAACGATCTCTTTATATAGAGATCGAAACGTCAGTAAATTAAACATTTCAATTAAATATATTATTACTTATTCCCAACATTATTTCTAAATATACAGAACGGCAAGCAAAAACCCATAGAAAAATAAATATTACTATCACTTGTATATTTGAAAACGATCTCTTTATATAGAGATCGAAACATCAGTAAATTAAACCTATAAATAAATATTTCGTGGCTTATTCCCTACAGTCTCCTAAAAATACAGAATGCCACAAACAAAAAGCTATAAAAAACAAGTAATTTTGCAGAAAGCTTACTGATGCCACCCGGCTGTCGCGGAAGTTACGCTAAAATGTCTTTTGACGTGACCCGTCCTTAAAGAGCTACACAATGAAATTTTTTTAAAACAAATTTTAAGACAGTTTCCATACCACCCCAAAGGTATGTCTTGTGGCGCGTTACTTTTTTTTTAACGGTCTTCTTTAATTATGTGGCCTATACATTTAGCCCATTTCTCTGGAGTTACATGGAGGATTGCTTGAATTAAAAGTTCCTTAACTTCGTTTAATTTGAACGTTTTGTTATTGCGTGCTACTTCTCCTTTCACTTGCGCCCATATAAGTTCAATCGGATTAAGTTCGCAATGATAAGGTGGTAGACGCAGAACTTTGACACCATAATCTTTTGCAGTTTCATCCACAGCATATTTAAGATATTCACTTTTTCTTAACCGTGCAATGCCGTCCTTTCCGCCATGCCGTCGTAGGTAATTGTTCTAGTCTGCGGCTATGATAGGGCGCATTGTCCACAACAACCACAGACCCAGATTCCAATTTTGGTAAGATTCTCTTAAACCAGCGCTCAAATACTTCGGAAGTCATTTCTTCATGATAATCACCTGTTTTTTTCGACTCAAATTGAGGCAAACCATCATCAAGGAACCCTGTATCACTTCCTATATGGGTGATGATTAAACGCCGTCCCTTTTAATCCTGTAGACCAGCCTTCTATAAATGCTTCGCGTTTACTTTTGGACATTTAAATCTTGCCAAACTTTTCCAACTGTATCTTCTTCTTCTTGATGTGCCTATCCGTTACGAATGTTGGCGATCATCATGGCAATCTTTATCTTATCTGCAGCAGCGCGGAAAAGCTGCACAGATGTTGTATTGAACCAGATTCTGAAGTTCTTTAACCAAGATGTTCTTCTTCTTCCTGGACCTCGTTTTTCAAATATTTTTCCTTGCAGCATGGCTTGAAGGAGAGCATATCTGGATTCATTTCGCATAATATGTCCGAAGAACTGTAACTTTCGAGATTTGATAGTGGTCAGTACTTCTCGATTCTTCTTCATTCTTCTGAGGACCTCCTTATTTGTGACTCGGTCAGTCCACGGGATCTTAAGCATTTTCCGATATAGCCACATCTCAAATGCTTCCAGTTTTCTACACATATCTTCGTTCAAGGTCCACGATTCAACACCATAAAAAAGGACAGGGAAGACGTAGCATCGCAGCATTCCAACTGTATGACCTTCGTTAATCCAGGTTTCATCCAAATAATATATTTTGCGTCAGTGCTGCGAATGTTTCGTATTTCTTCTAAATATTTTCTTCTCCACAGAATAATTTCATTTTTTTCTAATAGCATACTTTTTGTGTTGCGTTTTACATATCGAAAGTTCATTTCGCGCATGGTCCTGATTAAGACTCTACGAGATATCTTGGGTAAGGAGTCATCGTTTTCGAGCTCTTGCGAAATATTTTTCAGTGTTGGAATTTCACTCCGAAAATAAAATGAATGAATTTTTCGACGTATAATATTCCTTGCCTCGTCATCCAAAACAACGCTTTTCCTACCTCTAGTTTCACCTTTTTCTAGCTTTTTATTTTCCGATGTATTTTTAAGTACACGATAAATACAGCTAACGGATACTTTTGTTAAACTGCTACAAATGTCGACCGCTTGGCTAACATTTAATGCCATTTTTCTGCCGACAATTCCTTCATAAACGTTTTGTATCATTACCATCTCTTCGGACGTTAACATTTTCCGTCTCTTTTGCGGCTTTTCATTTTTGGAATCAACATCAGAATTTTGCTGTCTTCTCTTTTAACAACTCGGTTTTTCGTCCATTATAATTTAATAATCACAGAATATAACTAAAAATTTACTATAAAACGACAAACTATAACACTCTTGTTATCAATAACACGTTTTATCAATACTACAATACAGTATTGACAACAATAAGTTTACAAACTTATCACATAAAATATACTCACAAAATGCAACACATGCACTACCCATAGAAACGCCAATGTAAATAAACCATCGGTTATGTCTTGATGGGCATTTATTCGGCGAAAAAAGAATAAAAACTAGTTTTACAGCTATGTCTGGGTCTGAATTCTAAATCGGAATTTCCTCGCTAATTTCAACGTTGCCAAACGATTGAAAAATAATGTTTTAAAATATCGATTTTTATTTTATAAATTTAAATATGTAACGAAACGGAACATATAAATAAAATTTATTTCATTACAATTTTGTGCTTAATTTTTACTATTGAAAAATTCATGTTTTTTGGAAGAATACAGGTTTTATATGACCATAATTACTACTTGTGAACAAGAATTGGCTACACTGTACGACAACATCTGGTCAAGTCTACTATAGAGAAGCACAAATAAATATACTACTTTATATATTCTGTAATTTCTTATGAGGAAACGCAAATTGCAATTGAGAAAACGGATAGTTTTCGAGGGCCGCTGTGTACATTTAAATTTGAGGATATTCGGCGTTAAAACTATGAAATCACTCTTCTAAATTGAGGATTTCTACTATAGTATCTTGCTTTCGAAGACGAGCAGACGATTTGCGTTTGTTTTGGAGATGGTCCATGTTGCTAACCTACATATTAGCACTGGTAGGATGAGTGATCTATATACTGTTAATTTGGTTTTTTGGCTTAAATTTCTGTTTTTAGCTGCTTATTTAGTCAAAAATAACATTTGTTCGCTATCTGTACCCTTCGTTTTACTTCTTCAGATGTATCATTATCGCTTGTTACGAAAGTATTATAATTAATTGTTAAAAAAAGGTAACCCTGGAACAAAATACTTATTAAATTAAAAGTAGACAATATTTGACAAATATTTTATTTAGTTATATATCTCTATAAAAATAAAAAAATAAAAGCATTGATGAATACATTTTTGCATATAAATAAATAAATATAGTTTTGAAAATTGCAATCTTAATTCTTAGTGTAGATCCGCTTTGTATACGATAAATAAAGCAGATTTCAATAAATATGGTACATAAATTAATTGAATGAAATATTATAGAAATACTATAAATACTGTTATTTTAATTACTATGAAGCTTTAACACAGTTTTTGTTCGCTGTTGTCAAATAATAATCATATTAAAGCATTTATTCCAAAAATATATGCCTGTTTAGGATCTTATTCAATACAAGAAAATAATATTTTAAATATAAGCTTTCCCCAAACTGATAAAATACTCAAAAAAATAATCATTGAATGACTGAAGAACGATACTAATATTTTTCATGAACGTTTTTGTCTCGTTCGTGAATATAAATTGAAAATAAATCGTTTTAAATGCCTAGGTGCCAACTGTGACTAATCTGTAATAGTTTTCTACCGTTTTATCTCCACCTTTTTTTTGAGTTTTTTAAAGGAATGAGAATCAAAAAAATTCTCGAAAGAACGGCAAAATTTTCGAAAATATGTCTAAATCCAAAAAATGAATCTAGTGTAGCACATCATGCAACGCAGCATATTCGAGTGCCCTATTTATGTAAAAATGATTTTAATTTCTAAAAAATATATCTTATTTTTAATATATTTTTAAACATCATTTGTTGATATATCAATTATAAACAATATACATTTTTATTAGTAAATCGTAGAACAATCAGTTTGTGATTTGTAATAAAATTGACGGCAAAATAAAAGGTTTTATTAAAACAAAATATATTACAGAAGATTCCAGAAATGTTATCGATCTTTGGAGAATGCAATTTCCCAAAGGTGTACGCATGAGTAAAAAAAAAAGAGAGAGTATTATAAAGTCTCACTAAAATGATCTAAAAGATTTTTAAAAATGTATAAAATTATTTATAAAAATTATTCTATCCAAATCTCGCCAGCTTGATGGCTCGGTTAGCTGGCACGGACTCATAGAAGTGTGCAGAATACGAGGTTCATGTTTGAACCCGGGCCCAGTCAAAAATTTTAACTTCAAATATAGCAGTTAAAATGTTAAGTGGATTTGCGATTTTGAATCTACATTTACTTTTCATACTTCATACTTCACTGAACTCAACCCAGTCTAGGAAATTTAGTAATTAATTTTGTGTTATGTTGGTCACATTTTGACTTCAATAAAACAAATACCTAATGTTTATTTTTAAACTGTTATAGTCGCTTATATTTTAGCATTTACAAATAAAAAGTTTTTTACAGTACAATAAACAGTAAGTTTATTTCAGCTATTAATAATGAGTGTAGGAATATTCATGCTGTATATTTCCGACAATGAATCTGTCAAAATTTTGTCGAGCTCAGTAAATCCACTACATCCAATCACGACGATAAAATTATGTTATTAGTATTCCATTGTAAATAATGAGGAAAGATCAGAAAAAACTCCCGACGATACTATTCCGTCACAATAAGTGGTCTAAAATTTAGTTTAGTCTACTCCCAATAATGACATCAAGTAATATTTTTTTATACTGCTAAATTATAAGAATATATTATTTTACGTTAAAAATGATTTATTCCCGATACATGTGTTTGGTTTTTCGTTTATTAATTTAGTAATGTCGGTATTTTCCTTAAGGAAAATCTTTTTTTAATATTGTAACCAAATCCTATTTCATCTTACTTCTAAATTTTGATTTGATTTGATCTGATGGACAGATATCATTAAAAATAAAAGTTTTCACATTTACAAGGTATTTAATAAATACAAACCTTTGGTTTTTCTTGTTTGTAATTGGGTTTAGTCTGAGACAACACAAGTATTAACTTATTGGTTGTTTTAAATGTTGCAATTTTTTTTATTTTTTAAATAACAACAATATAATATTATTACCGCAATAATCCTTTTGTGAAGTGTGTGTTGAGTAAATGCCTTGTTACTCAGTTAAGGCTTAATAAACAACCAATATAGACTTTACAGATAATCGCTTATTATATCCAAACGACTAAGGCACTTAGACCAGACGACTACTGATCCGATGAATATAAAAATTCCTTGTTTCTTATAAAAAAAATTCCCGTGCCCGACCAGATTTGAATCCACGAGTCACTGAGTCTTCACTCGGTGAAAACCCTGAGGTTCTGGCCACTACAACATTGCCGAGATGCTTAATTTTATATTTGTTTCCTAAATTAAGTATTCTTGGGATTTTTCCATATAGTTTTTCTCGCATGTAGTTTACCTACGGTATTGATATATTCCCTGAATCATTTCTTATAAATTTTTCAGCATACTTTTTATTATTGTGTTATTCTCTTTTCTCTATTCTGTAAAATTCTTTATTGCTTAATGACTAACATTAATCATTTTTTGGTAAAATAGACATTAACAGAGTTTTGAAGTATAAAAAATAAAATTTGATGTGTGGATCTTGAGAATAAACTAAATGTTAGATCGAATACTTACTGAGTCTCAATGGAATTTGAATGGACCACTGGAATGAATATTTTTTAGATAAATGCTTTAATATATTCTTCATGCCAATATTAAAACTGTAGCTTACATCCACTAGGTGTTCAACCTTTTAGGAATATAAACTCGAATTAAAATGCGCCAAGATAACCAAACTATGCCCATGTGTTTTGATCCTTTACCATCTTAAAGGTGAATTTTCAGCGTGAGGATATCTATTGGGACTGAAATCAGAAATACAAAACAAAATTAATATAGAAATTATAATTGTTTTTTAAATAAAAAAAAAACAATATACGTATTATACCGTTACTTTGGCAGAGTACTTAAAAATTTCGCCAGAGTAATCAATAACATGTTATTCTCCGTTTTTCTGTTCTCGATTTATGGTCTCACGTTTCATCTATTCTTTTATTTTCGGGTCTCATCCATGAGCTTGTCATGTCTTGTTTTATTATATTGATCTTATTATTTTTGTTAGCATGTTTTGACTGAACCTATTCTTGGCATCTTATCTGAAACGATCGCGCGCTACATCGAGTAGTAAATGCAGTTCCATGCGTGTTTTCTTAACAAAATAAGTAAAATAAAAGAAAAATAAAATTAAATTAAATTAAAATAAATTAAAATAAATTGCATTGAATCGCATCGCATCGAATCGAATTGAATTAAATTAAAAACTATTGCTCCATACGTAGACGATAAGAAAGCTACGCTTCATCTCGTCAGTCACTCCGGGAGTGCCACATCCCGTTTTTTTTTTTTTTAATATTTTAGGTGTTCTTCCTCTTAATTGTGTTTGTACTATTGATCTTATTGCCGTATTTTATGTTTGTGTTTTGGCGTACCTTTTTATGGCTAAATACTTTTTATTTCTGTAGAAAATAATATTTCCCATTGGAATTATTTTTTTCATTTTCTTATTTCTTCTTTATGATAGACACTATCGTCTGTTTTTTTGATTCCATTTTAGTTAATTGTTATTATCGCCTCATCTTTTTCGCCATAAGTTCAATATTTCTTTTAGAGAAATTGTCTCGTAATACATCGACTATTAATACATAGTTCATTAAGGCATTGGTAAGAGATAGAACAAATTGCAAAAATGTCAAGGCTCTATAAAGCTCTCTCTATCAAGGCAGGACCCTTAGATAAGTATTCTTTCACTCCAAAAGGAGTCAGGTGAATACTCGAATGATGAAGAGAACCTGAAAGTAGTAGTAGTTTTCAGGGTTCACTTCCTGAGTGTAAAACAAAACTGATACCTATGATCAACTGATGGTAAACCATTTTTCAATAAAGAGGGAACATTCGACTACACCTTCTACGAAGCCATCACATGAGCGATTCATCTAAAAGGAATTAACGAAAAAGGGCGCAGATGGATACGAAATCTGGTCATGGAAGGGCTGATAGCTAGACTCAGCAACGACAGGCAATATGTTATGGGCTATACATATGAACCGGTCATTTTAGCCTACGCAAATTTAATGGCACAGTCTTTTTTTTTTTCGAAAGCCATTTATAGTTATAATCGGTCGTACTGCACACCTTCTTACGTGGCCGGTATCGACGGATTTACATGCTCTCTGAAACACGGTGACAGCTCAGTTAAATTAGACATTGAAAAATTACTTATGTCTGTACCTGGGCCGTCCGGCTTAGTAAGTTAGTATCTAGCCACTGAGCTATGGCCGCCATCTAATTTTAGTTACAGAAGTTACACCTAATTTATCGATTTCAAATATAAGGCTTAACATAAGCTCACAGAAGTCCAAAATCTCCTCCAAGTCTAAATGGCACACATATAACTCTGGTGAGTGAAGTAAAGTATATTTGGGTAATATTACACTCGAGGCTCATTTGGAATTATGGGATTTAAAATATGGGATTTAAAACCAGACATGTCATATTGGATTTATAACAAGGTGGCAAAATCAGCAATCACATTTGCATCAATGGCATGGTGGCTAAAGGTGCGCAAAAAATTATCATTCTCAAACTAAGCAAGACGCAAAGATGTGAATGCTTTGGAATCACAGAAGGGCTATGAAAGGCACACCAACGGCAGCTATGGAGGCCTTACTGGACCTCCCGACTTAACCCATAGTTAAAAGGGAAGACAAGGCAAGAATGGGTTATTTATAATCTACGGGAAAACCTGAGCAACGTAACGGTTAGATCAGGACATATCAATCAATAACATCACAAAGGAAATCGGATATACCGAATAGATGATTTCTGACCATATGGTACCCAGATATAAACTGGGAGGACAAAGAAACCATCGTTGACGGAGAATACTTAAATTACCTTCGCTTTGCTAATGGCATAGTGTTCGGATGACATAAAAGAATTTAAAAACATACTGGAAGAACAGAAACAGGAAAAAATTGATGGAAAATTAATAAAATTAAAACCAAAATGATGACCAACCTAGTACCCAGCGATAACATCAGGATCGGGCAAAACGAAAGTAAACTCACAAATTTACATATTTCTAACAAGAACTGAACATCACAAGAGATAATCAGACATGTGAGTCTGAATTAAAGACTGTGAGTCTGAATTAAAGACTCCCTGAGTCTTTAAAAGAAGAGTTGGGTTGCCTACGGCAAATTAATATACAATTTTATATCGGAAGTGCCCATCAGTATCAAAAGAAGGGCATCTAACGAGTGTGTCTTGCCAGTCCTTACATATGGAGCCGAAACTCTTACCCTTGCCAAAAAACCGCCAGACAGTAATAGAAATAACCTAAAGAAAAATGGAACGCTCAATGCTTAACCTAACACAGAGAGACAGGGTAATAAACGAGGAGATACGTAGAAAGTCAAAGGTGGATGGTGTTCTCGAACGCATTAAAAGGCTTAAATGGAGATGGGCGGGACATGTAGCACGATTGCGGGATGGGAGATGAACCAGGAAGATTCTGGAATGGAGCCCAAGGAGTGATAACTGATTGAGATGTGTGCTAGAGGAGAATGTACAGCATGTAGAGATATTACACAGAATGAACAAAGAATTTTAAATCATAAAAACTATTAAAATTAGAAAACTTCAAAATTTGGGTCATATAGTGGAAGCGCACAAATGTACAATACTTACATGCAAGCATACAGAAATCTCCAAGCTGCAACCAACCATAATGGTTTGGTTGCAGCTTGGAAATTTCCAACCCCCGATATGAGAGGAAACCTGAAGAAGAAGGCCTTTTAGAGAAAGTATAAAAATAAAATTAGAATTGATTCGTTTTTTGCTGACCTTTGTAATAGATCAATCTAAGCCAATGATGTCAATTTATCATGTTTGCCGTATTTAATGCTCTATTAAGAACAGACATTAAAAAGTTAAAAATTAATTACCTGCTGTTAATTATTGTTATATTTTGCGGATTGACTAATGGCTGTAGTTTCTCTATAAATCTTTTATAATTCCTATCTAATTCTCTTTGGTAGTCTCTTTGGTCTGGTCCAATTAAATTCTTATTCTTTTTCAATGCGTCATGACACCTAAAAGTATAAAAAAGCATTTATTTTTATAGACATAAAAAAGCGTAAAAGACTTTTGGGGGCAGAAATAGGAGATACTATTGATTTTAAAGAATTAAATATTAACTAAACAAAAATAATAATATGTGAAAAGGTAAATAAACTACAAAAAGAAACATATTACTAATTATAATGTATCTGTGAGACCTAAGAAATGAAAATGTACGCACTTACATGTACAAAATAAAAAAAAAAAGTTTTTATTGATCCATCAACATACAGTGATATCAAAAATCTCATTAAAAATCATATAATAGAACAAAGTCAGAATTTACAAAACAATCGTCAGACCAATAATGACATACGAGACATAAACACGAATAGTATATGCGGAGTTAACATCATAAGCCGATGAAATAAAACCAGAAAATGGCAAGATGACAAGTAATACCTGATTTGACAGTTTTTTTTTTGTCAGTCAGTATTTTACTAGATTACTGCAAGATCCATTTATTATTCAATGACAAGTACGTAAAAAAAGTGGACTAACCATAATAATATAGTAAATTCTTCAGCTTAAGTATATAGAAAACGGTAAAACAAATTAATTTATTTGTCTAATTCTCAACATGCTGAGAGAATTGATTTGTTCATTTATTGAGATCTATCAAAAATATGACATCATCAACATTCTTATTAAATGACTATATATGCCACGTGACACATCATTTGAATTCATGTTTTTGTAACAAACAATGCAAAAAATCCATTAAGGAATATATTAAACCAAAACGATAAAATAGAAAAAATAACTCAAATATTGGAATTAACAATGAGAAAATAGCGTCATATTTTATACATTCATTAAAACACAAGAAACAGGACACATATTAAAAAAAATTTTTTAGTGTTAAGTATTTTAGTTTCCATTTCAAAAAATAATAAATTACCACATACACAATTCCCAAAAACATTAGGTGAAAGTCAAATACTACAAATGTATAAATACAAAAAACATATAAAATGGGAAAATGTGCACACAATATTTACCTAATTTTAAAACACAAATGTGAAAAAAGTAATGTACATATTGAAAACCATGTTTGCTAAACCTATCCTTTAATTTAACCCTTTTGAAGTATGCAAATATTAATAATAGAAATCAATATTCAAATAATTGACAATTGTTACAATATTAAAAGTATATTATACTCCAGTCAAGAAAGAAAAAAAGCTGAAAAAATCTTTATTTTTGAAGGTTCTAAAAGGGTAATGAAAAATCTGCGTGAAGACGTACAGTTGATTTTGTTTTATTTTTTTTTACACGATCTAAAAAAGTAAAAAACATAGTTTTTTGCCTATAAAAAGTTTCTTATACATTCTAGAGAAAAATGTTTTAAATAAAAGTTGTAGATCATAAAAAGTTCTTCATTGGTGTTTCTTCCGAACTATAAGGTTGGCTCGTGAAGCGCGCTTAATTACATTTTGCTCGAATTTAGGCAGGTTTGTTTTGGTTTGTTATTTCATAAACTCATAGATAAGGTAAGTACAAGTTTATAATTTTATAATGAGTAACTCTTCCGACGGGGATGCTTCCCCGTCTGGAAAAGACCCACCAGATGGAAACGGTAGGCAAAACGAAATGGAAATTGATAACAAAATATATAATTTAGACAACAAATATGTTTCGACTGTCATTGGACCGTACTATATTGTTGTAGAACCAGTCGATAAAAATAGTCGATTATCAGCGGTAAAAGTTGGTCATTATCTATTTAAACATACTACTTTTAATAAAGATGTTATTGATATAAAATTGATTGGTAGAAATAAGGTAAAAATTATTTTTAAGACTTATAATATCGCAAATGCTATTATAGAACATAAATTAATAAAAGATAATAATTTGATCGCTTATATACCTATATTTTTTAACCATAAAAAGGCAATTATTAGAGAGGTTGACACTTTTTTGACCGAAAAGTATATATTGGAGAATATTGAAAGTGAGCAAAAAGTTGTAGAAGTAAAAAGAATGAAACGTAAGATTATTGATTCCGATAATGAGACACAGTTTGTCCCAAGACAGATTATCGTGTTAACATTTTTAGGAAATAATTTGCCAAAATATGTTAAAATTGATTTAGTGAGATTTGCTGTTGAGCCATACATATATCCTGTCGTACAGTGTTTTAAGTGCCTTCGATATGGTCATACAGCAAAATACTGCAGAAGCACTATGACTAAATGTAAAAAATGTGGTCAAAACCATGATGAAAATGACGATATCGAATGCACTTCTAACGCTTATTGCATATACTGTGAAACGCATGACCATAGTCCATATCAAAAAATTGCCCGAAATACCAGGAACAATTAAAAATTAAAAAGATCATGTCTGAAAAAAATGTATCATTTAAAGAAGCTGAAGGTATTGTAAGAAATCCGTCTTACGCTAAAATAGTAACACATAATAATTTTGATATTTTAAATAACCTAAATAATTTCCCTGAGCTGAATGGTAATATTGATACGAACAATTCCTCTTCCACGAGTAATAAAAATTGGGTACCACGTCCTCATTTCCAACAGCCGAAAAAGCGTAAAGTAAGTTCGCCACTTTCAGTTAATAAACGCCCTTCATTTAAACTTAAAAATAGCGCACCAGATCCTGTTATTCCTAATCCACACAGGGAAGCCTTCCAGTCATACAAAGAAAAATTAGAATTACAGATCCTGCAGAAACTTCCTTGTATTTTTGAAAATATGTTTAAAAAATTTAATTTAGTAAACCCAGATCCACTAGTTATTCAGGAAACACAAACAGAACTCAAAAAAATATTAGGTACAATACAATATAGTGATAGTGATAGTGATGAAAATTATTATTAAGTAGATGATAAATATATTGCAATGGAATTGTAATTCCATTACTAAAAATAAAGCTAATCTTGCTAATTTTCTTAACCATTACTCCATTAAATTTGATTTAATTATACTTAATGAAACTTGGTTATCTAAAAAGAAAATATTTCATTTACCAACCTACAATCTATTATGTAGACAGAACTGATGGATTTGGAGGCACTGCTATACTTATCAAAGATTCCCTATCCTATCATGAAATTTCAATCCGTAAAAACTTTAATTCCAAAATAGAAGTATGCGCAGCATATATCGATGAATTTAAGATATCCTTAGCCTCCATTTATAAATCTCCCAAAATAAAAGCAACTAAGACTGACTGGAGTAATATTTTTTCACAACTACAGGGTGATGTCATTATATGCGGTGACTTTAACTGTCACCACAGCCTTTGGGGTTCTACAGTAGATAATTCACAAGGAAATCGACTTGTAGAGGCTATAGACGAAACTAACCTAATTATTTTAAACGACGGACGACCTACTAAGATAGTCAGGCCCAACGAACGACCTTCTGCCATAGATCTTACTTTTATCTCACCTAGTCTTTTAAGTTACTCAGAATGGAATCCTCTAAATGATACACTTGGTTCCGACCATCTCCCTATCCATATTAATATATCTCGGGAATATATCCCCACTAACAAAACATCCTCTAGAAAATGGATTGAATCCTCAGCTGACTGGACACTTTTTCAAAACCTAATTGAAACACAAATTTATAACAATAACAGCAATAATAATTCCTTTGAATTTTTCATGAAAATAATAAATGATGCAGCTTCTAAGTCAATGAAATCTCGTTCAGGTAAAAGTAAAAAACCTCCAAATCCTATTTGGTGGGATAATGAATGCACCTTAATTGTTAATAATAGGAAAGATGCATATCTGCAATATAAAAATACTACGAATTACGAAAATTATCTCAAATTCAAGCATATTCAGGCCAAAGCTAAATTACTTTTCAAACAAAAACAACAATTATGCTGGAAAAATTTTATTAATAAATTAAATAAAAATACCCCAATATCAAAAATTTGGAGTTTTATAAAAAAAATATCTAACAAAAACTCAACTTTTAAAAAACATCCTATATCTGAAGAACTAATAAACCAAATCTTTGATATTGTAGCACCTAGTTTTGTCCCAAATATGCTTGAAGGACCGAAAGAGAACATTGTCAGCCACTATATGGATCCATCTTTTGATACAACGGAATTTGAAGCTGCAATTAAGACCTCTAGATGTACTGCTCCGGGTAATGATTTTGTTACATATGACATTATTAAAAATCTCCCTTAAGTTGCTAAAGAATTTATAATAAATATATACAATGATTGGTGGGTGAATGCAAACTATATCGAGCAACTTAAACAAATTACCATTTGTTTAATTTTAAAACCAACTAAAGATAAAAATATGCCTTCTTCTTATCGCCCTATATCTTTAATGTCATGTATAACTAAAACATTTGAAAGAATGATAAAAACAAGACTGGAGTGGTACATAGATTATAACAATATTTTACCTAGTACTCAATATGGTTTTAGAAGGGGATATGGTACTTTGGATGCAGTAACTCATTTAGTAAATGACATCCAAATTACTTTTTCTGGTAACAAGTATCTAGCTTGTTTATTCCTAGATATAAAAGGCGCTTATGACTCTGTAAATATAAATATACTTAAACAAAAAATGATTAGTATTGGTCTTAGTGAAACGTCTGCCCTAAATATATTGCAACTATATTTTTCTAGACATGTCTATATTAGAGATCATAGAAATGTGTTACATGGTCCAAGGATAGTTTATCATGGTGTTACGATAAATTCTGACCCAAAACCGTAAATATATTTATTACTAATATTTTCATTCATTCACGTATTTTTTAGGTAATGCCTACCTGACACACGATGGGTCCCCCTTTGTAATAAAAACAACAATTCGAACCTTCTGGAGACAAGCCGATTTAACCATACCGGTTCTGAGAACAATTCGCCGCTCTGTCTAGAAGGCCTTTCAGCAAAACAGCGGTCTATGTTCGATGTGTTTCGAGAAACAACTGTTTTCATTCTCGAATAACAGGACTTTATATTTATAGAGGAATTTTGGTTATGGAGGGACAGTTAATAAAGAAGATTCGCGCTCGCGATATTGTTGTTACGCTCGCCTAAAATAAATTATGTATTAATTAGTGGTTAATAAACTTATATAAATTATCGTGCTTTTTAATAAACTAGAATAAGAACAATATAATAAATTAATAAAGACATTATAAATTAAATAAGCATAGAACCTTCTACGAGTCCATGGGTCTCTCCGGTGGTCCTGGTTAAGAAGAAAGACGGAACGACGAGGTTCTGTGTGGATTACCGTTTGCTGAACAACGTTACCAAGAAAGATAGTTATCCTCTGCCTCGGATCGATGACACATTGGACACATTGGCTGGAAGTAAATTGTTTTCTACTTTAGATTTGAAGTCTGGATACTGGCAGGTAGAAATGGACCCAGTCGATAAAGAAAAGACAGCCTTCACCACAGGATCTGGATTGTGGCAATTCAACGTTATGCCATTTGGACTTTGTAATGCTCCTGCGACATTTGAGAGGCTTATGGAAAATGTGTTGAGAGGGTTATCTTGGAAAACATGCCTGGTTTATTTAGATGACATAATCGTCTTGGGGGAGACATTCGAAGATCATTTGAGGAATTTAGAAAACGTTTTTAATCGACTTAAAGCTGCCCAATTGATGCTAAACCCCAAGAAGTGCCAGCTATTTCAAGGTAAAGTCAATTATCTGGGTCATATAGTCAGTAAAGAAGGAGTGGCCGTGGATAAGGGAAAAATCGATTCCATTAAGGAATGGCCAAAACCAACTGACAAACATCAAGTGAGAAGTTTTCTTGGACTATGTACTTACTACCGGAGGTTTATTAAGAAGTTTGCAGATATCGCTAAGCCATTAACGCGACTTACAGAGGAAGCAAGAGAATACCGCTGGGATATAGACTGCCAAAATGCCTTTGAAACGTTGAAAAAGCATTTAATAACAGCACCAATTTTGGGGTATCCACTGCCAGAAGGAGAGTTCATCTTAGATACGGATGCAAGTAACGTGGGAATTGGAGGAGTGCTGTCTCAGATTCAAGGAGGACAGGAACGAGTCCTCGGATATTTTAGTAAAGTCCTTTCAAAACCTGAGCGGAATTATTGCGTCACGAGAAGAGAACTTCTAGCAGTAGTTAAATCAGTAGAGCACTTCTACCAATACCTCTATGGCAGAAAGTTTCTAATCCGAACCGACCATGCCGCCCTTAAGTGGTTGATGCAGTTTAAGAATCCAGAGGGTCAGATAGCCAGGTGGATCGAACGACTCCAAGAATACGATTTTAAGATTGAGCACCGGGCCGGAGTTAGCCACAGAAACGCTGATTCTCTTTCCAGAAGGCCATGCCCAGCAGAGTGTTCCCACTGCAACAAAACGGAATCCAAGGAAGCAGCAGTGCTAAGAACGACGATTGTCAACGACGACTGGACGCCTACTAAGATAAGGGAAGAACAAGAGAGAGATCCAGTTATACAGAAAATCCGAAAATGGAAAGAGGAAAACCGTCGACCACCTTGGCAGGAAATATCAAACCTATGCTCAGTAGTTAAGACGTATTGGGCCCAGTGGGACTCATTTATCATCGAAGATGGCTTGCTCAAACGAATCCTGGAAAATGATGACGGTTCAGAGAAGAGAAGACAGTTGGTGATCCCAAAGAGCAGAATAGCCGAAGTACTTCGTCAGTTACACGACAGTCCATCGGGAGGGCATTTTGGTGTAAGGAAAACCCTTCAGCGAATTCGGGAACGGTTTTATTGGATGAACAGTTCCGACGATGTAAAAGACTGGTGTAAGAAATGTACTATTTGTGCCACGAGTAACGGGCCTTACCGAAAAAGGAGAGCTCCTATGAGACAATATAATGTTGGAAGCCCGTTTGAAAGAATAGCTTTGGACATCGCTGGGCCATTTCCAGAAAGTGAAAAGGGAGGCAAGTACATGCTGGTAGTAATGGATTACTTCACTAAGTGGGTCGAGATTTACGCACTTCCAGACCAGAAGGCCGCCACCGTTGCAGATAAGTTGATCCAAGAATATATCAGCCGATTTGGAGTGCCTTTGGAGATCCATAGTGACCAAGGCAGGAACTTCGAAAGCGATCTATTCCAAGGAATATGTGATAGACTAGGCATGAAGAAAACAAGAACTACCGCGTATCATCCGCAATCGGATGGTATGGTAGAACGAATGAATAGGACAGTTGGCAAGTATTTGACAAAGATGGTGTCCGATCATCAGCGAGACTGGGACCAATACCTTCCGTTCTTCACAATGGCCTACAGATCTGCTGTTAACGAATCAACAGGCCAGACACCAGCCAAAGTCCTATTCGGACGCGAAATGCGACTACCTTGTGATCTAGAGTTTGGGTGTCGACCTGGAGAAGATGTAGTAGGTGAAGATTATGTGATCGAATTACGAAGAAGAATGGACGATGTACATGAGTTGGTCCGTTCCCACCTTCAGATCGCTAGCGACCGAATGAAGAAACGGTACGATACACAAGCCGAAAAGGGTTGCTTTAAGAAGAACGACAAAGTCTGGCTGTATAATCCCAAGAAGCGGAAAGGTTGTTCTCCCAAATTGCAGCAGTTTTGGGAAGGTCCATACCTCATCATGGAGAAGATCAACGATGTCATCTACCGAATAAACAAGATTCCGAGGGGAAAGCCGATGATAGTACACCATAACCGGCTGGCGTCTTTCGAAGGTGACCACGACGTAGATGAAGAAGTGGAAGTAAACCAAGTCCAAGACGTGTCTGACCTCACGTTTGAGGAATTCATGGGTGCCTATGGAGGTACCGGTAAAGCAAGACATGGTGTTACCACTGAAGAAAAGCAAGATCTACTCGCGCTCCCCGATGACTACTCGCTGGCCCTTACCATCCCGGCCAGTATCAAAGACGCACCAGGGTTGGCATCCGTCTTTCGAAGGAAGTTTGGTCGAGTTGCAGAACTGCAATGCCAGGTGCCAGCTCCCGGTAAAACCTTGAAACTCCAAGATGCATCACGTTACCTTTTCTACCTAGTAACAAAAGACACTGCCCGTGACCAACCTACCTACCGAGATGTA
The DNA here is from genome assembly GCF_040954645.1 of Diabrotica undecimpunctata. Classification (NCBI taxonomy): domain Eukaryota; kingdom Metazoa; phylum Arthropoda; class Insecta; order Coleoptera; family Chrysomelidae; genus Diabrotica; species Diabrotica undecimpunctata. The sequence goes on along the minus strand of NC_092803.1, from coordinate 123,220,626 downwards.
TGGGAAGCCTTACTTCAATTGAGAGAGCACGTACTAGAGTCCGACGTGCAAAAGTTAGCCATGCCAAAGTTGGAGTGCCGCCAATTAGATTGGAGGGTTATCCGAAATATGGTGGAAGAGATCTTTAAAGACACCGAAGTCCAGGTGTTAGTCTGTTGCAATCCGCATAGTTACTGGTGCGGAGAGAAAACCGTCCCTTGTCATTTTTATACAACTGGAAGTTGTAAAAGAGGGTCCAGTTGCCGATACCAGCATACCGTTCCGGTTCCAGTCCCGACAAGGTTCCAGGAGGAACAATCTTTTAAGAGGGGGGCAATGTTACGATAAATTCTGACCCAAAACCGTAAATATATTTATTACTAATATTTTCATTCATTCACGTATTTTTTTGGTAATGCCTACCTGACACACGATGGGTCCCCCTTTGTAATAAAAACAACAATTCGAACCTTCTGGAGACAAGCCGATTTAACCATACCGGTTCTGAGAACAATTCGCCGCTCTGTCTAGAAGGCCTTTCAGCAAAACAGCGGTCTATGTTCGATGTGTTTCGAGAAACAACTGTTTTCATTCTCGAATAACAGGACTTTATATTTATAGAGGAATTTTGGTTATGGAGGGACAGTTAATAAAGAAGATTCGCGCTCGCGATATTGTTGTTACGCTCGCCTAAAATAAATTATGTATTAATTAGTGGTTAATAAACTTATATAAATTATCGTGCTTTTTAATAAACTAGAATAAGAACAATATAATAAATTAATAAAGACATTATAAATTAAATAAAGAAAGCATTGAAATAAAATCATAACAATGGGTTACCACAGGGATCAGTACTTAGCCCTATACTATTTAATATATATTCTGCCAATATTCATTCACTATTTCATAACTCCGTAAATTGCATACAATATGCAGATGATATATGTATATACACCATCCAAAATAGTTATGAAGCATGCACGGGAGCTCTTGAGAATATTATGCATAAGGTAAGTATATGGACAGAAGAAACAGGCATGACACTTTCAACAGAAAAATGCTCTATCATGTTTTTTACCAGGCATAGACTACGTGCTCCAGAGAGATTAACTCTGTGTGGACGTACCCTGTCGGTAGTTAAAGAGTTTAAGTATTTAGGTATTATTGTTGACACCAAGTTACTATGGTCGAGCCACATAAGTCACTTAATAAAAAAATGTGAGAAAGGCTACAATCTACTTAGGTGTGTAACAAATCGAAGTTGGGGTGCAGCTCCTGGTATAGCTTTATTATTTTATAGAGCCTACGTGCGTTCTATCATTGACTATGGATGTTGTTTATACGGATCCTCTTGTAATACCAATCTAAACAAAATAAACAGAGTTCAATATAAATGTCTTAGAACTTGCATCGGTGGGATGGTATCATCACCGGTGAAAGCAATACTGGCAGAGTGTAATGAGTTACCTTTGGACTTACGCCGGCAACGGTTATCACAAAAATATCTTTTAAAACTAAAATCCCTTGAGTCAAACATGATCAACAAATTAAGTGATATTGCAAAAGAAGACCTAACAAACCGCTATTGGAAACTAAAAAATTCTCCCCCACTTGCAGAAGCTTTTGTTGAGACTAATACTTATCACATTTCTTTTAGTAAAAATAAAAAATTGCTTATGTATAATATACCCTTTAGATCACTAATAAAACCACACAGAGTTATAATACCCCATTATACAGAATATGATCATATAAAACATACCCTTTTAAAATCCATATTGGATGGATTAGTCAATAAGATATTTATATATACAGATGGATCTAAAACAAAACACGGAGTTGGTTGTGGAGTTTTTATTCAAAATACAAAACAATCATTTATGTTTAAATTGCCATCAATATGCAGCATATATACTGCTGAACTTATAGCAATTTTGAAGGACATTACTTGGTTAATATCAAATAATTTACGAGAGGGGGTAATACTAACTGATTCTAAGTCAGCCTTGGAGTCAATAAAAAGTATACAATTTGAAAGAATGAAATGCCCTATATTATGCAATTTAAAAAAATTGATAGCAGAATTAAATATAACATTTGTATGGGTCAAAGGCCATATAGGTATACTAGGTAATGAAAAAGCTGATAGTTTGGCCAAGGAGACAGTACAAAACGGAGTTCATTGTAATATTTGTACAATACGTGACATCTCTAATTTGATTAAAAATAAAATAATGTTAAAATGGGAACGACAGTGGGAAAACGTTGTAGTGAACTCACAAAATACGTATTTTAAAATACATCCAACCCTACCATCTCCACCCCAATATATTTTCAATTATTCCACGTCAAAATTCTTTTCGGCAAGTGTTTTTCGACTCAAAACAAATCATGGGCGATTTCCATCGCACCTTGCTAAGCTGGGCATTAGGTCATCGGCCTGTAGTTGTGATCAGAACTCTTACGGAGATCTCAACCATATATTCTTCGGTTGCAAAAAACATGTAAAAAAATCAGATGATTTAATTCGTAAACTAATTAAAATGAAATATTTTCTTCCATTAAATCTATCACACATTTTATTAACTGCCAATAGAAACACTTTAGACCTTCTAGTAAATTTTATTAAAGAAGTAAAAATAGAAATTTAAAGCAGCATAACCCACAACTGTGTATTCATATTATAAGAAAAGTTCTGTATACAACTTTCTGTGGCAAATGGACTTGATTCCGTGCCATTATCCTTCCACACACACACACATAAAAAGTTCTTTGTTTTGAAATTTTTGTATTAATTTATAGATGTTAATAACTTTGTTTTTTGTATAATGGCATATAATATATCTGGTCAAAATTGTGGTAGTTAATAAGTTATTAAAGACAAATTTCAAACAGATCGACTAAAAAGTTTATAAGTTATTCAATTTGTTTATCCCGAAGAGCGACTATTTAAACAACTGTACTTGCCCAAACAGTCACGCTAGAGGTATTTTGTAAATCGCAATCGGTTCTTTGAGGCTGTATTTATAAAGTTTATTAAAAAATCTTTTAAAAAACGTTTTAAAAAAACATTTTATTAAATTTGTTACTAAAAAACAGTTTAAAAAAGTCTTGACTTTTTATATTAACTTATTAATATTTTTTTATGTCACACGGTTGTAAGTAGGCTCAATGAAAAGCTGGTGAAAAAGCACACTTTGCAAAAAAACGGAACCTTCTATGACCAATAACCAGAAACAAGCTGAGATACTGCAGCGGACAGTTCTCCCTTCCACTTTTCTGTGACGGTATTTTACGAGTACCATTATTTTAACGAGTTATAACTTTTTATTGTTTTTTTAAACTGGGATAGCTCAACAAAATAATAATTATTGTGCTATTTTCATCTTTCGGAAAATCTCGGAAAAATAAACGAATTAAATTTTTCCATAAAAAAGTTAAAGAAATATTTAAATTTTATTCAAAGTGTATATTATTTATAAAAATACATCATAATAATTATAAATTATTAAAATACCTTTATTTTATTTAATTTTATAGTTTTTCCTTTCAACAAAATGATTCATTTTATTATAATTACATTTAATAAATATAAGTAGCTAATAAGTATAAATAATATTTTTGTAGTTCACCCCTCCAATTTTTCCGTGGCGATATTTTACGAGTACCATCATTTTAACGGGTTATAACTGTTTACTCCTTTCCGATATATATATATATATATATATATATATATATATATATATATATATATATATATATATATATATATTGTTATGATGTATTGTTTGTTTGAATGATGAGCAATGAGTATTTTTAATAATATAATATATAGGGTTTTTATCGCGGTTCTCAAAGAATTAGTTTGTAAGTACTTTTTTAAATTATCTTTATTATATCTATTATAAAACACACATATATGTCTAACCTAGCCAATGTAAATTTAAAATAAACTATCTTTAAATTGAAATTCTTATGAAACTAATTAAATTCTATAGACAATGTAAAATTTAAACAAACTATCTACAAAATTGAAATTGTTATGATACTAACTAAATTATATTAACAAAATTTTGTACCTTTCTGTCACTGAATGCCTAAATGAACTGTTTTCCACTATATAGATTATAATCACCACTCAAATGTCTTCTTCTCAGCTTCGGTTATCCTTGTTTTTGTGAAATTACTTTTTCCAATTATTAGCTTCCACCAATTTAAGATATTTTTCTTCACCAGCATTTATAAACCACCAAGCAAACCAGCAAACAGCATTTATTTTTATTCTTCTTTTCAATATATCAATATCCAATCACCAAAATATCATTTAATTTTAATATTCAATTAATACTTCTTCCATTATCATCATTTATACATAACATAATTTTTAATCTTCAATATTATTTTCTTTATACTGTTTCTTAATATTGATTTAACTCACTATATTAAACAATTGTAACTGATTGACTGCCTCTAACTAATTTTCATACTAAAAAACTCATAACTGATTGACTAACTGAATGGACTTTCTTACTAAACTCCCTCTTGAATCCAAATCACGGGTATTTATATCTTTTCAATCTTCCAGAACCATCTGGTAAGAAATCATGTTCGATTTATTCCATTAAACACATGTCTGAATTTTCTGGAAACAGTATATGTTCCATCCACAGACATAACCATAATTCTCGAATGTTCGACCGTAAACAAAGGTCAAATTCTGCATTCTGGAGAATTCGTTAATTTTCTATTGATAATTTTGTTGACATTTAGGCTTTTCAGATCGGAATATACACTTAAATCATTAACTTAACATTCTAATTTAATAAACTACACATTTTATTATTATAACCCTACTTTATATTCACAACCATTTCTTAAATGTCACTTCAGAGTATGTATATCTGGTTGCCTAGTCACATGGCTCACTTAAATATATTTACAACATTATAATTATATAAAAAAATACTTTTTATATGCTAATTTCTTAAAAATGCCCTCACATAAATATATTTTTATAAAATTCTCTAGTATATAACTTATTAAAATAACCAAATTTAATATCTAATATTATCTAATGTGTAACTTATAAATTAATTTCTATAAACACCAATCATATCAATACCCCAAAATTAAATTTTAAAATAAATAATTTACTTATTATTTTTTTAAATATTAATTTTCTCATACCTTAGTAAATATAAATTTAATAATTCAAATTTTTTTTAATTGTTCTATTAAATACATCCCTGTTCCCTGTCTATGTCAAACTGTCATGTCAAATGGAAGTTTTTGTGTTTATATTTTACAATTACAATGAATAAAGATAATCTAAGTGTCCATATTGTGTTAAGTTTATTTATAGACAAAATCTAGGAATTCCTTCAATTCAACAGGCTTTCATCCATATGAATTGGTAAGTTTTACACTTTATTATATTAGAAAGACATTTTTAGCAAATCATTTATAAAATCTATTTAGTATCTAACCCCAAATTATGATTTTTAGGGCACAAATAATTTCCATATGTACAAAATCATCAAGTATGATGTCAAATTGATTCATAACAAAGAAATCTACCATCTATCTAACAAATCAAGTTTATTGAATAAAATGGATATATCAGTGAACTGTTTGTGTTGTTAAAATTAGTGTTAAAAGTATAGAAAACATTATTCATTCTCTTCATAATACTTAAAGATGTCGTTGATATGAAACATGCCTCTTAGTCTATTCTCTGCATCTATTAACACATAACTATTTAGTCCATTCTGATTTTCAATTCTGTATGGACCTTCAAACATTGGTTGTAATTTCTTAAAACGGTTTTCTTTAACATTAGTCTTTCTAAGTGAACGAATTAACACTTTGTCTCCTTTTTAAAATGTGATTGGTTTTTTTATTTTTCGATTTTGTCTTCTGATATATTTTTCAGCTTTCCTCCTAATTCGGTTATTCACTTTCTGCATTACTTGTTCTAACATATCCTGATTATATTCACTAATCCATTTTCTGTTTCCTATATGGCCAAACATTAAATACTCTGGTACTTCCTCTGTATTTAAATTATGTGTATTATTTAAAAAATATTCTACTTGTGGTATATGTTGCTGCCACGTTTCATGTTGATTCTGGCACACTATTCTTAAATATTTTATAACTTCTTTAATATATCTTTCTGCAGGATTTGCCTGAGGATGTCTGATACTTGTAAAATGAATGTTGATTCCCTTTCTCTCACAAAATGCCCGAAATTTTTGGTTGTTAAAATATGTAGCATTATCTATTATGCAATTTCTAAATGGTCCTATTTCTTCGAAAAATTGATTAATATATAATTTCAATGTTTTAACATTTGTTCTTGAGCAGGGATATAGTTTAATAAATTTTGTATATAAATCAACTATCACTAGTATATGCTTTTTTCCTGTTGGACTTGGAACTAAATTTGAGATAAAATCCATGGACACTGTATTTAGTTTTTCATATACAACATTAGATCTATATGTGTTCTGGTTTTTGAAATTCTTTTCTTTGTTTATTTGACATATTTGGCATTGGGTAGTAATTGCCTTTGCTATACTTATGTCATTCTTTGCAAAATAATTGTCCCTAAATAGCATCCATAGCTTTCTTGAACCAATATGCATGTAATTATTATGTAAATTTTTCAATATTTTCCTTGCTAAAGTTCTAGTTATTACATATACTTCTATGCCATTTATTATTTTATAATAAACCCCATCTTTCTTAAGGACTTTTTGTTTTTCACTCAAATTGATCTGATCTCTTATGATTTCTTCTTTAGAATATAATCCAGTGCTTTCTACTAACTGATTTAATCCAATTTTTATTGTTCGCTGCACTTTTTGTGATGTATTTTCTAACCTTGATAAAGCATCTGCCACTATATTGGATTTTCCAGAAATGTATTTGATTTCAAAGGAGTATTCACTCAATATTAGACTCCACCTATGTATTCTACTGTTTCCATATTTGTTATATAATATAGATGTTAAAGCTTGGTGATCTGTTTCTATTGTAAATTCATTACCCAACAAATAAAATCTTAATTTTGTGACACAGTGTATAATACTTGCTAGTTCTAATTCTGAAACTGAGTAACCCTTTTCATGTGGCTTTGTAATTCTTGAAATGAATTGTATTGGGTATTCGACCCCATCATGTATTTGTAATAATACCCCTGATAATCTTTCTATGGATGCATCTGTTCTTAATATGAATGGCTGTGTGTAGTCAGGATAGTATATTTTTAAATTTGACAGAAAAATGTTTTTGATTTCTTGGAATGCTAGTTCTCTTCTCTGATCCCATCTCCATTTTACACCTTTTCTCAGTAGTTCAAGTAATGGAATTTCTTTTATACTTAGATCTGGTATCATCCTTTTATAATAATTAATTATTCCAATAAATCCTCTTAAAGTTCTTAAATTGTGTGGTGTTTTATATTCCTGAATGACCTGTGTCCGTTCTGGATCCATTTCTATTCCCTTAGTATTAAGTTTATAACCTAGATATATTACTTCTTTTTGAAGAAATGTACATTTTTCTTGATTTATTTTTAGTCTAACTTTGTCTAATCTGTTGATTATAATTTTTAGGTGTTTCTCATGATCTTCAGCCGTTTTAGAAAAAATTAATATATCATCAATGTAGTGAATTACAAAATGTTCATATTGATCCAAAATATCATGAAGACATCTACATAGAGCACTGCAAGATGATTGAAGTCCAAATGGTACTACTTTGAATTGATATACTACTCCATCTATCTGAAATCCTGTATACTGTCTACTTTTTCTTTCTAGAGGTATTAACCAAAAGCTATGCTGTAAATCAATTTTAGTGAAAAATGACATTCCTGTAATTCTTCCTAGTATTCCATCTATACTCATTGGTGCTTCAAATTGCTTTTCAGTGATCTTGTTAATATTCCTTGCATCCAAACATAACCTGATTTCACCTGATCTTTTACGCACTACTACTATAGGGTTTATAAAACGTGTATCTGCCTTCTCAATGATTCCATCTTCTAACATATTATTAATCGTTCTGTTTACTTCTTCTCTGTATTTATATGGTATTGGGTATGATTTTGTTTTAAAATCTTTTTCTTCTTTAACTTTTATACTATGGATATAATTTTGTGCAATTCTATTTTCTTTATTGACAAGTCCCTTGTGTTGCTGCAATATGGAAACGACTATTGATTTATATTCTTCAGGGCAATTTAAAACTTTTATCATATCTTCTTCTTTACAAATAAAATTATTCTTCATTATGTACTCACTATTCCTTGCTTCCAATTTTACGCACTCCACCTCGTAGGCATCCATCTGCTTAAAATTTCCATTCCTTAAATATTCACTACAATTATTCTTTACATTCTTTTGGGACATTTCCCTATCATCAAAATATATTTCTTCTTCATAAATATCATTATTTCCTTTTAATAATATCCTATCAACTCTTATTCCTTCTTCCACCTCATCTTTCTGCATAAATTTAATTATTTGCCCTTCCAAAGTTACCATTTTTTCTTCAAAATCTATCTTTACTTTCTTCTTTTCCAATTCATCATTTCCCATTAATATATCAACACATAAATCCTTGACAATAAATCCTTGCATATTAATTTCTTTATTAAGAATATTAATTTTAAAATTGGCTAGTTTATCAATTTCACCCAACTTCTTATTATTTGCACCAACAATTTTAATTTTTGGAATCTTTATTATATCTGATAGTTTTAATGTAATAAAAATAAAATTCTCCGAGACTAAAGTACTTTCTGAACCAGTATCTATCATAATCTTAATCATTTTATTTTTGGCCAAAGCATTTATATAAATTAAATTAATAGATTCAATAATTTTATCTTCATCTAGAGAAATAAATTCAGAAGGTTTTTCATAATAGCAATGGCCTAACTTGTAATTCAGAAAGTTTACTGAACAAAATTTTGATTATTAGAATTGTCAGATTGTATCTGACCACTTGGATCTGATGTCCTATGTCTTTCCCTACTATGACTTCTACTCACATTTTCTTGCCTTGTACTATTTCGTTCCCTGTCTTCGCAGCTTCTATTCCTTCGTACACAATTTACCTGTCTGTTATAGTTAGGTCGCTCTGTATTTCTTCTATTGTTAAAATCTTGTCTATTATTATTAGTACTGTTATTAAAATGTTGTCTATTATAACTAGTATTGTTATTAAGATTCTGTCTATTTTGATTATTGTTATTATTATTAAAATTTTGTAAACTACATATCACCATACCTAGTATTATTGTTATATGATTGTCTATATTGTTGATAATTATTCTTATTATATTGTAAGTTATTATTGTTTTTCTTGTTATTATTATTACTTGTCATATTACCTCTTTGTATTCTTTGAATAAAATTAATAAAACTATCTATTGTTTGAATATTTTGTACAGTTACTGTTTGCACAACATCAGCATCAAAATGTCTAGATACATTTAAGACTGTTTCATCCTCTCTAAGTGGTGGTTCTAAATATTTTGCAACTGTTATCAGTTTCAATGCATAATCTACCATATTTGATTTTAAATTGTGATTATACTTTCCAAAATATAGAATTTCTCTAAACTTTGCTTGCTCTAATTCGCCCCAATAATAATTTAAAAATTTATTTTCAAATGTTTGAAAATTATCTAAATCATTTTCAATACTAGCAAACCAAGTTGCTGCATTGTCATTTAATGTCATTCTAATATAATCTTTAATATCATTAATATTATTCACAAATCTTAATTTATGTTTTAAACTATTTATGTATACTCTAGGATGCAAATTTTTTATATTACCAGAGAATTTAATCCCAGTCTCATTTGTTAAATTTAAGTAAGGTCTCCCTATGTCTCTCATTTGTGAAATATCATCTATTCTCTGTTCCACATTTCTTATTTGATTACTATTTATTTGGATATTTTGTTGTATATCGTCTAATTTTTCTTCTGTGTTTCTCCTGTCTTCGTTAATTTTTACTTCTAAGTTACATTTCTGCAACTCTATTTTCTGTTCTATAAACTCCATTCGCTTAGCTCGGACAAATTTTGACAGATTCATTGTCGGAAACCTACAACACAACAATTCCTACTTCTCAGTATTAATAGCTCAAGTATCCTGCTATTACAGACTTCTTTCTTTAAAAAAAGAAGAATTATTCTAAATAGTCGAAGTGTATACTAAACCCATCAAATTTTGGGTAGTATATATTTAAAAAATATATATTTAGTTGTTATAATTTAACATAACTATTTATTATATGGTGCAGATAAATAATATTGATTGTCGGTAATTCGCAAAGTTCTATTTTTTTTACTATTTAGTTTGTTTACTATTAATATTGGCTATGAGTACGGGTGCTTGGTTGTATAGTAATTTCCAGCCACTTTTAGTCTGTCAAAAAGTAACTAACTTCGCAAAAAAATAATTACTAAATTCACTAGACAGTTCGGACTGGGATTAGCGAACCGAGTTTATCTATCTTATTATCTTGAATAATCCTCTTTACTTCTGTCCTCTCATTGTCTATCCTTTTCTTGTAGTCATTCCGTATACTTTTTATTTCATTTGCTACTTTTTTCTCTGCAGTTTCAAGTTTTTTATCCATTTGTTTTTCTATTTGCTTTACAATTTTATTATTATTATCTTCTATTTTCTTTTCTAATTTTCTATAATTCTCTTCCAATTTCTGTTCCATTTTTTTTATGTCCTCTTTGACTTCTTTTGAATTCTCTTCCATTTTTTTCGTATTCTCTTCCATTTTCTGTTCTATTTTTTTTATGTCTTCTTTGACTTCTTTTGAATTCTCTTCCATTTTTTGTTCCATTTTTTTCGTATTCTCTTCCATTGTCTTGTTCATCTGCATTATTAATGACATCAAAGCTGCCATATTGACATTTTCCTCTCTTTCTGGATTCATTTCTGCAGTATCTTGTGGAACTTGAACTAAACTCTCCTCTTGTATAGGTTGTGTTTCTACTTCCACATCTTTTTCATTCTTTTTGCTTCTTGTACCTTTCTTTTCTTGAGACATTTTGAGACTTTACTTGTTCAAATATAATTAAAAATAAAATCTATAATTTTTTCTTTCTACTGATAATTAATTTAATTATATGAGAGCACTTATCTTCCCAAACTAATTCTTTTAAATAGAGAGCCCCGCGGTGGGCGCCAAATTTGTTATGATGTATTGTTTGTTTGAATGATGAGCAATGAGTATTTTTAATAATATAATATATAGGGTTTTTATCGCGGTTCTCAAAGAATTAGTTTGTAAGTACTTTTTTAAATTATCTTTATTATATCTATTATGAAACACACATATATGTCTAACCTAGCCAATGTAAATTTAAAATAAACTATCTTTAAATTGAAATTCTTATGAAACTAATTAAATTCTATAGACAATGTAAAATTTAAACAAACTATCTACAAAATTGAAATTGTTATGACACTAACTAAATTATATTAACAAAATTTTGTACCTTTCTGTCACTGAATGCCTAAATGAACTGTTTTCCACTATATAGATTATAATCACCACTCAAATGTCTTCTTCTCAGCTTCGGTTATCCTTGTTTTTGTGAAATTACTTTTTCCAATTATTAGCTTCCACCAATTTAAGATATTTTTCTTCACCAGCATTTATAAACCACCAAGCAAACCAGCAAACAGCATTTATTTTTATTCTTCTTTTCAATATATCAATATCCAATCACCAAAATATCATTTAATTTTAATATTCAATTAATACTTCTTCCATTATCATCATTTATACATAACATAATTTTTAATCTTCAATATTATTTTCTTTATACTGTTTCTTAATATTGATTTAACTCACTATATTGAACAATTGTAACTGATTGACTGCCTCTAACTAATTTTCATACTAAAAAACTCATAACTGATTGACTAACTGAATGGACTTTCTTACTAAACTCCCTCTTGAATCCAAATCACGGGTATTTATATCTTTTCAATCTTCCAGAACCATCTGGTAAGAAATCATGTTCGATTTATTCCATTAAACACATGTCTGAATTTTCTGGAAACAGTATATGTTCCATCCACAGACATAACCATAATTCCCGAATGTTCGACCGTAAACAAAGGTCAAATTCTGCATTCTGGAGAATTCGTTAATTTTCTATTGATAATTTTGTTGACATTTAGGCTTTTCAGATCAGAATATACACTTAAATCATTAACTTAACATTCTAATTTAATAAACTACACATTTTATTATTATAACCCTACTTTATATTCACAATCATTCCTTAAATGTCACTTCAGAGTATGTATATCTGGTTGCCTAGTCACATGGCTCACTTAAATATATTTACAACATTATAATTATATAAAAAAATACTTTTTATATGCTAATTTCTTAAAAATGCCCTCACATAAATATATTTTTATAAAATTCTCTAGTATATAACTTATTAAAATAACCAAATTTAATATCTAATATTATCTAATGTGTAACTTATAAATAAATTTCTATAAACACCAATCATATCAATATATATATATATATATATATATATATATATATATATATATATATATATATATATATATATATATATATATATATATATATATATATATATATATATATATATATATATATATATAATGGATCATAAAATTTAGATCTTCTTTTATGATTTTCAATACTCAGCTCTTAATATTAATACACAACAGATATATGATTTTTAGAAAAAAAATGCTATCTTGTTTCCTATTGGTCATGGGTTTGTTTTTTCTTTAGAAAGTGTGTTTTTTCGCCAGCTTTTCATTGAGTCTACTTACAAGCGCGTGACATAAACAATGCCGAAAGTTATAATAACTTGTTATATTGTTTGTAAGCTAAAAAGTCAGTCGTTTTTTTAATAACAACTTTAATAAAATATTGCAGTTTTTTTAACATACTTTAAAAATGAACACTAATAGAATCGACTTCGATTTATAGTATACTCTAGAGTTACTGTCTGAGCAACAACAGTTGTTTAAATAATCGCTCTCCGGGAAAAGAAATTGAACAACTTTTAAACTATTTGGTCGATCTATTTGAAATTTGACCCATTTTAATAGTTCATTAACTGCCACAATTTTAAGTAGTTATATTACTAGTCATTATGCAAAAAACAAAGTTATTAACATTTATAAATTACTGCAAAATGAAAGGTTTTTTGCAACTATCTTGGTTCTCGCAAACTGAAGAACTTTTATTATCTATAATTTTTATTTGAACATTTTTCTCTAAACTGTATAAGAAACGTTTTATAGTCGAAAAAACCACTTTTTAAGCTTGTTTAAAACAAAAACAAAGCAAAATCAGCTGTATATTTTACAGATTTTTCAGAGATTCTTACAAAAAATCTTTCAAAGATTTTTACGTGAAATCCATGATTTTTTCCCAGATAGACTGGTTATTAGCGTATTTAAAGATAATATTTAAAAAGATAGCCTCCTACGATAATAATGGATGATTCTAAGTGTTTTCTTGTATTTATTCATATTATTATATCTATTTATTTAAATCATTTATTGAAAATCTCGAACTCTATATTACTTTGTGTTATTGTGCAACTTAGTGATATACATTGGAACTATATAATAATTTACTATTTTTTTTATATACAAGGTTGGTATAAAAATCCCGTTATTCCTGACAGATTAGTTGTTTTAGATCCTGCAGGAGTAGATATTTGTATTATTTAATTTGCTATTTATTTGCATATACAAAGCTACGTCGTACAAAGCTTAATAAAGTATTAACGACGTATACAATACACCACCTAACTTGCTAATAAATAATTAATCACAGAAGATTGAGAAGAAAAATAAAGATAAAAGTTATTTTATTATCTACTTACTTTTTGGAAAAATCTTTGAAGCACAATCTCAACTTATTCTGGTGTTTTGTAAGTGCTTTTCCGTCACTGGGTAAGAAGGTTGTTGCCATTTCAAGAGGTCCCTGGTTAACAGTCGTTCCTATGCAACCCTGAAGTACCATCTGGAGAATTTTTGGATCTGGAGGTTCTTGATTTGTTGCATGTGCTAATTCTAATGTCTTCTTCTGAATATCTTCAATCGCAACCTAGTAAGCCAAAATTTACCAACATTAACAAATTATTTTGATTTATAATTGTATTAAAGATATTAGTATCATTAATCTGCATTTTTTGCGAATTGAATATATATTTGTTTAAGAAAAAAAGCCACTAGTCACTGTTATTTTAAAGTGGAAGCGTGGACTCTAAGTGAGGCTATGCTTAAACGATTGGAAGCCTTGAAAATGTGGGTATACAGACGACTACTACGAATAATCTAGATAGACAGAGTAGAAGAACATCATGACTGAAAAATCTAATAGCAAGGTGGTTATTAAGGAGCCCATGTTAGGCGTTGGGTTTAATTTCTTGAAGTCGCTAGCTATTTGACCTAGGCATTTGCTCTCATTCAGTATTGGTTAATATTCGGATCGTGATAAGATCCCAAGACCCTTCTGAGGATTTTTCTCTCAAACATCTGAGTTTTATTGTTTTTGTCAACATCCACGCCTCATCCCCACACATGAACACCGGTCTAATCACAGGCTCTTGGATTTAATAGTGTTTTGGAGGCTTTAAATACATATGTTTGATACCTGAAAAATCGAAATGCACATATATTTGGTTTTATTTTCATTGATCATTGCACCGCTTATGCTAGTAGTAATTTTGGTTCATTTACTGTCACTAGTTCTGTTTAAATTTTTGCCGTTCTTACTACTTTTTCTAGGATTATACAAGAGGAGATACAGCATTTACAACATTCATGTACAGATATTTTATTGCTTCTTATTTAGAATAGGCACAGTTTCTAACCAATTCAATCATAATTAGGATCGTTTGACTTAAAAATATTCTTTCTAAGTGTTCAGAGTGTTAATAAATCATAACAAAACTATGCTTTCACCTTGATCATTCCTGGAGTACCTAACAAGTTTTTTAAAACATTATTAAAAATATGATCTAAATTCGATACTCAACTGGGGAATAAATGTTCGCCAACTTCTTAGATTAACGAAACCGTAGATATAACATCGACAAGTGCGCAGCCTGTCCGTTTCCCCTTAATCCCCACTCCTTTATCCTGCCAATCAAAATAGCAGACAGAGTATACCCCTCCAGCACGGTCCGCCGGCAACGACTTGTTCACTATTTTAAATTTTTTACGTTAAATTGTGTGATTTTGTGTATTCAGTTTTCGGCTGTGTTAGTGTCTTTTTTTATAAAATACCACGGTGTATAATTAAGAACTATATTTATCATTCAACTGCAAATTGTGTGAAAGACAAAAAGTCAGCTAACCTATTTAGGTAAGTTTAAAATATTCTATTTGTAATATTGTATTCATTAGTAGCCATATTTGTACCGAGGGGAAGTGTTCGACGCTGTACTTCAGAACCGGACTTTTAAATTTTTTAAAACTGCAATTTGTTTTGAGTGGTGATCTCAGATTAATGATTGGTGATATTTAATTTCGCTTAACGTCATCATTTTGATACTTCTACGGTTTATTTGAAAGTGACATAAATTAAAGTAATTATCAATTATAAAAACCATTACATCCTTCTTATATAGATACTATTTTTTTTGTAATTTTCGGTGAGGTAGTTGCTATCAATAGTTAGTTAATGTAACTCGTTTTAGTTTCTCTGCATCTAAAGAAATACGAGAGGCATGGATATTTTTTTCCAATATAGAGGGAAAAGAACTACCAAAAATCCCTCGTATGTGATTTGCATTTTACTGAAGATTCGTTGGACAGAGAAAAATCGCCGTTTAAAATGTATCTAACGAAAAATGCTGTACTCACTAAGGGGTGCCTACAATAAATCAATTTTAAATCCATATGCATGTAATATAACTTATTGAAGTCTTTAAACTATTATATATTTTTAGAATCAACCAATTTTAAGAAATACTGCAATGCGTGAAGAACATAATGTAGAAATCTCTATATATCCATACCAACCGGAACCTAAAAAACAGGTAAATTTTATGATAACCGGTCTAGCTAACTGACTAAGTTGAACTTACTGAATTTTGTAACATTTGTTATAATATAGCATTTTTTCAGAAACTCTTATTTAACGCACAAAAACCTAGTGGAAGTTCTAACATTACAGAAACAACGCCAACAAGTTCACCTAAATCAAAAAAAGAACAAGTACGCTTTTACTACTTAAAAATAAATAGATATATAGGGTATTAAAGTTGTAAAATAAAAATATATTTTTTTTTTAATTTTACGCAAAAATTATTTGTTTTGGTTTTAAATTGGATAATTCATTGTCTTTTAATGACCATTTTAATTACATATTAAAAAAGATTTCTAAAAAATTATACTTTTTTTCAAGAATATCTAAAAATTTGTCAACTGCAACTAAAATTAGTTTTTAATGCGATTATTCAACCTCATTTCGATTTTTGCTCGTCAGTTATTTTTCTCTTCAATTTAAATCAATCGATCCAGTTGCAAAAATTACAAAATCGTGGAATGAGAATCATTATTGGTGGAAACAGATATACACCTATAGCAACAATGCTTAGCATGCTGCAGTGGGTTTTAGTTCAACAAAGGGACTTTTACCTTACAATGTTGTTCATTTATAAAATTCTAAAAAATTGGGCCTCTGCTTACTTTTGTGAGTTTATTACACGGAATTGTGATATTCACAATTACCCTACTCGAGGTAAGTGCAATTTACACATTGTGAAAACAAAAAGGACAGCTTCGAGAAACTCTTTGTTGTTTAAGGGTTTTGATCTTTTTAATAAGCTTCCTCAAACAGTTAAAAGTTGTTCATCTATACAAATGTTTAAAAGCAAATTAATGGACCATATTAAAAGCACCAAATTGACTACGTTTTAATAAACAGAAGATTTCGTAACGCTATCAAAAGAATCGCAGCATATCCAGGTGCTGATATTGCATCCGATCATAATCCGCTAATAGCAGATGTGAGGTTAAAACTAGCAAAAATTAAGAAAACAAATACAAACACCAGCACGCCTATAAATACAAGAGAACTGATGAGAGACGAGAATCTAAAGAAGAGTTATGCAAATCAAATTAATGAAAGAATGCGAATAATAGAACAAAATGATGATATCGAAGAGATGGTCAATGATATTAAAGGAACGATTCTGGCAGTAAACAGGGAAGTTAAAACACAGATCAGGAAGAGAAAGCATAACGAATGGATGACGGACGAAGTTATGGATCTAATGGAAAAGCGAAGGCAACATAAACAACAACGTAATCAAGACAAATACAAACAGATACACAAAGAAATTCGCCAGAAAATTAAGAAAGCAAAAGAACGTTGGATGGTGGAAAGGTGCAACGAAATAGAACAATTGCAGGAAAAAGGAGATAGTTTTGGACTACATAAGAAGATCAAAGAAATATCGAATATACACAAAAGCCACCACAGAACAAGAATACGCAACGACAGAAACGAATACATAGAGTCAGAAGAGGAGATAGCAATGGCGTGGAAAGAATACGCAGAAAGACTTTTTAATGACGAAAGACCAACACAACCAACGCGCAAACTTCCTTCCGAAAACTTATCAGGGCCATCAATAATGCGAAGTGAAATAGAATATGCAGTTAGAACCACAAAGATGCATAAAGCAACAGGTCCAGATGAAATTAATATAGAAGCAATAAAACTACTAGACGAGGAGAATATCGAAATCTTGGTAAAGCTGTTCAATACAATTTATGATACTGGTTACATTCCGCGAGAATGGCTGCAGTCATCCTTTGTGATGATCCCAAAAACAGCTAATGCCACAAAATGCAATGAACACCGCTTAATCAGTTTAATGAGTCACTTGCTGAAACTCTTCCTTAGGATATTACACTCAAGAATGTACAAGATACTAGAAGAACTTAGCGGGTCAACACAATTCGGTTTTAAGGGAGGACTAGGAACAAGAGAGGCAATTTTATGTTTGAACACTTTAATACAAAACTGTTTAGATCAACGAAAAGATGTCTACCTCACCTTCATCGACTACGAGAAGGCATTTGACAATGTTAAACATGATATCATGATGGAACTACTACATAGGGCCAACATTGACCAGAAGGAGATCAGAATTATTCAGAATCTATACTGGAACCAAATGGCAAAGGTGAGGATTGATCAAGACCAATATACGGATGAATTTGAAATCCGGAAAGGTGTCCGCCAAGGCTGCATACTCTCTCCGATGCTTTTTAATTTATATGTTGAAAATATATTTGCGGAAGCATTAGAAGACACGGAATTAGGCATTAAGGTGAACGGTATACCAATTAGCAACCTACGCTATGCGGACGACACAGTGATTATAACTGATAAATTGGAAGATCAGCAGTTATTACTTGATAGGGTGAATAGCATAGGTAATAAATATGGCCTCAAAATCAACATTTTGAAAACGAAATATATGGTCATTAGCAGAAACCCTCCAGAAAACCCGATAATATGCATAGGTGACGATCGCATAAAACGTGTGAAAACTTTTAAATACCTTGGCACCACAATCAATGACCAATCGGATCCACAACAAGAGATAAAAACCCGAATACAAATGGCAAGACAAGCTTTTGTGAAATTCGCTATAAATACGCTACAGAATGGTCAAGTCCTACATATGGTCCATCTTGCTTTATGGCATGGAAACGTGGACTTTGAAAAAAACATCTATCAACAAACTTGAAGCATTTGAAATGTGGTCATTAAGAAGAATGATGCGCATACCTTGGGTGGATAGAGTTCGAAACGATGACGTCCTTAAGAGAGCCGGCGTGGAAAGAGAACTCTTTAAATTAATTAAAAAACGCAAGATTGGTTACCTTGGGCACATATTGAGAGGAGCAAAATATGAAATACCACAGTTAATCCTACAAGGGAAGATCGAAGGTAGGAGAGGAGCCGGCCGCAAACAATTATCCTGGTTAAGAAATATTAAAGAATGGACAGGAATACACAATACAGGCGAGCTGTGTCACGCCGCCAAGAACAGAATTCTAGTAATGAGATAGTCGCCTACGCACTTTGGTGTATGGCATGTTAAGAAGAAGATTAAAAGCACCAATAGTTAGGTAGTTGTTTTGTTGTCATGTTTTATGTTATATATTATTGTTTTATATTTTTTAATAAGTGTAGATACTATATTTTAAGTGTAATTGTTATTTTTATCATATATGAATGTTATAAATTGATTAATTTTGTATGTATTAGGGCTTTCCCTATTTTTGAATCAATAAACTTCTTCTTCTTCTTCATGTATCTATCTCTTGAAGCTTTGAAATGTTTTACTAACAATATCTCTATTGTAGAACAATTTCTTCTTCGATTCCATTTTTCAATTTTTGATTTGGTATGTCACTTGTCAATAATAATCGATTCGAACCGATGAGCGTTTCGACAATTATTTTGATTATTTCGGACATTGTACAGTTTGGGGGTATAATGCTAGAAGTGTACAATAATTTGTGTACAATGTTAGGATTGTCCAATCTCGGGCTTTGCTCGTAACATATATATATATATATATATATATATATATATATATATATATATATATATATATATATATATATATATAATCACTAATATCTGTAAAACATTCGAATACTGTACTTTAAATTAACTCATATTAAAATGAAAAAGAATTTGTTTCGAAACTATCTTACCGATTTAACTCATATTAGTTTTAGTTATTGTTTTAAATAAATTATTTAATAATTAAATCACCGTTATTTCATTACTCCAAAATTGTCCTAAGTACGTACCTGTCACTCCTCCCACCCATTAGCCCTAACGTGAAATATTTGGCAGGCTTTGCGCATCTGTTTCTTGCCTGAACGTTATATCTATGGTTTCTTTAATCTAAGGCCAACTTATCTTGCTTGTAAACAGCATTGACAGTCTTTTAAAACCGTAAACATCCCCAACATATTTTGAATCTACACAAACTCAAAACTTTATATTTGTCAAATTTGTCTGACTTGTTAACAATATAATGGGTAAAATGAAATCTGGCTTATTAGGCAATAAGTTCCATTCACAATAATAAATTTTTCCAGACTTGAAGCAACCTATGCTATCTGAAATAAATCCATTCTAGTTTGTTGATGATAAGGCAAAGTTTGTTTTCAACCTTTCAGATATTGTGGATTTTATGTCAAATGGGTGTTAAAATCTTTTGATTGCTGGCTCAAATTTCTTTTACTAAAACACTTTCGTTCTGCTTTCTTTGTGTAGAGTTCTAAAACATTAGGTCTTTCTGAAAAACTTCTAAAACATTAGTGAAGATTTCTACAAGAATATCTACAGACTCATCTGAGCCAATATTATAGAAAATAGGTATGAAGTTTTCATCATCTAATTCAAAGTCTCAATCATCACCTAAGTCAGTATCCGAATTTTCTTCGATTTCTTCAAGAAGTTTGGCATTAATCAGATCACGTCGACACATTGTCACCGAAACTAAACTTGCTACTATATCATTTACAAACCAAACAAATTTGAAAACATCAAACAATACCAGTAGGATGCTTTTATTATTACTATTTTAAAAAATATTGCCGTTTATTAAAATTCGGAGAAACGGAATACAAATTCTCAATATCTGAAAAACAATGAATGGAACTCACTTGCAACTATCACGTAACGAGTTCTCATTGTTTATGTATTAAATCGATACTTTACATAAAAATATTAAAGAGTGGCGAAAGACGAAGTAGTCAAAATTTTAAACAAAAAAGACAGAAGTGAATCTAGTGTTAAATTACTTACCTCAATTGGTGTGAGTGTTATCTGAGATCTAGAAACAACCTGTATTCTTGTCTTAACATAAGGAAAGTGAACAGCAGTGGTAAGTATAGTTTTCCTTTTATATTGTTCCTTCAACTCTCCGTGAGCTTTTCCAGTCATAGTGAAAGGAGTGGCGTATACAAATCGTTCTGAAAATAAATATGAAATTTTAAAATATATAATAATATAAACTGGTAATAAATAGATATGTTAACATACAGTGTAAAATATGGGGATCCGGTCCATAACAATAATTCGTATAATAGATAAGGGCAAAATAGGAAAATTTTAGTTTTGCATTTAATTAATAAATATTAAAACCTCCGCCTCTGGTTACTTGTCAAAAAGTTGACGTTTTTCAATTCTCTAATTGTTTTTACGTCAATGTCAACTTTTTCGACAATTAACCAGAGGCGAACGTTAGAATATTTATTAATTAAATGCAAAACTACAATTATTTTAATATACCTGTTCAATCATACTAATTTTGTTTGGATTTAAGATGATTTTGATGAATAAATTAAATAAATACTAAAATTCTAGTTTGGCATTTAATTAAAAAAATTCTAAAGTCCGCCTTTGGTTATTTGTCAAAAAATATGTAGAAAAATTGTCACTTTTAGTCAAAAGTACTGTAGGAAGTTGTATCAAATTGAAAGTCGCAAACTTATAGAAGTATCGAGAAAAAATCTTAAAATAAAGGATATTTTCTTATAAATCTGTTGAATGACATCCAATTTTGACTTTGTCATCTTGTCATCATTAAATCAAAATATAAAAACAACTGCTACTTGACAAGATATTCATAATGACTAAAGATCACTTAAAGCTATAGCGGTGTAGGGAACTTATAATGCCAAGAAGTTATATTAAAACTGAGGCAAACCTGAAACACATTGCATTATTTAAAGCAATTTCACATTTTTAAACACCACTGTATCTTATATCGCTCTTTTTCAAAATACTGAATTAATGAAGACACAAATTCCTAACGATTTTTGAGTTGTTTTACCGTTTTGATGATAGAAATACAATAAATAATTGCTTATTCTTAGTAGTTTTTTTTTAATTTTTGAGTATAAACTATAAAGCTTGTATTTAGGTTTTATAAAGCATATATTTTAGCCTGAAGTTTTGACAAAAATCTTAGTGACAATAGAGTTAATGAAATTTTTGAACAGGAAAACGTTTTAGCTGCTTTTTCGCCAGATAACCCATGTCAAGAATAAACCGAGAAGAAAAAAACTAAGTAAGGCTAAGGGTGAGTAGAAGCACATAATAATGAGTGTCATCAAACTAACAGCCCCAAAAATATTCGGGGTAAAGCAGGTGATACATTAAACCAAAAAAAAAATCAAGTTTTCTGAAAGATTACTTTATAAAACTACATATTATTCTAAATAACTTCTTGTAAAAGTAAAAAAAGGATATAAAAACACTAAGGCATATTCGGAATTTCTTCAAGATTACTACTATAGGGATTTTTATATACTTAGATGAACAATCTTGCCCAACAAACAACCCAACAATTGTGCAATTTTACATTTTAGTAATTTTATTTTGAATGAAAATATAAATACTTACTTATATTGAAATTTTTATCAAAATGCGTCTGGCGATATCTTAGTTCATATTGTTCGAAATATGGCTCCACGTAAGTTATTTGAATGTAGGCTTTATCCGGATTCAAAGAACTGATATCTACTATATTGGAATCTTTTATTATAATTACATTATCAGCACCAAATCGTTCACTGTAGAAATTCTAAAAAAAAGTAAACGAATGTAAGATTTTTTTTTAAATTTGATCTTTTAGATGTAATATTTGAACTTCATGATATTCAAAACTTATTTGTTTTATCCTTACGCCACTTATATAATAACCACCAACTACTGGACACACGGGCATATTGAGTGTAGTACACTACATTGGCTTGCGGGTCGAGTATTTGTAAAAAAAATCGCAGTGCTACGGATTTATTTTATTTTGATATTGTACTGCTCGTAAAACCTGCCAGAAAAACAATTCTGCTAAATAATTAAGTAAAAGAATATCAATATAAGCTATCGCATGTGATTATTAAAAAAAAAAAGAAAATCTTTAAAACTAAAAATCTATTACAAATAAAAGAATACTTAAAAAAAATACGAAAAAAAATTACGAAATATGCTCAGTACGCTCCCCTCATCAAGAAAGTAACCCATACATTCTGCTTATATTGGCAAGCATGTTAGGATTAATAATTTGGAAAGCATGTTCTACTTTTAATAAAAGTCTTTCTAAATTAATAGTCCTAGAATGACCATAATTGGATGATTTGACGTGTTCCTATAAGAAAAAAATCACTGGATGGGAGATCCGATGATTTGTCTTCCGCATATTTAACGGTTTGGGAAGGTAATATCGAAATACCTATACACCATTGTTTTTCAAAATTCTACGTATATACGGAACAATTTGTTGCTGTAATAGGCTCAAATACTTTAAAAAACTAGCTCCACTTAGGTTTCCGCAAGAGATCGATCCGGACTATGCCAATGTGCCAAGTAGGTCTAATTACGTCCCCGTATGTCTAGTAGCTTTGCGGGTACTGTATTATATATATATATATATATATATATATATATATATATATATATATATATATATATATATATATATATATTAACGTGTTTACTCTAGAGCCATAATAAATAGATAACAATAAAAAACAAAATAGATAATAAATAGTTAAAGCTAACATGTACAGGGCAACAGTCACGAGCGAATAAAAAATACCCTCCCAGACGAACCCTATTTTTAATACCTGTGCGTAATAGAACTATGAGAAGGAGCAGGCCAGCACTAAGGTAGAAGTTTGGTATAGATGAGGACGCGGGGAATATTGACGTGACAATAATAACTTTGAAAACAGACCAGGGAGCGTTGAGTCTTAACAAGGGCTAGAGTGATGGTGATGATAGTGTTCTGCCGTTAATGCAACTATAATACCTAATACTATTTTCCACTTACCTCTAACCTACTGAAGATTTCAGGCAACTTGGTCAATGTTGGTTCTTTATATATAAATTCCTCTCTCTCTAGATCACCAAACTTAGATCCGTAGAATCCGACTCGAAAATAGGTTCCAAACATTCTCTTACCTGACAACTGATCAATTCTAGTATATGCCTCGTGCAATTTACTGAAAGATAAAAGACCCTCGTTATTCCTAATGTTTGCGGATTTTAAGTTAGCCATTTTCCATTACGTTAATTAATGTATTCTTGTATTTAAGAAATCAGATTATTTTTTGTTTTTATTTTTAATATCTAGCAGGAATAAACCACAAAATTTAAAATATGAGTTAAGAAATCGATCGACCAGATGCAATGACAAAATAAAATGACGTCTCAAACATCAGTGATGTCTGCCCAAAGGCCTCATCTGTAACCAAGATAATACGTTTAAAGAGTATTTTTTTCTTCTTCGTTTGTGGTAGATTTTCTTTTCGTAATTTATTTTTTCAGGCGTATTAATAACGCTTTGTAATTTTCGCTATCAACGGTTCTTTCGTTTCTTAAACGACCAGAGCATCATTTATGTGCATACTTATACAAATATAGAGCGTATAGCCTCTTAACCGTTAGTTTCGACGAAGCAGAGTTCTAATATCATGTATCAGGCCATTGCCTTGCTTACGAGAGAGGACAACCATTACCAGATGAAGAGAAAAGGTTCTTATCAGAACTGTATCACTTATTGTTGCTGAACTGTCAGCATTTTGACCTGGAAAAGCAAGCACCGAACAAGTATTGAGCCTCACTGGCGTCGCACTAGTTCATACAACAATTACCTCCGATACCGTAAACCACAAATGAGTACAAGGTAAAATATGCAACACTCTGAAAGACCGAAACCTGATTAAGTAATGTTAAGTAATGAACCTTATGCATGCAGACTATTTTCTGCAAAGCAAAAGATTCCAGGTTATGCTATGTTCTAAGAAAAGTATATGAAAAAATACAAACGACCTCCTCCAGAGTAGTGTAATCGTTCCTGTGCTGTTCAATAAATGACTTGTTAAGAACAGAAGAAGAAGTGATCCAAGTCATCTTTTTAGAAAAACTAAATCTAAGGTCCATTGAATACATTATTCTGTACAAAGTTATTATGGTTATTTCCGTACTGTGGTAAAAATATGAATCCTTAAGGCTGAAGTGATTCGAATAACTGGAATGCTACTTGAATCTTTTCACTTTTTATTTTAACTCATTGCAGATATAATTCATGTCAGTACCTATTTACTTGTCCCGGCACTGTTCAATAAAAAAATACATAAATGACCAATTAATAACAAATGGCGCAAGACACTTCCTATACATCGACGACATTGCCATTAGGGTACTACCGCAAGACTTCCATAATATTCAAAGGAAAGCTCGAAGCTGCTCTAGACATATGACAAAATGCCCAAATACTATAAGATAAACCACCTCAAGCCGAATCCCTCAAAAACATAAGTAAATACTTCCCATGTAAAAGCCACACGGGAAAAAAGATCCTGCAACACACAGGAAAACCTAAATACATCGGAGTCAAGAGCAGATCTCGAACATTTAAGTAACCTTATCATTTTGTAAGAAAAAAATCCTCCAACAGAAACGTCTTACTAAGAAAACTGGCTAGAAGTATTTGGGGCGCATGCCCCGACATTAAGAATAACAGAATAACGGAAAATGTATTTTTTAATAGTAGAGTATTCCTGTCCAGTCTGGAACCGATCGATCCACACGAAACAAGTCAATGTATCTATGAATGAAACATGCAGCACCCCCTATACAAAAGTGGCAACAAATATTCAACGAACGCCACCCGTTATACATCATAAAACCCTAAAAATCTAAAATCTAGGTAAAACTTTCTGCATTATGTGTCATTTCAAAAAATTAACCATCAACCCAAGAAGACGAACGCTTTGGTAAGGTCTCGAATGGAACACTTTAAACTATAATAGAACTGGCATATACACAGTAAATATGAACAAAATGGAATGGAATCTAAAAACTACTAATGGTGATGTGTGCGGGTGTGGAAATTAACAACATATGGAAACTTTCTGCCATACACTAGGTATTTCTCAAGCTGTACGCTCGACCATCTATGGTTTATGCAATAGCGATGCAGAAATTGACGTGGCTTGTTACTGGGCTGAGAATTTCAGTTAGAATTAAAGAGGAGTCCAGACTCAAAAAAGTAAGTAAGCTTTGCATGAACACAATGTTTTGCTTCAGAAAGCAATACTTTACCAACATAATAAATTTAAATGCTTCCGTTGTTTTTAAAATTGCAAAAATAGTAAACCACGTAGCGGTGCAATTGAGCTCAAAATTTGAGAGGTGGTGCTTAAGGGTTGGTACTTTGTAAATAATATAGATTTGCTATTTGTGGCGCCATCTATATTAGGCCAATACTTATTGATTAATGTATGTTCTTTTTTATTAGGCCAAGACTTATTGAGTGATGTACGGACTTCTTTATTCAATATTCATTAATATTACCTTGAATAAAATACATACTTACCCGTGAATATTTGCCAACTTTTTAAAGTCTCTATTATGCTCAGCAATTGGTATTAATACCCTGTAGATATCGTTCATGGGTTCGTACATAGCAGCGACATTAAAACTGCTAGCAGCTTGTTCGAGTAAACCCAGTAATCCCGCTTCGGTGAAATGAGAACCTAAACATCCTCCCTCTTTTTCGGGACTCAAAACATCGTCGGATACCGCACTTTCTTTAAGAACATTAGGACTCACTCTTTCTAAAGCTGCTGCTCCTGCTGGAAGATGAGGAAGTGGTTCCAACATTGCCTAAAATATAATATTTTATTTCGTTCTTAGCAATAAGTCCATATAATTAAATTACCAAATATTCAGCTACCAATGCAGCAGAATGTACCAAACACATTCCAGCTTCAGTATGGTTGCCCCGTTCCATGTGTTTCTGTGCCATATTTGCTAACCACGTTAGTCTAAGATCCGGTGAATTTTGATACCCTTTGGCGATTCTATACATCAAATCAAGCAACATTTCAGGATCTTCTTGGAATTCCTTCATTTTCACTGTATCAGAAAGAATCATGTGTAAATTGAAAACCAAATCCCGTACTTGTTCTGGAAATGTTGTTTCTTGAAGTTCGATGTCTCGTTCACCATATTCTAAAATTGTTTTTAAAGATCTTCGCAAAGAATCGTCACTGAATGAAGCGGAAGTTCCTACTAGGCTACTCAATGACATCGTTACTTGCATTTTTACTCTTGCAAAATTCTGAAATCAACAAACGTTTTGTATTTTTCAATTCATCTTGGTTTAAAATTCCACTTACGTTTCCTATTTGGAATGTTTGTCTCATCAATAAATACAATGAGGCCGCTGCTTGAGATCGTACAGATGCTATTTGAGATCCGCAGTGTTTTAATAATAATAAACAAAGATCAGCGCAATGAGAACTTTCTTCGTCAAATAAGGCACTATGAAACTAAAATGTAACACAAAATATTAGATATAAAAATATTATTACACTCAACATCACACCACTTACTTTAAATACCAAGCTTCTTTGAGAAGCAAACATATGCGGCAATACTGTAGTACTCTGGTTTTTGCCCAAAGCATGTAGTAACACTGACAACGCTAGCCCAACCAAATGTTGCTGAGAGTCCCACTGAGAAATAGTCGCTACACACCTTTCTAACGTATCCAAAATGATAAATGAAGCTTCAGTAGCCAGGTGTCCCTCTAAGTGAATTTCATTAGAGATATCATCTCTAGGGCGATCGTTGAGTTCAGAAGTTGGTCTATATAGTTGTTCTTTACGCCAACGCACTTTTTCTGAAGAGGCTTGGGCTGCTCCACCTTTATTTAATAAAACATATAAAGGATGAATAAATCTTAAAGGCAAACAAAGGACAAGGAAGCAAGTTAACAAATACAATTTTTTAAATTTATGTAAAAATTTTTAAACGGTCTTCAGAAACTACTACCTTTTCTTCTCTGCATCATTTCTCTCGCCGAACCTTGTCCCAGTATCACATCTTCCAACCTAGATCGCATATCTTGAGTGTTTTGTGCATGTGCGTATCCAGAAGGTGGTGGAGCTCTTCTTCTCGGTCTATATTCGAAACAGCTGGCGCATGCGTCTAGAAGATGGAGCAGTGTAGCTAGACGAGAAGAAGATAACTCTCCTAACCATTGAGACAACGAATCTCTTTCTACATTCTTTAAAACCCACAAAACGCAAGTAAGGATGTTTCGAGTAACTTCTCCTGAAAGGCCTAGTTTTCTGGTTTGTAACTAAAAGAAAAAAAATTGTGCTTGATAAAGTAATATTAAAGAAGCCAATTATAATATATACATGATCAAAAGTAAAGAGAGACGTTGCAAGACGAATTTGTTTTTCCCTTTAAGAAATCGAAATTTTACTTTATTCACGGGTACAAAATAAAACAATTTAAATCGTGTGCACTTCATAAATCGCTAATTAACTAGATAACGTAGACCGTTATTCTTTCAATCTTGTTAAAGACAACGAGTTTGGTCTAGGTTAAATTAGGTGTTATATAATGACGAGAGTTATATGGAGAAGTAAACTAATAAATACTTAAGTAAATGACAGCATTTGTTAAAATTTATTTTCTTATAAACGCATTACCTAGTCGAACCACACTTTTTCTTACTGTCTAACATAACAATTTTCTTTCATTGGACAAAGCTGTCGATTTTGTCTATGGTAGTAATTTCGCAATTTAACCTTACACACTTCTTTGGTGTTTTGCTAATTGTTTTTTGACATATTTGAAACAGTACACAATCAAAATAGATTCATTAGTCTATTAGAAAACATTTAAATAATTAATATATTAGTGAGAATGGCAGCCACGACTGTTTCCCAGAATTGCTAAATCCGCGTCCTCTAATGAGCTTTGTCTCTGATGACTATCTGTTTTTAGGTGAGCGGTTTAACAGCAAAGCTTTTTTATTCGATTTTATATATTTTTTCAAGTTTAAATGTATCTTTTTAAATTGTTTCAATGGGACCGGAAATTATTATTAAATAACTTATAACAAAAAAAAAATTTCGGAATTGCATCGAGTAAATTTTTTTAGGCGTATCTTATCGAAATAAATTCTTTTTTTTTATCTTGGTAATTTTTCGAAAAATGCTTCCTTTTTGAGTTATTTGTAATTTTTGTTGAAAAAATGCCTTAATTAGTGATTGCTGGGATCTTTTTCTAAAAAACTACAAAATGAATTGCAATTCTACAAAAAGCTTTATAATCTTTAAACCTTGAAGAACGAGTAAAAATATTTTGACAAGGATAAATGGATTCTATATTGCTGAAAACATGGAACCAAATATTCCGAATACGCATTTCGAGCAATCTATCTTTGTTTAAATTTAAAACTATGTTTTTAGCTAGATATCAACCATTTATCCTTGTCAAAATATTCTTGCTTGTACGTGAAGGTTTAAAGATTATAAAGTTTTTTATAGAATTGCAATTCATTTAGTAGTGTTTTAGAAATAAAATCACAAAAATCACTTATTAAGGCATTTTTCAACAACAAATTCCAAATAACTTAAAAAGTATTTATTTCGATGATATACGAGGTTTGTCTTTTTAGTTTTGTATATAGGCGCTTAAAGGGCGCACCAGTAAAACCTTCCGACACAAATGTAACCTCAATCTTTTGTTGACATAAATCCAGAGTTTCATTGCGATACAACAAGTCGTGTAGATACAGTGAATTTTTGAAATTAGCAAGTCGGTCGAAAAATTTATCTTCGAGCAACAATTTTTTACAATTTTCCCAACAGCAATGTCTCGCTGAAATGGTTTCTGTGTTTGGGAATGAAGCATCACACCAGTCAACCATTTCCCGCTGGTATTGCGAATTTCAACGTGGTCGCTCCAGTCTCAGCGATGAACCAAAACAGCAGTCACACAGCAAAACATTGATGTGGTTCGTTACCTAATTAAGGATGACCACCGTGTAACATACCGGGAGGTAGAGATATCTTTGGGCATTTCAAAGACCTCGATCCAAAAGATCCTACATGAAGAACTGAATGTTACGAAGTTGAATTTGCTTACAGAAGAGCAAAAAGCTGTTCTCGTTAATTGACGTCGAAAAACATTGGAACGGTTTAACAACGGAAGCTCAAAAAACGTTTATAGTATTGTTAGTGGCGATGAATCTCGGATTTACTACTACGAACCGGAAAATAAACACCAATCCGCTGTGTAGGTGTTTCACGATAAGGAAAAACCAACAAAAGTGATCCATTCTCGAAATGTGTCAGAGAAAATGGTGGCAACTTTTGTGTCAAACTCTGTGTGTCAAGTTGCAACAATTGCTTCAAAAGATCGAAGAACGGTTACGTTCTTCGTAATCGTTAATAATTCATATGTCCCACCTATGCAAAGGGTATCGATCTTGGTGGAACATATTTTGAAAAGCAATAAAGTACTTTAAGTCTATATATTTTTTGTCTTTGTGGCTATACGCAAAACTAAAAAAACAACCTTCATACGCCTAAAAAAATTTTACTCGAACCGATTCAAAAAATTGTTTTTTTGTTAATTATAAGTTTTTACGGCCCACTTGGCGATATTAACAAGAACATGTGAACTTGAAAAAATATATAGAATCGAATAAAAAAGGTTTGGAGCGATAGAAATG
Organism: Diabrotica undecimpunctata; assembly: GCF_040954645.1. Classification (NCBI taxonomy): domain Eukaryota; kingdom Metazoa; phylum Arthropoda; class Insecta; order Coleoptera; family Chrysomelidae; genus Diabrotica; species Diabrotica undecimpunctata. The sequence continues at coordinate 123,189,986 of NC_092803.1, read as the reverse complement.
CAAATAAAATTAGTCCGTTTCTAAGCGTCTTTTTAGGGATAAACCGCTCGCCTATTTTACAATACCTCTGAATAGTTTATAGAGTACTTTCTGGAAGAAGCCGATAAAAAAACATATAACAAAATTCGCTTATTCCATTTGGTGGAATGTTGGATAACCGTCAAAAATTCTCATTCCTTTTACAATATTTTATTTATAAAAAACTATCATTTTAACTGTAACTTTAATAAAGAGCAAAAATCGCTCAAAAATCAACGTGGAACAAAAAATGAGAGAGACAATATTAAACTTTATCTCTAGATTTTGAAATAATGTATGGAGATCTTTAAGCTCACCCGTAGCATTGACTATTTTAATGCTCTATTAAAATAATGAATATGTTTAATGCTACTATGTAAACGAATGTGTTTAATGCTATATAAAGTACAAGCACAGTACTGATTTGGCTGCCTTAATCCACGGACGGACCGCACAAAACTGAAGTATAGAATTTGTATAACTTTTTTTTTTTTTAATTTGATTCAATTATTTATTAATACTTACTTATATAAGAAGTGAATAGTCATACTTACTGAGGGGAAACTATCACATGTACTGGGAGATAACTTTCCAGCAATGGCCATAGCTACGGTCTGATTTATATTACTAGGACCTACGTCTTCATTTGCAAATTGTGTTTTATCGACTGTAAAATGATGTAACAATGGAAGAACATCCATGGCTATGGATAATAAGGGTAAGTATAAGGCCGCTACTCTTTGTCTGGCGTCAGAAGAACTGTAACGTGGATCGCTATCGTGCCACAAGAGCAGCTGTTTTAATGTGTCCACTGCTTTTGTATGTAAAGACGATTGACTGAAAAATATTAATTATAGTTAAATTAACCATTTAAAATTATACTTAAGCAGTAAACCGATGCTTAAGTACAAAAGATCGCAACGCAGTAATTAAAAAAAAATACTTTTGCAGCCATTCGAATATTCTGCTTAACTAGTACATTTACCAACAAATCGCTAGCCATACATACGCACCTTAAATATTCATTACATTGTCAACTTATTCTGTTGTCTGTATGGTCGTTATAATAACCACATGCCTGTGTACACTAGTAGCGACCTCTAGATCTAGGCCTAGAGGTCCTAACAACGAACATAGGCATATTATGTTATTATAATTGCCAAATAGACAACAGCATTTTATTTCAAATCTTCCTAATGAGACGTAAACTTCGAAACACGTGTAGGGGAATGGTGGAACTCGAATTGAGGAAAAATGCAATTATCTACTTTAATTTAACCCTAGAAAGTTGTTTCTTTCCCTTGAACAGTCTTCCTTTTTGCAGATGCGACATTTTGCATGTAGCCATTGAAGAACTAGCATAATTCTTTCACAGGATTTGTAGGTTTCCTTCTTTGTAATTAACTTCAATAACTTAATTGGCTTTTTTCAATAAATTCTAGTGTTGATGCAATAAGAGGTCTTCTATTTCCACTCCTAGGTATTGTCAATTTGTTTTATATTTACTTTTTCTATTTCCGCATTCATTTTTCAATTAAAATCCTTCTACCATAACTGTTGTATTATTTTTGTTAAAAGTCATTCCCTATTACTTTAAAAGATCGTTCCACATGTCTGAATCTCTTTAATTTGCTTCTTATTTTGTGTTATGATACTATCTACTCTTTTTATGTTTCTATATTGTATATGATTATTTTAACGAACACATATTCAATATTTGATCCATATATTATTAATGTACTCAAATCTACTCCTTGTCGCAGATATTCTTGAATCGAAAAAAATTAATGTGAATTTAAATATTCTTCACTATTATTATAATTTTGTGATTTGGTTCCTCTTGCCTGTATTATTGTTCACAATTTTCTCCATGGAATTTTGTCAAAACGCTTTACAAAACGGTACACATATTTTTTGTTATTGTTTGATATCTCTATATATATCCAGGAGTGTTATTAAAGCAATTAAAAACTCAACAATGAACAGGAGAAAAACACTGAAATAAGAAAACGTATCGATATTGTTACGACCACAGTTTTAATAAATTCTTCTGCCCCTAAGCTTAAGACTGTCAAGACGCTAAGTATTTAATATACTACTATATGGAGTAGAGGCATGGACTCTCAAAGATAACAAGATAAAAAATTTGAAAGTTTTTAGATATGGTGCTACCGTCACATAATAATGACAAGATGGGTCGATAGAGTAACAAATATTGAAATGATATGTCGCATTATGTAAGTAGTATATATTCAGCAATATATTCGCATTAAGTGAAACTCATGTGGAAGATTATTAATAAATAAATATATAACTTATTTGACAGTTTTAGTCATTTAGAAAGTGCATTTGGGAGGGCTAGTGGAGGTCTGATCTGTGGGATAAAACCTGATTTTGAACCTAAATATGCTGAGATAGAGGTATTGGTGATAATTCGACCGAGCATGGCAACTTATGATGTCGATGTAGTATCATTATATATACGACCAGGGGACAACTGGGGAAGGAACTGGATTTTTGAATTTAGAAAGAGTTCTTGTCAATATCTCAGATTAAAGAGGGAAAGTGTCCATTGTTATGATTGGAGATGTAAATGGAAGAATAGGGGAAGAGTCTAGTCTGGATACAGGTGTAGGAGGTGTAGAGTACTTTGACGAATTGGAACAGGTAAGAACTTCTGAGGATAAAATAAGAAATGCTCATGAAAGAAAGAGACTATGAGAACAATGACTATGATCTAGTAGTTTGAATGGAAGGACTCTGGGAGATCGTGAGAGAGAATTTACCTTTGTAGGGACTTCTGGATGCTCTGTTATATATTTGACATGCATATTAAGATGCTAAGTACAGAGACAAAATAATTTCTTAGTAGGTTGGTAACACTTCTTAGATCATCAGCTAACAATCTTGGAACTTAAGATGGTAAGGGGTCAATGGCAGGTACAAGATGAGGACTTCTTACCGTTATCAGCTAAACTTCAGTGGACACAACTATATGAAAGTCATTTTGAAAAGAAGATAGAGGAACTTATTAACTGACTGGAGGTAAACACTATAAGGCCAGAAAGCTTTGAGGAAATGCAAAGACTCATTATGGATATCTTCGAGAAGAAGGCGAAAAACAAGGGGTAATAGAAAAGGACGCGTATGGTTTGATAAAGAATGTTGGCATTACACAGATCAGTTAATGAGCGTCCTAAAAATATTTAGGAAAACTAGTGGATAGTATGTGATGGATATGTATTTTTGTAAAGAAAGCGAGAGTATAGTATAGGCAGACTTGTAAAAGGAAAAAAGGGTGTATTGCATGAGAGTATGAGATTTAGAGTATTAAATTCAAAACTTCGGTCTGAGTCACTGTAATTCTGAGCCTTACATTGGTGATGAAATTATCGATGGGAGCTTTGACATGACAGCATTGGAGCGGTTAATTAGCGTTCATAAGCCTTAATAATAATAAAACTCTCGGCACCGATAGGATAACGGCCGAGTTTTATAAAAATCTCTCTGTGCTCTACTACAAGCTTAACTGTATGGAGCTGTCCTTTAAAATACTGGAGATCATCAAATCTATTTACACGAATATGATATGCAGTAATTAATAATGAGTAAAATACAAACTAATAATGTTATTGACAACGTCAGTCTTGAAAATATAATCGGCAAAGAAAACCAAATAGCCGAAATAAAAGACGCGTACAATTGTCTTGGTAGCTTTCGGCAAGTTAATCTTTATCTTGAAGAATAAAGATATACCAATGTGTTTAAAACGTAGAGTTTATGACAAATGTATCTTGCCTGTAACTAAATATGGACTGGAGACCAAGGCCTTTACAAAGAAAACTTTAGAGCAGCTCAGTACAACCCAAAGAGCGATGGAGAGGGCCATGCTAGGGATTAGTTTGAGAAACAGGATTCGAAATATCGACATTCGTGAAAGAACAAAGATTACTGATGTCGCAGAACGTATAGCAAGGCTCAAGTGGCAATGGGTCAGACATGTTGCCCGAGATAATCCCGAAAAATGGACACAGAGATTAACAAACTGGAGACCAAGAGAGAACAGGCGAGGAGTACTCAAACCACAGAAGAGGTGGGCAGATGATATCAAACAAGTCGCGGGCAAGCAGTGGATGAGAATTGCCAAGAGTAGAAATCAATGGAAGCAAATGGAAGAGGCCTACGTCCAGCAGCTGAAGAAGAAGAAAGAAGAATATATGCAATTTGGGGGAGGGATGCTATGTCGTGAATGTTTACACTGTGGTAAGTTTGTAAAACAAGGTTGCATCTTTAGTCCGCTATTCTGCACTATTTTTTTTATTATGAATAATTTTTAATAATGATTTTACTTTTTTAATATGACCTACATGATTTTCTAGGAGTAGCCGTTGATTTAAATGGATTAATAATAAGGTTGTTGCTTTACGCTGACGATTTGATAATTCTAGCAAGTAGTCCAAGAGCCTTACAAAATATGATTAATAAATTAGAAGAGTATTGTAGACTATAGAATTTAAACATCAACATGGATAAGTAAAAAATTTTGGTCTTAGATAATATAATGGTGCAAATATTAAAGAAGAGTGGAAAATAAACTAAGAAGTAGTTAGAGGTCGTTAAAAATTATTGCTATTTGGGAATGAAATGGACACCCGCAGCTATCTCCCAGTGTCTAGTTGGAAGAAAAATGACGAACAGCGACATAAATACCGCTTGGCGATAGGTCTTCGCAAAGGCTCATCTTCCACTATCATCTAAGTTGCGTATCCGTGAGTAGTCCGATCTATTTTGACTTATTAAGGCTCAGGTTTGACGACTTGCGGAATTTATGGAAGTTGAAATGGTGAGAAGGTTTTTATAAAGGTAATGCTGAAGATCCCGAGATACTGCCCAAACTACATATTTGGCAGTAACTCAGGTAGTTTGCATTTAGAAACTAACATAGAGCATGTATATCTATTTACGATAAACTTACATAAAAACTACGTCAAGGGAGTGTTAGGGTATGTCGAAAGATGCCCGCTAAAATTTCTCCTCCAGGAAATTATAGGAACAAATTGTGGTTGGAGAAAATAATGAAAAAACTTGAGGCAGAGATGGGGACTGCAATTTAACACAGAGTGGGAAGATAGGAATTTTTGGATGGATAAGCTAGAACAAATAATGGAAGCGATCCCTGCTACGATAAATCCAGGAGCATTGGAGATGGCAGCAGAATCAAAGTTGAACAATCACTATACGGATTTGATTAGAATGAATGTTGCTGATTCAAGTGGTTCATTAAAGGGAGATTGGAAAGGGAAGAATTGTTAGAACTCATGAGAAGTTTGGGTTGAAAGGAACTAGTTTGGATATGCAAAGAATGCATGGAAGTTTTGATACATAAATAAAAAAATCTGTAATAGATTTTACCACAAAGATAAATTTTCCTTCCTTCAGAAACCAAACCATAATCACATCTGATATTTAACAGAATCAGCAAGACGAGCAGCAAATATTTGCTTCGTATATGTACGAGTAAACTAATAAACTGAAATAATCGTTCATAAAATATAAAAATTGTACTTACTGCATTTCTAGAAGCACTGTTGCTAAATCAGCCAATACAATACCAGATAGGAAATGATGCTGTCGATATTCAAACGACAGTTCCGCAAATGTACTAGCTCTCTCTTGACTAGGTGGTGCACCCGACAAAAAAGAATTTTGGCTGGTTGAACTGGTAACACTGGGCGATGGTGACACGTTAGTGTCCGTCGACATAAATGGAGAAGCGAATGGTAGATTAAGAGCTATATAATGTTCATGGCTGCAAATAATACGAGCGAACTCAAGTTTTAATTCAACCAGTACTGAGTCTTGAATCGATGCTATTTTTGCCTGAAGTTGCTTGTTGTATGATCGTAACAACTGGAAAATCCAACCACGATCAGCTATGGACAAGAGGTCAAAGAAGAAGAAAGCTAATGCAGCGTTTAGTTTGTGCGCTTTACGCATTTCACTTGTTGAATGCGAGATTATTTCTGCCGTTACTGTATGTACTAAAGTAGAGATATCATCTAAGAATTGTTCGGAAAATCGTATCTTTCTTGGAGCATCAAGAGATCTTGTGTGTGCTAAATGTTCTACCATACCTAAAACAGTAAAAGTTATATAGAACAATTATAAGGTGTTTGGTCAATGCATCGAATAGAAATGACCCAAAAAACCAAAAGAAGCACCGCAGTGAGAACAAATAAAGACGGAAAAGGCAAAGAATAAGGACACGGCTATGGAAACCAAAGGGGAAAATGTAAACAAAAAAGATAATGATAGAGACAAGCAAAAAAGGGTATAAATTAAGGGAAAACCAACTAAAAATAGACTAGTGGAAAAAACTATAAGCAGTTCAATTTTGTTATCAATCTAACAAGGATTAAACATTAGGTATATACAAAAAATATAAAAAAATTTAAAAAAATAGTTGTCTTGTTCTCCCGAAAAGTACCACTTTTCACATCCGATAATTGGAAATGATAGGGACGATATCTCGTATTAACCATTCAAATTTAAGTTTTAACAGTTTTTTTAATTAGGTGTATCAAACCCATTAACATTTTTCCCAAAATGTAACAGATGCTATTACAGATGGTTTGTTTTACTGAATTACTTTTCTGAATCAGTTTGGTCAACTACATCGGTGTCAGTTGATGGATATTTTCGTTAATGATAAAAATTTTAAAAGGCCAATGTAAACAATATCATTAATATGTCAAACTAATCTCATTTACATGACAAAACTTTCTATGGTATATATCGTTAAAGGCACAAAATTTACAGTGATATCATATTTTAGTTTTCTACAGTGTTAGTGCCATATTTCAAATCTCAAGCAGTAATCCTCGTACAATCTTAATATTTCTTAAATCACAAAGTTAAGTTAGTCTTCAAAATCATTTATAACACATATAAATCAGAAATGCAGAAGACGTGTAAAAAGTAGGTAAGTTCTACAAGACGAATTTAAAAAAAAATGCGATATGAATGTTATATAAACAATCTCCATCGTAAGAAAAAAAATATGATAAATAAATTTTGTAGTTCAGTCTTACTTACTTTTAATAACAAGTTCAAACAAAAACCAAGCATTTTGCATAGCTAAATCTTTAGACCTTCCACTGGACACGACCCATTGTAACGCCAATTCTTGATGGACAATTCTTTGGCATGAACTGGAATTAGGACTTAGAAGTTCGTTAGTAGGTACTCTCATACTAGCTGCTCTGTCTAATCCTCTAGAATATTGAACATGGGCCACCTCTAAATCTGGATTTGACGTACTTCGAGTCATGGAAAAACTATTTTCGTAGTCTGGAGAGTTTTGATTGTAGAGAGGATGCGGCATATTACATTGGTATTGAATATATGTTGCTAGTAGTTGATTGCGGCCGTGTTGATCAACTGGTAATTCTTGGACATTCTGAAATATAATAATTAAAATTATAAACCTTATTTACTGTATAATAAGTTTATAATTAGTTATTATAAAGTTTATATTTAATAGCATTTAGCTAGCAAGAACGGGGTCTATAGAACTATTTATAATGGAAGGAAAAGTAAAAGACCGAAAACCAAGAGGAAGATTTCCAACACGATGGGCAGAACAAATGAAGATTCTGGTGGGAAAAACCCTACATGAAGCCGTTCATATGGGACAGGATCTCAGCTAATAGAGACAGCAAACTAATAATATTTAGAGTGTCATCACACCCTGGCAAAGGCTCAATGAATGAGAAGGAGGATCCAAGATGCGTCAAAAGCCAAGAAGACGTCCAAATTTAAGACGGGATAATGACATAAGGAAACAAGCCGGTACAACATGGCACAGAACAGCGAATATTAGACAATCGTGGGCAGAAATGAAGAACGACTATGTAAGGGAGGGTGCACCATTATCGGTAGAATATGCTTAGAATGATTGTTTGGGAAAGTATTTAGTCTTTATTTTCATATTTTACATTTAATATTTTTCTTTTACGGTACTATCATGTGATATTCAGTAAAATATCATTGTTAAACTGGCTTAAACACATGTCTGTTTTTAAGTTCAGAGAATTTGACTTCTTTTGTTATTTTTGGAAATTATATCGCCAGCACACACAAACCGCTGTAAAGTATCATATTTAAGTAACCATTAAGTTAGATTATCGCCAGTCAAAAGCGCCATACAATAGCGCTGATTTATGGGGGAGCACTTGTATCATAAACCACCTAAGAATAAGAACAGTCAGAGGGTTTTTCTGGCCATAAAATAATTAATATACCAATATTTCAGAGGTAAGTCTTCTATTCTTTGTACAGATAACAGTAATGAGTTAAAGCCAGCTAATTTTCGTAATTTATTCACAATTAGTATTTGCTATTTTCGCTTATTTATTTACAGGCAAAATATTGCATTTTTTCTTTACTTATTATTCTAATTTCATTTAACCAGCGACCTCTAAGTTTTACACAAAACAATGATGATATATATATATATATATATATATATATATATATATATATATATATATATAGATATATATATATATATATATATATATATATATATATATATATATATATATAGATATATATATATATATATATATATATATATATATATAGATATATATATATATATATATATATATATATATATATATATATATATATATATATATATATATATATATATGTATATGTTACGAGCAATGCCCGAAATTGGACAATCCTAGCATTGTACGGAAAATCTTGTCTATTTCTAGCATCGTACCCCTTTACTGTACAATCTCCGAAATAGACATGATCATCGGACTTTTTATAAAATAATTGCTGTACAATGTTCGAATTTTAATAGGTAGCGATACGTCCAAAGTTTGAGAGAATATAACAGATATATCGATTCATATCGATTATTCCTCATTTGTTTTTAAAGGCAAACAAAATCAATGAGGTTATAAATCAGAGTTTCTGACTTCTGAATTAAAGGATTAAATTATTGTTGAATATATCTACCAATCAGTTTAAAATAACCAAGAGATTTTTAATTTACAGATCATTTTATCACATTGTCGATTCAAAAAAGAACAAATCTATATTATATAAATAGAAAATATAAAAATATATTGATTTATCAGACATGTTAAATTTTTGATTTGGTGTGTCGCTTGTCAATAATAATCGATTCATATCGATGAGAGTTTCGATAATAATTTTTAATTTAACTGTTTCGTACATTGTACAGTTTGGAAGTCCAATGACCGAGCATGCGAATTTTTGAAGTTATACTTCTATACGCACGGTCGGCGTTGGAAATTTGCATGAGAGTGAATCTGTGAAACCATTACATATGTAAGATAATGAGTAAGAGTGAGACAGAAGATATGTTTTCTCTCTCTTCCTCTCTCGAGAATAAAAATGTTCCTTTTGTATATATATTTAATATTATATATATATATAATATTGTATATATATAATATTATATATAATACAATATGTATTAATATTATTATTTGTGATATGTTTTGTATTATTGAAAATTAAACGTTTATAATTATTTTAGGCTTTTGTATTTCAAAATAATCACTGTTTTACCGAGAACTGTCAATTTTGAAATCCGTTAGTGTCATGTCTAATTGGCAAATCCTTTACGTGTTTGGTTCATACGCTGGTGGTTGTGAGTTCGAATCCCCAATTATGAATTTCCTTTTTTATTTTTGAAATATTTAAAAACCTCACGTTAATCTTATTAAATATATGTAATATACGCAAAAAAACATAAATTTTAAAATAAAATGAAAATTTACAACATAATCCGAGTTGTTCGTTTTTTATTTTTATCTTCGTAAAGTAAGTTATGTATATTGGCAGTTTTAAATACGATACATATGAATATTATATTTTAATTTATATTGTCTTATTATATTGAATTATGTTGCAGTGTATTTATTGTATTGTAATTTTTATATTAATAACAAAATAAACAATGAATTTTACTGCAGAGTATGTGTAAATTTTTTTTTGCATTCAACTTCTTTTATACGTATATAAAAATAAAAATATATATTTTCATTAAAATATTGATACAATCCTTCATTTACTATACTCCTATTACAGGTCAAATGTTTATATACAGCAAACGATGCACCATATACCTATATAACTAATTCTTTTTCTCTTTCTACTCTCTCTTACCTATAGCATTACATATGTAATGATTGAGCAGATTGACTCCTATATAAATTTTTAACGGCGAACGCGTGTATAGAAGTATAACTTCTACCGGCAGTCCCACTGGACTGCCACACCGTTTTTTTTTATTAAAAAAAGATAACATTTTCATCTTTATCGTACGCTACTCTTTGTAAAGTCAACCAAGTCGACCATACTTAGTAAAGCTGCGGTTTTCTAGGACTATCTGTTTAACGAGCCGAATCGTACGCGGAATGGAAAATGAATCGGCGGCTGAATGTTCGATCGCTGACAGTTGCGAAGTGACTGACAGTGGCTTCTTAAAAACTCTGATCTCCAGTACAAAGATAAAAGTCTGTTTGTTCGCTAGTATTATCAGTGGATGATAAAATATTGACTAAATAGAAGGCAAATAAAAAAAAAGTATATGAATTATTTTTAAATAGACACGCGGAAGGAACATTTAAGTTATTATTTGTACCTAAATTATATACCGATCTCAGAAAATTTTGGGAGTGTTCACAACACTCCTATCTATTATAGAATGTGATTTATAGATAGATACATTATTCTTAAATTTTAAGCAAACACACGCACTGTTTGTGGTCATTTTTATGACTGAATATCATTTCAACATAACAAAGTATGTTAAAAAAGGAAAATACATTCAAATATGGTGAAAACTTTTAAATAGTTGATTGGAAAAATAATAAAACTATATCCAAATCATGAAGTAAAATAAGCGGGTCAATATGAATGGTATTTTTATTTTGCAGATTCAAATATATTAAACATTTATCCAAATAGTTACCTGGATTATATATACTATATTTATACTAATTCTATTATTTTCCGCTCAACAAGCTATAACCCGCGGCAGTAAATCATTCTTTGCAAATTAGTCACTTCCATCTTAAGGTATTTATCTGTGTTAATTAATGCAATTACATGATAACCATTTGATGTTTTATTAGTGAATCGTGCCAAAGGATATTAAAAATGTTTGAACTGCACTTTCGTTAAATCTATTAACAATTATCCATTTTGTGCTTAATTTGTTGTAAATTTTAAAATGTTATAAATTACTTTTTGAATGATGATTTAAAATTTGTAATTTTCGCATATTTTTTATATTTATATCACAACATTATATTAATTATATGAATGAAACTGCTCTGTAAATTCAGAAAGAACACAGCCTTCCCCACTTTTTCAAATTTTGTCACTCCGTGCACCCATACCGCGTGTTTCAACCAATTTGGGCTAGCGTACATATCTTAAAATTCCGAATATCTTAAATAACGAGGTAAAATCAATGTACATTTCATATCCTTTTTTAGATGGATTGTGTATACGAATATTTCTATTACAAATGTGTTTTACTAATATTTATATTTGTACTGTTTAATTTACTTGTGTCAACATGTCGGGATCGATGGATTTGCACGTATTTAGCGTGTCTCGCAAAATCAAGACGCGTTTAGTAACATTTTAAAATGAAATAAAATTAAATAAAATAAAGTAAAATTAAATAAAATTAAGTAAAATAATTAAAATTAAATAAAATTATTATAATTGAATAAAATTTAAAAAAATTAAATAAAATTAATCAAAATTAAATAAAACTAAATAATATTAAACAAAATGAAATAAATTATATTAAAATCAAATAATATTAAATAAAATTAAGTAAAATTAAATAAAATAATTAAAAGTAAATAAAATTATTAAAATTGAATAAAATAAAAAAAAATAAAATTAATCAAAATTGAATAAAATAAAAACAAATTAAGCAAAATTAAATAAAACTAAATAATATTAAACAAAGTGATCTAAATTAAATAAAATCTAATAAAATTAAATAAAATTAAGTAAAATTAAATAAAATTAAGTAAAATTAAATAAAATTAAATTAAATGTAATGATAAAAAAAATGATGTTATTAAATGAAAATGTAAATGATGAATAAATTCTATATAATTTTGTAATTCTATATAATTAAAATTACTAAAATCATTAAAGAAAATTTAAAACAAAATTGAGATTTTTTAAATTTTAAAGAACTTTTAAAGAATTTGCGTTTCCTCATAAGAAATTACAGAATATATAAAGTAGTATATTTATTTGTGCTTCTCTATAGAAAAACTGACCAGGAGTTGTCGTACAGTGCAGCCAATTCTTGTTCACACGTAGTAATTATGGTCATACAAAACCTGTATTCTTCCACGCAGCGATTATTACCGTCATAAAAATACCAAAAAATATTATTTTTTCAATAGTAAAAATTAAGTACAAAATTGTAATTAAATAAATTTTATTTATATGTTTGGTTTCGTTACATATTTAAAATTATAAAATAAAAATCGATATTTTAAAACAATATTTTTCAATCGTTTGGCAACTTTGGAATTAGCGACGGAATTCCGACTCACAGAAATCCGTAAAACTAGTTTTTGTCGAGCAAGTGCCCAGCAACAATAGTTCATTTACAGTGGCGTTTCTAAGGGTAGGGCATGTGTTGCATTTTGTGAATATATTTTATGCGATAAGTTTGTGTTATTGATAAAACGTGTTATTGATAATACGAGTGTTATAGTTTGTCGTTTTATAGTAAATTTTTAGTTATATTCTGTGATTATTTGGTTTAAGTTTTATTGGAGTTGGACGAAAAACCGAGTTGTTCCAAGAGAAGACAGCAAAATTCTGATGTTGATTCCAAAAATGAAAAGACGCAAAAGAGACGGAAAATGTTAACGTCCGAAGAGAAGGTAATGATACGAAACGTTTATGAAGGAATTGTCGGCAGAAAAATGGCATTAAATGTTAGCCAAGCGGTCGACATTTGTAGCAGTTTAACAAAAGTATCCGTTAGCTGTATTTATCGTGTTATGTTAAGAAATGTGTGGTGTTATTATACAAAATATTAAAAATTCAGTAATAAGCAGACGTAAAATTTCATTAACCCACCTGGTAATAACGCGCTGTAAGAAGTATTCACTTCTGTCGGCACTCACCAAGCGCCGTTTTTTTTTAATTAATGAGCGACTGTAGATAGCAATTGATTCTATATCCCGCATGCGACGGACCAAATTACTAGTTAAAACATAAACAAATGTTTAACAGTTGGATATATTTAGGATAGGAAAATATTTTTCCAATTATTTTACTTCTATAGTTATTAAATGTACCATTTATTCGTCGAATATTTTACGTCGTATGACTACTAAAATCGCGAAACTTAAATGATACTATGCATGATTGATCAGTCAAAACATATTGAAGAGATGGTGTACTTTGGAATACATGTACGAAAAAGTATAATTTAAATAATCTACTTACAGAAATTTTATCAAGTAAAGAACAAATGGCTTCAAAGCATGTATGTCCTACATTCAGTGTATGTCCAGAAAGACGAGGGGGCTGTACTAATAGTTCGATAATATTATCAAAAATTATTGGTAGGTATTTAACAATCGTTTCTGGCTTCGCTCCCGACAATCCTAGCATGGCAGCTCTAAAACATAAAGACAAAAATATAATCACGAAATATTTATAAAGCGTTTTGTGAATCAATGAATAAAAATATATATCGCAGCGCTAGAGATCATAGATGCCCTTGGTTTGTAGGGTACAATGAATGATCTTCAATGAGTGATGAAAACCTATTACTTCTCGACCGACTCAAATCAATCGCGAATTCAACTCAAAGCCTTAAACTCTAACATTCTACCAGCAAACATTCTAGCTGACGTAGGGCTCGAACCAACTACCAATATACCGCCCATCATGAAGTTAGTGTTGCCGGCCAACTGAGCTACGGAGCGACAATTAACGAGTAATACATTTAACAATATTCAAACTAAGCTTAGGTAGTATCTAGAAATCGATTTTAATGTTATTTTATAAAAATAAAGTTACTGTTTATGTATTTATCGCCTACTTTTGACCATAAAGGTTTAGCTAAAATTTTGGGAAACTACTCTTATTTTAATTTATAACCTTGTTATAACCTTGTACACTTAATGATAATACATACAATCAACCATAAGATAATTCAAATTAAACGATTCTAATTGTTAGACCACGTAGGCGGAATGGAAGGGTTGATATAAATAAAAATATTAAAACGAAAACATTGAAGGGGAAGAACAAGAAGAATTTTTTGGAAAAGTTCTTCTTCTCGCAACAGGCGAGACACTAGTTGTCTCTCGCACTTTGTCGTGAGACCTTTGTATCAAACCCTGCCCTTTCATTATTGGTCATCCAAGAAGTCCTGTACGCTCGATAAAAGCCAACAACTTCCAACCATCTGATGGAGAGTTTAAGAATGATTCCTCCGACTCAATAGTTGTCCGGCGTATAAACATGTCACTAAGAATTGTACATTCACATAGGATATGTATGGTATTCACCATACCCACATCTGTGTCTCAGCTCTCATCCGCTAAAATTCATTCACGACAGCCTCTAAATATTGCTAATGTTTTTATTCATATTGGTTTGTTCCAGAAGGGCTTCTTATTTATTGTTCTGACTTTTTTACAATCTCTTTGAATTGCATTTCTGGCCATATATTTCGGGATGCCAGGTAATGGTTTTGGACCTTCGAAGATTCTTCAATAGCCTTGTTTTGCCAGAAAGTCTGCTAATTCGTTCCTTCGGACAAAATACATACCCATGTTAGACATAACTTATTGTCTCGTATCAATTTATTAATGATATAATGATAAAAAAAATTCTAACAGCGTAACCCGTAGGAATGAGAAGACGGGG
Source organism: Diabrotica undecimpunctata (assembly GCF_040954645.1). Taxonomy (NCBI): domain Eukaryota; kingdom Metazoa; phylum Arthropoda; class Insecta; order Coleoptera; family Chrysomelidae; genus Diabrotica; species Diabrotica undecimpunctata. Next base: position 123,174,983 of record NC_092803.1, on the reverse strand, counting down.
TAGACCAAAGCTGAGGTGGATGGACGGGGTAACACAAGATGCCGAGAAGATCGGAGTCGGCAACTGGAAAATGCAAGCGAGGGACAGAATAGAATGGCGTAGAAAGCTTGAGAAGGTCGAGGCCCTCTAAGGGTTGTAGCACCAAGATGATGATGATCAATTTATTAAGGATTTCCTTACAAATATACAACACCCTTTAAATTTAGTTATAAGTCTAAGGACCCCTGATCCGGTTCAATGAACATGTACTAGATTTAGAAACTAGCAAATTGATCAATAACAAGCTAATTATGTAAAATATACGTGAGAATATAGTCGCGTCGAACCATTTGTATATATTAATCCCAGTTTCAAACGCATAGTTATAAAATGTATCAGCAAAAAACACGATGACATGATTACTATAATCAAAATCGCAACTATGCAGAGTTTTCAGTGTCATAATATGTTATGTTATAGCCTCACGAAATGTAATTAATTTTTGCGGTAAGTAAATAAAGTGTTCTGATTACAAATTATTTTTCTCTTCTTTCCGATGTTGAAATGAGGTTCCCTAACATTACAAATAGTTTTGCTGGTTTGACCCATCATTGAGCCATATTTGATCTTCCTGAATATGGAAACTACTTGTTCTCCAGATGGTATGATTGTGTTAATTGATTCAATTATTCAATATAACTGAGTTCTGGTATAATCATATCTGACTTTATCTGAAATGTGGTTTCCTCAACTACGATGCCAGTGATGTTTGTACGACTATTAAACATATCAATGGGTCTCCATGTACTGCAAGCTTTTAGTCAGAGGCTGATCAAAAATGCCACCGCCGAAACGTGTAACTCCAGCAAGGGGAGACCAGTGATAGACTCTAATAATGGTTCCTGTACTATTCTGTGATATTTAGGAGTGTAGTGTAATGTGATTGTTTTTACAGGTCTGTACTGCCATGTTTTTCTACAACAGTACTCATCCATACGTTACGTTTGGTTGTATCACTGATGTGTAACAAGTAACTTTTGATTTCAAACCTTAAGTTTTACCTCTTTTGTAGTTCCAGAATAGTTGTCAAACTCAATTGGCAACATTATTAATATGTGTTTTAAAGGCGGCTTCGAATCATATGTCATCATTATATATTTAGTCTCACTGGTCGTAACTAGTTCCTCTAAAAATAATCTCACCTAAACCGGCAAGTTTCCGCTTATTTATGTAGGCAATCAGAAGCGGTTATGCAAATTGGCAGAAAAAAAATTGATCCTTCCGCTCAAGCGAGCCGGATAACCGCAGCTGTTTACTTTAATGGGCTTTTCTGGAAACTGCGTTTTTTCAACTAAGTGTCACTCGTATTTCGAAACTAATGCACTTATCAAGATGCATCAAACGGCATTTTACTCTTTAGATGTCTCTTTATAGTCGGTACTACAACCAAAAAGATTCATTGATATTTAAAAAAGTTAATAAACAATTAAAAGTACAAAAAAGTCGACACTCACCAACAAATTGGATGAGGTTGGGTTGTCATTTTCAGAATCACAATTTTGAAAAAAAGAAAGTAGTTTAATGCATATACTTTCGCCTGTAAAAAGCTAGATTTTCAACTATCTTTTGTACTATAAATAAAATTTATTTAAAAAAAACACGTTTTTTGGAACCTGGCCTTAAATGTGATCTGCTTATATTCCGGACGATTGTCATCTCTAGTTAAGTTCTTTAGGAGATTTCAGAAAATAGCTTAAGAATAATATTCTCACATAAAATACCTAAATAAAATAAATTGTGTAAATTATAATTTACGAAAACTTTAATCAAAGAATCAATACATGCTTACCTCAACTCATTTTCCGATCCAACTTCTCCCAACCTTTGCGGAATGATTCCAGTATGAACAAAATCATAAGCGGCAAAAAATCTTTCGATCGGTGGATCGTGGGTATGTACTGAAGAAGCAGTATCCAAAGTAACCGTAAACAAACCCTTATGGTTGTCCAACCACTTTGTGCCGGGTAGACACACGTCGGGAGGAATATAACTGTAGTTTCTCGGTGGAGGTTCTAACATTACTGGTAAACAGAACTCTCCTGATATTAATCGACCGTCTCTCAATAGAGGCAACCACTAAAAAATAATGTCTTAAATATATTATGTTAAATAAAATACAAATGTTCGAAAGTTTACGTAATTAAGATTAGAGGTTACCATTGGTAAATTAAAAGTCTCTTTCAAAGGGATATTGGCGCAGGAGAAAAAAAAGAGGCAAATTATATTATAACACCAGCGTGAGATCAAATATGGTCTACGGCACAGTATTGGCAACGAATATAGACGTTCCTAAAAGGTTAACGCTTATGGACACGATATCCTCCATTAAAAAAATGTTTGTAACCCGGTCGATAGAGAGAACTCGTTCTCAAAATACAAATTAAACAAATAATTTTGTTTTGTTACTTGGTAATATAAAAATCATTTAATAATTTCATGTGTCAGAATATCCGTCAGATAAATCATAGCATGTCATTTGTCTTAAGATAACCACACCCAATCATGATATAAAATTCTCTCGTAAGTAATTCCATTGTAAATCATGAAGGAAAAAAAATTCATAATATTATCTCAACATTGTAAGTATTTAGTCTTACATTTAGTTTACACTCAATTTAACATAAAACTCTAATTTTATATGTATGTCACTTTAAAACATAAATAATGTATTCTGGATACGCTATTGCCTAATGGTGGTACTTTCTTCTCATTGATTTCTTCTTTTAATATTGATAACCAGATTCTATTACTTTCTGCCAAATAATTTGCGACACAGTTGTTTTCATTTAACGTAATAAGAGCAGCTTCTTTGACTTTTCCCTTTTTACCACCTGGTCTTTTGACGGCCTAAATGACCGAAATACTCCGGCCAGAGACTCTGTCAGAAACTTGTACAGATTTGTATAAGATGGTTCCATTCGTATTAATCTGGGACTCTAGAATTACTTTTTCTAGAGCAAGATTAAACACGAACGATAGTCCATTCAGTCAGTCTATTTTTGCAATGGTCTTGAAAACTCAAGATCTATTTAGTATCTGTTAGCAACAGACACTAAATAATATTAAAATGTATTCTTAAGTCATGGCAACTCTAGAATCTTTAAGTCGGTTTCAACTCCATCTAACCCCCTAATTTGCGGTCGGCATCTCCTTCTTCTTGCTATAAGTGTTCCTGTCGTTAGCTTTTACCAATCATGTTGTCAGGCATTCGTATTAAGTGTCCGGCCCATCTAAGTCGTGTGTTTTAATGAACGTTATGACATCTGGTTCATTAAAGAGTTGGTATAATTCGAAATTAAAAATCTTTTGCGCCGCTGCCCTTGATCGTTTATAGCTTCAAATATTTTGCGAAGTATCTTACGCTCGAATATTCCCAGAAGTCTTTCATTCGTCTACGTTAGAGTCCATGTTTCCGCCCCGTATGTGAGGACCGGCCTCAGCAGCGTTTTGTATAACATAATTTTAGTTTTTATTTGGATATTTCTTCAGTGGAATTGTTTTTGGAGTCCATAGTGTGACACATTTGTAAGGTTTATTTGTCTTTCAAAATATTAAATATTAAAATGGCACAAGAAAATACCTTCAGAATAATTTAAAATTTGAAATCAAAAAGTCAAACTAGAGTTGCGCAATAAAATTTGAAAAAAGGATGTCGACCGAAATTATGAAAATTAAAAAATTTTAAGATCGAGCTATGATCCAGTACCTGTTTTTAAAGGGGTTAAGAGGTAAGCAGATTTACGAATATACCCTTACTTAATACTCTCGGCGATCAATGTTCTTCGTATAAGATCGTTAATAATTGGACTGTAATACCCAAAAGAAAAAATTTTCTATTAAAAATTAACATATTTTCCACAAAACGAATATCTAAGGCACTGAATATTTTTAACGAACGCGTCCATCATATATTTTAAGTCGAGTGGACATGAAAATTTTGGTTGTAAAATGGATCCCCGAATGTCTGAATGTTCATCCAAAGCGTGCAAGGGTTTGTTAAGCATCGCCGTCGACCTGTGCTCGATAAAGAAGAAAAAAATACAAATTTCATAAGCCTTCTTGTTCATATGGACGCAATTTGGGTACATATCTACAACGCCAAAACAAAGCAGCAATCGATGAAATGGAGACAGGCTGGTGCAATTTTTTGAGATTGCCAAGGAGTACTCATGATTGATTTTTTGGATAATGGTAGAAAAATAAGTAGGACCCATTAATCGACATTGCAGATCAGTTGAAGACGCGGAAAGTGGTCCAAAGGTATTTTGTTTTTGTACGATAATGCTCCACCATATAAATTGCATGTTGTTATGCAAACATGTCGTGATGTTTCGAAGTACTCGAACACGAAGTCTCAAAGGTCGCAAATTTTCATCCAATGAAGGGGCGATAGAAACTACTAAGACCTGGTTTGCAAAGCAAAATATATTTTTTGAAGTATCTAGAGACGTTGCAGATTCGTTGTAATAAATATATCTAATTAAGAGATAAGTGTATGTTGACTAATAATACACCTTTACTTTCAAATTTTGTTTGCTTCTATAGTAGGTTAACAATGTTTGGTATTCTCCTTAAATAATTAATTTCAAAAGTACTAGTATCTAGTATCTAAAACTTACGGTATATCCGACAGGACTATCAACGGTATTTTGTTCCAACTTCTTCTGACAGGAAATGTGATAAAAAGTAAACAATAGATGATGATTATCGGCTAATGCAGCTGGCAGCTTAATTTTGATTTCATCATAAAAAGCAGGATTTTTACAATGATATGTAACACAAGAATACGCCTCGTTCGTCATCTCGGGACAGCTGGATTTCCCGAATATGCTAAATAAAGCATTCTTTTCTTCCTCTCCCGCCATTAACTGAATGCGAACAGCTAGATTCCTCGCAGAACCGGTTCTGTTTGAGAAGTTCAGATCTTTCGGAGATACGAATAAGAGATTTCTGTACGTGTAGTAAGGGACAAGCAATTCCTTTATCGGGAATTCCAGTAGTTCTTTAGTAGGTCTACTCTTTTCGTCAGGATATGGACGAAGTTTTGCTAATTCCGGTGTTAAAGAGTTTCTAAAATTATAAATAAATATTGTTAGAGTTGTTAAAAATCTACAGTTTCTGTAAAAATATTATATTTTAACTTGTAAAAACCATAATTCGTGAGCCGAAATCTAGTCAGTAGGGTTTACAAACATCTTGTGATAAGAGACAAAACCACTGTCCTCACATTATGTAATGATACTGCATAACTGATAAAGTTTCAAAGTTTAAATTTTTTAAATATTGTTTTCCGTTTTACGTTATACCTTTGTAACAATTTGGGCTGTTTGGCCCACCTGCTCATGAAGTAATTGACACACATTAACAACTGAAATAGTTACGAAATATTAGCAAGAAGTCATAACTAAATAAGTATATAAAACAAGATAGAATTATAAAAAGTACAGGAAAGTTAAAACAAGTACCATAAGAAAAAAACTGTACACTTAAAAATATTAGACGCTAATTTGACAGAGAAAACTCTGAAAAAATAAAATATGGATTAAACTATCAAGGAACAATCATTAAAACAGTTTATTCTTGTAAACAAAAAAAGTGAAAAACATTTCCTATTGGCCATGTTTGTCACATAATTTCAAATGTTTACACATAGATAATGCAGCACATGATACAAAAAATCAAGTCATTACTAAAAAAACAGAGGCATAACAAACTTCGATTTACTAATTCTGTGAGGTAAGCACAACTGAAAGGAAGTAAGGATGGTTCAACTCCGGCTATGAAGTACTGACGCCCTGGTTTCCATTAGCCTTCTCCCGGCATGCGGGATTCTATCGGGAGTAACCGTCCATTTCTTTGCTTCTCGTGGGCAAAAATTGATCAGGAACAAAAAAAAGATAAACAAATACGAAAAATAACGCACCCTCAGTAATCCGGAAACTATGAAAGTGGATCCCGTTACCATAGTTTAAAAATTCTGAATATAAAGAGAAACTATTGCAAAGTATACCGGAAAACCGCGATAAAATTATTATGGGGAAATAAGCAAAAAAAGTACCCTGTTTGTTACACTGTCCCGGCTAGGCAAAAAATAGATGGTTTGAGTAGTATGGACCTCTATAACAAAAACCTATATGTTTCCTGCAGTCGATTTTTTGGACACGATTGGGTTATTAATAAACTAAGGTCAAAAAACGGTCAAATTTAGCTTCTTTCGTCTATCAGCAAAAAGTGAAGCGTTTGAAACAAATTTAAGAAGAGAAAAAAAGTCATAAGTATAAAAACCTTCAAAATGACGTTTTTTAAAATGTTTCTATCCTTATTTGTTCCTTAGAAAATTGTAAAATAAGTCAAAAACTTTAAAAAATAAACTTAGAATTTTTATATTATATAGAATGTTGGGTCTTATGGTGCTTAAAATATGCTCAAAACTTTAAAGCGATCGGTCAAATAGTTTAAAAATATTTTATTTATTTATTCAATATAGGTAAGAAAATAATGAACTTACAGTAATTCTACGGGTAGCTCATGAAAGAAAAATATTGATTCTATTAATATTATTTAAAAAAAATGAAAAAAAAACAATTTTAAATATTGCATAATCATTTTGCAAAAACCTGTCGATTTTTTGCTTATTAACATTTAGAATAACTTTTAATCACTTCCTACAGGAAAATTATTTTTCATATTTAAAAAGTTTGCATTTTTACACAAATTAAAAAAGAAAGTTGTCCTTTGAAAATTTGGGACAAGGTAGTCCCATTTTTTTTAATTCACAGCAACTTTATTTATAACAATTACGAAATCAAATTAGCGTCATTTAAAAGAACATACTTTAGATTTTTAATGCGCCAAATTCGAAAAAGATTTCCTTTCAAAGGAATCGTCCACAAAGCTGCAAAATGTGGTCCTCAAAATCTGCCTGCTTTGAAACTGGCGGGAGCGATGGAGGGGGAAGGAGCTGTTAACTGTATCTATGGTTCTTGTTTATGGATTTCGACGTTTTTTTAATTTGTACGTACTTTTTGTGTACATTACGAATATGCATTATTTAAATAAATAAATTGTTAAATAAACCATCTAATTTGTTTAAACAATTTTTTAGTAATATTTCATGTAATTTTGTTTTGTTGTTATATTGTTAAACATTAATATTTATGATTAATATATACTTCTTTAATAAACTTCATAAATAATTTATTTATAATAGATTTTCTAAAAAAAAAAACAAATCCTATTCAAATATTTCTAAAAATAGTATTGATGTATTTTCTTCGAAATAATAAATCTCAAACCGCGAGAGCATATGCGGCGCAATGTGGAAAAAGTTTAAGTACATGTTGAAGTAAAGCTTCGAAGCGAAGAAGTCTCGACAGAAGGCGCTAAGACATCAGCAATCCGAAATCCACAAACATAAATGTAAAGTATACACAAAAGATCTTACAGGTCGCAGTGTGGAAAGGTTTCCGGGGCCAAACGACCCCTTTATAATCTTGAATCGGTTGTGAGATATGAGAAACAAATATTTGATTTATTCCTGACTGATCAGTCTAAAGATTTAACTGAGGATAAAATACGTTGTCCAGTTCTTAATGTATGCTTAGTAAAGTATTGCTGAAAAGACTACATCATACATAATTCAACAATTGTTGTAAAAGCGCTGAAGAGAGTGTCAGCAGAACTACGTTGAACAAGATTACTCGGCAACTGACTGATCTTACATATTTTTACGGCTGCTGCATAGCACCTACTCTTTACGCAGCGGCTGTAGGAAACTAATAAATGTATATACATATTTTTACTTTACTTTATTATTGGAAGTAGTATTCACCACATTTTTCTTACCTTATTTCTACAGGACACGGGGATATCTCCAACTTTAAGGTAGCCGGTATACACTTCAACTTTTTCAACACCAAAGTAGGTTTCTTCAATTCCTGTAAACTTTTATACAAGTCTTCATCTTTGAGTCTATCACTTTCTTGTTTAAAAAACGATGACATCGTCAGAGTGATAGGCCTGAACGAATCGATGCTATTAGCTAAATGATGGGGCGACCATGATCGTCTCTTATTCTGCCTCTCTAACGAACCTCTTCGCGTTAAGGTACTCATATCAGTTGCTCGGCGTCTCAATTGCTCCAAACCACCCGCTGATGATTTTCGATCTAAAATAAAAAAAAAAACATTTTATTGGACAATACTAAGAAACATGAAATATTTTTTACTGCCTTAACTAATAATTTCCTCAAAACAGACGATAAACTTAAATACTATACACTGAAATATAAGTATTCGCATTTACTGAAGAGAAATACTTGTTGGTACAAATACTATGCGCATTACAGTAAGACGATCTTGTTACAGTTTATGAAAACAACAATTTTTTATTTTGACCGATGACTTCATTTGGATGTTTTGTTAAACCTCTTTTAAGGGGCCAAACCACATTAGTATACTTTCAGTTGTATGCTATCCGTTATTAAATGTCACAGTTCCACATGTGGCTTGCTTTCGTACATGTGTTTATTTAGAATGCAGTGAGGTACGATTATCGAGGGAATTGGTAAAAGAAAAAAACCGAAGTTTTTTTTTAATAGGATTTAAAAATTTTAAGCTTTTAATAAGCATTTTTTATACCTTAATACACACGAACACCACGTGCTTTGTATTCAACAGGTATACTAGCCACTCCTGGATATCTCCACTTCATGGTTTTGTTCCAGTTTCACTTTTAATTTTATTGATGATGGATGCGGGATAGGAGTTGTCTATGAGAATGGACTTCAGTAGATTGAAAGATTATTCTTTGTACAGCGGGAGTGTCAAGAGTGTGTATTCTAAGGCTGAGGGCCTTATCATACGCGATCCATCATTGAAATGTGCCAAATTCTAAAACATCCAGCTTCCTTAAATAAAAGAACCGACATCAATAACTTGAGCCAGATATATCACTCTCTCATCATACAAAACAAATAAAAAACCATACAGGACAAATAAGACCTTCATATACCTATTCTTCTGCTTTTTTAGCTAATAGTGTAAATTGGTCCATTGTCCATTAAATATAACATAAAAAATTTTCAATTCTTTTAAAAAAACTTCGGTTTTTTTTCTTTTACCAATTCCCTCGATAATCGTACCTCACTGCATTCCAAATAAACACATGTACGAAAGAAAGCCATATGTGGAACTATGACATTCAACAACGGATGGCAAACAACTGTAAGTATGCTAGTGTGGTTTTACCCTTCAAAGAGCTTTAATAAAACATCCAAATGAAGCCATCTGTCCAAATAAAAAAATGAACAAAAATTAAATAAAGGAACAATAGTGCTCGAATACAGTTTTTCTTGTGTTTTTGATATTTTTTTCTCGTTTAGTTTGTTAAGTTATTGCAGAGTTTTCATTACATCAGAAAAACCTACAAATTGTTTTGTAAGTATGAACCCTGTTCGTTTTTTACTTATATTCTAATATCCCCTAGATGAGTTTGGAGAATCAGTTAAAGATATTAGAAAGCTTGTACTCAGAAGTTGGAAAGCCATATGCAGAGACAGGAAAGAATGGACGAAGATTGTAGAAGACGTTAAGTCACACGACCAATTATAGAACTAAAGAAAAAAGAAATCGAAAGAGCCCGAGCCCTTACCTTCCCATTAAAACAAAAAAAAAAAATAAAAAATGCTGCTCGTTACTGACTAATACTTACTCACTACTAAGTTATATTACCATTAAACAAAACTTTAAAAACAAAAAAAAAACATTTGAACCTGCATTAAACCAAAATTCTATTAATAACTAACGGACCAAAGGAAATTGCTCAATATGTTCACTGTTTCGTGACAGAGAAATAAGCTCTAGGACTCACTGGAGTAATTTTGCTAATGCGCATCAAGCATCCATCGACAAAACTTCTTTGAGAAAGCAATATCTTACCTAAACTATTAGTATTTGAAGATCCCCCTCCCATGGAATCTCGGTCAGAGTCTCTCTCTAAAGAATTACCTCCATTGATAACGTTTACTAAATTGATAGCAGTCCAAGCAAATGCTTGTCTGTACTTTCCTAATCGCTCGCACACTGAAACAGCGACTGATTTAAGTTTATCTCGATTCTGAAAAAAAAGGAACCTGTTAGCTGATATTAATATTTGCATAGCGTAGATACAATAAATATTGTATATAACAGTAAATAATATATATATATATATATATATATATATATATATATATACAGATTGAACGAATTTAAAACGGAACATACGAAATCAATGTATTTCGGCTCAACTCCGCTCTAGGTGGTTGGACAACAAAAGGTTGTCAAATAATTATATTATAAAAATCCAATACTTCAGCGGGCTGCTGGATTCTGAATTCATTCAAGAACAAGTCAAAACTCCACCCAAATAGGTTGCCTAGAATCACTGAAAAAACTAGACAACACAAGCAGTTATTATGCTGTCAAACCACTTATCGCTTCCTTATAGTCCAAGAGATAGAGCCGAAATTTTGAACTGATCAGTAATATGACATTTCTCTATTGGAATATATTCATTGTAACTGGGTTAAGACTTTGCCTTACAGGCGGACGCCCCTCGTGGTACAAGGGGTGGCTATACAGGGATGAAGTTGTAATTTTTTTCGGAAAAATTAACGATCGATAATATGGCTGAAAATTTGCCCAGAGTAAGATCTTGGTATAACTAGACGAAATCCCAAAGGGCGGACGCGAGAGTGGATACATAAGGGGTGACGGACAGGGGTGAAGTTGCAATTTTTTGGGGAAAAATTAATAAGTAAGTATAATATAAGTAATATGTCCGCCATTTTCATGGCTCATTATTTAGCCCCTAAAAACTCTAAATCCAAAAGGGCGGACAGCTGGGTTGGTACATAGAGCCATAAAACGGGGTCAAATGAACCACTTGCCTGCGCATTTTAGGTCCCGGTAACAATTTTCAAACTGATTTTATTATGATATTTTTATACCGATTGATTTGAAAATTTGTATGCTCACTTCTGTTACTATTCTGAGAAGCGTCAAGTAGAGTTTTCCTCAAAATTTTCCAAAAAAATTTCCGTAAATGAAAATTTTCGTAATTTTTAAAGGTAAAATCTAATTTGTAGAATCCTTTCGATTTTCTGTATGTTTTTTTTTACAAACTATAGTCATATTTACTTTACAAATCACATTTTTTTCTTAAATATAAATATTTTACGAATTAATTTTTAATTGAATAAATGTTTGATATTTGATATTTTATTAAATTAAAGTAATTTTATGTCAACTATTAAATATTTTTAGTGTAACAAATAGTAATTTTACTTATTTTTTATTACAATAAAAAGGTTTTTAAATTTAATTTGTAGAATTCCTTTAACATTTTACAAATAATTATTAATAAAAATCAATTTAATAGTGGAATTATCAATTTTTTAAGTTTTGAAATTTACTTTGTAGATATTTTCAATATTTTTTTTAACTTTTAAATTGATTGAATTTTTTTTTCATTACTTAATTATAATTTTACAAATTCTGTTTGGACATTAATTTTGCATCATTATTATTTTTAAATATTAAAATAGTAATGATGCGCGTTCCATTTAGATCAGTAATTCTAGACGCATGCGCTAAATGTAATAAGTATCAAGATGCTTTTATCCAACTTGGTGAAACTGACTTCGATTGTAATGAAGTTTTTGAAACCTTAGAAACTTTTATATGTCACTTATATGGAACAGGACTGACGAGAACAATTCCAAAAAGAAAAGTAAACGATGTCAGATTTTCACTATTTAACCGGCAGTATAAGTTGCATGATGTAAACGAGCCTTTAAAAAAAAACTAAAAAATTTCGATGCTTCAAGCTTCCACCATGTCAAGATGAATTACACCAACATCTACTGCGAGCCCATTATATTTCAAATATTTGGACAAATGCTCATAAAAAAGTACCAACAGAATTGATTGTTGAAGAACATGGTTGGGAGTTTGAAGATGAAACATATAAATTCAAATGGTTTAGTGGACCTCAGATGCCAGAATCAGTTCGAGAAGTAGTGATTGAAAATGACGCAGATAATGAATGTGATATTATTGAAAGTGAAAGTGACGAAGATGATGAATGTGATGACATCAATGAGAGTGAGAAAAATGACGAAATTTTTAAAGTTTTTCTAAATTTTTTTTTCTTATCGGAAAAATCGTTTGAAAATTTTTGGAAAAAAATCATGGTATAACTGACAGAAAATCGAAAGGATTCTACAAATTAGATTTTATCTAAAAAAATTACGAAAATTTTCATTTAGGGAAATTTTTTTGGAAATTTTTGAAGAAAACTCTACTTGACGCTTTTCAGAATAGTAACAGAAGTAAGCATACAAATTTTTAAATCAATCGGTATAAAAATATCATAATAAAATCAGTTTTAAAATTGTTACCGAGACCTAAAATGCGCAGGCAAGTGGTACATTTGACCCCGTTTTATGGCTCTCTGTACCAACCCAGCTGTCCGCTCTTTTGGATTTATAGTTTTTAGGGGCTAAATAATGAGCCATGAAAATGGCGGACATATTACTTATCGTTAATTTTTCCCCAAAAAATTGCAATTTCACCCCTGTCCGCCACCCCTTATGTATCCACTCTCGCGTCCGCCCTTTGGGATTTCGTCTAGTTATACCAAGATCTTACACTGGGCAAATTTTCAGCCATATTATCGATCGTTAATTTTTCCGAAAAAAATTACAACTTCATCCCTGTATAGCCACCCCCTGTACCACGAGGGCCGTCCGCCTGTAAGGCAAAGTCTTAACCCAGTTACAATGAATATATTCCAATAGAGAAATGTCATATTACTGATCATTCCAAAATTTGGGCTCTATCTCTCCGACTATTAGGCAAACTCCTCTTTCCTTTAAAGGAGACAGATAGTTGAACGATATTTTATACAATGTCTATCACTTGGTATGGATTTATTTTTGTCCAAGTTTTATATTGGTCCACTATTTCAAATGCAGTTCAAACAGACATATATTAAATTGTATGTTCCGTTTTAAATTCGTTCAATCTGTATATATATAGATATATATATATATATATATATATATATATATATATATATATATATAATATATAATATATTATAATATGTATATATATAATAAATAATATATATATATATATACATATATATATATATATATATATATATATATATATATATATATATATATATATATATATATATATATATATATATATATATATGACTGATTCACATTCTAACATCTTTATTAATATTTTTATTAGCTTTATGGGGCAAAGTATTTCTCTCTTGAATATTAATAATCTGTTTTCAAATGTATTAGAAAGCACTCAGATTCACATGTAAGACTGGACATATTAATGTTCTGTATACCATTATCTTTATTTTTCTTGTTAGACAATGGCTTCTAAGATGTCATAAAAACTTATGTTTGCAAGCGTTATTCTTTATCTCTTCCGATATTATGTTCTTAATGTTTACCATGCTTCTCAGTGTTAAGAGAACTGTTAGACCACTTCAAAATTGTTGTTACCAATATTAAATATTGTATTTGTATGAGATTAAATCACAATTTATGACGTTTCAGTAAACACGAAATGTTATAACAAATCCTTATTTTAAAATAATCTTATTTCTGAAACGTAACACGAAATGTCAAAAACAAAATGTAAAATGTAATTTTTATTACAATCAATTGAGGTTTAATTCCATATGAATACAATATTCAACTTGAACATGTCACAAGAAAACAGTTTCAGAACCTCACCAATGTTAAAATTATGCAGTTTAAATTCTTTTCTTCTACTATTGATCTTTCTTCTTCTTCGTTTGACTCTTTCTTTAAGAGAAAGAACATCATGGCCCATTTTACTCTGTCTGCAGCAGATCTGAAGAGTTATATTGTTCTTTCCACTCCACTTAAATTTTTCAACCAGGACGTACGTCGTCACCCCGGTACTCTTTTTCGTTCCAGTTTCCCTTGTATAACTAATCGCACCAACTCATATTTTTCATTTCTTAGTAAGTGAACTAAGTAGCACATTTTTCTTTCCTTCATAGTGTTGAGTATTTCTTTTTTCATCTTTCTTAATGTTTCCGTGTTCGGTACGTGTTGTATCCATGATATTTTCCACATTCTTCGATAACACCACATCTCAAAGCTGGCAAGTCTTTTTCAGTTGCGTCCGTAATTATCCATGCTTCAAATCCATATAAAAGGGCAGAAAATGCATAGATTCCTGTTCTTAAAGCATATTAATCTCAAAATTTCTTTTATTTCCCTTGGGGACATGTTTCCCGATACTCTTTTTTAACCAGTGCTTTTAGGCAATTCTCCCCTACCTATAGAGCGTTTCACGTTAAGAAAATAACATTAGGCTTACGGAGATCAGTGTTGCCAAAACTCTCAGGAATGCGGTTTACTAGATTGTCGATATATTTTTCGAATTTCCATTTTCAATTAACATTTAACTGAAAAGTCAGAATAACAACTCAAGAACCACAAAGCCTTATTATCATTATGTAGTCTCAGAGAACGACATAAAATCGCTGACATACGCACACCGTATTATTTTAAGTTGTAATTAGTAATTGGATATATGCATTCCAAGCGGTCCGTTTATTTGCTTTTAAATCTTTAATAGCCGGCAAAGTGCATGATTTAACTAAGCAATATTTTCTACTGATTTCTATGATTCATGGTATATGATATTCTTACCGAAAAACAAATAAACTGTCGTTACTATAATTAAAATAAGATAAAATAAAATTATCTTTTGTAAATACTATTTATTTAATTAAAATCATTTTCCCTACTTTTCATCTCTTGTTTCGAATGGGCACTTTTGGTTAATTACGTTAAAAAACGTTAATTTAATTCATGTCTGTGAAAACAAAAATACAAATTATACAACCCTGAATCGTGCTTGCGTTCATCGTGGCATCGCTGCGCTTCTATCGTCCATAAGAAATATATGGCCCTATCTCGCTAACGCTGTATAGGATTTGATATATTTTCACGGTTTTTTCATCTTTTAGGTGTGTTCTGTATCTCTTCGTTCTTACACCTATCATATTCTTTGTACATGATATTCTTGTGAGTAGTTTTATTCCTACCAGATAGTGGTCTGAATCCGCGTTGGCGCCTCTATAACTACGGACATCTAGGTTAGAAAAGTGTGTACCATTAATAAGAGCATGCTCAATTTGGTACTGTGTGAGCCCAATGGACGATGTCCACGTCACCTTGTGTATCTTTTTGTGGGAGAAGTATGTAAATTTATCAATATGTGCTTAGCAGCAGTCTACTTTACCAATCTTGGCATATAGGTCAAGAATCATAATGTTGATGTCACTTCGAGGCATGTATCATAAGCAGATTCCAATTTTTCATTAAATTGGTCTGTTTGTTCTTCTTCCTTTTCTTCGGTTTGTGCATGTGAGAATGGTTTAATCGATAATAATAGCAGCAAAGTACGTAAATAGTAGATTAATAATATTTTAGTAAAATTGTTTAAGTCCGGAATAGTTTCAATTTTTTTTTTCACTAAAAATGCAAAAAGGTTGCTGTATAGATATTATAATACAATATATTACATAGCTATAATTAATTGCAAAACTCAGAAAGCCTGAATGTGTTTACCGTTTAACGAATCAAAGAAAAACCTTGTATGTATATAGTTAAAAACTAAATAATTATGAATGTTGTGGAATTAATATCGAATTTAATTGAGTTTTACATCAGAGCATTGACAGATTCATACCAAAGAAATAAACAAAAAGTAGAAACTGTAGCGATGGGTAATATATAAACGCAGAACATTGGTTAGAACATCTTAATATAATCCAATAAATATTGAATCTGGTACCAATAAAATGAAGCAGGTTATCGACGACTAAAAAGGCATAATCATATAATCGAAGAAGAAAAAACACAGAAAAAACTTCTCTAAAGCCATTAATGAAATTAATATCACTTACCTTATCCTCTTTAAGATATGGTTCAACACATTCACTTATATCACCCTGTAGGACTTTTTCCAGTCGAATTACAATAAACAGATCAGGACTCGGATGAGAAATATTAAAAATACAACCTCTAGCTAAGGTGCTGGTATCAGAATATGGCACGTGACCTCCTAGCATTCTTTTCAGTCCTTCTGGATTCAAATCATAATAAAAAGTTTCAGATACCTTTTTGCGTTCTTTGCAATCGTATAATGCCATGGATGCAAAGAGCGGTTCTACTTCAATTTCCATGCTAAGTAAAAGTAATTAAGAATTAATACGTAGTTATTATAATACTATTAGTTAAATTAAGTTTTAAATTAGATATACACACTATAAATGGCAACACTGCGCGCCGTCGACTTTCCACGAATCTCCGTTGCCCCATCGCCAATAATTTGTCATTATACAGTGGTTGTTTAAAGCAATAAGAGCGTAGATTTTTAATTTATTTTTGTAAACAACGTGTCTGTTTATACGCCCGCAGAAAAAGTTCAAATAATAAAATGGTTTTATGATGGTAATTCTGGACAACAGTGTGTAGATTTATTTTCTGTGTTTTTCGAGGGGGGACCAATTACTTGCATACAGTCAGTTCATAATATTGTTAAAAAATTTCAGAGTTGTTATATCCTCAAAAATTGCAGAAAATGTCACGCTCAAGAAGTGTCACCAGAAAAAGTTGAGAAAAGACAATACCGGGATACACAAATTTGTGCAACAATCGAGGTAAATTCAACACGTCCAAGTATAAGCGTTGCTAGGGAGTTAGATGTTAGCAATGTTACTGTAACGAAAGTGTGGCAAAAGCACGGTTACAAGAATTTTAAATATTGGAAAACGCAACAGTATTATCTAGACGAATACTTTCGAAGAATGGAGTTTGTGAAATTCTAATAAGAAGGCTAATAATGAACCCAATTTTATTAAAAACATTTTATTTACTGATAAATCTTCTGTTTCGTTAGTAGGGAGACACAATCCTTCCATTACGAGGTATTGGGAGAGGGAAAACCAGCACAGAAGTGTTGTTTACCGAACTCAACGTCCTCAAAAAGTTAATGTCTGGACTTTTAGGAGACCACATAATAGGTCCATTTTTTATTGAGGGCAACTTGAATAGTAGAGTATACCTCGATTTGTTACAGAATCATGTTCTTCCCGCTATTCTTAATCTTCCTGATGTAAATCTGGAGAATGTTTGGTTCCATCAAGACGGCTGTTCAATTCACAAATGCGAATAATTAGGGACTACTTAAACAATACTTCCCCGAATCGAGTTATCAGTGGAACAGGCGATATTAAGTGGCCTGCGCGATCTCCAGATCTTACACCCACGCACTTCCTTTTTTGGTGACATTTAAAAAGCATCATCTATGATCATCCTGAGGCTAGAGCCCAAAATTTGGATGAATTAAGAAACCGAATAAGAGAAGTATCCAATTCTATTACAGTAGAAACTCTTACATTTGCCCGCAGAAGTTTTTATGGCAGATTGGGATACTGTTCAGCCGTAGAAGGTCAAATATTTAAATCATTTCTGTAGGGCATAAAGAATTATTTCTTATTTTATTAGGAATTATTAATAAGAGTATATTTTTTGTTTTATCTTTTTAAAGAAATGCGCTTTTATTTTTATTTCAACCACAAAAAATTTTTTACATTATTAAAAACCGATACAAATGCACCGCCTTATAATAAATAGTCAGTGTATTTTTATTGAGTTTATGTTATAAAAATGAACCGGGTGTACGTAAGCAAAACAAAAATCGACGGACGGAGTTGCATATCCCTTCCCTTGTTATGTGTTACTAAATGCTAAATGGTTTTCTCGTTTTCTGTCTAGGAGTCTCGGTGTCGAGCGGAGGGGATCGGAGAATTACAATTACCTCGTACGAGGCAATGTTGCCGATTTTAGCGCTTTATGTATTTGCAATATCTAATCTAAAACATAACGCACTGTATTATTACACTATATAGTAAGAAAAAAAACTATCGAAAACAATCACACAAGGTCTTTTTTATGAACACCTGATGGGACCTTCGTTAATAGAGATTATGTGGTATTATTGAATTATACTGCAATTAATTAATAATCAAAAACGCCATATTTATGAAATAATTTATGAAAGATCTGACAGTCTGTATTGTTTTATAATTTAAGGAATGTTTGATATAACGGAGAAACTTTTTTATTATATTTTTAGCGAAAAATGTCATTCTTAATAAAAATTTTTGTTGGTTCTAAAAACCTTTGAACTAAAATTCAAGTGATTCATTTTATAGTCAGTTTCATATATGACCATAGGAATTTTGCACTAAATTCGAAAATATGATACTAGCGAGTTACATTTATGTCAATAATCTAGTGGGTGACGTATACGTTATAAAACATGACATTTTTCGCTAAACAATTAAACAGGTTCTCCTCTTGGGCACCCCACACTGTAATACTTACGTTAGTTGTTGACACTTAACTAAAACTCGATGTCCCATATGTTCATAAGGTGGTACCGCAGGTAATCTTTTTTCGACAGGCTCAATTTCAAAGGCTAGTTCTGAATTGGTCAAAGTGAATAGAGCATCCTGTCTGTCTATTTGCCTTCTGCTTTCGTTTAACTGATCCAAAGCTTCTGGAATAGCATGTTCTAAAATCTCGGGAATTAGAGGATCCCCAGCAGAGTGCCTGAGATCTAAAGAAGCCCAAGAGTTTCGAGGGGTTAGTGTATCCCCACATGATGATACAGAAGCGATGGAAACTACACTTTGCCTGCCGCTGCTATGTGACGTTAAATCTACAAAAATAATTAAAACATTTGAGTATGCGTACAGTATAACCCATTTATATTGGAAACACTTTAAAATTTGAATTTATTATTTCAAATTGGTTTCAATGATTTTTTAATGTCATAAATTAAGTAATAAAAGATCTACTTTGGAACACAATTAAAAATGTTTATTACAATGGAGCATATTCCATCTCTCCCAATCCACCATCAACTTTGATACATTTGTAGAAGTACTTAAGAGCGTAGGCGCAAAATTTCGGGCCAATGCTTTTTAAATGCATTCATTTTTTTCGAATCCTGAGAAAACTAATAAGTATTTTTGAAAAATTTAAACGCAGAATGAAAGATTACATTATTACTGAGGGCCGAAAGTACCTGAAAACTTCTATAATGTTTATTTTAATAAGTTACAGGGGTGAAAAAGAAGAGAAAATTTAGTGTAATTTTTAATTTCAAATATCTCATTCAAAAAAACTTTTTATTTATTCCAAGGGACTTTCGGCCCTCAGTAATAATGCAATCTTTCATTGTGCATTTAAATTTTTTAAAAATATTTATTAGTTTTCTCAGGATTCGAAAAAAATGAATGCATTTAAAAAGCATTGGTCCGAAATTTTGCGCCTACGCTCTTAACAAATGCTTCCAATCACATTTTTGGCATGGGCTTATCGAATTCTTGCAAATAGTTCATGTGCGTCTCTTCTTCAGTTTTTTTAATACTTTTTGCATGTTAAGTCCCCAAAGAATCAGGTCAAAAGTTTATAAAATCTGACAATCTGGTTGGTTAATCTGTCAAGCGACTACCACAGCCCTTCCATTGGAACGGAAAATTCTTCCTTTCATTTTCCATCGTTAAACCTTAGTTTGGCAACAATAATTTTTGTGAAATTGTTGTTTAGGTAGTGTGATATGATGTATCACAAGGCATTTTGACCATTTTTATATTATTCTTTTTATACATAAGGGAGACATGGAGTGTATCCCACAAGATACATAGTCAAATATCCAAATTTATTGTAAAAGTTTATTATGATTCTTATAAGAAACATAGTCTAAGATTATAGGTGAAACCTCACAATAAAAGCAGAAACTAAAAGTACTAAAACTAGTTTTTTAATAAAAAATGGAAGCAAAAAGTGATAAAGTAAGATATTAATTTTTCATTCTAGTCAAAAACAACCAAAACTGTTGTAAAACTTGTGCTGTTATGAAAAGAATTAAAACAATTTCTATTCTTTACTAAACACAGTCTAAGAGAACATTTTGAACATGACCAGTGTGTCTCTCCTGATTTGCAATAGCTATACCTGCCTTTGGTATCATAAATAGGAAAATAATTTCGCTCGACAAACACTCTCTTATTTTTCTGTCCTGTGCTGTTAGAGCCTCTGCCATGCACAGTCTAAATATTTGAGAGTATAATCTTTGGACGTGTGTTGTAAAATATTTTTATCCCTTCTATACAGAATCCATGCGTTATTTATACAAATATCTAGCATTTGCGCAAATATGGAGAGGTATCAGCGATGAGTTTTTAGGGGAATTCTGTAAAGGCTTACCAGCATGTCCATCAGATCTACTCCACCCATGTGAGAATTGTAGTGTTTTATGAGAGAGGGACAAGGGATTTCAATTTTTGCTCGCTGACTTTTATCATACCTTTTAATTGTTTGGACAGGTGTAGAAGATATATAAATGTACTAGCTAGGACAACAGGTTTGTTGTCAAACCATTTCACAACATTTATTTTAATAATGTTGTCACTTCATGAACAAAACGACCCTCTTCATTTTTTCTTCAGAGTTATCATCTTCTAAAACACAATTTTTTAATCGATCCTTTCTCATTGTTCCCAGGGTTAAAATTCCATAATCATGGCGAAGAATGTAAAACAAATTATCAAAACTTGAAAAGAAATTATCGACATAGATAACAAAGAGCTCCTGTGATTTCATAGATTTTATGTACTGTCGTCGTGAACCAGCCTTTTTTCCTGGCTTTATAAGGTATCATCATCTCGTCGATACTTTGGCGTTTTTCTTCTTCTATAATACAACAATTTCTTCTCACTATGTCCAAAACTGGACGAATTCGGTAGTACTGATCGTTGTTTATATGATCGTTATTAGCAAAGTGAATATACCCGCTAATTTTCTGATATTGTTTGAGAGGCATTATTTCTGATATTTTATCGTTCTGAAGTTTACACTCCAGTAGTCCAAGTATGATGGCATAGCTACTATACCCATCAAAATCTGTATCGCTATGAAGTTACTTATCTCATCTTTAGTAACGCTTATCGACTTGACTGTTTGCTGAACGGAATAAAGGTTTGTATGTTGACAATTAACTCTAACAGATCGTCTAAAAAAACATTTTGAAATATTCTAATGGTGACTTTAATTCATCCGCCACAGAAAAGTTATTTTCGGGAATGTGGTATTCAACCAAATTCTGTCGTTTCGTGCGTTTACTTTGTAGTTTGCCTTTAGGGTGGTTAGTATTGTCGTTAATCTCTTTAGATGGTCCAGGTATCTGATGTTGTGATCGTGTTTTTAAAGGACTCAAAGCAGATTTAGGTATACTGCAAATATATTTAGGCGTACTATAAGCGGATTGATGTGTTGATAGCTCTGGTTTTGAATGTTCAGTTTCGGATACTGAATCTGTATCTGATAATGTATCAAAAATTTCTTGAACATCAGAAGGTAAACTTTCGACTTCAGAACGTTCATCAGTTTCAGAACTTTGAGTTCTAGATGGTTTAGTATAACTTTAATTTTCTTTATCGCTCGAATCATCTATATCAGATGAAGGTGGTGGAAGTAATGCCAAAATTTTTTCGGACCTTGATGATGTCATATTGTTATTTCGCTGAAACCAAGGAAACACTATACTTATATAACAAATTCTACTAATGTAATTGGAAATGAAGTGTGGGATAGGTACAAAACAAAAATATTTCACAATACTGAATATATGGCAAAGTAAACTATAAGATACATAACAAAAAAGTTCCATTAAGCCATATCTTTGGCAAAGTAGATTATAGGATACAAAACAAAAATGCTCCTTTATCTTTGGTTCGGTATTGTCACTTTTGGATATTTAAGTATATATAAATATTCATATGTGTAAGATCACAACACATCATCATACTACAACTTCACCTCCTGTATTAAAAGAAAATAATTATCTTTACACTAATATTGAATAAAACTTACCAGCCTTTTTCTATTCGGCGTTCACTAGGCAACCATCTTATAAACAATTGTGACTAACTTTGAATGATCACTATAGATGGCAGTACTATTAGCTTTCTGAGTTTAGTAGACGTATGGGCAACACAATTAACAGACAATACTGAGTAAATGATTTAAGAGATAGACAATGACGTAGCTTATAAGATGCAAATCCAAATTAAGGGTTAAGCATACAGTACATCCGTATGGCTCCGAAATCTCCGAAAATGGTATCAAGAGACCACCGCTAATTTATTTAAAGCCGTCGTAAACAAAGTTATTATTGCCAATATGATCGCCAACGTTCGATAATCGGACAGGGTACTGAAAGAAGAAGATACAGTACATAACGAAAAAAAGAGAGGACCAGTAATCAACTCATTCTATATCCCACCCAGATTATTGTCTGCCCAAATATACAATTCTGTGTTGACACTCCATTTGAACTCATAGTGTCTTCGTAGGCAAACAACACATTGTTTAGGAAATTTTTGTTTTTAGTTTTTAATTGTAATATAACATTAGGATGAAAATAGTTACCTAGTTCACTGCTTGCTTCAGAAGGAGGAGCCTGAAAGTCTACTTCAAATTCTTGTTTAGGTGTAGGAGGTAGTTCTTTACAAAGATTCGATCTGCTGGATATGCTACTACTATATGATCTGTTATTATAACGAACAATTTTCCAGAATGACTTGTAACATTCTATGCAGGTCTGGATATGAGGAGGCAATGTATCACTAAAAGAACAAACATATTACGTTCAAAATATACAATTAAATAAACCTTTATTGATTACCATTACATATAAATACATTCACTAGACCCTCTATTTTAGATTTTTAATTGTGTATTTGGCATTGAAAAATGAAAAATCATAGGCAGTTGCAATTTCTTAAGAGGCATAAACAAATATATGTGGTACTTATGTGAAACCAGACTCTTAGATTTTTAGCAATGAAATTGTTGTCTTCCCTAGTTTGCTTTAGTTCTCATTCTAGACCAAAGAGTTGTAAGACCCTATAATAGAGAAATATCTATCCCATCTTCAGATTTTTCTTTCATTCTTTTTCTTTATTATATCCCGGTAGAAGTTTTATCAAGCGTAATTTGAATTCCGTTATTCTGTTTATATTTCAGTTAATTCTCTGCAAGGCCTAATTTATTTCTGATATCAATAACACAAGCTCTACAGACATTCTTACTTCGAAGATTACCGAAAACGTTTTCTGTACGTTTTAAGCTTGATTTTTCAACAAACACAAAGTATACAAATGAATTCGGCTCTGGAGAGAATACAAATTTTCACTTCAACTCTCATAGAATTTCAAATATATCATTTATATTAATATTTTTAACTAAACAGTAACAGTTGTTAGTGTGTATATAATTGCTTTATATAACGGTCATGTGCAATTTTCATATTACAGATTGGTTACAGATTCCATAATACTCATAAATTACAATATAATACGACATATCCAATTTTTTTGTCTTGTGAAAAGTAGCCACACTCAAACTGACATCAATTAGACCATCTCTCGAATAACTATCAATTTCTAATAAGTCAACAGTTTACAAATAATTCAAATACTTCTACTACACACAATGTAATATTCAGTAGCACAGCTCCACTAATCAATGACAAAACTTTATTTTTCTCATCCTCCAATTATAATAAAATATTGGATCCGCAAACTTAACACTCTCAAGTAGATCAAAAAATATCCACAGCAATTCCTTTGTGGAACTGAAATGGATTCCCGAAGTGGAAATGGAAACATCAATATAAACGTATTTTCAATTAAAATTATGATTAATCCCAACTAAAGGTAGTATATAACTATATATAGTATACCTATATTATATTTTCAAAACCGGTTATACCACATAGTGCTGTAGGGCCCAACTTAGGATAGTAGTCCAATCTTATTTTTTATCTCCTGACGCTTTGATGGTGTGGATTTCCTTTTATTGTTTCAGTTCTGGTGCTTTATGAAATAGCTTTTTAGGTCCATACTTACAGATTGGGGTGATATAGGGATACTGTTGTTGTTTATAGCTTCTTTGGCATTTTTGTCTGCTGCTTCGTTACCTGTTATTCCAACATGTGATGGGACCCAGAGAAACTTGATGCTTGTATTCTTTAGTATGCAATTTATTGAGTTCTTCCTTTATTAGTAAAGCTTATGGATGCTGCGTGTATATTTTCCTGATTATTTGTAGTGATGACATAGAATCTGTCACGATTAATATTTTGTTCATCTTATTTGCATTTGCGTGTAGTATCGCTTGGTAAATTGCATAGAGTTCTCCTGTTAATATACACTCAGGTGCAAAAAAATCGATCCATTCCTTATTTCTTATTTATTTGAAGTTATATAATGTTAGAGACATTAAATTACGTATGTAAATTTAGGTGTACCCTCGTATACGAGAAATCAAATAATATTTTTAATATTGCTTTTTATATTTCTTAAAACAAATTGGTATTTCAGGTTTTTGTCAAAAAGGGTCTGAAGCAAGTAGATATTTATTGAAAGTTGTTAATGAATGAATGTTTTTAATTCAACAACCCTACTAGTTCAGTGATTTTATTTTCAAAACGTGTTATATTTTTATTTAATTATCCTTCCTAAATGTCTCTAACTCCAACAGATGCTGCAAGGGCGGTGACTTTAGTTCAAGATGGTCGTAGCCAATATTATGCAGCTGAAATGTTGAGTGTTAGTCGATCTTCGGTTCAAAGAGCAGTTCGGCGTTTTAGCGACACCGGTAACTTCACAAGAAGACCAGGATCAGGTCGTAGAAGGGTAACATCCGAAAGAGATGATCGATTTCTGGTCTCATCATGTTTGAGAAATCGGCATCTAACTTCAGTTAAACTGGCAAATCGTCTGAGCGAAGTGAAAAATGTGGATGTAAGCAGATGGACAGTTCGTCGACGAGTTGTAGAAGGTAATTTATTATCCAGAAGGCCAGCCCTATCTCCAATACTATCCATAGAACATCGCAGAGCTCGCCTTGCTTTTGCAAGAGAACATGAAAACTGGAGTGATGCAGATTGGAGCAATGTATTGTTCTCAGATGAGTCCAGATTTTGTCTAAGGTCACCAGACGGCCGAGAAAGGGTTTGGAGAAGACACGGAGAGAGAGATTTTCAATGTACCATTGCGGAAAGAATAAGTTATCGGGGGGGCTCCGTTATGGTTTGGGCTGGTATCAGTTCAGAAGCCCATACTGATTTAGTTATTGTAGATAGAGGTTCTATGACTGCTGCAAGATACATAACAAGTATTTTAGATCAGCATGTGGTACCTTTTGCTCCTTTCATTGGACCTAATTTTATTTTTATGGACGACAACGCGCGTCCTCACCATGCTAGAATCGTCAACCAATATATAGAGGGGGTGGGAATTGTCCGTATGAACTGGCCAGCTTGCAGTCCCGATCTCAATCCCATAGAACATCTATGGGATATGATGGGAAGACGTCTTCGAGCACGAGTACCCCGTCCAAACAACTTGGCTGAACTTACAGCGGCTCTTCAAGAAATATGGGATCAATTGGATCAATTTGATATCCAGAGGTTAATTACCTCAATGCCTAGACGTGTACAGGCTGTTATAAGGGCCCGAGGGGGAAACACTAGATATTGATTTATTATCAGTGTTTTTCTTAATTTCAGAAAGTTTTGAATACTCTTGTATTTTTGAGTTTTGGCGTATGTCTCTATAAATAAATGATTTTTTTGGATAATCTGTAAAAATTATTTTAATCTAACATAATATACTTTTACATATATACCTGATTTAAAACTAATATCTTTAAACGTTTTCTTTTTTCAGCAAATAATACCCATGGATCGATTTTTTTGCACCTGAGTGTAGTTGCAGTATTTAGAATTCTATGTTTGAGAATCTCTGTGCTGTTAATTATTGCCACTCCGACTCCATTTTCAGTTTTAGATGCGTCTGTATAGTACACTGTGTAATCGGAATTAATTAGATCTCTGAAGAGTTGTATGATAAGATTAGGGTTGGTGCTATCTTTTTGGAATTGTAATAGACTGCAATTGTTGGAATTTTTATAATCCAAGGTGAAGATGAAGATATGTTTTTCTATTAATATAAGTGTGGAAATTGTTTCAGTTAAGTAGGTTCATTGCATGATAAATTCTGCGGGAATATGAGGCATTGAACTTTAAAGAGTCGTTAGCCATTAGTCCGAACTTTCGGACTTCCGGACTGTAAAGAGTCGTTAGCCATGAATATGTCTAAAATGTTATTTATTGGAATTCTTTTAGAGTTATGCTAGAAGTGTAATTAAGGGTTAATAGCTGCCTACGAAGCTCTAGCGTGGATTCACCTATTTCAGCTTGTATGCTATTTATCGGAGTTGTTATGTAACGTATCCAAAGGTTTTAACGTTGTTGTTCTGGCAGATGCATTCCATTGTTGTTGCCACAATTATATTATTCTATTCGTTATGAAAATTGCTATATCTTCATGGGAAACATAAATTTCTAAATCAACTGGATTTCTCGTTATATTAAAGTGTCTCGTAAAACATTCATGACAGTTTATTGGTGATGGTAGATATTTAATTAATGAATATATAAAATATGTCAGAACCTAGCCAATGGAATTGTGCGAATTTTCGGATTAAAAACTGTAGTTGACGTAAGCCTAAGACTTTTTAATGTGGTCTCACGATGAAATGTTAAAGTCAAAAATTATAAGAAATAAAAAATATAGAATACACTAAATTTTTTTCCTTCAAAGACAATTAAAATGAGTAGAGATAGTGCAAACACTCCTGACCACGGCGTAGTAGACGAAATTTGGTTTACAATACAACCTTTCTGCCTTTACGTGAATTTTGACTCCGCCTTCGCACAGCTCCATGGAGTGTTTGCACTATCTTTTTTTTTCTAATTGTCTTAATCATAGTAAACGCAAAAGAAAAATAATAAATATAAATGGTTTTTACTATTAAATTTTGTAAAAATACACAATTTTGTTTTAAAATTGGCGAATATATACACAAAGTTAAATTTCATGTAAATGCTACATTGTTGTGACTTTTAAAAAATTAAAAAATTACTTGCTTTAATAAACAGTTCAATAAAAATGTAAAACGATGTTTTATAAAAAATCATAGACATATAATACAAGAAAGACTGACTGCTGCAACACAGTCGCGTTCCCCAGTGTAACAGAGAAAACTGAATCGACCACGTGACCTTCTCATTAGTCATTTAGGGCAATTTAGGTCACGTGGTCGATAAGTCTGGGAAATTAGAAAAAGATGCAGGGACTGCTTTGTGTCAGTTTTTTCTGTCGTAATGGAGGAAAGGGAGCGGTCTGATATTGCAAGGATCATTATATCTTGTATTATATGTCTATATAAAAAAAAATTGCAGAACAATATTTAACCTAACCTAGTAATTGACTAATTTTATAGAAACTAGGAAGTAATTTATTTATTAAAGTAATTTATGTATATCATAGTATTTTGTTGCAGAATAGATAAAATACCAAGTGTTCTTGAAAGATACCAGAAATTTTCTGTTAAAAATAGGCAACAACAGAATACAACATGTTTATTACATCTTTCATAAAAATAGGTATGCTTAGATGGGCTGGTATCAGGAGCAAATAAAAATTACCCACCCAGATGAACCCTATTAGAGGTACCATTAGGAAATAGGAGTAGAGGTAGACCAAGACTGAGATGGTGGGACGATGTGGACGAGGATGTGAGAAAAATCGGCATAACAAATTGGCAACATCTAAAAACTATAAGAAATAAACAAAATAAACAAAAACAACTGGCGAAATAGACTGTGAAAGGTCGAGGCTCAACTAGGGCTGTAGCACCACTGATGCTGATATGTTTATTGTAGGTTAGAAATTGACTCCCAATATTGACTATTATGTACAAATTGGCATTTTGTTAACTGAAGGTTCATTTTTTTATAGACAACTATATGATTTGAAATCAACTAAATGTATTTCAAAATTGCTAAGTTAATTAATTTATACCATAACAGTATTACATATTGTATGTATATGTCAAACAACATATGTATATGTATATGAGTCAAACAATATAATAAATACATGTTTTGTATTTAAAAATATCTTCTTGTTCATAACACATTATTCTGTAGTTCTTTTTGTTAATACTTGATTAAGCACTGGATTAAATACTTGATTTTATCTTTGTAATTAAATAGTTTCATCATCATCATCACTGGCTCGACAACCCTTTTTGGGTCTTGGCCTGTTCCAGGATTCTTCTCCATTCTGATCTGTTTCGTGCTTTTTTTCTCCAGTTTTTTTATTTTTAAGGTTGTTATATCATTTTCTATTTGTTCTAACTCGGTCTTCGTCTTGTTCTTTTTCCTACTGGCATCTGTTTGAATATTTTGTTTGGTATTTCGCCTTCTTCCATTCTTTCTACATGTCCTATCCAACGCAGCCGTCCTATTTTAATGAATGTTATAATATCCGGATCTTGGTATATTTTGTATAGTTTAGAGTTGTATCATCTTCGCCATATTCCGTTTTCTTTTGTGCCCTTATATATGTGTCGCAAGATTTTTCTTTTGAAGGTGGCTAACAATGTTCATTAAATAGTTTGCTTTTATCAAAAAAGTTATTTCTTTGTTGTTCTTTTAGTTATAAATTTAACAAAAAAAACAAAATTTTTTTCCACTTTTGTCCATTCTACTCAACACTTTAAAAAGTATACACTTTTTAGACAATTATGTTTATATCCTAAAGTGTAATGTTAATGATGATATTGTTTATTTTCAAATAAAGTAATTTACAATACTTTATATAAAAGTAAGTAAAAGCCCCAAGTTTTGTTTTTAACTTTAATTTCATAACAATGAATGGATTCATTAAAAAAAGTTCATTCTTGATAGAAATTCTATTCACATATTTCTATTTCACTGATTATTTTCTTTCTAAATGAAAGTATAGCAACATTAAAAAATGTTTATTTTTTAATTGTCCAATAATTTTTTGTATATTTACTCTACATTTTGTATTGATAATATTTCTTCTTCTATCTCAATTATTAGTTTCTCTGTATTTGATTGTTTTATCTTTAGAATTATCAACATAAATTTGTTTTTTCTTGGGTAATCTGCAGCAATTATTAGCATTTACATGTGTACTTCATATTGTGCTAGGAGAAAAATACAGTTGGCCTAGCTAACCATTGATATATTCTATGATTTTATCCTTCTTTTGGTGCCCTATTCTACCAAACTACTGATCTGTCTTGTCCCATTCTTTGTATGTCACATTATATGTGCTGAAACATAATAGATGTAATTTGTTCCCAGTAGATGTTTTCAATTAATGCAAAATTGAGGTCTATTTCAAAGCTCGGAAGTATTTCCACCAGACCTTTGTAGTATTTAAAGATCGAATAGTGCCTCTTAGGTTTCAATACCCTAGGTAATCAAAAATTATTTATATATATCCTTATATTGACATATAAACTTCACATTTCACTTCATACTTTACGATTTTTTAGATACATTTTCCTCAATTCTCAGATTATTTAAACTAATTTTTCCTCATAGACTGCATTGAAAATAATGAAAACCTTGCTGGTGCAGATTTACTACTAACTCGGTTCGCTAATCCCAGTCCGAACTGTCTAGTGAATTTAGTAATTATTTTTTTGCGAAGTTAGTTACTTTTTGACAGACTAAAAGTGGCTGGAAATTACTATACACCAAGCACCCGTACTCATAGCCAATATTAATAGTAAACAAACTAAATAGTAAATAAAATAGAACTTTGCGAATTACCGACAATCAATATTTATTTATCTGCACCATATAATAAATAGTTATGTTAAATTATAACAACTAAATATATATTTTTTAAATATATACTACCCAAAATTTGATGGGTTTAGTATACACTTCGACTATTTAGAATAATTCTTCTTTTTTTAAAGAAAGAAGTCTGTAATAGCAGGATACTTGAGGTATTAATACTAAGAAGTAGGAATTGTTGTGTTGTAGGTTTCCGACAATGAATCTGTCAAAATATGCCCGAGCTAAGCGAATGGAGTTTAAGAATAAAATTAATCTCAGATTGTTTAAAAAATTAAATTATCTCAAGTTTTTTGTGTAGTAAATTTATATTGTTTTCCAAAGTAAGATAGTAGCAACAGAGATGGAATGCCTGCGAAGATGCTGCAGAGTAACAAGAATGGATAGGAGAAGTAATGACGAAATAAAGCAAAGAACATCAATAGAAACAGACATACTATCATATATAGAACAAAAAAGACTAAAGTGGTATGGAGACTAAAAGACTAAAGTCTTCATGTAAGAAGAACTAGCGACAGCAGATGGATAAAGAGAATAATCGAATGGAGCCCCATAGGAAGGAGGAAAAGAGGATGACCCCGAAAATCCTGGAGGAACGAAGTAGACGACTCCATGAGTAAGAGAGGACTAAACGATGGAGAATGGAACAACAGAGAGAGATGGAAACGGTTGAGCGAGGGAAGGCAGTGAATACTGTAGAATCCTTAAATATATATATATATATATATATATATATATATATATATATATATATATATATATATATATATATTTGAAGAAAACAACTTGTGGCACTAAGGAAATGCTTGGGGAGTGAGTTCTTATACCATGTTACTACTATATAATGTGGTTTAATGGAATTTAATGGAATGAATCGTCACATTACCAGATGAATGGAAGGCATGGAGAGGTTGGTGGTTGAATGCAAGGTAGATGGTAAAAGAACCCGAGGAAGATCGCCACTCCGATGGTCAGACCAAATAAAGTGTGCTACCAGTTACTCTCTGTCTGAGGCAGCACACCGTACCCAGGAGAGAGAAGAATGGATAGCAACCATTCGTCAAATAACATAACGTCACCACATCCTTACGAAGGATAAAGGATAGAGGAGGAGGAATGGAATTTTATGTCTGCTTATTACTGAATTGTTAATATTTTTTTACAATAACACCACACATTTTTGTTCTAAAAATTGTGTTTTAATGATTTTAGTAATATTCAAAATTTGTTAAATATAATATAGAATTGATTCATCATTTAGATTTTAATTATTATCTTGTATTTATGTTTAATTACTTCATTTTGATTTTCATATTTCATTATAATGGATTTAAAACAAAAAATTGGGATATGTCTCTCCTCAAGTGAGAAGATAGGAAGCATAAATCTTACATATTTTCAAATTTTCTTTACATATGTCTAATAAATTATTCTCCCCCATATTTTTATGAGACTTTCCATTGCTTTGTACATAGATAAAATAATGCTGCTGCTTCTTAGTTTTTATAACTGTTCCAACAATACTTCATAGCTTTATTTTATGTTTTTTATTTAATTCTATTCTATTTGATTTGATTTTATTTATTTTAATTTAGTTTACTTTATTTTATTTTGCGTTATTTTATTTTATGCAAATATTTTAAAATCAAAATTAAACAAATTGATCCTGTCATTCCCAAGTTGTTATAAAAAAATAATGTATGTATATTACTGTATACATCAAGCTTACTCCATGCTAAATTTTATATTGGGCCTATGCAAAAACATCATACTGAGCAATAGGAAGTATTCACTTCAATATGACAATAACCAAATGGTTTGGAAGATTAAAATTAAAATGAGAACAAAGCATGTACCATTCGAGACTGCACAGCACTCTGTCTGGATGTAGGTCCAAATATTTATTAATTTGTCTAAATTAACTACTCCAAACTTGGTAGGCCATCAGCACATACCAAAAAAGTAAAAAGATTAGAGTTGGTTTTTTATTGAATAAGTGAAAACATATTAATACAAATGTTTAATGACACTCACAGTTTTTCTTCTGGTAAAATTGGACGAATTGTTCTTATTGGTCTCTCGATTATTTCAACCTCTACATCTCCTTGTGGTATATCTAAGATAGCTCTTAATGGATCCCTATCTATTAGATTTTGATAACTTTGCAAGAAATCTTCAAATTCTAGTGGCTCAACTATTTCATTTATCCATCCCTAAAATCAAAATATTCAGCCCTGTTAAAATATCAGATGTGGAATGTTAAAACAGATATTAAGGCAAAAATTATTCCATAAACTTCTGAAATGTACTTTTATTTTAATTAATCAGTACAAACACACAGGTATTGAACTCACCGAGGGCGAAGGAGAAACAAGACCACTTTTTGTACAAGACACATTTCGGCGTACTTCAGCAGCTTGTTGTCTGAAATGGAAATTATTAGATTTAAAAAAATAGTCTATGACACATTCTTACTTTGATAGTTTTTGTGCAAACGCCCTTTGAGTTGACGCCATTTCCCTACAAAAATAAACAAGTAAACATCAACAAAACTGACATGACTTACTACAGAACAGAAAGGTTATCTTTTCGGAAGTTGTCAATCAAATTGTGTCACATTAGATTAAATGACAATATTTTGTATATGATTTTGTATCCTTGTTGTCTCGCTTGTGCATACTTAATAATTGGATCTAGGGAAAAATAATTGAGGAATTAAGGAATTTTAAGAATAATTTTTGTTTTCTTTTAATATATACCGAATTTACGTTTTGAAGTTAAATTTGGAGATATTTAGCTTTAAATCTGCTCCTATCACCCCTACGCCTACATATTTTGACATTGAAGACCTGTCAACAACGACGGAAAAATGACATATAAACACAAGTGATGAAACGAAGCATGAAACAGGCTAATCTATATGAAATAGTGTTTTTATAAGTACGAATTGTAAATAAAAAAAGTTTTAAATGTTTAATAAATATACGTTTTAAATTTC
Organism: Diabrotica undecimpunctata; assembly: GCF_040954645.1. NCBI lineage: Eukaryota > Metazoa > Arthropoda > Insecta > Coleoptera > Chrysomelidae > Diabrotica > Diabrotica undecimpunctata. The sequence goes on along the minus strand of NC_092803.1, from coordinate 123,141,998 downwards.
AAAGAAATGGGATCCACTAGCTCTCATTTTCAAGACACATTTTCTGAAATATTTACTGAAGATTCCATAAACACACTTCTATCAGATGAAATAAACAAATTAACCTATGATGATTTCCTTAATTTAGTTGGAGAATTAAATTTATTGTAAGTTTTGACATATTTTTAGAGCAATTAACTAATAGTTTTATAATTTTTACACTAACTTTAATAAATTGTTTCAGATCCAAAAAATGTCTAGATGCAAATGGAAATCAGTTGGTATTTGCTGTGAAAAAAGATACAGATTCCTCAATATTTTGGAAAGCTACAGTGCAAATCGCATGTGTTAAAATAGATCCAGAATGCCAGAAAGTCATTACATTTAGACTTCTATCACTCAATGAATTTATTAAAGTATTTAAAACATTAAAGTGCCAAACAATGGCTGTAGAGCAATGTGGAAGGTAAACAAAGTGCTGCTTTTATATAAATCATGGTTATAATTCTTTAATCTTTATCATATTTGGGAAAGGCTTAAGTTTTTAAAATTTTTATTTACATAAATATGTATATAACATTAGAGTACATTATTATGTACAAAATAAAGGAGACAGTTACTGTTACTCTCTTCTTAATTTTGTATACTTGATTCTAATATTAAAATATAAAAACTAAGTTAAAATACTTAAGTGATGATTATGTCAATGTAGGTATAGGTATAAAATTGATAAAAACACAGGAGTAGATGTCATGAGTTGAAAACAGTGTAAAATAATTGCATTAACAGCATTCATGTATGTATGTTTCCATCAATAAGAATGAAATAAAAATTAAATACAAAGGAAAGCTCCTTGATAAAATATTCATAAAGAGTAATGTTTTTGTATCTCTTAAAAGTCTAGGAATTTACAGAACTAATAATGCAAGAATGTTATAATAAAACTGAAGTAAATCTAGATTTATTATATATTGTATTATACTTTTTAAGCCCATTTCTTATTTCGCTCACAGCAGTTACTGGTATAGTTAGTTCGCTAATCCCAGTCCGAACTGTCTAGTGAATTTAGTAATTATTTGCAAAGTTGGTTACTTTTTGACATACTAGAAATTTCTGGAAATTACTATACAACCAAGCACATATAATGCCAAATATATAAAACCCTGATAAGACCGGTACTCACATATGGCTCAGAAACCTGGACACTCACTAAAAGAGAGAAAACGTTGTTAGCCACCTTCGAAAGAAAAATCTTGCTACACATATATAAGGGCACAAAAGAAAACGGAATATGGCGAAGACGATACAACTCTGAACTATACAAAATATACCAGGATCCGGATATTATAACATTCATTAAAATAGGACGGCTGCGTTGGATAGGACATGTAGAAAGAATGGAAGAAGGCAAAATACCAAACAAAATATTCAAACAGATGCCAGTAGGAAAAAGAACAAGAGGAAGACCGAAACTGAGATACTTAGAACAAATAGAAAATGATATAACAACCTTAAAAATAAAAAACTGGAGAAAAAAAGCATGAAACAGATCAGAATGGAGAAGAATCCTGGAACAGGCCTAGACCAAAAAAAGGTTGTAGAGCCAGTGATGATGATGATGATTATTTCGTTGACTTTTTTTGCAAATTTATACTAATATGTATTCTATTATTGCCATCAGAAACTAGTTTTGGACAACCTGAGATTTTACCTTTTTTATCTAACATACTTTATTATGTAGATTATATAACACAATATTGAGTTTATTTTGTGATTATATATCATTTGAAATATTGCTTATTCAGAATTATTATCATCACTTTTAAAAAAATAATAAATTAACTGGAAAATATTAAACATTTATTGAAAATATTTTCAATAAACTCAAGCTAAATGCTACCAAAAATTTTAAATTGGTTGCCTACATTTGGCTCAACTCAACAATATAAACTAAATTAACTGTTTTATAAAATATATTTTTTATATATAGGAAATAATAGAAACTTACTTTCTTTATACATGCTATAAATTTCTAAACGAATTTGATTTTTGACCCTATGTCAAACTGAATTGGATGTTAACTGAAATGTTTTTAGTATTAAATGTAATTTTAATATTATGATATTTACTTAAGAAAACTTACCAACGCATTAGCTGATGGAACAAGTGGAAAACTTTGACTATCCATAATAATAAAATTCAAAATGGAACTAACTAACTAACTAAATTGAACTAACAAAGAATTAAACAACAATAATAGAACAATAAACCTATATTTACTAAAATAAACAACGTGAATAATACAAATATTTACTACAATATGTTAACACGTTCACGACGGCATTAAATTTGTCAGTAACATTTACTGACGTTACCAGATCCCTGTATCTGGTAACACTGTCTACTGTTCGGACGATACTAGACCTATAGGTCTGGTAAACATATCTATAAATAAACGGTTTCTGTGACTTTGTATTTAAAATTAACTTGAATCTAACACTGCCATCTCATAGTTAACATTCTAATCCATTTCTGATAGGCATAGCACCAGATTCCGATGTCCGGTAAAGTATTTACGGTATATAAAAAAATGTACTGATTCAGATGTGGCAATTTGAAATATTTTACTTTTAAAAAATAAATAAAATGATCAATTTTTATTTGAAGTAATATTAAAGTGTACAAAAGTATATAATATTTAAAATAGTAATTAATAATTAGATATGTCTATCATTAAAACAAGTTAAGCACAAAGCTGGTTTATTTTCGCAATTTGCACAAAAAGTGTTTACTTTGGTCACCTTCTTGTCAGCTTCCTTACTTTTCATAGTCTGTCTCAACTTCTTGTAACAATCAACACAATTTCGTCTACGTTTTCTACCAGGACCTTATTCTCGTTGCAGACAATGTTTTCGTTTTGATAAGTTGGTTTCAGAAATACACTCATTTTGATTTGAAAGTTGTCATGCTAACTGTTAACGAAATGTTAGCATTGGTATCTTTTTTTCGATGTTTGTTTTATTATAGATAATCCAGTTGTTAATTATTGTAGCACCAAAGATTAGTTCGAAGACTACCTTAAGATACCACTTAAGACCTTTTCGTAAGGAAGAATAATAAGCTGCCATTTGGTCACTGTAATCTACACTTCTTTTAGCTTTGTTGTAGTCTTGGATAACTTGCGGTTTAAAAATATATTCCACTGGTTCTAGCCTTGGTTTTGATCTCTTTTTCTTGCCCGTATTGCAGAAGTTTAGGGGATGCTCAGGTTTACTGGATAACATTAATACCGATCTCTTGTCTTGCCAACGGATTACCTTTATATTGTCCTTATTTTTGATGTCAATTATTTCATTTTTCTTTAGTTTCTTTTGAACTATTCCCTTTGGAATACCTTTCCGATTGCTTCTAAGAGTCCCACAATAAAAAGTTTGGCGATCTAATAGACCTTTTGCAAGAGGAATGCCCGAATAAAAGTTATCACCATATAAAGTTCGTCGGGCATCTAACAAGCTATTCATTAAGGTCAGCACAACTTTCTGAGAATGGCTTTTGTTTATCATATTGTTTTCTTTTCCACAGTAAACCATAACTTTATAGGTATATCTATTAACGGTACATAGTTTATATAATTTAACGCCATATTTATGGCGTTTGTTTTTTATATATTGCCACATACTCAAACAACCACACCATGGTACCATACTTTCGTACATGACATTCCTTCCTGGAGTCATGATTTTCATGAATCTGTCATTAAGTCTAAAACATGTCTGATTTTGTATAATTTATTGTTGCTTTCTAGTATACCGTCGTTATTTTGAAAATGTAGATACCGTAGAATTAATAAAAATCTATCCCTAGTCATAACTGACGAGATCAACTTATTATTATAAAGGTCATTTTTGGACCAATATAATCGAATATTAGGGACCTTCATCTTCATGAATCCCATGCAGATCACGATAGTAAAGAATTTTTTAATTTCTTCTTTATTAGTCGGAACCCACTTACTGTTTGATTTTTGTTTGATACTGTGTACACCAATTTCTTGTTCTACATATCTATTGGTTTCTTGGACAATTAATTCCAAAATTTCATCTGTGACAAATAGACAAAAACTATCCAACGGTCTCATATTTTCACATTGAATATTTATTTTAGAATCTGTAGGATATTCATCAAAATCTAATTTATCTGTTTCCTGAATGTCAGTCCATACATCTTCCTCAGCATCACCTAAAAATAAAGATAATGAGAATCACATTATAATTCATTTTTCTTCTTACCAATTTCTTTTTCTGATTCATAATTATCAGTTTCTATATCACTGGATACTTCTTCGTTCAAATATATGGATTCGTCCCCATCAGAATTGTCGCTATCTTCACTAGGAGTGTATTCAGGATCTTCATCAGACAAGTTTTCAAATGGATCACTATCAGATTCACTTTCAGTTTGTATCCAAGCATTTTGGTGCTTGCTCAGCACCAATTTAACGATTTTTTCGCCTCTAGACGACATTTTTATAGATTTTAATAAAAAAACAACACACTTGTACAATGTTTACTATAACACTAATAACCAGATACGGAGTTCCGGTAAATCCCATAGCGTAAAAATTTCTTTGTGGGACGTTACCAGGTGCTGGCATATGGTAACTTAAAACAGAACTAAAATATAAAGCACATCATGACGATTCCGTAGGTACCTACATATATCATAATATTTAGTTCATAAATAGCCATTTTATCGTTGTCGGCGCTAGCGCAAGGTCTCCAAATTTCAGTGCCGGTTGAACGTAAAGTTCATACCAGACCCATGTATCTGGTAGCGGCGTGAACGTGTTAAATTGTAACAACTCAAATATTATATTTTAAATATACAGGGAAAATTTTATGGGTTTAGTTTACACTTCCACTATTTAGAATAATTCTTCTTTTTCCGAAGGAAGAAGCCTGCAATAGTAGTATATTTGAGCTGTTAATACTGAGAAGTAGGGATTGTTGTGTTGTAGGTTTCCAACTATGAATCTGTCAAAATATGCTCGAGCTAAGTGAATGGACCTTATACTCAGTTCACTGATGCCAGTCTCAATTGTATAGTAAATTTAGTAACCTTTATTTTTACTGTTGGTTAAATTTTGACCTACTGAAAGTGACTGAAAATTATTATACAACCAAGTATACATGCTAATATCCAATATTAATTTAACTTAAAAGTAAAAATTATTCATGTCCAGTTTATTAACCAAAATAAAATTGACAAATGAATCTGTCAAAATATTTCCAAACTGAGTAAACAGACTCTATACCCACCCATTATCACCTACATTTTTTTTAAATATTGAATTAATTAAATTAAGTTCCTTAAAAGTCCAAATGATTGTAATTTTTGAGACGAAACTCTTCTTGTAAATTTTGTTGCATTTAAGTATGTACTCATACTGTCTTATTGTCTTTGCTTATATTAGTCTGATTTCTAAGTTCCAATTTTTTATCAATGCTTTTATATCATACTTTGCTAGAGCTTTCTCTAACTACACAATAATTTATACAATGAATCTGCCACTATAATTAGAATTCAAAGCTAGAAGACAATCTAATAAATCCAAATGTCTCAAAATTTAATCTATGCCTCATTTTAAGTTACATACTCTCATAGCAATACTCTCATTCTAGCAATAATGATAAAGATGATGTAGAAGATGATATGTCAATATCTGGAATATTAGATAGGGTATCTGAATCAAGTACAGATAGCCAATCCATATGTTGTATTTGTTTTGAAAGGAAACAGGAAATATTATTACCTTGTGCTCACAGTTATTGCTTACCTTGTATAGAAGAATGGTAAGTATGTAGTAATAATAATGTATCACATGACATTTGTTATGGTTTAAAAAAATAAATGTTTATGTATAGACAATTTTTCAATTATACAAGATTATAGATATTACAAACACTAAGTTAGCGGAGGTTTACAGAGGACATAGAGGAGATAAAAGGTTAGGGATATTGTCGCGATAAAAGGTTAGGACTATACTTAAGGATGCTTTGGTGTTACATATTCACTACTCTTCTTTATGGCTTGGTAGCATGGGCATTAAAACAAGTGCATCTAGATAAGTTGGCTGCCTTTGAATTTTGGTGTTACAGAAGAATCCTACGAATATCATGGACTTAAAGAATATCAAACACAGAAGTTACTAGAAGAATAGAAAATGAAGCTCAAATAATATTGACTATCAAAAAAAGAAAACTTGAGTACTTAGGCCATGTAATGAGGGGGCAAAGATACTTATTATTGGAACTTATTATGCAAGGCAAAATTTGAGGAAAGCAAAATGTGGGAAGACGAAGAATATCGTGGCTTAAGAACTGGATGGAATGGTTTGAATGCAGTAATGCAGAACTATTTGAAGCAGCAGTCAACAGGGTTCGCATAGCCATGATGATTTCCAACCTTTGATAGAAGATGGAACTTGAAGAAGAAGAAGTAGACTTAAAATCTGAATGAATGAATACATGAGACATATAGATAGTTTATTTGACTATGACTACAAAACGGTTTAGAGCAGGTCAAAATAACAAAATATAAACATAATACAGTCCAAATATTGCAAAAATTAAAGTATAATATTCACAAGCAACATATGTTGACCTTTCTTAGCTATATGAGTCAAAAAATTGAAGAGAATCTGGCCTGTTTCCGGAAATCAATATATGGCGTCAATTTGACTTGGCTACTGGTGCAACACAATTCAGGGCTTCACCTTTAAACTTAAATGCCTTGAAATGTGGGCACACAACATTCATTTGTCTAAAAGCAATAATTTTCTGTAAACAGTAATTGATTGCCACATTATAATTGAATACTGGTTGATAGGGATTAACTGACAATTCTATGTTGTTGATTCTGATTCCATGTATTGAAAACAAATGTTGAAATTGTTCTATGAATAAAACACATTCTGAAATTTTGCAAAAATTTAATACATTTACTGGAGTATTGTTACAACAATACAGTGTAGAATGTGTATAACAGTGTGTAACCATTTGGTTACAATGAAGTTAGCTATTAACAATATTTGAATTGTCAATATTTTTATTTTATGATTTATTGTTTAACAAAAAAAAAATAAGGTTGATAAAATGTTGAGGGGAAAGCAACAATAAGAATGATTTTTTATTCAGACAAACGTGTGCGCACTGTCAGTTCTTTATTTAGCGTAAGATATCCCAATAGACCAATTCCAAGACATTCGATAATTCAAAGGATTTTAAAAAAGTTTGAAAGTACTGGGGGCGTGATTCCTAATTGTACATGTGCAAACAATATTGCCTAGGTACCAAGAAATTTAGAAAATCAAAACGAAATCAATGTATTAACAGCAGTAGTTAGCATTGCAGACCAGTTTGACATTCATAATTCCATAGCCTTAAAAATTTTGAAAAGAAGTAAATTCAGTTCGTATAAATTTCAATGTCATCAAGAACTAAGAAAAGGGGATGTTGAGAGGCGAGTGGAATTTTGTTATGAAATTTTACAAAGGGTTAATGCAGACAGACAATTTTTAAAAATATTTTATTTAGTGATAAATTATATGATTTGGTCAACAAGAAAGCCTGAGAATATTATTGAAACAATACCCAATATTGTCGAAAAATAAATGTTTGGTTAGGAATATTTAGACAAAATTATATTGGACCATTTTTCTATGAAGAAATTTTAAATTCAGAAGTTTTTGGACTTGCTTCAAGAAGAGATTTTACCGAGACTTGTAGAAGCAATTCCAGATAAGAAGAAATTTGGTTTCAGATGGTTGGGTGCCCTGCGCACAATAACCGGGAGGTTGGGAAATTCCTTAAAAGTCGTTTTAATCATTGTTTGATTCAAATCGTACTAACTTTAACATTAAATGGCCGGAGGGTTGTTATCTGATCGGGAAATGTAGCTCCATGCGATGTGGAGAAATTAAATTTGAATGATTATTCCTATTACAATTAGGAATCTCGGTCCCAGTATTTTCAAACTTTTTTAAAATCCTTTGAATTGTTGTATAACCTGGAATTGGTCTATTAGAATATCTTACGCTAAATAAATATCTGGCAGTTCTCGCACTATTACCAAATACATATGGGAGGTACTTCAAAATACGAGTGGTTCATGGTCGTATCTTAAATATCTGCCAATGGCGCATTTAAAAAAACAACTCCATTTATTAAGTTATGATACACATTGGGTAGATCTTTGATATCAGTCTTATTATTAAGAGAATGTTATTCTGTTTTTATGTGAATCATCTGCAATATGCATCTTTTATTGTAGTTCTTTTTCTAAAATCTGTACATTTTCAAAATAAAAAGAACGGCTATGTTATAGAGAATGTTTGGCTAAGGCTGTACTGTTTATTTTTTTTGGTCTGTACATTATGTTTGTGTGCAACAACCCTTCTATGTAGATGTTGGTGTGTTTGCCTGTTATATTGATGAATAGAAAATAAAAGAATGTGTTGATATTTTATTGTAATACTAACTCAAATAAACGTGATACATAAAATACATAATTAAACGTGGTTACATTACAATTCCATCTTGAAAACCGTTGACATTAACATGCATCAATCGTGCTGTCAACCATAGACAGGTTTGTTCCTTATTCACGAGTATTTATTTAACACCCTCCCTCAAACCTGTTAGTATACAAAACTAAATTTAAACTCTCAAACCTAACTTATTTACAAAATAATTAAATTTCTCATAGCACAGAGACTTTGTAAATATATCTCCAAGTTGCTCATTTGAACAAATATATTCAACCTTCATGATACCCTGTGCTACCAGATCCAAAACAAAATGTAATTTTACTTCAATGTGTTTACACCTTTTATTGTTTTCAAAGTTTTGTAGCAGTTTGATAGCACTTTGATTGTCTTCAAATATTGTGATTGGTAATAATAATTTAATTTCCAAATCCAACAGTAAGTTTTTATATAAAGTAATTCACATGAAGCTGCACATACTGCCACAAACTCAGATTCTGTACTTGATAAAGTTACCAAACTTTGCTTTTTGGAAGACCATGAGATTAGATTATTAAAAAGTTTAAAACAATATCCACTAATGGATTTTCTATCATTTATGTCATTAGCCCAATCAGCATCAGTATAACCAACTAAATCAAAACAAGAAGTATCTTCTAAATGATAAAAATACAACCTAAAATTAATAGTAGATTTCAAATATTTCAGTAATCTTAACAAATGCTTAAAATGTTCATTAGTAGCACTATCTTGAAATCTCCCAAAATAACTAATGCTGAAACAAATATCAGGTCTAGTACCCATCATTATGTACATAAGACTACCTAACAGTTCTTTGTATGGTAAATTGGTACTAAGATTACAATCAGTATTTCTCAGTAAATTCAAATTCTTTTCAATTGGTGTTTTAAAATTTTTACTGTCTTCAACATTATATCGTTTGACAAGATTTTCAATTGCAGGTATTTGGTCAAGAGTTATGATCCTATTTTCAAAATCTCTGTCAATTCTTATTCCCAAAAAGTTAAACTGACTGTTTATTTTATTCATTTTAAAAGATTCACACAATTTTGTTTTCAAATAATTCAAAAATACATCATTATTACAAGCCATCAAAATGTCATCTACATAAAGCAGCAAGTAACATCTTATATCCTTATTAATAAAACTATATAAACAGTAGTCTGTTTTTGAACGTTTAAAATTTAACAGTAGCATAAATTCATTAAATTTCTCATTCCATGCTTTTGGGGATTGCTCGAGACCATATATTGCCCTATTCAATAAACATACTTTATTTTGATCATTTTTCGAAACTCTAAGACCTTCAGGTATTTTCATAAAGGTTTTTTCTTTCAGAGAACTATTCAGGAAAGCATTTTTCACATCTAATTGTAACAATAGTACATTATAATGATTACAGATAGACAATATTATTCTTAATGTAGACAACTTTGCTACAGGAGCATGTATTTGTGAAAAATCATTAAAATGACTTTGTTCAAAGCCTCGTGCAACTAATCGGGCTTTATAAACAGGCTTACCAACATCATTTTCCTTTAACCGAAAAACCCACCTATTACTAATTACCTTTTGATTACATGTCTTCTCAACTAATTCCCAAGTATTATTATTTTTCAGTGCATCCAACTCATCTTCAATTGCCTGTTTCCATGAACTCCATTCTGAACTTTCTTTTGCTTCTGAGTAAGACTTAGGTGCATTTGTTAGTTCACTAAGTAGTGCCAAACAGCTTATATCTAATTCTTCATCACACTTTGCTGCATCTAATTCATAAATGTCATATTTTCCAGGTAATTTTCTTACTCTTCGTGGTCTGCCATTTTGGGTACTTCCAGAAGGCACTCCTTCATTATCATTTTTATTGTCTTCTTCTTTGTCTTCTTCACTATCAGGCTTTCTGTCTTCATCTCCAGCTTCAGTTTGTATTCCTCTTTCTTCGATTTTATTTTCTTGTATATCATAATTTTCTTCATCTTCTTTTTCTCTGTTTCTTCTCAGATCTTTTTCCTTTTTATTCATAAAATTATTTTCATCGAATACTACATTTCTACTGTGAATTAACTTGTTTTCTTGTTCTTGCCATAACTTGTAACCATTTTCTGTATAACCAATAAATCGGCACATCACTCCTTTATCGTCAAGTTTCTTTCTCAAAGCATATGGTACTCTGGCATATGCTATGCAGCCAAAAATTCGCATATTAGAGACATTTGGCTTTTTACCAAGCCACAATTCAAAAGGACTTTTATTCTGTATTAAGCAAGATTGCGTTCTGTTGTTGATATATGCTGCCATGAGAACTGCATCTTCCCAAAAACATTTATTTATTCCTGCCTCTTTTATCATACATCTTGCTCTATCCATTAATGTTTGATTCATACGTTCTGCAACTCCATTCATTTGGGGAGTGTACGGTGGAGTGTATGATATTTGAATTCCCTTTTCTGAGCAAAACTTTAAAATTGCATTAGAACAATACTCACCTCCATTGTCACATTTTAATTTTGAGATAGGTTTATTACAAAATAATGATGTCACTTTCGCTGTATAATCTTTAAAACAATTGTAAACTTCGTCCTTTCCTTTTACAGTATATACCTTGACAAACCTAGAAAAATCATCAACAAACGTTATGAAATACTTATAACCATTACGTGATGTTGGTGTGATTGGACCACATACATCTGTATGAACTAATTCAAGAACTCTAGTACTTCTGGATATTTTCGAATTATATGGAAAACATTTTTGTTTCGATTGTACACAAACATCACAAATTTTATCAACCTTCGATTTGGTAAACTCTAAACCATTAACTATATTTAAATTTTTAATTTTTGAAATAGAACCATAATTCAAATGACCATACCTTTTGTGCCAAATATCTATATTTAGTGCTAAATTTGCAGATTCAATATTAGATTCAACATTGATTTTAAATATAATTTTATATAAATTATTAAGACGTTTACCTATTACAAAAACATTATTATCTTTTTTTATAAAGATCTTACCGTCATTACATACAACTTCAAATCCTGCCTTTTCAATAGTAGGTATAGACAACAAATTTGCTCTTAATTTTGGTACACAAAATACATCTTTTAAAGTAATTTTCACATTTCTATTTTCCACCACACTTGTCACTTGTAAATCACCTATGCATGTTGCCTCCATACTTTTTCCTTTTTCTGCCAGTTGTATTTCTCTTCTCTCTGCAAATCTTTTCTTGTTTATCAGTACCTCTTCATTGTTTATATAATGATGTGTAGCTCCCGAGTCTGCATACCACTCTAAGATTAAACCGTCTACACTTTCAGATGTTGCACAGAAAGCAACAGCATTATCCTCTTCTCCATTACATTCATTCATAGCATAATTTGCCCTGTTTCCAATTTTTTGTTTGTCATTCACATTCTGCTTTTTGACTAAACATTGACTTGCTCTGTGTCACATCCTACCACAGTTGAAACATTTAATGCCACATACACTCTTCACATGCCCAATTTTTCCACACTTAAAGCATTTTACTTGCTTTTCTGTTGCACTAAAAGATGAAGGCAAAACTTTTGTGCTTCTTGAATTTTTATTGGAATGAAATTCCAACAACCTACTTTTCACAAATTCTACTTTTAAATCATCTTCTGATAAAGTTCTTATGGCTGTGACTACATTTTCAAACTCTTGTGGCATTGACAATAATAGGAAACAAGACATATCAGATTCATCAAATTTACTTCCCAGATTTTTGAGTTCTCTGAACAGTCGATCACATCTTGAGAAATGATCCTGAATATCTATGTCATTGGTGTATTTTAACGTTGTTAATTCTTTTAATAAATAGAACTTAGAACACGTACCTTTTTTATCAAAAATTCCTTCCAGTTTCTTTATCATATCATGAGCTATTTCCACTTCTTTGATGTATTCCAAATGCGAGTCAGCAATACTTTGAATAATTACCATGCATGCTTTATTATTTTTCTTATGCCATTCATCATTTCTATCAACCGCGGCTTCAAAGCTTCACTACATTCCAGGGCCTTCAATACTGAAAACAACCTAAATTTCCAGTTGTCAAAACGGTTTCCATTAAAAGGTATTATGCCATATTTGTTTTCAGTTGACTTCTCCATTTTTTGAACTTTTACAACCACGTGCCTTTACTAGCCTCTTTTCACGTTTTTATCTTTTCTTAATCAACACACTCTTTTTACTTCTGGGCCCATAACCAATGTTATATTGATGAATAGAAAATAAAAGAATGTGTTGATATTTTATTGTAATACTAACTCAAATAAACGTGATACATAAAATACATAATTAAACGTGGTTACATTACAATTCCATCTTGAAAACCGTTGACATTAACATGCATCAATCGTGCTGTCAACCATAGACAGGTTTGTTCCTTATTCACGAGTATTTATTTAACATTGCCCAATATATCTTGAATTGCAGTCTTTAATGGGCTTTGAATTGGTTTTAAATTTTGAAAAATATTTTCCGGATGTTTTTGACGATGTATATCCAACATCGATGTCATATTTTGCCAATGTCACATTTCCGACATATTAGATATCTTTAATTTTTTCAGATTTTCAGAATGGTATTGTCAGCTAGATAGCTTAATTGCTCTATCAGCAGGGCCGAATACAACACTTATGCACTAAAGGTGTGTTGGTATTAAAATTTAGATATCTTCCTGAGCCAAACATCTTTTGTAAACCAGTTAGTACTTATCAGTCGGTTATTGTTGTTATACTCTTAACTTAAATCAAGAAAAGTTGGTTGTTTTATTCTAATTAAAAAATAAATTGAATGTTATTTTGGAAATTATTAAACATTTTAAGGGTATAGTCGATTTCTTGATCTCGAATGCAGAATAAGCAGTCATCGACATATCTTTTGTAGCAATGTATGTTGTACTTCAATTTACTGATAAGTTAACTTCAATTTACAGAGATACTGTTGTCCCTAATATTTCCCATACTAAGTTTGCTATTGGTGCTAAGATAGGCGAACCCATGGTCACTTCAGAAATCTGAAAATAGTATTCATTTTCATGTTGGAAACATGTTGAGCTGAGGCAGACTTTTACACCTAGGAATTCTTTAAGTGGAAAAGAATTATGTGTTCGGATATTACTCCATCTAGTTCTGATATATTTTAAAGCTATTTCAATTAAAATGTTAGTATATAATGATTTTACATCGAAAGATACGTTTGTGATTAATTTTCACTACCACCACCTTTTACATACACCAAATTTTTTACACACCACCGATTATTGGATAAACTGACCAAAGAAAAAAACCGGAAAAATTTTCTTAAGATTTAAGATGCTATAGCTCATACCAACATTTATGAAAAATTAAAAACAAATCGTACATTTTCAAAACAAAAATATATACAGGTAAATTACAAGCTTTTATGTTAAAATTTTATTTACAATTAGTACGACTAACACTTAGTGATTCAAGGCATAATCTTAAATCCATAGAAAAACAAATAGAAACCAACAAAAACCACATAATTAACAAATACGATAGTAATTTCACACAATCATTTTTTGATAAAGAGAAATTAACGTGTGAACATATTTTTGATAAAATTAAAAACCGTAATCAAAATAAAATTAAACAGCTATTAGAAAAACAAAATCACTCAAAAATAAATTTAAATCCAGAAAATGGTTAGCTAATGAACATACATACACGCCTTTATCGGGCAAAGGCGTGTATCTTAAATGACAAATTTGAAAATTTGACTGGGGTGTTAAAAGGGACAAAATAACGTAAAAACATTTGATTTATAGCAAATATATTGCAAATAAAAAAGTTTAATAATGTAACCATATGGTCACATTGACCATTCATGGTTATATTTTAAGACATAACTTACTTATGAAATGACACAAAAGACTTTTTTTATCTGTGATACAAAGTCTAGCATTACATTTTTTTCACTGAAATCGACTTGTACCCTTTTGACAGTAACTACACCTCCCTTTTGTTGTGTGGACAGGCCAATTGCTAACACAATCTTTTCTTGTCGTATCGTCTGGTCTAGCAATAACTGGATATTTAATTTTTTCTATTGAAACCATAGGCTAGAAAAATAGTTATCAAAATATACTATGCTGTTATGAGGCTCATGGAGAGACTTGCATAGGGAAATAACGACACTGGCTCCCAACACCCAATGAATCCCCTTTTTCTGTTAGTTGATTGCGAGTTCCTTTTAGTTCGGGTAAAGTAGTTGAACCTTGGTAAGGTATAAAATCTAGTATACATCCAGAGACTCCAGCAATTACGAAAAATTTATAACCCCATTCGTTTATTTTTTATGTATTGCCGTAAGTTACCTGCAGGTGTTCCTTTATACGCCACCATCGTCTCATCAATAGAGTAGTCATTTACAAGATGAAATTTCCGACAATTCTGATGAATATCCTCAATAAGAGCTCGTATCTTGACAAATCTGTCTTTAGTAGCCGGTGTAACAAGGCTGTTGTCATTGAAATGGATATGACGTCTAAGTAATTTGAATCGTTTTACCGGCATAATACTAGCAATTTGTTCGACTCTAGTAACAACTGCCCAATATGCCGGTAGTTTTATTATTCCCATTAGAAAAAGAATAGAAATAAAGTCTGTCATTTCTTTATGATTAGTGTTAATGCTGGCTCCCCTCTCTTGAGTATTGTAAAGATTTGTTTTCTCTACTATTTTATGAAAAACATCAAATGAAAAAAATTTCGTGAAATATTCGAGTGGGGATATTTCTTCATTGGAATTTGCAATGAAACTTTCTCTATTTTCTACAGCTTTTATATCTTCTTTCAACCAATTATATGTAGGTTTGGACTTTTTCTTTTTTTTTTGCATGGCGGTTCGCTCGAGCTGCCTGGGGTAGGTTTCACATCAGCAATGTTATATTCTTGAATGTGTTCATCGTGTTCTAATATGCTACGATCAGAATCACTGTCATCTGTAAAAGATATTTTATCAGATTGTATTCGACAACGATATAAAACCATATTTTACCTGTCAACTGAAGTGATACCGGTTTCTGTATAGATTTCAAAACAGGCTCTTCGTCATCGGAAGTATCAGACCCATCAGATATGGTAGGATCTACTGGCGATAATCTACACTTATTTTTACCGTAAAAAGGGCGAGTTGGTATTTCTGTCAACAAATTTTCCATATCCATATTTACTGAAAATTAAAAAATCTTTATGGAGCAAAGTAACCAGATGGATACATTTGATTTTCAGATGCAATTCAATATCAAATACTACAAATAATGTATGTACCTAATGTTACAAACATTGAATAGTAGGTCTGAAATAAGTTTGAATAATAAAATTTTTCAAATCGTAAATAAACTTACCTAAAACAACACTTTCTGCAATCTGTGTTTACCATAACCTCAAACGTCACCTGTGACCACCAAAACAAATTGATGAAACGAGTAGTTATTTTCAACTCTGTGTTTCACGACTATTACCCCCTTTTCGACACACAATGCAACCACTCGGTAACATCGTTCATTCGTATTTAAAAGACAAGGAACGTGCTGCAGTGTACTTTGAAATCAGTGCAACCATATGGTTACAATTCCCGATAAAGGGTTAACTCAAAGCAACATACCTCCAAATGTAGAATATTTTTTAAGTTTCGTCTAATTTTTCTTTACCTTTACAAAAGTTTCCTACATTTAACATTATTGCTTGTATCGCAAATAGTCTAACTTACATTAATAACAAATATAAACGAAATGAGAAGCAAAGCAGCCAATGTAATCACAAATTATACTCAAAACATACAAAAAAATGCAACCCTACTAATTTTAACAGCAGATAAATGTAACAAAACAGTAATAATGTTAAATTCTGAATATTTAAACAACCTTAAATTACTTTTAAATGATGAAACAGTCTACAAGAAAGACAAATCAAATCTTACAAATAAGATCCAAACTTGTTTAAATTTTCTCCGTAACATATGGTACAATAAAAATTAATAGACTGAAACTTAAAAAATAAATTAGTATCTCACAATGGCACATCCTAATATATTTATGGGCTTCCAAAAGTACATAAAAACAACATTCCGCTTCGGACAATTATTAGTAACCTTGGAAGTCCCACATAAAACCTCTCCAAGTATTTTGCAGACATTTTGGGAAATGTAATCGGTAAAACCCCCTAACCGTTAAAACGGATTATGCTAATTAATCACAAACTTATATATTTTAAAGCTTTAAAGTCAGTGAAACCAGATTCACATTCAAACACATACTTCTCTTCCACTTAAATAATTCAGAAGGTGTAAAATTCTGTCTCAGCTTAACATTTTTCCAACACGAAAACATGTTGCATCAGATGTGTGGAGTGGCCATGGGTTCGCCTATCTTAGCACCAACAGCAAACTTGGTAGAATAGTACAACATACATTTCTACAAACGATATGTCGATGGCTGCTTATTCTGCATTCGAGATCATGAAATCGATTATACTTTTCAAAATGTTCATTTATTTCCATAATAACATTTAATTTACTTATGAATTAGAAGAAAACAACATTACTTTTCTTGATTTAAGTTTAGAGTGTAACAACAAGAACTGACTGATAACTACTAACTGATTTACAAAAGATGTTCGGTTCAGAAAATACCAACGAACCTATAACTCATAAAAGAAGTGTTATATTCAGCCTTACTGACAGAGCAATTGCTATCTAGCCCAAATTACCATTCCGCAAATCTGAGAAAAGTTAAAGATATCTAAAGAAAAAAAAATAATTATCCACCAGAATTTTACAACCGTCTAATTAAAAAAAGAAGTTGTATTATCAACAATCCGATTCCGATACCAATCCAAAACAAACCCAAACCATACCTAGCAATAACAATAGTAATGTCACTAAATCAAACAAACACTGTATATCCTTACCATACATTAATGGGTTCTCTGAACAAATATCGAAAATGGTGGCAAAAATGACATCGATGTTGGACATAAATCGTCAAAAACACCCGGAAATAATTTTCCAAAATTTAAACCCAATGTTAATAAAGATCATCAGTCGGATGTGATTTATAAAATAAATAAATTGTAAAGACTGCAATTCAAGATATATTGGGCAAATACACCAGGATCTACATAGAAGGTGTATTGCACACAAACATAGTGTACAAAACAATAAATTAAACACTGCAGCCCGAGCAAAACATTCTCTAGAAAATAGCCATTCTTTTTATTTTGAAAATGGTTTTTGGAAAAAGAACAGACCTACAACAAAAGATGCATATTGGAGACGATTCACATAAAGAAAGGTTAAAATCTATCAATAATAAGACCGATATCAAAGATCTATCGAATTTGTATCATAATAAATTAAGTTGTTTTTAAATGCACCATTGGCAGATATTTAAGATACGACTCTGAACGACTCGTATTTTGAATTACCTGTCATATGTATTTAGAGTCAGATACCACTTTTGCATTATATATCAGTGTAGTATTATCTGGGGACTCGAGCGCAGACCTCGAAAGCCCTGAAGAAGACATGGAAGGGGTTGTCGAAAGCTCGACTCAATGATAATCGAGGTGGTTCAACCCGGAAGACTGTTTAATTTTAACATTAATTCTTGTAATAGTAATAATCTTAGCTCTAGGTTTAATATATATATATATATATATATATATATATATATATATATATATATATATATATATATATATATATATATATATATATATATATATATATATATATCGGTCACCAAAAGATTTATTTTTTTTTGAACTTACTTATTGCATATATGTATATATATATATATATATATATATATATATATATATATATATATATATATATACATATATATATGTATGTCTATTAATACTGATAAATGTAATCCCAACTTGATTTACTGTAGATGTAAATTTTATTTACAAAAATATGTTTGCCATTTATCTATATTATCTGTTTTTATGATTTATAAACATTCGAAGAGTATTATAAAAATTTTTAAGTCGTCATATATTTTTTAGGAATGAATGTCATGACACTTGTCCCATTTGCAGGGAAAGGTTAGACAGTACAGATGATACTTGGGTTCTATCAGATGTACCGAAGGCAGAAGAAATAAGTAAAGAAATACGTGAAAACCTTTTAGATTTGGCCAATAAAGACAGAGCATCAGCTTGCACTCCGTTTTAACAATATACATTTTTTTATTTACACATTGGAGAAAAGTGGACTTAGTATCACAGTTTAGTGAAAAGTATTTGTTTTATTGAGATATATTTTAATAAGTACAAAGTTACAGTTGTTAGCACTTACATATTGGTTAACTGGTTGCTGCATACACTGCTTTTTGAAACAAACAAGTGTTATGTGAGACTCATATAGTAATAATTGAAATGGATACGAGAATTGCTCTGTAAATTCTGATCTAAAAGAAAAAGTACAATTTTTTATTAAAATAACTTATTGATTTTCATAGTAATAACTTTATTGAAATCACAATTCGTTCAAAACATGTTTGCCAGAAAATACATTACCAAAAATAAATCATTTGGCGCATGATATAGAAGATTACCAACTGTAGTACAGTTTAATCTAAGTCCTTTTTCATTTTTACTGCCTTATCAATCAATGTCCACCTGACGGCGATCAACGTGGGTAAACCCTCTCCGTCTTGAGCTGTTCTAAACAGTTGTTTGCTCTCCGTAGCCCGGTCCATTCTCTGATATTTTTTTAACCAATAGACTTACTTCCTACTAAGTTCCTTTCGTCCTTCGATCTTTCCCATCGTAATAAGTTAGAGATTATTATAGCAACTTGTCCTTAGTATGTGTCCAAGATATGCTATTTTTCTATATTTGACGCTATCGATCAGCTCATGTGCCTCAGTGTGTTGTGATGGGAACTGTTTCATTTGTTTACATAACCGTCCACGATGTTTTGAGTGTTGTTCTCTATAATATAGAATATTTTCAAGGTCCATTCTTCTACACCATATAAGAGACCTGACCATACATAACTTTTGATTATGTGTTTCCGAAGTTGAAGTTTCAAGTGATCGTTTCAGAAAAGTGACCTAATTTTTAAAAGTGTTGTACGAGCTACCTACCTAATTTAACCCTGGTCCTACCAAAGGTTCCAGTGCTGTGTAAATATATGCTAGCATAAAACATTATATTACCTAAATTCTAAAAAGTATCACTGACAACTCTTTCGTACTTGGAGCATAGGAACATACTTAGATCAGTAATGCATCTTAATATGTGTCTAAAAACATAGAGGGTAATCTCCAAAATGTGGTATACACAGAGGTACTTTCAGGTGATTCACTGACCTCACAGCAGACGGAACTAAATATCGCAATGCTTAGAATTAAAATAATCTGAGCAGTGTTCCCAAACCTACCGATAAATCGGTAGATATACCGATTTCGACGTTTTTCTACCGATCTACCGACAAAGACTTAAATTCTACCGACTTTTATATTCAGATAGAATTTTTTACTTATTCTTAAATTTGAGAAGAAATATGTAAGAGACAAAACAATTTTTCTTGCGATACGTGTAATTTGCATTGAGCATTTTTGTGTATTCACGAAACAATATTATATTTTGAAGGATCTACCGATTTTACTCCACAATCTACTGTTGTGAATTTATTAATTGTTATGTCTTTAATTTATAATGTCTTTACTAATTTATTATATTGTTCCTACTTTAATTTATTAAAAGGCACGATGATTTATATAAGTTTATTTATCACTACATATACAATAATTTATTAGTAGGCGAGCGTAACAATAATATCACGAGCGCGAATCTTCTTTATTAACTGGCCCTCCATATAAAAATGTTGTATTTATATACGAAATCCTGATATACTAGAACAGCATCGAAAGATCGAGAAGCTTAGCCGGCTCATTCACCATAATTTTGGTTCTGGACTTCCACCGAAATTTCTACAATAAAACAGAATAATTAGTCATAAAAGTTAGGCCAGTATATTTATCGTAACATTGCCCCCCTCTTAAAAGATGGTTCCTCCTGGAACCTTGTCGGGACTGGAACCGGAACTGTATGCTGGTATCGGCAACTGGACCCTCTTTTACAACTTCCAGTTGTATAAAAATGACAAGGGACGGTTTTCTCTCCGCACCAGTAACTATGCGGATTGCAACAGACTAACACCTGGACTTCGGTGTCTTTAAAGATCTCCTCCACCATATTTCGGATAACCCTCCAATCTAATTGGCGGCACTCCAACTTTGACATGGCTAACTTTTGCACGTCGGACTCTAGTACGTGCTCTCTCAATTGAAGTAAGGCTTCCCATACATCTCGGTAGGTAGGTTGGTCACGGGCAGTGTCTTTTGTTACCAGGTAGAAAAGGTAACGTGATGCATCTTGGAGTTTCAAGGTTTTACCGGGAGCTGGCACTTGGCATTGAAGTTCTGCAACTCGACCAAACTTCCTTCGAAAGACGGATGCCAACCCTGGTGCGTCTTTGATACTGGCCGGGATGGTAAGGGCCAGCGAGTAGTCATCGGGGAGCGCGAGTAGATCTTGCTTTTCTTCAGTGGTAACACCATGTCTCGCTTTACCGGTACCTCCATAGGCACCCATGAATTCCTCAAACGTGAGGTCAGACACATCGTGGATTTGGTTTACTTCCACTTCTTCATCTACGTTGTGGTCACCTTCGAAAGGCGCCAACCGGTTATGGTGTACTATCATCGGCTTTCCCCTCGGAATCTTGCTTATTCGGTAGATGACATCGTTGATCTTCTCCATAATGAGGTATGGACCTTCCCAAAACTGCTGCAATTTGGGAGAACAACCTTTTCGCTTCTTGGGATTATACAGCCATACTTTGTCGTTCTTCTTAAAGCAACCCTTTTCGGCTTGTGTATCGTACCGTTTCTTCATTCTGTCGCTAGCGATCTGAAGGTGGGAACGGACCAACTCATGTACATCGTCCATTCTTCTTCGTAATTCGATCACATAATCTTCACCTGCTACATCTTCTCCAGGTTTACATCCAAACTCGAGATCACAAGGTAGTCGCATTTCGCGTCCGAATAGGACTTTGGCTGGTGTCTGGCCTGTTGATTCGTTAACAGCAGATCTGTAGGCCATTGTGAAGAACGGAAGGTATTGGTCCCAGTCTCGCTGATGATCGGACACCATCTTTGTCAAATACTTGCCAACTGTCCTATTCATTCGTTCTACCATACCATCCGATTGCGGATGATACGCGGTAGTTCTTGTTTTCTTCATGCCTAGTCTATCACATATTCCTTGGAATAGATCGCTTTCGAAGTTCCTGCCTTGGTCACTATGGATCTCCAAAGGCACTCCAAATCGGCTGATATATTCTTGGATCAACTTATCTGCAACGGTGGCGGCCTTCTGGTCTGGAAGTGCGTAAATCTCGACCCACTTAGTAAAGTAATCCATTACTACCAGCATGTACTTGCCTCCATTTTCACTTTCTGGAAATGGCCCAGCGATGTCCAAAGCTATTCTTTCAAACGGGCTTCCAACATTATATTGTCTCATAGGAGCTCTCCTTTTTCGGTGAGGCCCGTTACTCGTAGCACAAATAGTACATTTCTTACACCAGTCTTTTACGTCGTCGGAACTGTTCATCCAATAAAACCGTTCCCGAATTCGCTGAAGGGTTTTCCTTACACCAAAATGCCCTCCCGATGGACTGTCGTGTAACTGACGAAGTACTTCGGCTATTCTGCTCTTTGGGATCACCAACTGTCTTCTCTTCTCTGAACCGTCATCATTTTCCAGGACTCGTTTAAGCAAGCCATCTTCGATGATAAATGAGTCCCACTGGGCCCAATACGTCTTAACTACTGAGCATAGGTTTGATATTTCCTGCCAAGGTGGTCGACGGTTTTCCTCTTTCCATTTTCGGATTTTTTGTATAACTGGATCTCTCTCTTGTTCTTCCCTGATCTTAGTAGGCGTCCAGTCGTTGTTGACAATCGTCGTTCTTAGCACTGCTGCTTCCTTGGATTCCGTTTTGTTGCAGTGGGAACACTCTGCTGGGCATGGCCTTCTGGAAAGAGAATCAGCGTTTCTGTGGCTAGCTCCGGCCCGGTGCTCAATCTTAAAATCGTATTCTTGGAGTCGTTCGATCCACCTGGCTATCTGACCCTCTGGATTCTTAAACTGCATCAACCACTTAAGGGCGGCATGGTCGGTTCGGATTAGAAACTTTCTGCCATAGAGGTATTGATAGAAGTGCTCTACTGATTTCACTACTGCCAGAAGTTCTCTTCTCGTGACGCAATAATTCCGCTCAGGTTTTGAAAGAACTTTACTAAAATATCCGAGGACTCGTTCCTGTCCTCCTTGAATCTGAGACAGCACTCCTCCAATTCCCACATTACTTGCATCTGTATCTAAGATGAACTCTCCTTCTGGCAGTGGATACCCTAAAATTGGTGCTGTTATTAAATGCTTTTTCAAGGTCTCAAAGGCATTTTGGCAGTCTGTATCCCAGCGGTAATCTCTTGCTTCCTCCGTAAGTCGCGTTAATGGCTTAGCGATATCTGCAAACTTCTTAATAAACCTCCGGTAGTAAGTACATAGTCCAAGAAAACTTCTCACTTGATGTTTGTCAGTTGGTTTTGGCCATTCCTTAATGGAATCGATTTTTCCCTTATCCACGGCCACTCCTTCTTTACTGACTATATGACCCAGATAATTGACTTTACCTTGAAATAGCTGGCACTTCTTGGGGTTTAGCATCAATTGGGCAGCTTTAAGTCGATTAAAAACGTTTTCTAAATTCCTCAAATGATCTTCGAATGTCTCCCCCAAGACGATTATGTCATCTAAATAAACCAGGCATGTTTTCCAAGATAACCCTCTCAACACATTTTCCATAAGCCTCTCAAATGTCGCAGGAGCATTACAAAGTCCAAATGGCATAACGTTGAATTGCCACAATCCAGATCCTGTGGTGAAGGCTGTCTTTTCTTTATCGACTGGGTCCATTTCTACCTGCCAGTATCCAGACTTCAAATCTAAAGTAGAAAACAATTTACTTCCAGCCAATGTGTCCAATGTGTCATCGATCCGAGGCAGAGGATAACTATCTTTCTTGGTAACGTTGTTCAGCAGACGGTAATCCACACAGAACCTCGTCGTTCCGTCTTTCTTCTTAACCAGGACCACCGGAGAGACCCATGGACTCGTAGAAGGTTCTATCACCCCGTCTTTCTTCATTTCCTGAACAATCGTTTCAGCTTCCTCTCTCTTCGCCTGTGGTAATCGTCGAGCTGTTTGACGAATTGGCTTAGCATTACCAGTATCAATTTTATGCTTAACAACGGTAGTTCTTCCCGTCTTTCCTCCTTTCGGTACGAAAATATCACGATACTGCCGAAGAAATTCCCTTAATTTCCTTTTCTCCATCTGATTTAGAGACTGTCCTGCAACTGCAACCATTTGGTCGAATTTGTCGTTGGAATTATCAGATGTTGTCGCCTGACGGATTATGGATGTCACAGGTACACAAGTTCCTACCTTTGTCTCTTTCTTGATGGTCACTGGGTAGTCGTTGACATTGATAAGTCTCACAGGAATTTCTTTGGCCGAAGTCACCAATTCCTTTCCAATTATGATTCCACGGCCAACCTCATCGTCGTGGTTCCAAGGCTCCATCATAACAGGTGTCCCTTCGTCTACAATTCCCTGTAGTCGCGCTACTATGATCGTTTCGCTTCTCGCAGGCACGACTGTATCTTCTGTAATGGCTGCTTGCACAGTGTTGTCATTATGTGGATGGAGAAATACCTCTTCGTTGCCAACTTTGATTACCTTATTCTTAAAATCCAATTGGAATCCATGCATATTCATTACGTCCATTCCTAATATAACATCCTCTTCGATGTCAGCAACTATAACAGTATGGACGAACTTTTCTGCTCCAATTCCCAATTGTACCTGGATTTCTCCATGAATGTTAGCATTTTCACCTGTAGCGGTCCGAAGTCGCAACCTCGTTGGTAACAGTTTCTTTCGGCTGTTTATAACTGTCGGGCGTATAATGGTTCTGGTCGCTCCGGTATCCACCAACAACGTATGCTTTTTACCATTTATGTCTCCATCTACATATACACTATCTTCACGACATTTCAAAGAAGCTATTAGTATGAGAGGGTCTTTGGAAAAGTTCTGGGTCGAAGCTGCCCCCCTAAGGCTGACCCGTTCTAGTTTTCCTGATGGTGAGTTTCTTGATTTGCGTCGTACCTAGGGTGCTTACAGGAGCTTCGTACGTGTCCTATTTCGCCACAATTCCAGCATCTGATGGTCTTCGTTTTCTTGTATGTCATGCTTTTCATCATATTAACGAGCTGGTCAAGTTTATCTTCATCTCCTTCCTCTTTTACAGTCCTAACTTTACTGTACCCGCCAGAGGCCTGCGTAGCTGACTCGTATTCGAGGGCGGCGGATAGGACATCAACCAGCGTCTTGTGACGAGCTAATCGCAGTGTTCTCTGCATTTCATGATCACGAAGACCATCAATAAACGTTTGAACGGCCAATTTTTCCATCATGTCTTCGGGAGCTGTTGGATAAGCATATCGTACTAATCTGGCAATATCTACCTCATATTCTTGAAGAGCCTCATCTTTCTTCTGTCTACGATTTTTAAGCTGTGACTGATATACATGCTCCAAATGTTCGTGGCCATATCGCATATTTAACCTCTTCTTCAGTTGTTCGAAATCATCGGTCTCCTCTACGGCTATGGTCTGAAGCACATCTAAGGCATCTCCTCGAAGGGCGATAGTCAGGTTTACAGCCTTTTCTTTTTCAGACCATCCATTTGCTCTTGCGGCTGATTCGAACTGTTTCATGTAGTTGTTCCATGATGATTTTCCGTCGAAAGTTGGGACTTTAACATGAATAGAACCTCCACTTCCTTCAAATTTCGGCCGTGTCTCCAACTTAAATTTCGTCTCGTCTTCTTTTATCTCCACTGTAATCGGATTGTTACCTCTCTCTGCTGTCCCTGTTTCCTCCATCTTCTTTTCCATCTCTTTCCATATCTTTTCTTCGAAGGCTAACATATCGGCAGCAACTTGGTTTTTTAATGAAGATATTCTATCGTCCAGGGCAGACATCTCAGAAGTGACTTTAGAGATTTCCGAAGAGATGTTAGCAGAGACTTTGCTTTCCAGCGAAGAAATCTCGTTAGAAACTTTGTCTTCCAATGAAGCGATGTCGCCGGAAACTTTGGCTACATCACCAGAAACTTTGGCTACATCAGAAGAAACTTTCGAAATATCGTCAGAAACTTTGTTCTCTAATGATGCGATGTCACCAGAAATTTTCGAAATCGACGAGAGGACAGCATCATGTTTGTCTTCAAATATATAAGTCTCTGGATCTAGTCCTTCTTCTAGCAAAGCGTTCTTTAGTCGTTGGACTAACTCAGCCTTTTTTCCGGTAGAAGCTAATTCTCTGTCTTCAAGATGTCTTCTTAAATTAGTCACTGTCAGCTCATAAATCGTAGCCATTTTCACAATTTATTTTATATTCACTTGTATTATTATTATAAGTCTAATTTATGTTCGATCTCACTCTGACACCATTTGTTGTGAATTTATTAATTGTTATGTCTTTAATTTATAATGTCTTTACTAATTTATTATATTGTTCCTACTTTAATTTATTAAAAGGCACGATGATTTATATAAGTTTATTTAT
Organism: Diabrotica undecimpunctata; assembly: GCF_040954645.1. Classification (NCBI taxonomy): domain Eukaryota; kingdom Metazoa; phylum Arthropoda; class Insecta; order Coleoptera; family Chrysomelidae; genus Diabrotica; species Diabrotica undecimpunctata. The sequence goes on along the minus strand of NC_092803.1, from coordinate 123,115,671 downwards.
CACTACATATACAATAATTTATTAGTAGGCGAGCGTAACAATAATATCACGAGCGCGAATCTTCTTTATTAACTGGCCCTCCATATAAAAATGTTGTATTTATATACGAAATCCTGATATACTAGAACAGCATCGAAAGATCGAGAAGCTTAGCCGGCTCATTCACCATAATTTTGGTTCTGGACTTCCACCGAAATTTCTACAATAAAACAGAATAATTAGTCATAAAAGTTAGGCCAGTATATTTATCGTAACACTACCAATTTTTTAAAAAAATTCTACCGATTGTATTTTTTTACGTTTGGGAACACTGGTTTGTTGTATAATATTTCCTTCTAAAAGGGTTTTATACTCGAGTTTTTGGTTCTCGGATAAGTATTTGATTCCTAGTCACAATGTTCTCGTTTTATGTTCAGTATCTCGGTTCTCATTTTTTATTTTATTAGATTTAAATGAATAAACATATTTTATTTTTTCTTAAATAAACGAATTGCAAAACATTATGAAATTTAAACAACATATTATATTTTGAAGGATCTACCGATTTTACTCCACAATCTACCGATTTTTTAAAAAAATTCTACCGATTTTATTTTTTTACGTTTGGGAACACTGAATCTGAGCTTCACGGTAGGTTGTGAATCACGTGAAAGTTGAATCACGTTTATTTTTTATATACAGGGTTGACTATTAAAAAGAGACCGCGATACTTGGCAATTATCAATCAGCCCTATTCTGTAACTGCAAATCGAATAGAAATGAGTCAAATCGAATAGAGGTCAGCAAGTCGGATCGGAATTGTAGGAATCGGTATTCTGTAACTCATTTCGACCTCTACTATCGGAATGTTGTGTAGAACTTGATTTCGACTAGACAAGCTCTGTCGAGATCAAGTTTCGACATAGAAATTGGTCTTGACGCATGCGCATTGGTATCATTATTGTTTTGACATTTATTTGTTGACTTGTTGATATAAATTAGCGGTTGATTCATTTTTTGTAGCTGCTTCATTTTTTATCTGTGGTGTATTTAGATTTATTTAGATAAACTTTACTAAATAATTTAACTGCTCAGCAGATGTCTTTTTCTTTGGTGTTCCGCTTGTCATTTTGTATTTTTGTAACGAACTTTTTAAACTTAACCAAAACAAATCAAAACTACTTGACGACAAGCTTCAAATATAATCTTCTTTTTTGATGAATTTTTCGCGCGGACTAGCCTTTCCAGTAACATAACGTCACAGAACACTTATTTCTCTTTTTAGTGCGGGGTTGCCACCAACTTATGAGCGCGCCAAGTAGAAGATGGCGTTTTCGATTTACACCGATTACGATATGAGTTACAGAATGTCAATCCAAACACAAAAAGACACGATATATATCTAACATTCCGATTTCGGGTAATTACCATTCGACTTGGTCATTTCTATTCGATTTGTTAAAAGTTACAGAATAGATCTGATTGGATTTTGTGAAAATCCTAAAAAAAGGTCGATTTTTATTTCAAAAGGGATATTTTTTAACGATATCGATAACTGCCATTTGTCAACCAAACCATTCTAGTATCACACTTGGTGCAATATAATTAGACTATTATTTCGCTGGAAAATTTAGGCATCCAATGGAAAATTTATATTAAATCTGTTCTTAAAGTGTTACACCTCTTAAAAAATTAAAGCCTATGTTTTTCTACTGTCAATTTCAAGTTTTTCCCACCACATCAAACAATAATTAACATAAAATGAAATTTGCAGCATTAATAGGAAACTTTATTAAATGTTACATAAATAAAATGAACTAAATTTTAAATTAATAAATTCCTAATTTAAAACAGTTTACTCATCAGCGGTAATTATTTAATCTTCAAAAAGATATCCACCAACGTCAATACAATTATAAAGCCGCTCTTCGAAATTACGACGAATATTTTGAAGCATTTCAGGAGGTACTAGACTACATTCATGCACTATTCGTCGTCTTAATTCTTCCAATCAAGCAGGAATGAAATTATAAATCTTGTTTTTTAATTAAACCGATAGGAAAAGTCCAGTGGAGTTAAATCGGGGGATCTTGTTGGCCATTCAATAAAACCTCTTACTTTAATTCATTGTCTAGGAAACCGTTTATAATCAAGGTATCGCATTACGTTTATGTTATAATGCGGAGGTGCGCCGCCTTATTGGAAAAACAAATCAGTGAGTACCTGTTACAATTTTTTATTTTTTCTGTTAAAGTGGAATCAACTGTGTCCTCTATTTAGATATGCTTGCTCAAACTTTGTTGCAAAAAGAATGGTCCAATAATACGATCCACGTAAATTACTGCCCATATGTTTAATTTCAATGGCTGTTAGGTATTTCGTGAAAAACACCATGATTTTCAGTTTCCCAATAACGACAATTGTGCTATTGTGAATTTACAGTACTATTTATAAAAAAATACCATTCATCCTAAAATCAAATATTAAATAGAAAGTTTTGATTAATATATATGTATTTTCTCAGTCATCTCACAAAACTGTCGACTTTATCATGGCCTTGTACCAAGTGTATTTTGTAGGGATGACATTTGTAATGGTTTAGTACTTTGTGGACAGCAGTTCGCGAAAAACCAGATTCTTGAATTATTTTTTTAGTACTTGAAATACTTTCAAATTAACATTACCTAAAATTGCTACTTTTGCCGCTTCAGTTCTAACACGTTTTTCACATTTCCTTTTTTTATCAGCTATTGATCCCGTTTCATGAATTTTTTAACTAGTTTTCATACGTATTAGCGATTAAATTGCTTATCTTGATGAAGTTGATTAAATAATTTCGCTGTTCTCCTTTCCTAAGAAATTTAAAAAATGCTTATTTAATATCGCTGTTAAACGCTACCAACAATAGTTCAAATAGGTTTTTGCAAATTCCTTTTAACGTACGTTTTGACGTGAAGGAAAAATTTTTCTATTAATACTACCAAAACACAGCGTTACATTTAGTTGTTAAGAGGTGTAACACTTTTAATAAATCGATATTTTTTCACAAGAACAGAGTTAATATAAAAAGAAAAATCATAAATGCCTGAATTCTTCAGTGAAATACCTCTCTAAAGATGTGCTACAAGTGTTCTATCCCTATTTTAAATTAAGAATTAGTGGTACTGGAAGGTAGGGTGTTGAAAAATGACAGAAGTCTGTATAAACCTCTTTGGAATAAAAATCGACATGTTTCAGCATTTTCAAAAAATGCATTGAATATTTTCAAATATCAGGTTGCATCCTTTTGAGTGATCAACCCATTGGCAATCATATTATGCCACTTGGTGTTAAATTTTTCTGTTGCCAATAATAAATAATTTACACAATGTCTGTGTTTTGGAAATCACAATAGCCTTTGAAGGACCAGGATTAAAAAATCCTTGTTCCAGAATTTGCTCGGTTGAACAATAATTTGTAAATAAGTTGATAAAGACAGGCTTCAGTTTACAAAGCAGCAGCGTTGATCTGTAAGAGGATTGCTGTAACATACTAATGGGATCTTTACACTACATGATTTATCATATGACAATATCATATGAAATTGGTTATGATAAGTTGTGACTTATGATATGAGTGACAATGAGGTTATGGTGATTTTTCTTTTTTTTATGCTATGTTTATATATATATATATATATATATATATATATATATATATATATATATATATATATATATATATATATGTATATATATATAAGTAAAACGTAATGGCATGTCTTGCAAAACAGGAAACCAAAAAAGATATATCGATGGAACACAACCGTATATACGTATTTCTGACTATTGGTCGTCTTCAGTACGGTGCAGCCAAGTTAGAAAAGAAGCATGTTACCTTGGGAAAGGATCATAAGGGAACAATGCGACCCATTTGTGGCATTAGAGTTAAAAGACCCTGATGGTTTCCAGGGCAACAACTAATAATAAGTCAATCAATACAACTGTCACCTTCCATAACAAAACATAAAATCTCAATAAATAACACATATTTCATAAATATATCTCCTGAATAAATATAAATAACTTTAAAGAACTTAATGGTATAGAACATTACTTTCATCAAACAAACAATACATTTCACCTATCTCTACTTCATTGGATAAAATCTGTCTCATCAAGAACTTCCCCGTTTACTGTTAAACAATTACAATAGTTGACCTGAGTTCTCCAATCAACAATCCAAGATAGTTTGAACCATGTTCTTTCAACTACCAATTAATAGAGTACCGGCATGTAAGTAATGTTTATTTATTTGTTTATTTATTAATTCATTACAGTTTAATAGACTATGTTACCAATTTGTGGGTCTTACCTTGTCTGCTTAAACATTTTATTCATTTATAAAACCACAGACATGTAATATTGGCATAATTACTGTAATTTATATAATTTATATCATCTACCTATGTTTTATCTTTATTAGACAACACCCTAATATGGGATTATTATTTTCAGCATTTTAACTTTGTATCGTGACCTGAAGATGCTTTGCATATTATAGAAAGCGAAACCGGTCGTCCGATTAGTTAAATTAAATTGATTGTGAGTAAGTCTAACTTATTATTTCTTTTACCTTTTGAAATGGACTCACACAAGCAACACATTCATGATTTAAAATTCATATTTTTTTAAGAAGGACGTGGCTTAAATAAACTTGTTTAAATATAACAATAATTTTTGAGAACATTAATGTATCAAATTTGAACAATTTTTTACATTTGGATTATGAATTCGTTTAAACAAAATGTTGTATTGGTTATTTATTATCACTTCTATCTATCATTATCGATGAATTGGATGATACCATAGGTTTAAAAATCATGTTTTGAATCTTCTATTGGTCTCAGAACTGTAAAACGATTCAAAGTTTAATAAAACGCCAACTTAAGCTAAATATAGTTTTATTCGCTTCAATTCGATAGGAACCCATGGGAAATGGACCGATATAATCACTGTTATACAAAAAATTCTTATTCTTAACAAAATAAGTAATAAATTAATTTCAAATTAAAAATGTTTTACAAGCTTATAAATGTTATAAAATGTTTGTCTGGAAAGTTCATAAGCTCGCATGATATCACCTTTAGTAGCTTCTTGGAAAGATTAGAAATATATTATAGAACAAACTGTCAATTGCGAAATACTCGTATACGAAGGACATCTAAGTTTTTACAAAACAAAGGAGGGAAAAATATGTTTTAAAAGAAAGTATAATACTACTTTTTAAACTATTTTGCTTCATGTTTTTACATATTTAAAATACATAGTACAGTAATAAAAAAAAATCAGCTGTATAGGCCCCGATCTGGAAATTTTTCATTATGACGTTTCAGCTGGAAGTGAGAAATTATGAAAGGTTACAAAAGTGTAACTGTAACCTTCAAATATCCCAAATGTTGTGTTGATTGGTCCGAACGGGTATTAGAATTTTTGACTGGTCTGGATAGAAATTTTTTATATTTCGTAGTGTTGAGATCGATATTATGTTTAGGGACAGCGACAGATCCCCTTATTTACAACTAAAGTTGGTGGGGTGCTTTTCTCGATAGCCGAGCTGAATATATGTGGGTCATCACCATCATCATCCAGCCTTCATTTATTACGTCCACTGCTGGACATGGGCCTCCCTTAAACTCGTCCATTGTTTGCGATTTTGTGCTCTTTGTTGCCAATTTTTCGTGATACGCCTGATGTCGTCAGCCCAACGTGGAGGTGGTCTTCCTCTACTACGTTTGTCTGCTCTTGGCCTCCAATGTGCAGTTTTACTCGTCCATCGTGAGTTATGTATTCTCGCTACATGGCCTGCCCAATTCCATTTAAGTTCCGCTATGCGTTCCACAACATCAGCAATACTCGTCCTTCTTCGCAGATCTTCGTTTCTTATTCTGTCCCGCAACGTCACTCCCAGTATAGATCGTTCCATTTGTCTCTGTGCCACTCTCAATTTCGAAGCCGTAGTCTTGGTTAGAGTCATAGTTAGTTTCATAGTTTATATGTGGGTAGTAGTTTGTTATTCTTGTAACCACCTTTGTTTCTTTGTTTGAACCAATATTTACGCAACGTTCTGTGTTCCAACTTACGTACATTGAACCACAGCTACAGAGAATGCGATAAATTGTTGGAGAGGACAATGTAGTAGCACGATTTGTTAAGTTTTTTATGATCCCTCTCTTTTGTTTAGGTTAGTGATTTCAGTTGCTGTTCAAGTGACGGTCAGTGTGCGTTGTTTTTCATTCGACTCTCAAATTGCAATTAATCTGTTGTTCTCTATTTCAATCAACACAAGAAAATTGGAATATTTCGGACATGTTACACGTGGTGAGAGATACAACTTGCTCCAACGGATTGTGCAGGGAAATATTTAAGGAAAAAGAAGCATTCGTCGAGAAGATGGCCCTTGAAATAGAAGATTCCAATCTAAACTGGATTTTAGGCTTTACGGATTTTATCAATAAAAAAAAATGTAATTTCATTTTTCCTGTTACCCCAGATCACAAAAGTGTCATGCATATAATGGAAACATCACAATGGATATTTATCTGCTGATTATATAGCTTTTTGTTCGATTGTTTTCATGGAAAAGTTTGTAATTACTTGAATCAACGGACTTCACATTGCCACCCCATCAGTATGTTCCTAAAATCCGATATCTCACTGAAAATTTGTTGTGATAAGGCATTGACGAAAGGGGTTTGTGGTGCGTTTTGAGAACTGCTTATTATTGCACTATAATGTCTCACTCACTGATACCTTAATAAATGGTGAAACTATGTTAAAACTTGTATATAAGACAGTTTTAGTGTGATTTCCTTTAACTTCTCGATAAAGAATTTAGAATCTGTTAAATAGCAATTGTTTTGAATCAGAACCAGCTATTTGCCCATTTCCTCTCAATACTGGAGATATCAATACAAGAATTTTATGTTTTATTTGTTCGCTCATTGCAAGATCGATCATGCTGAATACCGTTGATGAGAGATTAATTATTAAATTGTCTAAAGTTATATAGCATTTAAGGGCCGATTGTTTGAACGCTAATCAAAACTTGATTGTAATCAAATATTTAATTACAATCAAATACGTCACAGCAGCTGTCAAATTGTCAGAACGAGTTTAATTATGGTTTATTTTAAATTAAAATGCAAAATAATAAAATTGAATAAAGTAAATCGGCCCTAAATCTTGCTTATTATGAACAAAATGTGTAATTTGTAAAAACTTAGAAATAGCTTTTGTATTTTTAATTCTGTATGAAATGTAATACTTTAAGTTTTAGAATATCTCGAATATTTTTTTCTTGTATTAGAATTAAAATATTTATAAAGTATAGTTTTATTTATATTTTAGCTTATTTTATATTTTTGAAATATACCTGGTAATTGATACGTAACCTTGTTAAAGTTGGTGCAAAACCTCATGAACCTTGAAAATACGCATGCCCGAAAAAAAATGAATAGTTAAAACATTGACTAATTTAATTTCATACTGAACTGCTCGATAGGCTCTGATCTGTACGTACTGTAAAGTAGAATACAGCTCACATACTGCAACACCGTACGTTCGAATTTTGATTTGATATGATACTGACGGTTTAAGGTATAATTTAATAAAATTAGTACGTAATTAAATACATATATATATATATATATATATATATATATATATATATATATATATATATAAAATAATTTGTAGTAAAATGTATTAATAAGACAAGTTATTTTTAATATAGCTAACTCATTACTCTTTATAATAATGTTTTTGATTAGAAATAAACACACACATTTTGATTATAAATAAATCTTTGAAGAACTGAAAAAATTCTTATGGGGTAAATAAATAACAAATCAAAGTATGATAGAAAAAGAATAGAATTTTGATCTGAAAGTCAGCAAAATATATTTGCATTTATAGGTCGTTGTTGTTGCCGTCGTCGCTATTAGACAGTTCTGTTTCAGACTCGCTATCGTCTTCTAAATTTATGAAATTCCTACACTTCATCCATAATGAATTCTGGGGCGAAATAATCTTTTTCAGTTTTTTCAACGTCCGCTCAAGTATTTGCCCATTTCTCTGCCGTCATTTTATTTAGTAAGGAGTTTGTCTTGAACATCTCCTAATTAAATAATAGCGTTTCTTGTCGCTAATTAAAAAATAGCGTTTCTTGCCGCTACTTTATTTTTTTAAAATGACCCATCTTTTCAATCGGATTAAGTTCCGGATGATATGGTGGTAAACGTAAAACCGAGTGACCGTAGTCTGTTAGCAATTGGTCTGCAGTATACAGTTTTTAGGTTTAACACAGAGTATCTTATTGTACACCTCTGATTGTGTTTCTCGAAAAATATATTCCTTTCTGTCAATAATTTTCTCATGGCGTCTTTTTTCGAAGCTGGTGTAGGATATTTTTCTACAGTATTCATCTTCACGTGCATTATCAGTGTTATCCGACGTTAACGATCACCATTGCGAAGGCTTCTCGATCTTCTGCCACATGGAATAATTGTTCTGCTTTTGATATCTGAATCTTTCTACAGTCACATTATTGATATGAAGCGTTGTCTATTAGTATTGGAAGCTAACTTATGAAGAAGTTTTTTTTCAACCATTTCTTACAATCCTGTTAATTCATGTCGTCATGATAATCATGATAACCAGTTTTTAGTCCGGATTTAAAAATGATACCAGCGTTTTAAAGAAATATATTTTTACCCTTTAGATACAGGAGATTTTAAGCACAAGTTTATCCATGATCACAACATTTTGGAACTGTGTGGAAACTATAACACAATATATAATCACTATATACAATATTTCTATCTACAAAAAATCGTGAAATGTTAAAAAATTTAGCTTTTATCTCAGTTTTTCCATCAAAATCCCAATTTCTTCACAATTTTAGTTAAAAGAAGATAGTTTACCAATTACAATTACTTTTTTAACATAGGTATACTATGTTCTATGTACTATACTCATTACTACGTTTTTAACATAGTCATAAACAACGTTCATGGTAGGTCTTCTTTTGTAGATATTGTGGAGTTGTGCAATATCCCAATTTTGTTCCCGATTCATAAATAAATAATGTTGAAAATAATTTGCCTCTCTTGCCAATATCAGTTATGTTTACGAAAAAAAATGTACAAATATTAAAATTAACATAATTTACCTTAAATTTTTAGTATCTTGATAAAGACTTACAGAAGACTTACCAGAAAAACAATAAATACTTACTAAGAGTAAGTAGTAGTTGTAGTAAGTTGTACTGAAGCTATTTTCTTGTGGCATTTTAAATTAATTACTATTTAAATGGGAATAAGCCAAATTAAAGGTTAAAGTACGTTTATTGACGTTTCAATTTCCACTTCGGAAATCGTTCTCAAAATACAAACATTAGTAAATTAAACAAATTTTGTTTTTTGTTACTTAGTGAAAAATTCTTCTAATAATTTAATTTTATCTGACTCATCTATATTGACAATTCAGATATACCTTATACATTTTAAAGTAGACGACTTTAAAATGATATTGCCAATATTGTTGAGTTGCGTTCCTGGGACGACTTTACTTATAAGATAGTTCATTCGATTACATGAAATCAACTTTAACTTGAGAATATCTGTCAGAAAAAATCATAACATGTAATTCGTCTTTAAAAAGACAAATACATGCCATGATGACAGTAAAATTCTCCTGTTAGTGATTCCATAGTAAATTATGAGGGAAAAACCAGGAAAAAACCTCATAATACTATCCCGACATGGTCAGTATTTGATCGTGCATTTAGTTTACCTTCAATAAACACCAAATTCCGATTTTATATGTTTGTTATTTAAAAAACATAAATGATGTATTCTCTATATGTTACTGACTTACCAATACTGGTATTTTCCCTGTAATAACTTCCTCTTTCAATATGGGTAACCAGATCCTACTACATTCTGCCGAGGAATTCGCGACACAATTGGTCTCATTTAGCATAATTAGAGCCGCTTCTTTGATTTTTCTCTTTTTACCATCCGTTTCTTTTAGGACTATATTTGAATCATTCCATTGAACCCTATGTTCATTATCCCATGCGTGTTTACAGATTTGAGATCTATCAAATTCTCTATTTTTAATATAGGATTGATGTTCACTTATTCTAACATTTAATGGTCTTGATGTTTCACCTAAATAAAACTGATCGCATTCACAAGGTATTTTGTAAATGCAATTCTTTGCCCTTTCTTGTTCATTGTTAGGTTTGGTTTTGGACAAAATAGATCTCAACGTGTTTGTTGTTTTGAATGTTGTTGAAATGTTGAATTTACTTCCTATCCTTTTAAGCTTTTCCGACAATCCTTTTATGTATGGTATTGTTATTTTCCTCGTATTATTCCTTGCATATGCTGTAGGATCTCGTTCTAAGTTGTTTTGTTCTAGTCGATCGATTGTTGAAAATTCCTTATTTATAAACGATAAAGGATAATCATTTTTTAATAAAACAGATGTTAACAAATGTTTTTCCTCCAAGAACGAATTTTCGTTAGAACAAGTAATTTTGGCTCTATCGTATAAGGATTTAATAATTCCCTTTTTAATATTAATATTGTGATTTGATATGAAATTTAAATATCTGTTGGTGTGTGTTGGTTTTCTATACACCTGACTAGATATACGAAACTCAGTAAACATATTTTAACCTTTAATTGTGGCTTATTCCCATTTAAATAGTAATTAGTAAGTTGTAGTTGTAGTTCGACTCCGTCTTGCGGTGAGAACATACTGCAAGCAATTAAATGTTTTCAGTAATGTTGGATTTTATCGTTTCGTTCGTATATTGACGTCACCAAATGAGTGTCAGGTTCATGAGATTTTGTAAGTAGTCTACATATGGTATTTCTGGCAAATATGTACTTATACTCACTCCCATTTATAAACCGTTCTGAATCCGCTTATATCACGGTTATTTCGTATTAATCACCTTTTTTACATGTAAATTAAACAAAGATATAGTTATTAGAAATGAGTATCTAATTCTTTTATAAAATTATGCATTTCTATAGAACTGAAAATATCTTTCATCAGATGAAAAACGTTATGTAAAATAAATAAATTAATAAAATTTCCACTTTGTTTACTTATTCACGATAATTTTCCACACATGGTTATTTATTCGTTAAAATGCGACAAACTTAAAACTAAGATAAATACAATTTTGTAATAGAACGATGAACTGAGAACAGTAAAATACGAAACTACCGATTTTATGCACTTGAATGAAAAATATTTACTACACACTCGTTAACGTTTAGTTTGGCATATTGTTTCGCAGCCATAATGTATATGATCATCTTCATGGATTGTGTTATTCCAACAATTAAAATCTTTAGATATCTAGCGTTATCTCTAAGGTTACAATGCAAATCATTCAGCCCTTTAACTTACCAATCACCATTACGAATATAAAAAGATAGTACAGTAGACTAGCGCGAAGCTCAATACTATGTTTTCTGTATTTTTAAAATTGAATAGTCATTTTATTATTTATATTTTAAATAAATTGTGTTATATTAAAATCAATACATTATTATGTTTGTTCCTATCGCCACCTGATAACGTATTAAACTCGGTTCGCTAATCCCAGTCCGAACTGTCTAGTGAATTTAGTAATTATTTTTTTGCAAAGTTAGTTACTTTTTGACAGACTAAAAGTGGCTGGAAATTACTATACAACCAAGCATCCGTACTCATAGCCAATATTAATAGTAAACAAACTAAATAGTAAATAAAATAGAACTTTGCGAATTACCGACAATCAATATTTATTTATCTGCACCATATAATAAATAGTTATGTTAAATTATAACAACTAAATATATATTTTTTAAATATATACTACCCAAAATTTGATGGGTTTAGTATACACTTCGACTATTTAGAATAATTCTTCTTTTTTTAAAGAAAGAAGTCTGTAATAGCAGGATACTTGAGCTATTAATACTGAGAAGTAGGAATTGTTGTGTTGTAGGTTTCCGACAATGAATCTGTCAAAATTTGTCCGAGCTAAGCGAATGGAGTTTAACAAAGCATACGTTGTTTACATATGACAAACCTGTCAAATTCAGACCAAATATTGAAAGTAAATTTAATTATTATATAAACTAAATAAGATATTTAAAAATAATAATTGTATTTATATAAAATTATTTTAAAACGAGAAGTGTCATAAACATTTAAACAGATGATCCAATATTGTTATTATTTGGATGACGTTTATGAATTTTAAATTTTAACAATCGTTACGAATCGAATCTTTTATTGACATATATTCTTTTAATTTTTTACTCCTCATTTATTGTCTGTATTTTGTTATTTTTCATGCAGTTTTGAATTTAAATCTGCTAAGAATAAATATATGGTGACTAGAAACGAATTGATCGAGAGTAGTGATTCGATGATAAGAACCGCGATTTCGTGACGCTACCAGTACGCCTTCTCGTGGCGCTAGTTCCGTGACGCTCGCCTCAGCAATTTACTATAGAAAAAAAAAGTAATACAACGTCAGTATAGAAGCTTCGCTTCAAAAAGGTAATTTTTTATGTTAAATAAATATTTAAACGTTTCTTTTAAAAGATAGGGAGATCTTCATGGAGATACCTTCTCTTGGGTTGGCAACCCCTGGGAGTCTTGCGTTGCCATGATGTAAATCTGTTTAAAACTACAGCATCATTTAAATTGAACAACAAATATGTATTAATTAGCAAGGTTGACATATTTTAAAGATAGATAGATAGTTTATTTCACTGTAAGTTACAACAAGGTTTACAGCAAGTCAAAAGTAAAATTATAAATATTAAACATTACAAAAAAATGGAAACAGTACATTAAAAATAGTTAAAACGTTAAAATACATAAAAACGTACAATATAGACATCGTAATGTAATTAAAATAATATTAAATTGGGTTATGTTGCAGCTTGGGCATTCACAGATATACTCTCATAATATTCATCTAATGTATAAGGACGCATGGTCATTAGGTACTCCTTAACTTGGATTTTAAAAGCAGTTGAATTAATGTTTTTAAATTTTCGAGGAAGTTGATTATACAGTAGTAAACCACAGACAGTAGATGACTTCCTACTTATTTCTAAATGTCGATAGGGTACTACAAACTGTCTTTTATTTCTTGTGTTGTGTGAGTGAATATCACTGTTACATAGAAAAGTTCTTTTATTTTTATGAATTAGTATCAATAATTCCAAACTGTAAATTCCATACACTGTTAATATATTTCAATCTCTAAATAGGTTTTTACAAGACCAACCATACGGAACACCTGCAATACATCTAACAATACGCTTTTGAGCCTTGAAAACGTCCTTTATACTAGAATAATACCGTAACTGATTGTTGATTATACTTCACCAAAATAAAAAAGACGAAGGTGTTGCAGACTAAGTATTCTACCCAAATTTCTCAGTTGATCACATTTAGAATTGAGTTTTTTACATGCATCCCAACAATGAGTCTTAAAAAATAAATGTGAGTCGAAAGTCACTCCTAAAAACTTTACACTACACTCAAAATACCCTCACCATTGATGGAAATACTTAAATGAGGTTTAGTAGAATTTGAACTGGACGTAAATGATAAAAATTTAGTTTTGTGAACATTGAACAGGAGCGACTGATTACTGGACTAATCAGAGTCTTCAGTGAGTTTGTTATTTTATCTTGTAAAAAATGTATGTCTTTATCGCGATATAGCATTGTAGAGTCATCCGCATAAACTGATACAAATGCATCAGACATTACATATGGTAGTTCATTAATATACAAAATAAATAATATCGGGCCCAATATGAAGCCCTGTGGTACTCCATTCTTATTAATAATCGGACACACATTGAAATCTTAAAGTTATTTTTTACTCTAACTGTCTGGTGCCGGTCTTTCAGATAGGAACCAAACCAACTATGGGCAACTCCCCTAACACCATATCTATACAATCTATCGAGGAGTACATCGTGTTGCACACAACCAAAAGCACGACTGATGTCACAAAAATGGCAGTTGAATTTTCACTGTTTTCAATTGTGATTAAAAGTTCCTAATAGAAACTGTTAATGGCTGTGGAAGAAGAAAATTTATTTCAAAATCCATGTTGATGCTTTTTGATAATTTGGTTGATATCTAAAAATGATAAAAGTTGTTTTAGCATTGCATATTCACTATGGACATACACTATGGTCGTCGATGGTCGCCAGCTGAACTGATTTGCCGTCTGACTCTTCAGAATTCATTATATTATCAAAAACCTCTTATAATTTTCCCAATCTTCAATAATAACACTGATTAATTTTGAATTAGACGACCATCTTGTCTCTGTAATTGTTGGCATACGTCTAGCCGATGTAGATGCAAGAGCGTACGATCGTTTTGCTGAACTATGAAAAAAAGATGGGATTCCGGTAATAGTTGCAAAAAAAATTCAACATTTGGATACTTTCTTAAAGCTCTGCTGTAAAACAAGATTAAATCGATGGGCTAGACAATGCGCAAAAATTGCTTGTGGGGCATGCGATTTAATTTTTTGTTGAAGTCCATTTCAGTGCCCTAAGATCACACTGACTCCATCATCGTAACACTGTCCTACAAGTTTATGTCGGTATTCCAAAGGCTCTAAAACTGTCGCAGCCATAGGGAACAAATGCTCAGCTGTTGTACCGGCACTTACATCGTAAAATCCCATAAACCTTTCAATTAATAGTCCTTGAGAATTTACGTAGCTTAATATTATTGAAGACTGCGACATCTGCGTTATGTCAGTAGTATCATCAATTTGGAGGAAAAAAATGGACTGTTTTTAATTTCAGTTATAATATTATCATTTATGTAACCAGAAATGCACGCAATTAATTCATTTTGAATTGTTTTTGATTCTCCACTAAAAACATTTTTGATTTTTTCGTAATGATTTTTAGTTTCCAAAAGACTTTGAACAATTAACAGATTTAATAACTCCTTAAAATTGCCCCTGTTACTCGACTCACTTTTCTCATCATGTCCCCTAAAAGACAACTCTTGTTTACTGAGGTACAAAACTGCGTCAATAACTGTCCGCAAACAAATCCTGTTTAGTCGAAAATTTTCATTAAAATTTAGTTCATGTAATCTAGCGTTTTCTTTTAAGGCATCGGCATATCGGCAATCGTATTTTGATTTTTTTCGAAATTTCTAAATCTTAATTGGTTTTTTAAATTCTCTCCAGATCTGCGTGCTTATGCAACTATCTATTAATATTCAAAAAATCACCAAAACCGTCTCTATTCCACACAGATTGTTTATTTGAAAAGAGGAGACATGGCCAACAATACAATTTTTCTAACGCTGTGCTACTACACAACCAATTGAATTCTGTGAACCAAGAAGACTTAAAATTAATGTTATACGACTTGCCTGTTTTTTCAACTTCCTTTTTTAGTCCTATGTTTAAAATACTGGTTGGTCGACCGTGTAAAAGAACATCCCTTTTATCTTCATTTTTCCAATGCCTAAACGGAGTCTCTAATATATTACACACCAAGTCATTAATGGGATTCATGTCTGTTTAAAATTATTTTTGTCCAAACAAAATCCACGAGAACACTTTATATTCGAAATCCGAAACAAACCACAGAGAAATGTATTAATAAAGTACACTAAACAAATAAACTTAATACTGTGACTAAACTAAACTTATAAATACTACTTATAGTAGTCACTATACTATATAAAAAATATCTATATAATAGACTAAATTTCAAAATATTGTCGCTGCGAATAGGTACCCATGCAACTAGTGGCCAGTGGGCGAAGACGAATAAGATTTTTTTAAACGGCACTGCACTTGCTATTTTTCTCAACTATCACTAGCGACAGGCTGACGTCACGTTGCCATGGCGACCGTGAACGCTTATGCAGAAGGATTTCGCATTTCAAAAATGATATTCACCTATTCCTGAATCATACACAGCAAGTGACACAGGTCAGGACTTGACCGTCAAGTAAATACCGCACCGCTAATAAAGCTAGCTGTCTTTTTTAATTTTTAGATTAATTAAAAGAGAATAAATCATTGATTTCAGAATTTAGATATAATAATGTTGCTTTTATTTTTTATTTATTTGTCTCAATTTAATTATATTTTTTTATTGAACCTCAACTTCACCTACTTCACCTGGCCGGCCGCCGCTGGGAATTACGCTGAGAGATCAAAAGATAAGTGAAGACATTAGAAGAAAATGTAACATACATGACTTGCGATATTTACACCTGCTTTGTGGACTACCAAAAAGCATTTGATACAGTTCAACACCAAAAAATGATGGATATTCTAACAAAAGCCCAAATGGATGATAAAGATCGGCGTATAATACAAAATTTATACTGGAACCAATCAGCCACAATAAGAACGAATTTTGGAGGTGAACCAACGGAAATGATCCAGATTCTACGAGGCGTTAGACAAGGTTGTATACTTTCACCTATATTATTTAATCTATATTCAGAGGAAATATTTAGTGAAGCCTTGGAAAAATGCGAACATGGAATACTTCTAAATGGAGAACGCCTAAACAACATCCGTTATGCAGACGACACCGTTATTTTTGCAGACAGTTTGAACAGTTTACAGCAACTGATAAACAAAGTAAATGAAGTAAGTGAAAGATTTGGACTTCAAGTAAATATAACAAAAACTAAATTTTTGATCATCAGCAAAAATAAAGTTAAAGACGCTCAACTACTTATCAATAATACACCAGTGGACCGAGTAAAACAGTATAACTATCTTGGAACAACAGTAAATGAACAATGGGATCACTCACAGGAAATAAAATGTAGAATAGAGAAGGCTAGGAGTGCATTCAATAACATGGCCAAACTCTTTAAAAGCCACAATCTTAATCTGGAGATAAAAGTAAGGCTCCTACGATGTTATATCTTCTCAATATTGTATTACGGAGTTGAATCCTGGACACTAACTGAAGCAATGGAGAAAAAACTTGAAGCCTTCGAGATGTGGCTATACAGGCGAATTCTAAGGATATCATGGACAGACAAGATAACCAACGAGACCGTATTACGAAGAGTGGGCAAAGAAAGAGAGGTGATGTATACCATTAAAAGGAGAAAGTTGGAATATCTCGGACATATAATGAGAAACAGCACTAAATACAGATTACTGAAGGTAATCCTACAGGGTAAAGTATTCGGAAAGCAAGGAATTGGGAGAAGGAGAATATCATGGTTGAAGAACCTGAGGAAATGGTTCTCCACAACAACAACGAATCTATTTAAAGCATCGGTCAATAAAATAATTATAGCCAGAATGATTGCCAATATTCGGAACGAATAGGCACTAAAAGAAGAAGACAGGAGAAGAAATAGTAGACGGAGATTCGCCCAGATAGTTGAAGATAATATGATTATGGTAACTTACGATAAACCTTGATGACTGCTGCACTCTTCTCTGAAGCTAATTACTTTACTTGTATTAAACACTGAAGTTAATTAATTTAAAGGTAGTTTATACTAATCTTTAATCTAATATGGTATTAGATTAAGAAACTGAAACAGTTAAGTGTATACACACTTAATGAAAATATTCACAGAGACGGTAAGATAACACAGAGCCGGTAATATAAGCAAGCGTACTTACTCAAAGATCACCCTGCCAGAAGTAATCTTCTTCCTCTCCAAATTTACCAAACTACCCAAAAAAGGTGGCACATCCCCCACTTAAAAATGACAGGCCAGCCTGTACCTATTTCTAAGAAGATAAAAGGTCAGAACGAATATCGAAAATAACGGGAACCTTCTAGTTAGGACGTGATGAAAGATAAATCCTTTTGGATTAAGTTCTCTCAGAAAAATACTATAACGTGCCTTCAACGATATTTACCAAATTTATCAAAAAGAACCCGCCTGACCGAAAAGAATTATCCGTGGATTAACCAACCCGGCGTCTTTTGATGAGTACGACCTATCGTGCGTGAGTATCGGTACGGTTAATATATATTGTGGGATTTTTAGAGAAATTTATGTATGTATTATACATATAGTATTTCAATAAATTAATACTATGGGATTCCCAGACATACTTAACCGTTAGGTTAAGAATCTAGGTATTCTCTTGAAATCAATACAACATACTCGACATTAATCATTTCCTTAATGAAATTTCTTTATGGCTGCGTTTCCATGTACACGATAAAAGATAATTTCATATGAAAATATTTTAAAGTGTACTATAGATTTGCAATATTTTTGAAAACATCTAAATTTGGTAATTGTGTTTGAGATATTGGTGGAAAATGACCTACCTATTTCTTATTTGTTCGTCACCAACGGAAGCTATAATTAGAATGTGGTGGGTGTATACTAGTGTTGTGTAAATCGTTCATTTTACAAGGACAGAATCAATCAGTGACCGACTCTGAAAACGATCGAATCATTTCAATCGTTCGTTTATTTCAATACTTACCCTTGCTGTTTAAAACAAATAACAAGTAACCGATTGATTGAGCTGAATCGACTGAAAGCCGGTAGTATTGCTTAGCGTATTTTATATATGTGTATTCACCTTCATTGTCCTTTATATGTTTATGTTAGTGCGAGTAGGGCTTAGATTCTTAAGAAATATTCGAGAAACTAAATTTATTATGTTTTTGTTTTTAGGTTCTTATTGTATCTCAGAAATAATTACAAATCTATATGGAAATATGTGCTGAATCAAAATATAAATATTTATTATCATTGTGTAAATTTTAATTTTGCGATATTTTTTGATTTTATCTACCTAATATCTATTAACAACACAAGCGGAAGCAATCTCTTGGGCCCTATAGAATATTTTTCAACTGCAATACTCCTGGTATGTAGCTAAGTCTCTGCCTTGCACGCAATTCTTAATTCAATAGGTAGTATTTTAATTTTTCAATGATTCAAACGAATGAAATCGTTCAGCCGCATGGCATATATCGTTCTTCGTCGCAAATGACGAAAGACCGAGGACCAAAAGTAATGAGATTATTGGCTGTGCGATTTTGTGGTCTATCAATAGATTTTTGTCACCGCACGATCGGATCGTTATGAACTAGCGGGATTCGGTCGTTCAATACTTTGAAGTGATTGAATCAAAACGAACGAATCAATCGCGATTGATACAACACAATGTATACTAAGATTTACTGAAAGTTTTGCGTTGTGCTTAAATAAAGGTAGTGCAGAAGAATTTATTATTAAACATGGTGTGATAAAAGACGAAATGGTGTGTCGATGCGCCAACGAGTTGCGAATTAACGCCGAAAGTAGGTTTAGGTGTAATAAACTTGTACCAAGACACAAAAATATACCCAAAAGCTGTGGATTTACTCTATCGGCAAAGAAACGCTTACCTTTTTGAAAGCGTGTAAACTACCGGTAAAGAAAATATTTATGTTGGTGGCAATTTTATTATATTTAAAGTCACCTAGGCAAGAATTCGTAAATGATGAGTTCGGGATTTCTTCTAAGTCGATGGTTGACTGGTACTCGTTTGGCAGAGAAGTTTTTCAGGATTACATGACACACTGTCAAAATTGGGGCCCTGGTTATTAACATTGCATTCACCTGTTTATTAAGGTAAGTAATTTCAATTAAATTTTTAGATCTTTTAAAGGTTAAAAGTGGCAACAATGTCGAATGTACAATATATTTAATTTCTTGCGCATGTCCGCCATATTGTTTTGAAATTTTAAGAGTCTTGATTATTTTAAACAATATTACGTATTTTCCACAATTTAATAGTAAAATTCAGTGATATTTATTATGTTTTAATTACTTAGTTACTTTTTTTTATTAAGACATAAATATACTTTTCTTTGATTTTTACGTAATTTTTTTTTGGTTAGTAGTAATTTTTTCTGTATTTTTTGGGCACTTTTACTAGTTTCCAGTAAAGAAACTATTATATGGAGCTGAGACTTGGACATTAAAAAAATGCAATTTAAAAAGAATCGAGGCTTTCGAACTCTGGTTATACCGCAGAGTATTAAAAATATCATGGACTGATAGAATTACAAATAAAGAAGTACTGGAGAGAGTTGGTAAAGAAACAGAACTAATCACCACTATACAAACCAGAAAACTGGAATACCTAGGCCACGTGAGGGGGCCAAAATATGAAATTTTGAGACTCATCATACAGGGAAAGATTCAAGGAAGATCTGTTGGCAGAAGGCAGAACTCATGGTTGAAGAATCTACGTGATTGGTATCAATGCAGATTGATTGATTTGTTTAGAGCAGCAAGTTCAAAAATAAAAATAGCCATTATGATTGCCAACCTCCGTAGAAGAAGGCACTCTAAGAAGAAGTAAAGAAAACATTAAAATTTGAGATTTTTTCACTTTTTCGTTAAGTCCAAAAAATTGGGCATTTTTGAGCCGTACCGTCTTCTTCTTCTTCTTCTTGATGTGCCTATCCCTTACGAATGTTGGCGATCATCATGACAATCTTTATCTTATCTGCAGCAGCGCGGGAAAGCTGCACAGATGTTGTATTGACCCAGATTCTGAGGTTCTTTAACCAAGATGTTTTTCTTCCTGGACCTCGTTTTCCAAATATTGTTCCTTGCAGGATGGCTTGAAGGAGAGCATATCTGGATTCATTTCGCATAATATGCCCGAAGAACTGTAAATTTCGAGATTTGATGGTGGTCAGTACCTCTCGGTTCTTATCCATTCTTCTGAGGACCTCCTCATTTGTGACTCAGTCAGTCCACGGGATCGTAAGCATTCTCCGATATAGCCACATCTCAAATGCTTCCAGTTTTCTGCACATATCTTCGTTTAAAGTCCACTATTCAACACCATAAAAAAGAACAGAGAAGATGTAGCATCGCAGCATTCTTACTTTTGATCACGAGAGAGGTGACTCTTGAAGAAGGCCCCCATCCGATTGAAGGTGGATCTAGCTTTTCCGATGCGTGCTCTAATCTCCTGGTTGTTGGTCCATTCTTCATTTATTATGGTGCCGAGGTAGTTGTAGTGTGTTACTCTTTCTACAGGGGATTGGTTGACGTTCTGTTATCCTTTTCTTGCTTATTATTATCAGCTTTGTCTTCTTAACGTTTATATTGAGTCCATATTGTTGACTGTAATATGTGATTTTTTTTATAAGAACTTGTAGGTCCTCTAAGTTGCCCGCAAATGTTATGGTGTCATCTGCATATCTGATGTTGTTTAGCTGGTAACCATTTAGTAGAATACCTTTTTCAGTTTCGTACCGTCTTACTAAATAATTATCTTTTTATTTATTAGCTTATATATATATATATATATATATATATATATATATATATATATATATATATATATATATATATATATATATATATATATGCTTCATCTAATTTACTTACCGTTGCACGTCATCCGCGTCATCGCCCGTGTGAGGTCACACGATACCAACACGAAATATTTAGGCGGTAGGTGTGTTCTTCTTTCGAATCACTTTGCCGAGTACACTGGCATTACAGCCACTAGACATATTATATACGCGTAGAAATAATATTTAAAGATTTCTATTAATGTTAACTTAAAGAAATATACATTAATATGTTTCGAAACTATTTTACGGATTTAATATCAGATGTCGCTATTGCGTCCGTTTCGAAGCCATTTTATCGTTGCTTCCCAAAGACAGAAATAGATTAATTTTCACGTTGAGAAAGCCTATGAATAACTGTTCTGATGAGCTTTATTAAAGCGAAATACGTATCAACAGATACATAGACTATTTTTGCGTGAAAGGAAATCTTGACTGTCTTTAATTTTATTTTTAATATGTTTCATTTAATTTGTATAAATGCATTATAAAGCGTTTTTATGAAGAACATTTGTTCGGAACACACTGTAATCGAACGAAGGTGATATTTTGGCATAAATCGGTAACATTTATTTGACAGTTGCGATGTTGACACTTTTTGTACTTTATTATTTTGAATTTTAAAGTGAATACTTGTCTTGTTTTATATTTTTACCTATTTAATAAAATCTGTTCTTTTTAGAACAAAATTAGTGTGTTTTATTTCAAAAATGTCACGTAAGAATTTAAATAGTCGTTGTAACGATATGGTAGCTTCTTTAATTCATTATTTTGAACAGGAACGTGATAATAACGGCCCCATTCTACCCTTGACTGCTGTTAGAGAAGTATGTAAATGTATGTTTTGTATATTATTGTAGATGCTTAAAATATACAGTCTTGTGTTAGCGTGTAGTTACAGCTTTAGATTTACATATTTCAACTGTGAGTTCTATTTCTCAGGCCGTAAAAACTAATACACTTCTATCACCGCCCAAAAAACGTACCAGACCTATATGACTAAATAATCGATCTCTATCTAATCACTATCGATCAGAAAACCGAAATTTAAATAAATCTGATTAAATACGTGGAAAAAACTTTTGAAGATATACGAAGTAACACTGGTATTACAACAAACACCAATTGCGAATCTGGACCACCATTTACAGTCGAAGAAGTAAAATATGCCATCAAAAGCACCAAAGATGGTAAAGCAGTAGGCCCTGACAATTTTCACTCAGAATTCTTAAAACTTATGGACTATGATGGCATAAAATGGTTGACAAATATATTTAACAGTATATATGATACGGGCGTGGTTCCCCAAGAGTGGTTAGTGTCAACTTTTATAAATCTTCCAAAAAAACCCAATGCGAGAAAGTGCGAAGACTATAGAATTATAAGCCTTATGAGCCATTTACTTAAAACATTTCTAAAGGTCATTCACAAAAGAATATATACAAAATGTGAGGAACAACTAACAAGAACACAATTCGGATTTCGTGATGCTCTGGGAACACGGGAGGCCCTTTTTGCTGTACAGGTGCTATTTCAGAGATGCAGGGATGTGAATTGTGATATATACGTATGCTTTATAGATTACCAGAAGGCATTTGACAGAGTAAAACATGACAAATTAATGACTCTAATGCAAGAAATTGGAATTGACAACAAAGATCTTAGAATTATCAGAAACATTTACTACAATCAAATGGCCAAAATCAAAATAGAAGACCAGTTAACTGATAAAATTGCAATAGAACGTGGAGTACGACAGGGCTGTATTTTGTCTCCATTGTTGTTCAACATTTATTCTGAATGGGTATATAAGGAAGCTTTAGACGGTTGTGCGAAAGGAATACTAATAAACGGTGAATGGTTGAATAACATTAGATATGCAGATGACACTATAGTTTTTGCCGATAATCTGAATGACTTACAGATATTAACAAATCGCATAACAGAAGTCAGCAACAGATACGGACTAGCTCTTAACATAAAGAAAACCAAATTTATGACAATTAGTAAAAAACCAATACTAAACGCTCATCTTACAATCAACCAACAGAATATCGAAAGAGTCGAGCAATATACATATCTAGGCACCAATTTAAATAGCCAATGGGACCACTCAACAGAAATTAAACAGCGAATAATAAAAGCAAAAGCAGCATTCGTTAGAATGAGAACCATTTTCAACAGTCGAGACATATCATTAAAAACAAAATGCCGTCTATTGAACTGCTACATATTCACAGTTCTGCTCTACGGAATGGAAGCATGGACACTGACTGTTGCATCTATGAATCGGCTCGAAGCTTTCGAAATGTGGTGTTATAGGCGCATCTTACGTATATCCTGGGTTGACAGAGTTACTAATGTGGAGGTCCTGCGTAGAATGGGGAAAGAATGTGAAATTCTCATGACCGTCAAAACTAAAAAGTTGGAATATCTAGGACATGTAATGAGAAATCAAGAACGTTACGGCCTTCTCCAGCTGATTCTCCAAGGGAAAGTAAATGGTAAGAGAGGACCGGGAAGAAGACGCATTTCCTGGCTTCAAAATTTACGAAAGTGGTATAACACGCCTACCACTGAACTGTTCCGCGCTGCAATAAATAAAGTAAAGATAGCCGTGATGATCGCCAACATCCGGAACCGATAGGCACTTTAAGAAGAAGAAGAAATAAATCTGAAGAAAAAAAAAGCATTTGAAAATTTAGTTGTAACAAAACATTTCAAAGTAAATAAGTAATGAAAAAAGTGTTGTTTTTGTTTAAGTATTCCATTTTACATCTTTATGCGACGCATACAAGCGGCTCAAATTGTTTTTAACAAGATTATTTTTTAGCTCTTGTTTTGTTTCCATTTATTTACATTGAATATTAATTTGTTTTGTTGTATAATCCACTTTTGCAATAATTATGTGACATATTTGATTTAAAATGGATTCAGGATTTTTTTATACTTTGGCAACTATGTCAACTTCGATCTCTGTCAATGATAATGACGTGTAACGGTATGTAATATATATATATATATATATATATATATATATATATATATATATATATATATATATATATATATACATATATTTATATATATACATATAGGTATATATATATATATATATATATATATATATATATATATATATATATTATAATAATTATATAATATAATTTTGATCTTAAATGTGATTTTGAGGATGTATAAAAGATACTTTACTAATTCATTGTGGATCCTTTGTGTGCACCACTGTCTCAACATCACAATATTATTGTTTTTTTTGTGTTCATATGCTTTATGTTGATTGCGTGAGGTACACATTAAACTACACGAGGCTGACTCTTACACCTATAGAAGACAAAAACAAATGTTTCTCAAATAAATTTGTATCCTTGAGTACTTCTCAGCTGTCTTGCATTTTATTAACCTTTAATTTGATTATTTCACATTCATTTTCTCTTGTACTAAAATATTTATGTTATAGTCAGTTTGATTTTTAGATTATCTCCAAGACAACAAAGTGGAAATTATGGAGGCACTGACTGAACATATATCTCACGAAGAAAATTATATGAACCATCATGTTGAAGGAAAACCGTTAACTAAAAATATGAAAGTGTTAACTAGAAAAAGACCTTACAAGTGTGAAATTTGTTTTAAGCAATTTATTCACGCATATGATTTAAAAAGACATTTGAGAGTGCATACTGGGGAAAAACCTCATAAGTGTGAAATATGTTTTAAGCACTTTAGTGAACCAAGTAATTTAAAAGCACATTTGAGAGTGCACACTGGAGACAAACCTCACAAGTGTGAAATTTGTTTTAAGAAGTTTACTGCAACAAGTAATTTGAAAATACATTTGAAATTGCATGCTGGAGAAAAACCTCATAAGTGTGACATTTGTTTTAAGCAGTTTAGCCAACCAAGTAATTTAAAAGCACATTTGAGAGTGCACACTGGAGAAAAACCTCACAAGTGTGAAATTTGTTTTAAACAGTTTATTGCAGCAAATCATTTGAAAATACATTTGAGAGTGCATACTGGGGAAACACCTCATAAGTGTAAAATTTGTTTTAAACAATTTATTCAAGCAAATACTTTAAAAAAACATTTGACAGTGCATACTGGGGAAAAACCTCATAAGTGTGACATTTGTTTTAAGCAGTTTAGTGGACCACGTAATTTAAAAGCACATTTGAGAATGCACACTGGAGACAAACCTCACAAGTGTGAAATTTGTTTTAAGCAGTTTACTGCAACAAGTCATTTGAAAATACATTGGAGGGTGCATACTGGAGAAAAACCTCATAAGTGTGAAATTTGTTTTAAGCAGTTTAGTGGGCCAAGTAGTTTAAAAGCACATTTGAGAGTGCACACTGGAGACAAACCTCATAAGTGTGACATTTGTTTTAAGCAATTTAGTGAACCAAGTAATTTAAAAGTACATTTGAGAGTACACACTGGAGAAAAACCTTACAAGTGTAAAATTTGTTTTAAACAATTTGTTCAAGCAAATAATTTAAAAACTTATTTGAGAGTGCATACTGGAGAAAAACCTTAGAAGTGTGAAATTTATTTTTAGCAGTTTTCTCGAATAAATATTTTGAAAAACCTTTTAAAGACTCACACTGGACAAAAACCCCAATAATCACAAAATGTAGTTAATTTTTTTTATACAGCCCATATAACCTATCAATGTCGCTGTATTATTTCAGTAAAATGGTTCGTGGTATCTCTACAAATTCAAAAATTCGTGAGTTGATGATTATTGCCCCAATAAAACAATCCGTGAGGTGACAGATGAACATAATATTCCCAAAACTACAGTGTAGAATATAATTAGTCAGTATAGGAAACAGGAATTATATTAGATACCACGGCTAAAAACTCGGGTCATCCAAAACTAGTTTCTGGTAGAAATAGGAGAATATTAGTAAAAGTTTGCAAAAAAGGTCAAGCTACAGCTAAATGGAATCATGAATCTGCATTAAGGTTTGTCAAAGAAATGCTATTGTAAGTGGATAAATAAATCTGGATTAAAGTTTAAAGGTAACGATTCAAAAATTCACTCGTAATTTAAAACATTTTCTTATGGACAAAGGAAAAACCACTATCAATAGCAAAACACAAGCACCCCAGGCTTATGTGGGCAAAATCTAAACTTTCCCGCTCGGTAGAAATTGATTCAAAGTAATTTTTAATGAAGTAATTTTAAAATTTGACAGGTGTGTTGGTGATTACCGCAAACGAGTTATTCGCACTAACCATGAGGCTTTTGTTTGATAGCATTGGCATCCAATTCAAGGAACAAGGACTTACATTTTTTAATAATTTTACTTTGGAATACTTCGGTATCGGACACTCCGTTCCTGGATTTAGAAGTGACAAAAGTGGTACTATTGTAATTTTGTCAAAGTTTATAGACTTCTCAATCACATTAATGTCTGCAAAAATAAAGAACTTAATGTCTGGATTTATCTTTCAAACGCAAAAAAATCGTTAATTATATTGAAAAATAACAATATTGTCATTTTTATGTCATATCATGTTATTATAACATCCTAATACTTTTCTTACAAAATATTGATTAAATTTTTTTTGGGAACAAACCACAATGAATAATTTCCAATCCGGAAATTATTGTTAAAGAAACGCAATTACCTTACTATAATTTAATGAAAAAAATATTTTAATTAATGTAAAACATCCATAAGAAAATAGTTTCAAAACTAAAATATAATATATGTAAATACAACACATTGTTTTATTGTCTTTTTTATATATGACGTTAAAGATACTTTACGCTACGAATTTCATGCTTTAAAAGAATCGATTTTATAATTTTAGAAAAAGAATCCTCTTTATAAGGGGAAAGTAACTATTATTTACCTGTTGAAGATCAAGATTTAAACAAACAAATATCAATTTACCCAGAGGGTTAAACTTTTTCAATACAGTGTTTTTCTAATTTTAATAAGAAAGATTAATAATCATAAATTTCCCTAAACCCTTCCCGGCTCAGTGTATATCCTTCAAAAGAATAATTTTCTTGTGTATTTCGGCATTTTTTTTTCGCCATGTGTATTTCGGCACACAAAAATAGAAAAAGTGGAAAGAGAAATATGGAGGGTTAGCATTTAGGTCAGCATTTAGTTTTATTGATCGCAGACGAAGATTTTTTCGGAATCTGCAGCTGTGACTATTCTGTTAAGACTCTTTTCGTAGACTCAGACATTAACGTTAAAGACCGGGCATTTTCCTGAATGTCCATGGATATTAATGACAATGCCCGGCCTTTCTTCTTCTTAGCCTTCTATCGTCCATGTTTGCACATAGGCCTCTCCCAAATCCTTCCATCGGTCTCTATCCTGAGCAACATATTTCCAATTTGTTGGAATGTATATACATAATGTATATATATATATATATATATATATATATATATATATATATATATATATATTAAAATTAGTTTTTCATAAGAGATTTCATAAATAACCGGTCAATAAAGACAGCGGCCAGAAATAAATGGCCAATGTTGATATATAAATAAAATTATTCATGATGTATTATTTTTTATTTAAAACAACTTTTAAAGTAATCATTTTTATTTTGACAAATTAGTGAACCATGGCATTTTGAATTACAAATTTTATTGTTTCTTTTCCAAACCTTTTCTTGGGTTACTACTCTTTTTCTGACACTGCACACAAAGTCGTAGTTAAACCATTATTGTATCCTTATTTACACTACAATAAAGTTTATTTATTTCGGAAACCATACGATTGCGTCCGCAATGCCCAAATGCCAAGTACGCATTATGAATTATATCAAATAATTTATCAGTTGTAGCCTAATATAATACTTTAGACTAAGCGTTTTCGTCAACTGGCATAATCAGTCGCTCTTTACCACTTATTGTAATTGCATCAAATTTACAAACCATTCTATAGTGCTTTGTTGTTTTTTAGCTCCCGGTGTTCTTAAAACATTGTCCGCTTCTTTAATTTAACTTATTCGGCTAGTGTATTCATCACAGTTTAAAAATGATTAATTGTCTTCACGTTTTGACCTGACTATTGAGTTTATATATACTAAGTGACATAGAAATCCGAACACCCAGTTTAAATGATTTTATTTCAATAAAATTTGGTGTAATTTATTTATCTTACTGAAAAAAAGAAGTGATAAAGTTTTTAGCCTTATCAGTTGGAGATTCCGGTTTTTATACTTTTTGTTTTTAAATTCACTAACAATCTAAAAATGAATATTTCAGCCGGATTAAAGATCCAAATTTGGCAAATTGTGGTTCTTGACATTCTTTACGATTGGTTACGATGCCCAGAGTACGGAGACCTGTACGATTTCGTCAACGTAGTGAGTTTGATAGAGGCCGTATAATGGGACTTCGGGAAGCTGGACTTTCTTTTCGGGAAGTTGCAGTTAGAGTGCAAAGAAGTGTAGACACCGTGGTTAGGTGTTGTCAGGCATGGCTTCAAGAAGGCCGTACGCAAAGAGCAAGGGGCACTGGACGCCGCCGTAGAACAACAGACCGTGAAGATCGCCGCCTAAGATTATTGGCCTTAAGAGACTGTTTCTCCACTACCAGCTCCATTGCAAATGAATGGTTTGCAGAACACAGAAGACTTTTTGGCATGCGAAGTGTTTACCGAATAATGAGAAGTTTTGGCCTGTTTTCATACCGACCACACTGGGTCCTCCCTTCAACTCCAGAACACCGCCGTAATCGCCTTCAGTGGTGCAGGGAACGGTCACTCTGGAATCAGGAATGGAACAGTATTGTCTTTAGTAACGAGTCTCGATTTTGTTTAGGCATGCACGATGGTCGAGCGAGAGTTAGAAGGCGACGTGGTGAAAGGAGGAATCCACAGTTTTTTGTTGAAAGACATGTTCATCACACTGTTGGAGTTATGGTTTGGGGTGCTATAGCTTATGGTTTCAGGTCACCTTTAATCTTCATCAGAGGTAACATGAACGCGCAGCGTTATATCCAAGAAGTTCTAGAACCCCACCTTCTACCATATCTTGACACCCTGGCAAATCCAACTTTTCAACAAGATAATGCCCGACCACATGTTGCAAGAGTCACAATAGACTTCTTTCAACATATTGATGTCACATTGTTAGCATGGCCACCAAGATCTCCCGACTTATCCCCAATTGAGCGCGGGTGGGATATGATGTGTAGGAGATTGCTCAATTTGCAACGTCCTCCTCAGACTCTACAAGCACTTCGAGAGGAGTTAGTGGTTGCCTGGAATGAGATACCACAAGAGGACATTGACCACCTGATCAGAAGCATGACTAGGCGCGTTGGAGAATGCGTAACACATCGGGGGGCATCCACACATTATTAAAGGTAAAAGGGCTTTAAAGCAATGCAATCATTTTGAAATTTTAATCATTTACTTATTATGCTTCATTAAGTACTTATACAAAATTTTATTAAAATAAAATCATTTAAACTGGGTGTTCGGATTTCTATATCACTTAGTATAATTATTAAAACGAGTGCGCACATCGTTGATATCCATGATAAACCCTTTTTACAAAAATTTACTACGAGTAATTTCAGCACGAGAACAGAAATGAAGTAAACAATACACATAACCTGTCAAAATTTCAACATTGACCGATTAACAACGATTAACAACCTGTCAAGAGGGACATACAATATTAGATCAATGTCCATGGATGAAAAAGTACATGAACTGGAAGAAGAATTAACAAACATAAAATGGGATATCATAGGCCTATCAGAAACTCGACGAAAAGAAGAAAACAGAATACAGCTAAAATCCGGTAATCTACTGTATTATAAAGGAAATGAAAAGAATATTAAATTTGGAGTAGGATTTATAATAAATAAAGCTATAAGTAAGCATGTCCAAATTATCAAAGGTATATCAGATTGTGTCGCCTATATCATACTTAAAATAAGAAGAACATTAATTAAAATTATCCAAGTATATGCCCCCACGACAGCTTATGATGACGAAGATATCGAACTATTTTATGAAGATATATCAAAGGCTATAGAAGAACATAAAAATCGTCTTACACTAGTAATTGGAGATTTCAATGCCAAACTGGAAACAAATGCCAACGAAAATGGATATGGATCAGCCCTAATGGATCCACAAAAAATGAGATTGACTACATACTGTCCACGGAACGATATACCATTAAAGATGTAACAGTTCCTAACAGATTCACAACAGGTAGCGATCACAGGATGGTCAGAGCAAAAATTAGTATTGACGGTAACTATGAAATGAAAAGAAAACTAATTAGAAACTGGGATCTAGTAGATAGAAACAAACTAGCACAATATAAAGAGATATGCAAAGACCTATTAAAAGAACAACTTACCCAAAAATTAGACAGTGATGATAAAGATATAGACGAAATAGACAACATATTTACAGCAACGATGATTACATCAGGAAAAGAAATAGCAAAAAAGGATCTAAAAAAGAACAACTATATATCAACAGAAACAAAGAAGCTTATGGATAAAAGAAGGAAGCTGAACGAAGAAGGCAAAAGGAAATCTATAGAATATGTAGAAATCAATAAAACAATAACCAACTTAATGCTAAAAAAAAATGTCAACTCAGAGCTACAGCCAGAAATAAGCAAATCAAAAATAAAGAAGGCATTGAAAGAAATGAAAAACAAGAAATCGCCTGGAAAAGATGGAATAACTGCAGAGATGCTGAAATATGTATGTATATGTATATATATATATATATATATATATATATATATATATATATATATATATATATATATATATATATATATATATATATATATATATATATATTCGGAAACTTTCGTTTTTTACTTTAAGTTTAACTCACTTATTTTTTTATAAAATCGTTAATTTGAGTTTCCCCGGTCCCATATTTTTCTGCCAACTTTTCGCGAACTTAAACGATACTTTTCAATTTCTGCGAATATATTTATTTTGTCCTTTAGCAACAAACGTTTCCTGTTTTGCGACATATTATAGCAACTTAAGAACATTTCGAACATGGAGAAAACTTTAAACTAACAAAATACGTATGTATCAGAAAGACCTACCATAATTATGCATGTTATTTCATCCCTTTTTAAGTAGATACTTATTTAAATACATAATAGATTGGGTATTTCCCTCAACAAATAAACAAAAATTTTGGCCTATATTAACAGGAAAATTTCTATGAAATGAGTTTTAAAATTTTGAGATTATTTGGCCGCATCCGTATTATAAAGGTGGCTGTAAGTACCAGGCCATAAATAAAGAAATTTAGATATGAAATATTTTTCACAGTAAAATCATTTCACGTCACGTCATTATTAATAATATAAATTTTATGCAACAAGTGTATGAGTTTAATAATTCAAAAAATATTCGTTTTATTTAAATAGATTAACGAATCGTACGCCAGTGATAGGGGTATAAATTAAACTCAAATGGAATTTGGATGTGAGGCAAGAATGCCGACAGCGTTCACGATAATTTACAATATAATTATGTTAATGTTATGTAATAATTATGTTTGTTTCTTTTCAAATGTTGTAACTTTACTAAACTGTATTTAAAAATGTTGTTACGGCGGTTCCGTGAGACTGATTTCAAAGAAGTGTAACAATATGTACATATTAAATATAGCTTAATAGCTTTAAAAACTAATTATTGTTCTGTATTGTGTTTGTGTTTGAGAAGTGTCAAAACAAGTAAATAGTCGCTGTACTGGTGGCTAAATTATGCTTTTTTATGTTATCGTTTGTAATGTTATGGATCAAACGTATCTTGTTTTCCACATTATTAAAAAGTGAAAAAAGAAATTTTGAAAATGTGCATTTTGTTGCCAAATGTTGCAACGCTGTGTGGTTCTGACGTCATAAATCTTGAATCACGTGAAATGATATTTGTATGAGAAATTCTATAAAATCGGTTTGGGAAATCTTGAAACTGGCCTTTTACACAGGTTTTACTATATATCCAGATATATATATATATATATATATATATATATATATATATATATATATATATATATATATATATATATATATATATATATATATATATATATATTCTATTCTTGAGTACACTTCAGCTGTCCCGCAATTTATTAATCTTTAATTTGATTATCACATTTCTGTTTTTATACACATTTTCCGTTGTACTCAATTGTGTATATTATAATCAGTTTTATTTTTAGATTATCTCCAAGACAACAAAATGGAAATTATGGAGGTACTAACTGAACATTCATCTCACCCAGGAAATTACATGAATCCACAAGCTGAAGGACAAACACTAACTAAAAATATGAAAGTGGTAACTGGAAAAAGAACTTACAAGTGTGAAATTTGTTTTAAGCAGTTTTCTCGAATGAATATTTTGAAAAATCATTTAAAGATACACACTGGAGAAAAACCTTACAAGTGTGAAATTTGTTTTAAGCAGTATGCTCGAAAAAGTCATTTAAATGAACACATAAATGTTCATACTAAGAAAAAAGCTTACAAGTGTGAAATCTGTTTTAAGCAATTTATTCAACCAAGTAATTTAAAAGCACATTTGAGAGTGCACACTGGAGAAAAACCTTACAAGTGTAAAATTTGTTTTAAACAATTTGTTCAAGCAAATAATTTAAAAACTTATTTGAGAGTGCATACTGGAGAAAAACCTTAGAAGTGTGAAATTTATTTTTAGCAGTTTTCTCGAGCAGGTGCATTAAAAAAACATTTGAGAATGCACGTTGGAGAAAAACTTTAAGAATGTAAAATTTGTTTGAAACAGTTGGTGTGTAAGTGTCAAGTGTTTTAAGCAGTTTACTACAGCCGACCATTTGAAAAACCATATGAAATTGCACACCGAATCTTAAAAGTGTGAAATTTCGCAAATCTTATTTGAAAACACATATTAGAATCACATATTGTAAAAAATCTGAATGTAAGAAATTTGCTTTTATAGGGATTTTCCTTCAGTGAAATGTATCTAATTATCTCACGTGCGCCTAATAATTCTTTCCATTCGGGTTGCGCAGCATGAGCAGCATGTACAATAAGAGGTATAAAAAAATACGGCGACTATTATGCAAGATCTGGTGTAACGGTAAACTTTTGCTCTATTAAATTAAAAAAAAAAAAAAGGTTTTTTTTGTTCAAATTATGTAAAAATGTGTATAACCAAAAATTTTTTTATTTGATTATCATAACCAAGAACTCCATCTAAAAAATATGAATATCGCAATTAGAAGATATAAATGACAAAAAGTCAGAAAACTTAGCATGTAAAGTAGCAATATTAGTATAAAAAATATTTATTGCTGTCACCTTGAATCGTTTTTTGCGGCATTTTGTTGGTTAGTACTAATAATAGTTGGAACATACTTTATTGTTAGTTCCTTGTTAAATACTTAACGTTTTCCAGTTCCTCTCGCATTTTATTTAAATAGTTTATTTGATATTTAGTTAAGTCATCCTTTAATTGAACTCTAGAACATTCAAACCGATAACATTCTTATTAAATTTTGTTATAATCTGCGAAGTGTTGTACAAAGTAATTGATATGGCAACCCTGTTAGTATGACGTTTCATTTGAAGCATTTCGAAGCCGAAAGTAATGCTATTGATCGATGATAAATATTGCCGACGTTTCAGATGGAGCCACCTCTCTACAACACAATTTGGTGGCGAAAGTTCAAGATATCATTCTTGTTTAATGAGATTTTTCATATATTTAGAAAAAAATATTCAACGTTTTATGACAAATATTTTTCACTTTTACAGTTTTATATATGTTGTTATTAAAATTTTGTCCGGTTTCTTACCGGTAGCTTTATTATAAGCCGGAACATATTTTTTTTTCTATTGGCAAAACTGTACATTCAAAAATTTTCAAAAAATTCATTAGGATTATATCTATATGCTGTAAGAAAATTAACAAAATTGTATGTTTGGTTTTCCCGCTTTATATTTGGTAAAAAGTAGTTTTTTGAGTTTTTTTAGAAAACGAAAACATGAAGTTTGCTCAAAATTTGTCAAAATACTTCTAGTTATCACATAACCTTCTCAAATTTTTTAAAACTTTTTGAATGTGTATTTTGTCTTTTAAGGGGTGCAGATTAATCTTACAGTCATTTGTTTAATTTAATAGACGACAAATCACATGAAGTACTTTGTATAATATCCATAACTGCAATGAGATCTATTATATGTTCATAAACAGTATGAACACCCCGTGATTGAAAATTCCAACATTTTTGAGATTTTGGCAACCTGCGATAAAGACTTCATCCAAAATTGTTGTTCTTTGAGGAGACGTAGAAAAGAACGAGCACAAACCAAATAAATTAGAAAAAATATCATAGTCTGCTTATTGCTAGAACATGCACTTGTCATAATTAAATTTATGTGGTGTGCATAGCAATCAACGTAATTTGCAAGAATATATGTTTCCTTAATAATTTTTTGCACACCATTTAATCCACCACTCGTAACAGAATACGCCATCATAACTTTGAGCAATTAATATGTTCGGAGTATGTTTTAAAACAGACCAAGAGTTGGTCTGTGTCGTCTTAACTGACAAGAACCACGTGTTAAAAACCGAGCAGAGAGACATGTAGTTCCTCAAGTATTAAATTTATCCATTGCCATCGACCTAGAGTCAACACATAATTTAGTTTGGAAAGATGTAACCCATATATGAATGTTATAGAAATCTAATTTCATTGTTAGCTTCAAGTACATAAGGCACTGAAGATGATCTGATTAGATCGAAAACGTTATGCTGCTACTGTATAAATTTTGACGACACTTGTAAAAGTTTTAACTACATGTTTATTTTATATACCTAAATACAATGGTGAAGTGTTTTAACTTCTGTATGTTTTTTTATAAAAAATATGTTTCAACATAAAAATAAGGTAGTGCCATGGCTCTATGGCAATACCTCACGGGCCGCCACTGTCATTAGGTACTAATGTAAAATTATATTGATAACGAAAGTAACTATTAATTGATAAATATCATTTTAAATAATTATAGTTAAAATTTTGATTGAAAAAGATAAAAATTATAAAATTAATGTGCTATTTTACTTTTAAAATTTATTTCATTATAAAAATATTGATACGAAAATTTAAATATTGAAAAATTAATATGTGTCTATGATTTTAAAGTATCTTCTGTTTTAAATGCAACACATTCCACTCCAAAAAGTTGTTCTCTAATTGGTCCACTGTTAATCATTTCCACAAATCAGGTGAGAAACTAAATAAGCACCTAAATATTTTTTTTAAGATAGGATCTATTTACTTTTCCAATGTGATGGAATCCAATTACTTCGAATCGGAGAGTAAAATTTAAACAGACAGTTCTAGTTTGGTAAAGTTTAACGCCCTGTAACCGGTGTAACGTTAGATGCTACTAGTTACGCCGTAGATGTCTACTGTAATGCTAGCTGCCAGCCCCAATGCAAACAATACTACTTAGCCAAAGAAAATTATGGAAATAAATAAGTCTCAGAATATGTGTTTTATTTTTTTATTTCGTTTTTCTCAAAGCTTTATTATTTTAATGTAATGTAAACGATATGTAGTAATAAGATAAATAAAAACGTATACTGTACAATAAGATAGAATCTATCCAAGAATATGGTATACATTTATATTTACCAATATATAGTAAGTTTATACCATATTTCCAGACAAAGCGAGTATATTTTTTGGTATTAGATAAGAATTTATATCTTATGTTCATTCACAGTTTTTTTTAAATAAGTTGTCAAATTATAATTTACTCAAAATTAAAAATGATAAAAAAACAAAAGATGTTAATTTTATCCTCAGGTCCGATTTGACTTCCAAACGGTTCCTATATTTATTTTTGAGGAAAACCAGTGTTGAAAACCCTGCCTCACATTTATAGGTCGTAATAAAAGGAATTAGAAACTTTATCGCTTTTTCTTCTGCAGAAGTATTTTTACGATTTAAGAACTTTAGCAGAAAAAGCGATAAAGTTTCTAATTCCTTTCATTACGACCTATAAATGTGAGGCAAGAAATACTGGATATTAGTGACTGTCGATATAAACAAACAACACAGTTTATTAGGGTTGCAGTCAGAAAATTGGCCGGGATGTTATAATGAAACACTCTTTTGACTTTTTGTCTAGCTTTCGGAATGGTTTTATTCCTTTTTCAAGACACTGTAATAAGAAAAATATGAAAATATTTATAAATAATCACAATTCTTCAGTGCAACTTACTAGTCGTTGAGATTATTTATAAAAGCATTGACACTCAACATTAATAACACACATATAAAATATAAAATAATGGACAAAATACATTCTAAAATTTTTAAAATTTAGGTACAGATAGTAAAACTTAGTTTATGGCATCTTTTAACTCTGACACATAGAGAACTTAGGGTTTTTCTTTCTGTTCTCTATGTGTCAGAGTTAAAACACTCCAGTAAAAGATACCATAAACTAAGTTTTACTATATGTATTAAATTTTGCGGCATTTTGCTATCGTGACCCGGTACCGGGTCGCGACCCACCATTTGGGAAACTCTGCTCTAGACTATAGTGGAAGGCCATATAATTTGGACCAATGCCAATTGCCAAGTACGCCATTTGCGTACTTGGCAAGTAGAGCAAAACGCTAGAATTAATCCGATCACCCGATTAAATCGACCGGTTAATCACTGCTTTGCAGTTGTCCCGAGCATCAATCCAACCATTTCAAGCAACTACACACTACACAACCATGCATTACTTGCGGTCAGTGCTACTTGTGAAAAACCTTAAAAATCCATGAGAAAAAGTAAATTCAGCTATAATATACTAAATTAATAAAATTGAATCGAATAAAATAAATATCCATGCTTAGACGATAAGAATGCTATATTATTCCTTTTCGGTCACTTCCAGAACGCCACATCCCATTTTTTACATTTACATTAATAATTGTAGTCATATTCTCGAGTTCATCGGTCGATGATACCAATATATATATATATATATATATATATATATATATATATATATATATATATATATATATAAATGATTAAGGTATTACCATCATATCGGAGGTTGGTTGCATATTTCCCGTTCCCCTATTGTTACTCCACCTTGCCATTCTTCAAAAACTAGGCACATTATGTGTTGACTTACTCTATATGTTAAATAAAAAGGCAAATATAAACACATACTCGCCAAACTTTGGATTTTAAGTGGTTCGAATGTAGGTTGTTAACTTTTACAGTTACTGTTTCTTTCTTTAATCTAAGTTCTTTTCACACAAAAATACGATGTTCTGGAGTTCTCGTTACTCTAAGTATAAGCCAAATTTTATTCCATTTTACATCATTAAAGCCCTTTGGGGAGCCAAATGAAGCACAACTATGTTTCTAGATTGAATCCTCTGAATTTTTCTATAATTTGATGAGTATGAAGAATATATTCTCTGGTGCCTCTTCTTGGGAATCTGTTCTGATCTCTCATTGCTGATGGTCAGAATTTTGCAATTGACCAAATTTTTTTTGAGCTGTAGTGATTCTAATCTTTTACTCGACATATATAAATCTAAGGATATTATCAGGTAAATAATTTAAAAATTCCATATGCAAAACGTTTTTATTCAAAATAGAAAAAGATTTTTATACTATACAGTTCTTTTAACTAACTATAAAACTATTGCGAAATTAAAAATTATACAGATAAATTCTTTTCATTCATACAAAAATATTTTATTTCTATAACAATCAATGAAGACTGCACATCAATTATGGGTCAAGTGCCAAAAAGTTGATTTTTAATAATTAATCGGTATAATATTAATAGGCCCAAACTTTTCTCAACTCGTAGTATTACAAAGATATTCAAATATCTGACGGGATGGTAAGTATCGTAGAACCAATTTCCTCTGAGGCAATAGGAGGCTACCAATGTTCGCCATTTATGCCTAAGAATTTTCATGTACTTGTTCGTTTTTAAAATCGTTGTAAAATAGACTATTTCTTAACAAGAAAAGATGATATACTTGAATGTAAGGACTGCAAGTTAATAGTTAGTGAAACTTACTTGTGATGGACATTGAAGTAGGAAGAGACATGAAACCAAATTATCAGAGAGGACAACACAATATCAAATGATGGATGTTAAAAGATGAGAAAGATCTATTCAGGGCAAATGCAACAGAAAAAAAAAAATCAGCTGGAACGTAGAGGAAGCAGAAGCATTAAAAGATGTATAGGATAAACTTGATTACAGGGAGGGTGGAATAGATTAGTTGCATCTTAGACGAAAATAATAAAGTACTAGTTCACGAAAAAAATGTCAAACATGATGGAAAAAATACTTTTATAGTTGGCTAACAGGTTTGTTTAATAGAATTACTAATTATAAGCAGTCTGTTATCAACTGGTAGTAGTGCAGTCAACTGACTATCATCCATTTATTCTTAATGCTCATTCCAGAATTTTGGTACCCTGTACCAGCTTGTACTGCTCTAGTGGATGGATATTTTTGGGTAGACGATGCCCACGATCAAGTGCCCTGCAGTTGTCCCTTTACTGGCGCATGTCCAGTAATGAAATCTTATAGAATTCTCAGTTGATTCCTGCTCATACAACTAATCTTATTATGAAAATATGTGAGAAAGTAATTGATAGACGAATACGTAAAGAAACCGAAATATCCGGAAATTAATTAGTTCTCGGTAAGTATATTAAAATTCTGAGGGAAATGTATCAGGGAGTAACAACTTGTGTTATAGTGATAGGTGTGGGGGAGACTGATACATATTATGTGAAAGTAGGATAGTATTACATCAGGGCTCAGTGTTTAGTCATTATTTGACTTTGTTAGTTTTGGATCAGATAAACGAGATACTACAGGAGTAACATTCCCTAGTGCTTAATGTCTGCTATAGTGTTTGTAATGATTATGAAAAGTAATAATTGTAACTACCTAGGATCGGTATTTTAAGTACCTCGTATAGAGATAAAGGTATTTATGATCTTCCATCAACATTATATCTGCTTAAAAAGTTATAGTTTAGAAGTTGCATGAGTAAAGTTTACTATTACTTTAGTTAGTTTTATGGCATTTGGTATTAAAAAAGATATAGCGGTAGAGAATGGAACAGGAAGAAATCCCTAAATTTTCCTGAGTAGTTCGAAAGTGATGTTATGCGTTCTTTTCAAAGAATCTTACTTTTCTGTCTATGATGGAGCGAATAAATGCAGAAGTAAGATCCGATTAAACGGAGGATTTAGATGCCGATGGGTAATCTTTTGGTTGGTAGACTTAAAGAGTAATCGAAATAAAAAACTTTTAAAAAGATAAGATTTGAGTTTGTTGGTTTCAGTAATAGAAATAGATCAATGTATGAAATAATTATTAACAAATATCTTTTGTTCTGGATGTCTTGTAATAAAGTGTGTAAGTAAATAGCGATGAAGATGTACATCTTTAAATTTTATTTAAATAGTGTAATAGTCATAGAACTTTGCCTGTGTTAGTTGTGGAGTGAACTGAGCAGCTCTACAGCTGATGCAGCCGTTCCCAAGCCGGGAAAAAACGAGGGATAGAGGCGTAACACCTCTATAAAAAAGAAGAGTTTAGCTGGCCCGGCTAAAGGGCCTGGCGCTCTGTGAGGGTCCCTTGTGTAGGGTTACAAATGAATACCACAACAGCGATAAAAGCGTATAAGAACATTCGAAACGGCAAATTCGATGGGAGTGGCAGGCCAGCTTTTATATTTCAGCATCGTCAATAATTTCATCTCACTTAGAAAAATAGTCAATTACTTAATAAAGAGATTGAAAAGAGAAACCAGAGGATTTTCTACGTCTTCACCGCATCACTATGATCGTTTAATAGTAGCACCACTTTTTTAGAAATAAGTTTATCCAGCTAACACTGAGCCAACACATACTTCTAAAACTATCTTTTATTCTTGGTATTATTTTGACACTTCGCCGGCTTAAAGGTTGTCGCCAATAGATTTAGTTTACATTTTTTTGTACTTAGCTCGTAACTGATGTCCAGTCCTTAAATATATATGAGCTATCCAACTAATACATTTTCAGTTCAAGAATACAAATAGATCGATAAAAGAATGTTTGTTGTCTGAAAAATCGATTGACATCGACTTTTTACTGCTCTAATACTTCAATCAGTGATCTTAGTTATTTTATTTAAATTTTATAGTATGCAGTGTTACTACGAAAAAGAGATTCTTTACTTAACATAACTTATTTATATAATAACATTATATATAAATGAAATTAATAATGTATGCATGCAAAAACGAAACGGGTGAATTAAGAAATTTTAGGTTTACCAATTATGTAACACAAACATTTTAAGTAATATAGACATATTCATCTTTTCTAGATGGTATTGAATATTACACTTATATACCTATTATTTTTACCCGTATTTTGTAATAATCATATCAAACTTAACGGTACCTTTCTCACAAATTTTTATATAATTTTTTTAACTATCCATGTTATTTAAGAATGTGAACATAAAATATATAATTTAAAAAGAGCTGGTTTTTGTCCTAACTTCTAAATACATTCGGGTTATTTGTGTTATTCGACATTGAAGATTATGGCAAAACTCTGTGATTCCGATATAATGTATAACTTATTTAGGGTAACCAAACACTGTCACCAAATTCTTGCAAGTTTTAATTGTAATAAGGTGTTTAAATG
Organism: Diabrotica undecimpunctata; assembly: GCF_040954645.1. Taxonomy (NCBI): domain Eukaryota; kingdom Metazoa; phylum Arthropoda; class Insecta; order Coleoptera; family Chrysomelidae; genus Diabrotica; species Diabrotica undecimpunctata. The sequence continues at coordinate 123,074,491 of NC_092803.1, read as the reverse complement.
GAACATAGTTTAGATGGAACATAGTTTATTTTCTGAAACTACTTTATAATGAAAAACTAGTTTTTGTAAAACTTTATATTGCAAATAAAGTAACACTGGAGTGATTCCCATAGACTGGCGTCTACCTTTATCGCAATATCTAAAAAACACAATGCTAGGAAATGCCCAGAATATCGATTAATTAGCGTGATAAGCCACATTCTTAAAATTTTCGTAAGAATATTTCACAACAGAATTTGGCGCAAATGAGAAGATCTCGAAGAAACCCAATTTGGTTTTAGATATGCTATGGGAACTAGGAAGGCACTAAATATTCAATAAAAAAAATGCCGTGATCAAAGAAAATATTTACGTGCTTTGTGGATTTCGAAAAGGTATTTGATAAAGCACAGCATGTAAAATTAATGAAGATGCTACAAATATAGGAAGAGATAATAAAGATATTCTGTCGCTAAGAATCTGTACTACAAATATTAGAATTAATATTTGTCGATTTTTACATAACCTTTGACACAGTTGAGCTAAGTAAAATACTACAGGCGCTTAAAGAATGCAGGCTAGATTATAGGTATACAAAATTATTATAAACTATATACCTAAAGTCAATAACCACTGTCAGTTACATACTAATGATAATCGCATAAAAATAGAGCGGGGGCATAGACAAGAACAAAGACAATGTCACCTAAACTTTTTAATACTGTGCTTTTAATACATGCTTTTACGAATTTGGATTGGCTGAAAAATAGAATTAAAATATATGGAGAATATCTAAACAGCTTACGGTTCGCCGATGATATAGTCATACTAGCTGAAGATCTAGGAATGGTAAGAGAGGTGGTACAGGAACTGGTGGCTACAAAAAAATCTAGGTTTAAATATAAACACCTCGAAAACAAAAATAATGACAACTGTGGTACCCAACCAGAACATCAGTATTGGTGGGAAGTAGAAATCGTAGATAAATATAAATACCAAGGACATGAAATTATGATTGGCAGGGATAATCAGATCCATGAACTGAAGAGAAGAATTAGTCTTAGATGGGCAGCATATGGAAAACTAAAAGAAACTTAAAAGTAAGCTGCCCACATGTCTAAAGAGAAAAGTATTTGATCAATAAGTCCTTAGTAGAAACACTACGAAGAGGCCAGGAGAAGAACCAAGGTGACTGACGTCATGGAAATACTAAAATGGAGATGAACAGGCACATAGCTAGAATGGCGGATGGGCGATGGACAAAGATTATTGGAATGGACACCAAGGAAAGAGAAGCGTCAGTTGACCACCTACACAATGGGCTGACGATGTAAGAAGACAAAATAAAAACTGGATGAGAGTTGCGTAAGATAGATGGAGTTGGAAACACGAGGAAAAGGCCTATGTTCAGTAGTGAACTTTTGAGGCTGGATGATGAAGAATCTGTATTGGAATTAAACTGCCTCCTAAAATTTTGAGATGGTTACATAGACGAAATTTCCATACGCATGGTGTTAGACAAAGTGGCATTCTGTACTTAACATTTGGAATAGCCATAGCAGATAGCCATATGGAATAAAAAGCAATGGGGAATTACTTGATAAAATTAGATATGCGGACGATACAGTAATTCTCTCAGAAAACATAAAAGGTCTACACATTCTGCTTGATTGTATTCACGAAGTAGAAGAGGAAATGGGCATTAAAATAAACTCAAACAAAACTAAATTTTTAGTCTTTAGCTGTATCCCACATCCAGATGCAGAGCTTCAATGAAATAGAATCCAAGTTAAAAAAAGTTCACATTCTTCTTGGCTAAAAAACATTCGTGAGTCGACTCAGATACCAAATCCAGGACAATTATTCCATCTGGCAAAAGAATGCATCTAGAAGCCAACGCAATGGTGATCGCCAACGTTGAAAAATTCTGATATGGAACGTGAAGAAGATTAAATGCTATTACGATCTTCTATAGCCAACTTAACAGGTTTAAATTCCAAATACACATCTTTATAGTTAAAACTGATAAAAACAAATAATATAATATATAAAATAGCGGCGCCGATTCGCATACCAGAATTGTCATTGTTGTCACATAGTTTTTTATGAACTATAACATAGAAAATAATGTAATTGAATGGGGGGTCATTTGTTCTGTTCCCACGTGGGATAATACAAAATTTACGAAAACAATACAAGCCAAGTAAGCGTCTGAAGTCTGAGTCTGTTTCGCATCAATTTAGAAACATTAATAATCATTATAGATAACCAGTAAATTTCTAGTGAAATAATTGGTCGGTATGTAATTGGTCTTTATTTATTATTATTATTATTATTTTTTTTTTTTTGAAGAACATTTGCACGAAATTGTTTTTAGTCTTTTGCCTAGAACCAACAGCCCATTTTGCTTTAAAAATATTTCCTTACACACAAGATCAACAATATAGCTGCAATTAGGTGAGACTTCTGCAAATTTCCATCGTGATATCTGGCGCTGTTTAAAAATATGTATTTGCAAAATCAATGGATTGAATTAGTACATGCTGGAGCGGATATAACGGCAACAAAACGCCATGACGTTTAGCGATCAACTACTGTTACTGAGGAATACTTTGATGATGCCGAAAATTATAATCAGTGCATCTACGAAGACATACGAACAAAAACAAAAAGAAACCATAAATTTATTTTACCTAAATCAGTCCAACATATTCAGTTCACAATATTTATTCACAGTTAATCTCATTATTAAACAAAATGGGTAATTGCAACTAAAAATTTTTCTGTTATTGTTTTAACTATTAAGATTTGTAATTAAAGTACTTTCTTTGTACTTGTATTATTGATTATTATAGTCGCAGATAAAGTATAGTATTTAATTTGCGATAACGGTTATAACAAACCTGATGAATTTCATCTGCGTGAGTTACGACCTACATTACCTCGTTAAATAATATACTATTAAAATGTTTCTCTAATAGACATCGATACACCCCAAATATTATTTAAAAATCACAATCTTCCGTTTTGAATAATGTAAATAACTCTATAAATAAATTATAATTATAAAAACAGAGCAATCGAGAAATAAAAACAGAGCAATCGAGAAATAAAAAAACCGATTTAATTCTAAAAATTAATTACTTTTTCTTGGAACCTTAAAACTTTTCTAAAGAATGACATTTTAGTTAAGAGAAAAAAGTTAAAGAATAATATTTTACCCCAGAAATTATTAATGAATGTTTCTGTCACATTTTTCAAAATTTTTACTAAGAAAAATAAAAAATTCTTCCTTCTTCAGAACAGAATTCTTCGTCATAGTAGGAGATACGGGTTCAAATCCCAATTTAGTTTGGACGTTGAAGCCAAAATGTAAAAATCATTAAAAAAATGTATTTATTAAAGCAAAAATAAAACTATTAACTGCTAATTGATACTTCCCCCTATGTCCGAAAATATGATATTTATTAATTTAAAAATTTGGGATTAAAAAAAATAACTATTAGTTAAATATTCTAGTTAATATTACCACTATATAGACGGCGCTGCAATAAAGTAATACCCGTGTTTGACGATATCTGGGTTCCTGGCATATTTTATGTAGTTCGAAGTTGTATCGTTTCCTTTATATACCATTGTCACATATATTTTCATTACTTTGTTAGGAGTCGTATGTTAAACTGAAATTCTCCCAAATGTTATCATAAATTTGTAAATTTATATCATATTTTCGGAGAAGGAAAAAAAATTCAAATTTATACCACATTTTCGGTGAGGATTGAAAGAGTCGAAGAAAGTGCTTACGCACGAATGGCGAAAGAGACCTTACGAACAAAATGTAAAAAGGCAAGGATCATCTTGAGGACCAAGGAGATAACCAAACGACCTGAAAAAATATTTAATCCTGCCTGGTGTCGGCAACTTGAGATGTATTAGAAAGCGAAACGAGTGGAAGGATATTATTGATTAGAACGACGTTTTACAAAGACCATACACCAGTCGTTTGAATCCCATAACCTATGATCCGTAATTTTTCGACTGCTCGGTGTCTTTTGGCAGTATGTTAGCATAAAGTTGTCTATGATAAGACAGTATAAACATAGTATTTCGATAACATAAAGTTTTCTTTTAATATTAATATAGTCTTTTGCATACAATTTTTGAAAGAATTTCTTAAAAGTAAAAAACGTTTTAATTAATAAACATGATACAGTTTTGTCAATGTGCTTGTGCTTTTAAAATAAACAAACTATTCTATTGTATTGAAAAAAAAAACATTCTCAATTACCTAAACTGTTTCCAATATATTGACAGGTGGGATATTGTTCTACACATTTTAAATACCACAATAAAAGTAAAAGTAGATGAACTAACTGACCCAATTGAACCTAGCAACGGGATAAAATAGGGAAATTTTCCGAGTCCTCTACTGTTCAAACCGATCATGCATGAAATAATAAAAAATTAAGAACTCTAAAAGGGATACCAAATGGGAGAAAAGGTGTAAATTGGAGTTGGAAGGTCAAATAATAAAACAACTGATGGAGTTTAAATATTTAGGCATCACACTATCTAACTATGTAAAGCTCGAAACAAAAGTGGAAGATCAAGTGAATAGAACCGCAGGTTACCATAATGAAACATATGGAAAAATTGATGGTAAGATACTATGGGACAGAGCTAGAAGTACTTACAGATATACTACAGAGATGCAAGTGGAGAACATCGAGGACTGGGTAAGAAATAGAAGAGTAGAATGAAATGATCATGCAAGTTAAATGACAACAAATAGAGTAGTAAAGACAGCGAGTGACAGTTGCCTAATAGGAAGAGCACGAAAAGGACGGAACGACAAGTTACTGGAGGCACATTAAAAAACAGACAAAGTCATATCTACATAAGAAGAAGAAATTTTGAACGTGACTAAGTAATTTTAAGGTGAAAGACATTAAAAAGGCTTTGTCGTCACCTTAAAATCGTTTGCGAAACCACTATATTTAGTAATAATGCATTTGATTACATGAAATCAACTTTAATCCACGAGTATTGAACACGTAACGATGTGATTTACATGAAATTTTTTGTAAATTATTATTAACAATGTCAACAAAAAATTAAAGACGAATAGTGGTTTTTTATTAATACTTCAATTTTTTAAGTCGATTTTTTTTGTTAAAAAAATATTTTTAAACCAACTTGAAATTAATTTTAATATATATTAATATTCAATGAAATAAAAATGACCATTAATTTTATGGGTAATAAAATTTGGTCAAACGTTTTCAAAATAGCATTTTGTTAATCTCTAAAAAATATATTTGTGGTAGGTTGAGATTTGGATAGAAAAATTAAAAAAGACACACACATTTTCAAAACGACAGGTTATGTTAGTGGGACTTTATACCATAGACATATAATACAGGACAGACTGATCGTTGCAGTACTAGCCCGTTCTCCCAGTGCAACAAAGAAAAATGACGCAAAGCAGTTCCTGCATCACTTTCTAGTTTGCCAGGTTTAACGACCACGTGACCTAACTGACCAATGAGAAAGTCACCTGGTCAATAAACCCGGCCCAATAGACAGAAATGCAGGGACTACTTTGTGTCAGTTCTCTCTGTCGCACTGGGAGAACGCGACTGTATTGCAGCAGTCAGTCTATCTTGTATTATATGTCTAAGCTTTATACCTATCGTGTAGCAGGTACAATAACACTATAGTAGGTAGAAGTATGATAGGAATATCGCCGTCATCTTGAGTTAAAGCCTACTGCGATATTAATAGCTTTCGCAAAACCACGTGGCGTATGGCAAGAGTACAACTTGGAAACCTTCTCTTTCATTCACCATCGTTATGATAAGATAATACTATTCTGATAACAGACTTTTAAATCTTCAATGCAAGTCGCAAGAATATAAGAACAATCAATAATCGTTAAATACCTAGGGATTTTACGTATAAGCTTCTGCTATAATACCCCACTTGAAAGTTCAATTTAACTACTTTTAAACAGCACCAACATAATTAAGTTTCGACCAAAAATCCTCGAAATATTAATTTCGAGTTTTATCAGTATTGCCGCAAGACATTTTTTGAATCATAAAACTTGAGTAATAAAGTTTACGTAACTGAACTAAGGTAGCTGACTCATTTTTAAAACAACTTAAAATGGATCATATGACAAGTAATAAATAAGATCCCTTTACATTGGAATAATTTGATTACAGGGTACAAAGAAAGAGCCTATACGAAGATCGCAGTATCAATGAGACCACAGCAATCGGGCGTATCCTGGGTAACGATTAATTAATCGGTTGATCCTTCAATCACCAGTTCAACATGGTTTTATCAAATCGACCCTTTTCAATACCAACTATTCTAACGAAGTCAATAAATATTGAGATTTGGAAATTTTACTATCAGACATATGTGCTAAACACAAATGTGACGTGCTTCTACTATAGGAAAGACATAGAGGGCTGAATTCCCCCAAACGTAGGATAAATATGGAAGTGCTATCTTTGCCCGACCTTGGTTGATAAAATCATCTGCTCTCAGTGAACTCAACAACATAGAAATTAATACTGAACACCAAGCTTCTTCGTGACTTTTGTATACAAGCCCCCTGGGGAAGATTTCATTTTCACTGAACATTTCCCTAACGATTTTAATTACCATAACACCAACTTCATCCTTGGTGATTTTAATTGTCAAAGTACTGCATGAGGATGCAGAGAGACTGATGGCAATCGTAGACGATTGGAGCTGTGGGCGGATCATGGCCAACTACAACTGATGCACGATGCTAAACTTCTCTCCTCTTTAACAGTGCTAGGTGGGAGAGGATACAATCCGGATAAAATTTTTGTATCCGGGCAAATAACGGCTCAGTGTAAAAATAATATCGGAAATGCAATTCCTCGCACGTAACACAAACCACTCGTTTATACAATGAGCGCTTTAATACCACAGAAAAAGCGACGTTACGAAAATTCGCCCAAATGGTGCAATCCATGGAAAATATGAACATGTCATAGCGAGACAGGGTAATCAACGAAGAAATTTGCAAAGTTGTGCAGAATGCATTATAGAATACTTAGTTGGACCCAAACTGACGTTGACACGATATATAGCCAGAATGAAAGATAATAGGCGGGCCAGAACAATTTTAGAATCCAATGGCAATTAATAGAATTTATACCAAATAGATTACAACATGCAGAGTACATCGGAATTGAAGTTTCTTGAGGAAATCTATACTATAACATTTTGGATAACAGAACTTTATAGTTAGGTAAGTTATAGCAATCAAAATAGTCTGTCAACTTTGGGTTAAAACTGAAACAGTTTATTTATCAGAAAACTGAAACATTCTAATCATTAAAAAGGACTAAGAACTTTTTAAATTGTCATATAATCTCGTTTAAAATATTACAAAATCTTCCGCCATTTTTAACGCCTATCTCAAATGTCATCAAACCGATTAACAGTTCAATTCACCAAAAATTATTAATGTAAATTTTAATTGTATAGGTCAGAAACTGAATTGAATAGAATAAAAATTGTTGCGAAATGCATGTTTTGAAATTTTTCTGGCTGCATTTGATAATTGTATAGATAATGTTGAAAACGACTTCAAATGGACTTTCAAACGTGGTAATGCTTGTCATATGATCCCCTTTAAAATTATGTTACAAAATGGCGCCCGCTCGCCATTTTAAAACACTGAAACTTCATAACAATCAGTTATGTCAAATCAGTATAAACTTATCCTTACAATTAACTTTTTGTAAGACTTATGAAACAAAGAAATATAGGCAAGTGACAATACTGAAATATATGCAACTCCAATAAAATAATATGTAATATAAGTAGCATTACAAAATTAAATCAAGTTACGGCTTTAAACAAAAAATTAAGTTGTGAAATAATTTTACGCAACTGCATACATAAAAATTAATTTTAAATTTGTACTTACATAATACATAAAACGTAATAATAATTTGTATAGATTATCAAGTTGATTACACCGTTATCTATGCAACGACAGAAGCAATTTTCATTATAAGATTGTAAATGACAGAATCTAGGAATAAAAAAACAAATGTTTATTTGGTATCCAGTTATCATTGGAAAGTATATGATAAAGTATCATAGAAATACTGTCCTAATGTAGACCTAAGACCAGTGCTAACATATGGAGCAGAAACGTGGTCACTTAAATAAAATGGCCAAGAACTGCTTAAACGTTTCCAGCGAAACACCTCTAGAATAATGTATGGAGAAATAAAAGAGTAAGGTTTGTGGCGCAGTTAGAAAAGTTTTTAAAATAGGGTCGATGGGACAACGAGCCAGAGGAAGACCGACACTTAGGTATGAAGACAACCTAGAGGATGATTTAAAATCTATTGTGAGTTGGAGCATGGAAAAGAGTTGAAAGAGACAGGGGCCAATGAGGATAGTTCTGAAGAATGCTTTAGCTCATAACGAGTTGTGATGCCACAGATGATAAATGTATTCAAAGATCTTGTAAACATCCGTTTTTTCTTCAATGGACAACAGATTCCTTATAAACAGAGTATCGGAAACAACTTCATTATAAGATAAGCTAAACTCTTAGGACCAAAGGTCTCGTGTGTTGACATAAACGGAAGTCACAAAAGCTGTTAAAATTAATCATACACCAAGACATATGACAGAATGTGAACGGAACATAAGTGATAATAGGTTTAGTTTTGGCATGGAGGTTGGTACCCTAGTGGCATATTTGATCTTCAAGTAGCGCTACAAAAATGTCGTGACTAACGAAATAATGTATATCTATGATATTCAGAATACAAAATACAAGAAAACAACATTCAGGCAGAAAAACTTGCTAGGCGAAGGATGGCCGACAGGTCTATCAGGTAGGAGATCAAATATCGCTTAAATTTTTTATCTATAGATAATTTTAAATGAAAATAAACTTATGCGTAGCTTGGGTAAATACTATAAATAAAAAATATTGTTGCTTTTCTTTATATAGACCAGGATTTTGAGAATAAATTAATTTAATGATAATTGACAAACTATCACTACAGCTTATAATAATGCTTCCTATATTATACGTTGCTACAAGAAGGTAACTAATCACTCAATATCTCAAAACTTAGGAAATGTCTTTTCACTTCTTCCATTTATTTCTTTAGTTATATCCATATGTGGCTTTTTGTCATATTAATACGTGGCAATGTATCTTCTAATTATAATAAAAAAGCCATATTATATGGGCTAATAAAGTTTATGATGCAAGACTATAGATATTAGGATAGTTTGCAAGGCTCTATATAATTTCGCAGGCGAAATTTTAGTTCACAACTTCACATATATTTCAGACGCACACAAAACCAATGTACATTTTTAGTATACAAACACAATTTACAACAACCGATAGCACAATTAATCATCCAACGCAGAACATAGCCATACAGAGAGCCAGTACTCTCATCGTACCAGTCAAGTTGTAAAATGGAAGAGTTTCTAACACAACATTTGAACGTAATTACTCTCTTGGTGGTAGGTACCATAGAGTACATAATTTCTAACAAACGATATGTCTACAGATAGAACAATTTATCAGCCAACGCAGCGCTGGGTAGTTTCTTCAAGTGCTGTCCCACTAATGAAGCTAATTTATGGGCGTACATGCACGGAGCTGGTACTCTAATCGTACCAGGCCAGTTGTAATACAAATGGCAGAGTTTATAACACAGTCTTTGTATGTGATCAGGTTTTAGCTGACATGTATCGTGAAGAACAATATAATGCGTAGGATTTACGGTGCCCTGTCTAACACTTTGTGGCACTAGGAAAAAGTCTGGTAATTGTCGCCTTGTTATTGAATGGTCCAGTATTGTACCACAGGGAGGATTCTCTGCACCGTCGTGGCCTAAAAATGAATGCGGTTAATAGTTATTATACACTCAAGGATAAAAATATGGAATATTTTGAAATTATCGTAAATCTGTTCAATAAGATGGGTTCATAGTACCAAAACACTTTTTTCAAAAAAAAAAACTTTATTTAACACGATTTAAGTAAATATAATATTTTAAAAAAACATTGAACTTTTGGAATGAACAAAAAGCTTGAAACAAGTATTACTGAAGACGTCATATTTGAATGTTTTGTTTAGATAAACAATAAAATTAATAACGAGTATGTAGTCTCTCCTCAAGCGTTGAGTACTTCTTGTAACCCTCTTGGAATGCCACGAATCAAATTTTGGACATATGCCTTCTTATTATGCAATCATTAGCTCTCTGAATGTCATAGTAACAGGATTCTACCGACACGAGGACGTGCGTTATCGTGCATTAGCACGAATCTGTAATATCCAATACGGCCGGCAAATGGCAAAACATAATTTTCTAAATTGTTTTTAATATTCAGCTGTCATTGGACATTGGACAGGACAGAATGAGTGTCGAAATAAATACAGGCAATACCAACGTGAAAATCATGTGTTTTCATAACAATTCGGAAAAATTTCTCCGGCAAAAATGACATACGATATTATTATATCTCTCATCACATCCATAATCCATTTTTTTGGTATACTCGTTAGCACAGTTGATAGGAATCCTGTGCTATTATTTTATTGAACTGTAGTGGTATATCCGCTTGAAATTGCATTCATAGCTTGTTCCAGTTTATTGATGATCACGTCTGCTTGAGCCTGATCTACTTAATTATCAGAATGGTGTCATCAGCGTTGTATATGGTGTTATAACAGTTTTGTACAGTATCAGACAAGGTGATTCACTAAGCAAATTAGTATTTAACATCATTATGGACGATGGAATAAGAGAAGTGCGTAAAGGAAAAGATAAATTATTGGCCGATGTCTTGCTTCATTACAAAAAAAAAGTCTGGGGCATTCGCATTGAGATAATTGTGTAATTAAAAAATTATAATTGCGCGAAAATATTTAAGGTTTAATTCCATTTTTTGACTAGTTTGTCAACTTTGACAGTTCGTTATAACAACAAAGCTACCCGCATCACACTGAAATTTTATATTTAGGATAACTAAAGATAGAAAATAAATTTTAATCCTGAGATTTGGTTAGTCTCGACCTCTATGCTCCAGTATGCAAAGCATAAAAGACACATATAAGTATGTAAAAATGTGTTGTAATGAGAGATATAGAAACAATTTTACAAACAGTTCACTTACCCAATGAAAATATCCTGGTGCTTATTCTCTTTTGTACAACCACAAAACATAATTTTATGTCTAACTCTAATTCCTTTAAACAGCTTTCGAGCTGCTTCACTTCGTACCTTTGACAGTGTGTCAATTGTCCATCGCCTACACCGTCTCTAACTATTACAACTTTTTTAGGATAGTAGCCATTTGCATTTCGCGTTGCTTCTAATGCTTTTATAAATGCTGTTTTCATAAAATCTCCAAGCTCTCCTGCCTGGAACGTTGCTGTGCTGAACCATCTACAAATTAAACAGAACAACTTTATATCAAATAGTTCCGAAATTTTGTGTGTAATACAAATACGAATACGCTTTGATATATATATATATATATATATATATATATATATATATATATATATATATATATATATATATATATATGTATATACATATATATATATATATATATATATATATATATATATATATATATATATATATATATATATATATAGGTGTATAGTATTCTCTCAGACACCTTGGTGTCTGAGAGAATGCAAGCAGCCCTAAATATAGTTGACGACTGGAGTAAACAAGAGAGACTGATAGTCAATGCTCAGAAAACACAAATCGTCAACTTTACCAAACAAACAGCACTACAAGGACTAAAACCACCGGTGCTGGGAGAAACAGAGATTTCATTTGCCAAAGAAACAAAATACCTTGGGGTGTATTTTGATCATAGGCTTACATGGAATACTCACATTCTGAAAACCACACAGAAAGCTACTATGTCCTTGGGCAGATGTAGAAGAATGTGCGGCAAGAATTGGGGACTTAACCCCAAAATGACTATGGTTAGGATCATAGGTTTACATGGAATACTCACATTCTGAAAACCGCACAGAAAGCTACTATGTCCCTGAGCAGATGTAGAAGAATGTGCGGTAAGAATTGGGGACTTAACCCTAAAATGACTCTATAGTTATACACAAGGGTTATTAAACCAATGATAAACTATGGCTCGGTGACGTGGTGGACAAAGACGTAGCAAGTGGGAGCAATAAGGCTGCTAGGTAATATACAAAGGCTAGCATGCCTGTGTATTACGGGGCCATAAAAACAGCTCCTACTGCAGCGTTGGAAGTCCTGCTGAATCTACCACCACTTCATATCTTTATACAGGGCGAAGCCAGATCAGTGATGCACAGATTAATCTTATTTAATAGTCAGCGACATATAAGCCAGATGCATGGTGCTGACAACAGAAAGCTAATCGAGGAGCTAAAAGCCGATATTGTGATGGGGCAACCTATCGATGCAACAGCTACGAGATATAGCTTTAACAATAAGTTCACAATTAAGATACCAGGCAGGGAAGACTGGAATGAAGGTGTACCTATACAAGTTGCTGCTACCGGATGGCTCGGAGGGTGTGGGAGCCGGCATAGTAGGGACAAATCAAGGGATACATTTCCGGTAAGTCTATCTAAGGATGTGACAGTTTCCCAGGCGGAAATAACGGCAATCAATCACTACGTGGAAGAAATAGAAAGGCAGGAAAGAATGTACCGTTAAGTTGCCATCTTCACAGATAGTCAGGCAGCGTTTAAGGCACTCAATTCTGTAGAGGTCCCTTCTAAGCTAGTATGGGATTGTGTGTGTGCCCTAAATAAACTAGGAGACCGTAGCAAGGTTACGGTAGCCTGGGTACCGAAGCGTGGGGGTCATAAGGGCAATGAAAAAGCAGATGAAATGGTCAAACAAGGCTCATCAATGCCATTCATTGGATCGGAACCCTTCTGCGGCGTTGCAAAGACAGTAACAAGAACAGCTACAAGAAAGTGGGTAGCTCACGAAAAACTCTTTTCGTCCAGACAAGCGAAACAGTTCATTACAGAACATTAGCCAAAATTTATCAGATTATCAGATGATGACGTGTGCAGATTCTGTCACCTCGAAGAAGAAACAGAACACTCCTTTGCATTAGGAGAAGAAAATCCACCGGCAAATAGCTACATGGAAGGTACAGTCTCGAAGCTGTTAGACTTTTTAAAAAGGGCCAGGCTAGAGAATGTTATCTAGGACTAGATAACATTCGTCGCAGTCGCAGTGGAATAGGCCAAAAGGCCACCTCTCTAAATCTATCTATCTATGCGAACAATTTATCATTAAAGATAACGGAATTTACAACTAACACCTAATTTTATGGCTTATAGTTCTAAATACGAATCGTCCATATAATATTAACAGGCTCCAAATTAAATAAGATTATAAGCAAGACATTCAATGTTTAAAACCCCCCAAATAGATTGTAATATTATAAAAATGTCTACAGTTATTAACTGTTATTACCTTGACACACTTTCATTGAGACTCGAAACGAATCCACAGACTGAGCTGGACCTTTTTCCGTGATAAACGTCAATTCCGCAGATCATCCAACCTTTGAAGGGGAATCTTACTGTCCAAAGAGTTCCTCCCAATTTACAGGTCATCTGAAGCGCGATTTTCTGAACAATAGACCTTACTTTTTGTGGATTTGAAAGAGTCCTAGAATTTATCACTTGAGAAGGAACTGGTATCTGCGAACAACACATTTTCTTGATGTGTCCATATCGATCTGACCGCATCGTTGGACAAATGAATACTACAATCTGAAGCAAACAAATCGTTATTATTAAATAGCTTATATGATAATTTTATCTTAATATCTTATAGTATTTAACAAAGCGGGAAAGAATTTTAAATAAAATACCGTTAACCCGAAACGATACCTGGGTAGTGAACGATACCCATAACAAAATGAGTAGTGAAAGCTTAACCGCAACCCCTTTAATTGAAATACTGTTTGTCATTTTTTTGTGCGTTGTTTTTTCACTGGTTTAATCACTATTTAAGTTAATTTAGAGTAGTTGTTCTTTTTTTTATTGTGCCGTCTTCTAACGATGATTGGCGATCACTTCTTTAAACGCTTCCCTATCTTTTGCAACATGAAATTAATAGTTATGCAAGTAGTTATTACAACTGAAGAAACGCTAGTGACAATTAAAAGAGTTAAAAATGAGGATCTTACGAAAACAAAATTTGAACAACATGCTCAAACCGCTAAATAAAAACAATAAAAATATGTCAAAATGTAATATGAATTGCGACTTTTTGAAGAATCGAATCGAATAAATTATCGAATCGAATCAAATATCTAATTAAATCGAATCAAATATCAATTCGAATCTCTTACCAAATTAAATCGATTGTCAAACCGAATCGGAATCGAATCGAACCTATTATTGAATCGATTCATCATCATCATTCTGGCTTTACAACCTTGCGTGGATCCTAGCCTCCTCAAGAATTTCTCTCCGGTCGTCTCTATCCATCGCCTTTCTCCGCCAAGCATGTATTCGCATATTTCTCACGTCTTAATTGATGTTCTCAAGGAACCATGTTCTGGGTCTTCGTCTTCTTCTCTGACCAATGGGTCTATCAAGGAGCGTTTTTCTAGCTGGGTCATTTTGTTCCATCCGCATTACATGCCCTTTCCACCTCAGACGTCGTATCTCAATATGTTTTACGATATGAGGTTCTTGGTATATTCTATAAAGTTCGAAGTTGTATCGTCTTCTCCACACTCAATTGTCATTCACTGCTCCATAGATTCGTCTTAGTACTTTTCTTTCAAAACATCCTAACATGTTTTCATTATTTTTTGTTAGAGTAGAGTCGAGGTCTTTGAACCATATATTAGGACTGGGCGTATTATTGTTTTGTAGAGTTTTATTTTTGTATTTCTCGATATAATTGTGGATTTAAGGAGGAGATTGAGCCCAAAATAGCATCTGTGCATTATTTTCAGTGCTAAGAATCGCTCCCAGGTATACAAATTCGTTCACTGCTTCGATAACGTCGTTTTCTATAACAAATGGTCGTAGTATTTGCGGTTGCGTGCTTATTTTCATACACTTCGTTTTGTTGGTGTTTATTATTAAACCCATTTTTGCCGCTGATTCTTTTAATGCTACATACGCCTCTCGTACAGCGTTTTCCGTTCTCCCAACAATATTGATATCATTAGCATATGCCAGGATTTGGACTGATTTCTTATATATTGAACCAGTGGTTGTGATTTGTGATATATGTATTACTTTTTCCAGAGCCAGATTGAACAGTATACAGGAGAGAGGGTCTCCCTGGCGCAGCCCGTTATTTGTTTTAAAAGGTTCAGATAGTTCCCCTGAATTCATACTCTACATTCAACTTTTTCAAGAGTTAGTTTTGTTAAATTTACCAACTGATTTGGCATTCCTAGCTCTTTCTTTGCTTTGAACATTTCTCTTCTATTCACAGATTCGTAGGCTGCTTTGTAGTCTATAAATATGTGATGAGTATTCATGCCATATTACTGTTTTTCCAAAATTTGTTTTAGGGTTGCAATCTGATGAATTGTCGATTTAACACCTCTGAAACCAGCCTGGTATTTTCCTACTATCCGTTCTGCATATGGTGCCATACGGTGACAATACTGTGTATGGTGCAAAGTATTGCAATATTCCAATCTTTGGGGAGGGATTTCTGTGTCCATATTTCATTTATAAGCTGCTGTAATGCCATTATGGTATCATGACCACCTTCTTTATATAGTTCAGCTGGGAGATTATCTATTCAAGGTGATTTGTTTCTGGCTAGCTTTTTAACTGCATCTTTAACTTGAAGAATCGTTGGCGGTTCCTCTTCCCTCTCGTCTGTTCAATTATCCAATCGAATAGATTATCAAATCAAATCGAATCGATTATTTAATCGATTATCGAATCAAATCGATTGTGGAGAGATTATAAGAATCGATTATCGAATCAATTATCAAATCGAATCGATTATCGAATCTATTCTCGAATCGATTATCGAATTCAATTGATTATCGAATTCAATCGATTATCGAATCGATTATATTGAATTTAATCATATATCAAATCGATTATCGAATCGAATAGAAATAAAATAGAATAGAATAAAATAACAAAATTAAAGTAAATTAATACCATTCCAATGGAATGCTACATTCCATTTTTATCTATAGTTCCGCAACAGACATGAAGGGTGCTCGGCAGGAATTAGAAGTGCATATTCAGGAAATGTTAACATGTCTTAAGGCTAGTTCTGGTTGGATAGAGATGGAAAATAGGCATAGCGCAAAGTTTTTAATGCAGATGAGATAGAATTTAATTTTACAATGTGACCAAAAAAATAACTTTTTTCTAAAAAAGCAAATACTGCTACATGACAAAAAAAATCAAACACAGAATGATGAAAAAAATTTAAACTGCCTAGGGCTCTAAAAATATTACCAAGAATGCTTATCTTATTTCATGGATGCCCAGTTCTTTACGTGTTTTTGATTCACTGACGAATTTGTCACCAATGTTGAATATTTTTTTAAATAAAAAAATCACCTAAGAAAGGCAGTGTTATTAATGAGCGCTACAGAGCGCTAACTCATCCTCAGAATCCAAGGGACGACGAAATATTTGCTGAATTGTTCTCAACCTTCTGTTGCCACAAACGTGACTTAGGTCGACCATTTCTGAAATTCTATAGACAAGAAATATGAAGCATTGTGGGCACAAAAAAAATTCCTCAACTATGGAAAAATATTGGAACAAACTTAATGACGCAATTTTGGTTGATGACGTCAGTGACAACGACCAAACTTAGATAGTTTAAAGTTGGGTTAAAAAAGTGCCAGGTGTGAAGATATAAATAGTGCAAAGAAGTAAATATTGTATGAAAATAAAAGAGCTCAAAGCGGTCAGTTTAAATTAAGACTAGTACCGCTATTTTTATTTTCAAAAGCTACACACATATTATCTCCGTCCTATATTTTTAAGGATAAATAGAAACAAATTACCTAACAATTCTTTTAAAAGTTTACGGTTTTTATTAGCGGTTACCTTAGATCACTATGATTTTAAAATATCTAAATTCAGATTAGAAATATTTTGCATTTTCTGACATCATATACTTAGGGCGTCATTGAATTTTTGACGTAAAACTAAAATTATTTTGCGATTACGTTTTTGTGACAATTTTAGAAACGTTCAAAACTATGAATGGATGGTCCTTCTTAAAAAAAAAGGCGAAGTAACTTAAATCATCATTATCAGTGGTGATTTAGGCCTTTGATAGTCTATTCCATTTACTACCTGCGTACCTACCGGTTGCACAATTAGTTGCTATTTTTAATCATGTTTATTCTTCTTCTTCTTTAAGTGCCGTTTCCCACTCGGAGGTTGGATATCATCATCACTATATTTACTCTATACGGCTGCTCTGAAGAGTTTTATTGAACTACATCTAAACCAATCCCTTAAATTTTTCAACCATGATACTCTCCTTCTTCCTATTATTCCTCCTCTTATCTTTCGTTTTCTTCTGTGCCCATGCTACTCTAAGCATCCTTCTGTAACACCACATTTCAAATTACTGTAGCTTATTTATGTGTTATTGCTTCAGTGTCCAGCTTTCAAGTCTGTATTGTAGTATCGAAAACAAGTGGTATCTCAGAGCTCTTACTCTCAGTTGTAATCCAAGGTCTTTATTGCAGAGAATTGTTTTCATTTTTGCAAACCCATTTCTTGCTATTTTTATCCTGACCCTTGTTTCTATTGTTTGATCGTTATTTTCTTAAACCCCGGTACGCAGGTATTTGTATTTTTCAACACTTTCTATCCCAAATATTTGTTTCCTTTGCTATTATTTTGTATTTAGTCTTTTTTTATATTTATTCTTTCTTCTTCGTCTTCCTATTTATAAGCAATTCTGCTAGTTCATTGGCGAATTAATACCTCGATAGAAGGTTGTCATACCATCCTTTACGCGGTCGTCCGATACTTCTTCTGTCGTATCTCTTGCTATTTTGACGACACAGGTCTTCCTCATTCTGCTTATGTGGTTATTCCATTCTTTTTTCTATTTAGCGTACATTCGTTTATACACTGTAAGTTTAATGTCTTCACTTCTCTTTCGATCTCAGCGTATTTCCTGTAATTCTTCTCAGTACTCTCATCTCTGCCGTTTAAAGTAGCCTTTGTGTTGTGGCTGTGTCGGGGTCTTGTTCTTACACTGTGTAAGACCAATATTTACGACTAAGTCTTACTTTGACAAATGCTTTTTCAAAATCAACGTAACAAACACGCACATCCATATCCATGCATCTTTAAGCTATCACATCAAAAGCAAATAACGCCTCTCTGGTTCCTAGTCCGTTTCTGAATCCAAACCGACTATCATCTATTCCTTCTTACAATTCTTTATTTATACGATCATGTATTATGTTCAAGAATAATATTTGTTTCTAGTGACGGGATCAGATGTCCTGCCAATTGTAGGTCGGATTTATTTCATTGCAGTAATATCTTCTCCAGCGGCCTTGTGCTTGTGTGTGTTATGTATATTTTCTGACAACTCTAATAAACGATAGAAGATATCAGTAAAGGAGACCAAACTCCCTTCGGTTATAGTCAAAATATTAAGGTGACAAATATTTATTCTTCTGAAGTTAACCATAATTTCAGTTTAAAATACTTTTATTTTGACGTTTCGATCTCCACTTCGGAGATCGTTCTCAAAATACAAATTATTTTGTTTTGTTATTTGGAAATACATACAACAAATTCTTCTAATATTGATTCAGATATTATATATTTTAAAGTAGATACTTTAAAATGATATTTTCAACATTTTTGAGGAGCATTCCTAAGACGATTTTATTGGAAGATAATCAATTACATGAAATTAACTTTAACTTGAGAGTATCCGTCAGGAATATCATAGCACGTGATTTATCTACAAAATGACAATCACACCCAATCACGGCAGTAAAATTCTCCCGTTACTAATTCCAGTGTAAATCATAAAGAAAAACTGGGAAAAAACTCATGATACTACCCCGACATGGTAAGTAATTATTTTTACATGTATGTGACAAATTCTTTATAGTTTATATTTAAAACATAAATTATGTATTCTCGATATTTTATTCCTAAAAAAATTATCCTATTATTTACTCCTAAAAAAAATAGAAAAACACCCAAGAGAGTATTAAAAATTGGTACATGGAATGTTAGGAGTATGTATGATCCAGGCAAAATGCATAATATAATACAAGAAATGCAAAGATTAAATGTCGACATTCTAGGCATTAGTGAAGCAAGATGGCCAAATTCTGGCAGTTTTTTGACAACAAATGGCATGGTATATTACTCCGGAAACAGTAGTACCCAACACAGACACGGCGTAGCAGTTTTCGTATCTAAGTCTATGATGCAGTCGGTCATTAATTTTACTCCAGTATCAGATCGGCTCTTATTTCTGCAATTACAAACAAACACAAGTAAACTAAATATCATACAGATCTATGCACCTACTGCAGATAAATCCGAGGACGAAATTGAACAATTCTACGAAGAAATCAATCAAGTATTAAAATCGACGAAACCACGAGACATTACCGTAATTCTAGGTGATTTTAACTCAAAAATTGGTAAAGGAAAAAGTGGAAAACATGTAGGAGAATACGGACTCGGTAAAAGAAATGAACGAGGTGACAGACTACTTCAATTCTGCCAGGAGAATAACATGATTGCATCTAATACATTCTTCAACTTACCAAAGAGAAGACTTTATACGTGGAAATCACCCCAGGACAATGGCGAAAGAATAATTCGAAACCAGATTGATTTTTTACTGATAAACGAACGATACAGAAACTCCTTAAAATCCGTTAAAGCTTACCCAGGCGCAGATGTCTTTTCAGACCATAACCCTCTAATAGCGCAAATGAGTATTAAACTAAAAAGATTGGAGCAGAAAAGAAGAGCAAATCAGATAGACGTCAGTCATTTATGTAACCTGGAGGTAAAGGAGAAACTGCAAAAATGTATTAATAATAATTTCAAAATACTTCATGAAAAAGAAACATCTCAGCCAACGAACAACATAGATAAAAAATGGCAAAACGTAAAAATGGCGATAACAGGTCCTATGAAGAAAATTCTGACTAAAGAAAAACCAAAAATAAAGCAAAGGTGGATGACTGATAAGATCCTTCTTCTCATGGACAATCGGAGAATAATGAAAGGAAAAAACGAACAAAGGTATAAACAAATACAGAAAGAAATCAAAATAGAAATCAGAATAGCAAAAGAAGATTTTTATAAAAGAAAATATGAAGAAATAGAGCAATTGCAGGCAAAACATGATATTTTTAATGTACATAAAAAAGTGAAAGAACTTACAGGTACACAAAAACGTAAGCAGCCAAATACCCTGTACAATGTCAACGGAAACATAATAACAGAACTAGAAGAACAGTTGAAGACATGGAAAAACTATATTGAAGAACTCTTTGCAGATGATAGACAACAATCTGAGCTAAGTAACATACAAGGAGACGAAGGTCCAGAAATAACGGAAGAAGAAGTAATGTACGCACTAAAAAGAATGAAAAATGGTAAAGCCCCAGGTCCAGATGAAATACCAACGGAAATCCTTAAACTAATAGAAAAAGACTCGATTCACATTTTGGTTAAACTTTTCAATAGCATTTATACATCAGGAAAAATACCACAAGAATGGCTTTTATCCACCTTTTTTACTATACCAAAAAAGATAAATGCCAAACAATGCAGTGATTACCGTACAATCAGTCTGATGAGCCATGTACTGAAAATATTTCTGAAAATTATACACTCTAGAGTACACAGAAAACTGGAAATGGACATCAATAATACCCAGTTTGGATTCCGAAATGGACTTGGAACAAGAGAGGCGTTGTTTGCACTGAACGTTATGTCTCAAAGATGTCTTGACATAAATCAAGATGTATTCATGTGTTTCATAGATTACAACAAGGCCTTTGATAAAGTGCGGCATGATCACCTAATCAGACTCCTGACAGAAAAGAATTTAGATAAACGAGACATCCGACTAATAGCAAATATGTACTACAATCAGAAAGCAGTAGTGAGAGTAGAGAATAATACCACTGAAGAAATCGAAATAAAGCGAGGTGTGAGACAAGGGTGTATACTGTCACCAACCCTGTTTAATCTCTATTCCGAAGACGTAATGAATAGAACACTCTCTGAGCAATCCGTAGGTATTAAAATAAATGGTGTTAGATTAAACAATCTGAGATTTGCCGACGACACCGTTCTAATCGCAGAAACACTTGAAGAGCTACAGACATTGGTGAATAAGATAGCAGACTACAGCGAAGAATATGGACTATCTTTGAACATAAGGAAAACTAAATTTATGGTAATATCGAAATCAACACAAAATGTCCAAAATTTATATTTACACAATGAAATTATCGATCGAGTTAACAAATACAAATATTTAGGCACTTTTATAAATGAAGACAACGATAGCTCAGCAGAAATCAAAATAAGAATAGAAAAAGCCAGATCTATATTCACTAAAATGAAGAGAGTGTTCTGCGGAAGAGATTTGAGCCTTGAAATGAAACTTCGCCTGATGAGATGTTACGTACTTTCTGTGCTGTTCTACGGAATGGAGTCATGGACGTTGAAAAAGATTGATACCAAAAAATTAGAGGCATTTGAACTGTGGATGTATCGCAGAATCCTGAGAATATCATGGACCGAGAGAGTCACAAATGTCGAGGTCTTGAGAAGAATGAATAAAGAAAAGGAAGTCATATTTACGATCAAAAAACGAAAACTGCAATACTTGGGACACATTACAAGAGGCGAAAGATATGAACTGCTTCGAATAATTATGCAAGGGAAAATAGCAGGAAAAAGGTCCATAGGAAGAAGACGAAACTTCTGGCTAAAGAATCTACGGGAATGGTATAGCTGTAGCAGCAACGAATTGTTTCGGTCAGTAGTTTCGAAAATACGTATAGCCCTGATGATCGCCAACCTTCGGAACGAAGATGGCACTTGAAGAAGAAGATATTTTATTGACTTACAATAGTGGTATTTTCGTTTTATTGATTTCTTCATGTATTATTGGTATCCAGATCCTACTACATTCCTTTATGATTTACAATCGAATTACCAACGAGAGAATTTAAAAATTTGAGATAATTGATAAAATATGTTATTAGGTGAAGTTATCAGTCATAATCATTAAAATGAACAAAAGTCTATTAAATTAGAAAGCTAAATTTCTGTTATAGTGAGAATTGCGAGATTTAGGTAAAATAAATTGTTTTAAACGGTAATTGTAATAAGCTTATAAAAATATACTTATCGGTTTTTATTCAAATAGTATCAACATGTTTTCGCCTGTCCGAATTTGAGTGCAAATCTTCGCTGCTGAGCCTTCGTCCACATCGATAACAATATCCATGACTACATAAATTAGTGACTCTTTTAATATTAACTGACGTTCAGTTGCGATAACTGTGTCAGTTATTGTTTGCATTAAATGTTTGAAAAAAATCGTCCGATAGCTGCTGTAGTGACTAAAATGTAAAGTCTACATTTCTGGTTCCCACATATGACTTCAAAGCTGCCCAAACCATTTCAATAGGGTACAAATCTGGAGTGTGGTGTCTAAATAGATCATGTCCTTGTGCTCGTATAATTTTATCGATTGCTTATTTTACATAACGAGGTTTATCCAATTTTAATATGTTATACAGATACAGATCAGGTCTCAACATGGAAGCAGAATATTGAATATTTTTTCTCGAAGCCATTCCCACATAATACATTTCTTCGATGAAGATGTGGGACATTTATCTTCCTGTATGGTGTATTATCCAACACTATTAAACTATTTGGAGCCAAGTCACCAAAAAGTTGTTCTTCAACCATTTTTTAAAATTTGTAAAATTCATGTCATTATGTAGTCTCCAGATTCTGACGTCGACTTTCACCTCAAATAAGATCCAGTAACACAACCTTTTTCATTTCCTGCAAACGTTGCCCTTTTGACGCGGGTTTTCTAAGTCCACTATTGCTTGTATCATACCAATATTTCTTTGAAATATGACTTGATAATATTTAAGTCTTATCAGAACACTATAAATTTATTTGCTTCTCATGCTTCCTTAATGTCCCTCAGGTATTGCAGCCTTAAATTTCTAATTTCATGTTTCTCTATCAACAGTTTTTTATTGTCGATTTTTTTTTCAGTGAAACCTAAGTTTGTGAAATTCCCTTCTTACACTTTCTCTAACTCCTGCATAATTCATTTCGTTTAAACATTTCTGATCAATTTTTTAATCGTGAGCACTTGTTGATAATATATCTTGGTCACCTGTATCTAGCAGTATTTTTAATAACTTTTTTGTCGTTTATTAGGTGTGGAGAATCCAAAGATTTTTCCATTTTCAACCTTACGACCTCCTTTAGCGATTTTCTTGACTCTGGATAAACTGACATCTATAAACATTTAATATTATATAAAATTTTTCCTCTTATTCGATTATTTAAGATCTTTATATAAGAGCACCTTTTTTATATTTGACTTATATGAAAAAAATTGTAATCTAAGTTTGCAAAACAGTAATATATTTTTTTAATATACATATATAATCAATTGTATTTTAAATAACTCAATAAGAGGAGCATTTCCTTCTGCTTCCTGTTGAGTAAATTTTAAAACAGACTATATGATTTAACAAGCTTCTACAAACGGCTTCAAAACTCTACAAACGACTATTTCACGAATTACGAAGTTATCTGGCAACGTTGAAACCCGACTAAAATTAGTGCCTAATGTTAAGTAAATGGATGTTAAAACTTCTCTCACTTTCATAGAATTGAATACTCCACTCCTCGATTTATCGGATTGAATGACCTTGAAGGTTTCAGCTATTTGTGTCCAGCTATACTTTAAAATGTATAATATATGCCTGCATTGTTAATATAAATAAGGCAGATAAAATTAAATTATTAGAAATAATGTTTTGTATTACCTAGTAAGAAAACAAAATAATTTGTTTAATTTGGATTTTGAGAACAATTTCATAAGTGGAAATAGAAAAATTAAAATAATCATATTTTAAACTGAAATTGTCCTTAACTCCCATTAAAGACAATGAAAAATATGTATTCATTAATAAATATCACAAGATATCGTCGCCTCAAAGCGACAGTAGGATATGTCAAAAAATGTAGTTTCGAGAAAAACGCAATTGAAATTTTTACGAAACTTCATTACTTGAATAACTTTTTTATGTTTGAATGGATTTACATGAAATTTTGTTTGAGTATATAACTTTACAGGCCTTACATAAATATTTATAGTAATTCATAAAAAAGTGAAAAATAATTGGAAAAAAAGTTAGTTGTCCTACTGTTGCTCTCAAAGATAATCTGTTTTTTAACGATATCCGTAAATTTCTGTTATATAAACTTATATTGCACTAAAGTTTTGTTTAAAATTTTACACATTTCAATACAAAAAACAAACAATTTTGTTGTTCAAACATGTTATTACATAAATAATAACATGAACGTACCTATTTTCCAAAATATAATAAACAAACAAAATGAAAAAATAATCAAAATCAGTAATGGTAATATGTAATGGTAAATAGTAATGGAATTTATCATGAATTTAACTTACCTTTTTCCTGTGCTTTATAAATTCCAGATAACAACTCAGAATCGGTGTTATTTTGTTCGTTAAATACACTAAATACTGACTTCTAGATACCCATAATTTGTACAATTTAAATTGGCCGAATTACTTATTTTTACTCTTTAACATACACCTTTTAACATCAATGTAGTAGAACTATTGTTTAAGATTACTTAAGATAAAATTGTGACCGCAATCTGGATAGTATAAACAAAGACGTAATCGCAACTCAGCAATAAGTACATGGCAACAGTAGGATATGTGCGTAAGATAACTTAGTGTTGCATTAATATTGATGACCAAAATGTGTGAACGACAAAATATAATGGTATGATATGTATGTTGTCTTAGTGTTGCATTATAAAATTTGAGCTAAAAGGAATTAAGCTACACAAGGATATGTAATATTATGAAAAAAGTATATCACTTTTTATTTATCCTAGTGTTCCACTCAACAGAAGGGTTTATTTGGAATCATTTGACATGAATATCACAAGAGTCATTTTTTTACATATCCTACTGTTGCTTTGAGGCGACGATATGTACTTATCGGTTAGTTAATTTTTATTTGATAAATTCAACTTACCTGAACATTTTTATCAATATGTTGCTGACAGGCTTGTATGTAAGTTTCGTTTGTATCGGAGGGAAGTTTAACCATTTTCGGTTTACTAATGTGACACCCCATTACATTTCCTAGCCTACACATTAAATCTCCAAAGTCATATGCATACTTTCTGTCTCGGTCTGTATGAAAAACTATCCAATTGTACATATCAACTGGTCCCGTCACCTACAAAATAAATTTGAAAAGCTAAGAAATGCGTAAGTGCTTCAAAGTGGTGTATACATTTGCTGCCCAGGTATACAGTTATATCATAAATAAACCTATTATAAAAAGAGGTCAGTAGGTTATCAAGAAGAAGAGATGAATAAGAGATGAAAAACTGCTGCAGAAAAGTAGTAAGGTTTGCTCAGGTACCTGAGTACCTGTAGAAGTGCCCAGAGATGGCACATCCACAATCCAATACACGGAAGAATCAAACTAAAAGAGAGTGAGAGGGGGGAGAGAGAAGAGAGAGAGGAAAGAGAGGGGGGAGAGAGGAGAGAGAGGGGGAGAGAAAGAGTATCACAATAATGTATAGATTGAACATAAATACTTGGAAATGGTACATAAAACAAAAGAACATGAAATAAACGACGAACTAAAAAATCTTAAGATCATATACCTGAAACAAAAACGAAACTTCGAAGAATAAAACATTTGGACGATTACACAATTATATCCAGTGGAGTAAATCAAATCGAAAGATCACAGTGGTGTAGCTATATTAACGCAAAAGAAGGGGATACCTAGAAGAGAGTGCTACTCATACATAAATGAACAACTATAGTATAACTTCAAAATTGTAGACACTAAATTCCAAGAAATGGTGATGCCTAGTTATTATTAGTCTGCCAGCGGGTACAAAAATGTTTTGTGAGAGTTAGAGGTAACGATAATTGCATTGGAGAATTTTTAAAAATTATATTTATGTACTATTCTTTCCCTAGCTCTAAGAAATCTCGCGCTCTCTAAGCAAACATGTGGAATCGACTGTAAGGCAACTAACTAATTTAGATACCGAATTATATGAGGTAACAAAACGACAAAGTATGCACCCAGTATGTTCAAATTAAACACAATAATCATTTTTTTCAAAATCAATTTATCAGAATCAGTGAGTGAAATTATTGCATTAATTACAAATTTTGTAACTAATGCAATATCCCTGGAATGTCAAATGATTCAACATTAGATACTTTAGACTGCTTCTTTAAAATTCCAAACGCCATTGTTTATATGGTTTTCGTTACGTTGTTTATCAAAACCTGGTTTATTGATAACGACTTTAATATTGCTATTACTGATGTACATTGAAAAACACCACTACTATATTATATGCGACCTGGGTTAACCCGTTTTTACAGCGTTCTGACAAATATCGAAGGTAAAAATAGTGTAGTGATTTGTTCAAAGCGTCTACGAGAAGTTTTCACAGGTTTCTAAAACAATTCAAACAAAGTGAAGGATACGTATGTTGAAAAGTTATTCTTTCTTTTTCCGAAATGAAATTCCAATCTTCAAGAAAGTCGCAGCCGAAATAAATTTTGACGATTTGGCACCCAAAATATCACGACTTCTATTATTGCGAACATTAAGGCATATAAACATTAATACACTTCTCCAAGAAATTAACGCACCACTTCAATAATTCAATTTTATTTGTAAACAGGCAAAGATTAAAAAATAAAACTTCACCAGATTTACTCTACATTTTATTAGTAATTATAACAATTTGTCTAATCATCAGAACATGTTGAAGTACAGGAGAAAAAAAAATAAAAAGGAAAATTCTAAAAAAATAATGATAACAAAAGTAAACTAAAATATGAAAAAAGTCTTAATAACAAGTGTTTCCACCTCTAGTACGTATAACAGCCTCACATCGTTGGCCCATACTTAAAATTAATTGCCGTATTTCATTTTGGTCTAGTTCTCTCCAAATCTGGATCAGCCTCTCTCCCACTTCCTGTAAGTTGTTTGGTTGGATCGGTGTCGCTTTTAATCGCCTACCAAGGATATCCCAGAGATTTTCAATCGGATTTAAATCCGGACTATGTGCTAGCCATTCCATAGTATTAATTTCTACCTATTCTAGATAATTTCTGACGATATGTGCAGCGTGAGGTCTGGCATTATCTTGCATTAGTAAGAAATTTTCACCGATATAAGGAGCGAATGGTAATATATATTGCTCCAGGATCTCCAATATGTACGTTTCAGCTGTAACAGTTTCATTTTCTATGACCACTAGATCCGTAGGTGCGGTCAAAAAAATACCACCCCACACAATAACGGATCCTCCACCAAAAATCTGGTGTGTGAGAAGTTACACTGAGCATATCGTTCGATGGGTGGTCGCAACACACGAACACGTCTGTCGTTATTGCACAAACAAAATCGGGATTCATCAGTAAATAGCACTTGTTCCCAGTCAGCCTCTAACCAATTAACGTCTTCTCTGGCAAAATGTAGTCTCCCCCTTCGATGCTCTGCAGTTAATAGAGGACCCCGGACGGCAATCCTAGGTGTTAAGTTGTATTCCCTAAGTGGCTGGCGAACAGTTTCAGTACTAATTTGTATAGCATGTACGTCTCGAAGCTGAATTTGTAGACTTCGTTGTGTTACAAAACATTGTCGAAGAGCAGAAATTCTTAAAAAACGATCTTGAATACGGGTAGTTACCCGGTTTCGTTCTTGCCCTGGTCTAGGTGTAGGATCCCCTGTTTCGAGGAATCTTTCTAACACCCGTGAGACGGATATGTGGGACACATTAAACCGACAACCAATTCTCCGGTAACTCCAACCTTCTTCCGACAGTATCAATGCCTGGGCACATTCATCTTGGGTTAAATTACGTGATTGACGCTCCCTAATAAACACAATTAACAATAATCAACAATCAAACAGTAGCCGAATAAAATTCGTTGAACACTTGGAAATTAGTATATTTATAGAATAAGTACATTTTTTGCTTCTTTTTGTTTTGTTGCAAAAAAACTCTAGCGATAAAACACAGTCAATAAATGTAGAGTGTACGAATAGCATATACAAGGGGCTTGCAAAATATAACATTACAATGGAAATTTTTATTAACGCTAATAAAATATTTTAATATTTCAAAGTGGTGCGTTAATTTCTTGGAGAAGTGTATATAAAAAAAAATAGGAATTGTATTATTACAGAAAGAGAAGTTATTGATTTTGTGAAGGAGACATTACCTAAAAAAATTCAAGACTATCGTCGTGAAGGAATAAAAATCTAGGTCTAGTCTAAAAACCATTTAGACAAAATTTAGTTAAGCAAAGGTGTGACAAGATTTTAAAGTTGGAAACTATCGACAATGAACGCTGTATCATAAGAAACAGAAAAATGCGATCCTGAAGATAATCTACCCATTGCCGATTGGTTTCAAAATTTATCACAATCAGAATTCGAGACAAGTGAAAAAGGATTAAATTCTTGTTTCGGAGGGACCGAAGAAACAGAGTAAATTATGACAGATGAAGAAATATGTGAAGCAGTGAACTACAAGTTGCACAAATGAAACGTCAATTAGGGATTACTTAAAACTAAGTACGTATTTAGTTAAAGGTGAGATATGTTAGTTATAAAAAAAATTGTAGATCATGAACACAAATACATAAGTTGTACCTATTCCCTTTATGAAATGCTATATTTTATTTATTATGAATTTTTCTATACAATTTAGTAATCATAACATTCCAATAATCTGGCACCTTCTGGTTTCTAATAGTGCAATAGTGCCGGATTAGTGGGATTCTTCTGTACATAGTTAATTTAGTAAGGTTTTTGAAGAGTTAAATGATTTGTTTATTTAAAAAAACTAGTTAAGAAATTTACCTGATTTTCTCCCGACGGTCGCGTCCAATCAGCGTTATTGTTCGTTTGGAACTGTTGATTCTGTCCGAAATAAATTATTTCATTGTCTAATTTTCGACCACCCACGTTTAAGGTATCGTTTGCAATTCTCAGTCCCCAATCGGCTAAAATTTGTTTAGCTTCTTCGTTCTTATTTATATTCTCCAGATATTTTCTTAATGCAGCTATCCTCTGGTTTGGCGTCACTCGCGTAAATTGGGCGACATCTTTCATAACCTGTTTAAAATTACAAACAAAATTATAAAATAA
This sequence comes from Diabrotica undecimpunctata, assembly GCF_040954645.1. Lineage (NCBI taxonomy): Eukaryota > Metazoa > Arthropoda > Insecta > Coleoptera > Chrysomelidae > Diabrotica > Diabrotica undecimpunctata. The sequence continues at coordinate 123,044,944 of NC_092803.1, read as the reverse complement.
TATATTATTCGCTTTATCATCTAAAGATATAAGGTAAAATTTTTAGTTTAATTATACAGCTAGACTAACTTAGTTTTCGAAATTACTCTTCAACTAGGAACATATAGTATTATCTTTAAATTACTTACAAAATCGAAATAAATGAGGTTTTCATAATCCTAATAGCTAATCTTACAATTCAAAACTCCCCTACGCGCGTGAAAGTGAAAATTGTTTCGTTGGCAAAAGATTTTTTTAAAAAGGTTACTACTTTCTGTTATTTATTATTTACAGTTCAATTAGTAAAATTAAATAGCAGAGGAAGATCATTTGATCGCGGATAAAATGACAATACTTTAGATTTTCCCTTTCCAGGATTCGTTAAATAGAAAAGTGGATTACCTGAACACTGACCAAATATGGCATTTGATCATTCTTATATTTGGCCATTCTTTGACGAAGTGTTAGGTTTAAACTGTGGTTACAGAATATATGTGGTCAAACTAACAATATATAGAACGCTGTGCTGACATATAAGTCAGAAACATCTGCAACCATGGACCATCTCCAAAACAGAGGCAAATCGTCTGCTCATCTTCGAAAGGAAAATACTACTCAGAATAATAGGTACAATCTGTGAGAATGGTATTTGGAGAAGGCGATATAATTTCGAATTGTATGAGAAGTATAAAGAAATAGTTAATGGTAGAGATGTAATATCTTTCATAAAAATAGGTAAGCTTAGATTGGCTGGACATGTGTCAAGAGCAAACGAAAATTACCCATCCAGACAAACCCTATTAGCGGACCAGTAGGAAATAGGAGTAGAGGTGTAGACCAAGAGTGAGATGGAAGGATGATGTGGACTAGGGCTGTAGCACCAGTGATGATGATGTGATTACAGTTGAATGATTTCATTTTTAGAAACGTAGGTCTGTAATGTAGCATCCCAGATATTTAAAGTGAGTAACTCTCTCAATGTTTTGTTGATATATCTGTAGGAAAGTACTGTCGTGAGGGTGGCGGCTAAATATAAATTTTGTCTTTGGAAGCATTCATTTTTAGACTCGTTACTCTTCATGTCGTTTTTAGACGATCCAATAACTCTTGAAGGCCCTGAAATATATCCTATAAAATAACAATGTTGTTAGCGTACCTAAGATTATTAATAAATTCACTATTTATTTTCACTCACTCACACCGAGTCTTTTCAATCTTGCAAAGCCTGTTTGAAAATTATATCCTTCTTTTTCTTCTTCCTACTTTATAGGCAAAATGCCTGTTTTACTTCGGTTTTTAGCCTCAATCGACGTCTGACCATCTTTTCCTCGGTCGTCCCAATGATCTTCCATTTGGCGATTTGTCTCTTGCTATTCGTACTATTCTATTTTCTGCCATTCTTTCGATGTGTTGATTCCATTCCACTTTTCTTCTTTTGGTCCACGCGTTTATTTCCTCTATACCACATCTCGCTCGTATTTCCTCACTTCTTACTCTGTCTCTTAGAGTTTGGTTTGTTATTTTTCGTAAGACTTTCATTTCTGTTGTTTCCAGTAGTCTTTGTGTTTTCGCAGTATCTGCTCTTGTTTCCGCTGTGTACGTCATTATCGGTCTTATTGTTGATTTATATATCCTGGTTTTCGTTTCCGTTGTAAGGTATTTGTTTCTCCAGATTGTGTTGTTGAGACATCCTGCTGCTCTGTTTGCCATATTCACTTGTTTTTGTACTTCTTCCACTTTTCCGTAGTTTGACAGTTTTATTCCCAAGTATTCAGTTTCCATCACTTGTTCTATTATTTTGTTATTTACGACTAGTTTACATCGTCTCGGTTCCGCTGATATCACTATCGCTTTAGTCTTCTCTGTTGAGATCTCCATGTTGTATATGAGTGCCGTATCTTCGAATTCTTTAATTAATCTTTGTAGGTTATCTTCATTTTCGGCTGTTATTATGGCGTCGTAGGGGTAGCATATTATCCTTATTTCCTTTTCTCCCGTTCTATATCCTCTTCTTTTTTTAACTTTCTTTATGATTTCATCCATTATCAGATTAAATATTAATGGGCTCAGCGAATCTCCTTGTCTAATACCTGTTTCATATTTGATAGGTTGCGATAGTTTTCCTTTACATTTTACCATAGCTATGTTATCTTTATATATATTCTCAATGGTTTTTACTAAATCCAGTGATATTCCCTTTTCATATAATAAATGTATGGCGTCCCGAATTCTCACTATATCAAACGCTTTCTTCAAATCTATCAGACACATATATGCTGGTTTGTTGTATTCCAGCGACTTTTCTTTTATTTGTCTTATTACAAAAACTGCATCCGTGCATGATCTTCCTGTCCGAAATCCTTGCTGTTCCTCTTGCAGAGATATTCGTTAGTTTATTTTTGTCGCTATTATTCTTGTTGTCTGTTTTTGTTTTTCTTACCATTTGATGAGTTTCAGTTCTTATTCTTTTATATTCTTCATATGATTCATTCGTTTTTTCTGACTTATATGAAAATTATATCCGAGTAGATATTAAATAACAGCAGAGATAGAATACATCCCTGTCTGACTCCTCTTTGAATGTAATATTCGTCGGTTAATCTCCCATCGACTGGTATGATTGCTTTCTGTGTCCAAAAGAAGTTTTCTATGATACGTAGGTCTATACCATAAATACCTCTGGTTCTTAATATATGTTCAAAAGCGTTCCATGCTGTACCCTATCGAAAGCTTTTTCGCAATCGATGAAAGCCACATAAATACCTCTACGTTGCTCACGGCGTTTTTTATGAAATTTAAATTGAATTTCATAATTTTATTTTGAAACAGTGTCCAATTTGACACCCTGTATATTTATAAATAATAAAACTGCAAACATTTTGTTTAGTACAAATCGTTTTAAATATTTTTTTATTTTGATGAAACTTTCTTTGTTCTTTTCTGTTTTTTTAACTACTTTCTACACATAAATTTAACAGTTAAGATATTTAGCTTTAAATGTATAGTGTATTATGACTTTGATTATTATTGTATAGTGTGTCATGAAAATTTTAGTTGACAGTAATCAGTTCTTAAAAATGTAAGTCTGTCTATCGGTGTATAATTTATGTGAATTGGGAACTGTCAGCTAGAATTTCCATGGCACGTTATACAATATTAATCAAAATCATAATACATTTAATCTATACATTAAAAGCTAAATATCTCAATAACTGTTTCTAGGCATAGAAAGTTGTTAAAAAAATTTAAGGAACAATTAAAGCTCTTTAGAAAGATGAGAAATTTGTAAGTTCACGTTTTGAATCAACTTGTATATCAAACATTATTTTATCTATAAAGTTTCAATATTAATAATATTGAAATTATTAATTATTAATAGACAATATTAAAAAAATTGTACTAAACAAAATGTTTGCAATTTTATTACTAATAAAGATACAGGCCGTGAAATCGGACACTGTTCTAAGATAAAATTAGTCATATCTCGTAAAACACTTGGTATTAGGTCACATAATCAAATATTGAGAGAGTTCTCAAGAACAGTTCTAACGAAATCCGCAATAATATAAAGGGCATGTTTAAAATAATGAAGTCAACTTCCGGTATAACAGCAACTGGTAGAAGCCTCTAAATATTTTAGAATAATTGGGCATACCCCAAAACCCCATATCCTAAATTTTCAGATATTCACTAAACAACTTTCTCTAAAACGTCTAATTGAAACTCCCAAAGAATCGCCCTGTATAATGGGTATAATGGCGGCTATTATAATAAACTAGTGATTTTGTCCGTCGCCATGCGACAGGGGATCCAATCAATTGTCATCTACATGCACTCAATAAATTTTTAAAATAAACTTCTTGCATGAAAATGAAGTAAATATAAACTAACACAAAGCTTTAAATTATTTTGCTTAATAAATCTTACCTTAAAATTACAGCAACCAATATTTTTGGCAATTTTGCCAAAAAATGAATCGTATTAATTAAACGTATCGTTTCAAAAACAAAATATGATCACTATGATCATAGCAATTAAGGCCGATATGATCATAGCGATTAATGCGATACCTGATTGTGCGTCGACAGACTACACATAACGCGAAAATATTAATGAATCCACAATATATATTTGTTATATACTTAAAAAAAATACCTTAAAATCACTCCTCATGTTATCTGTGAGTCCGGTAAGATGCGTAATTTCGGGAATGAGGCAAACCACTCTTTCAACTTTCTGTTCCGTTCCCTGTACCGGTACCTCTTTTTTGTTAATTAACAAGGGTTGATCGTAGTCTGATATAGTAATATTATATTGATTTTTATAATATTCGACATAAGATATATTGTTTCCGTCCCTTGTAGGAAAAGTATTCTGTGGAGTTTGATCCCAAACAATATCGTCGACAATGTAGTTTTTATTGTTGTATTTGGTAAAAACACAGCATCCAATTATATATTCACTGGCCACTTTTTGGTAGGTTTGAATATCTCGATGTTGGGACCTGAAAGTATAATGTAGATTTTTTTATAATCAAATTTTTATCACATTTTATGGTTTGCAATACATTATCGAAACATATCTACAATATATGTTTAGTTTAGTTCATTTGGTATATGTTACATAAGGAGCTTGGTAAAATAACAAATGTCTATTTCATGCGTTTAGTGAAAAATGAGATTAACATGTTCCTTTTCGCCCCAGTTTTAACACATGGCAGATAAATTTTATTAAATGCATTTGGCACTTGACGTAAACTTATAGGTGCGCTCGGCCAGTCTATGAATCCCTTTATTACATCTTAAATATACAGATTTGGAAATTTTTTTACGAAACATAGGATTTTTAATACAATAACTCAGATTCCCTAATTTGCAATTAACCAGTGTAAATTTCAATATAACGTCGCGATGTTTTATAACTAATTTATTTGTTCCACTGGATTGCATCTCCTTTGCGGTTTGTAGTAGCGTATGTGGCATACGGATAGTGTTGTTTCGTCTACCAATTTTTCCTGAAATTCCGTTTGGGATATTCGTAATTCTGTATTTTTGTGCAGATAATAATAATGTTTTATGAACATCAATTTTGTTTGTGTTTATTAGGTATTATTTGAACTGTTAAATTTATACTTTAGTACATTAATTATTCCAAGTATTATTTACAATTTCAAATTTAACAGGGTGTACATAATATACCGAGATCTACCGATTTCTGCCGGATATATCTACCGATTTGCCAATAGCTCCACGGAAAATCACTGGCCTAGCAAACACGATTGCTTCTCTTTCTCATTATAATGCCACATGCTAAAAATAAATTAGTGTTTATAACCATGTATACAAAAGAAAAAAGGTACAAATTTTAAAATGTTTTTTTGTGGGTAACTCGTACCGTGGCATTATAAATTTATTTACATGTGCATATGGAGATAGGCCAATCCCGACACAATCAACTATTAGTCGTATTTTTAAAAAAATTGAATTTGGTTTTGTATACAAAACTGTCGAAAATAGGAAAATTGATGTTTGTAGTGTTGCTGAAACTAGTAATCTTTGTTCAAGCAAAACCATTGCTGAACAAATTGGCATAAATAATACAACTCTCAGGAAAATTTTGAAACGAAACGGTTACCGTTGTTTTAAAGTTTCTACTACTCAAGAGTTATTAGCCGAGGATAATTTCAAACGCATGGAATTTTGTGAGCTCATGATATATAAACAAAATGAAAATGAATATTTTTTTAAAAACGTTTTGTTTACCTAGGATTTGACATTTTCATTACATCGAAAACATAATTATTCCGACGTACGAGATTGGCCTCGGCATAATAAATACTTTAGTATTCCAGTATGAACACAATATCCCCAAAAACTTGTTTGGATAGGTATTTTGGGGGACTATGTCGTCGGTCCATTTTTTATTGATGGAAATTTAACGGACAATAAATATTTAGAATTGTTGCAAAATCAATGTATTCCGCCAGTTCAATTACTTCCTGTCAACTTTGATGATATTTGGTTTCGTCAAGACGGCTGTCCTGCTCACAATACACGTGCAGTTCAAAATTATTTAAAAACCATTTTTGGACATAAATTAATTTCTTCTCGTGGTACGATCAAGTGGCCTCCCAGATCACCAGACTTATCCACAAATGATTTTTTCTTTGGGGATATTTGAAAGCAAGGGTTTATCGACATGGCTTTAAAAGAGCACGGAATTTAACGTTATGGATGGGGAAAATAATTCATCTTTGTGAGAGCAATAGACCGGAACTGTTAAGGAATATGAGAGTATCTCTGTACAACAGATTCCGTTTTTGCTCTGCAGAAAGAGGTGGAATATTTGAACCTCTATTACGTTAAATTTTTGTTTTTGAATATTTATTATTTTATTTTTGAATTTCCTTTTTATTTTTAGAAATCTACTTTTTTTTCAAGCCATTTTGGCAATAAAACAACAATTTTTTTAGTTAAATAATATTTTTAATTCCATATCTACGTAAAAATGTACGTTTTTTGGCGAATTCACATGCACTCAACAAGTTGTGTCTCGTTTTAACACTTGCCTGGCGGCATCGCCAAATGGATTGACCATGATCGTTTGCGAAGGTACGGTAGTAGGATATCGACTGGAGAGGGACTCCAGTCGAACAAATGAATTAATTATAAAACATCGCGACGTTGTATTCAAATTTACACTGGTTAATTGCAAATCAGGGGATCTGACTTATTGTATTAAAACTCCTATGTTCCGTAAAAAAATTTCCAAATTTGTATATTTTATACAACAAAAATTATAAAAAAATTAACACAATTTTATTAGCATAAATCAAAAACCAAAGATAAAAAACATGTATGGTAGTAAAAATATTTATCTAACTGATAACCTATATTCATCAATGCATTATTAATTATGTTATTAAATGTTCAAAATGTTGCCGATTATAAGATACAGTCATATAAGGTTGATAAAGGACTGTCGAAGGTCTTGTAGCATTTCAGGTCCAACGTATACAAATTTTCATATTATCCAGTTTTGTGGGATCGTCGTTGTATACTATATTCTTGATGTATCAAAAAAAATAGTCCCGTGGAGTTAATACTGGAGATCTTTGAGACTATTCCACAGTACCGCCATATCCGATCCAACTTTGGCTGATTTAGCACACGTCTAATATTTATTGTACGATGTGGTGGTGCTCCGTCATGTTGAAACCACATGTTTCGCCTAGTTCCCAAAGCCAGTTAAAAATAGTCTGTTAAAACCTATGATACTGATTGCCAGTAACCGTTCGGTCGAAGGAGTAAGGTCCAGTAACATATTTATGATTAAACAATGCCTCCCCAAACAGTCAACGACTACCCTGGTCCGACACGGAACCATCGAGCAAAAAGACAAAAGAGGGAATGTAAAGGTAGTGGGGCAAAAATATTGTTAGACAGAAAGTGCCATTTTGAGAGGACACATTAAACAAGGAAAGAGAGACTCTTTCCTTGTTTAAGAAATCAAATTTAGTTGGGTTATGTTATTACTGATGTCTGATTATTTGTCCCAACTGTCACATGAAAGATTATTTGTATTTTCTATTGAAGTTTTTTAACAATTTTTTCACATTTTAGACTATTATTGTTATTATTTAATTAAAACTTTATTGTGTTCTAGTGTTAAAATAGGTATTTTAAGTGTATTATGTATTAATATTATGTAATATTAATATTATGTAATATAACAAATAAATAGATAAATTAGAACCCCTCCACCACTGTATGATTATTGTGAAGTGTCATGAAATTTTAATTTGGCGCATTCGCATTTCCGGATATGTCAGCCATCAGAGGCCACTTTTTTGGTCTCCTTTTCATTACGATTAGATTCCCTCTTTTGTCTTTTTGCTCGATGGACGGAACTCAAAATAGAAAAAGATTTTTATCGAGTAATAATGATAATTATGTCTGTTAACAAACATATTGCGATAAAATGTCCGATTCGCCAAAAAATAAAATATTTTCCAAAAAATTTATGTTTTATCGTAACACTTCTTCCGACCATATGCGATAGAATAGAAAAAAATTCCTTCTTTGAAAATCAGTTTTATTTAATTCCCGATGCCACTGAATTTAAAATGGGAGAAATTTGATTTTCTTTATAGCTCTTTGAAATATCGTTGCACTTAACTCTGTATTATTGCTCAACTGGAGCGTAATTATTTGTGGATCTTATATTACATGTAACATAACTCAAAATTCATTTTCATTCGTTAAAATCCCATATTGTATTAATTATTTTAAATATTGAACACTGTCCGAAGGAACGAAACGGTTTAAAAGTTTTTATACAAATGTCATGTCCACCAAAACTTAGGTTGAAAAATTCATATTTAAAATATAAAAATTTGTTACAAAAAATGCAACTACAACAATATCACAAGCTTTTGTAACACAACTACAATATAAACTATTTATTTTAATAAATATTTGGACATATCCATTTAAAGTTTCTTTAATTCAATTTAAAGCACACTTTACACGTTATCAAAATATAGGTGGGTAGTTGGATTAAAAAGTTATTTAACTGATCTTACTCGTAATTACAATTTAACTAACTATACATTTAGTAAAGGGAAGCGATCATAAATTCATTTATTTGCTAAAAATTACTAGGGTAGGTTTTAAAATTAGTTGTTTATTTAATTTAATAATTAATTTATGGGTATTGATTACGTTTATTAGTATGATAAGTACTATTTATATATTATTAGTATGAACATTTATTCATTCAACTAATTTTTACTATATACGTTTTGATTTTAATCTTTGATATTTTAATGTACAGTGTTGTTAAAAAGTCCTGCATCACCTTACCAAATACATGAAAATAGAAGTTTAAGGCATTTACCTTAAATATTTTTTAACCATTTACTATCTACATCAAACAAGCACTTAAACACAATATTGAATATTGATATAATTGAAACACAGCAAAAATTTTGATTAATAAAAAAAATGTAGTTCGGAAATTTTTTTATTCAATATTACAAAACTTGGGCTATTTACATTGTTTTTAATAACTAGTTCACATCTTTTGGCATAGAATTTATTAATTTTTGCAGTTCTTCCATGGAAATACAGTGATGCCAAGCGTGGATTAGAGATTCGATTATTTTCGTTTTATTTGTGGGTTTGCTTTTGGAAACGATGTTTCATATCCTTTGCCACAAATTCTCGATGGGATTGAGGTCCGGGGATTGCGCTGGCCAGTCTATCCTATCAATTTCATTACTCTCCATCCAAGCTTTAACCAATTTTGCTCTATGGCAAGGAACATTATCATCCTGAAAAATAAATTTTTCTTCGCCAAACAGGTCTTTTCCCCTACGCAGCATCTTATTCTGTCGTACCTCAATGTATTTGGTAGCATTCATCATCCCAGAGACAACGTGTAAGCAACCAACTCCTTGAGCGGACATGCAACCCCATATCATAACGGAGGTTGGATGTTTAATTGTGGGAAGAACCCATTTTGGAGAAAATTCTTCACCAGGAAATCTTCTGACTTAGGCATTTCCAGCATGATTATTAATATTGAAAGTGGATTCATCACTAAACAGTACACTCTGCCACTGCTCTGCTGTCCAGATTCGATGTTCCTTGGACCATTTCAAACGGTGCAATCTTTGCTTTTCTGAAAGCAGTGGTTCCCTCCGTGTCTTACATCCTCTAAGTCCAAAACTAAGCAGTCTTTTTCTCATAGTGGAAGTGCACACGCTTACACCTGTAGATTTAGACCACAGCTTCGTCAATTGGATGGAATTAAGGCTTCTGTCTGCCAGACTTGTTCTTCTTAACGCAGCGTCATCCCAAACAGAAGTTTTCTTTGGTCGGCCAGTAAGCGATCTGTGGTCGATTTTCCTTGTTCAGCATACTTCTTAATGACACTAATTACTGTAGATTGATTATAGTTGCTATTTCGCGACTAGATTTGTCGTTTTTATGGTGAAAAATAATTTCAAAAAGCTTTTCGTCCGATAATTTTGTTTGTTTGGTCTGGGATGACATTTCGACCTTTTTATCAAAAATCCAAGAGCGAATAAATGTGTTAGGGTAACTACAGTGTTTATACAGTCAAAGTATGTGGCAAATTTGCCAATAAGATTCAATTTAATACTCCTTTAACGACTTAATAAATCACCTCATAATTTTCTCGGATTATGGGAAATCCCTTTTTAATCTTTTCTGTAGAATTGTGAGCTAGTAATAAAAAAAAACATTAGAAAGTATACCGATAATGCTAATTACAAGCACAAACTTAAAATGAATTAGCGAAAATATACAAAAAACTTGTGTTAAACCTCAAAAATTATAAGGCGCTTAGGTGATGCAGGACTTTTTGACACCACTGTATGTTTCATATTATCGTATGTTATATTATCATTCATATAATTTTTGTTTTTCATAAAACATATAATTGTCTTTGTTGTTACAAAAAAATGTTTAATAAAAAATCTGCAAATCATAAAATCTATAGTTCTTTTTTAAATGTCTACAAAACGAAGCATCCTAGATATGTATAGCCTCATACCAAAAGAAAGGTTGTAATATTTTTCACAAAATACAATACTAATATACAGGGTGAACTATTAAAAAATGAGAAAATGTGGTATTCGAAACTAGTTATCACACTGTACATTATATGGTTAGATATCAAATAAATGCAATTATTTAAAAATGACTATACTCTAGAAAACTTTGACATGCCATTTACAAATTTATTACCTTGGAAACCTAATCCACAAAACCTTTAAACATTACCATTTTTCTCAATAAAAGTGTATATATTTCGAAAATTATTAACTTTAAAACTATAAAACCTTCCTTTAATATTTTTAAAAAGTATACTCGAAAATGGGTTAATAAACAGAGTGTTTCATTAAAAAAAAAACGTTGTTTTGACTAACCCTGTATAATAGAAAATAATTTTAAATTATAGACGTCTTTGAAAGACATCATTTTTGTTATAAACCTGTTTTTATATATTACATAGTATAGCCGTAACAAAAGAAAACCAGAAGTTTGGCACACCCTGTATATAAAATGTGTTTAAAAACTTGTGTTATTTTTGACATTTTATTTAAATTAAACAATAATTAACTACTAACCTTAGTTCGCGAAGGAGTTCGTTCGCATTCTGAGTTCTTAAAACTCTATGCTGTGGATCTAGACACAGCATCAACCCATCCTCTTGTTGATCGACGGCAATGGCAAAACCTGGATAGATTTCCAATTTATGTTGCGGAACCAAATGTTTGCTATTTGTATCAAAGTAGTTTTTACCAATAGCTGTATATTTTAATTTGTTCATAATGCGTTTAAATAACACATTATATAAATGAAGACAGTCATGATCCGCCATATTTTTCTTCTTTTTATAAATCAATTTTACCGAAATGGTTTTGTCCTCATCGTTTACTGTGAAAGTTTCAGATGTGCTCGTTATTTGTTGGGGAAGATAGAGAGTGTTACCTATGAAATTTGAAAAAAATTAACTTATTTTGAAATAAAAATACATGTAAATAATGACATGACAATTTAATACGTGGATGGCGCAGAGGTGTGAAAAAATAAAAACAAAAGAAACGTGATGAAATGCAATGAAACGACAGATCGTGCGACCACACACAACGTGGAGTAGTAAACGCAGTCACATGCGTATTTCTTAGTAAAATAAAATAAATCAAACTGAAATAAACTAAAATAAAATTAAAACAAATAAAATTACAATAGGTACAAACAATAACATATCAATCATACAATCGAATCTAATGGAATCGAATCGAATCAAATGTAATCTAATGGAGTTGAATGGAATCGAATGGAGTCGAATCGAACCAAATCGATTCGAATTGAATCAAAACGATTAAAATGGAATAGAATCGAATCAAATCGATTCGAATACAATGGGATCGAATCCAATCTAATCGATTCGAATCAAATGGAATCAAACCAAAGAAAATCAAATGGAATTGAATCGAATGTAATCGAATGGAGTTGAATGGAAAAGATGGAATCGAAAGAAGTCGAATGGAATTGAATAGAATGGAATAGATTTGAATACAATTTATCGAATGGAACCGAATTGAATAGAACGGAAAGGAACAGAATAAAATTAATCGAATGAAATCGAATTGAATCGAACTGAAACGAATAAAATCGAATTGAATCGAACTGAAACGAATAAAATCGAATTGAATCTAATTGAATCGAATTCAATTAAAATTAAAATTAATTTAAATGAAATTAAAAACTCTCGCTCTGTGCGTAGACGATAAGAAGGCTATGCTTCCCCTCCTCGGTCACTCCCGGAATAACACAACCCGTTTTTACATACATCGGCTAATGATATTGACGACCGGAAGTTATCGCGAAAATAAATATCAAAAAAATAATTTCAATTGTTTATAACAAAGAATATAACGTTCCAAACAACTACACAAACCGATGCGAATTAAGCGCGAACAAACCAACCGCATTTTAAGGGGAATTCCCAAAAATTAACATTATACTCGATAATTAGAAAACCTCCGAGTATCACATGCTTTGACTCTCGGAGGTGTTTCAATAATCATCAAATGACAACCAAATATTTGCTGTGTTTGAAAGAAAAATAGCACAGTTGGACAATCAGCGTGCAGTATTGACAACAAAAACAGATGAGTAGATTTCACTTATTCACAAACATAACGCTATCAGTGGCTACGTTGTATATTGTTCAATAGCAGCTAGAAGTTTGAATCTAAAATCGCAGTAAACCAAGAGAAACAAAAAGCAGTCATGTTCCAAACTGTTTTTGCAAAACAATGATCATGTAAACAACATTTCTGTACAAACACACAAAATCAGATATTTGTAAGAACCGTGGCAACCCTGTAATTTAAGCCACAGACGAACTCTGCATCCCTCCTTTGGTTTGCGCTCAGCTCACGTCTACTGCTATCCTGGGCATACTGTACACAATATATTTATCATATACCTATTGATAGACACAAATAATACATTATTTTGTTTTAACTTTTCGTCTATTTGTTTCATGTTGCGTTATCGTAAGTATTATCGTTTCTTTAATAAAGTAAAACATCCAGTGATGCCGTCGAAATTGAGATCAGTCTCGCCCATTCTCGACATCAGGTATGCAGCATGTTCTTTGTCTCTGAAACGTGAGGATTTTTTCAACCTTTAATAGATTTACCTCTTCTTAGCATTACGGCCTAAGTATGATACTTAATATATTATAATTTTATATTTTCGTGTCTAAATAATTTAAATTGTTATCCTTGTCAATAATATATTTTTTATTCACCTTAGGCTTCGGCGTAAGACACCCGGAGACCGAACTTCGGCTTCGGCAAAAAAATTCTAAAGCGGACATAGTGTCATATAATATCACTAATAAGCTATATGGTGGCCAACTGGCGGCCGTTTTTATCACCTGGATGGTTGGAGAGCCAAAATGAATGGTTGTATGAATGGACGAAAAAGGAAATACTCAACGACTGGAAACAGGTCAGAGGAAAGGATAGTGTTAATATCTTGCTTTTATTTGTCACGTTAGCTCGTTATTAATTTTATAATAATATACCTTACCCCCGTCAAATACTTTGGCCATGCCAAGTTGTTTTATAACTCCATTAGCAGCTCTGAACCTCTTATTCTTCGCATCTAATTCGGGATTGAATTTGATTTCGTATTCATAAACTCCCCTATCTTGTTCTAAGTCTAATTTAATGTAATTGACAGATAGCCGCAGGGGTTTACCAGCTTCACCTAAAATAATATTAGAAAAATGAATTATTTGGTAAAAAATTACTAACAACAAATTACGAACAACAATTATAAGCAATTTATAATTACATTTAAATATTGATAGATATTTCTTTACGAATATTCATAAAATAGCACTGATAGTGAGAGTAATGATAATCTCCCTTAAATAGACATATTAAGCTGTGAAAATTATTAAATGTAAGTACTAATATAAGAAAAAAATATCATAATATATTATTAGTTCCGATGAATCTAATTGCAAGCGAATATTCTACAATTAGCGAATAGAGTCTACAATAACATGATCTATGTTTTTACTGTAAGTCTGTCTTGGTAATTTCCAGGTGCCTTTGTGTATATCTTTCCAAACTAAGTTAAAATTATACAATCGATTAAAAAAAAACTATGAAAAAATAAGACTTTTTTGAAATCACAGCATCAAAAATATTTAAAATTCGTTTTTTCTCAAGCACCAAATTTCTTCATTTTGTTGGGTTGTGTTATTATTCCTGTTTCATATCATGCAAGTTAAGCGTTTACAGCGTGAACTGTATTCCAATTTCTTCATTTGGAATTTTCTGTTTTTTATTGACACTTGTAAGACCTTTGATGGATACGGTTAATGACAATTTTGTCAGATATGCTCCTATACCACCCAATTTCTCCATTGACGAATCTATGATTCCCTTCTTTGGCAGGCATGGTTGTCAGCAATATATAAAGGGAAAGAAAATTCGCTTTGGTTACAAAGCCTGGATTTTAGCTACAACTAGCGGATATTGCGTGAATTTGGATATTTATCAAGGAAAAAAAGAAAGAACGGCAGAAACTGATGACAATAACAAATATGGCGTACTAGAGTCTATTGTACTTACATTTGCAAATTGTTTGTCAGAAAATTTTAAAGATCTACGATTTTCTTTATTTTTTGACAACTATTTCAACAGCATAAAGTTAATGGAAAAGTTACAAGAGATGAATTTTGGAGCAACAGGTACTGTTAGACGGGATAGAATGGAAAACTGCCCACTCACAGCAAAAAATGAAATGAAAAAAAAAAGAGAGAGGAACATACGAGAGCCTCCTAACAGAAGATAAAAAAATAATAGCCCTACAGTGGAACGATAATAATATTGTGAATTTGCTGTCAAATTAATTTGGAATAGCACCGATTCAAAAAGCACTAAGGTGTTCAGCTGCAGCTAAAACAAAAGTTGAAATCACCCAACATAACGTTATTAAAAAATACAATACCTTCATGGGAGGTGTCGATTTATTAGACGGACATAACTCAGCATATCGTATTGGACTTAGAAAAAAGAAATGGTATATACCCATTTTGTTCTACATGTTTGATGTTTGTATGAGTAACGCGTGGGTTCTTGCTCGACAATATGGTTACAAACATGGTAACTTATATTTTCGAAGAATGGTGGTACTGCCATTGTATGACATATGCATAATATACAAAAATATGGTCAGCTACCACGGTTTCCTGGACCATCACATTCCTCTATTATAGATGTCGTTGTCAACTGTGTAAAAATAAGACAGTTAAGACTAGTTCGAATTATGCTAGTATTTTAGTCGAGTAGCGAGTAATTTAGTAACTAAACATGTCTGAACAACAAAAATTTAGTCGAGTCGATCCATTTTATTCTATATTTTTCAGGCGAGTAGCACCTCCCACCACGCGTCCGTGTTCACTAAACAAGTCTGAACCAGTTGAAATTTTGCCAACCGGAGGAAAAATTTCCCTTTTTGTGGGAATTTTTGACACAAAAGGGAAAAAGAGAAAAAGTTAACTCAAAAGGGAATATTTACTCCAGTGCAAATTGTAAAATATTTTTAAAATTCAAAAGAATATTTGAAAGGAATTAAAGATATCTTCACCCCCTGGTAGTAATTGAAACGTTCCTTAATGTTCTCCTATTTCAGTATTCTTAATCATAACAAAACATCATTGGGTAATCAAAGAATCTCAGGCACTTAGTGTCAAAAATTAGAATAAATGATGGTTGTGTCATCTATTTCACAACCAGATCACTATACTTTTATATAAATATTATGATCTAAAAAGGTACCTATTCCCCAAACCAAAATATAATAAAACTTAATGAAGGCTGATAAACACTTGTCCCAATAATTTCGTCATTATTTATTAGGTACTTAAATAAAATTTAAATTATGGTTACATATTTGAATACATATTGCAGTGGAAGTGGAAAACCCACCGAAATTGTCTTATTTGGCACTTTCTGTATAAAGTGTTAAGGCCGGTTTTTACGCTACATCTTATTGTACGTTTTGTTGGATAGTACAAATCCTATACATTAAAACGTGGCATGTAAACAGCAAAACGTGCATCTTGTCGAATCGAAATGAAATCCAAGGTCATATCGCAGAAATGATGGGAGAAGCATAGTTTTTAGAGACGAGAACTGACAGGATAAAGGTCGATTCTCACTATACGTTCCGTTTACTTTTCATACCCGTTAAATATACCTCCGATTATTTTAACCACAATTCTCAGTAGACGTCGCGAACTTTAAATTGAGTGGAAACAACTTCCACATTCAGTTGTGTAGACAAAAATTACTTTTTCTGAGTCATACAGTTGCTAAGATTTTGCATTATACACATAAACAAGCAAATAATTTTAAAATTTACTTACCTGTGGCATCGAGTTCCTTGACAATAGCTGACCAAATATTGTCTTTAAATGAATTATCGCTATATAATACGTGGCCGGTAATCTTGAACGCGAGGCTTCGGGAATGGTAGGTAAACGGAACGGAAAGTGGGCATATACTATATGATTTGTGTTTAATTATATTTTATGTAAGTGGAAAGCTACGGATATGGAAAGTAAATGGAACGTATAGTGAGAATCGACCTTAAAACGTTACGTGAAAATACATGTTCAGACAAGTCGTCCGATCTTGACTCAGTTGAGGACTAGGGACTAGCTCCACTGCAGTTCGCTTCATTTTTCCCAAAAAAAGCCTAATAATGTCAGATTTGCGGCAATGCATCCACGATTCTCTCGGGCAATTTATTGAATTGTATAAAAGTTTTTAAGTAGTTCTGTTTTAAAACCAAGAAGATTGCATTACAGGTTTCAGGAATTATTTGGCTTAACGCTGGTTTGGATATTATGGTTGTGAACTCCCCAAGTCCTTGAGGCTGCGTCCTGTTGCAAGATATCTGAGAGTTGCTATGTGTCTTTCATGGGGTGTAATGGCTCTTCTCATGCAGGTGTCTTGTTTGAATATGTATGATGTTACCAAATCTAGCAATTGACAATAGGCTGAGGTGTCCATTCGCAAATAATTGCGCCAGTCATCTGGTTCGCCTCTCAGTTCTTTTAGTAACGAGACGTGGGAATACTGGCTTCTTTTTAAAAGCCCACTCTCCTGACCATCTTGTCTTTTCCCTCTTCATCCCCTTTTTCCTCAGTCGTAGTATCGTTATAGTTGAAAAAATAAAAAAAAAGCAGCCGTGTTTCCCCCACAATAAAAAAAAATCACTAAACAAACTTCACACAACTCAAGACTTTGAATTAGAAATAAGAATGAAAACGGAAGGGAAAACGTAGTGTGTATACACTGGACAAAACATACATTTTGTCGTACGTTTTATATGACCCACAAAACGTATAAGAAAACGTAGCGTGAAAACCGGCCTTTACTTCTACTTCTTAATAATAGTTGGAGTTTAGAGCAGGGTATAAGTATAACAATAAAAATGAGTGACAATAATAACAGTAGTTAGTGTATTTAGTGATCGTAAGGCTGATAGTACTCATCAAATGAAAAAAAAATTAAAATAACCAAATCTAAAGAAAAATCATTTAATGTTAAGTGGTTAGAAGATCCTTCTTTTAAAATGTGGCTTAAGGCTTTACCACACAATAATAAAAAATGTATGTGCAAAGTGTGTAATGCATTTTATGTGGCACAAGTGAGCTGCAAAAACATTTTGTAAACGGGAGGGAATTTTTTCATAAAAGTGGGAATTTTTAAGGTACGTTGAGGGAAAAAGCTTGCAAGAAGGTTGGCAACACTTTATTAAAAAATACAATACATTCACGGGAGGTGTCGATTTATTAGACGGACATAACTCTGCATATCGTATTGGACTTAGAAAAAAGAAATGGTTTTTGTTCTACATGTTTGATGTTTGTATGAGTAACGCGTGGGTTTTTGCTCGACAATATGGTTACAAACATGATAACTTATATTTTCGAAGATTGGTGGTACTGTCATTGTTACAAAAATATGGTCAGCTACCACGGTTTCCTGGACCATCACGTTCCTCTATTATAACAGGAAGTCTAAAATCCAGTGGACAGCACCTTATAATATGTGGACAACCGAGATGTCGTTGTCAACTGTGTACAAATAAGACAGTTCAGCCTAGTTCGGACTATGCTAGTATTTTAGTCAAGTAACGAGTAATTTAGTAACTAAACATGTCTGAACAACAAAAATTTAGTCGAGTCGATCCATTTTATTCTATATTTTTCGGGCGAGTAGCACCTGGCAAAATGTCAGGACATTGATTAATTAATTAAAGGGCACACGGCTAAAAACATGAAAGTCCAAAAAAACATGGTTTGTGTGAATTATATTGTCTGTGGTAGATCTCTGGTATCTCTTTCTTTCGGCTTATCATACATTTACTAAAACCATGGAAGTCACAAGTTATTTGAAGAAAATCAATCGTCGAACACGGCTTAAACATTGATAGTCACAGTGCTGCAACGTTAAAATAATGAAAGTCCACCATGACGTGAAAGCCATAGAAACAAAAGAAAAGTCCACAAAAACACACTGTCAAAAAAGTTAGGTTAGTATTTTTCTATTCATAGTATTGTTTTGTCAATTGCGAGTATGACTGACGATTTTCGTAAATCTTGTTATAATACAAAAAATATCACATTAAACTAAATAATATTATGAAGTGCACAAATAGCAAAAAGCGGAAATCCACTGGGCGAATGAGGGACGTGGTGAAAAAGCTTAAATTACAAGGACATGAGACTGGGGAAAGTTGTGAATGCAAACGCTTCCAGTGTTTCAAAAATACATCCGACGCAGAGCGGCAATCTATTGTGAATGCGTTCAATTTATTGAAAACAAGGTATGAACAAGACAGTTATCTTTGTGGTCTCATAACCACACTTGACATACAACGTAGAAGACCGAGAAAACCAGAAGAAACTGCTACATTAAGAACCAAGGCTTACTGCTATAAAATATGAATTGGAGGCGATCATGTAAGTGAAATACCAGTATGTTATAAGTATAAAGCATTTCTTTCGGATGCAAAAACGGATGGTACTATTCCTAGAGACAAACGGGGATGTCATTCTAAAAGTAATAAACTTTCATCAGAAACCGTTTCATTAATGAAGCACCAAATTGAGACTATACAGAAGACATCTGGGCGTAAAGGACATTACAATTTACATGAGAGCCAGAGGATATATCTCTCTGATGAACTGAATGTAAGAAAACTCTGGGATCACTACATTGAAAAAAATCCAGACAATAAAGTATCATATGAAGCATATAGAAATACTTTAATAATGAAAATTTCGACATTTCTTTTGGCTATCCGAGGATGGACACTTGCTCCTCTTGTGGCCAATTTTTGGCAGACATTGAATGTATAAATTCTCAACTAAGATGTACAGATGAAACTGTGAAAGAAGAATTGAATCAAAAGATTAAAAAATTGGAAGTAGAAAATAAACTACATAAATTAAAAGCAGAGACATTTTATGCAATAAAAAAGAGTGCTAGATTGTGTGCTCGCAAAGATGATACTGTAACTAGTATAACTATGGATTTTCAAAAAAATTTGCATATTCCAAACATTACAACGAATGATGTTTATTATAAACAACAATTTAACTACTATTTATTCAATATTCATCAACTGTCTGATGTCGATTCATTTTCTTATGTCTATGATGAAACAGTGGGTAAAAAAAGGTGCCGATGCTGTGGTTTCACATTTATTTGACTTTATATACAATGAATTGAATTCTCAAGTACAAAAGTTGACCATATTCTGTGACTCATGTGGGAGTTAGTATAAAAATTATACAGTTTTTAGATTTCTTCACTAGGTATATGATCCATGCCTGCCATCGCTTTACAGAAATTATTATTGTATTTCCCATCCGTGGCCACTCTTATTGAGAGTGTGACCGCAATATGGTTTTCAATAATCAAAAAGCAAGGAATGAGTTACCTAGTGAGCGGACACAGCACATTAGAGAGTCTAGAAAGAAACCTAAACCATTCGATGTCAAGGAATGTACAATCTACTACAAATCATTTTAAATCTTGGACTGCATTTCTGACTCATTTTTACAAAAAAAAGTGTCCCTTTGCAAGCAGACCTTTAAGACAGTTGAAAATTGATGTTAATCATGGAAGGTTAATCTTTTACAAAGAAAATTACAGTGGCTCATGGTTGTCAAGCACAATTAACAGTCCTCAATAACTGGGGTTGACAAAAAAAAAAACAATAAGGAATTTTCACTACCACAACAGGCTTACACAGGCAAATTGCCTATTCCTGAGCTGAAGTTCAAAGATATTCAGGCTTTGAAAATATTTTGTTCTCAATCAGCCAAGTACTATTATGATAGTTTACCTCATGCCAACAATGTCAGAGATGATAATAACTATAATAATGGTACTGATAATGTTTACAGACCAATGAAAAGCCTGGACTTTCATTGATTTTACATATGACACACCACCTTTGTTAGTGTTAAGTTTTCTCATAATAATATCAGAAGGACTTTCATGGTTTAAGCCGTGTGCCCTTCTTATGCTAATAAATAAACTAACTCGGTTATTTGACACTCAAGAGAATTAAATTTTTCTCGGAAATAAACTTCGAATCTTAATAATTGCAATTACGCTTCGTTCTGTTTACTGCCGTCAACACATACACACACACACACACACACACACACACACACACACACACACACACACACACACGCACGCACGCACGCACCCAATTTTAGACCAAAACCGTTGCAATATATTTTTAGTTGTTGAGCAAGGTGCTGCAGTTCTTCTAGTATTCCCGCCAGAAGGACGGTATCGTCAGCATATCTTACGTTATTAAGTGGCTCACCGTTTATTATTAGGCCCTCATTGACTTCGGTCAACGCTAATTCTGAGATGGTTTCACTGTATAAATTAAATAACAATTGTGATAAAATACACTCTTGGGGCACCCCACGGCGAATCTGGATATCCTGTCAGTTCATTTTCAACTTTCACTTTAGCTATTTGATTCCAATGTAGGTTACATACAATTCTAATGCATCTACTGTCTATGTTTTTATTTAACAAAATTTCTTTGAGTCGATTATGTTGCATTCTGTCAAATGCCTTCTCAAAATGCATTGAAACAGGCATATACTTACTTATTCATATCTAGGTACCTCTGAGAAAGAAAACTCACTGCAAAAAGTGCATCCCGTGTTCCCAGACCTTTCCTAAATCCCATTTGTGTATTACTTATGCCTTCATCTAATTTCTTATGTATTCTATTGTAAATTACTTTTAAAAACAGTTTCAAGACATGACTCGGTGCGATTTTATTGCTTTCCTTTGCATTGGCTTTTTGGGAAGTAGTATAAATATTGAATGGAGCCATTCTTCAAGTATTATACTTGTTCTACATATGGTATTAAATAGATCCAAATAATGAAATAAGAAGATCAATAGATTCAATAGTTCGATGGAAATTTCATCATGTCCGGGAGATTTGATTCCTTCTCGAATAATGTCAGGCCCAGTACCATCCCTAAATTCTTTTGGTGCTTCTGTTCTCTCTTGTCTTCAAAAAACTGTGCTATATATTGTGTCCATTCCGCAAGGCACTCACTCAAAACAATGAATCGATCGTCCCTCTCTGTCGTTACACGTTGCCGACCCGATCCTGGTATCGACGGTTCTGCGTTATAAGTAGGCGACCGGCGACACTCCTCTGACTATAACCTTCTCTATAATACAATTAGCTGGGCCGCCTTCACTGGTGAAGTATTTGTAAAATATTCACTTACTGCACTCCGAAGCCGAAGTGTACACACACGTCAACGTTTAAAAAGCGGCTGAGATGGCCACCGGCAAATTCATAGAGGTCTACATTGCGTAGAACATGCCCGTTACAATGTTTGCTGCATTCAGGTGAATGAGATATAAATCTCACTGCAATTGAGGTTATCAGTCAAGGAGAAAATAAAAGAAGTGAAACAACTATTTCAATCTTTTAATAGAATACGTTTAAAATATAATTAAAATGAAAACCAAAGTTTTCTATATTTTATAACTTTGCAGTTAAACACATAAAGATTTAAAAAAAAAAAAAAGAAATTAACATCAAAATGGAAACACATAATTGTTATGACAAAAAGCTCCTTTTTGAAAACATGGCTGAGATAGAACAATCAACATTGATTCTAAATATATAAAGTACTGTGTCACCAATAGAATCTACCAATGGTAATTTGTTACTTTCTATAATAGTTATAAAGTTGTATCAGCCAACACAGAAAAATTTCCTGAGATGAACGCTAATTGCGATGAAAGTTTGGTATTAAGAAAATTTTTTTTGGCTTCTACAATAGAGTTAGCATCATCTGAGAAGTTGTTAACAATATTTTTAATTGCCTCGTAATTTTTAGCGTAAAATATAACTGCATTTAGCCATGTTCCCCATCGAGTTACTACAGGTTGTGGGGGTAAAAGCAAATTTGTCAGTGTTTCTCTATAATATTGTACTCTCAAAGGTGACTTAATAAAAAAATTTTTAACATTATTAATTAATTCATTTACAATCGGAAATAAATTTCTAATTTCCTCAGCCACTATGTTTATTCCATGGGCTAGACAAGTAATATGAATTAAACGTGGGAAAAAGGCTTTGTTCGTGTATGAGGCAGCATCCGATGACATTAAAATAATTCTTTCAACTTTGATAGGAACTGGGAGAAAAAAAATTTGATAAAACTTCGTGAATAAGTCTGGTGATGGTATTGTTATTTGTCTTTTGTAATTGTTTTGTATAGATCAAATACGACGCACCACATTTTTCACTTGTCAAAGCACCAATCAACAAATTAGCAACGTAACGACCACATGAAGAGGTAGTTTCATCTACACGAAAATAAATGTAATTGCTACGTACCATTTGAAGGACACTGTCCATGATTTGTCGTAATACTTTATCTACGTAATTTTTTTAAAGTACTCTCATCTGGAACAGACTTCTTCGTATGTTTCTCAATAAATTATCTATGTTTAAGATTATTCAGTTTAGATAAGGGAATGACACTAGTAAATGTTTCACATAATTCTAAATAAAATTCTTGTTGAGCCGTTGTCTTTTGGCTGTTCGACAAAGTTTCAGCGAGTAGAATTTGCACCACTCGAATTTTTCAGTTTGGTTTGATGCAAGCTAGTCTTATCATGTTGTGTTATGGAAAACTTCTTTTCACAGGATACCTACCAAGAAAGGAAATGATCTACTAAATGTAAATGAGAAAATAGAAAAACTGAAAACAGAGAAAACAAGAAAACATATGATATTTCGAGGAATAAAAATAGATACAGAACAACAGAATGTACTACAAGAACTTAACCCTTTCGCTCATAGTGTCTACAATTGTAGACATAATTTTCCAGTATCCGCTTTCCCACAATTGACTTCCTTTTACAGTTATGTGATATCTTATACATTGACAGACATTCTGTAATAAGTATTGCTGGTTCAAAGTAACTTCTAGCATAGAGAAACATCAATTTGTAAGAGCTGTTTACATGTTGGTTACTGCGTTACACGTTCTATCAATGTAAGCTTTCGTAATTTTATGTTTTTATTTGGAGTAAAAGTATTATATTATTGGATGTATATAAATATTTCCGTCATATATTTCTTGAAGTAATTATAATAGGTCTCTATAATGTGGTGTCTACAATTGCAGACAATTGTATAAAAGGAAAGTTTTATTATTTTTAAGATATTTTATTTTTTTCAGCAAATCGTGTCTAAGAAAAAATTTTTACCGGAAAATGAAGAGCTAGAAAAAGGCCTTTCTGATATAAAGGCCTTGAAAGTTATTGTAGCGGCGAATATGAAGATATTATAATGCCAAGAGGAATTGGAGATCCTTTACCTGATGATATGAAGGATATAATTGAACAAGCAGACGAGTTCCTTGATGTTATCGAGGAAAGCATTATGGATGAGGAACATCCGACTCCAAATTCTGAAGAGTTTGAAGATATTTATCGAAATATGGATATATCCCAAAGAAACGAAATCACACGGATGCAAGACGTCAAGTTCCAAAACAGAAGTTTGTTTTTTTGAAGAAACAATCACTTAAAACCTTTCGCTTAAGAATGAAATATATCCAATAGACTATTTCATGAAATATTTTACAGAAAACTTATTCGAAAAAATGGTCAATTGTACCATTATTCATGGTCTTCAGAATAATGACAATCATTTATCACCAACCAATGTAAAAGAGCTGAAAGCTTTATTTGGATTACACATAATTATTGGTTGTTTGAAGTTTCTACGTCTAAGTATGTACTGTAATCAGTCATTGAAGGTGGCAATATTTCATGAGACAATGTCCATAAGTAGATTCTACAAACTTTGAACCAATCTACATTGTGTTAACAAGTTATAGGACCAAAATCAGAGCGACAATTTGTGGAAGGTTAGACCAGTCTTCAATTCAGTACTAAATAGATGCAACGAGCTAGAAGTAGAGAACTATGTTTGCGTGGATGAATAAATGGTTTCTTTCAAAGGCCAATTAAATATAAAACAGTATATAAAAAATAAACCGCATCCATCGAGCTTAAAATTATTTCTACTCTGTGATGCAAGTGGTCTAACATACAATTTTATTGTCTATAAGGGAAAACAACGAAAATAAATCCTATAACAGCTAAAGAATTCGGTCAAGGAGCCGCACTAGTGTTACATCTTTTCGAAAGTTTATCGCCATGAAGACACACATTATTTTGTGATAATTATTTCACTTCTTACAATTTAATGAAAATTTAGCGCCACGAAGACACACATTATTTTGTGAATGAAATTATTTCACCTATTACAATTTAATCGAGGTCCTGAATTAAAAATTGATGACCTAAATTATATTTATATTACGGACACTCCTGTTAAACCAACGAAAAAAAAAATCCTAAAGAAGCAAAGGGGATTTTCTTAGGAAGTGATATCAAATGGAATTGTTTTGGTCAACTGGCTGGATAATAAGCCAGTCGCATTGGCCTCAAACTATGTAGGAATAGGAGACGAAGACAAAGTAAAACATTGGGATAAAACTGCAAAACAACGAATTAAAGTAAATCGACCACAAATAGTGAAGAAATACAATAGTTCAATGGGGGGAGTCAACAAAGCTGACGCCCTTATATCATTATACCGAACAAAAATTCGCTCCAAAAAATGGACACTGAGAATGATATTTCATGCGGTGGATATGGCAATTGTAAATTCTTGGTTAGAATACATAAAAGATTTGTCAATTACTTGGTAGCCCTAAACAAAAATTAACTAAAAATAACTAGACTCATTGCACTTCAAAATGGAGATAGGGGAGGTGCTCATCAAGCAGTGCAATGATATTTCCAGGAAGAAAGTGGGAAGGCCTTCAAAATATGACGTTCCTGTTCAACAGAGTCAAAATATAACAGAGTCAAATCTTGCAACGGTACAATTAGACAACATAAACCATATGTCTGAGCACACCAGGGTCCCTTCCTGGACGGTGCAAGAATATTGGCTGCAAAGGTAAGTCTAGATGGACTTGCAGTAAACGTAAGGTGCATTTGTACCTTCAAAAAGATCGTAACTGTTTTGTAAATTTCAATGGAAAATAAATACTTATATTTTATATTACGTACTTATATTTTGTTTAAATTTTTAATGTATTTTCATTTTTCAATGTATAGTATAATTGATTTCATTGACTACCATTGCCTACAATTGTTCCAACAACCATTCGAGAGTGTTAATTATCAAATGTTACCAAGATATTAACCAAAAAATAATTTTTACCTGTGTAAACAAAAACTCGTGAGTGAAAGGGTTAAAGATAGAAGTCAAAACAGTCAGTGCATGAAAATTGGGCGAAAAAACTGCAATGTCAGAAGCAGTATGAAAAATAAAATTGAAGTCGAGTTTCTACCACCAGACGAGGACACTGGTCGTAGAAACTTTTATTTTTGACATTATACACTAACTGTAGTTTACATGACAATAGCCAAATTACAAGTTATTCATTTGATTGTAGGGTCTCATTTAAATATTCCCAAAAT
Organism: Diabrotica undecimpunctata; assembly: GCF_040954645.1. Classification (NCBI taxonomy): domain Eukaryota; kingdom Metazoa; phylum Arthropoda; class Insecta; order Coleoptera; family Chrysomelidae; genus Diabrotica; species Diabrotica undecimpunctata. The sequence goes on along the minus strand of NC_092803.1, from coordinate 123,018,744 downwards.
GTTTAAATAGAAATAAAAACTAATCCCACGAAGTTTAAAAAGATGCTACCTGCTAAAATTATCTTTCACAAATAAATAAGAAATAAGTGTACAATCCATTAGAAAGAAAACGCTGGGATTACCAAATTCTACCTACCTCGTATCATTCTTTACCTGGAATGTCGGTAATCAGGTTTACTATTTTGAATTACTGGTTTTGCTAGCCAACAAACTTAATGTAGCATAATTTGGTTTATAAGGTTTGTTCCAACCATGAATCACAGATAAGTTTCTGATTGTTCCCACTGCGCATGTCATCAAATATCTGACTTCCTGATTGATTTGTGATAGGTAGTTGGAACAACCGACAATTTGTCAATTTGTCGGTTGTCAAGTTGTCATCTCCATCCTCTCATTTTGTGAGCGACTGAGTGTTTACATACATTTTTCCAAACAACTCAGTGTCAGTAATTTTTATAGATTAAATACCCGAAATATTAAAAATGGACGTAGAAGGTAAATATATTTTAATTATACAGCTTTTAAACCGACGAGCAGAAGGTTAGGATAAAAATGTTACACAAAGTGCTAGATGGGTGTGGCACACCCAGATAATCTTGTTGTTTTAATACACTATTATTTACATATTTTGTTATATACTGAACTATATACTGTTTACTTGTATATTGTAACTAATTTAAGGGTGATCTAAATCAAATAATTTATTATAGTGTTACGATAATTATCCTGGCCTAAAATAACCGTAAATATTATGACTAATGTGTTCTGTTTTTAGATTTTACGAGAGTATTCTATTAGCCGGCAGAAATTTACCTGAATGAACCTTCCAGAAACGGTCGAGCCGATGTAAAAATACCCGTTTGCCTTACCGTAATAATTTCACCGCTAATCGAGAAGGCTGTTCGATGATTCTAGCGTAAAGGCAATGGCATATATAAAGGACATTTTATTTGGAAGAGACAGTTAATTCTGAACTCGCGCTCGCGAATTTGTAACGTACGGATATATATAAATTTGTCAGATAAGTTAATATAAATAAAGAAATAAATTAAATCCGTAAGTGTTATAAATATTGAACCTTTTAATAAATCCACAACAAATGGTGTCAGAAGTGGGATCGAACATAAATTAGACTTATAATAATAATACAAGTGAATATAAAATAAATTGTGAAAATGGCTACGATTTATGAGCTGACAGTGACTAATTTAAGAAGACATCTTGAAGACAGAGAATTATCTTCCACCGGAAAAAAGGCTGAGTTAGTCCAACGACTAAAGAACGCTTTGCTAGAAGAAGGACTAGATCCAGAGACTTATATATTTGAAGACAAACATGATGCTGTCATCTCGTCGATTTCGAAATTGGAGAACAAAGTTTCTGACGATATTTCGAAAGTTTCTTCTGATGTAGCCAAAGTATCCGGCGACATCGCTTCTTTAGAAAGCAAAGTTTCTAACGAGATTTCTTCTCTGGAAAGCAAAGTCTCTGCTAACATCTCTTCGGAAATCTCTAAAGTCACTTCTGAGATGTCTGCCCTGGACGATAGAATATCTTCGTTAAAAAACCAAGTTGCTGCCGATATGTTGGCCTTCGAAGAAAAGATATGGAAAGAGATGGAAAAGAAGATGGAGGAAACCGGGACAGCAGAGAGAGGAAACAATCCAATTACAGTGGAGACAAAAGAAGACGAGACGAAATGTAAGTTGGAAACACGACCGAAATTTGAAGGAAGTGGAGGTTCTGTCCATGTGAAAGTCCCAACTTTCGACGGAAAATCATCATGGAACAACTACATGAAACAGTTCGAATCAGCCGCAAGAGCAAATGGATGGTCTGAAAAAGAAAAGGCTGTAAACCTGACTATCGCTCTTCGAGGAGATGCCTTAGATGTGCTTCAGACCATAGCAGTAGAGGAGACCGATGACTTCGAACAACTGAAGAAGAGGTTAAATATGCGATATGGCCACGAACATTTGGAGCATGTATATCAGTCGCAGCTTAAAAATCGTAGACAGAAGAAAGATGAGGCTCTTCAAGAATATGAGGTAGATATTGCCAGATTAGTACGATATGCTTATCCAACAGCTCCCGAAGACATGATGGAAAAATTGGCCGTTCAAACGTTTATTGATGGTCTTCGTGATCATGAAATGCAGAGAACACTACGATTAGCTCGTCACAAGACGCTGGTTGATGTCTTATCCGCCGCCCTCGAATACGAGTCAGCTACGCAGGCCTCTGGCGGGTACAGTAAAGTTAGGACTGTAAAAGAGGAAGGAGATGAAGATAAACTTGACCAGCTCTTTAATTTGATGAAAAGCATGACATGCAAGAAAAAGAAGACCATAAAATCAAGAAACTCACCATCAGGAAAACCAGAACGAGTCAACCTTAGGGAGGCAGCTTCGACCCGGAACTCTTCCAAAGACCCTCTCATACTAATAGCTTCTTTGAAATGTCGTGAAGATAGTGTATATGTAGATGGAGACATAAATGGTAAAAAGCATACGTTGTTGGTGGATACCGGAGCGACCAGAACCATTATACGCCCGACAGTTATAAACAGCCGAAAGAAACTGTTACCAACGAGGTTGCGACTTCGGACCGCTACAGGTGAAAATGCTAACATTCATGGAGAAATCCAGGTACAATTGGGAATTGGAGCAGAAAAGTTCGTCCATACTGTTATAGTTGCTGACATCGAAGAGGATGTTATATTAGGAATGGACGTAATGAATATGCATGGATTCCAATTGGATTTTAAGAATAAGGTAATCAAAGTTGGCAACGAGGAGGTATTTCTCCATCCACATAATGACAACACTGTGCAAGCAGCCATTACAGAGGATACAGTCGTGCCTGCGAGAAGCGAAACGATCATAGTAGCGCGACTACAGGGAATTGTAGACGAAGGGAGACCTGTTATGATGGAGCCTTGGAACCACGACGATGAGGTTGGCCGTGGAATCATACTTGGAAAGGAATTGGTGACTTCGGCTAAAGAAATTCCTGTGAGACTTATCAATGTCAACGACTACCCAGTGACCATAAAGAAAGAGACAAAAGTAGGAACTTGTGTACCTGTGACATCCATAATTCGTCAGGCGACAACATCTGATAATTCCAACGACAAATTCGACCAAATGGTTGCAGTTGCAGGACAGTCTCTAAATCAGATGGAGAAAAGGAAATTAAGGGAATTTCTTCGGCAGTATCGTGATATTTTCGTACCGAAAGGAGGAAAGACGGGAAGAACTACCGTTGTTAAGCATAAAATTGATACTGGTAATGCTAAGCCAATTCGTCAAACAGCTCGACGATTACCACAGGCGAAGAGAGAGGAAGCTGAAACGATTGTTCAGGAAATGAAGAAAGACGGGGTGATAGAACCTTCTACGAGTCCATGGGTCTCTCCGGTGGTCCTGGTTAAGAAGAAAGACGGAACGACGAGGTTCTGTGTGGATTACCGTTTGCTGAACAACGTTACCAAGAAAGATAGTTATCCTCTGCCTCGGATCGATGACACATTGGACACATTGGCTGGAAGTAAATTGTTTTCTACTTTAGATTTGAAGTCTGGATACTGGCAGGTAGAAATGGACCCAGTCGATAAAGAAAAGACAGCCTTCACCACAGGATCTGGATTGTGGCAATTCAACGTTATGCCATTTGGACTTTGTAATGCTCCTGCGACATTTGAGAGGCTTATGGAAAATGTGTTGAGAGGGTTATCTTGGAAAACATGCCTGGTTTATTTAGATGACATAATCGTCTTGGGGGAGACATTCGAAGATCATTTGAGGAATTTAGAAAACGTTTTTAATCGACTTAAAGCTGCCCAATTGATGCTAAACCCCAAAAAGTGCCAGCTATTTCAAGGTAAAGTCAATTATCTGGGTCATATAGTCAGTAAAGAAGGAGTGGCCGTGGATAAGGGAAAAATCGATTCCATTAAGGAATGGCCAAAACCAACTGACAAACATCAAGTGAGAAGTTTTCTTGGACTATGTACTTACTACCGGAGGTTTATTAAGAAGTTTGCAGATATCGCTAAGCCATTAACGCGACTTACAGAGGAAGCAAGAGAATACCGCTGGGATATAGACTGCCAAAATGCCTTTGAAACGTTGAAAAAGCATTTAATAACAGCACCAATTTTGGGGTATCCACTGCCAGAAGGAGAGTTCATCTTAGATACGGATGCAAGTAACGTGGGAATTGGAGGAGTGCTGTCTCAGATTCAAGGAGGACAGGAACGAGTCCTCGGATATTTTAGTAAAGTCCTTTCAAAACCTGAGCGGAATTATTGCGTCACGAGAAGAGAACTTCTGGCAGTAGTGAAATCAGTAGAGCACTTCTATCAATACCTCTATGGAAGGAAGTTTTTAATCCGAACCGACCATGCCGCCCTTAAGTGGTTGATGCAGTTTAAGAATCCAGAGGGTCAGATAGCCAGGTGGATCGAACGACTCCAAGAATACGATTTTAAGATTGAGCACCGAGCCGGAGTTAGCCACAGAAACGCTGATTCTCTTTCCAGAAGGCCATGCCCAGCAGAGTGTCCTCACTGCAACAAAACGGAATCCAAGGAAGCAGCAGTGCTAAGAACGACGATTGTCAACGACGACTGGACGCCTACTAAGATAAGGGAAGAACAAGAGAGAGATCCAGTTATACAGAAAATCCGAAAATGGAAAGAGGAAAACCGTCGACCACCTTGGCAGGAAATATCAAACCTATGCTCAGTAGTTAAGACGTATTGGGCCCAGTGGGACTCATTTATCATCGAAGATGGCTTGCTCAAACGAGTCCTGGAAAATGATGACGGTTCAGAGAAAAGAAGACAGTTGGTGATCCCAAAGAGCAGAATAGCCGAAGTACTTCGTCAGTTACACGACAGTCCATCGGGAGGGCATTTTGGTGTAAGGAAAACCCTTCAGCGAATTCGGGAACGGTTTTATTGGATGAACAGTTCCGACGACGTAAAAGACTGGTGTAAGAAATGTACTATTTGTGCTACGAGTAACGGGCCTCACCGGAAAAGGAGAGCTCCTATGAGACAATATAATGTTGGAAGCCCGTTTGAAAGAATAGCTTTGGACATTGCAGGGCCATTTCCAGAAAGTGAAAATGGGGGCAAGTACATGTTGGTAGTAATGGATTACTTCACTAAGTGGGTCGAGATTTATGCACTTCCAGACCAGAAGGCCGCCACCGTTGCAGATAAGTTGATCCAAGAATATATCAGCCGATTTGGAGTGCCTTTGGAGATCCATAGTGACCAAGGCAGGAACTTTGAAAGTGATCTATTCCAAGGAATATGTGATAGACTAGGCATGAAGAAAACAAGAACTACCGCGTATCATCCGCAATCGGATGGTATGGTAGAACGAATGAATAGGACAGTTGGCAAGTATTTGACAAAGATGGTGTCCGATCATCAGCGAGACTGGGACCAATACCTTCCGTTCTTCACAATGGCCTACAGATCTGCTGTTAACGAATCAACGGGCCAGACACCAGCCAGAGTCCTATTCGGACGCGAAATGCGACTACCTTGTGATCTAGAATTTGGGTGTCGACCTGGAGAAGATGTAGCAGGTGAAGATTATGTGATCGAATTACGAAGAAGAATGGACGATGTACATGAGTTGGTCCGTTCCCACCTTCAGATCGCTAGCGACCGAATGAAGAAACGGTACGATACACAAGCCGAAAAGGGTTGCTTTAAGAAGAACGACAAAGTATGGCTGTATAATCCCAAGAAGCGAAAAGGTTGTTCTCCCAAATTGCAGCAGTTTTGGGAAGGTCCATACCTCATCATGGAGAAGATCAACGATGTCATCTACCGAATAAGCAAGATTCCGAGGGGAAAGCCGATGATAGTACACCATAACCGGCTGGCGTCTTTCGAAGGTGACCACGACGTAGATGAAGAAGTGGAAGTAAACCAAGTCCAAGACGTGTCTGACCTCACGTTTGAGGAATTCATGGGTGCCTATGGAGGTACCGGTAAAGCAAGACATGGTGTTACCACTGAAGAAAAGCAAGATCTACTCGCGCTCCCCGATGACTACTCGCTGGCCCTTACCATCCCAGCCAGTATCAAAGACGCACCAGGGTTGGCATCCGTCTTTCGAAGGAAGTTTGGTCGAGTTGCAGAACTTCAATGCCAGGTGCCAGCTCCCGGTAAAACCTTGAAACTCCAAGATGCATCACGTTACCTTTTCTACCTGGTAACAAAAGACACTGCCCGTGACCAACCTACCTACCGAGATGTGTGGGAAGCCTTACTTCAATTGAGAGAGCACGTACTAGAGTCCGACGTGCAAAAGTTAGCCATGCCAAAGTTGGAGTGCCGCCAATTAGATTGGAGGGTTATCCGAAATATGGTGGAGGAGATCTTTAAAGACACCGAAGTCCAGGTGTTAGTCTGTTGCAATCCGCATAGTTACTGGTGCGGAGAGAAAACCGTCCCTTGTCATTTTTATACAACTGGAAGTTGTAAAAGAGGGTCCAGTTGCCGATACCAGCATACAGTTCCGGTTTCAGTCCCGACAAGGTTCCAGGAGGAACCATCTTTTAAGAGGGGGGCAATGTTACGATAATTATCCTGGCCTAAAATAACCGTAAATATTATGACTAATGTGTTCTGTTTTTAGATTTTACGAGAGTATTCTATTAGCCGGCAGAAATTTACCTGAATGAACCTTCCAGAAACGGTCGAGCCGATGTAAAAATACCCGTTTGCCTTACCGTTATAATTTCACCGCTAATCGAGAAGGCTGTTCGATGATTCTAGCGTAAAGGCAATGGCATATATAAAGGACATTTTATTTGGAAGAGACAGTTAATTCTGAACTCGCGCTCGCGAATTTGTAACGTACGGATATATATAAATTTGTCAGATAAGTTAATATAAATAAAGAAATAAATTAAATCCGTAAGTGTTATAAATATTGAACCTTTTAATAAATCCACAACAATAGTTATTTATTTATAAAGTTAACAATACGAACTTACATTATTTATTAGTTAAGGCATCTATGTATCACTTTCTGTGAAAAATATGAAAATTAAAACAACATAAAGTACCCGAAGCTTAATAACAATTCACTAATAAAATATTGATGAATATTTCTAGATCTGGGTGTATTACACCCAAAACCTTATGCTCGTCGGTTTAATGGATATGTTTTCATGGTTATCAGTAATTTAATTTATTTAAAAATCACATTTTCATTGTAGGTCTTGAGCCCTATTTAATATTCGATAGAACATTAGAAGCACAACAATCTCAGCCATTTTCAGGACACCACCAGTCAGTAAATTGGACTACAAACCAAAGCAAGGTTTTACTGGATATTTATAGTAAATACCGTGGAAAAGTTGGAACATTTCAGATAAAAACATTAAAAAAATTATGGGAAATAATGGCCCAAGAAATAAATTTAGCTGTAGGTACCAATTTTAATGCAGGCCATTGTGAAAACAGATGGAGAGTGCTCGAAAGAGCATATAAGAAATTTGTTGATAATAAAAATAAAACTGGGAGAGGGAAAAAGTTTTTTGAATACGAAACTGAGATGAATGAGATTTTCAAAGGAAAAAATAATATTCAGCCAGTTGTACTCCTTTCTTCCGAAACTGTAGAAGAAGTACCTGCAGTTACTCTAGAGGCTGAAGATGCTCCCAATCCCAGTACGTCCAAACAAACAGTTAGGTTTCGAAAAAGAAGTATTGTTAACAGGGTTTCAATACTTCAACAGATTCAAAAAGACAGAAAGGAATATTATGACAAAAGGATAAAACTTGAAGAAGAAAAAATAAATATTCAGAGGGAAAAATTAAATGAAATACGAGAACGAAACAAAATATTGAAATGCTCGAATTGTCGAAATAATATGTAATTTTTCATAATTTTTTTTCTTTAGTTGATTTGTATAAGTTAGGTTATTTCTTTAGTTATAAATGTAATTTTTCATGATTTTTTTCTTTAGTTAATTTGTATGTGTTAGGTTATTTCTTTAGTTAATAAATGTAATTTTTCATAATTTTGTTTTTCTTTAGTTATGTGTAAGTTAGGTACACAAAAAATATTTGTTTTTCGTTTTATTTAAAAATTATATTTGTTTTATTTGCAATGACGTTTTATTCATCAGGATAAATTTTTACCTAGAGAAACAAATTCATAGTATTCTTATGTAGAGTGAAAATAATAAGGTAATAAAAACCAAGGAGCAAACCAACCATGCCGTGGTCAGACCAGAAGAGACAGATTATCAAATGAAGAGATAAGAAGTGGAAAAAAATACCCTGCAGTATATAGAAGACAGAAGACTAAAATGGTATGGCCACACACACAGAACAGAATGCATGGGAAACAAGATCATGGAAAAATAAAGTCGATAAAACCATATCAAAGAAAGGATTGAAAGACAGAGACTAGGAAGGTCGTAAAAAATAATTTAGTGTGGGAGTGGGAACCATGGAACTATTGGTAATAGGACAAAGACCAAGAGGAAGATCTCCAACATGATGAGCATATCAAATGAAGACTGGTGGGAAAATCCCTACATGAAGCCGTCCATATGGCATAGGATCACAGCCAATGGAGGCAGCAAGCCAATATTTAGAGTGTCACCACGCCCTAACTAAGGGCTAAAGAATGAGGAGTATATATATATATATATATATATATATATATATATATATATATATATATATATACAATGTGAGTGAGATTAAAATGATATCTGTCAAGGAGAAAATTATTCTACTTTACCGATATCCTCATTTACAGTTTGATTTTAATCTCACTTACATTGTATATATATATATATATATATATAAATATTACATATATATATATATATATATATATATATATATATATATATATATATATATATATATATACCGCAGTCATTCTCTCAAATTCAATTCACTAACAAAAATTGATTAAATTAAAAGAATGAAATAAAATATTTACATTTGGAATACAAAATTTGGTTTCTGCATGTTTTTTAATAAGCAAAAATGTTTTATTCTATTTTAAAATAACTTTGAAATAAAATCGAACACCACTGAAAAATATATATTTATTTTTCAAAAGATTTACAGTTGTAATGCATTTGCCACCCTATCCCTAATGGCACGAACTCCTATGTCATCTAGATTATCATCCTCTTCATTAATTTCATATAGATGGTCTGGAAGATTTTGTTCAACTGGTTCTATAGGTTCTATATTTAAAATATCATCATCAATGGCAATATTATGTAGTACACATGCAGCTCTAATTAAATGGCATATTAACCTAATATTTCTTAACTTTATGTGATACATTTGCCTAAATTTTTGTTTCATTATACCAAAGCAATGTTCAACTACATAACGATTTTTTGCAAGTTTTACATTGTAATTTCGTTGATGTCTGGTTAAGTTCCCTCTATCCTTATAAGGGGTTAGCAAATTGGCCTGTAAAGGGTAGCCACTGTCTCCTAAAAGAAAATATCTTCCACATCTTTCCTCTAAATTCATGTACAATGGAGAGTTTCTAAAGACTCTGCTGTCATGGACTGAACCTGGATATCCTATAAATATGTCAGTTATTTTTCTTCTGTGGTCACATACAAGTTGCATCTATAATAAAAAATAAATTTAAAAACCAATTATTGTGCTTTTATAAAATGTCATATTATTAGGGAGTACTAAAAAATGTATAAATTAAATATTTCCTGCTGTCAAACTACCCTACATTAACCTACCTGAATTGAGTAGTACCCTTTTCTATTTATATATGAATCTGGGTCATTTTCCGGTTTATCAATTTTTATGTGGCTACCGTCGACTGCTCCTATTACATTTGGAAATCCATTAGCTCTAAAGTGTTGTTCACTTATGGCTTTCTCATTTTCATTAGGCCATTTTATTACATCTGGACTCCAATTACTTAAAAAGTATGTTAGTCGATGAATAATTCTATGAACAGAGCTTATTGTTATGTCGAAACGATCTCCAACATCTCTAAAACTTGCAGTCTCATGTCCAATGTACCACAGATAAATAAGTACCTAAAATCAAATATTTCTTAAAATAAAAGAAAAAGCATATTTCTGTTTTGATTTTAGAAATCATGTGTGTAGCTGAAATATTTATTGTTTACTTACTTGATGTAAAGCAGATATGTTGGCATACTGTCCCTCCAGTGAATTATAATATTGACTAGCCTCAAATCTTTCAACCAAGCCATTTACAGTGTCCCTTGACAATCTAAAATGTTCAAAAAACTCTTCTTCAGAGTATTGTGTCACGGTTTGTTCTGAAAGTAATAAATCAGTTATCATTTATTTAATTTTGTGTTACTTATTAAAAATTATATTTAATTTACCTAAATAGTTTTGGTTCTTAACCCTTGGTTCGTCTAGTAATAATTCTAGGTCATCCTCCTCACTGCTTTCCATAGAAGACATATCACTGATATCACTGTACTCTGGGTCAGACATATTATACAAAAAAAAAAATCAAAGCTATGTTCACTGCAAAACTAAAATATTTAAACACTGGTAAAGTGGTAAACAAACGATTGTTAACTTTAAACGTAAAAAGTAGGGTTATAAGGCACAAGGCAGAGTTTGTAAACAAGTAAACCGTTGACAACCCCTCTACTATTCAACGGTACTACGCATGCCCCAAATTCCCTGTTAGAAGAGAATCCACAAACTATTTTGACTGTCAGTAAACACGTTTTTGGTTTGGTTGGAACAGCAAACTATTTGCTTGCGGACTGTTTGTGATCTCGGTTGGAACACTTTTATGTTATTGCGCAGAATCCTGACGTCTGCAACTTGTTTCTGACTCTGGTTGGAACAAACCTATAAATATAGCGAATTTCGACAAAAATAAAAATATGTTAATTATGTTCAAAAAGCCGTAATTTGCTCAGAATACATGAAATAAAGCAAATATACTTGAATATTATTAATATGCATTTTGCATATAATCTGAGCTCCACTGATAACCTCAATTGCAGTGAAATTTATATCTCTCACTTCCTATATAATTATATTGTAACGAAATAGCGTACCTCCGACGTGTGGTACGTGTCACAATTCTCAGAAGGATTCCAGAATATACGATCGATGGTATTATCAATAGCGTTTTGCCTTTGAGAAGCTACCGACACGACACGGCGAACACAGATAAATTACTCCAGATAATTCTAGAATATACGTTATATAAATACAGCGAGTGAGTTAGTTAAGTTCCACAAGGAATCTACGTTCCTGTATTTGGCTGTATACCATATATTAAAAAAATTTATTAAAAATCCTTTGTAAAAGGTATATATTTTTAAAAACCCAAACGGGCTGTTTTAGACAAAACGTTTTCGGAATCCATTATTCCATCATCAGTGTCCTATAAAATATATAACCACTTAATTAAAAAGGACGTGAAGTTAAAATTTTGACCAAGGTTAATGTAAAGTGTGGTTAATACTTACTAGGTGTACATGAATGTAGCCACTAAATACATGGGTAAAAACCCGTTAACAAAAATTTAGTTACATTTGTTTTACATTATATTATATAAATTACTAGGATGTTAAAGTTACCGTTGGATTAGGTAACATGGTGACATATGACTCCACGTTGAAGTTGCAAGTCCTGAGACGGTGTGTCTACGAGGACTTAATGGAAGCAACTGATTGAAATGACAATGTTGACAAGTTAGGACGGAACAAGTAACAGAGTAGTCAATATAACTGTATGTGTCTACTTAAGACAAAAGCCAACGTTAATTAAATTTGTTAAAGTAATAGATTTTTTGATATTAAATAATATAACAGTATCAACCATCAATGTTGTTGTTTTTTAAAAATTGATTTTTATGTGTATGAGATGAAATGTGGAGAGAAGATAATGTGGTTATAGTTAGGCAACCAACTATGCATGTGTGTGGTAGTGTAATGAAAAAGAGATTTTTATATTTAGGCCCTTTATGTTTATTCAACATTTGGTACTTGGAAAATAGAAAATAGACACATGTAGAAGGTTGAGTTATAGAAATTTTGTTTGATATTGGTGGAAAATGAATGAATATATTTAAAATATGAAAGTGTTCTTACATGAATGAAATAAAACTTTTGTAGTATAATGGTCATGTGAAATTTAACTTATAACTCGATTATAGAAGGCCCTGTATGTCAAAAAACAACATTTGGTACCTGGTAAATGTAAAACTAATTAAGTTATAAGTACATGAAATTAAATATCTGATAGGGTGTTAACGGACTAAGTGGTATGGAAGTTTTATTTTATTATCTATTATGTGAAATGAATAGAAATTGATGGTTGGGACATGGTTTTTTAATAAGTTAATAGAATAGTACTCAACTTATAACTTAAGAAAGGTCCTATCTGTCATAAGCAACACTAGGTACATGGGAACTATAAAAGGATAAGTTACAAGTTGTATGATTTGCAGGTGTATAATTGTCCAAAATGTGAAAATGGAATGGTTGTGGGTTGGCTCTGTTAGAATTAAGTAAAACAAAAAATTATGGGGTCAGCTTTAATGGTAATTAAGTTGTGTGATTTGTTTTTAATTCTTAATGGATATGAAGGTCTTAAGGCGTTCATTAAACTATTATCTAAAATAAGTTTTTATTAAAATCACATTAAACTATTATCTAAAATAAGTTTTTATCCAGAAGTTGTATCCAGAAAATAATTTTATCCTTCAACAAGATAATTACCTTGTTCACACTGCAAATATAATAAACCAGTGGCTCCAGAATAACAACATCAAAACCTTACCATGGCCCAGTTACAGTCCAGATTTAAACCCAATTGAGAATGTGTGGGGAGTTATTATAAAACCGTTGTATCAGCTTAATTTTATACTTCAAAATGCTGAAGAGCTGTGGCACGGTATACAACAGGTTTGGAAAGAGCTCTCTGAAGAAGAGAGTTTATAGTTGGCAATTAAAAGAATGAGCAAAGGAATTCATTTTTTAAGTAAAGTTCGAACTTCCATGAAATGCCAAAGAATTATTTTACTATTACTATAAATCTATGAACCAATTAGAATAAATATCAAATATCAACACTTAAATAAATAAAAGTTATAACTTTAAGTTTAAGTACTTACACCAATTAAAAGATTTTGAAGGAAGTATTATACATCATCCATTTTTTCTTTCTTTCACTAAATCGAATTTAGGAATACTTAGACTGGAAGTATCCAATTTAGTGTAATTTCTATTAAAATGTACTAATGTACCTCGAGAGAAAAAGTTTTCTTTTAATTTAACCCATAATTTTTCGAATACTGAGATCACTTCATGCAATAAAAAAGTGACTGAAATATACCAATGTTATTTTGATAGCGTGTGTTTTAAAGAAATTCCATCATTTGGCAACTATGTGCAGTTATATTTAGAATTTGTATTAAAGGGTATCGTTTCTTGGTCGATGTATCACTATCACAGTGTTTCCGTACTATGTAATACATAATACTGAAACACAGTGTCATGACACTTTATTGTGCTGATACATTGTACTGATACAGGCAGCTGTGTCAGTGTCATTGTATCAACACTCAAAAATTTACGGTGTTACCCATGACTATCCTAGGACAACTTTACTTGTAAGATAGTTCATTCTATTACATGAAATCAACTTTAACTTGAGAATATCCGGCAGAAAAAATCATATCATGTAATTCGTTTTTAAAAAGACAAACACATGCCATGATGAGAGTACAAATCTCCTGTTAGTGATTCCATAGTAAATTATGAGGGAAAAACCAGGAAAAAAACCTTATAATACTATCCCAACAGTATTTGGTCATGGGGTTCTAAGGAGTAGTGATGCGCAATACAAGGTGTTGCTTCCTGATAACACCTCTAGCCACTCCTACTCAATTCCTATCCTCACCTCCAAGAAGTGTGGCTCAATCACACGGGTGAACCCCGGCAAACCTGAGCAACCTTACCGGAGATTGGGTAACCAACCCCAATGGAAAATAGGGTCAGGGCTGACGAGGAAGGGAGAAATGGTCCTCCGAAAAGGGGGTTGGGCGATAGGCCACTAACCTATTCTTGTAAAAAAGTACTACTACGAAACCTTCAGATGGGCCTCGGAATGGACGGATATCAAGACGACGACTCTGGCAACGGAATATGGAATTTACGCTGGGAACATGGAATGTCAGAACGCTAAACATACCAGGAGCACAGAGGATCCTTCTACACGAACTGAAAAGATATAAAATAGGAATCACTGCAGTACAAGAGACTAAATGGTTGGGAAAAGGTATCCGGGACACTAAAACACACACTATACTGTATAGCGGTAAAGATGAAGGAAATAAAGAATTTGGAGTAGCCTTTATCGTAGATAATAAAATGAAGCACCTGATAACAGACTTTCAAGCCATCAATGAAAGAATCTGCAAGCTTAGGATAAAAACGCATTTCTTTAACATAACCCTTATAAATGTACACTGTCCCACAAATGAACAGAAAGAAGACACTAAGGTAGCCTTTTATCAAGATTTAGAACGAATCTATGACTCAATACCAAGAAACGACATGAAAATGGTGATAGGCGACACAAACGCCAAGATCGGAAAAGAAGAAGAATACACAGGGGTAATAGGGAAACATAGTTTGCATAGAGACACAAATGAGAATGGTCAGTTTCTAATAGATTTTGCAGCTGGAAAGAATATGATTATCAGTTCGACATGCTTCCCACATCGGGACATACATAAGGGCACCTGGATATCACCTGACGGAAATACGATCAATCAAATAGACCATATACTGGCTGAAAAAAGAATGGCGACGAGTATATTGGATGTAAAAAGCAGACGTGGTGCAAGCTGTGACTCAGACCATCTGCTAGTACAGGCACGGTTTAGATGCAAAATCAGTCGACAGGTAAAAGAAAAATATACAAAACAAGAAAAACTAAACTTAGACAACCTAAAAGTCTCTGAGGTACAAGAAAGATTTGAGAGAACAGTGGATGAAAAATTACTAGAAGAAAACAGAGCAGACTCCACAATAGAAAACCAATGGAACACAATAAGCAGTATCATACTCAACACAGCGAAAGAAGTCTTAGGAACAAAGACACAACGGAGAGAAGAAACATGGTTCGACGAAGAATGCAAACAAGCTATACAGGAAAGAAATGAAGCGCATAAGAATTACATACTCAGACGTACTAGAGAGAGAAAAACAGAACATGAGAACAAAAGACGAAGAGCAGATAAACTGTGCAGGCAGAAAAAGAGAAAGTATGAAAACCAACGGATACTAAACATAGAGAGAGAGTTTAAGGAAAACGAAACACGTAGCGCATACCAATTTATCAAACATCTAAGACAAGGATACAAACCGAGGACTAGCCTCTGCAAAAATAAGAAAGGTGAAATCATTAGCGATATGGACGAAATTAAGAGAACCTGGATGACATATTTTAAGGAATTACTAAACAAAGGGACACAACTACCATTACAACAACAGTGGCAGCAGCAGGCACGACAGGAGGTACAACAACAAGAACTGGGGAAAGATGGAGAAGAAAATGAATTAACTAGACCCCCAACGCTAGAGGAGGTCCAAACGGCAATCCACATACAAAAAAGCCATAAAGCACCGGGAATAGATAAAATACCGGCAGAACTACTCAAGCAAGGAGGAAGGAATTTGACACAACAGATGTACCAGCTAATACGAGAGATATGGATAGAAGAAGAAATTCCCCAACAATGGAAGAAAAGTATAATCTGCCCTATTCATAAAAAAGGAGACAAACTGTTGTGTCAGAATTATAGAGGCATCTCTTTACTTTGTTCGGGATACAAAATACTCACAAACATCATTAATCGAAGACTACAACCTCTCACGGAAAAAATCATCGGGGAATATCAAGCAGGGTTTAGGCAAAATAGATCTACCATTGACCAACTATTTACAGTTAAACAAATACTAGCCAAAGCATGGGAATATGACATGGACGTTTACAATCTCTTTGTAGATTTTAAACAAGCCTATGATTCAATAGATAGAACAATTCTACCTAATATACTGAAAGAATTTGGCATACCATCAAAATTAATACGACTAGTGCAAATGACAATGACAGAAACAGAAGCACAGGTATGTATTCAGGGACAGATCACTGATGCGTTTACGATAACGCAAGGACTGAAACAAGGCGATGGACTAGCTCCAACGCTCTTTAATCTTGTTCTGGAATATGTAATTAGACGGTTGACGGTGAGCGGAAATAACATACTTACAAACAAGTCTACCCAATTAGCAGCATACGCAGATGACATAAACATAATGAGCAGAACAATGAATGCAGCGGAAGAAACCTACGTTGAGTTGAAACAGAGTGCAGAAGCAGTAGGGCTAGCAATAAATACAAATAAAACAAAACTACTCATACAAACCAGATCAAATAGACTGGTGCAACAACACTTTATTGACGATATAGAACATGTAAATAGATTCACATACCTAGGAATGGATCTGGTCGCAAGCAATGAAGAAGAACCGGAAATAAATAGAAGGCTTGTGCTGGCAAATAAAGCCTATTTCGCGATGGGCCACATATTCAAATCGCGAGACGTACACCGGAAAACAAAACTCCGGGTCTATAAAACAATAATCAGGCCCATAGTAAGTTATGGTTGCGAAACATGGGTGGTGACACAGAAATCTGCCAATGCATTAGATGTGTTTGAAAGAAAAATATTACGTAGGATCCTGGGCCCAATAAGTGAAAACAACAACTGGCGAATTAGGTACAATAGAGAAATATACGAGCAATATAGCGAACCAACTCTAGCACAACATACTAAACTGCAGAGATTACGATGAGCAGGGCACGTGGTCCGCATGCATGAGAATAGAATCCGCAGAAAATTATTAAATGCAAGAATACAGGGAAAAAGACCTGTTGGAAGACCTAAAAAGAGATGGGAAGATGAAGTCGATGAGGATGCCAGGAACTGCCTGGGAACGCGTTCATGGAAAAGAACAGCAGTAAATAGAGATGGTTGGAGAAGCCTGTTGAGGGAGGCCAAGGCCCGATTTGGGCTGTAGCGCCATTGGATGGATGGATGGAGTATTTGGTCATGCATTTAGTTTACTTTCTATAAACACCCAATTTTGATTTTATATGTTTGTTATTAAAAAAAAAAACATAAATGATGTATCCTCTATATGTTACTGACTTACTAATACTGGTATTTTCCTTTTAATAACATCCTCTTTTAATATGGGTAACTAGATCCTACTACATTTTACCAAGGAATTTGCTACATAATTGGTCTCATTCAGCATAATTAGAGCCACTTCTTTGATTTTTCTCCTTTTACCATCAGTTTCTTTTAGGACTATATTTGAATCATTCCATTGAACCCTATGTTCACTATCCCATGCATGTTTACATATTTGAGATCTATCAAATTCTTTATTTTTATTATAAGATTGATGTTCACTTATTCTAACATTTAATGGCCTTGATGTTTCACCTAAATAAAACTGATCGCATTCACAAGGTATTTTATAAATGCAATTCTTTGTCCTTTCTTCTTCATTGTTAGGTTTGGTTTTAGACAAAATAGATCTCAATGTATTTGTTGTTTTGAATGTTGTTGAAATGTTTAATTTATTTCCTACCCTTTTAAGTTTTTCTGATAATCCTTTTGTGTATGGTATTGTTATTTTCCTCGTATTATTCCTTATGTATGCTGTAGGATCTCGTTCTAAGTTGTTCTGTTCTATTCAGTCGATTGTTGAAAATTCCTTATTTATAAACGATAAAGGATAATCATTTTTTAATAAAACAGATGTTAACAAATGTTTTTCCTCCAAGAACATATTTTCATTAGAACAAGTAACTTTGGCTCTATCATATAAGGATTTAATGATTCCCCTTTTTAATATTAACATTGTGATTTGATTTGAAATTTAAATATCTGTTGGTGTGTGTTGGTTTTCTATACACCTGAGTCTCATATCCAGTAACATTCTTAGAGATTAAAACATCCAGGAAAGATAGTGTGTTATATTCCTTTTCCATGGTAAATGTTATTGTCTTGAATTGTCAATATAAATGAGTCAGATAAAATTAAATTTATGGAAGAATTTTTCAGCAAGTAAAAAAAAAATTTGTTTAATTTACTAACGTTTATATTTTGAGAATGATTTTATATTTTGATTTTGAGAACGATACTTTAACCTTTAATTGTGGCTTATTCCCATTTAAATAGTAATTACTTTACAATTTTTTCTTTAATATTAATAATAATAAATTTTCTTCAATAATAATAATAAATAAAAAAAAACAAACGAAAAATATGAACACATCTCACAAAGGCATAAAAACACCATCCTTGAAGTGCAGTAGAAAGAACGACATTACCATGGTATTTAGGAGGACGAGGACTTATGGATATAAGTGAGCAACTAGAAAAACAAAATTACTAATTTAAGAACTTATTTTCAGGTGCAAGCTGAGACATCTACTCTACATCTCGCGTTTGTACAGTAGATGATACAACACCAATCAAACTGAGGGAACCAGAAATGCGCATAAACCATCTTAATAAGGACGAAAAAATGCGCACCTAGATGGGTAAATGTCTGCACGGGCGACATCCCAATGAGGTCAGTCAAGACCATGTCGACAATATAGCATCGAACTATTGGCTGACATCAGGAAAGATGTTTCCCGAAAAAAGGTTCACTACTGGCCATTCAGGATCAGGTTATACCAACAGACAAATGCCGATATACTCAGGTCTAAAATGACAAATGCCGATATTGTCAAGCTCAGGAAACCATCCAACAACTTACCAGGGGCTGTCAGGCATTTGCTGCAACTGAATATAAGGAACTGCACGACTTACTAGGAAAGATTATTCATCAGGAGATAGCTATCAAACTGGGACTTCTTCAAACAAACCATCTTCCATATTATCAATATGTTCCTGAGAGTATACTTG
Organism: Diabrotica undecimpunctata; assembly: GCF_040954645.1. Classification (NCBI taxonomy): domain Eukaryota; kingdom Metazoa; phylum Arthropoda; class Insecta; order Coleoptera; family Chrysomelidae; genus Diabrotica; species Diabrotica undecimpunctata. The sequence goes on along the minus strand of NC_092803.1, from coordinate 122,999,703 downwards.
AGAATGACAACTACAAGCTATACTGGGACCGCACTGTGCTCACAGACCAAACAGTGGCACATAATAGACCAGATCTCATACTAGTTAATAAACTCCATAGCATAGGATACTCCAGCATACCAAGTCACCTAGGGCTCAATAACACGGAAAGAGTCCCACCAGAGTTCAATACTTTTTGATACCGTAGGTATCTGGGTTGAGTGAATTTTCCCCTTAGAGGGAGTGTGAGCCATATGGCTAATTCTGGAATAATACATAATAATAATAAAGGTCTTTATTAAATATATGGAAAAAAATGGATAGGACGGAAGAAACTCTCTTGGTTGAGGAATTTGCGGCAGTGGACAGGTTTGACAGCGGATGGGAAAGAAAAAAATGCCGAAGATCAGTTGGTGCTGATTTCAAGAAATCAGTACCTCTGCTTTTCATCTTAAGCAAGAGAAAAAAAATATAATATATTTTTTTTCATGTTCTGTAACAATCAATTAAAAACCATAACCAATAGAAACATTTAGCATTAAAATATTGTCCAAATAATAATACATTCTTGAGTTAAGTCATTTGTTTTATTCTTTAATAATAATAAAAATAATAACAACAACCCTATTTTATGTAAAAACTATCATTTATATACTCTTTATAAAATGCAGGAATTCAAAATAATATCAAAATTTAGACCTTAATAATTATTCCAATTTATGAATTAGGTACTTAACATGTAATCAACTGTTTGTTTATTTTATTATTTGTCTGTCATAATTTAGGAACAAAGTTTGAAGTACCTTGTGAGGTATACCTGAACCCGCAATTCAATATAATATTCTATAAAATATGAAGGTATAATAATAGGGTCTTCACTTACCTTGAAAATACACAGGTTCCTTCTCAACAAAGGGCATTTGAGATGTCGATCTTGTGATCTCCTCTACACTGCCTTTAGATGTGGATACTGCAACCTCAATTTTAGATGTGGATACTGGAACATCACTTTTAGGTGTTGCATCTGGGACCACTGGAACATTAGAAGTTGAAACACTTGATGTAGGTTTATTTGCATCATTTTCACTTTCTACTGAAGGTCCTGGCTTGGCAGCTAAAAGTTTTAAAAGACTAGCAGAACGTCCCCTGGCTTGTGTTGGCTTTGGAGGTTCTGGTGCTATGCCTACCGATTTCTCGGTAGTTTCCTTCTCTTTTTGAAGTCTAAGTGCAGCCATAAGGGCCCCACGTCCTCTCGGCGGTGGTCTATCCATTTCTAGTTTTAAGTATTTGTTATAATATTAAAATTATGTTTCGTGTAGTCCGTATTCATAAAATTATAAACATAAATGCCTTGGACAAAATTTTCAAACACCAATAACTATGAAACATAAAACCACTCATGCCATGCCAGTAAATGCAAAAACTGCGAACTGTGACCGTGCGCTTGCGCCTAATTTAATCTTTGGCGATGACATTTGACAGTTGAAATTGACAGTTAAGGCCAAGGCCAAATTCACATTTAAAATATACCTGAAATATGCCTTCATATTCATAGACGTATAATATTAAATTATTAACATATACGTCTATGTTCATAGTCTCATCTGAATTTATTTTCAAAAAGAAGCAGTAAAATATATGTAATGATGAAAATAATTGGGCAAAAATATAATTTATTATTAATTGATATTATCTACATCTCCAAACACTAATAGATTGTAATAAAAACATAGGACTCAAGAATTAATTTCAGTCTAGCTTTTTAATAACATGCCTGTAATAATTTTATAGCAACTTATTTCTTCTTTAAAATTCTGCAGTTTTAAATTTGGCTGTTACAAAATTATTATTCTCTAAACCAATACGATCTCTGCTTACTTACTATTGCTGAAATTGAAAATATATGTCATATCATTGGTTGAAATGTTTGAGTTCCCACAATGTCAAAAATGAAAAACGCAATTTGTAGGTTCTCTTGTAGTTTCCTTGTATCCCGTTTATATGTTTGGCGTTTTGTGCATAAGTAGCGTTATGATAAAAATTAGTAAACAAAATGCTGATATTAAGTTCTAAAATAGTGAAAGTATAAATATAGTAGTTTTGTTGTTATTTTTTAATAACTTTCTACACATAATTCGATGGTATAGATAACAATGGATAGCTCAAAAACTGATGAACTAACCTCAACAATGGGCAATGTCCTGTCAACGTCCAATAAAGAGGAAAAAAGCGACTCTAGCGATGCTACCCCGACGTCTTCAACCGATGCAAATACCAACTCTACGGCTTCTGAAACTGGTAATTATTTAAATCGAAATTATAACTTTCTTACGATTATAATCTGTAACTTAATACAACTTATCAGTTGTCCTAGGTTTCAGACCAAGCCATTGCTATTTAGAACTTGTTTCAACATTTAGACACGTATATTGCATACCGGCGTTATTGATAAATTATAGATTGTAAAGTAATAAGTCACGTAACGATATAATTTTTTAGTATACTTTAATTAGTTCATTAAAAGTGCATCGCTTAAAGCTCTTATTGACTGATTAAATACTTAAGTTATTATTTGCCCAGTTCCTGTTTTAACTTGTTTTAGGTATGTGGTAATATACTTAATTAAGACTAAATCACATATTTGTGCTTTCTGGGTTTAAGACATTAATTTTGAATTGAAAAAGCACTTTTCTGTATTATTTTGTTAATACTGGATTATTAGGACATTGACATAATTATATTTATGAGATTGATAATCAAATTTTCTAAATTTATTGATTGTCTAAATTAAATAAGTTCTATGTTCAGTATGATCATATTTAATAAGTATAAATCATAATAATTATCTACAGCTTTGAGTTATGTTATATTCATTATAATAAACTTTACAGAAAGGAAAACACTATGATAAGTCAGTTATGATGTAGGCATTGTATATTTCTAATTTTATGATTGATTCAAATGGTAATACAAATAAGTAAATGATTATATATAACAAAACCAGAGAAAAAAAAAGAAAAAACAGCATAAAAGGTGGAAGGCAACCATAACTATATTTGTTCATCATCAGTAGGTTCCAGCCACTTTAGAATAGGAAAAAACTTGGGAAAGGATCACTACAAGAACAATGTATTGCTTCTTTATTTATTAACATAATTAAACTTTTATATGTATATATATATACATGTGACAAAAGTTACAAAGAAAATTGCTTTTTTTGGTATATAAAAGGAGAACAAAAACTGTTTAGTTAAGACAAATTTTAAATTGTTTTTCACAGTGGATTTGAAACATTATTTGGTGAAAATGTCATTTTATTGATAATTTTTTAATATATGATAAATTTTTTATAAGTATAATGAAATGTATATTATAATTTTCTGCAATTATCATTATCAGTAATACAAGCTCTAAGCTTGTTCAACTGGACCAATTTGTCCATTCTCTCCCATGAAGTTTTTGATTTCAAATGTATTAAAATATTTGCCTAACCACCATTCCAAAGAATGTTTTCAACCTTGACCATAGATTTTCTAATGGATTTAGATCTGGACTAATTCCAGTCCAAGACAGGACAGTAATATCAGGAGTTCTCAATCATTCTATGGAAGTATTGGCCATATGACAGAATGCTTCATTCTGCTGCAACATGCATTGTTAAAAATCCCCTTCAAACAAATCTCTGATAGTCTATTTTTGTATTTATATTGGCCTCTATTAATGCGAAATATGTAACTCTGCTAGAGGTCATACAAGCCCATACCATGACACTCACAGTCAATGCATTTTTGCCTGTTTTTTGTTCAGAAACAGCTTCTTTTTATGGCTCTGATCGCAATCCACTTTTACACAATTTCTGATAAGCCAGGTGATTTGACAATAGCATTAAATTCTATATGGAGATGTGACAATCATGTAAAGACTTATTCTGTGCTCATCTAATTGACTAAATTCCTGTTTTTTGCCTGTTCGTTTTGCTAATTATTTATTTATTTAATTAATATACAGGGAAACCCTATTAACAGTTTAAATTACAATTTACAATATCACAGTTAGGATTCAAAACTTATTTAATTTTATTTAATTTAATTATTTAATTTAGGAAACTGGTTGTTAATGAAAATATTTAAAAGAAGTGGATGTGTGGCCTCCTTGAGGAACTCCAGATGTTACTGAGATACTGCTAGACAGATGACAACCTATCTTGACTCTTTGACTTCTACCAGATGTAGAGTTTTTAATCCATTCAACAAACCTGACATGAAAGCCCACATTAATTAATTTGCCCAAAAGTATTTGGTGATCTATATGATCAACTGCTTTGGAAAAATCTGTGTATATTGCATCTATCTGTTAAGTCTTCCATTTGAGATAATATATCAGATTGATAGCAAACCAAGTTTGTTGCATTGGATTTTTTGCTATGAAAACCATGTTGTGATTGAGATATTAAACCTTTACATAACCAAGAAAGTTGCCTTTTCTATAAGACAGTAGAAGAGTTTAGAGATTGCAGATTGTATACAAATGCTATGATAATTTTCAATGTTGTCTTTCTGACCATTATTAAAAATAGGAACAACATAACTTTTTTCCATGAAGGAAACATAGAGGTTTCCAGAGATCTATTAAACAATATAACAAATTGCATTACAAGAGTACAGACAGTTGTAGACAATTTAATCTTTTCTACAAATAATGTCTGATAAAATTTTTTGTTGGGTAAGGAAAAACACTTTCTCCTTATTTTTTCAAGATGGCTTCAGGGGGACCAGGATGGCGACCCCTCAAACTTAAACTTAAGCTTATACTTATCCTACCGCTAAGCGTAAACAATGTAATATTTCAATGAACTATAAATACTAATTACTAATTAATATTACTAAATAAACTAAAAATTAAATACTAAATAACATTTTACATAAGATGCTGATTGACCATTTACCTACTATGTAATTCCCACTGAGATATTAAATAGTACCAGATCATTTAATTTTTAACCATCAATAAAAATGTAATGTATGATGACAAGTATGAATTTGTTGGTAATACAACCTGCACAGATATCGCTGACACAGTACATATTTCTTTGTTGATAATAGTTTTTAGATAAAATGAATAATTTTTCAATGATATTTATGTGGATGGAACCTTAATTTTTTAGTAATAATATGTTTCTGTAATGGCATAACTTTGATTATTTGGTAAACCTACATTCTACATCACAAGAAATTAAACAAAAATCATTAAAACATGTTTGTTAATAAATTCACTGTATAAGTACCTATGATAATATTATATTCCCCCACCCCATTTTGAAAACTTGTTGAGGTGAGTGACACAATGGAGCAATAAAATGTTATAAATAAAGATGTTGTAATAGATATCTTCGCTTACTTGGTCCACTAGTAATAAAGTTATCAGAACTAAATGGGAAAATGGTCTTCATAAATGGCCTTTAATTTACTATTTTTTTTTGTTATTGAACTTTACAAACTGTAGGAACACCACTGCGGTGTCTAATGCATAGATTTTCATCACCAACAGATTTTCTTTCATCTAGTTCCTTTTGGCAACTCGGATAACATGTGATATGGTGGATTCATCCTGTAAGCTGAGTAAACGAAAGAGCTCACACACCTGAGATTTGTCATAGCTGATGCGATCAGCTAATACATTATTTATTATTCAGGAATTTTTTAAATCATAAGATTTTGAGCTCTATCTATACATTGTTGTACTTCATAAGAAACTGAATTGGGTGTTGTCTGTGAATTGCTATTTTCCATTAATGTAACCTTTTCTTTAAGACTGGTGATTTCTTCTTCCAGCTTGGCAAATCTTCCCACAAACATAGGAACACTCTTAAATGCATCACAGCAGGTAGCGCAAAATAAATAAGTAGACGTTTCTGCAAAATAATTGCCCATATCTCGGATGTGGACAAGCCAGAGCATTTTTCTGCAATGTTTATCCTTGAATGGCAACTGTCGCATGATATTATTTGCTTTTCATCAGTACCGGGATCTTGGGAACAAGCGCTACAGTTAGCGATAAAATTTTAGCAATCCTCGGCTCTTTGCGCTCTATTATTTAGGAAATATAAATAGCAATAACCGAATTAACTAGTACGCACAATATTATTTTTAATATGCTTTCAAAACTAGAATAGTATTTAGAAAAATAAAGCAGCAAAATTTTGTTTGTTTTGAGAACCTATCTTATAATGAAAAAAATTTATTGTTCCAGTATTATGATAATGTTTATAAACTTTCATTACACCTGATTTTTTGGCTTCAACACACAATTTTGTTTGCTATTTCTTAATATAAGTAACCTTCTTTATGATGAGTAGTTGCTTTGGCTCTCTTTCCTGGCAAACAATCAACCAGTTGACACTAATGTGTTAATCTCTGACAATTAAAAAAAACTTTTTTGAGGAGGAAATCTTCATAAGACCGTAGGGGCAAACCACAGCACCCCAAGAAACCTGGGTACTGCGCTTCCCACCCCTCATACCCGCACCTGGTATGTGTTCTTAGCAAACATCACTTCGGCTGTCCCGCTGCGCTGATCCTCTCTCTACTCCATGTCAGTAATGCCGACAGTGAGAAATAGTTTATCTTTTGACTTATATTATTTGATTTATTCTTATGATCTGTTCCATATGATGAGGAATAAAAGTCTTGTAGTCTTCTGTCACTCTCTCATCTTGTCTAGCTCTCTCTCGTGTTTCCTTTTTTTTTATTACTTCTGTTATTAAGTCTGATATCACGTAAAAGTTCTCTGCATTTTGCGTAATTAAAATCACTATATTCTCTAGTGTTGTCTCTCCTAGCCTTGTTCTAATATCTTGTTGTTTATCGTGAAAAACGTCGCAATGGAATATGCAATGCTCTGCGTTCACGCGCACTCCGCATTCTGTACATAAATCGTCTTGTTTTCCTTATGCGATATGTATAAGACCTAAATGAGCCGTGTCCGGTCAGGAATTGTGTAAATAACCTAATTTATACCACTCTTTCACATCTGGAATTAGTGCCTTTGTCTGTTGTGCTTTTTCTGTCTGTGCCTCACATTCTTGTTGCCATTCCTTTAGCATTTGTTCTCTTACCTCGGCTTTCATCCGTGTTAGGTGGCCGTTATCATTGTCGTTTAATATCTTACATTCTTTTACTTAGAGGTGAATGGGGAGCCTACCCGCAATCATCTATAGGGCTATCATCGATGTAGTCCAGTACACACTTATTACCTCGAGAAGGGGTTTTCTTTCTGTTCTTGTTAATATTTCTTTATATTTTTTAAATCTTAACATGTCAAACCATTCAGGTGTCCCATATAGGAGGGTCGACTGTACCACCTGGAGATACATTTTCCTTTTATAGGTACTCAGCCTGCCTATATTTGGCATAATCTTTGTCATTGCAGAGATTTTCTGTTCAGCCATCTGAACTACATTTAAATCTATACTGCTCTATACTAAAATACTACAATTTAAATCAAAAGTCAGATTTGGTCTCTGTCTTGGTCCCTTTAGTACTACTATACCTGTTTGACTACTTGTCAACTCTAGGACTCTAGGTCATTCTCTATCATCTACCTGTTGACTTTTCTGTAACAACTTATTTTCAATATCCCCATTCACATTAGATTCTATTAGGATTGCAGGTCGTCTGCAAATGCTATGGCATTTAGTGTTGTCCAAAATCGGTCTTGGTCTTGCAGTCATCGTTTTGTTCTTGCATTTTCGCAAGACCGAGACCGCCTAATTTTAACAGAACCAAGACTGACCAAGTGCAAGATTTGAGCAAGAACAAGACTAAGCCTGCGAGACTCTTGCGTCTTGCAGTTACGACTGAGTGTCGTTTTAGCGAGTATAGTAGTTTGGGTATATGCTTAGAGACTCTATGAGATGCAAAAAAATGTAACAAAAATTTGAATAATGGGATTTTTGCGCATTACGAACAATACCAACATACATACCAAATTAAAATATTCATTAAAAGAACACGACACATACTCAAAAATGATTACAATGTAAAAATAAAATATTTTGTACATTCTTTTCCTCAGAAGACTTCTTCGCTCTGAAATTAATTGTCCAGATTTTGAGAATAGCCTCCCTGTGATTGTGTTGTAGCACTTCTTTTGTGTGCTTATTTATTTATATTTTAAATTTTTCTTTATCAAATACTATCCTCTTCCTGTCATATTTTGTGACCTGAGTGCCAATTTCATATGTGATGTACCAGTGAAAGGTGAAAATAATCTCATCCAGTACATCCAAATCTTTAATTTTCTTGGCAACACTGTTGCTTGCTAGGGTAATATCTATATGACTTTCCGATGTACCTCTCACAAAGAGATCCATTCGTTCCAAAGTTTGCCCTTTGTCATTTCGTGAGGATCCCCATAAAATGTACTTATGGTTTATGTCTCCGGCTACTAACAAATCTTTCTCTCTCTTCGTGTCAATTATATTCTCTACGTGTTGTGTGTAGTGATCTCTTCGAATATTTGGGGAAATATAGCATGCTGTTATGGTTATCGTATCAATTTTTATTGTTACATGCCCTTTTTTCTTACTATATTATTGACGCACACCTTTATGTTTAGTATATTTATGGCTACGCTTACGTTATTATTATCAAATGTCCATTCTTTATTCGTAGCTATTTCCTTATTAGGTTCTGGGACAATCAAGAGATCTGCTTCGATTTCTAAAGCCTTTGCGTAAATTAAGTCGTGTGTTGTGTTGTCTTTGCTCTTCCGGCGTTGACTTGTAGTATTTTTAGTATCTTTGTCTACTAGCGTATACCACTTACGCTAGGTAAGGTCACTTAGATGAGTGATGGTGACTATTGTGACTATTACAAGAATATTGGTTGTCCGGCGACAATTCATCCACCTTCTGAGAAAGTTCTCAAAGACCTCGACTTCTTCGACGGGTACCTGCCCGCTGGTTTGTATGGGTACACTAGGGATGATAGGAGGTGAGTGTAACTTGGTCCCGTGCCTTTCGGCATTTCGGGCTTTTTTCAGGGCTTCCCGAAATTCTGGGCAATCCATACTTCCCGTTCTGTGTTCTGCATTACACAGAACACACCAGTATTTTCCCTGACACTTTTTTACGCCGTGATTTTTTTTCCACAGCGATAGCAGCTCGTTGGCTGCGGTCTGGTCCGCTGCAACTAGCTGTTTCATGGCTATAGGCCCAGCACTTACTGCATCTGATAACTCTCAGACGTTTTTGTACCTGGCATCTAACTATTTCCACTCTGATATATCCTATACCGAGGATAACTTCCGCCACCCTCACAGGAACTACCAGTGTAGTTGCCTGGGTATCTCCTCGTAGCGACCTTAGGTTGACTATTTTGTAGGTGTCCTCCCGCTTGCCGACCTGATCATTGAAGGCCTCCATTATTTCTTGTTTAATGGCGTCCTCTGACATGCCCCTAATGTGTAGGGTAATGTACTTTCCCTCGCCGCCTAATTATAAGGCCTTCAAACCGCCCTCCTTTTTTTTTAGCGCATCCTTAATTTTGTTTTAGGCAGCTTGATTGTTTTCTAGCGTGATTAAAAGCCTACCATCTTTGGTACTCCTCGTCGACCTAACTGATTCCGTGGCCCCGGTCGTTTTAACGGCCGTTTTTACCATTTGCAAAATCTGCGTTGGTTTGGAAGGGAATGTACCTTCTTCTGTCACAACTCTTGTCTTCGTAGTAACAACTACCTGAAGTCACTAATAAACACTGGAGTCGCACGGAACTATACTAAACGCTTCTAATTGGGCGACTAGCGAAAGTCTGACGTGACGTGGTACAGTATTGCCAGTGTTGCCATTCACAAATCTCGAATTTTCGGCGCTAATTATGTAAATATTTATAGAGTGAGAAATACATAATAATATTAAACTATATAAATCACGATAATAAGACGAGTGTTGCTGTAGAAACAATAATTTTTGTAAAGTTTCCAGAATTTTGGCCATTAGTGTATGGCAACTTATTATAGAGGATTAATACCATAGGATGATCCACTTATCCTACAATCAAAACAAATATTCAATTAATAAAATAAAATACATATATGATACCTTGCCTACCAATCAGTTAATGGGTGCAATCTCTTGGTTGCCATCAATTAATTTTCATCTAAACAAAACATTACCAACTCATCCCAGCGATTGAACTATTTTTTTAAATACAGATCAAATCCCTTTAATTATATTGGGGTCTTGGCCAGCTTAATGAGCTACAGAGACATCTATCAGAACAGTAAAAAGATCCTTTTGTTTTTTGATGATATAGCTGAATATGCTATTTCTTTTGACATAAGCCTTTTGAAACTTATTTAGTAATTAACTACATTTTGATGTTGTTAAAGGGTTCTCGCTTCTTCAGTATTGTTTGAGCTGACATATGATGCAAGACAATTTATGTGGAAAATCGTCAGTTTTAGTTTCTTAGTACAGTGTTTAATGTCATTTATTTTCATGTTGATTTCATATGAACCTTCCCCTTTATTTATTGTTTAGGAAAAAGACTTAATTTTGTTGTGGATTATACAGTTAGACAAGATCTCTCTCCTATGGCGCTACAGTCCAATCTGGATCCTGGCCTCCCCCAGCATTCACCTCCCAGCATCCCTTTCCTCGGCTGCTCTCCTCCAGTTATCTACCCTCAATATCTGTTTAGAATCGGTTCTCACATCGTCTATCCACATACAGGGTGACCTGAAGAGCGCAATCTTTGCAATTTTGCATAATTTGCTATAGAGTCTTCTTTCTAATATTGATATATATTGTGGTTGAACTATGTCAACATATTCAGATAGCCAGTAGTAGGATGAAAGATCAGTATAATTCTCAATCCATCAATGGATGTTTTAAAGAAGGAGTTCTTGTTTTGTCATCACAAATGCATTAAGGCCTTTCTCTTAAACTTAAGATGGGAAGGTATGAATGATAAAAAAAAAAGAATAAATGATGTGATCTATCAAATTAACAAACTATCAAAAGTTGCCATAAATTTTCTTGCATCATATGCCATCTCAAATGATACCAAAAAAGGAAGAACCCTTTAACAACCTCAAAACGTGATAATAGCCAATAGAGTACCAACACAACATGCCCATGTATTTATCGTTATAGTAATATCTATATATTTTCAGTTTCAGAAGATCCAATTAGCAGTACATCATCTGACAATTTTGACCAAAAACCACCAGTAATGAATAATAAAGTTGTAGGTGGTGAAATAATGAAGGTTCCATCATCTGAAAATGTTAATGAGCTGTTAGAAATACCTGTGTCTAGTGAAAAAATTACTGAAGATGTTGAAGATCTGGTTCATGATTTAGAAAGTCTCTTAGGTGAAACATCACAATCTTTTGATGCACCAATTAGACCCAAGACAGCTGGTGACAGCAACTTATCTAATGAGGTTACAGAAAAAAGCAAAGATGATGAAGGTAATTATTTAGTTATTTTAAGATATCATGATTTGTTGCTTATTTTTTATTTTACCTTAAACATATTGTTTGTCTTTAAAAATACTAATTATAATAAACAGCGATGGTTGCACAGATTTAAAGTAGATTCAGTACACAGTTGTATTGAGTGTAAGCTCAAAAATAGAAAAGTTTAGTTACACAGTGATTTTCTAAGAGCGACTGAAGAAGCAAGAATGAAACCAACACCATATAAATATAAAAACTTTTTTTGATAATTTTTCGACTGTTCTAACAACCATTCAAATTTCGTCATTTTGTGTCATGTGGAACAATTTCACCCAATCATGTCAACATTAGACTGATAATTACATTCAGTGCAATTTTCAATCCCTATGACAACACGATCGAGTTTGACAACTTCATCCAAATAAATTTCAAAATGTCACGTTTCGGCAATGAGAATGTTCAAAGTATAAATTTTAATAATTGTACTTTCACTAACTGTACTTTTAATAAATAAATGTTTCGTTATGTTGAGTTATGATTTTTTTTTTTTTTTCGAAAAATTATCCGCCGAATATCCCTCGGACATTGATGAATGCCTCATAATTTCATGACAAATTTCTCAAGCTTGTTGCTTGGTAACAGCACTCAGCCTTCGGCTTCGTGCTGTTACCAAGGAACGAGCTTTTGATTGTCATGAAATTATCTCATCTGTTATCAATGTCCTAGGGATATTACTACTGATAATTATTCTTTGTAGTATCATAAGCACTACAAATCCATAAGACCTGTTAGATCAATGGCAGATCCTCAAGTGACAGATATAAAAGTCATGAATTATAGTTCTGAGGGAATCATTCAGGTGAAGCTTAATACAGATAATCCTTGGATCAATCCACCTTGTAGATTAAAGACAATGGCCAAGATTATCCAAATGTGTATAGTGAAAAGTTGAAATTAACAAAGGAGAAATGACTGACTTTCTTATGAGGACAATTAAGTCTCTTATGTCATTTTTTTGCATTTGTATTGAAAAATGTTTTTTTATTATTTGTCTAATATACTTTCCAATTTCAATTAAACAAATTCTTTCAGCCAATGTCTTATTCATCAGCATTGAACCAAAATATCCATGCAATATCTCACTATCTATAGAAAATGTGCTGACAATACCTCCTAACTACAATAAATTAATTTCAAAACTTTCAGTTTATTTTTTCTGGATATATTTTTACATGAATTTACTACAAATGAAGTAAAAAAAAACATCATATGAAAACAGGAGGTGATTATAAAAAAGGTTTTTCATGTCTCCTACAAAACTCATGTTACAGCAGATAGGAGATATTATTACATACCAACAATCTTTGTGGTAATTTCACAATCTTTCAATGTTCTCAATAATCCAAACAAACTATTTTTCCTGTTTCGTTGACAAAATTTGAAGATCACATTATGGTCCCTTTGCCTACAAGTTAATTGAATGAACACTCTTTATAATATAGTGCTGATCCAAATTGGTATGAAACATTTTTAGTAAATTTCAATAGTGGAATTTTTTTTGTATTGTGTATCAATAAAATTAATATTTTGTTCCAGACATTAAAAATAATGAAAACATTAAAAGTAATTCATCCCTGGGTATTTCTAGTAAGGATATTACTGAAAATGAAGTTATAAATAATGAAGAAGGGTGTAATCAATCTGAAATTGAGAATAAAGCAACAGAAATTATTTTACAACCTCCTACTTCTGCAAACAATGAAAAAGAGATTGAAGAAAACCTTTGTGATAATATGAATGAGATTGTTGATCCTACTGTTGACAGTAAAGATAGTAATGAAAGCGAACCATTTGTTTCAGAAGAACAATCAATTAATAATGAAAATATTTCTGCAGTAGATAATTCAATAATTACTATTGAAGTAAATAAGGACAAAATTAATGATGAAAAAAGTAATAAAATAAATGAATTAACGAATGATGATAGTACAAGCAGTTGGGAACTTGTAGATCTTAATGAGGCAATGTCATTGGAGTCGTCAGTAAGTTCAACTCCATCGGTTAATGTTGAGGAACCTGCGAACGTAATAGCTAATTCTCAGAATGTATTAGATGACATAACATCAAGTGGAGATAAAGCAGGGACATCTCTATTAAAGCTGGATACTGAAGAGAACAGAGAAGCTGAAAGTATTCAAGTTGAGGCTACTGATCAAACAGATGGAACAGTTGATTTACTTATTACAGAAAATATAGAAAAGCTTGAGGAGGTTAGTAAGGTGACTAGCATAGATCAAGTTAATAAAGATACAGAAAGTACTAGCTCAAAAGTTAAAATAAGCGAAGATATGTGTGTCAATGAATTAAAGGGGTTAGAGGTAACATCTTGTGAAGCAGAAGCAGTTCCTTCGGAGATTAGCGGTATGTAGAGCTACATTATTATTATTTTATAAATTTAAAAATTTTTTATTCATTAGTTACTATTTATCAATCATAGGAAGAATAAAACAAAATTTTTGGAAGAAATAACCTCTGATATAATGCTGTTTATCTTCTGAAGTACATATTTATTTTACTGGTGTTACTAATCAGAAAGTTCTTTTAAGTCGAGACAAAATTCAATATATTTGGTCAACTGGAATGCCTTTAAGAATTTAAAAATGGTTACAAGTAAAATGTCTGTATTTTAACTAACAACAATTTTATCTACAACTATCCTTATATAATCTTCTGTACAATAACTTCAATACCCTGTATTGTAGATAGTCAATAAAAATGGTTCCATGCACATAAAAAACGTTTCCAACTATGTTTGCCTTTGATTCGTAATACATGAATTGACTTAAGCCACAATAAAAGTTTAAAATAAGTTTATTCATGTTTCAATTTCCACTTCGAAAATCGTTCTCAAAATATTAATTGACTATTCCCTCACCCCATTTCATTTATTTAATTTTTTTATTTATTTTATTTATTATTTTATATATTTTATTTATTTTATTTATTTTATTTAGTTTATTTATTTTATTTATTTTATTTATTTTATTTATTTTATTTATTTTATTTATTTTATTTATTTTATTTATTTTACTTATTTTATTTATTTTATTCATTTTATTTATTTTATTTATTTTATTTTTTTTATTTATTTTATTTATTCCATTTATTCTATTCCATTTTTTCCATTTATTCTATTTATTTTATTTCTTTTATTTTAAGAAACACGCATGGGACTGTGGCTGCGTTTACTACTCCAAGTAGTGTGTGATCGCGCAGTGTGTGGTCGCGCGATCTGTCCGTAGTCCGCGATAAGAAAGCTATACTTATAAAAACAAACACAAATTTTAAACTTTTCCCATATTTAAAAATCTGTTTCGTACTTAAATTATGAGGTTGGTACTTATACATCACCCACGTACTGTTTGGCACACCTGTGATTTGATTTCTTAAATTCTAGATTTGTTTGGCTTATGTAATTCTTATGTAGTATTTTATTTTGTAGAATCTCACAAGGCTACTACTATTGAAGAAACAAAAAATGTTGAATTACAAATGGAAATATCATCCAGTGAAGTTTGTGTCCAACAAGAAGAAAGCAAGCCTCAGAATATTGAGGATGAATCATCCAATCTAGAAGCAGTAGGTTCAAGTGCAAATCCAAAAATCTCTGAAGATATTTCTAAACTGGATAAGAGTGATACCTTGGAAATATCTAAAGAAGACTTATCTT
Organism: Diabrotica undecimpunctata; assembly: GCF_040954645.1. Lineage (NCBI taxonomy): Eukaryota > Metazoa > Arthropoda > Insecta > Coleoptera > Chrysomelidae > Diabrotica > Diabrotica undecimpunctata. The sequence continues at coordinate 122,984,531 of NC_092803.1, read as the reverse complement.
CTAATCCTGAAAATTCAGTAACAGATGACATTATCATTTCCAAAGAACCCATAAATGTAAATCATTTAGATGCACTAATACCTGAATTAACTCAAGAAAATATTGAACCTGATGTTGAAGATAAAGCAACTCCAGAAGTGATTGTTGCCAAAGAAACTGATGTAACTAGTCATATTGTAGAAAATATTGAATCAGCTGGTGAAACAGAGAAACCTAATGAAAAATCGAATTCAGATATACTAGAATCAGTTAAAGAAAGCCATGGAATTAAAGAAGTCGAAGTTAATGTTCACATGTCAAGTGATGTGGTTGAACATATAAATATTGAAAAGTCAAATACAGTTTGTAGTAAACAAGATGTTGTGAAAACTGATTTTCAAAGAGAAACAACTGAGGACACCGAATTTATGGAGAAACAGGAAACCAACAATGCTAAATTAGAAAATACAGTAATTTCAATTGAAATGTTCAATAAATGTGATAATTCTAGAGATGAGAACAAAGATTCGTCAGACATTAAGATAGATGAATCAGAAGGGTCTGCAATAAAATCAGTTGAGAATTCATCAGAATCAAAAAATAAAATTGGGGAGATGGAACCGATGGATGTTGAACCTGCTGAAAAAACTTTAAGTGAAATAGAATCTGTTAGGGAAATCATAGAAAAAGATACAGAACCAATGGAAACTGATGAGTCGATAGAAACAGACCAGAAGCATATAAAAGCAACACAATTAGATGAAGGCGATTTAGGGTCAAATAATCCTGATGAAACTGATTCTGAAATACCTAAAACTGAAGCTGTAGAGCAAATTATAAATGTCCAAAAAGATTTGGAATTGGTTGAAACAAACATCAATGAACAAGGTAATAGCAATGTAGAAGTTTCTGTAGTCGTTCATGATTTCAAGAAATTGGAGCCGCCCCAAACTGCAAAAGAATCTGATTCTGAATCGCTTACACCTGGGGAGGAAAAAACAAAGTCTACAACAAATGAAAAAGTTGATGATTTAATAGAGATCCAATCACATGAAGCAGTTCAAGAAATTTCTGATATTGAGGGTACAGACCAAAATACAATTAACATGCTTGTACAAGAGGCAGAAAGTGTTAAAACGGGTTCAGAAGAAGTAGAACAGATTAATACCAGTACAGAAGATACAGAATCTGTGAGAACTGTTAAAGATATAGATGCCAACAGTCATGCAATAGAGTCAGAACACATTAATGCTAATGTAGAAGAAGTTAAAATTGATATAAACAGTACTGAAGAAATTATTACGGAAACGGAAGTTGATGTGAATGAGACAGAAGAGAAAAAAAATACTGAAGAAGGGACAGATGACATTGTAATGGAACAGGTACACAGTCAGGCTGATGTAGAAGAGAAAAAAGAGGCAGAAGAAAATTCTAAAGAAACAGAAAACATTAAAGAAGATATTAAATCTGATATAAAAGATGTAAGTGAGGCTGTAGCAAATACAAAACAAGTTGAATCTAACATAGAAGAGAAAGCAGAGGTTAGAACTGATTTAATAGAACCAAAAGAGGTTTTGGTGGAATTACAAGAGATTAAAGATGATGAAGTGACAGAAGATATGAAAGCTGATGCTGTGGAAAAAGATGAGTGTAAAACATCTATAAAAGATACATATATTAAGCTTGATATTCCACAGAAAGAACAAGTACAAAGTGACGTAGAGATGACAGATCCTATTAATACTGATACAGAAAAGAATGAGCAGGTTACTGAGGTGGAAGAAACAAAATTAGAAAAAACCCAGGAACATTCTGAACTCAACATTGGAACTGATCAATATTCTGAACCTGTTAATGTTGACAAAGATATGCAAAACATTAGTAAAACTAATGAAGATGATTCAGAACTTGAGCAAGAAACTTCTAAGGTGATAGAACATATTGATGAAAAAGAAGTAGAACCAGTTGAAACTGAAGAACTCGAAATCACGGATTTAGAGGAAGCAGCACCTATTAATACTGATCAAATGGATTGTGAGTTAGTAAAAGTGTCTACAGAAGAATCAGAACAAATTGAAACTGATGATGTAGTTGTTTCAGAACCGCAAACTGAACAAAAATTATCAGATAATGTTGAGGCACAAGCAAGTGAAGTAAAAGATGATATTAAGGGTCATATAGATGTTTCAAGATCATCAACACATCAAGACTTATTAGAAAAAAATGAAGATGTAGAAATATCACAAACAAGTGAAGTATGTACGGAAAATCCTGAAGGAGATAGTGTTTTTCCAATACAGTCAGAAAAAGCATTAACAGAAAACATTAGCGATGATGTAGAACAAATACAATCAAGTGGAGTAATTAAAGATTCATTGGAATCTAAGAAGGATGTTTCTAGATTACAAACTGAAGAAGAATTATCAGAAAAGATAGAAGATGTTCAAGAGTCACAATCAAGTGAGGTGATTAAAGATACACCTGAAGTTAATAAAGGTATTTCCATATCACAAACTGAAGAATTACCAGAAAAAATTAAAAACGTCATAGAAGACTTACCATCAAGTGCATTCATTCAAGATGCGACTGAAACTGATACAGATATTTCCAGATCTGAAAATGAAGGAGACTTAACAGAAAAAATAGAGGATCTTGAAGAGTCACAATCAAATGAAGTGATTAAAGATGTGGCTGAAGCTGATAAAGATTCTAAATCCCAAACTGATGAATTATCAGACAAAAATGATGCAGTCAACGAAGACTCACTACCAACTGCATTAATTAAAGATGCGACTGAAGCTGATAAAGATGATTCTAAATTACAAACTAATGATCTTTCGAACTCAGAAAAAATTGAAGATGTGGACAAAACACAATCAAGTGTGATAATTAAAGATTCAACTGAAACTGATGATATTTCACTATCAAAAACCAAAGAAGTGTCAGAAAAAGTGGAAAGTGTTATAGAAGATTCTCAACCACATGAAGTTATTGCAGATACAACCGAAGCTGTTGCTTCTGTATCTGGAACTGAAAAAGAACTATCCAAGAAAATTAAAAATATCCAAGACTCATCACAGTCAAGTGAAATAACAAATGATGATACTGAATCAGTTGAAACTGGTCAAGAAATATCTATGCAAACAGATGAAGTTTTTGATCCAGTTAAGGTATCCCAAGAAGATTCTGCAGCATGTGTTGAATCTCGGAAGAATGTGGAAGCACCTGATCTCGAAGCTAATCAAGATGATGAAAAAATGGAAGTAGAATCAGGTAATAAATTTTTGTTGCACTTAATTTTTTCTTATTTTTTTTATTTATGATTTTTTTTGGAGTATTTGGATAAATTTTATATCCGCAAAATATTAAAAAATATATGAGCTAAAAATAAGGATTTTATTTAAAAATTTTTAAAAACATGAACAAAATTAGGAACAAATTTCATATACACTCGCGATCATAAAATCCGGGTCACCTTGAAAATTTCAAGTTTTTTGAATATTTTTGCATCTGGTGCAATAATAACCTTTTTTTAGGCTAATGTATTTTTTATTTGTCATCAATGTTTGTTTTGAAAGAAAAAAAAAACGGTTTTTTATTGTTTTTATTGAAAAAGCAGAAAACAAACCAAATTGTTGATAAAACAGACATACGAAAAAAAAAAATGAAAAATACAGAACGTGCTAAAACAGTGAAATTTCAATGACTAATATTGCCTCCCCTTGCTCTAATAACCTCTTGCAGACGACGGGGCATACTCTCAATTTTTCTCCGGATTACATGTTGTGGTATGTTATTCCACTCTCTCACTAACATATCCTTAAGCTCCTGTGCGTTGTTAGGAGGTGGTGTATGGGTTTGAATACGTTTTTTCAAATCGTCCCAGAGATGTTCGATGGGATTCAGGTCCGGGGCCCTATCTGGCCAGGGTAACCTCGTAATTCCAACCTCGTCCAAGTATTGCATACTGATCCTGGCAACGTGGGGTCGCGCGTTGTCTTGTATAAAAACGGCGTCTTCTCCAAGCCCTGTCATGGTGGGCATAACATGTTCTTCCAGAATCTCCGTAATGTACCTTCGTGCAGTTAAGGACCCATTTTCGATGAAGGGTAATTCTGTGCGGAAGTCGGAAGATACACCTCCCCAAGCCATGACCGAGCCTCCACCAAATGGCATTCTTGGAGCCATGCAAGCTTGTGAAAATCGTTCACCGGTTTTCCTCCAAACTTTTACACGTCCATCGGATCCAGTTAGGCAGAAACGGGATTCATTTGAGAATAACACTTTGCTCCAATCATTAATTCCCCAATGCACGTATTGTCGAGCAAAAGCTAGTCGTGCAACTCGACGCGCCCGGCGAAGTGGCGGTCCTGTAGCCATTACCCGAGAAGATAGTCCAGAAGAACGAAGTCTTCTCCTCACTGTTGCAACGCTAACATTGCAATTTCGTACTTCCTGTAGACGATTTCGATGCATAACCGCAGTTGAGGTCGGGTTTCGTAAAGCCTGAAACATAAGGAAACGGTCATCTCGTGCCGTGGTCGTTCTTATTCGTCCAGAGCCAGGTCGTCTGGTTAGCAAACCCGTCTCCTGAAAGCGTTGAAGCACTCGTTGAACCGTAGAAAGGCTTACGCCAACAGTTCTTGCGACTTGCCGTTGAGTATGACCGTCTTCCACAAGCGCAACAATGCGTGCCGTTTCAACAACTGTCAAAGGCATTTTTGGCAAAAAATTAACAATAATAAACACTAATATTGGCACTAATACACACTAATGGTGGCAATAATAAACGTTTGTTTGTTGCGTTTGAACAGAAAGTCGAAGCACAAATGAGACATTTAAAACAAGCGGCAGTTACAGGTACCGTTCATTTTGGGAAGTGTATAGTTTTCCGCGAAATCGGCATTATTGGAATTCTTTGTTACAAAGGAAATCTCTAAGCTAACAACAATTCTCAGAAACATGCATTAGTTTGTATTTGTGTTATTATTGTTTACGATAAAGCTCGTTAAAAATGAAATAACGGTGATTTTCAAGGTGACCTGGATTTTACTATCGCGAGTTTACTTATTATATTGTCTTTCTTCAATTGACGCGTAGTTGTTATTATAAAATCATTATAGTAATTATTGCGTAGCAATTTTACTGTGCCGTTTCAATTAATGTGAAATTACACATATGAGCTGTAAAAAAAATGAATAGTTTTTATTGATGCGCCCGGCGAAGTGGCGGTCCTGTAGCCATTACCCGAGAAGATAGTCCAGAAGAACGAAGTCTTCTCCTCACTGTTGCAACGCTAACATTGCAATTTCGTACTTCCTGTAGACGATTTCGATGCATAACCGCAGTTGAGGTCGGGTTTCGTAAAGCCTGAAACATAAGGAAACGGTCATCTCGTGCCGTGGTCGTTCTTATTCGTCCAGAGCCAGGTCGTCTGGTTAGCAAACCCGTCTCCTGAAAGCGTTGAAGCACTCGTTGAACCGTAGAAAGGCTTACGCCAACAGTTCTTGCGACTTGCCGTTGAGTATGACCGTCTTCCACAAGCGCAACAATGCGTGCCGTTTCAACAACTGTCAAAGGCATTTTTGGCAAAAAATTAACAATAATAAACACTAATATTGGCACTAATACACACTAATGGTGGCAATAATAAACGTTTATTTGTTGCGTTTGAACAGAAAGTCGAAGCACAAATGAGACATTTAAAACAAGCGGCAGTTACAGGTACCGTTCATTTTGGGAAGTGTATAGTTTTCCGCGAAATCGGTATTATTGGAATTCTTTGTTACAAAGGAAACCGCTAAGCCAACAACAATTCTCAGAAACATGCATTAGTTTGTATTTGTGTTATTATTGTTTACGATAAAGCTCGTTAAAAATGAAATAACGGTGATTTTCAAGGTGACCTGGATTTTACTATCGCGAGTTTACTTATTATATTGTCTTTCTTCAATTGACGCGTAGTTGTTATTATAAAATCATTATAGTAATTATTGCGTAGCAATTTTACTGTGCCGTTTCAATTAATGTGAAATTACACATATGAGCTGTAAAAAAAATGAATAGTTTTTATGTGGAATTTTAAGTTTTTTAAAATAATTCAGTTTAAGTTGAATATTTTATGGCCTTCTTATTTAATTTTTCTGTTTTTTTTTTAATAAAAATGGCACAAAGAAAGGAAATTCAAATACACCCTGTGTGATCATTCAAATAATCGCCCTGTATATTGTTAAATTATGGGAGCAGAAACTTGTTAATGTGTATTTGACATTCCCCATAGTGGACTCTGTACGAGGAAGGAGTACAAACAGTTTCTCATGATTCATTCTGTATAATATAAAACGTCTGTGTTCTAGTATTTTCACTTTTTATTGTATAATTTTGGCTTTTTCTATTCTAGATGCCAATTCAGTTTCCGAAAATATGTCAGAAGCTGAAGTAGAGCCAAAAGTGACGGAAGATAAGGTAATTACAGTTTTGGAGTCAAAATCAGAAATTTCTCCAGAATCAGAAGCAATTATACCGATTGAAGCTTCAGATAATTCAACTGGCGATAAACATATAGAAGCAGTAGATGCTGCCGGTTCTGAACTAGTAAATAAAACGATTTCTGAACCTGTTGATGATATACAATCCGCAGAAATATTAAATACAAGCGGTAACACTCCAAATGAGGAAACTATTGTAGAATCAAATGAAAATTCTGATCACATAACAGATGTTTTACCCAAAAGTACAGAGGTTTCCGATAAATCAATTATTAATAAATCTGTAAAATCAATAGATACTGTTACTTTTGAACAAGTAAGTAAAAGCGATACTGAACTGGATGATAATACAGAATCCACAGAAGTTTTAGCTGTAGGCAGTAACAGTCCACCTTGTGGTATTGATATGATAAATGTGAAAGCCATTAAAAAATCCAATGAAAACTGCGATATTCTCCAAACACATATTTTACCCGAAGGCACAGATTTAATACCAGTAATCTCAGAGGATACGCCTACTGAATCTACAACTGACTCTTGTCAGGATCATGAAAAACAGCATGAAAATAAATATGGTAAAGACTTAGATGAAAATAAAGAAACAGTGAACAATAAAATTGAAAATAAACCAAACACTATTGCACCTAGAAAGTCATTAGCAGAATTAGAACTTGCACCTTTACAACTATCTGAGGATGATGACTCAGAGGAAGAAATTGTGCCTAGATTGGCACTTACACCTGAGGAATGTGTTATACATTCACCAGATACTGGAGCAGTTTTAGAACCACTGCCACAAATGGAACAAATGTTAGATGATGATAAAGATATGATTATTCAAACTGTAGCACCAGCTTTAGTAGATACTCCGGATAATTTGGAAACTATATTAGCTGTTCAGAGCTTGCAAAACATTGATATTCCAAAACAAGATGAAAGTAATATAAGTGAGAAAGAGAGGAGAGAAATGGAAGCGTTGGCAATGGCTGTACAAAGTATTACTGATCCTTCTACGAATTCATATGTAGATGATTACATGACGCCCACTATCGAATCGGAATGTTTAATTCAGGGAGATGTAATTGAAACCCAAGATCAAGATATTTCCATGCTTGTAACAGAAATGGAACCAGTACAGGAACCAATTATTGATACAAATACGATACAAGAATCCATATCTGAAGCAGAAAATACAGCTGTTGTTGACTCAGAAAAAGTAAATGAAATGGAAACACAACCAATAATACAAGATAATGCAGTCAGTTCTGAACCAACTGAAATTGAATCATCAAACTCCAATCGACAAACTGAAATCGCGAATATTGAACAAGATGTTGTTGAAACATCAAATTCTGATATATCTATTGTTAAATCGTCTGATATTGAACCTAATATTACAACTTCCAACATTGATACAACAAATAATATTGATCAAGATGTGAAAGAGGTATCTACTTCTGAACAACTCGAAATGGATCCTGAATCTTCAACTTCCGATCAACAATCCAATGCAGTAACATCTTTTGCTGACACAGAATCAGAAGCAGTAAAAAAACCAGTTGATACTTTTGAAGATTCTACCGAAGAATCTGACGTAGTCACATCCGTTACTGATGTAGTCAAAACAGCAGAAGCGGTAACGCCAGTTGATAGTGTTGAAGATTCTGCGAAAGAAGTATCTGCTATCCAAGAACCTGAAATAGATAGTGCTCCAGATAATACTAATGTTTCTACAGAAGCTCAAGAAAGCCTTGTTAGTGAAGATTCAACAACTGTAAAAGGTATATATGTCTAGTTTAATTGTATACTTTGGCTTTTAAAATGAGTACTAAACACTTCCAATATCACTTACACAACATACTACACACCAATTAGCTACACATATCACAAATTACTTCGTAAAAAGTAATTCTTCTCCATGAGATGATTTCTACATGGTGAATTTTGCTACGAAATTAATGAAAAAACGTAATTTTGTTTTAAACTACATCATATAACACTGCCAAACCTTTATTGAAAAGACGAGAATATCGAGAAGAGTCCAAAAATGTAAAAATCTAGAGGGTGTTCCATTAAAAAATGTATAAGTTTGTCCCACCTTGTTAATATGTGGTGGCACTGTATTTTTGAAAATATTTTTAAAATGGTCCTATCTGTGCTGCAACTTGTACCTTTCGTTGTCTAATCTCACTGTATCGTCGACATAGCATACAATTCAATTTCTTAATTTTCTCAGTTATTTCTTCTCGTGATGTTATATCTATTCTCACATTTTTTCGTATAAAAATTGAAACGTCTTGATACCCTATATTTTTCTTGGAGCCCCACTTAAACAACGGCCAAAGTGTCAAGTTTTCTATTCCATGATCAGCTTTTTATCTTGATTTTAGTAATAACAGCAATTTCGATTTCCATGGTTTTAGTTCACACATGATTTCAGTTGTTTTTCGAGGGAGGCTTTGTGCATTCTGTTTCTAAAATTATATTCTGTTTTCTTAGATTTTGTCGTTGCGTTTTGTTTGATGTATTGATGGTTAAATATCGAAAGCTCAAAAGTCAAAATTTACAAATTTTTAGGAAAGCAAAAGAACTTCTATGCTTAGTACATATTTTTTCTTTCTTAGTATTTATTTAATTATTACTTTGAAACAAAAAAACCTGCTTAGTTTTTATGAATCTAGGGATTTGCCAGAACATTCGGAACAATATTTTCAACCCAACTCCTCATAGATATAAAAATGGCCAATTTTTGACTTATCAGTTTTTGACATTTAATCGTCGATATGTAACATTGAAAACATTTCAAAACATAGTTTTCATGAATCTGGGATTTTGCCAAAGCTTTGGCCAATTTTTGACTTGTTAGGTTTTGACATTTAACTATGGATATGTAACATTGTTTTTTCTAAGTTACCAAGAAATTGGCCAAATGAGTTGCACTAGCTAAGGAGTTTACTGAAGCACTTTCCTTTTCAAGAAACTGAAGTGTATTCAATGTTAGTTAAAGTGTTAGTACTACATTATGATGAATTTGTTTTTTGATGGGTTATCAGAATTATGTCATCCTGTGTCATTTTTTACAGTTTCAGTAATCGCCTTAATAGTTTATCGACCACCAGACCACATAATCTCGTTGGTTTTTAAAATATTTTTACCAGTTTCTGAAAAAAATAGCCAGACATATCTAATCTAAACCGGCTCTCTTGTAAACATTAAAAAAACTCAAAAACAGGAACACGTGATAAACATTCACTCAACAAACATATGCATACTTTTATATATGTAAACTATATGCTTCCGTAGAATAATGGGAAATTATTTGAGACTTTTTTATAATAGTATTAAGTTGTTCTATTAACCCATTTACGGCCAAAGGTGCGTAAACGCAACCTTTATTGTTAATTTTTTTTTTGGCCCGAAAATAATTTTTTTAATGTTTTCTTTTTATTGAAGTAACATCTCAATAGATTGAGGTATATAGTATCATTTTTCTTTTGACAAAAATATTACTTTTTAAATATTTTAAGATTATTATAATTTTGCATAATTTAATGATTTATGCACATCTTCATACAAAAAATTTTTCCGATACTAATTATAAACTTAATTCATATTTTGTATTCTATAATTATAAAAATATGTTGAAATTTTTATTATTCTAAAAACTTATTCATTCATACTTTAAAAATAAGGTCTATAATTGCATGTTTATACGATGGATTCGTATACGCACCTTTGGCTGAAACCATATTATATTTTTTTCATAGACTAAACAATCTGAAATTACGATCTCGTCAATAGTCAATACACTTCATTCACTATTTATAAAATTGCTGTGTGCTGTAAACGTTATATTTGCTTTTTTATATATATTGTCACCAATTTTTGAAATAATTAACCGAAAGTTTGCAGAATTTGGAGTTTTTGCAAAAAATCTTTCCATTGACGAGGAAATGGTTCCATATTTCGGGCGACATTCGTGCAAAAAGTTCATCCGTGGAAAACCTGTTAGATTTGGTTTTAAACTATGGTGTTTATGTTCTGATACTGGTTATTTGTTCAAATTTATTCCATATGGCGGAAAAACTGAGAAAACAGATAATAATTTTAGCTTAGGAACGGCAGTTGTTTTGAATTTACTTTCGATAGTTAAAAACCCACAGCAACATAAGGTTTTTTTCGACAACTTCTTTACGTCATATGCTCTTTTTGGACTATTGAAAGAAAAAGGATTCTTTGCAACAGGAACAGTAAGGGAAAATCGCACTGCTAAGTGTCCTCTAGAAGAAAACAAAATTATGAAAAAAAAGGAAAGAGGTTCATATACATGTGCATTCGATTCCAATTTAGAAGTTTTGGTGACAAGATGGAACGATAATTCAGTAGTGACTGTAATGACAAATACATGTGACGTTTTACCCCTTATGCAAACTAAACGTTATAACCGTAAAGAACACAAAGAAATTCTTATCCCTCAGCCTAATTCACCAATATAACCAATACATAGGTGGAGTGGATCTGCATGATAATGGCATTGTGAATTACCGTAATAAAATAAAAGGAAAAAAGTGGTGGTGGCCGTTGTTTAGTAACATGATTGACAGTATGGTGATCAATAGTTGGAAAATTTTTAAAATTGTGAATGATTCTAAAATTTCCCAGCTGGAGTTTCGTTCGAGATCGGTTCTTAACTTACTAAAATATAGTGGACATGCAGAAAATAGTGAAGAAACCGCTACATCATTGTCAAACTCAGTATATGGACGTCCATCTAAATTTGCTTTACCAGATGAAACTAGATTCGACAATATTGGCTATATTATAAAAAGAGACGATAATAGTGCAAGAAGAAAATGTCGGATGTGCAAAAGTAATACTATTTATTTATGTAAAAAGTGTACAGTGCATCTACACCCCGAATGTTTCGAAAATTTTCATCTTAAAATTTAATTTACAGTTAAGATACAATATGTTCCTTTTTGAAAAATTGTATGCGTATTCGGCCAAAGGTGCGTATACGCACCCACCTGTTTTTCCTTTCATGAGAAAAAAAATTCTTTTTGGTTGTAAATAGACGGAATATCAAACGGTGGCCTAAGTATGGTGGAATATAGTTACTGAGGAACTGCGTATTTTCTGTGAGTACTATAAGAAATTACCGAATGACTGACGAGAAAATATAACCTTCCCAGTATTTAAAAAAGGTGAAAAAGACTATCCCAAAAACTATTGCAGGATAAGTCTCTTACTACTATTTGCCAGATACTGGAAAAGACAAATCGAATTCAACAAAACTACTTACATCTGCGTGGACCGTACAAAGGCTTTTTGCAGAGTAAGAGGTGCGGATGTTCTTAAACTATTATTATCACTATTATTATCTAGAAATATAGACCCCGTGATTCGAGTACTCATCAAAGAAATGAACACCAGTAACTGTACATTTGTAAGAGCGGAAAACCAACTAAGAAGATACTTATACAGACAGATATAAGACAGGGAGACAGCCTCAGTCCAATTCTCCAATTTAGTGATGATGGATGGGATCATAAAGAAGTTAAATCAGCAGAAAAAGGTTACAAAAAGGGAACCAAAGAATTTAAAATATGCTGGTGAGGTAGTACCGTTCGCGTCATAAAAAACTGGTAAAACTCTTATAACCGAAAATCGTGTTTTTCAAGTTGTGTAAGTTGATCTTGTCACATATGTCATTCTAATTTCTAGGGCAACGTTGTCAGTTCATCGAAAATATATCAAATCAACTAAAAGGAAAGCTGTGCGATAGACACATTATAAAATTACAGTAGATGCATTCCAATGTTCCCTGTACCAATACCCTATGTTTAAAGATGTGTACCAGTAAAGTAAAGTAAAGATGAGAAAATGTACCAGTTTTATATGACGGGAACTGTACTTATATCGGAGGATAAAGATAACCTACAAAGGTACAGGTTGCAAAACATTGAAGAAAATATTCAATATGGTTATATCTATTGAGAAGACACAGTCACTCATCATTACCAACGAACCTTTAAGATGTAAACTAGTGGCAACAAGCAAAAGTTTTGAGCAAGTTATGAACTTCAAATATCTATAAGTTATTATCAGTAGCAGCAACCTCAAGAAGAAAGTCAAAGCATAGACTAACAGAGCAGCAATAATATCTGGATACCTACGTGACATTACAATAGAACAAGCACATAAACGTGAGAATATATAAGACCAGTAATGGCATGTGACCGAGATCAGAGCGAAAACAGCTGCAACTAAGAAGCTCCTAAGGACAACTGAAATAAGAACGCTGAGATCCATTGCTGGTTGCACTCTTAGGGACCGACAAAGAAATGAGATTATAAGAACAATGTGGCGTCGGTTATATTGTAAGATAGACTAGACAGAGACGCAGGAAGTGGAGAGACTGCATAAGTAGAATGGACGATGAGAGGCTCGCAAAAATTGCAAGAAAAACTTCTGAAAAACCCAATACATTGAGACCACGTGCGAGAGTTCCAAAACGATGGTAGGAAAGCTGGATACCGGAGTCCCAAGACTTAGTTGTAAGAATGAACAGGACTTAGTTCTAAATTAAGAATAAGAACAGTATGTGAGAGAGACAGTTCAGTCGGAAAAACTTACAACCGCAATCCAAGACCGTTTATCGCTTAATTGATTTTTAACAAAAAAAAAACACATCTCAGTGCTAATGAGATACTTGAACTGCAGTAAGCATATAATATAACTGAGTTTGCAAGCTACTTGAAGACGTCTACATCAAGCTAATATTAATGCTGGACAGTCACTTAAAGTTTGTCCAGTATCGGTTAAAAATCTAGAAATCTCTAAATTGGACTAATAACCAGTGGTCCACAATTTTGTTTACACAGAGTATCGATTTCATCTTCACTCGTACTCAAGAATATTGAGAAGTTGGTGGGAACCTGGACCAATTGCACGTCTTTAAGCACTTCAAAGTCCATGTTCTGTTGTGATATTAGTATTGGAGGAAGAACTCTTTCCACATAGCAGTTTTTTGAATGAAATTGCATGTACAATGTACCTTTATTCTTGAGACTATTTGGTTTCATATGCAGTAGCTGCTTTCCAAATATTTCTTCTAATCTATAACGTTCTTCCTCATTAGCTCAAATTTTCTAAAAATCTCAACCCAATTAAGCAAGAGAGTGCGCTGCAATTGATCACCGAATTTTGGGTATGAGTAGGAGGTGTAGGTCTGTATTCATGGTAAATAGGGTACTGAACACTTTTGTTACGTTTTGATTAATTTTTTTATTATAATTTATAGAATTGTAGAAATCACTGCTTTTTTATTTTTATGAAACTTTTTCCTTGCCAGCTTATAAATTACGTTTTAAGCTTATAATATATATTTTTTTTTAATTTTTCGACTTATTCCTAAACATTGTTGATGTGTGTATAAAATTGTTATTTTGATGTAAGACTTTGTGTGGTTAAGACTTTTTATTAAAATATTCTGTATTACATTCTTATTTACAGGTAAAAGAGCAAATGACTCAGAAGCTTCAACAAGTGAAAAAGTAGTATGTGAATCACTGCCGGAAACTAACTTCAAAGAGGATGAAGAAAAAACAACAACTGTAACAACTACTGACAATAAAGTTGAAGAATCCAGTGTTTCGGTCACTCAAGAACACTCCCAAACCGAAGTACTTAAGCATAATAAGGAGAAACCTAAGAGTTCTGAAAAATCTAAAAAACACCGAAAATCAGAAAGGTCTGATAATTTTGAGGAATTAACTATCAATGTTGATGTATCTGAGAAAGAAAAAACTTACAGTCCGAAAGTTACTATTAAACCTATAAAAGTACCCGACGAGGAAGTTAGTACGACCACATCTATAACATCCGAATCTGAAATTAGCAAAGGAAGCTTAAAGATGACTATCACAAAACAGTCTGATAACACACATTCTATATTGAAAATTAGTGATCAAGAACATTCTGAAGCAGTCTTAGATCCTGACGAAGAACCTATTCCAAAATTAATCATCAAACCCAAAATACAACAGGTCAGTTTTGTTTTTTAATAAATTAGATCTATAATCGAAGTAAGAAATAGTTCTCATATTGGAGTTATCTCCCTAGAGATTATTAAATAATTTAGTTGAAAAAAAGGACCTTGTCAACAATCTTGGCGGTCATATACACCTTTTTTCAACTAAATTATTTAATAATGTTTTTTGAGAACGATTTCCGGAGAGGAAATCGAAACGTCAAATTTTTTAGATAAAATGTAATTATCATTACAATCAATTGTGGCTTATTCCCATACAAACATTGTATTTAATATAATTAATATTGTCCATTGCGCCCACCTGCTACTATTTTTTTTAACTTTGTGATAGTATTTAATTATGTATTTTTGTTGTGTATTATTTCTATATTGGAGACGTAAGATATAGACCTAAAGCTCCCACGGGGAAGTCTTTTAAAGCAGATGGGCGAATGGTGTTGGGTGATAGCAGTCGTATTAGTTGGTTGTGATTTAAAAAAAATCTAGGATTTCTTCTTAGTTAAGACTAAAAGTCGTCTACTGTTATCAAAGAAGCTGGGTCTGGTATTATCTTGTATATCTTTAACTATTTCGTATCTCTTTAACTAGAATTCTTTTTGCTACATGCCCAACTGTTTCTGGTTTCTTTGATCACAATGACACAATTACATTTAAATTAACATACAGATAGAGGATTATTATTAGTCAAAGGAAAATTTGCTATATTTTTGATGGCAATTCTCCATAATTAAATTTAATAGAAGTAAGAAGAAGAGAACAGTTTTCTTTATGAAATTTTGGGTTATTATTAAAGACAAATGTTTGTTTAGGTTCTTTCTTTTTTAAATTATTAATTAACTTTTACTAGTATTAACTTTTATATTATTCATTAAAAATTAACTTTTTTATTTTAGGTTGAACAACAACACAGTCCTAAAATGTCAACCAGAAGCTCAAAACACTCACCAACTAGTTCCAGTCAAAGTGCAATTAGTCCTAGAATAACTATAAAACCAGTGGTGAAACAACAAGAACAACCTGTTAGTCCTTTGAAAATCAAAATAAACACTAAGGCTAACACTAAGACTACCGGAAAAGATGAAGAAAGTAATAAAAAAATGTCAATAAAATCTGCCGCGAAATCTAATGAAGATGTTGAGCAACTTCAAAGCCCGAGGATTACCATTAAACCCATTCCCAAACCAGATTCGGAAAAAGAAACGAATCCAAGGTAAATAAATTTTCCGTTTGTTAACGTTTTTGATGAAATACCTGTACTTCTTCAAACTCTTTTGGATACTGATAAGTTTTTCTTTGATTTAATTTTTTATATGAGATTAATTATTTCTGTTTTTTTAGGTTGACCATAAAACCAATTAAAAAGTCAGAAGAAGATATGGCAAACGAGGAAAAAGAACGAACCAGTCCGAAAATTACCATAAAACCCATCGTGAAACCACAAGAACTAGAGTCAGCTCCTTCACAAGAAGAAGAAGAAGTAAAAGAAAGAATCGTCTTAAAAATTAACAAAGGGAATCTCCCTGTAAGTCCAACTAAGGACCCTAAAAAAAGGGAACACCCTACCGATGAAGATAAATCTGAAAGATTGGCTAAGATAACTGTTAAATTTTCAAAGGAGGGTGGACACCATATCGTGCAACAAGGTGATGATAATCCACTAAAAAGACACCAAGAGGAGTTGCCTGTTCCTGAGAAAAATAAGAAGCAGAAAGTCGATACAGATTCTGTTGTGTTAACTAGATCCACCAGGCATAAAGAATACATTGAAGGTATGTTAAAAAAGAAGTATTTTATTTGTGTAAACTATATTTTGATTAGTGTGAATTTTTAATTGACAACAATTGCTATAACTTTCTTTTTGAAAAAACAATTTACAGGAGGTAATTCTACATTTTTTAAAAAATTAAGAGAACCACAAGAACAGTATACAGTACATCATCACAAAATAAATAAACATGCAGTTCCCAAGTTTATAATACCTACTAAAATAAAGAAAAACATGCAATTACTTGAAGTGTATTTTCAACTTTAGAAGACATAATAGAAAACAATACCTTGAATAAAGACTAATATTAGAATATTTCAACAGAATGGACCATTGAATTTGAAGAATTTATTGAATAGTCCCATATCCCGGTTTTTTTCAAAATTTAATATAATTTTAAGTAAGGTGCTGTTTTTGGTCCTGCAAAAGGGACCAAAATAAAAATTCACGTCTATTCGTTCAGTGAATTTAATATTTTTTTGGTAAGCCAATCCGCAATCTCGTCTTTTCTAAATTTACTGGTTGGTAACTATTCTACACGCGGGCAGTGATATGGAGCGTCTTTCAAAACAATAACAGATCCTAGTTCGATTTTTAACAACATATCTGAAAACCATTTTTTATAAATTTCCTCATGGTAATCTCCAGTCTTTTTAGAAACAAATGCATTAAACCTCCTTCAATGAATCCTGAGTCGCTACCAATATGGCTAATAATAAGGCGTTTTTCCTTTCCAGATGGGGCTTCTAAACCTGTCGAAAACCATCTAGTAAAGCTTGTCATTTGTATTTCACATTTAAATCCAGCCAAATTTTCTCACAGTATGTCCTTCATTTAACCATGTTTCATCTGTATTGTTTTTTTCCATTTCTTCAAAATTCTGCTATTTGTTTCAGATACTTTCTGAGCTATAAAATGATTTCTTCTCTTTCAACAAGGTTACTATTCCTCTTTCTCTTTACCTAAAGTTCATTTCACGTAAAGTACGTAACAAAACACGTCTTGATATTTTTGGAATATTTTCATTAGATTGAAGGGAAGAAGCAATATTTTTATAGTTGGTAATTCCTTTTTGATATAAAATACATGTACTGCACGAGGAATGGCCTGTTTGTACTCTGTACACACTAGGTTCGGAAACTTGTCAAAATACTTCATAATGTAGCTACATGGCCTACATTCATATTTTGTTCTCTGACCCGAAGTCCTTCAAATGCATTTCCCAATATAGTTTTTTCTTCAGTTATTAAATTGTGATGTTTCTTTTCGATATATGGTTCACTATTACTACTGTCAGGCATATTTATTATTTGTCACCAAATTGAAGCAATTCACAAACAGTAAACGTAAAAGCGCCTTCCACTAATAATACTACAAACAATTCTGTTCTCTACTTTATGAAACCCTTGTCAGTGCACTTATGAAACTGACTTACATATCTCTTCAATCGTGAGCCCCCAGAGGGAGTGTAGTGGTCATCGTGGTGTCGTGTATTTTCCTCCTCCAAAGATCTCTGTCTTTGGTCATTTCTTTTAACTCATAGGTATTTTGCATATGCTTGTAATTTGATCGATCCATCTTGTTGGATATCTTCCTCGTGATCTTCGGCCTTCCACCTTTCCTTGGATAATAAGAATTTCCATGTTTTCTGTGTCTGCTGTGATAGCCGTTTGCTAACTTTTAGCTCATTTAAAATTGAAATATTTGTCCTGTGGTCGGTCAAATATAATAGTATCATATAAAAGTAAATCAATAATTTACAAATCAGTTAGCAGCGATTTATTTTATTATTGAAAATAGTTAGCTAATTTAAATATAGCAGACAAATACCGGCCAACTGCTACATACTTGACTTGCTAAATGCTCAGCTTTCTTATAATTTCGGACTTAAAACTTGACTGAAGGCTGTTAAGGCTGAATGGCAACAAGAGCCTTATACCCGTCACAAGTTGTCACACAAATGCTCTATCAACAACTCCTCACAGACAGTTCGTCTAAGGACCAGGAATCCCAGTGGAGTCCTACGTTGCCATGTGATTAATTCCTTTTGTAACTTAAACATCATAGTTTTTAAATATCAAATTATATACATATATATATATATATATATATATATATATATATATATATATATATATATATATATATATATCTGTGGTTATTTACCAAAACTTGATATGTCAAATAGAACAAGTTTTCAGTAGATCGAAATAAAAATATATAACCTCATGACAATTTGTTTTTATTTTTTACTCGCTCAAATTTTATAAATAAAATGCTGCTTAAACTAATAGTGTACATTAATTTTGGAAATTCTATTGTGAAAAATGATTTTACTAACATATCATGTCAAAGTGAAGTATATAAAATACGTGAATATCATAATTACAAAATAAAAACTGAAGAAATTTATACTGAAATTAAAACTTGATATTTAATAAAGATGGTTACTTTTAATCAATTTATAAAATAATGTAAAATTCACCAATTTATTGAATATCTAAATTTAAACTTCAGTATAAATCTCTTTGAAATGAGTAATAACAATTAGCAAAATTATTTTTATTTTTCACTGTTATCAATCTACATAAAAAAGCAATGTTTATCATTTAAAAATAAAACATTAAATTCCATCAATTACATTTTCAGTCCGTGGTAAAATGGATGGTACACTGGTTCAAGTTATTGCAGCAGGAAAAGCAAGTCTTCCTTTTTTTGATGTTTTATGGGTTTAGGTCCACTATAAACAGGTTCTAATGTAGGATCCATCCGCTGCCCTCTGTATTTAATATTAAGGGTAGCGACGTCAAGACCTTTATATGCATATTTAATGTCTATAACACCCAACTCTTCACCAAAACTTTTATGTCATGCCTTTTCACATTTTCATTATCCACACCTTTATCACGCTTTACATAGATATTCTGGAAAAGTTTTAAATACGCTAGAAAATCTTTCCTCTGCATTTCGATAACCTGGAATTTCTTCTTAACGGGGACAGTTCTAACAAACTGGTACCAGTCATGAGGTGTCCTTATTTGGTTTGTCTGTTTTTATTATTTCCTCGTTCTCCTTTATCTTTTCTTTCTGTCTTCTTTGACTCAATCTTCACTCTTTCAGAAATTACTTGGTCTTTGTCTTGCACTTTTTTAAGAAAATCATAAAAAATTTCTTTTTGTTCAACTATGGAGAGTTTCTCGTGACATTTATTGCGACAGCAACTAGTAAGCGCTTGAAATACTTTTGCACGTTTTTGTATACCTTTTCTTGTAATATGTTCTTCTCCTAACATCTTCTTTTCTTTCATTTCTACTTTTTTTTTTGTTTTTTAGGTTGAACATTAGAGTTATTTATTTGATCTTTGCCATCGTCACTTTTATTTGTAAAAGTATCATTACTTACTATGTCATCCGTATTATTATTGGATGTAGCTGTTGTTTCACACTTTTTGGATGGCATTGCTTGATATTTACCTGGCCTCTCATTGTCATTTGTGTCAGATGAAGTGTCCGAAGGAATATAATCTTCATCTACATCTGAATTATCACTATTCAAATATGACACTAATTCTTCAGAATGGCCAGTGGATCCAGAAGTTGAACTTATTTCTTTAATTTTGGCATCAACTAAACATCGCCGAATCTTCATGTTGGCTAATAACCACATCAACTAACAGCTTTCCACCCGACATACTTTTACTAATAGTTTTCTTAAGACAACCAAAGAACCACCTTAATTTAGTAAAATGCACAACAATAAAATTAGGTTATGTTATCGTCAGCTGGTAACCAAAACTTGATATGTCTATAAAACATCCGTCCACATTTAAAATCTGATGGTGACAAAACTTGATATGTCGACTTATCAACTTTTGGCAAATATTAAAATGAGGTAATTTAATACATCATGTTTAGTCATATATAGTGGCTTCAAACATGTACATCCAGATAGCACTGATGATGGAATAGTTATTCCGAAAACGTCCTTGTGGAGTCTTATGTTACGCCAGTCTGTCGAGTTCCTCTCGGCGTTCCCACACTAGCCTAAAGTTTAGTTTAGGGCTTATGAAAGCCCCATCACTGCTTGGCTATATGTGCAAATATTTTCCGCTTTAGTTGGAAAGCCTTCATGTTTTAAGTTCCCTTGCACACTGCAAAATTGCAAAAACTTTGGAGTGTGCAAGGAAATGTTTAAAATTCTACTACTACCAAATATTCTTGCGCCCGACCCTTCTGCAGTTTTAGACCCGTCTGTGTACCAAGTATAACCTGGCAGTCTTGGTCGAGTGTTTCCTCTTCCACAGCCCTCTCGTGGACAAATGTCCACTTGGAACGGTATTTCAGGCCTCTATCTGCTATGATATTCGTTCTATCTGCCGATTCCAATTAAGCTTTGAGATGTTACAACAATATACTTTAATTCACTCACTAGATTTAGATGTGTACCATTAAGGCTTAGAGCCACCATACCAATACTGATGCATTTGTAATTGTTGGTTTTACCAGCATGTTATAAATAAATTATAATCTGATTTTAAACTCCACATTTTTTCCATGAGTGCATGTTAGCTACCATTAACATAGTTACGACTCTCTTGGTTATTCATTCTATACTCCCCGAGTCTAATATTACCCCAAGATACTTTACATTTGAAGCACATTCTGTAACTATGGTCAGAGCCTGTGTCATTCTATGTATGACTGTGCTATTAAATTTACCGTCGGTCAAGATGACATCCGCATAGACAGGATATCTGTCGTTGCAAAGTCTAGCTATCAGTTCATCCGTGGTCAAGTTTCAAGAGAAAAGATAAGGCTCCCCACTGCGGGGAGCCTCTGGTTACTTGTGCTGACATTGTATCCCCAGTAACGTTGCATATATCACACAGCTCCTCAGCATGCAGTTTGTCTGCAGTTTATTTCTTCTATTCCTTTTAACGCGTGTTATTGCCTCGTAGGAGGTGTTCTGAGCCCCCTATATATCGAGAAATGCACCCAACATGCATTCTCTACCCTCTGTACGAGATTGTCTAGTGCCGTTTCCGTAGAAAGACCTGCTCTATACGCATACTGTCCCTGATGTATCGGACTTTCAACCCATACACTATCTCTAATATGCCTATCGTGCAATTTTTCTTGTCTTCAGTACGAATGAGCAGACTTATCCGTCTTAGGGACTAAGCTTTTTCCTATCCGGTTTTGCCAGGTTTGGGTATGAAATCCACCCTTATTAGCCTCCATGCTTTTGGTATGTATCCCATAACCTTTTTTACAGGTCGTTTTCCTTCTGTAGAAGTATTGGATAAATCAGAATGATTTATATGGCTCAAGTGAGATTTAATTTTTTTATTTTACCCCATTTTTTATTTTTTAAGTTGCCATACTAAGGGGGAGGTTCATCTGAAGGACTCTGGTTGTAGCCATCGAGGCCTGTGATCGGCTTGAAGGATACCAGTAATACATCTTGAAATGAGTAGTCCTCAATGCTGTGTAGGATACCTCGTCGATCGTGTAGTCTAAGATTTGCGCGTCCTCCCTGATTTTCCAATTTTTCAACAAACAGTCTTTAGCCTTAAGTTCTTGATTTGGTTTCCTTAGACGGGTTCTGATAACTGCTTTATCAGTTTTTCTTCGACTTATCATCGACTACATTTAAGTCTGCTCCCTCCAACAGGCCTTCTGTAGTCCTCACCACTTCAGTCCATTTTTGGTATACTCGTTAGCAGAGTTTACCTATCCTGCCCTAAAAGATGTTTTATGGAACTGCAGAAGTTGATTCTGACTTCCGATAATAACCTCATTCATTGCTTGTTCCAGCTTGTTGCTGATCAGGTCTGCTTGAGCCTGATCTAGTTAAGTATCAGGATGGGATATGTGTTCCACCGCCAATACTTTTGTGGCATTGCTATATGACCTAGTCTGCTCGTTAGTGTTCCTTGGTTTTTTAGCAACTCTTTGTTGCCGTGAGGGGGTGGGGGTAATGCTATTCTCCCGAGGTCTCTTTTTACCCTCGGGTTTTGCCGGTATCACCGCATTCGTTTTATGTAGTTTTACTGTGGTCCATGTCCCAGAAGCTATTCTGGCCTTTTTCTTCATCCTCTTCAGTTGAGCTCCAAAGACGCGTTTTTGGATACTTGGTTCAGAGTCTGTTCCCCTCGGAACACCGTCTGACCCGTCCAGTATTTGGGGCGGAGACAGAATCAGCGACTGATGTCGTCTTTCTGATCGTTCCCGTTGTTTGTATTTATGAGCTCAGAAGAGTTAATCATTTCTGATTCCGCATATGTATTAAATAATATATTTTTTGGTTTTAAAGACATTTTCTCCCTGTTTCTGTCCCTGTCACGCTGATTTAGCCCTTCAGTTATCTGGAAGGGATCTGTCAGTTGTTTTTGGATTCATACTGCACTTCTGTGTGAGTCATGGTGGCTTGAACTAATTTTACCAATTTCCTTGATATACCAAGTTCTCGCATCAGGAAATATAGTTTCTCTGTTTATGTTATAGACTTGTCTAAAATCTACGAAGAAGCTAGTATTTTTTTACATTGAATAACTAGTCAATAGTTGATTGTCCTGGTCTGAATCCGATCTGGTATTCTTCTATGATTTGTTGTGTGTGAAGTGAACCTGGTTATGACCCGTGTAAATACCTTATGACTCACACAGTAAGGATATGCCTCTGTAGTCTCTACAACTGAGCTTGCCTCTTAGTGTGTGTCCTCCAATTTTGAAAATTTCGGCTGGTATGTTATCAATACCTGGTTCTCTAAATTTGCCTACCAATGATTTTTTATCAACTACGGATATATTTTGGTCATTTTAGAATATTTATGTGTTTTTGATTTGCCATTATTTTAATCGTTTTGGTATCGTATGATTGCACCATCTTTTCCATCTTTTGGAAATTTTGAGGTCTTCGAGCGGGGAAATTATTACATGACCTCGATGTAATAATTTTTTGACCAGCGGTCATATTACATAAACTGGGCCAACATCTTCATTTCAAGGGCATATTACAGTTCCATTCAATGATGTGTAATTATTAAATTAAGAACTTAAAATGTAATTGTACCTCAAAAACTTCCTCGTTGATAAAAAATGATGTTTTTTATAGGCTTTTAAATCATACCTTTTACAAAAAGTTCACACTTTTATTTGCCACTTGATGGTATATAAGCCATGTCTGGTAATCCATTTTTTGCGATTCGTCCAGTTTTACTTTAAATTTTGTACATTATTGTCAAAAATTATGTAACTTCACATCATTGTTCATACTTGCTCCCCCCGGAGATCAGATTTTCCTCAATGCTATGGTTATCTGTGATGACTTCTGCATCCTAATGCAGATGTTGACTAATTGCATTAGTTCATCTGCCTTTGGGCCAATTTCTTGACTCCAGGATAACGAGTTGGCCCAACATTAGTCAATTCTTCCACAAACCTGTTTACTGGGAAGTGAAGTACTTCTTATTCCGGTAGCCACTTGGTCGTCAGTGCCTCGTTGTTTATGCAACAGGAAGTACTACATGAAGGTAGTTTGACATTTTTTAGCAAGTAAGAGTATATTCCCTTCTTACCCTTACCAAATGCCTTTTAAAGATTTATTATTTATTATAACATCTCTTATACTAATTATATTTTGTATTTTTCCTTCGAATATCAGTTACATTAACAGAACAGACGGAGTACAATCTTATTGCCACCTTTACTTCAATAATATGCCGAAAATATTGCGAAACACCGCAAAATTCAAGAAAACATTCCTTCTTTGCGGATTGTGGGCATTATTTACATATACACAAAATATAGAGCGATTGATGGTTGCCGGGTGCATTTATTCACACTAAAGAAAAATAAAAGCCTTAAAAGAAGTTCACTTTCAGTTTTTTTGTCTACATATTTAATTTTTAATATGTGATCTATTGTAGGAGGTGAAAGCAAATCAAATTCAGCGACTGAGTCAAAGGTTTCACAACGAGATCAAAGTCTCGAATGTCCAATAGAAGCTAAAAGATCTCGAAAAGAAAATATAAATGACAAGATAAAACAAAAAGAAAATGATAATGCAGAAGATGTTCAGATCATAGAATCCAAAGTAGATTCTCCTATAACAATTAGTGAGGATTCCAGGTCTCAGGATAGCGGCAGTGTAATTTTATTGGATGATGGCAAAGATGATTCAGTGTCTTCAATAGACGCAGGGAAAAGTATTAGTTTAAGAGGGAGTCTGTCAGTGGCGAAATCGAATACACCTTCACCTGTGCTTAGAAAAAGAGGAAGACCAAAGAGGGTAAGCAAATTTTAAATTTTGTTTAAATAAAATTGATATTCAATTATTGTTCGTCGTCTTTTTTAATTTTTTTTTAATGATATCAGATGCAAATTTCTGTAGAACAGTTTTCAAAACCTCTTCAACGGCTGGCAAAAGTAATTGTTCTCCGATAGTATGCGGTTTTCAGGATTTTGATATAAGCAACGAGCTATTGTAAGATACTCGCAAACCATCATCATCAACCTGGGTGATATTTTCTTAAATGAACTTCCACTTTAGATGGCTTCATAGTGTCATTGGTAAAAACTTTGTTGCATAGAAGGCACAAATGAT
This sequence comes from Diabrotica undecimpunctata, assembly GCF_040954645.1. NCBI lineage: Eukaryota > Metazoa > Arthropoda > Insecta > Coleoptera > Chrysomelidae > Diabrotica > Diabrotica undecimpunctata. The sequence continues at coordinate 122,959,640 of NC_092803.1, read as the reverse complement.
CGACATTACACTCAAGAATATATTCCAAAAGTTGCTCATTTCTTAAGTTAATATCTTTACTTGTCCATATAATATGCGTTTATAACAAAATTATGACTATACAGCGTTCCACGTTAAGAAAATAACAGGTTTATGGAGATCAGTGTTGCCAAAACTCTCGGGCAGCGGTTTACTAGATTGTCGATATATTTTTCGAATTTCCATTTTCAATTAACATTTAACTGTAAAGTCAGAATAACAACTGAAGAACCACAAAACCTTATTATCACTATGTAGTCTCAGAGAACGACATAAAATCGCTGACATATGTACACCGTATTATTTTAAGTTGCAATTAGTAATTAGATATATGCATTCCAAGCGGTCCGTTTATTTCCTTTTAAATCTTTAATAGCCGACAAAGTGCATGATTTAACTAAGCAATATTTTCTACTGATTTCTATGATTCATGGTATATGATATTCTTACCGAAAAACAAATAAACTATCGTTACTATAATTAAAATAAGATAAAATAAAATTATCTTTTGTAAATACTATTTATTTAATTAAAATCATTTTCCCTACTTTTCATCTCTTGTTTCGAATGGACACTTTTGGTCAATTACATTAAAAAACATTAATTCAATTCATGTCTGTGAAAACGAAAATACAAATTATACAACCCTGAATCGCGCTTGTGTTCATCGTGGCCTCGCTGCGCTTCTATCGTCCATAAGAAATACATGGCCCTATCTCCGCAATGTTAATTTCTTAACGTGAAACGCTCTATAGTGGCAATGGACTAATCCCTGTATTTCTGGTGATGTTACTACTTCTCTTAGATTCTTCTTGAAATCGAGTTATGCTCTAATTGACACTAAGTTTCTCTCACTCACACCTACCTCTGGTGCATCCAAGGTCCGGAAGATCACCGCACAATAATCCTTGGAGTTGTGCTATGCATCTGAATAGTTGCTTTTCCGTTAGGGTTCTAAATGACTGGTGAGGGTGTTCTTCACTGCCGACGATGACTCGCAGCTTTATATGCAAACTATTTTCTCGTTTTAGGAGTCATTATCATAAGTTTCCACAGTCAATGCTTGCCGGGAGGTGCTTAGAATAAGTTCTTCTTTTTTTTTCTCGATTTCATGAGGCCATGCATTGTTTATTTATGGAAATAAAATACATTATTTGACATTAATAGTTCTACTCAATAAGTGTTTACGCAATGATGTCCAAACTTTGGTGTTTCGAGAAGTGTATTAAAAAAAGAATATATATTTTATATATCATTTAATAATTAAAATTGTATTACCAATGGAACTTTTTATGATTTTTTTTATTTTTTATTAAAAATGATTTTTCATAAATGCGAGTTCATTGTCGAGAGAAGTCAAAAAACTGTACATCGGTAATTCTCATTTTTAAAACAAAATCAAACTGCTTAAATCATTTATTATATTTTTTACATTTTTTTACATACAATATGGTACAAATTTCAGTCGATAAGTCCAGCAGGCGATCAGTCAAAAGAGGTTGAACCAACTGCAGAAAAAGAGGCAGCTACACAGAAGAAAAAACCAGGAAGAACTCGCAAGGTAAGATTTTGTTATATAGAAAATGCACAACCCGGTGCAGATTTAATATTCTTTATTTAGAAATGGTTACAATGTAAATGGAAGAATTTCTGGAAACTATTTTACAAAAATCTAAGGTTCCGCCAACTAGGACCAATTTTAAACAAATCATATCTAGATTAGTAGGATAAAAACGGAACATAATCTTCGTTTGAACAAAAGGAAGATCTAAGTTTGTGCAACTGCAAAGTCTGTTGATGCAATCATGTTTTATTATCAATAGAACTTTCTTTTTGTGTATTTCCCATGTTCTTATTTTGGTAAAACTGGAAATTCATCTGTGTATATTTATGACGGCAAGAAAAAAGTAGACCAGCAACTTGATCTTTTGAAAAATTACATCACAGGTTTCCAGAAAGAGGTCGCTCATTCCTTTCATGTTACTGAAGATTTAGTTTGATAGAAAAAGAAACAATATTGTCCCGAAGAGTGGATGAGTTAGGTTCAGCAGACTTCATTTACATTCTGTATCTGTAAAATACCACATATTATACAGAATTACAAATTATACCTGTCAGTAAGTTTTTTTAACACTTCGTTCAATAACTTTCTTCTTGTTTAGGTTCCGTCTTCTTAGCGAAAGTTGGCGATGACCTCTGCAAAGTCTTCCCTATTTTGGGCTTTCCTTATTAAACTTTGAAAGTCTAATCCTGTCCAATCTTTGATGTTGCGCATCCAGGTCATTTGTCGTCTACCCGGGTCGCGTCTGCCTTCTATTTTCCCTTCTATGATAAGCTGAAGGAAGTTATACCTGTCGTGTCTAAATGTGTGTCCAAGATAAGACGTTTTACGCTTCTTGACAATTTCTGTAAGTTCACGTTCTCTATTCATACGCCTTAAAACTTCTTCATTTCTAACGCGGTCGGTCCATGGAATTTTCAGCATACGACGAAATACCCACATCTCAAAGCTCTCTAAACGTCGTAACGAGCTGACTGAAAACGCCCAAGCTTCCACGACGTGTAGTAGTACACTATATACATAACACTTTATCATGCGGTATCGTAGGGACAAATCAAGATTACGGGTAGTGAGTAACTGTCGCATCTTTAAGAAGGTGTTTCTTACCTGTTCTATTCTACATTTAACCTCTTGTTCTTGGTCTAAGGTTTCATGTATCCAACAGCCTAGATACTTAAACTTTTTCACTTGTTCAACTAGATTGTTGTTGACTAGTATGTTTATAACTGGTGTTTGTTTTTTTTTGAAACTACCATTGTTTTGGTTTTTTTTTACATTCACCTTAAGGCCGTATAGTTCTCCTTCTTGCACTATTTTGGTTAACAGAATTTGTAGTTCTTCTTCAGTGCCAGCAATCAGTACTGTATCATCGGTATACCTGATATTGTTCACGATTTTTCCATTGACTTTTATTCCTTCTTGTGCTTCATCTAGATCATGTGCAAAGATGTCCTCTGAGTACAAGTTGAATAATAATGGTGATAGTATACAACCTTGTCTAACTCCTCTTTGGATGTTTATGGTTTCAGTATCACCCATTTCAGTTCTGACAGAGGCGTTTTGGTTCCAGTAGAGTTCACGTATTGTATTAATGTCGTTTGGATCCAGGTTCTTTTTTTGCAAGCATTCTATTAGCTGATCGTGTTTGACTTTGTCAAAAGCCTTCATAATCTATCAATAACTTTACCTTGGCAAAATAATAAACTTTTGTCCACAAGCAGAAAAAAGGTACAGTTTTGATGTGTCACAATATATACAACGTTATTGCAAATATGTATGAGATTTGAGATGAAGTAGAAATGTTATATAAAAGTAGACTTCCTGAGTACCTTTCTGAGTACATACTATCAGTATCCAAGGATAGGTACAATACTTGGCAAAGAATGAGGAGTGCAAAACAAATTTAGAAGCTGCCAAATAGTTTTATTATAAAAATACAAGAGAAATACCTGTTAACACTAAGAAATCAGTCCTACTGCTTTCGACATCCGAGTAAAAATTATTGTCGATAATGAAGTACTTAAGTACTAGACGCGCTAATATCTTCGCCTGTTATTTGTTTTACCGTTGTTGTTTTATCTTTTTACAGACGCTTAGTCCTCCTAAAGAAAAAGAACCTGAGCCCGTTGTTGTTGAGACTCCTAGCGAGGCAGACTCAGCTACTGCTTCGCCCGTGCCTAAGAAAAAGATGGGAAGACCAAGGAAGGTAGGTTATTGTTTTTTAAATATCGATTATACTCATTTTGAGATGTATGAAAAAGAGTTTCATTTCATTTTTATATTCATTAGTTTTGAAGATAAGTGAAAGTTAAACATCTGAAAACAAAATGTAATCATATGCATTTGTGAAATTGGTTCCTTGAGATAGACTTCGTAAGATTGTTACAAGTCATGTATTCCTGGATACAGTGCTGTGTTGGTGTTTTTTCTTTCCAACAAAAAGAGATATTTTATGCTTTTTCACAGATCGTTTTTAACCTACTTTAATACTGAGGACATTAGCTCTACAATTCAACGTATTTGTAATATATATATATATATATATATATATATATATATATATATATATATATATATATATATATATATATGTATATATATATATATATATATATATATATATATATTACAAATACGTTGAATTGTATATATATATATATATATATATATATATATATATATATATATTACAAATACGTTGAATTGTATATATATATATATATATATATATATATATATATATATATATATATATATATTACAAATACGTTGAATTGTATATATATATATATATATATATATATATATATATATATATATATATATATATATATATATAGGGTGGTCCTTAAGTAATTGTACAAACAGAAACCGTAGATTCTGCACATTAAAATATTACGATTTAAGCCAACTTGCTTTTATAAAATGTTGATATTAACCCATTAGCGCTCAGTGGCAACTTTAGTTGCCAGTGACTTTCAACACCCGTAAAATCTCTTGTGTATTGTGTGTGACCTATTTTTAAGTGGTATATAATTTTTAGCGTGTCCACATGTATTTATAACCTACAAATTTGGTTGTAAACTTGTTAGGTACTCGTTAGTATTTATTTCAATATTAGAGTTTTGCAGCAACCAAACTTGATCCTAAAAAATGTAAGTATTTTTTAGATAATTTATAATATTTTGTGTTCATACTCAATTCATTTTAAACCAAAGGTTTATTATATATACTGATCTAAGAAAATTAACTGTTCATTAAATTATAACATAATTATGGTACCCTAAATTGTATGGTACGTGGCAACTTTAGTTGCCACTGAGCACTAGAATGATTTATTTTTTTCTTTGTATTTCTGAAGATAATACGTTTAGCGTAGATGAAATTATGAAAGCTTGTGAAGAAAATTACGGATCAAGTTTTTTTAGAAGAATCAGGTCTGTAGGAATAGTTCCTCCTATAGAATCTGCTGAAGCTGATACAGACGAAGATTCAGATTTATCAGATGACGAAACTGAAGGAAATCCAAATCATTTACCAGGTAGAATCCTCAGATCAGAAGCGATTGTTGAGTTGGATGAGGAAATTGTTGAGAATCATTCAAACAGTACAGTAAATATCTGTTTGGATGAGAAAAATATTGATTTGTCACAGCCAGGTACTTCAAAACCTATTGGAAATAAAAAGCGAAAAGTAATTGCATCTTCAAACAGTGTTTGGTCTCAAAATAAAGAAAACAGTTGGAATTTACCTGTCATTACTATACCCTCTGGACCATCGACTATGGAATTTTTGAAAAACTCAGTAAATTCTCCACTTCAAGCTTTCAAATGCTTTTTTACTGATACTCTAATTGAACATATCATTACACAAACTAATTTTTATGCCGGACAAAAGGGAGTGCATAGTTTAAATGTAAGTTATGATGAAATTTCTGTCTTCTTGGGAATAATCTTATTATCTGGTTACCACCAACTGCCGAGTAAGCGGATGTATTGGCAAAATGAACCTGACTGCAAGGTAGCTATAGTTGCAGAAGCAATGCGAAGACGTCGATTTGAGGATATATTACGGTATCTCCATCTAAATGATAACTCGCAGATAAAAACTGACAGGTTTTACAAGGTTCGCCCTCTGTTTGATTATCTAAATAATTCATTCAAGTAAGTACCAGTTGGAAATTCAGTTGCTATAGATGAGAGCATAGTTCCGTATTATGGACGTCATCCTACAAAACAATTTGTACGGGGCAAACCTATTCGTTTTGGGTTTAAATTGTGGGTTTTGCAAGCCCTAATGGATTTGTGTCTCATGCTGAACCATACTGCGGTGCACATACAAAGCTTCCTGATACGGGACTCGGACAAGGAGGAAATGTAGTACTAGGACTTGCTGAATATGCCAACGTTCCTAGCGGGACTAAATTATATTTTGACAATTTATTCACTTCTGTGTCCTTACTTGAAGAACTGTCTAAACGAGACTTGGGGGAACTGGAACATTGCGAGAAAATAGAATAGCAAAGTGGATGAATTTACCTCCGAAAGAATCTTTCAAGAAATGTGATAGAGGGACGACACATTCCACATCTAATGGAAAGCTAACAGCCATTAGATGGAATGACAATGCTGTTGTAACAGTATTATCAAACTGCCACACAGAAGTGCCGTTTAAAAATGTTCAGCGGTTTAGTAAACGTGAAAAAAAGAAGATGATGATTAAAATGCCTGATGCCATTTCCCACTATAATTCTAATATGGGAGGTGTTGACCTTAATGATCAGTTCACTGCTCAATATAGATGCAAAATTCGCAATAAAAAATAGTGGTGGCCACTCTATGCTTGGTCTGTGGATGAATGTTGTGTTCAAGGTTGGCTTCTATATAGGCTTCTAAGTCACGAATTACCATACTTGCAATTTAGAAGACAAGTAGTATTACAGCTTCTTACAAAATATGGTTGTTCTCCAACTAAACCCGGGCCGCATACATCGTTTTCCACTTCCGCTGTTTTGGAAGATCTAAGAACGGACAAGAAAAATCACATTATCGCGAAAGGAGACTCAAAGTACCGCAGATGTAAAATGTGTCAAAGAAGAACAACATACTTGTGTAATAAATGTAATGTACCCCTACATGTGACTTGCTTTGAAACTTTCCATAAATAATTTCCATAATATGTATCTCTAGTTTTGTTAAATCACGATTAGTTTTTAATACATTTCTATTTCATAGAAAATTTTTGGTTATTACCAAACCGTAAGCGCTCAGTGGCAACTAAAGTTGCCACTCATTTTGACAACCTTTTAGCAGACCTTGATTTTTTTATGTATTTTTTAGTAAATATGTAACACTATTTGTAATAAAATCTATAAAAAAATTTACAACTTTCAAACTTTTTTAGTTCTGAGCACTAATGGGTTAAGAAAGATACAGGGTGTTAAAGTGGAAATTTAAAATTTTATTTTTCGCTGTAACTTTTACGTTTGTTAATATTTTTGGACACAAATTTAAAATTGGATGCTATTGTGTAGGATATATTATAATTTTATACATACTTTAATGTAACTAATAGAGGGCGCCACATATGCTACATGCGTGGCATATATTTGCGATTAAATTTTTTGTTCTTTAAGTTAGCTCTATTTGTGTTAAAAAATATTAAAGATACATTATTTTTACACAGAAAAGGTATACTTGTTAGTAACCTTAAAATTTAACCGTTTTCGAGATAATCGCATGTTAAAAGTCAGCTGCATAATAATTCTTAGTTGTGATAATTGTGCGGTAAAGCACTGAATACATGTAAATAAGCATAATTCATAGTTTATTCTTATTAAAACAACTTAAAGATGATAATGTAACATTACAAAATTTTTGTTATGGCTGCTAAATGTCTTATTGGAGAAAATATTCTTCATCTTCTTCTTTAAGTGACGTGTCCGTATTCAGACGTTGGCCGTCATTATGTTTACAATTTCCCTTTTCTACCGCTGCTTAGGTTTCTATACCTACTGGCGTTGTATTACTTTTCCCTATTGTAAAATACTGAAAACCCAAAATATGTGGTTTATGTAAGATGGTACACCACCACATTCAAGGGAGAAGGCAGTGAGAACATACTTAAATGTAACTTTTCTTAACGTTGGATTGGTCGTTGCGGTCATATTCCTTGGCAATGTGGTGAGATATTAATAGAATTATTTAATTTATAAAAAATCCCAAAAGAATACTTATTATTCATTACGTAAATTATTTACCCATTTTTATTAGGACAATTAGAAACTAAAGCACGGGTATTGAATAACACATATGTGTCTTGTTTATAATACTTTTGCTACAAATCTAACCTTAAAGACTCAGCATTTTTACAAAAACATCATCGTTGGCCTAATAACCGATATCATTATAAATATAATAAACACAGAGGCAATTTAGTTAAGCATAATATTAATTCGTTAGTTAATCATAATAGTTCATTTGTTCGAGATGTAATTATAGTTACTCGTAAGCTGTAACGTAATCATATAAATAAGTAATGTCATGGATAGGTTATTCCGTGTGTATATAAGTAACCAATGAATGAGATTCATCACAGTTTAATACATTACTTAACTTCTGTGACAAATAAGATGTAGTTCCATAATATACCATAAGATTTGGATATGTATCCAAAATAGTATATTCATCCATTATACATTATAGCCACCTCGTAGCCCAGAATTTAATCGGTTTGATTTTAGTGTACGGGGCGTATTAAAACAACGTATCTATAAGAATCCCATAAACATTCGCAACCAACTATGGGAAGCAGTTTCTTTAAAACCAATGATGCTATTTAATATGAGACGATCTTTTATGGAATATATTGACAAATGAATTAAAGAAAATGGTGGACATATCGAACAATTACTTTGACAAAAAGTTATGTTATTTCTTAATTTGGTTTGTAAACAAAATATTTTGATTATGACTTTAATTTAACATAAAACGTAAAATGTTTTATGTAATATCCGATTATTCTATTTTTTGTCAAATCCTATTATTAATTATCCTGCTGATATAAATATTTTATTTAATATTTCTTTAACTATTAACTTTAGTTAAAGGTGTTTTATACCAAAATTTAGATTTATTAATGTTTTTGTCTATTTTTCCTTCGTTTCTGGAGTAATTGCCTTAAATCAGAATTATGCAGCTGATTTGTAAAATGCGATTATCTCGACAACTGTTGAGTTTTGAAGTTATTAACAGGTATACCTTTTTTTTGTTAAAATAATGTATCTTTAATATTTTGTATCATAAATACAGGTAACTCAAAGAGCAAAAAAGTTAAGTGCAAATTTATGCCACATATGTGGCATATGTGGCGCCCTCTATCAGCTACATCAAAGTGTGCATTAAATTAAAATTTCTTACATTTAAAAATACCCAGTTGTAAATTTTTAAGCATAAATGTTCACAAACATGAAAGTTATAGCGAAAAATAAAATTTAAAATTTGCACTTTAACACCCTGTATCTTTCTTAATATCAACATTTTATTAAAGCAGTTTGGCTTAAATCGTAATATTTTAAAGTGTAGAATCTACTGTTTCTTTTTGTACAATTACTTAAGGACCACCCTGTATATATATATATATATATATATATATATATATATATATATATCCTTAGACGGCTGAACCAAACAACACAACTGGTCAATATAATAACAAACGCAAGCTGGAATACTTCGGTCACATTATGAGACACCCTGAAAAATATGATCTTTTACATCTGATCATTCAGGGAAAGATCCGAGGTAATCGTGGTCCTGGTAGAAGAAGAACATCATGGCTGAAAAATCAAAGGCGAAAATCAACTACATCGTTATTTAGAGCTGCTGTCAATAAAGTCACGATAGCGAATATGATAGCCAACATGATATCCAACGATCGATAACGGTCATGGAACTAGAAGAAGAAGATATATATATATATATATATATATATATATATATATATATATATAGACGAAAAAAATATAATTTAATATAAAGACAGAATAATAGATGTGTATCTCAAATTATAGTCATCATAAAAACAAATTGAAAGCGTTTCATTGTAAAACTCCATTTAACACATATTTTATTGCAGGTACCTTTGGAACCTCGAGAAGATTTTAAAAATCCAGAAGATTCGCCAAAACTCAAGGAGGCCGAGAAGCCTATAGAGTCCGGAAGACCGAAAAGAAGTTGCAGAGGAGGTCAGTCTATATGTGATACACTTGGTATTAAACCAAGGAAGTCGCGCGGTTCTGGTAGAGGAAGAGGCAGTATGAGGGGCGTGGGAAACAGATCATTAGCAGAAAGGGTGAGTTTTTGATATTTAATTTTTGTGCAGTTACGAAATCTTTGGTGAAGATTTTTTTGAAATTGTATATTTTTTAGTAAATTGTTACTTTAGTAATTTGTACCTCTACCTCTAGCAAATATTAAAGAATTGATTAAATAATCTACATTTTTGTACATACTTGTACATTAGCTTAGTGGAAGATTAAACATACGTAATTGGTAGAATTTTACAGCTTTGAGTCAAACCTAAGATAGTAATTCGTAACAACTATTACATTTTAATACTTTTTGATTTTATGTTATAACAATAATTATACATTGGTCACTATGCAACCATCTTCACGCGTTTTTATGTATAAATTCTATATAAAAAGGGCATTAGTGAAACATAAATATATCATGTGACATAGACAACTGAAAGTAAGCACGCAAAATGTCTGAAAAATAATAAAAAAATAAGTGAAAACCTGAAAACTAAATATTTTAAGGTAATGAAACAGTAGATTTTTTATTTAAGGAATTTGTGTAAAGTTTCTACCATTCTACTTTCTTTTATTACCCTTGTAGCTAATTGGTAACTGCTTTTTTACGTTAGTTTATGTACACATGCTCCCAAAAACAAAACAAAAAATATAAGACAAACTAATCCAGGAATCTCCGTCAAATTAGACATACTCAAGAGTCTTTGGAATAAGCAACTTTCATCAGCGTTAGTTACACATAAACACATAAAAGAAAATTCGCAACATGGAAATAGCTAGTTAAATAAACTTAACATCGAAATATACAAAAAAAAATTATACCCAGAAAACCTATATACAACTCAATGGCCTTAACTCAAGATCCTTCAGAGATACGAATGATATTTCGTCTAACCGTATGCTAATTTTTTCTTCTAATAATGAAAACAAATTTTGAACGGATGAACTCCCGGAAATATACGAAAACTGTCTCACACTGTAAAACTCAATTAACCATGCTACTAGGAAATAGGCTTAAGACACTGATCCATTTTGTGTTTCGAAGGAACCGTTGCCAAAAATCAGGCACTGTTTTTAGATATTTGAGTAAACAAAAACAAATGGTATGATCATAATACAAAAAGAAACACTAAACAGGAAGACCTATAAAAATGTAAAAAGGAATGAAAATATATACAAGGTATAGACAGATTTACATAAACCTGTAACAGATATTAAAAAGAGCATAAATAATAAAATAAAAAAAATATGTAACTCACTATTTATAAACAAATGTATATTTAATATAGTTAAATACTCTATATAAAATGACATGTACCTATATGCTCAAGAATAAATTAAATCTGAACTTAGTCTAAGTCCCCTTTGGAACCGATTAACTGTATTTCAAATAAATAAGCTTGCAAAAAAATTATTAAGTTATGTATATAAAGAATGTGAAATTTTTTAGTTAATCCTATTCACCTTTCATTATGATTAAACTTGGAGATTTTATAAAGAAAATACTATCAAATAATATGTACCGTCTAAATTAAATGTCACGTTAATCTATTAAATATTATATAAGTAATTGAATCCAGTCTCTTAGTCGGCATTTTGATTTTCTTTTAAGTTAAATAAAAAAAAAGTGGACTGGTTCAAAACGAAAATCAAATATTTGGTCTGCAGTTAAAAATATCAAAGAATGCAATTATGATAGTGGATACACTACTTAACAATCTTCCATACATAACCTCGATTGACGGGTTTGAGGTTGTGAGCTCATACTTATATCTGGGATCATTGATCACAAACACAGGGACAATACAGAAAGAAACAAAACGTAGATGTGATCTAACAAAAGTCACTGTACGAAAGATTACCAAAATATGGAAGGACACTCAAATTTCACGAACTCTTAAGATGAGGTTGATCAAGTGCTTAATATTCTAAGACTAACATACGGATGTGAATATTGGACCCTACGACAAGCCAAAAAAAAAAGATAAACGCCACTGAAATGTTTTATTAGATACTAAAACAATTTTTAATAGAAGGTGATTACGTGGCAACATCGCACTTAACGAAGTTATTAACGATAACTTTTCAACGAAATCATATTCCACTTATCAATTTTGCAGAGGCGTTCCAAAAAAAATTTTAATTATTTATTTAAACACATAAGTAATTACGTAAAAATTAAATCTAAGACGGATATAATTATTAAATTATCATGTGTCTTTTGACAGGTATCTTATAGTTGTCTGACAAATTAAAGTAAAATTTTATTCTTATTAAAGAGTACCTAATACAGAACTTCAAAAAACAGAAAACTTTGGAAAATACTTATTTTTTCATTTGGCTAAACAATCTGAAATTTTAACATACGATCTCGTCATTACACATCATTCTCTATTTATAGAATTGCTGTGTGCTGTAAACGTTATATTTGTTTTTTTTTAACTTAATTTGAAAGTTTTCTTGTGTTTATTTGTTTATATAAATATAAAAATATATTATGAAGTTCATATAAATTAAAATGAAGTAAGCTAAACTATTATCATGTGAATGCGTGTATATAGTAGTGCATTTGTTTATTTCAGTAAATTCTCGAAATATGAAATGATGATGGCACTAACTACTAAAGAGTTAATAGTTTTGTTAGAAGAAGACTCAGATTGTGAAAATGCTGACTCACTTAATGTGGTTTATTTGCCGCCGAGATTAGATTAGAAAGTTTCTAATGTAGAAGACATTGATGATGATATTATTTGTGAAGAATCAATAAAATCGGATATTGCAGGTACATATGAAATACAAGTGGTTGGGAATTGTGACGATTCTGATTATGATATTCCGTTGAACCACAGATAAAACGTCCAAAGAAAAAACCAGGCAAAAATAGTAAATCCAAATGTGTCTTGTTGTAACAACAGATACTCCTTCGTGCTCAGTAGTAATTCAACATCAGTCTGATTGATATTTAGACTATATAAAAGCCAACCATGGAAGCAAGTCATATATTGAAATTTTTTCACCGTTTTTTGATAAAAAAGTAATTGAGAGCATTCTATATTTTACAAATATTTATGCATCGCAGAATAACCGTCACGATTTTGAAATTAATAACATAGAATAAAAAAAAATTATTAGCATATGTATATTATTTGGTTCACACTCTGCTTCAAGTTGATATGCATTGGTCAAAGGATGAGGATAAAGAAGTGCACATTATAAGAGAAAGCATGAGCCGACATAGATTTGTATTTATAATTTATAATAGTGAATAAACCGCTACATCAGTGTCAAACTTAGTACATGGACGTCAATCTAAATTTGCTTTAGCAGATGAAACCAGATTCGACAATTCTGGCCACATTACAAAAAGAGACGATAGTGCAAGAATTTAGGTTGTGTAAAAGTAGTACTATATGTTTCGAAAATTTTCACCTTAAAATTTAATTTACATTTAAGATACAATATGTTCCTTTATTAAAAATTGTACTGTTTTCCTTGAAAATGAGAAAAAAAAATCTTTTTGGTTGTAAATTAGTCTTAATTTATGTGTTTTTAATCCAATCTAATAAATTAATTGTCAAATTTCTCTTTGTATATTGAGCGGCCGTTAATGGGTTAATACTATATAAAGAATAAACTTGCCTCAAATTTACTTTACTTACCTCAAAACTATTTTAAAGTTAATAATAAAGTCTATTTAATAAATATATTTCCAAGAAATAGAACACACTACGTCTATGCACATATAAAATTTGGAACGAATAAACTAAAATATCATATTTCTCTCATCCCATTCTTTCTAAGAACGTAAATATATATATATATATATATATATATATATATATATATATATATATATATATATATATATATATATATATATAGACCAGCAAAATATTGATAAGTTTACCGATCTTTCAAACTATTCATTGAACTAGTCTCCTTATACACTAGTGAATCGCACCAATTTATATTGTTACGGGGGCAAATTTTATGGGAATTATCTTACTTTTTCACTTATTTACATGGGCGAAGCATACACAATAAAAATGACCCCGTTAAGAATTTACTGCTGACATTTTACATGGTTGCCGCTACCGTTTAGTTCAATTTGTAGAATAGTCACCTTTAATTGAAAATTGTCTGACTATAGAAGAATATTACGAATTCCGTGGACCAACCACAGAACAAATAATTCAATTTTAAACGAGGTACAGGTCAACAAACGGCTCTTCAGCAAAGTCCATCCCCAAGAATTAAAATAATTTGGACATGTTATAAGAGCAGAAACAGAAAATATGGAAAGAATTATCCGAGTGAAGGTGGAAGGCTGAAGATCACGAGGAAGATCCCAACAAGATGGATCGACCAAATTACAGTGATATACAAAAGAATTGAGTTAAATGAAATGACCAGATACAGAGATCTTTGGAGACGGGCAATACACGACATAACGATGACCACTACACTCCCTCCGGAGGGTCAGGAGTGAAGAGAGAGAAATTAAAAAGATGGAAAGTACCTGTTTACAGCATAAATATTGCTTAGTTTCAAATTTGAACAAGTTCAATTGGTTTATCATTGTTTGGGTTATGGTTGACTACTCCACTGATAAGTACTCCGACACTTAGTAGAATTTTAATAGCGATTGCGGTCGAAATGAAAAATATTGTGGGCGATGAAGGTTGCAAAATACCAATCGTAACTAAGACCCTGCAAGTGGGAACAATAAGATACCTAGTAGGCGAAGTATCGAGAAATACAAAGGATGTCATTCGATAAACAGAGGTGTTGACACCAAACGTTACATCTTTAGCGGCAGACGGAAAAATTATGCATATTTATATTAGCGAAAAAAATACCTTATTTGAATTAACGGTTTTGGGGATTACGTTCCACAAAGGTTGAATTTCGACAAGAATTGTCGGAGCGGTACGTTAATGGCGGTACCCTCTGCGGACGATAAACTTATCTTAAAATGGAATATTTAAAATATTTCAAAAGAACTCTCTAGGGCTAACGGAACGTTTTATTAGTGTTTAAATTTGTAAAGTCGGCATAAAAAAATATTCTGAGAATGGACGGCAAAGAAATGATCTAATATACCGAATTTCTCACTAAATTATACAAATAACAATATTTGAACTTAAAAGCGTTTTGATACGTCGTAACACAACTTAAAATTTTTCTTTTTCACATGGATTTATTCACAAATTTGTAATTGGCTCGGATGTAGAAAAAAATTTAAATTTTTCTCTTAAAAAAAATCTAGTTTACCAAGTTAAAATCTATTGTTTCAAGCATTTCCTATAAATATTTTGTGTGTTTTACTTATCTTCTCTGTTTTACAATACCGTTTGTTACATACTTTCAGATGCTCTGAAAAAAGAAGTCCTTTAACAAGATGTAATTGCTGATTTATGTTTGACCATTGTCTTTTTTATATGGGAGTTATAAGATTGATTTATTTGAGATTTTAACCAATGTTTCCTTTCGTTGTTTATAACTAAGAAATTATTTTACACATTTTCATCAAAGATTTTCATGCAGCAACAGACTATAAAAAACTCGACGAAGTTTATATTTTTATGATTTTTTTATTATTCTTCACTTATAACTGAAAATCTTTTGACAATTTTCTTTTCCGACTGCAACTGAAAGTTGCTTTTTCTTTTATTTTTAGTTACCTGAATAATGAATAATTCATCGACGACAGTAGTAAAACAGTACTTTGTACATTTTTGTACATAGAAAACAAAGCTTTACCCATAAGTCTGATTAGTAAGAAAAGTCATGTGTTGTTTGGTTTTATACGGTTCCCTTTTTTGTGACAAATTTCGAAATATATAATATAAAAATTTCATACTGCCATAATTCATTCCACAAACCGAAGAAAAAGGGGCATTAAACGCCAAACTTGCTCATGGTTTCCTTATATTTTATAGAATATGAAATATATTAAGTATTTCGTTTTAATTAATATTTTAACACTAATATGACTGACGTTGTACTTCATATATTCAATGACGTCATACATAAACAGTTCCAACATCATGTCTAAAAACTCACCAAATTCCACATCTAAATTTAGTTGAAGAACAATAGTAAAACTATTACTCCCTCTCTCTCTCTCTTTCGTTATCTAACCCCCTTATTAATAAGCTCAAATCTACAAAGTGCTATTATGTTTTGTTGTTTCTTATTTGTCCCCTTTTTTTCATTCAATAGTAGGTTTCAGTCATTTGTCTCGCTGGTAGGTAAGATTCTATTTGGATACAATTCCTTTTAAATACATTATCATTTTTATAATTATTATTTATTTCTATTATTTCTTCTTATTCCACTTTTAGTGAGTACTTGAGCGAGACTCAAACGAAATTTAAAACAGAAAGATGATGGACGGTTCTGTGTTTTGGTGACGTTCATGTGTTGATCCTTACCGGAAGGGCTCTAGAAAGCCGGAATATTCAACATAACTTCAAATTCTGGGAAATATTCCTTTCATACTTCATCTATTTTGTTTTGTTTCATCTTTTCCCTCATGTTTTGTATTTTGGGTAATCCTCAAATAATCTCTCCGTTACTAATTTTTTCTATATATATATATATATATATATATATATATATATATATATATATATATATATATATATATATATATATATATATTCGCCTCATAAATCAACAATTTGGTTTTATCTCCCAGTAACAGACTTATAAATTGGGACAGCGTTTTATTTTATATTTTTTAAGTTGATCTTATAAGACACAACATTCGATCTAATTTTTTTGTCTTTCATGCTTTTGCACTGTTTTCTGTATTCATTTTTGTTTTCTTTTCCAGTGTATAAATTTTAATAAATTGAAGACATGTATCAATTGTATTTTTTCTTACAAAATTAGATTAACTTTTATCTGTGTACATTCAGTAAAATAAAAGCATAATAAATAGTTGTGGAATAAGTAAAAATTTAACAATATTTCTAAATTTTGTCGCAAATAATGGGAATATAGATTGTTAATTAGAAATATATTTCTCTTCGGGACAGTGCTTTAGATAAATGACATTCACAATCGAAATTTTCAAACGGTAACAACGTAGTCATATTTAACTAATTTGTTCTAATTCATATTATAATAAGGTACTACAGAGCAATTTTAAAAAATCACTTAAAATTGAAAAAAATATTCTATACATATCAGGTTTGGTCTTCAGACATATGAATGTTTAAAACTGCATCTGATGAACTACTAGCTTTTAAGCTTCATGCTAAATTATATTTCCATTCTTCAGAACATTTTCCCTCTTCAGAACATTTTCCCAACATCTATTTTGGTCTTATACCCACATATTTTTTTGTTCTTACCCTTCCAAATTTACATTAACCAAATTGCCTGTTTTTTTTTTAATTTTTTGAACTATTATTATTAGATATTCTATTAGATGTCTTTTTCACAGACGTTAAATACTGTTTTTCATTTTTCTCTTTTATTTTTTTTTCTGCTCCAGATGAAGATGTTCAAGCTTTAGACCTCAGATATTCCTGTTTTTGGTATTTTCCCCAGTTCAATAGATTTTTTTTCAATAATTCTGCATAGGATTATAATTCCTGTTGTTTTTAAATATTTCGTTCTGGCTAAAGTTATTATTGGTCGAATTCAAGTTCTATTACAAGTCTTTTAGAAACTTCAACACCTAAGTACTACAGCTTCATTTTCCCGAAGCTCTTTTTCATAGACCAACCCCTGGTCTCATTTATTTTTTGATATTTTATTCGAACTTGGAAGATTCTGCTTAAATACGCTTGTTTAAATTGCATTTATCCGTAATATGGTCTAATCACCGGTGGTCATGGACCGATGGTCTAATCTAATCATCGAAGTTATGTTTCTTTTAAATACTAGTTTCTTATTTTAGGGTTTTCTATCTTATCTATTCTTATTCCATAATTTTATTATCAGTTTCATTGCCGGCATTGAAGTCATTTTATAATAAAACTTGGTCTTTCTCTGATTTCTTTGGTCACTATTTTGTCCTAGATAAAGCTCTGATAAAATTTATTAAATTATACTGTTTATATATATATATATATATATATATATATATATATATATATATATATATAATATCCTTGATTTTTCTTACTTTTACTTTAACGTTTGATGACAAATCCATCTATTTCTTTTCCGGTCTGCTTGTTGGATATTTAGCATTTTTTTTATGTAATTTGTTGCTAAGTTGTGAGTTTTGAAGAAGTCTTAACAAGTTTAATTGAATAACGTTGCAGATTAGATAAATTAAATGAATAAAAGATTTTTATTTAAAAGTCGAGCTCAACTAAAAATTTAATTTCTGATATATTTATTATTATGTAGTCTAAAATGTTTTACACATTAAAAATATGTTTAAAAGGTTCGACAGAAGGAAGAGTAAGATATTGAATATAAACAAAAATTATATAAAGGTAAAAAAAGATAAAATTAGAACAAAATATTTGTAGAAAAGAAACTTTTATTTTACTCAATTTTTTATTTATTTTATTTTGAAAATTGTTACCGTTTGAAAGTTGAATTCAAAAAGACACTAGTAGACATTAGGTATGTCAAAAATCTGTAAAACAGATTGTGCATTTAGTCGTATTACTGTACTATTTAGTTCATGTTGTGTACTTTTAACAATTTTATAAATTGTAATAGATTATGTATTTTATTTATATGTTATAAATCAAAATTCCCTATTTTTATACATTAAAAATATCGACTATGAAAGAATTAATATATGTTTTCGATGTAACTTAAATTTGTTTCAATTTTCAATTATTAAAAATGAGGGGAGGGTGTAACAAATCAAGTATATTTTATTTAACGAGGAGTTTAAAAACTATGAAATATAATTTCTTGAGGGAACATTTACACTTTATTAAGAAACACGAATTAAAAGCGATGATTAAAAAACAAAACTGAAAGCGGACTTGAGAACCGCCATAGACATGATTGAAATCGATTTTTTCACCACCAACAAACAGAATATTGTACGAGACCCACTGTAATCATTCAAGTGGAAACGAGCGACCACCAGCTTATTCAAACTAAGATAAAAATAAACCGCAAGCTAGAAATGCACAAGTTGTTGAGAAATATAAAAAAAAATATTCAAATGCTACGAGGATACTGAAATATTCTTTTGGAAGCAAAGCTAAGCAAATGTAGAGGAAGCGGTGTTGTAGGAGTATGCGCTTAAGTGAAGGGTTGTATCACAAGTTGAAATAATATAGAAATTAAAATCTTCTCACTAACAGTCATCTGAGATATGACAAAAGTTTATTAAAATTAGAAAAAAATATCATTAGTCTGCACTTGAATTCCATGATGATTAAGAGTATGCATGCAGTAGATTAAGAATACGCGCCAGAAAGAGTGTGAACATGACCACAAAGAAAGCCCTTGTATGTTGAAAAACCCTTATGTCGCCATTCTTTATAAAGCCCATATTGGATTTAACTTTGTCAATGTCCAATGTTAGTTCTGTTTCGACTATTCTTTTTTTGCAATTTTTTCATTCACATTTTCTTTTAAACTGATCTTTTGACCTCTTTCTGTTATTCTTAGTCTCTATCTCTTTTTCGTGTATTTTCTTTCCTTTTCTTACAACATTTATTTAATTGGCGGATATGTTAACTACACTGCGCGTCATTAAAAAGAAGCCACCTAAAGTTTTTGTCATTTTTTAATTTTTAAGAACCCTACAATTTGTGTATTGTTTAAGAACATATTCTAAAGCAGTATGCAACCATTTCTTAAATATCCAATGTAAAAAAAAACTTCTTCCAAAATGATGATTTTAATGGACTATTGTAAAAATTAGCATTGAAAATGTTTTCTGTTTTCTTTGTAAAAATTACAATAAAGTCGTGATTTTTAATATTCTGTATTACCACCTCCATTTTGAATTACACTCTCCATTCGACTTAGTATTGAATTGATCAAATTCTGGATGTTGTCTTGAGGAAAAGCTACCCATTCTTCCATGAGCGCCAATCGAAGTTGCTCACGATTTATTGGAGCAGGTATTCTGTTTTTTAGTCTTTGTTTGAGTTGGTCCTAAACATGCTCATTCGTGTTCAAATCTGGTCTTTGAGCGGCCAATTCATTTTTGGTTCACCGACGGTTTCCAGGAATTGCGTTACCATCCTGGATACGTGTGGCAGCGCGTTGTCTGGCATGAAAATAAAGTTTTCGCCCACAAAAGGAATTGCATGCTCGTCTAGAATTTCGGTAATGTATCGGTGACCAAGAATGCAAAAGGAAAAAGAGTTTTTAACCACAATAAAAACAGCCAAAATCGAATACCTCGGTCACATCATGAGGAACAGTAAAAGATATGGGTTGCTGTAATTAATTCTACAAGGAAAAGTAGAAGAAAAATGAGGACCAGGAAAGCGAAGGCTATTTCCAGGCTAAAAAATCTACGTACATGGTTCAACACAACAACCACAAATCTTTTCAAAGCAGCAGTTTGCAAGATACAGATTGTCATTATGGTCGCCAACATCCGAAACGGATAGGCACTGCAAGAAGAAGAAGAATCGGTGAGCGTTCACCTCTTCTCTATTAATAAACACGAGATCAGTAAGGCCTTAGACCAGACAGCTTGACTCCAAGCTGTCTGGCCACTTCTCTTTGACTCATTCAATTATCAATCAAAGTAACAATTTGAACAGATCTAGTAAATCTCTGTCATAGTTTTAAATTTAAAAATTGCACAAGTTCACTCTTTGAACAACTCTACACTAATGAAATATTTTTGAAAAATAGAACAGCCATATTCCAAGAAAAACAACGTACAAACAACACTTGCATTCTCCGATATCAATTCACTGATATCAATTTTGCGAACTTATTACCCTTAATTGACCTGTTGGCACCCAGTGGGCGCTGTTTAAAAGTATTTATGCATCGTGGGAGTTTATTTACAATAGAATAAATTGCATAAACTTAAAATTATTGAAAAATTCTTATAAATTCTAGGTGGCCTCTTTTTAATGACGCGCAGTTCGGTGGATACCTTTTTGCCTTTTGATATACTCTCATCCAAGCTTTTGGAAGTGGTAAAGTAAAATTGGTACCAACAATTTATTAGGTACCAACATTCATGATTTGAACAATTTATTAATTTTCAACCAAGGATTCCTTTGATCTTGTTAATTTCATCTAAGGGTTCCGAAGAAATTTCCTGAGTTTGATGAAACATTTCAGTATGTTTCTCAGGCATAGCTGGCGCATTATTTTGTTGGTCAAAAGGTGAAATTGGAGTTTTGATGGGTAATCTATCTGTAACTAACGAAGATGCATAAAGTTCTTCCAGTATTATATTTGGATCAAAAGATTTTCAGTGACTTTAATGCATTTTCTGCTAGCTTAATTTTTGCTGTGGCCGAATAATTTTATCTAAATATTGCTACTAAATCTGTGAGTTTAATTACCTCTCCTGAATTTTGAACAAGTAATTTCTCGACTTCAATCGTATACGCAAATTGAGGGAACCAAAAACCCTTTGTCCAAGGGCTGAATGAGATCGAATGTAACAAGACTATAACTGCAGGAAGAAAATAGTGCTGTTCATGGTTATCTGCATAGTTAACAAGACATAATCATCGTTTGATGGTTTAATGCCATGCACAAAATGTTTCAACCATTCAAGAAATACGTCCGTATTGATAACCTGTTTCTGTTACTATTATAAAATTTCCTGTAGGAACATCTTTGAAGAGAAGATGATTTATTCTTTTTCGTGGAAAAACTAAAGCGGTGGAAACTAAATTAAAATTTCCTGGAGGGACATATTTGAAGTTATGATTTATCCTTTTTTATGGAAAAATTAAACCGGTGGAACATAAATTTGAGTATCACTCATGCAACAAACAATAGTTACGGTTTGCTTCATTCTGCACTAGAATTATTGCGGCCAGTTTTTTTACCATTTTGGAGTCAATATCTTTGGCGTTTTATGTGGTATCATAATAAATTTTCTGTGGGCTGTAAAATTAGTGTCCTGCAAAAGACCTTTCAATTTTTATAAAATCTTGTGACCTGAATCTTATGACCTGAATCTTGTTAAAATCCATAGCTCTCTAAACTGGGTCCTAACGGATAAATGATCACTTTGGTAAAAGCCTTTTAGCCAGTCTTTTCCAGCAGCCTTTTTTTTTGTTGAATGTACTCGCTACATTATTTAACTCCGCATATTCAAACGCAATTTTCAACAATTGTTTTCTTATGAATCTGTAAAATCTCAAGTCCAAGTTTTTGCGGTTCTGAGCTAGTGGCTCATGCCATCTACCAAAACTGTTTTGAAGTGTCCAAGTGATAATGCCGGTAATTTTGCAAAGAAATTGAAAGAAATTGCAAGGCTCCTTGAAATTTCTTTATCACTCTTCCTATCTTATAATTTTCTTTTAGCCTCTTCCATCTGTTCTGCAGTCACACTCTGTCTATCAGTTTTTTAAAGATAAATAAAAGTTACACATACACCGATCATTTCACAGCCTCCTATATTATTCGCCAATATAAAACAAACTATTAACGAACCAATTAAACGTTTAAAACTTTTTAAATCGAATAATACCTAAATATACTATTATTGTTAAAAAATCAATACAGTTCGACATTTAAATAACAAAAAAAGGATAAGTAATTTCGGTAAAACTGAAAGCATGCAGTAAGGAAAGAGTACGCAGAGTACTCTTTCTCTCACCTATTTTAAAGAATTGCCACTGAATTTCAGAACCATGTACAAATAATCCTCTAACTCACTTCACCTGATAGCTAATGAACTGTAATTTGATTATAAAGCATAAATACTTTAACTGACGTTAACTACTCTTGAACTGTTTGTTGAAAGTGTCAATTTTTTACATATGAAGATATTTAAAATATATCTTTAAATTTCTACAATGTTGCCAATTGCTTCAAAATTCCCTTAACCGTATATGTGTATATTTTAAAAGTACTCTTGACTAGGAGACAAAGCAAATAAGTTGTTTACGCGAATACTAGTTAAGAGAATGGAAAGAAAATTAGAGACTTATCAACCAAGGGAACAGGCAGGATTCCGAAAAAGTTACGGAACAAATGACCATCTACAAAGTATAAAAACCCTAATAGAGAAAGCAGTGGAATACAATAAACCTCTAGTTCTAATATTTATCGATTTTCACAAAGCCTTTGACACAGTTGAGCTAAGCAAAATATTACAGACGCTTAAAGAATGCAGGCTAGATTATAGATATACTAAATTATTATACAAAATATACCTGCAGGCAACAACCACTGTCAGATTACATACTAACAGTAATCGCATAAAAATAGAACGGGGGGTTAGACAAGGAGACCCAATGTCACCTAAACTTTTTAATACGGTGCTAGAACATGCTTTTAAGAATTTGAATTGGATGACAAAGGGAATAAAAATAGATGGAGAATATCTAAACAACTTACGTTTCGCCGATGATATACTTATAATAGCTGAAGATCTAGGTATGGCAAGAGAGATGGTACAGGAACTCGTTGTGGCTACAGAAAGTGTAGGTTTAAATATAAATATCTCGAAAACAAAAATCATGACCAATTTGGTACCCAACCAGAACATCAGTATTGGTGGGAAAGAAATAGAACTCGTAGATAGATATAAATACCTGGGACATGAAATTATTATTGGCTGGGATAACCAGACTCATGAACTGAAGAGAAGAATCGGCCTTGGGTGGGCAGCATTTGGAAAACTGACAGAAACTTTTAAAAGTGAGCTGCCCACATGCATAAAGAGAAAGGTATTTGATCAGTGCGTCCTCCCAGTCTTGACGTACGGAGCAGAAACACTTACCTTAACAAAAGCAGCAGCTACCAAACTGAGAGTCAAGCAGAGAAGAATGGAGCGGTCTATGTTAGGAATAACTCTGCGAGACAGAATAACCAACGAAGACATCAGGAGAAGAACCGGAGTGACTGACATCATCGAGAAGATAGCCAGACTAAAATGGAGATGGGCAGGACACATAGCCAGAATGACAGATGAGCGATAGACAAATAGGTTATTGGAATGAAGGCCAAGGGAAGACAAGAGAAGCGTCGGTCGACCACCTACAAGATGGACTGACGATTTAAGAAGACTCAATAAAAACTGGATGAGAGCGGCGCAAGATAGACGGGGTTGGAAACATGAGGAAGAGGCCTATGTTCAGCAGTGGACTCTTGAGGCTGGATGATGATGACTCTTGACCGATTGTGAACTCTTATTCCTCTTTACCATCTAGAGAATTGTCAAGATATGTAGCAGCTACCTAATTAATCACTAAATACATGAAGCCAATTACGAGTATATCCTACCAAAAACAAAAAAATGATATTCCTAATATCAGAAAGAAATAAATCACTAAACATAAGATGACTTAAAGGAAATGATGAATGTGATAAGGACATTAGACGTCTCTGATCCATATGTGAGAACAGGGACTAGCAGCGTCTATACAGTCTTCTTTTTTTTATTTCCCTGATGTGTTATTATTGGGGTTAACCGATGTCCCTAGGTATATGAATTCTTTGACCGCTTCGAAGTTTTTGTCATTGATAATTAGATCTGCGTCAACATTTATAGCTCTCGTTTGTGTTAGTCGACATGAATTTCGTTTTATTTTGATTTATATGTAATCCTATTCATTCTGCTGCTGTTACTAGCTCGGTTAGGATGCTCGGTCATCAGCATATGCTAGAATTTGGACTGATCTATTAAATATATACAAAATACCCTTGGTAAAGAAAATAAATGAAGATGTTCCCGACAGGCGACTATAGTTTGGTGAGATTATGGCTTAGAAAATAAATAGTAATCCAAACTTGAATGTTTTTTTTTCTAAATGGTACTTTATATCGACACAATTGCCATGATTATTTATTACACTTT
Organism: Diabrotica undecimpunctata; assembly: GCF_040954645.1. Lineage (NCBI taxonomy): Eukaryota > Metazoa > Arthropoda > Insecta > Coleoptera > Chrysomelidae > Diabrotica > Diabrotica undecimpunctata. The sequence goes on along the minus strand of NC_092803.1, from coordinate 122,934,791 downwards.
ATTGCGTTGATGAACATCCTAGACTTTTCCATGAAATATATACCCAACAGCCATTGAAATTAAACGTCAGGGAAAGAATTTAAGGGGTTCGTATTGTTGAGCCATTCTTTTTGCAACAAAAGTTGAACGAAGAAGCATATGTAGAATTATTAGAGGCCACAGTTGATCCCATTTTGACAGATATAATCGAAAATGATAACATAATATACTCAGAAGATGATTTCTTTTTTCAACAAGATGGCGTAACTCCGGATTATAACATAAACTATACATTAATGAATAGTTTCCTAGGCAATGGATTGGACGAAGAGGTTTTATTGAATAGCCAACAAGATCCCCCATTTAACTCCCTTCACTTCTTCCCATGGGGTTATTTAAAAATCGATTTATAATACCATTCCTGCTTCATTTAAAGAACGAAGACGACGAATAGTACATGTATGTAGTCCAATAACCCTTGAATTGCTTAAAAATGTTACATATGTTACATAAATATTTTCGAATCCACAAGGAAACTAAGTTCCTGTATAAAATATTTTCTGTGTTAAAACGGTCTGGCAAGATTTCGTATCTCCATATTTCTTGGATATGGATTTTGCCAGAATAGCTGTCAGCCTGTCATATAATCATTCTAATGGGACTCCATACAATGAAATAACAGACATTTCTCTTGAGAATATGTAATGGTACTTAAATTTGGTAGTAGTAATTATGGTTCGTTTTGATCCTGCATTCCTTTGTTCTAATCAAAATTAGCAAATTTTCTAATCTTCCTTTCAGTGAGATCGTTTGGGTGCAATTTAGATGAAGCTGTTCCACTTCTTATGCCTTCATTTCTAACTTAACTATCTGGAAAAGACGCCAAAAAAGTGCTCTTTTTCTTGAAACAAATTTTGTCTAGTGTTCTCTTCTATAATAAAAGAGTAAAAAATAATGAGTAAATATACAGAAGATCGATGAGACACAACAGAAATAATCCATAACTCCTGAAGAAGCATCATAATTAGTCGAGTATGATCTTTTTGACCAAGTCCCTTCTGCTACTACTGCGCACAATGGAACGTCATTTTCATTTACTTGACCCAGTTCGTAAGCTAACCTACTTCTTCTTATGTAGCTTCTTAGCTAATCGCGCAAGATTCTATACATTTTCACGATCTCTTATCATGTGTAATAACATCGGTCGAGTCACTGCAATAAAAAATAAATTATAGAAAACCAAGATACTTTTTTTAGCAGCTTAATTTTTCATTGGAGTCAGAAGTCAGTTAGGTTAGGATCAATATGAGTGGGCATTTAAGCACCCTTCCACTAGACCTATTGTGGCTTACCCTTGGTTAAAGTTGTCCCTTCAGCTCGGCCTTTTTAACAAAGTCTATTATGACCTTAGGTGACACTTCTACGAAGTCGTAGGGCTTTATGTAGTTGATAATGCTTAAATCTATTGAGCCTTATCTTATCCAACCCTATACAGTTGTACAGAAAGTGTTCCACCGTCTCTTCATCAACCTGACATAAATATATCAACCTGACATGATTATAATCAGTAACAGTAGTTATGTTTTATCTGTCGCACCCAGTCCGACATTGTTCTTTCGGCTGTGCTTCTTGTTATGCCAACGGCAGTTTCTGGACCTATGAATGTTTTTTGTCCCTCTCCTAGCAAGTAGGTCTGCTTTTTTGTTCTCTCTATCCATATATGTAATGTAGGTAGGTCAAACATGACCTCCATGGAGGCGGTTGGAGTAGCTGACTTCGCTCCTGTTATGATTAAGAATGCTTGTCGTTGAAGCTTATTCAGCTTCCCTTTGGTGGTCTTTTTTTGGCGTTTAGACCACCATAGTAGTGCGCCATACGTAATCATAGGCCTGACTACAATCATATATAGCCAGTACATTTGTTTGGGTTTCATACCCCACGTTTTCCCACTTATCCTTCGTCATGTTCAAAAGGAAAGTTTTGCTTACCAAATAGGCGTTCCATGTAAGCCGCTTATCTAGTATTACTCCTGGATATTTGACCTCATTCGCCTCTTTGACAGTTTCTCCATACAGATCGGGCATACAAATGCTATCTAGGTTCCGTCTCCTTGTAAAACTGACTACTACTGTTTTACTAGGATTGACAGAGAGTTGTTTCCTGTCGCACCACTTAGTAATGCTATTTAATGTTCTTTGAAGAAAGCACTCTCCCTGTGGACACCCCCTAGCTGTTTTGACCAATTACTTCAGTTCATATAGGTACTTATTTAAGTAACAAGATCATATTATAAGAAAACCTATGTTATTCCTCGAAATTATATATTATTTCATAATATCTCTCAAACCTTATTAAATACTTAGGTGTTTTAATATCCCCAGGTTTATTTCAACCTTTGAAATTTAGATTTTACTAATGTAAATGAAGGTTTACGTTAGTCGCAGCACATTTGATCTACCCATTCTTTGCTTCATTTGACCTGCTGATTGTTTTGCTAACATATTACCAAAATTAGATTTTTCGAGAATTTTACATTATTCTTGTAACACTACTGAAGTATTTGTACATTTACAACAATATTCCAGTATTGGAAAGAAAACAAAACCGTTTCTTGTTTCCTATTTTTTTCTCATGCACTCCACCCACTAAATCCATAGATATTAGTACCGGGTTTAAGCAAAAGTAAAGAATGTTTAATGCTGACCCAACAATTGAGAATATATGTTTATTCGGTAAGACTTAAATACGGTTGTAAAATCTTAGGCCTCTGTCGGAGTCATGAATATCATTTTGATTTTCTGTGTTATGTAAGTAGAGGTAGCAATATATTTGTGGGTTTTCAACGAAAAGTTGCATAGTAAAAAAGTAAACGTCTGGTGTGCAGTTTCTGGAAATTATTGGACTCACTGAAGAAAACGGACATCCAGTAACTGATAATCAAATACGCTCTATGACTCAAGGTCTCACACCGTTTGTGATTACCTTCGGTGGTTTTGCAGATCAAGAAACTCAACCTTCGTTAGCCAGTGTGTTCAACAAGATGGGGAAACGTGTCACACATACACATCACAGGTTTCTGTGGGAGAGATTTGGAAACAGTGTGATTGAACGTTTCACCTATTTTTCAGTTTTAACGTATGTCCTAAAAGTTTTGCCTCAAAATATTTATCGATTCTTTTTAATGGAGAAATTTGTTTTAACACTAACTTCTTCTTCTTCTTCAAGTGCCATCTTCGTTCCGAAGGTTGGCGATCATCAGGGCTATACGTATTTTCGAAACTGCTGACCGAAACAATTCGTTGCTGCTACAGCTATACCATTCCCGTAGATTCTTTAGCCAGGAGTTTCGTCTTCTTCCTATGGACCTTTTTCCTGCTATTTTTCCTTGCATAATTATTCGAAGCAGTTCATATCTTTCGCCTCTTGTAATGTGTCCCAAGTATTGCAGTTTTCGTTTTTTGATCGTAAATATGACTTCCTTTTCTTTATTCATTCTTCTCAAGACCTCGACATTTGTGACTCTCTCGGTCCATGATATTCTCAGGATTCTGCGATACATCCACAGTTCAAATGCCTCTAATTTTTTGGTATCAATCTTTTTCAATGTCCATGACTCCATTCCGTAGAACAGCACAGAAAGTACGTAACATCTCATCAGGCGAAGTTTCATTTCAAGGCTCAAATCTCTTCCGCAGAACACTCTCTTCATTTTAGTGAATATGGATCTGGCTTTTTCTATTCTTATTTTGATTTCTGCTGAGCTATCGTTGTCTTCATTTATAAAAGTGCCTAAATATTTGTATTTGCTAACTCGATCGATAATTTCATTGTGTAAATATAAATTTTGGACATTTTGTGTTGATTTCGATATTACCATAAATTTAGTTTTCTTTATGTTCAAAGATAGTCCATATTCTTCGCTGCAGTCTGCTATCTTATTCACCAATGTCTGTAGCTCTTCAAGTGTTTCTGCGATCAGAACGGTGTCGTCGGCAAATCTCAGATTGTTTACTCTAACACCATTTATTTTAATACCTACGGATTGCTCAGAAAGTGTTCTATTCATTACGTCTTCGGAATAGAGATTAAACAGGGTTGGTGACAGTATACACCCTTGTCTCACACCTCGCTTTATTTCAATTTCTTCAGTGGTATTATTCTTTACTCTCACTACTGCTTTCTGATTGTAGTACATATTTGCTATTAGTCGGATGTCTCGTTTATCTAAATTCTTTTCTGTCAGGAGTCTGATTAGGTGATCATGCCGCACTTTATCAAAGGCCTTGTTGTAATCTATGAAACACATGAATACATCTTGATTTATGTCAAGACATCTTTGAGACATAACGTTCAGTGCAAACAACGCCTCTCTTGTTCCAAGTCCATTTCGGAATCCAAACTGGGTATTATTGATGTCCATTTCCAGTTTTCTGTGTACTCTAGAGTGTATAATTTTCAGAAATATTTTCAGTACATGGCTCATCAGACTGATTGTACGGTAATCACTACATTGTTTGGCATTTATCTTTTTTGGTATAGTAACAAAGGTGGATAAAAGCCATTCTTGTGGTATTTTTCCTGATGTATAACACTAACTAGTTACAATAAAATTATAGCTTAACTAAAGTATACTATCGAGTTGCAGTGGGACCATATTGTGTAGTGGCCCATTCTGCCCTACCAGACGCAAATTTCTTCGAATGTCTCTCATTAGATCGTCGTAAATTCGCCGTCTTAATTGGTCTTCATATTGGGTTTCTAAGCCTCCATGATAATCCTTTCTAGACAGAAAAGCCCAAAAACCCTCTGTTGAACGAGCCTGCGGCAAGTTTTTAGAGTTATCGCTTTCGGAACAAAAGGTATGTCATCTTTTCGAAACCAGTTTTGGTATCTCTTGAGTAATGGCATGATGCTAGGTTCGGCCAAAACCGGCCCATGCCAGGGCATTCTTTTTTCTTCTAGTTCCATGACCGTTATCGATCGTTGTATATCATGTTGGCTACCATATTCGCTATCGTGACTTTATTAACAGCAGCTCTAAATAACGAAGTAGTCGATTTTCTGTACCATTGTCTTAGATTTTTCAGCCATGATGTTCTTCTTCTACCAGGACCACGTTTACCTAGAATCTTTCCTTGAATGATCAGATGTAAAAGTTCATATTTTTCAGGGTATCTTATGTGACCGAAGTGTTCCAGCTTGCGTCTCTTTATTATATTGACCAGTTGTGTTGTTTGGTTCAGGCGTCTAAGGACCTCGTGACTTTATTAACACCAGCTCTAAATAACGAAGTAGTCGATTTTCTGTACCATTGTCTTAGATTTTTCAGCCATGATGTTCTTCTTCTACCAGGACCACGTTCACCTAGAATCTTTCCTTGAATGATCAGATGTAAAAGTTCATATTTTTCAGGGTATCTTATGTGACCGAAGTGTTCCAGCTTGCGTCTCTTTATTATATTGACCAGTTGTGTTGTTTGGTTCAGGCGTCTAAGGACCTCCTCATTTCTGACTTTGTCGACCCAGCTTATTGGTAGTAGTCGTCTATATAACCACATCTCAAAAAGTTCCAAGCGTTTAAGCATCGCCTCACTTAAGGTCCACGCTTCCACTCCATACAGTAGCACTGGAAAAATATAGCAATATGTCATTCGAACGCGAAGGTCAATACTAAGATCGTGGCTGCAAAGTACGTTTCCCATTTTTACAAAAGTGGCTCGGGCTTGTTCTATGCGGCTTTTAATTTCTACGGTTGGATCCCAGCTGAAATTGATATTTTGAAAATAAGTTCCTGTAGCTGGCTGTATACCATGTATCACAAAAAATTTATTTAAAAATCCTTTATAAAAGGTATATAATTAAAACACCCAATCGGGCTACTCACAAAACGTTTTCGGAATCTATATTCCATCATCAGTGTGTCTAAGTGTACATGTTTTGAGCGACTAAATATTTGGGTAAAAACTCGTTAAATGTTATTAATTTGAATTTAAGTTACATTATTGGATCTTATATGTTATGATGTTAAAGCTACAATTGGAATTGATAACATGGCAACGTAAGACTCTACAGGAGGTTGCTGGTCCTGAGACTCGTCTTTTGGGGTGCTTTTCCATTTTTTGCCATTTCTATTGTCCATGTAACCTCACTTTCTGTTAGAGACGGACCTGTTATAGCAATCGGTGTATAGTGTTCTACTCTTTTATCTTCAAATAATTCAGAAATGTAGTTTTTCCATTCTTTTAGCTGCTCATTGATTTCTAATTTTGTGTCCCTTTTTGACTTTTAAACTTTGAAATAGTTGTTTCCGTTTGATTCCGGCGATCTCTTTAAATTTCGTGTGTAGATAAAATGTATCGTGTTCCTTTTCATAGTGTTTAATTTCAGTACATTCTTTATATTCTAAAGATGGAAGGCAGACATAAGTAAAAGAATGTACTGAAATTATTCATATGAGAAAGAAAAAAATCATTAACAGTTTAGCAGTTTTCGTGTTAGTCCAGTCGTCAGAGAATTGCCCCCTAAAAATCATACGAACAAGCGGAATTTTGCCAAGAATATTAATTTACCACTTCTACCCCCTGGCTTCCCCCTAAAACCCCCCTCGTAGGAGGATAAAAACACAAAAAAAATCGATTTACCAAGAATCTGTACGTCATAGAAAAAATGTTTGCTCGACGGTAAAAATTCGATATCTTTTGATCCAAGTGTCCTATGAACAAAAATCAAGATGCGTTTTAAAGGTATCCCAGCTTTCGTATGCAGTTTTTGTATTTTGCCGCGAGTAAACTCAGTTTTTATAAAGATGTTAAATAAATAAACGTGGCGCGATTTTTGCCATTTTATAAAATTCCCGTGAGATCAATAAAAATGATCACTTTCATTGACCAGTCGTAGTAAAATTTCCATTTTTGGAGATTAATCTTTTAACCCTATGACATGAAATTTCAATTTTAAGTTGTGGCAACAAATATGAGGCATTTGAAATATGAATAAAAAACGCAGAATTTAATGTTTTACATTTCAAACGATCGCACGACACGGGAAATGCCTCCAAGAAGACGGTTTTGGGTGTAGTTTATAGCAGAAGTTTGGTTCTTTTGAAAAACGTACTAGTTTTATTGAAAAAAAAAGTTTTAAACGTTTTAGATTGTTATGTGAAAGTTTAAATCCAGCGCTTTTTAAGCGTATTTCAAATGCGTCACATTTTTTGCCAAAACTCAAATTTCATGCTATAAGTTTTGAAGGTTAGTTTCTAGTAATCGAAACTTTATAGTGGTTAGTCAATAAAAGGGATATATCGTATTGATTTTACTTGCGACAAAATACAAAACCTATCTTGATAACTCTTTACCTATAAAACGCATCTTGATTTTTGTAGATCGGACACTTGGATCAAAAGATATCGCATTTTTACCGTTGAGCTGATACAAATTTTATTGAACTTCAATAAAACTTTTCTGAGAGAACGGTTCATTCTACACAAAAAGTGAAATTTTTGTTTAAAATTATCTCAGCTACATTTTTTATTTGAAACATTTTTTTCTACGGTGTACAGATTCTTGGTAAATCGATTTTTTTTGCGTTTTTACCCCCTGCGAGGGGGGTTTTAGGGGGAAGCCCGAGGGTAAAAGTAGTAAACTTTTTTGCATCTTTTTGGGGTCCCAAAATTAATATTCTTAGCAAAATGCAGCTTGTTCGTATGATTTTTAGAGGTTGAGTGGCATTTTCGTCTCTGACGACTAGAGTATGTATTTTTCAAATTTTTTTCGATATCCAAATACTATTATTTCTACATTAAAAACATCACGTTTTACTTGATTTGACACCAATTTCTTGCTTTTTTTAAATTCTTGTACAGCTAGCTATATATTTTGTATTTAATGTACATATTTTATCCTGTCTGCTCAACAAAGGGATTTATATATATTTTTTTAAAGCTACATTGAACCGGTTTTCTTCGCCAACTTTAAACAAAACACGATTGCTCTTTTTGTAAATATTCAATGCTTTTTGAACTGTTAAATTGGTATACGTGTCCATTCATCTGCATCTAATGGATAACGGAAAATATTCTTTGAAGTAGGTATTTCATTTTGTGTTTTTTTCCGCGGTAATTTTTTTTCCAACTCCCTTATTTTATTAATCATTAACTATTAATCTTATATCATATCCACCTAAATTTTGTTTTATTGGCATACTTTATCATAAGAAGATAATTTCGTTAATTGTGTACTCTAATAAATGTTACTTTTAATTAATAACGTTACAGATCTATCATGTAATCACCAACCACGCGTCTGATAGACTACCAAAAATTCATGTTTTTTATAAGCGAAAATTATCTTAGTACTCCCTACATATTTGAAGTCATAAATAAAATACATTTTATACAATGGCATGTTTTATTGACAAAACTTATAACGGTTGTATTTACAACTATAATATTATACCATTATCATAAACTTAATTACAATAAAAATTTATTTTTTTTATTAGATTTGAAAAACGCAATTATATTCTCATACATGCAGATCAAAAGTTGTCACATATTTCGACTGCACTGTAGTCGTACGTTTTTTTTATATTCCAGGCAAATTGGGTTGTGGTAGGTGTAAGAAAGCTAAGGAGGTTATTTCTGTAATTTTTAAGATAAACGGACAATTTTTTTGTTTTATTTAACTTTTCAACCCTGGTTTCAACTCTATTCTGCGTATAATTTGTGGTATGCTCAATCTTCAATTAGTTCAGAATGGATCTGTGTACGATTGGTTGTAGTGAGTCGGATCTTAGTTTCCGGAAGGTTATTTATAACTATACTGAAAAGTCGTGGAAAATTCAGGGAAACATTTTCAAAACTTTTATCCAGAATATCTCTCGGGAAGTATATCTACAACAAAAATGGATAAAGGTAAAATTGTTCGGAACTAAATTTCTTATCAAAAGTTGTTTGTGTAATTAAAAAAATGAAGTGAACAGAGAAACTGTTTTAATATAACAATTTTGCAATCCAGCTCTGTCCGAAAAATTAGAAAACTTTCAAACTTTCTGCGTGTTACAAACCCTTCTATTTTTTACTTACGAACTTTTACAGTTGGTAGCGGTCATACTGTTGAATTTGCATATGTCAAATTGGCTGACAATTATTTAGTCTGTTTTCCCAAAACACCATGTATGGGTATAGCGTACAATACTTGTAAATCAAAATTGGCAGATCAATATCCCGAACTAAGCAACATAGATGTCATGGAATTATTATATGCTACCAAATGTAAAACAAATAAATTTATTTGTCAACTTCAGTTAAAATAGCATGAAACGGGAATCAATTGTTTTAGTCTAGTGTGTTAATATTGATTTGCAGTTGAACTTTATGACATTGAAACGGTTGGAAAGTTTACATACCTGGGAGTAGAAATATATGTCGACGCATCAGAAGATGGAGAAATACGGAAGAGAATAACGCAGGCAAACGGCTTATGTTGCCTTCTCCCATATATTTCGGTCTAAAAATGTCCACCGAAATACAAAGATGAGAATATATAAAACATTAATTCGACCAATAGCATGCTATGGCAGAGAATCATGGGTCCTAAAAGAAACATCCAAAAGCAAACTCGATACATTCGAAAGGAAAGTACTGAGGAAAATACTAGGACCTGTGAGTGAAAAAACGGAATCTTCAGAAGTTGATACAACGAGCTTTATCAACTTTATAAGGAAGCACCACTGTCAGACTTCATTAGAATACAAATATTGCAATGGGCCGGACATGTGATAAGAATGGGAGAGGATATGCTACCAAAAAGAGCATTGAATGCTAGAATGCAGGGAAAGAGACTGGTTGGAAAGCCAAGAAAGCTCTGGGAAGACACAGTAAACAGCGACGCACAAGCCCTTTTAGAAGTCCGTATATGGAGAAGATCAGCCACAGACAAGCAAGGGCAGAGGCAAAAAATAAAGGAGGCCAAGGCTCAATTTGGGCTGTAGTGTCGTAGAAGAAGAAATTAAACTTTACAATTTTGGCATCAATATCTTGGTTGCAAATCACACAAACAACTTGTTCAGATTCCATCTTACTCACCATTTACTTAAATATGAATATAAAGTGCTCGTTATCACAGCTGACGAACAATACACAATAATAACCGCACAAATAAAAATTAATATATGATTGAACATTAAAATAATTCACAATATAAAACAGCAAAATTATTCGACTTCAGGTAGATAAATCATTATTACAACTGGAACTGACGAACTTTTTCGTTTAAAATCTTCCTACAGATAAGAAGCACTACAGGTATACAGTACAGGTTTACAACTTACCAATTTTGTCGTCAGATAAACAACTGTCCCATTCGCACCACCTGAATTCACGTTTGGTCTCTTACTTGTACCCACACAGCATCTTTCCTCTCACCTGTCAATGACTTATACTAGCCAGAACCGCCTGCCATTTTACCTATTTACTTTAAATCGTTTAAACAAACACATATAATGTGTAAATTTCAACTTGACAGAATAAGTATATTTTCCTTCATATGTGACACATCCTTCGGTTTACCTTTCTTTAAATTTTTTCTACACTTTCAAAAATATAGGGTTTGAGGACGTGCAGAGCTGATACGTGCCAGGTGATGATTCCCATACTTGGCATTCTATGACTCATCATTATAAGACTTTCTAGCCTTACAAACACAACGTTACTCTGGTCTATTCCTCCTCCAAGATGAACTCACATGTTTCTCATATCTTATTCGATGCTATCAATGAATATTTTTCTGGATCTTTCTCTGCCCGATTGGGTCTATTAAGATGTGTTTTTCTTACTGGATAATTTTGCTCCATCCGCATGACATATCGTACCCACCTCAGACTTTATATTTTAATGTGTTTGACCATATCTGGTTCCTGGTATATTCTGTACAGTTCGAAGTTGTTTCGTCTTCTCCGCACACCACTGTCATTCACCGCTTCGTAAATTCTCCTCAATATCTTCCTCTTAAAATATCCTAAACTGCTTTCATTGCTTTTTGTTAGAGTAAGTCTCGTAGCCGTATTATTGATTTGTAAAACTTCATCTTCGTATTTTTTTGATATATTTGAGGACTTGAAAGGGGGCATTAAGCCCAAAATATTTTCAATTTTGACTAGTGCTCCCAGGTATACAAATTCGTTAACTTTAAAATATATAAATTTATAGACGTTTAATTGTGAGATATATGTATATATAGTAAATTTATCTAAAGAAAAGTACGGACGACAGGTCCAGTTACACAATTTTCTATAAGATCTACTAGATCCATAAAAAACCATTCACTAACGCAATGAAAGAAATGCTTGATGCCGTGCCACACACTCCAACAATTTACCACCAGTACTACAGAAAAATCTTCCGCATATATTCTAACACGTTCATTCAATGACGTAAAGCAATGAACTTTTATTCTGATGACGAAATTACTACGAATTATTGTAATTTTGATCTGTGCTAAACACTAAATAATCGAAAACATTGCTTAACATTGGTATTTTTTTTTTCTGCACTTTTTTTTTCTGCACATTAATTAATTTGCAATATACTTGATCTTCTAAAATTCTTATTTATAATAATTGACACATATGTGCTTTAAAAATTCTAGAGAACAAGAATTCATCCAATAATAACTTTTAAATCTGACGTTTTAAAAAATTGTTCAGGTTGCTTTGATAGAGCACATGAAAATCAAGCACAACTTTAAAAACGTTAACATAACAACTCATAAATAATATACTCACTATCTACCCATAAATGTTCACAATTTAATGAAGGTGAATTGTCACTGAAACAACTGTTGAGATAATTGTTAATACATTATGTGGAAGTGTAGAAAACAGCAATTTTTATTGTTTAAAAAATTTTATTTTCAGTAAATATCGGTCGAATCCATCAACTATTTTTATATTTTTGCTTAAACATCAATTTCTAGCCACCCGGTATACAACCAAATATTTAATTACTCTGTCTCAATTCAATTTTAATTCCAAAAAGTAAAGTGAATTTTTAGTTCTACTATTAATAGACTGACTGCTCGGTGCGTTTTATCCTTTATAATTGCCTCGAAAATTTTTGCTTCCACACTTACAATATGCCCATGAATTAAATATAACAAACTGTGTGCCTTACTAAAAATAGCCGACTGGTCACCTGCTGCGTCGTACTACAATTTTGGATTTATTTTTAAAAACGTTTTTGTCTCGTTCAATGCTTAGTTCAAATCAAACTTGATAGGTAAACACGATAGTATTATTCGTTTGCATTTTTAATATACTTACCTGCATTTTATTCACAGCCACTCCTGAAAATAAAATTTATGTAAATCGATGTCGATGTGGTTTAGTTTATGATTCGTCGATGTTTGGTAAATGTTTAATCGACTTTTTAAAAATGTTGACGGTGATAAAGAAACTATGATAAAAAAACGCGTGTAATAAGTGCTTCATCATTATTATACGTTTCTACTTTTTGTTATATTATTTATTTTTTGTTTGCGTGGCCAACATCAGACCAGAATTTATAGGTTATGTTTGGATTGTGAGTATAATTTGTTTGTTTCGGCGTTCTGTTTACGCTTTTAATTGCAATTTATACGATTTTTTAGTTTATATTTATAATTATTACTGGTTAGTCTTGTTCTGATTTAAAGTATTTACTACTTTAAGGAATTTTCGGTTAGGAAGGATACGAAGTATGATTCAATTTTAGATATTTAAATACACGTGGTAGTGACTACTGCAACCTCATACGGGAAAGTAGTGTTTAATATAATTGAGTTTAAAAATTTTACTAAAAAAATATAAGCAATTGTTATTTCGTTAACGTTTTTATAGACCAATTGAACAAAGGAAAATTTTTTTGTAGTATATTTTTTCCGTACAGCGTTTGTGTACAATATTAATGTTTAATTTCTAAAAAAGGCTTTTTTACTTAAAAAAATGCTTTCAACATATTTTTTGTTTATATTGTAAGATTTTTATTTATTTGGTATACGTGAATCAAAAGATTAAAATAATTTAAGAACGATAAATTGTGATAATTTTTTACACACAAATGACAGGTCGTATTTTTTTATACTGCTTATTTGATTTTATCCTTGTCTATCTTGCCACAAATCAGCATCAATATTTCTGGTTTTGACCACATCCTCTTCACTCTAATTTTATTATCAAATATTGTTCTTCCGTTTCATCTTTTTCTTATAATTATTGACACGTATATGTATTCCTTGAACACTTTTCACGTTTTCTTAATTATTTTTGATCTGTTTGTAATGAGTCATAATTTTATATTTTGTTTCATTTAGTAAGGTATTTTATCCATACAGTATCCAGTCAATGTTTTGGAGCAAACCTGAATTTAGAATTATTTTTTGGTTAGTTCTAGAATTCTTGATGTTGATGACTTTACTCAAATTTTGTAAAATATATCTTATTCATTATTAGTGTTTCAAGATATTTTATTTCGTTGCGAACTTACAAATATTAACATTAACACATGACAAACTTAAATATAAACAGCATATACTGAGAAAACACAAACATAAGGATTGTTTAACATAAAGGAAAAATCAAGTAAAATAAAGAACTGATGCATAAGATAATCAAAGAAAATAAAACAAGATATTGATAGTAGAAATAAACTGAAGGAAGTAAAACCACTAAAATACAATAAAGCAATGAACATAACTAGAATACCCAGAAGCCATTATAAAAATAGTTCAATCTGACTAAAACGTATAACTTTCTAAAAATAAGAGCGAATAGGAGACAAACTGATTGGATACTTACTATGTGCTCTTTGAAAATGAATAAAAAATGTCAATATAAGAGTTCGTCTTGAATAGTGTTATTGTTAACAATAATTTTATATATTGCTTACAGAAGAAAAATCACTATTTTTTAATACACATAATTTTAAGTGTTTTTAAATTGTTTATTTTAACTGAAATTTTCAAGTGAACTTAATAATAAAAAATAATGTTGTCCGTTAATAATTCATTGATATTCACAAGGAGCGCCCGGTATTTCCTTTAGTTAAACAGAATCACTCAAATAAGCAGATTAAGCAATACTTTTTCCAGTATTGTTAAAACTTGAAATGGATAATATTCCCTATCGCTTCTAGGATGAAGTGAATAATACAACGTAATGTATACAATGTCTTAAATAGTTTTGATCAATGATTAAGAGTTCTACACAAATGTATTACTGGGGGCTCGAATTCTGTTTTTTATTCGTCTTTTTCTTTTTTTTTTTAATAATACACGCGGGTCCCTTATGCTATGTTTGTGTTTATACTCTTAATTTACTAATTTTTTTCCCTTTTTAGGACTCATTTACGGGTACCCTAAAAGAAGAAGAGGTATCTACTTCTGATAAAGATAAGAACCCTAAATCTACAGAAAATCCATCGAATAAGGCTGCACTATCGGACAAACCTAAATTAGGAAAAGCTGGTGCTTTTACACCTACCCGTGAAGTGGTTGTTATATTGGACGAAGCTGTTCCAGATAAAAAGTCAACGGTTAAGGAAATAGCAAATGTAATTAGAAAGTCTACTGAGAAGTCTGTAGAGTCTGAGATTATAGAAATTGAATCTGAAGATTCACAATTATCCGAAAAAGCATCGGAGACGGCTCAAGATGTAAAGGAGAATCAGGAAAATCTTAAAGTTACTCGAGAAGAGCCAGTACAGCTTATGGAAGTTGATTCTGTGGAAACAGAAACGAGTTTCGAAAAGAAAATACCTGTACATAAAGTTAAAAGCGAAACTGATATTAAAGGTTCCAATACAGAAAAAGATGAATTAGAAACCGGAAAATCTGCGTTAGATGCTGATGGAAAAAGTTCTCTGTCCATATTGGCGCCACCAGCAACACCAAAACTATTTTCACAATTAGGTAAGTTTATTTTTTTATACTTCTTCGAGTAGTTACTAATTAAGTTAATACAGCTCTTCAAATTTTGGTGTGTGACACATATATACAGTATGTTAGGAATTAAGAAGAACACACATGATAATTTGAAATAAACAGCATTTATTAATTATAGTTGAAGAAAAAAGAATACAATTTAGTAAATATCCCACTCTTCGCTTTCTTGAATGGTTTTTGGTACATTGTTTTGGCTATTTTTTATACAATTTTCTGATATTTGTTTATCTCTAAATAATGATTCAGATAGATAGATAGATGATAGATTTACTGAGGAGGCCTAATGGTTAAGATATTTCCAATCGGATTATTTTTTTTTTTTCACATTTAACACATTTTTTGGTGACTTTGGACATGTGATAAGAGGTCTAATTTAGTTAAACTATTGTTTGACATATATTATTGCTCTTTTAAAGAGAGTTGTGGCTTTCTAGGTTACTAAATGATTAGATGTTTGAGCAGAAGACTAGGTCCTTCTGGGCCTAGTCCGTATGATATGGGTAATACAATGGACCCGTTTTAGAGGTCTAAGTGTCTGAAGGCCTCCTACCTGCCTAACTTCCCACTAGGCTAAGTAACGGAGATATTGGCTGTGAGTTTCGACGGTAGCGCTCTCTCGCGGTTTGAAACTTGTACTTTTCTTGTAAAACCGGTGTAAGTGAAATAGGACAAAACGAGAAAAATAGATATTTATCTCAAAATACACAGATTATGAACTGAAATATTATTGTAAACTGATTACTGAACGAATACACAGAATGAATAATAAAAGTAATTACGCTTTTTTATTTTATTCATTATAATTATAATATGTAAGATATAAGTTCCTGTGACTGGATGACTACTTACGCAAGAGGCCATTGAGAAAAAGACGAAGTTTATGTGAAAATATTTAAAGGTTAAAGGTTACCTTACCTTACTTACTTTTGTGGAGTGTTTATGTTTACTATTTGAAATATATTTAAAATGGAACAAAGACCTAATTATTATATAAATGCAATACATAAAGTGTTGCTTTTGGGTCTTCTACACTATGTGAGGCAAAAACGACGAGAACGTAGCTCAATATAATATATATTATATTATCAAACACAACAGCTAACATTTATTGACAATTAATTGAAATAAATATTAATCCATCCAATAATCTGACACATGATACATATATTATGTCAAAAAATGTCGGATACGACAATCAAATATATTCGTACAAAAAATTTCGTATTTCGTGTCATCGGATATCGGATCTGTCAAAATCCAGTTTACACCTCTTGTTTTCATTTTTCATTCTGTTTACTGTTCTTACTGCTCAGCGTTATTTTTTGTGTGCGTAGGCCTTAGTACTTAGATATCAATTTGTTTGAATTTTATCAAAATGGATATTAAACATTACACTGGATTTAAGTCTATATCACATGATATCCCATATCAACCAGTTACACCAAAAAAGGGGAAAGATTTAGTTGATGCTGGGCATGTACGCAATGTTTCGAAATATAATAGCTGCATCTAGGCCTCAGGTACATAACTAGGGCTCATTTCTGCATCAGATTTTCTTCCTCCAAGAAAATGATCACTGCAAATTAAATGATGACTTTTTGGAGTCCATAATGATCCATCCTCGCTACAAAATCAATTATTTTTTTATTTTACACCATAGAAATATTATGTTGTTTGTATTATAGGTTATTTACTTACTTTTTCTTATTGATAGCAATAATCCACTTTTCTCTTTGAACTGTTTTATGCTTGGCAACAGGAAATGAATAAAATTTACAATCACTGTTATACCCAGTATTTTTACATGTATCAATACAACAGCTGCTATATCTTTTTTTTTTTGAAAAATCCATATTCGCCATTAATTGAAAATTTACGAGTTAAATGCAGAAAACTGCCACTAACAGCGCTGGTGAAAACTGTCATATCCCCTCTACTCATCGGCTCATAGCGAATAATGTTTGTTTATTAAATATGTAGGAATAAATCTGCATTTTTCATGCAATTGATTTCTAATATTTTGTAGTAAATCTAATTTTAAAATTTCAAAGTTATGGTCGAATTCATGATTTTTTATTATTAAATAATTGGGATATGTTGGAATGGTTTTACCTTTCACAAAACTAGTCCTATATTACATTATTAGGTTTTAAACTACTTCCTGTCTGACCTATGTATACATTTGAACAAGTACTACAAGTTTTCTTCTTCTTCTTCCTCTTTATAAGCAATTCTGCTTGTTCATTGGCGGATTAATACCTCTATGGAAGGTTGTCACTCCATCTTTTGCACAGTCGTCCTATACTTCTTCTGCCGATTGATAATTTGCTACTTTGACGACACGTGTCTCTCCCATTCTGCTTATATGGTTATTCTATTTTTTTTTTATTTTGTGTCCATTCATTTATACACTGTATGATACAGCTATCAAACATAACAACAATCCCAAATATCTAGGCGTCACACTTGATAGAACACTCACCTTCAAAAGTCATCTTACAAACGCAGCCGGTAAACTAAGAACAAGAAATAACTTAATATCAAAACTTGCTGGAACAACTTGGGGTGCTTCTGCAGATACTCTTCGGACCTCTGCTCTAGCTTTGGTTTTTTCAGTGGCAGAATATTGTGCACTAGTATGGCTAAATAGTGCACATACAAGCAAAATCGATGTCCAACTTAACCAAATCGTGAGAATAATCACTGGAACAATAAAACCAACGCCAGTGAGATGGCTGCCTACTCTGAGCAATATTGTTACAGCAGCATTAGTGAGAGAGTACCAGAAAATTGTAGCCAACGTACAATTACCAATACATCAAGATATCCCAGACATCTCAAAAGAGCACCAGCGACTGAGATCTAGAAATCCTCCAATACGATCTGCCCGAAAAATTGGTAATTCCTATGATATACATAGGCAATGGACAACAAGATGGATGCCAACAGTAGAATCGGACTATATTAAGATATCCACCCCAACTCAGGGTTTCATCGGATCAAATCTGCCCCGGTCCACTTGGGCAAGGCTTAATCGTATATGTACCGGATATGGTAAATGTGCTGATTCGCTGTTCAGGTGGGGTCGTGCAAAAAGTCCACAGTGCGATTGCGGACAATCTAAACAGACCATAAGCCATTGTGTTTCAGACTGCTTGAATCATGCCTACCGTGGAAACCTCCAATACTTTGCGGAATGTTCCCCAGAAGCAATTGAATGGCTATGTAAATTGGACATTAATATTTAGTGTCATTCATTCTATCTTTAGTGTTTAAATAATATATTTAATATATATGTATATATTATTGTATTTGTATATTTATCGTACTGTGAAAGTCCATACGCTAAATAAATATACACTGTATGTTACATTTTCTTCTAATGTCTTCACTTCTCTTTCGTTTTCTCAGCGTATTTCATGTAATTCTTCTCAGTACTCTAAACTCTGCCGTTTCCAGTAGCCTTTGTGTTGCGGCTCTGTCGGGTCTTGTTTCTGCGGCATATGTCATTATTGGTCTTACACTGGCTTTATAAATTCTTGTCATTATCTCAGTGTTAATGTGTCTATTTCGCCATATAGTGTTATTAAGGCATCCTGCCAGTCTATTTGCTTTTTGTAAATTCCCAGGTATTTTATTTCCATTAGTTGTTTAATACTGATGCCATTAATTTCTATTTTGCATCTGGTTGGTTTTTTGCTGATTACTATTGTTTTAGTTTTCTGAGATGAGATTTTCATATTAAATTCTTTTGCGCTTATGTTAAATCTGTGGACCAGTCTTTGCAGACTATCTTCACCTTGGGCTATCAATATTGCATGGTCTGCGTAACAGCGTATTTTTATTTATTTGTTTCCCATTCTGTATCCTGTTCTTTTGTTAACGCTTTTGATGATTTCATCAATGATTAAATTTAAGAGCATGGGGCTCAATGAGACCCCTTGTCTTATTCCTCTGCCTATTTCTACAGGTTCTGTAAGTTGTCCATCTATTCTGACTTCCATTTTGTTATTTTGGCAGATGTTTACAATATTTTTTATAATATTTAGGGGAACTTCTCTATTATACAGAAGATTGATTACATCTTTTAAGTCTTACTTTGTCAAACGCTTTCTTTAAGTAAATCAAACACAGAAATGCTGGTCTATTATACTCTAATGATTACTCAGTAATTTGCTTTAAAACGACTATTGCATCTGTACACGATCTTCCACTACAAAAACCCTTTTTTTTTTAATAGAATTAGTTCGCTCGTTCTCCATTCTTCCAGTATTTTATTGTGTTTTATAATTTTATTAATTAATGTTAATTGTTCTGTCATTGCTGTTCCACAATATTTCAGTAATTCGTTTGGTATCTCGCCTTTACTTGCAGCGTTTCTGCTCTTCAGCTACTAGTACTACAAGTATCTTATATATTCCAAAACTTCGGTAATGGGTGATACAATGGACTAGGTGTCTGAAGGGCTCCTACCTACCCAACTTACCGCTAGGCTAAGTGATGGGAATCTCCCAATATATGTTTGTTTATTAAATCTGTAGAAATAAACCTGTATTTTTCAAGCTGTTGATTTCTAATATTTTGTAGTAAATCTAATTTTAAAATGTTAAAATTATGGTTAAATTCACGATTTTTTATTATTAAACAATTGGCATATGTTGTAATTACCTTTCACAAATATAGGTCTATATTACATTATTAAGTTTTTAAATTACTTTCTGTCTGACCTAGGTGTACATTTGGACATGTACCACAAGTGATGTCTATCAATCATTTCTATCGTTAATTTCTATATATTATTTACCCAAAGAATTTTTGTAATTCTTGACAGTTCGTTGAAAATATGTTTATGTTCGACTATCCAATACCCCAAGTATCTAATAAGAAACCGAGAATTAATTTACTTCCTTATTCTAAATATTTCGGTATTTTGTTTACATTATCTGTTATTAATTTCTCTCGTTACTTTTGAATAAGCCGCGCTCGTTCAGCAATTTTGTTTAACGGAATGATCTCATCGCACACTTAGCAGAAACCATTTTATAGTCTTGAACACTGTAGAAAACATTCTTTGTGTTCGTCCCAAAAATCGACAGGCCGTGGTTCCTGACGAGCAACGAACGAACAGCTCGCAAGCGGTTCGTCCCGTCGTACAAATAGACGAATATAGCGTTCACGCACGTTCACATCACATTCACAAACGGTTCGCGAACAGTTTTGCTCGCATAACCCACCTTTTTACTATTGACCAATTGTGTTTCCAAGAATAGAAAAATAACAAAATCAATCTGGTGTACATATTAAGTATTGTATGGTGTACTTATTATAAGTATTTAAAATAAAATAATAAAAGTATTTAACAATAAAACAAACAGTTCCACAAACTTTATTATAATTTATTATCATTAGGGCTGTTTCTCAAGTGATATATTTTTACTGTGTTTACACTTTATAGACTTTATCTGAATAAATTGAGGAGGGGAGAGCTGTTTGTCTCAAGTTGGTCATTCAGAATTATGTCTGTTGTCTGTATTTTTTAAATTATTAATTTTCCTAGTTTCCTATAAAGATAGCTTAAGGCCTTTATTTTGAATATGGAGAATTTAAAATTGGCCATTAAAATAATGATTATGATCTAGAAGGTAAATTGCGATCGTATAATCTGTTTTTCTATTATTGAAAGCCATTTTGTGTTGTGTTATATGTTTGTTTAAGGTTCTACCAGTTTGACTAATGTAAATTTTTGGGCAGTCACCCCGTATAATTTTGAATACACCACTGTTTAAGTGCTTTTACTTTTGGTCTTGTTCTTAATATATTTGTTATGTTGTTGTTAAGTTTTTAATTAAGCTGGTATTATTCTTTTCTTTTTTATTTTTGGCTATTTTTGATGATATCTTGCCTGTATATGTAATCGAGCAGAAGGAACTTTGTTTTTTCTCTTCTGATGGTGCGAAGACTAATTTTAGAGCTTTTTATGCAGTTTTTGGTTTATTATTAGTCCTCTAGTAGGAAATCCTACCAATAGAGAAAAAACAAAGTATGTTCTGATCAATTACATATACAGGCAAGATATCAACAAAAATAGTAGAATACATAAAAAAGAAAGGAATAACACCCTCTTAATTAACAACTTAAGCAAATATATTAAGAACAACAAGAGCCAAAAGTAAAAGCACTTAAACAGCAGTGTATACAAACGTACATGTGGTGACTGCCCAAAAACTCAACATTAGTCAAACTGGTAGAACCTTTAATAAATACATAGCAGAACACAAAATGGCTTTCAATAATAGAAAAACAGATTCTATGTATGCACCTCACCTTCTAGATCATAATCATTCTTTTAATGATGAATTTTAAATTCTTCACATCCAAAATAAAGGCCTTAAGCTATTTTTATTAGAATCTATGGAAATTAATAAATTAAAAAATACAGATATAATTCTGAATGACAACCTTGAGACAAACAGCTCTCCTCTTCATAATTTATTCAGCTAAACACAATAAAATATAGTTGCATAGTAAAAATAAATCACTTGACGAAGGCACTCTGCCGAAGCAGCTGTATGTGTGATTTCCATCAAGTAACGGTCGAATCCATCGCTTATAAAAATATTTCGTTTATTGCCTATTTGCTGGCAAAAGAAGGAACAAGTAGGTACATCCAATGCAAATTAATTTTATTATTGTTGGTAAAAAATTGGAATTGTGAGTACTTGTCTCTATTTTTGCCAACATATGGTCAGTATGGATATTTCATTTATTGTTGTATCTGGTTTCAGGTACCTCATTACCTAAATCTTCCAATCCAGAAATATCTTCAGTACCTTGTAGCAGTACCAGCATTCCCTCAGAAGTCATGATTGTTGATGAAGAAACTAGAATGAGCGCTGAAACTAATAGCAGAGCTCAGACTCCAGCCAAGCAGGTTTGTATTTTACCAAAATATTGAATATTTTCTTTATTTTATGTTGTATTTTAAACATTGTATGAGCGGGAATTTCTTGGATTTCGAGTTTATTGAAGATGTTTTCCTTACTTCTCTCTATTTGGTGTAATCATGTAATCAATGAAGTATAGCATACTATACCTTTTTATTTTACCTGATGGTTTTCTTCAGATGAACATCTTTCCGATCATATGTAACTGGTAAAATATTAATACTGTCCCGTTTAGATTACTTAAATCAAAGGATGCATGTAAAAGATTGTACCTACAAACTACAGAGCAAGTACCAACATAAAATGATAAGAAAAGGACAAAATATAAAAGAATATAAAATTACCGATTGGAATACAGGTTTGCAAAATAGTAGGAATTACCAAATAATACAACAGGGAATAAAGTTCAAGTCTTTAAATTTTGAAATCTCTAATTATCCTAAATCCAAAAAAAGTGAGTTGACAAACCATAAATGCTAAAAGGATTGTCGAAACAATGCAATTCATTAAGGTATATTATGTACCCATAAAAATAAGTAGTTTTAAAACAGAAATTCGAGGAATAATGTCTTACACAACCGAAACATTATTAGAAACAAGAATTTAACAAATATTAGAGAAAACAGAAGTAAAAATACACATTATAAATGAACATTGGTATCGAGATTACTCGTACCATTTCTACGCTACTATTTTCCATTCCGTCAAGGTACATAATAATATTTATAATATATTATGTTCATTTTTTTTAATATTAATTCATTTGTGCTTATCTTTATGTTTCTGTTTACTGTAGTGGTTCGAGTTTTTTTTCGTTCTACTAAAATATCTAAAAATACAATATGTTTTTTGTTGTTCCCCCTTTTCAACGATGAATGTTTTAAAGTTATTCACCCCCCCTCCCCCACCCCCACCTACCGGTCGCTCTAGGCCACACAATTGTCGTCCACATATCGCAACCATCACCACGTCGTTTGACCTGTCGCTGTCAGTCCACGTCAATCAACCACAAAAGATCCGTCGGTCCTTAAAATCCAAATGTTGTGATGATAAAACAGTGAGAGGTTAAAAAGGTTTGTAATGTCTTGTGGGAACTATTGACTATTGTATTTTAATGTTTCACTAACCGGTACCATAGTAGAAAATGAAATGATGTCGAAACTCAATAATCATTTGATCTTAGTGTGATATCTTTATTATTTCTTTAAAATGTGTAGAATTTCTGACGTAAGTTTCAGACCTGCCAATGGATTATTTTAGCAACATTTACTCTAGATATTTTGCGATACGTAAGAGAGCCAATTCCATTGACAACGGGTCTTAAAGAAACATTTTCCTTATGAATTTTAGGATGATTGTCAAGTCGCGGTTGTTGTGCTTCTGCCATCCGTACATCTTTCCTAACTTGTCCAATAAAACTAGCTTGGTCAAGTAGATCAGTTTTTGTTGGGTCGTGTTTCACTTCTTGTAAGTGTTCTTATTCAGTAGTTGTTTAAGTTTATTATTAGAGTCCTCTGACTAAGATAAAAGATATTTAAACTATATGAGGAAATCTAAGATTGGCCAAAGATTAAAGAGAACCATTTTCTACTCTTGAAAGTCACCTCATTTTAAATTAGTTAAAAAGTAAGAAAGTACTAAGAAAAACACTAATTATCAAAGGAATATCGAACTAACATCCATAATGACTGGATAATGGAAAATTATCTTTAAGGGAGCGTGTAATCAAATAATCAAAGAAAATTATTATTACCCCTAAATGATATGCAGATGTACAGGAATATAGTTTTGTTTGTTTCATTGATTATAAAAGATATGGTATTGTGCAAAATCCGAATGAAAATATATATTATATGTGATAACAAAACACCAGAATAAACCACAAAGATAAAAGTCGAAAGCTTACAGGATGACTCCACACCTATTCCAAAAAAGAATAACCGAAAAAAGCAGAAACACATATACCACAAAAAAAGTGATTAGTCGAAGAAAGCGGGACAAAAATTAAATCTGATCACTTAGCCTCGGCCAAGGAAGTTCTTGGTGAAAGAAATATAAATAAAAATAAATCGTTCCCAAGGCGAAGAACTCCTTGATTTTGTAAAGAAGTGAAGGAAAAATGTAAAGAAAAAAAAAAGCTCACCTGAAATACATGTCAACCAAAACACAAGAGGCATACCACAATTACAAGATAATTAGAAACGAAACACATGCGCTTGTAAGAAAAATAAAAAATGATCAATGGGAACGCTTTTCGAAAGAAGTGTAACATGATTTTTACGGTCTGCAAAAGGAAATATGGAGCTTTATAAGGGGTCAAAGAACGGAGGTAAAGAAACTAATAGAACCAAAACACAGAAAAGGATACGTGGATTGATGACCTAAAAAAGCTCTATGCAGAGGAATAAGAAACAACGCTAGAACCGGAAACGCCAGAATGTACCACAAATGAAGAACTTAATATAAATGTACACAAAGTTCATAAAATACTTAAAAAGCTGAAGAACAGAAGAGCAGCTTGTAAAGGCGGGACACCAAACTGAAATACTGCGGAACAGCAATGACAGAAAAATTAACAACTTTAATTAATAAAATTATAAAATACTGGAAGAATGGAGAACGAGGGAACTAATTCTACTATTCAAAAAAGGAGATAAAAAACTGCTAGAAAACTACAGAGGGATTAACTTGTTAAATACTACCCTAAAACTTACAACTAAAATTACAAGTATGTACTAATAAATTAGAGGATACGTTTAGTAGACGAACAACAGGGTTTTCGTAGTGGTAGATCGTATACAGATGCAATATTCGTTATAAAGCAAATTACTGAGAAATCACTAGTTCCCCTAAATATTATAAAAACTATCGAAAACATCTACCAAAACAACAAAATGGAAGTCAGAATAGATGGACAACTTACACTGTCCAGGTATGGAGACCTGGACAAAGAAGTGAGAGATCAAGTACAAAAAGCAAATAGACTGGCAGGATGCCTTAAGAGCATTATATGGCGAAACAGACACATTAACACTGAGATGAAGTCAAGAATTTATAATGCCAGTGTAAGACCAGTAATGACATATCCCTCAGAAACAAGACACGACACAGCCACAACACAAAGACTACTACAAACGGAAGAGCTGAGAGTACTGAAAAGAATTACAGGAAATATGCTGAGAGATCGACAGAGAAGTGAAGACATTAGAAGAAAATGTAACGTACAGTGTATCAATGAATGGACACAAAATAAAAAAAAAGAATGGAATAACCACATAAGCAGAATGGGAGAGATCCTTGTCGTCAAAATAGCAAGAGTAATAAGTCACCAATCGGCAGAAGAAGTATCGGACGACCGCGCAAAAGATGGAGTGACAACCTTTCGTAGAAGTATTAATCCGCCAATGAACAAGCAGAATTGCTTATAAAGAGGAAGAAGATAAAAGATATTATTCTTCACATATTAAAATTAACATGCAATCGATTGAATCACCTTTTCTGTAACGTCAATTTATGGTATTATCACCCTTTTTTGTTTAGACCGACCTATGGGATCAATAAATATTTTTGCTTATACTGCCTCACACCTATTTCTGAATCTATTTGTATTTCGTATATATTCATTAATAGTATAATTTGACAATAATTATGTAATTATTACTTCAGGACTGCATATTTTGATAAATGTTTTATGTTTTCTTACAAATTAGGTTGTTACCTCATCTGACATAGTGGAAGAATCACAAAGTTCAGTTCACAGTACTGGAACAACAGAAAGTGGGAAAACTCCCTCTAGACCTAGTAAAGCACCACGATTGGAAGTTCAAGAACCCGATACCAATGTGATCACGGCTGATCTCTTATCCGAGTATTATTGGAAAGGAAACGGGCCGTTTATGCTGCAAGAACAAGTAGCTCAGTTCTTAGGTATTAAGTCATTCAAGAGAAAGTATCCGGGAATCATGAGAAGAATGCTGGATATGCAGGAGAGGGATTATATACGAGAGCAAGGTAAGATATACAAATTGAAATATTTTCATTGGACAATTGTTGTAGTGTAGTAGCACTAATGAATGATAAAAATATTAAACAAACATTTTTCGAAGTAATATAATTATTTTCATTGTTTCATTCTTGGAAAAAAGTGTAGTCTACCTGTCCTTTTGTAAAAAAAGGAAATCTCCCGTGAAAATTTTTGTGCGATGGTTTTATTCGATTTTAAAGTTGACCCAACCAAACAACAATACGTCTATCGACTTCTTGGTTTTTGTGATAATGTGTAACTTTGCAGTAAATTCTGCAAATATAGTAACGCTGATTACATTCGGCCTCACCAGGAGATAAAAAATGATCAGTGTATACATAGGCATGCTCGAGAAAGGAAAGTTCTCTGAAAATGAAAAATATTCATACAAAAAAAAATCAAAATGGCGATTGACAAAAATTCTGTTTCTCTTATATTTATATATTGTACAGGTGTCATTGTATATTGAGTGTTATTATTGCCTCTCCTCTCCACCCATAGTGATATATGCAAAATATCGATAGGACGTCAGGAACTGAATGTCATGTTTTGGATAAATGAGGTTCTGACGTTATATTCGTCGTTCTTACTACCTAGCACTATCAAAAAAAAGGAAAGACCTAAACGAAAGATTTCCCTCAAGCAAGATATAGTATGGAATAAACTACACATCATACACAGCTAGAGTATACGTTACGCTCGCATATACATATTTAAATTAATTTTACACACGAATTCACATCATAAATATGAACCCCACCAATTAGAGGTGATTTCTAGTTCACATTATTATTGTAAAGAATTCGATTATTGTTGTGAAGAATTAGATTATCTTTGTGATTGCTACATTAAAACATATCTATACTACCAAAATTAAACCTATGTAAAAAAGTAAAACAAATTTACATTACACAATATATAATATCCAATACTTAAGTCATTACAATTATTACAATGAGAAACTATCGCAAAAAGTAAAGGAAAATCTCTATATTTCAAAAATAGTACACTGATATACAATGAATAGATTTTTAGAAGGACAACAAATATAGTGTAAGCGGCTCTGAAAGAAATGACAACCTTTTACAAATAGAATTTGTAATGAATAGAAAATTATTTGTTCGACTGTGCACCCAAATATGATCTATTTTATATATATATATATATATATATATATATATATATATATATATATATATATTATATCATAAATTTATAATATTTTTGTTTTATTTTGCTTCAGGTCTTGCTTCAGAGAATATGTGTGACTTGGGCCTTACGGCTGTCAACGCAGCTGACATTTTAGACATCATGTATACTGATTTTCAAGAGAAATATGAAGAGTATTGCAAACACCAAAGAGATCGGCAGGCCAAAGAGTTGATAAATAAACAAAAGGCGTTGAGTCTGGCAGCAGCGCAGGATAAATGTAAGGCTGATATTACAGAGCAGGCTATACATTCAGCTGCGCAGTGGAACGCCAGATTTAACAAGGTAAAGGTTTAATAAGTATTAAGGATTACAATTAATATGAAATAATTGCAATGTACTACTGATGTTGTAACGTTAAACAGTCTTTAGAAAAGTGTATCATAAGTATTTAATTTCAATTTAAATATTCGTAAATTTGTTTTATAAATAATAGTATTATGGTCACTGAGCGGAAAACAGTTACGACCTTTGCCGCATCGCCTTTGTTATGTGCTGGCTTTGTAGACGAAACGTCAGAAAGAAATAATTACAGATCATGGCTTAAAAACGAGGAAAACGATGTATTAGTAATTACAGATTTTTTAGTCGTTTTTTTTTTAAATTACAGTGAAATCTCCGTTAACCGAAATAATTAGGGGGAGGCAGTTTCGGATAACAAGAATTTCGGTTAAAAATAACATTTTTTTTGTATTCTTGTATCAAATTATATAGTATTCTTGGTCAAAGTTGATATTCAAAAATACTATGAGGTGATTTCCTAATGTTTTCTAATAAGTAAATACAGAATAAAGTAAATAAAGAAATCTATTTTTTTTGCGTTTTCCTTTGACAACGATGTTTTGCAGCTATATCTCTCCATCGTTTCATTTGCAGAACGTTATGAGGTTTTGCCTCATTTGATTGTTCGACAAAACGTAAAGCAATCTGAAAAGGACAAAACTTTATGCCATGACAACAAAAATTAAGAACCTAGTCGTGTCCCTAACTAATTAGGCCTACTGTATAAAATTCTTACCTCTAAGGCATTGAAAATGTCGTTGGCGGTCTAGTGCTGCCTGTTGTCTGTTGGGTCGTCATCTTCGTCGTCTGATACGCTCAGGTTGTCTGGAGAAAGAACCATATCAATGATGTCCTGGTTGATGAATTCACTTTCTGAGTCATCGGTTGCTAACCACTTACGTATCTCTTGTTTAATTTCGTCACGTCTTGGCAAATTTTATATTAAAGTTTCAATTTCTTCTGCCTTTCTTTAACATTTTCTTCTTCAGGATTGTCAATCAAAATCCCATCAAAATGTTTGTTCCAGCATTTTTCCAAAGTTGAAGATTTGATCTTGGCCCATGACTCTGCACACCAATAAACAACATGTTTCATTGTTAAAGATTTGAGAATTTCTGGAATACTTTTGGATTCATTCGTCTCCTGTAATAACAGATGCCTTAAGAATGCTCCTCTATAATGTGTTTTGAATGTCTCTATTACTCCCTGGTCTAACGGCTGAATTAAGCTCGTGACATTCGGTAGCAAAAATCTGACAATTATGTCACCATTTTGTAGATTTTGAGAGTGAGTTGGCGCATTGTCAACAAGAAACAATGCTTTGTTGGGAAGATTTTTTGATTTTAAAAAGGATTTTACACTTGGGACCAATTCATTTTCGAACCGTTCTGAAAATAAAGTGGTCGACACTCATGAGCTTTTTTGGCTTCTATAAAAAACTGGAAGTGCTTTTTCGGAAATATCTTTTAGAGCTCTTGGTTTTTTTGATTTCCCAACACACATAGGCCTCAATCGGTGAGTTCCTGCTGCATTGCTACAAAATAGAACGGTTATTCGTTCTTTATTCATTTTTAGGCCCGGTGCACTGTGTTCATGTTTTGATGCAAGTGATTTTTTGGGCAGTCATCTGCGTTGTAAATTTGACCTTTAGTGTAGTTCGCCAATAACTCACCCATATCAGTTTTAAAAATGTTTACTGCATCATGGTCAGCAGCTAGCTTTTCACCACATAAATTAACTTGACGAATAGCGTACCTATTTTTCCATTTGTCTAGCCAACCTGAACTTGCTTTAAATCCTTCACCTTCATCGCCCATCATCTCAGATAACATTTTTGCTTTCTCTTGAATTATTGGGCCAGATAATGCTATTCCTTTGGATCTTTGTTGTGTGAACCACAAATAGACAGCTTCATTTACCTTCTCATTTTGACTTAGTTTCATTGTTTTCTTGTTTGACGTTTTCGAAGCCTTTAATTTACTTTTCATTTTCATTCAGAAACTGTAGAAACGCCAACGCCAAAATCTGCTGCAACTGTACGTAAAATCTGCCAATTTTGAATCCTTCGGATAGCCACTAATTTCTGTTCAATCGCAATCACAACACGTTTCCGTTTGTTTGATTTTTTCACACAGCAGGTGATTTAATGAAATTAAAATATAAAAAAAAAATAAAATAACGAAAACAAATACGGTACCAAAGAACAGACTTAAGAATGAGAAACGGTCACCTGCACGAAATGTGTCATACAGAGAGTAATCTATAACGAAAAATAAACAAACAACACGGCTGAGGTGATTTGCGCTGTCAAAGCGTTTTTAATACAGTATACTCCCTCTATAACAAACACGGTTATTACGAGGTTTCGCTTATAACGAGATACATTAGATGTCCCGTGAAATTTCTATTGAACTATAACCGTCTATAGCGAGGCAAATTTGGTTATAACGAGAGAAAATAAGATCCAAAAACGTGTTTTTTACGTTCTTAGTCCGGTCGTGGCTATAAATAAATACCTTTTCAAACAGCCTCTCAATAAACTTAACTGCAGCCCGCAATAAACTTCTTTACAATGAATAAATACAACTGTTTCACATCTTTAGAAAATATATGATAGAATGATACTGGACCATTTAAAGCAGTTAAAAATAACAGAGTTCTTAAAATTGCAGAAGCAATAGTTTATGTTATCCTTGAAAATACGATTTATACATTATGTAGTTGGAAAAAAATATAAGTACAGCTTTTTTGTTTTAACGTATATCATTCATAATAAAAGTAAACAACCCTTTTATGTTTTAATATATTTCATTGACAATAAAAGTAAATAACTTTTTTTCAAAAACGCCATTCAAACAATATTTATTAGCATCTTATATTGCTCCGAATGGCTTCACTATAGGAAGTTAATGGTTTAGAAAACTACAGATTCATATGTATGCACAGTATTATGATTGTCTGATATAACGAGATCGGCTTATAACGAGGTAATTAGTCTGTCTTTTCAGTTCTCGTTATAGAGGGAGTCTACTGTATTTCCTTTTAACATTATAGTACATATCGACGGTTTATAAAGATACCGACGCAAATGCTAATTTGTAGTTTCGAGTAATAGCGGTTGAAAGAAAAAACTTAAAGTCTGTCTTGGCAAAAATGCCCTATTGCAATCAATTTTTAATCTATTGAAGTAATTTTTTATATTTGAATATATTTTTTTATTATCTACCACTAGAGGGAAAAAAATTATAAAAAATCTTCAAATTCAGTAAAAAATTTGAAGTTGCGTCGTTATCTCATTAAAAATGTACCGTTATGATAACAAAAGTTTTGCCCATTGCCGACTTAACTTACATTTTCCCTATGTTATTTCAATGGCAATTAAAAATAATATCCTAAATTGTTTCTTAAGCTTCTTACACGAACTCAAAATTAATTTTTTTTAAATTGCAGAAGCTTTCTCGTAAGGTGACCACGGAAGGCTTTTTAGATAATATATTAAGTCTTTTAAGAGTGGTGAGTAGACCTGCAGAGTATTACATAACCCCATAAATAGAGGGAAAAACGAAAAAATAAGTTCTATAAGAAATTTATTTAGTATATTGGTAACACTAGTAACTAACCTAAGTTTGTTAACACTAAGCAAAACTAATACTTAAACAAAAACATTTTCAGGAACAAAATTTAAACTGCTTAAGCTTAAAAAAAATGAACAAATCATAAGTTTTCGTAAAAAATTCTATACACTTCAGGAATTACAATCCTATCTATTAAATTGATCAGGGCCTTCACTTTGCTTCCCTTAACTTTAATTTTTTTACTGTAAAGAGCCGGTACCTCCTCATTGATAGCAGTAGAAGTTAAAGGTCGTCAATTTTCCCTTTCCCATTCAGAACCATGGTTAATTTTGAAATAAATTGTCTGCGGTTCATTTTTATTCACTCTTATCATACATGTTTGGCTACTTTTAAAATCATTAAGCTTCACTGCTGGTAGCATTTTAAAATTTTTGAAGTCTTTGAATGACATTTCAACCACTTTAGAGGGACTGGTTTTTCTAGCTGCTCTCACGAGCTGTATGTATTGTTGGGGCAAATAAATAGGGCCAGCTTCTAGAGCCTTTTTAATTGTCCTTTCGATACATGCATGGACGGCATCACCTTCATTCTGAGTATGTCCCGTTACTAAAAATTTATGAGTAATACTGGATATATAGTCGAATTTCTAAGAGCATGATAGTACATTCGACGTACATATTGGTTCTTCTGTTGCCCCGCACAACTGTCAGAATATAAAATTATATCCAAAAGTTTTTCAATTTTTTGCGAATAGTCTTTCAAACTTTCTAAATATTTCCAAAGGCATGAAGCAATTTCACATGCTCCTCTCTTCCCATCTTTTTCTGTCCATGTTTAACAATAAGTCTCCATATTTTTTATGTTACAAACAGTCAAATCATACATCGCTACTTTTGAGATATAATAAAAAGATGATATTTCACCCCGTGGGAAAGGCAAGACTGCCTGCAGGTCGTAAACAGAGGCTGTTGATTCTGGTGTTTCCTTTTTGTCCGTGTCTATGCCCAATCTGGCAAGATCTTTTTCTAAAATATGGTTTTCGTATTCTATTTGAATATCTTTTTTCTTGTCTTGTGGTGTATTTTTATAGATGACACAATGGTCACATTGATCTTTTTTCGGTTTGTAAAAGCTGATGTTATAGGTCTGAAATATTTTATAATATTGGTGATAAGACAAAACCTTTTCCCCTGAGGATTGTTTATATTTTTCATAGTCTCTGTGCAAATCTGCAACTGTCTTGCACCCCCTCTATATACTCTCTAGAGGTTTCCTTTCGACAATAGTGGCTTTCCACTCTTGGAATGCTATCTATATGCTTGCGCACATTCTCAATGTCTTTTTTAGGTATTAAGTTTTTTCTGTCAGAAATTTTGCATCCTCTTTTCTCTCCTGCTAAAACTCCTGTATTTTTGTCAACCTTGGAAAAGGTTGATCTCAAGCACCTGTCGGTTACGTCCAGAGTATTTAAAAAAAAAATCTTGCAAACTCTGATTTTTTCTCCTTCAGAAGTGTTAAAAAAAAACATGTGGTTAAGCGACCTATTTATTTTTGGGTTCAGCACTACCCTCCGGCACTTCGGATTTAAACTTGTGGTATTGTTGTGTATAAATACCCTCTGGGCTTGTAAATTGCCATAGCCCAGTACTCGTCAAATAACAGCTGCCTCTGTGAATTGTCAAATTTTTCCGAACATTTTAATACACATTTTTCCCCACATGCCGGTTTTAGTTCTCTCTTTCTTATATGATTTTTTTTTCTGGGGGTTATATAATCCAAGCCAAGGTTCCTCCTTTTTTTCGCGATGGCCTGAGCTGAGCCTCGTCCCTTTCTTTTCTTCTTATTCTTATTTTCTGGGGAGGCCTTGGAGGGTAAATGAAATTGTTCAGCTGGAATCTTCAAATCAATAGGCCTAATTTTACCACCCTCTTCAGTTTCGTAATTTCTAGTAGAAAGTACGGGATAAACCTTACTACTTACGGAAATATCTAAAATATCATTAACAGTCTTTTTATTCTCGTGGCTTCCATCATTTTCGGCATTGACCTCAGCTGCTGACTTCAATTCTAGGTACGTCAAATTTTCTGTTTCCATTTCTGGTTCTGGATCAGCTACGGGGACTAACGGTGCAGGATTTTAAAGAGCAGCAACCCAGTCTAATGTACCTAAAAAATATTAAATGATCATTGGTTCTGGAATAATTGATAGTATTGGATACGATAAAATTGTACATGATAGTATTTATTACTTACGTGTTTGAAATTCTAAAGTGGATTCTGCTGAATTATTGATTAAAACCTGCCATACTTCTGAATCTATAGAAGAGTCATTATTATTTTTCCCATTTCTTATGGAGTCTGGTAAAATTTTTTGTTTCGCCAATTTGAATGTAAGTTTACTTCGACTATTCATTTTGATATCTACAACACCAAAAATAAAAATTAGTTTTACAGTTTATAATGGTATTAGTATATTTCAATGTCTACTACATTAAATTTTAAAATAATGATTTTAAAAACAAAGCCTGAAATTTATTTAAATTTAATAAAGAAACTACCTCTCAGCAGTATACGCCACTATTAGATAATCAAAATAACACTAACTCGTTCTGTTTTAACTCGTTACTGACTTATCTGCATGAAATTCAATTACATAAAAAAACATTGTGATTAAAAGAGTACTCTTTAAAAATATTGTGACCCAACTGTAAAAAAGATCATTATATTTTCAATAGGAACGCTAAAAAATACAGTGAGTTTTAAAAATATAGTGACGCATTTACAAGAAGTGTAAAATATTTTAATAAGAACGTTAAAAACTTTAGCGAATTTAAATATTTAGTGACGCATCTGCAATGAGAGTCATTCTATTTAAATAAAAGCGTTAAACAGAAGAGGGATTTTAAAAAATGTAGTGACGCTTCGACCAATATAACATTTTACTCACCAAAATCTATGACCTTCCTCACTGAAGATTTATGCACGACTGACGGAAGGTACGACGTGACACTATCTTCTGCACAAAATGGCTCAGATTCGCGCCAAAATTTAACACGCCGCAATTTTGAACGCCTCCTATTAGTACATTTTCAAAGTAACAGAAGTGTCGCTATCATATAAAAATAGAGCAAAAAATTACGAAAATTTTGATACCAAAAACTCAAAAATCGATTTTTTGCAGATACGTCGGTATCTTTATAAACCGTCGATATTATACCAACATATTAAATAACTACAGTAATAAAGAACATGTGTTGAGTATTTAATTGTATTCTTTAGTTGTGTGAAAGCAATCTTGACGATGTTGACAAATTAATGGAATTGTTTGTTTTGTGATAAAAATTTACTTTTTATTGATGAAATTATTGAAACTGTCAGCTGTTTCGGTTAAGGGAGGTTTTACTGTAGATGTATTTAATAATCTAATGGCCGCTTAAGGTTTTTTCTTACACTTAATTTATAATCAGTATATCAAAATGTGTACGGACTACATAACAAATATTAAGAAGGTTCTACTAGACATTAGAATATTTTAATGTGCACTTTTTTCAGACAAGGAAAGAGACACGAAAGACTTGTATGGATTTACAAAATCTCACTGTACATTATCCCAAAGGTAAAATGGTACCAGCAGTACCTGCACCTCATCCAGGCAACTATCCAGTTGCTTTAGTTCCAGGCCAATTTGCAGAATTTTTCCAGGTACGTAAGCGTGGTATTTATATCGTGATTAAAAAATTCTTTCTCGATGTATACATACCCTGTAAAAAAATAAAAGTGATAAAAAGAAAAAAAGACTTACAATTGGTTTTTATTGTAAGTATGACGACCGGTTTCGGGCCAACAAATTCAGACCATTATCAGGTCCAAATGTTAACACATTACTTACTGAGTTACTTCTTTGGACCTGATGATGGGTTGAATTTGTACTCGTAGAGCCTAAAACTTATCGTCGTAGTTACAATAAACACCAATTGTAATAAATGCTCTGGAAAAAGTAATAAGTATGTCACAAATCACAACCATAGGTTCAATATATAATAAATCAGTGCAAATCGTTGCCTATACTGATAATATCAATATTGTTGGGAGAACAGAAAACACTGTACGAGAGGCGAATGTAGCATTAAAAGAATTAGCTACAAAAATGGATTTAATAATAAATACCAACAAAACAAACTGTTTGTATTTTGAGAACGATTTCCGAAGTGGAAATTGAAACGTCAATAAACTTACTTTAACCTTTAATTATGGCCTATTCCTATTTAAATAGTAATTATATCGTTTGAATTTTGTTCCTGAGCATATTAATTGGCACCTTCGACAATGGATGTAACCACCGATGATTCAAGATTTCGTCCAATACATTATAAAGGTAGGACGTTTCTCCAGATTCAAACTTCAGATATTAATGGTTTGGGGTAGAATAAGCTGACCTTGTAATAACTACGAGAAATCGAAACTCAACAAGAACATACCTGCATCTTATTGTGTGGGTTGCTTTAATTGTTTATTTTTTACAATCCAAAATTTTTTGGGGTATTATAAAGACTTGTATTTTTAAATGGTAAATTGACTGCAATTGTGAGTCCATTTTTAAAAAGTAAAAAGAAAAAAGACTTACAATTGGTGTTTATTGTAACTACGACGATAAGTTTTAGGCTCTACGAGTACAAATTCAACCCATCATCAGGTCCAAAGAAGTAACTCAGTAAGTAATGTGTTAACATTTGGACCTGATAATGGTCTGAATTTGTTGGCCCGAAACCGGTCGTCATACTTACAATAAACACCAATTGTAAGTCTTTTTTCTTTTTACTTTTTAAAAATGGACTCACAATTGCAGTCAATTTACCATTTAAAAATACAAGTCTTTATAATACCCCAAAAAATTTTGGATTGTAAAAAATAAACAATTAAAGCAACCCACACAATAAGATGCAGGTATGTTCTTGTTGAGTTTCGATTTCTCGTAGTTATTACAAGGTCAGCTTATTCTACCCCAAACCATTAATATCTGAAGTTTGAATCTGGAGAAACGTCCTACCTTTATAATGTATTGGACGAAATCTTGAAT
This sequence comes from Diabrotica undecimpunctata, assembly GCF_040954645.1. Lineage (NCBI taxonomy): Eukaryota > Metazoa > Arthropoda > Insecta > Coleoptera > Chrysomelidae > Diabrotica > Diabrotica undecimpunctata. The sequence continues at coordinate 122,898,728 of NC_092803.1, read as the reverse complement.
CATCGGTGGTTACATCCATTGTCGAAGGTGCCAATTAATATGCTCAGGAACAAAATTCAAACGATATAATTACTATTTAAATAGGAATAGGCCATAATTAAAGGTTAAAGTAAGTTTATTGACGTTTCAATTTCCACTTCGGAAATCGTTCTCAAAATACAAACAGTTTGTTTTGTTGGTATTTATTATTAAATCCATTTTTGTAGCTAATTCTTTTAATGCTACATTCGCCTCTCGTACAGTGTTTTCTGTTCTCCCAACAATATTGATATTATCAGTATAGGCAACGATTTGCACTGATTTATTATATATTGAACCTATGGTTGTGATTTGTGACATACTTATTACTTTTTCCAGAGCCAGATTGAACAGTATACAGGGAGAGAGGGTCTCCCTGGCGCAGTCCGTTATTTGTTGTAAAACGTTCAGCCAGTTCCCCCTGAATTCGTACTCTAAATTCAACTTTTTAAAGAGTTAGTTTTGTTAAATTTACCAACTGATTTGGTATTCCTAGCTCCTTCATTGCTTTGAACATTTCTCTTCTATTATTGACAGAGTCGTAGGCAGCTTTGTAGTATATAAATATGTGATGAGTATCAATGCCACATTCCAGTGTTTTTTTCTAAAATTTGTTTCAGGGAGGCAATCTGATGAATTGTCGATTTACCACCTCTGAAACCAGCCTGGTATTTTCCTACTATTTGTTCTGCATATGGTGCCACACGGTGACATAGTACTGTGGAAAATATTTTATATGCTTCATCTATCTATATAAGGGATTTTACAGCTGTCGCCGCCTTCCTTCTTTCAGCCAACGTCTCCAGTCCTTTCTGTTCTGCCATTCTCCATCTCTAAGGTCTCGTCTTTCCATGGCCTCGTCCACTTCATCCCTCCATGATCTTCGGTGTCTACCTCTTTTCCTCCTTCCTATTGGGCTCCAATCCGAAATCTTTGCTATCCACATTGTATGATCTGTTCTTCTCACATGTCCATACCAAATTAAACGTTTTTCTTCTATGTAGCTGAGTATGTCTTGTTCTACTGCCATTCTTCGTTTTATCGAGATAAAACGAAGAATATGCTTCATTTAGAGGCATAATTCCTCTGTGGTTACAGCATTCAAAAATATCTCCTTTTTTGTGTCCAAAGTATCCCAATATTCCAATCATTGGGGAGGGATTTCTGTGTCCATATTTCTTTTATAAGCTGTTGTACTGCCATTATGGTATCGTGACCACCTTCTTTATATAGTTTAGCTGAGGGATTATCTATTCCGGGTGATTTGTTTCTGGCTAGTTTTTTAACTGCATCTTTAACTTCAAGAATCGTTGGTGGTTCTTCTTCCCTCTCGTCTGTTCCTCTTACCTCATCTCTTTCGTCTTCCAGGTTTTCTTTTTCTTATTCTATATTAATCTCCTGGTATTCCACTTATCTATTCAATACATATTTCCTTGTTGTTAATAGGTCGCCATTGTGATTTTTGCATTGTCTTGTTATTGCATTTAATTCTTTTCTATTGATGTTAACTTTTTTATAGAATGCTCTGAATTTTTTTCTCTGCTGAGGTTTTCTATATATTTAAGTTCCTTATTTAAGTGGTTTCGTTTTTTTCTTTTGTGTATTCTCTTTTCTTCTCTTCTCTTTGTCTGGAAATTCTCTACAGTTGTTCTAGTTCGTCGGGTAAGCATCTTTCTGCAGGTTTTATTTTTTTCTTTTGGTGCATTCTTGCATTCATCGTCAAACCAATGATTTTTTACAGGCACAAATTTCTGTTCCTATTTCATCTTTCGCTGCTGCTTCAATGTCTTCCTTTATTCTGGTCAAGTAGGAGTCTATATCAATCTGGCCTTCTTCATTTACATTTTGGTTGCTTAGCATGTGGCTGATGTTTTCCGAGTACCGTTCTACAATTGTCACATCTCTCAGCTTTTGCACATTCCATTTTTTTCTATCCATTTTATTTTCTTTACTGGTGTTTGAAATTCTAGCTCAATGTTTAGATCACTAGGCAATGATCTGAGTCTATGTTTGCGCCTCTCTAACTGCTTTAGTTTATTACGTCTGTTCCATATCTTGCATCTATTAAGATGTGATCAATTTGGCTCGTTGTTCTGTTCTACGGTATTGCAGTTTTAAATTATCTAAATACCTGCCCTAAATTTGAATGTGTCATTGGGCAAATAGATTTTTACACAAACAAATTATTTATATAACGAAGAAATTATTTAAGTTCCTTATACTCAGAATTTGAATACGGTCTAGCTGAAAAATTGTACACCCCTAGTTACTGATCCCTAGCTAGTTTGTATTATCTGCTGATTAAGTAATATTAACTAGTATCAACCACTGCTTCATTGACATTATTTATTAACTTAACCAATGCCGCTAAAACGGTTCCTTTTAATCAATTACAAAATATACCTCTACAAAATATTACCATAATTGCGGTTACTGTAATTTGTATGACAGGTTTGACCAAACCAATTCAATATTTAGTTGTATCATAGTGAAATGATAAAGTAAATATTGGTTCATTTGTACATAAACTTTTTTTGTGTTTGTTTTTCATTACACTTTTTGGTTGCAGGAATTTACGCCTACTGAACTAAACAACTTACCGATTAATACGATGTGTTATAACGAAGTAACTTTCATTCCCCGAGAAGAATCGGATGATTCTAGTTCGGACGGTTCAGAATCGGATTCAGATTCTTCCGGGTCATCTAGCTCTAGCTCAGACTCCGATTCGTCTTCTGGTATCGAAGATTGCAAGTTGTGTAAACATTCTCCAAAGAAGGTAACTCCTGCAACGACGACAGTTGTTCATTCGGCGACTCCAGCGACACCTGTCAAATGATAGTGGAGAATTGGGATTTGTACAAAGCATTAAAAAAATTAGTAGGAACAATTAGTAATGGAACTATCATGATAGGAAAATTAGTATCCAAAATTATATGTTTAATGTTTTCTTTTGAAATAAAAAATTAAATAAAAAAAAATAAAATTAAGATTATGATTATCTTTGGAATATATACTTGAATTGAACAATTAAATAATTGAGAAATTGAATAATTAAACAATTGCTTTACATCACGAAACGAAATCCGAAGATTTCTAATTGTCGAAACCAAATTCAGATTTCTGTCTAACTGTCTTTCCTTTTAATTGCTTTACATTTTATTATATTAAATTTTATTTCATAATGATAAATTAACGTATTATTAGACCTTTCATATTATGAATAATCATTGTTATTGCTCTCTATCTCCAGCTTTATTAATAGCTTGTACCTTGTCTATACTTTTCACTACTAAATTTAAACTTGTTGTTCTCCATCTAATTCTGAAGTTTTTCTTGTGTATTTTTTTGAATAAACCAGTATTATGATTAAAATATTTTAAATTGGACATTTCTATTTACAACTCGAGATCTAGATTCTGTTGAGTAATATTTTCAAAAATACCTGATTCTTTGGGGCAACCGATTAACTTCGAACTCGATAGGTACGCTGTCGAGTTCTAAAACAACGTTTATGGTATATATCTTGTATTGCTCTAGTCTATTACTCTATACAGAATTGGGATCGGGGATATTTGTTATTATTTACAGTTAATACACCATAACGAGAAGTTCCGCATTCCAACATAAAATAAATTAAAAATAAACCGTCAAACAATATATTTAAATTGCAGTTTATGTTTAATCACCTTCAGAATAAAAATTATAATCACTAATGATAACAACTGAAGAGGGAGGATTTAAAAGAATTACCTTTCGGTTGTTTTTGTTTTTCTTTTAAGCTCTTTGATTTATATTAAGAGTTCTATTGCGACCCTGAAACTTGTCAACATTTTGTAGTGTGAGAAAATTTTTAGTTCCACCCCATATAAGATAGCGGTCATGAAATAATGTCATATTTTGTGACATATTGTTCGTCGTTGTTATAATTTTTGATACAAACAATTCAAGTTTTACATTATTTCTTTTCGACATAATCTGCGAATACACAATAAAAACGTAATTAATTGGATAATTTTGTTTATGTTTTTTGTTTTATTTTTGATTTACTTTTGGATACATATTTTCTTGTTTTTTTTTACGATTTTTCCATTACTATATTACTCTTGAGAGTGATTTGTACACCCAATGAACAGCCCTTAATCTTGCTATGATGAAATAAAAGACATTCTTATAAATAAAATACTTTAAAAATGGAATTACAGTATTGAGTTAAAAACAATTAAACTGTTGGACATATATTATTTTTTATAGAAAATTTAAAAACTGCCAAAATTTCTTTTTTAGTATTGGTTAATTGCAGTATACTTTCCCACCCCTAAAATCGAATATATTAGAAATTGTTTAATTTTATATAGCATTCGGTTTTTTACGTTCTCATGTACATAGTTTTTATATTTTTTATTAGATTTAAGAAAAAATATAAGATGTAATTGTTCTTTTGTAATAAAATATTTATAATCATGCACTGTTTTATTTTATAAAACTTTTTATACAGGGTAGGCCCTTACAACGAAACATCAAATATCTTCTTACAGTAAAGTACCACAATTATAGCGAATGACTCATGTTTTAATGATTTTTCATAGGCCAATAAAATTGGACTTTTACTCTATAGAAAAAATATTTTTGTTGTTGGAATACCAACAAAAGGAGAAAATTTAATTATTATTTAATAAACAAATTAGTGGATTATTGCAGAATCTGTTTAATCTCTTAAAAATTAACAAAAACCTTCTTCTGACCTCTCAAAGAATATACGTTCAGAAGAGATCTAATTTTATATGAAAAACATTTAAATAATTTGACTGGTCTATTTTTAAACTGTTCAAATGTTTTGGAAAAGATTTGGTTTCTAGGGAAAATTAACGTTTTTAGCGTATATGATTCAACTTGAAGTTATCTGCTATGTTGTAGTTTATATCTTTCTCCAATGGTAGATAATGTCCAAGATCAATAATGTCGTCGCTGATTAAGTCGATGTAACTGGCAACAACGCCACTTTTAGGGTAGTTCTTTTGTTGTATGTTATCTGTAAGTCTCACTGTAAGTAACTATAGAACTATCTCTATTATCTCACATGCCAGCAAAATAATGCTGTACATAATCAATGAGAGATTGAAAACTTTCCTACAACGAGAAATGCCCCAAGAGAAAACTGGATTTACCAAAGGTAGAGGTACTCGAGAATATCTTCTGAATATAAGACAAATAATGGGAAAAATCTAGGGAATTCAATATCCCACTATACATTTGTTTTATAGATTATCGCAAAGCGTTCGACAGGGTCAAATGGTATCACTTATGGCAGATACTGAAAGAAGTAGGCGTACCATAGCACTTCATTTTGCTTATAACTGAACTATACGGACACACTATTGGAACTGTTAAAGTGATTGACACACTTTCAAACGAATTCCATCCAGAAGGTGTCAGACAAGGATGTATACTGTCTACACAATTATTTAATATATATATATGGGGAGCATATTATGAGAAGAGCGCTTGAAGGATAGGAAAAGGGCATCTCAATAAATAGCCGAAAAATAAATAACCTACGTTTTGCAGACTACACAGCCCTTCTTGCAAATAGTCAAGAAAAGTTAATTGATCTTATAGTACTGGTTGAAAACGAAAGTCAAATTTGGTCTGCAGTTAAACATATCAAAGACAAAGGTCATGATAGTGGATAGACTACATAACAATCATCCACACATAACCACGATTGACCGGTTTGAGATTGTGGGCTCATATTTATATCTGGGATCATTGATCACAAACACACTAAAAGAAGAAATAAAACGTAGATGTGATCTAGCAAAAGTCGCCGTACTAAAGATGGCCAAAATATGTAAGGACTCTCAAATTTCACGAACCCTAAAATGAGGTTCATCAACTGCTTAATATTCTCAATACTGACATACGGATGTGAATCTTGGACCCTACGACAAGAGGAATGAAGAAAGATAGACGCCACTGAAATGTTATGTTGGAGAAGAATGTTACGAATTCTAAGGATCGATCACAGGACAAATATTTCAATTTTAAATGAGCTAAAAGTTAGCAAACGACTATCACAGCAGACACAGAAAACATGGAAATTCTTATTATCCAAGAAAGGTGGAAGGCCGAAGATCATGAGGAAGATATCCAACAAGATGGATCGATCAAATTACAAGCATATGCAAAATACCTATGCATGAGTTAAAAGAAATGATCAAAGACAGAGATCTTTGGAGGAAGAAAATACAAGACACCACGATGACCACTACACTCCCCCTGGGGGCTCACGATTGAAGAGATCTGTAAGTCAGTTTCATAAGTGCACTGACAAGGGTTTCATAAAGTAGAGAACAGAATTGTTTGTAGTATTATTAGTGGAAGGCGCTTTTACGTTTACTGTTTGTGAATTGGTTCAATTTGGCGACAAATAATAAATATGCCTGACAGTAGTAATAGTGAACCGTATATCGAAAAGAAACGTCACAATTGAATAACAAGAAAAAACTATGATGGGAAATGCATTTGAAGGACTTCGGGTCAGAGAACAAAATATGAATGTTGGCGATGTAGTTACATTATGTAGTATTTTGACAAAAGTTTCCGAACCTAGTGTGTACAGAGTACAAACACGCCATTCCTCGTGCAGTACTCTAATAATAAATAAAAATATATTGGGGGTGAAGACGCCGCTGTCACCATTCTAATAATATTGGGGGGTTAAGCGTGATAATTTAGGATTGAAGCTGTAGATGAATCGACTAAACCCCTCAAATGAAATGTCTCCACTCTGATAAGGCTGTCACCATTGTAGAAGACGTCTGTCTCAATGTCCTTATCAAGGCCTCTACAATTTTTTTTGGAGATACTTATCCCTGCGAGCGGGGCAAGGCTTACTGGCTCCACTAGTCTGGACTGACTGGTTTCGCCCTCGCGGATTTACAAGAGGGAAGGAAAATCTTCAGGAAGGGAAGGGAATAAGGACTTCTCGGTCTCAGGTCCTGCGAAGAGTGAGAGGCTATGGGCTTACGTTAGAAGCCGGAGCACTGCATAAGCGAAATGTGTATCTCTTCTAGTCTCGACCTGTAACGGCTAGGAATAACAAAAACAAATTTCGAGTTTACAATGTATTAACTAGACTGTACACTACAAAATATCAGTTATGACCAAAATGTTCGATCAGGCGCGAAGGGAGACGAGAAGAGACAAGCAAGGAATTAAAGGTCGGACAATTCCGTATTATTAGATATACCTTGGGTTAGTATATAGATCTTAGTTACCTTTGCATATCTAGGCTCTAGCTAGGGAATACGCCTCCAGTCTACAGGGATTTGAGATTGCGAACCTTCGAATCTCCAGTTGCCGACACTTATACGTCACACTATCCCGTCGAGTTAAATAACGCGTCCACTGTCTGTGTATCGTCCGATCTCCACCCTATGGCGTGGAGCGTCTGGCGTGACCACTTCCCACTAACCCACTGGCGTGGGGCCACTCTCGGCGCCTCGCTCTTACTGACTGTTTGACCAACTTCTGCTTGTTTTTTTATGTATCGCCAACTCCTACCTTAGATTCTTTTTGTCACGTATTCCATGTGTTAAACTGGATCACGCTATGTAAAACTACTTAGTCAGCTCAATTCTTCTCACTTGTTTAACAATTCGTACCTTGTATTAATTTCCAACAAGGTCTAAGTGTCGTAATTTTTTAAACATTCAGGCTTGTGTTAAACTGGGTCAATTGTTTTGTTTTTAATTTGAAATGTATACGTTAAACTGTGTCGAATTTATTCTTTATTAATTTGGAATATATAATAATTACTTAAATAATTATTACTCTTTACTAGGCTAATTACCTCTTAATTTTTTCCTTCTTTATTTCCTTGCTGTTTACATTACAGTACATGTATTTTATATCAAAAAGGAATTACCAACTATAAAAATAATGCTTCTTCCCTTCAATCTAATGAAAATATTCCAAAAATATCAAGACGTGTTTTGTTACGTACTTTACGTGAAATGAACTTCAGGTAAAGAGAAAGGGGAATAGTAACCTTGTTGAAAGAGAAGAAATCATTTTATAGCTCAGAAAGTATCTGAAACAAATAGCAGAATTTCGAAGAAATGGGAAAAAATAATACAGATGAAACATGGTTAAATGAAGGACATACTGTGAGAAAATTTGGCAGGATTTAAATGTGAAATACAAATGACAAGCTTTACTAGATGGTTTTCGACAGGTTTAGAAGCCCCATCTGGAAAGGGAAAACGCCTTATTATTAGCCATATTGGTAGCGACTCAGGATTCATTGAAGGAGGTTTAATGCATTTGTTTCTAAAAAGACTGGAGATTACCATGAGGAAATTTATAAAAAATGGTTTTCAGATATGTTGTTAAAAATCGAACTAGGATCTGTTATTGTTATGAAAGACGCTCCATATCACTGCCCGCGTGTAGAATAGTTACCAACCAGTAAATTTAGAAAAGACGAGATTGCGGATGGGCTTACCAAAAAAATATTAAATTCACTGAACGAATAGACGTGAATTTTTATTTTGGCCCCTTTTGCAGGACCAAAAACTGCACCGTACTTAAAATTATATTAAATTTTGAAAAAACCGGGTTATGGGACTATTCAATAAATTCTTCCAATTCAATGGTCCATTCTGTTGAAATATTCTAATATTAGTTTTTATTCAAGGTATTGTTTTCTATTATGTCTTCTAAAGTTGAAAATACACTTCAAGTAATTGCATGTTTTTCTTTATTTAGTAGGTATTTGTTTTTTTCAATAACAAGACTTTCTTTGGTATTTTTGATCCTAATTATGTGTTCACATGCAGTTTACTGTTATATATATATATATATATATATATATATATATATATATATATATATATATATATATATATTACTAACCTAACAAAACATGTTTTTTTTACAAAAAACTGTACGGAAAAAACGGCTGACACTCTTTTGTGATGAAAAGTCGTATTGATGATTCAAATAATTTTTTAGTGTTTTGTGGTGGGTATAGAAAAGTATATGATACATAATTGGAAAGGAGAGGGGTAGCGAATATGTTGAGACAGAAAACACGCAGGGCGGCATTGCCAAAAGGGCAAAACATATCTCGACGCCTCAATCGTGAAATCACGCTCCGGTAAACGTCAAAATGACATGTAGCATCAGCTTGTGAAAGACCAGACACAATCATATTCACAGCACTTACCATTTAAACATGTGTTAAATGCCGACTCTCCAAGACTATTGTTGTTTTAGTAAAATTTTAAAATAAATGCACAGCATTATTACAATTTGAAGCACAGTTTTCTTTAGAATTTGATGCAATTATTCGTACAAATTTGAGGCGCTGATTTGTAGAGAACAAGTTTTCAAATTAAACCAAAGCGTGTTTAACAAAAAACAGTATTAACAAAAAAGTGTTTAAGTTTTTATTAAAAAAAAATGGTATAGTGGTGTTCCTTAGACATTTTTGATGTGTGTAGTAGAAACATATGCTTACCTAGGGTCCACAATTTCTTATTATGGAAAAATAGACTAGGATATATCAAAAAGACAAAGGAAGGTAATATTTGAAATTAAATAAATAGTTGTACCATCTGCTACCTTCATCCCATACAGAATGAATTAAAAAACAGATAAATCAAGAATCTCCGTGAGAAAAAATTAAGAAGAAACAGTTGTGCTGGTATGAATATTTCATTAGGAAATACCAAAACAATTTAACAAAAAGGATAATAGAAGCAAAAAGAAAAAAACAGACCAATGAAAAATGGATAAATAGAATAAACGAAACTCAATAGATAAGGGGAAAGACGATTTGAAGAAATGTGAGTAATTAGTGCAGACAAGAAAAACTGGAAAAAAGAATGGATACACAGCGAACATTAAAATAAACAATCCGATTCTGAAAGGCAAAAAAATATCACGCGAAGAATAAGGCAAGTCCGGATGAATAATGTTAACTTGGGTGGTCTTTTTTAACCCAAAAAGAAGTGACCTAAAACCAAGTGGAAATGGCCACTTAATGACCAATGGGAAGTCATGTGGTCGATAAACCCAGTCCATTAGAAAAAGATACAGGGACTGCTTTGCGTCAGCTTTCATTGTGACACCAGGGGAACGGGCGTATTCCAACAGTCAGTCTATTTGTTTTATTATGTCTATACCTGTAGTTCTATAAAATTTTTAAATTAATTACACCCACCGAAAAAAATAATAACGAAAAAATGACGTTTTAGGGGAAGGGAGAGGGGGTGGCAGGCTAAAATGTCGCTGAGTTTTATTTTTGATTTACATAAAACGTAAACAATGATTGAGGTTTTATCGATCTCGGAAAATACACAAAATGGAGAATAATCTAGAATTGCAGCCACCTCGAAACCAAAGTTATACGCTTAAAAAAAATGCATTTTTAGGTTATGTACACTCAACCCACGGGTCTTTAAAAAATACACATCTTTTGTAAAAGCCTCAAATATGCGTGTGAATTTTTTGAAATTTTTAAATTGATTGCAACCTCCCGAATTTAAACATAATAGAGATTTATGCTCCAATCTTTGACAAATCAACGATGGACTATCAAATTTACGAACAAAAAACTAAATTAACATCATTATGGGAAACTGGAAAGCAAAAGTTGGGCATGAAAAGGTGATACCATAGTGGAATCGCACGAATTAGGCCACAAAAATGAATGTTGGTCTCATCTTATTCAGTTCTGCCAAAAAAAATTACGATTACTAACACCTGGTTCAAAATTGTAAAAAGAAAGCTTTACATATGGAAATCATTCAAAGATACTGAAGAATACCCAATTAGAATCTAATTAGCTTACCTAAGTGGTGACATGTAATAATTCATAACCGGGTAGTAGTAAAACTTAGGATGAAACTCAAAAATATACATAAAATACCATGATAGAAAAAACTAGGATGACGCGGATGATGACACAAAAAAGCAATACCAGGTATGTATTAAGAGCAAACTCCGCAGAAATACACCCCTGGCGAACTATTCAGAAGAGGCAATAGAAGATGTATGGAGAAACTTTCAAAATATCACAATAGAGACTGGGCAATCTAAAATAGTAATGCAGAAGAAAACTAAAAGGAAAAATCCTGGATACCTGAATATATCTGAGCAGATCGTAGTATCGGTTTAGGAAAGGTACAAGCATCCAATGAAAAATGGTCGACCTCACATTTATAGCAGAGACGTACCATTTTTTATAATTTTCGAATGTCAGCTTAACATGAACAATTTTTAATCTTTACCCTTTTGTTATAGGTCTTGATAATTCTTCATTGGAATCGTCATTCCAACAAGTATACCTAGTATGATTAGGATGAATATAAGTTTCATCCATATATACAAGTAGTCTTTTTTGATTTTTATGCGTTTTGATTAAACGTAAATAATACACTCTTAAGAAACGAATATCATGTTTATCCGTTAAAAGTTTTCTGTTTTTTTTTGTTTTCTCTTCCATCTGTATATCCAGTTTCTTTTTAATGATTTAAAAATATTTGGCATTCTAGATACAATTTGGTCAACGGTAAATGTATTTGTAATAATTTTACGTAATACAACTTTATCTTTGTTGTCTATGTTATATATGGTTTGAGATTTTTTTCAATTTTTAGATTTCCTGGGCGATATAAAAGATGAGCTTCAATAACAATGACCTGCAACTATTTCATGTTTTCCTTGAATTTTTAACATACTTCTTTTGAAAACACCGGTCGCAGAAATGACTCGTTCTTATAATTTATTAATAAGATATTTACATTGGCGGAAACCCCAAGAGTTTTAGCGTTTAAAATATGTGTGTGTAATTTAATTTTAAACTTCATCACTACCTTAATACAACATTGTTCTATATTTATCACTTGACTACAAGTAAATATAATGCAATTAATAGTTCTAAACATTACAAATTTTAAGCGCAATTAGAGGGCGGCTATCTATGGTTCATTCTGTGTACTGTGTCCTGTACCAAAATAAACAATCAGAATGCCCACTATGCTTGAAAAAATAAGTACGCGCATCTCGTTTGCGCAGACGAAATCAGCCATGTTTTAAACGGAACCAGTGCTGTTCAGTGACATTTTATCTGGTGTGCAGAGAAAAATTAATCCGGTGTAATTTATTTACGGCAACTATAGACATACTATGCACTATTTTATTCCTCCTTAGTTGAATAATAGATTAAATTATTTCAAATGTACTAAATTATTAATCTCTAAAAATTTAAATTACAGTTCTGTCGTAGCTTGTCACAAATTTCTCAATTCGAGTCTATGTTTCCATTTAAAATATGGCGATCGCGTGCTGCGATCGCTTGCAAACTTCAAAGGCGGCATCTGAGAGTGGGCATTCTGATTGTTTTATTCTGTGACTGTACTCATATGTAGATCTGAAACCTGGGCATGTATTAAGTGAAGAAAGATAATAAGCTATCTTCGAAAAAAAAAAAATTCTTAAAACATAGGTATATACAAAAGCTTAAAGGAAAATGGCATCTGGCGAAGATATAATTTTGAATGATACAAAACATACCAGGACCTGTAAGTATATCATAATATTTATACAAATTTGATGGTTACGGTGGATAGGACATGTAGAAAGGATGGAAGAAAATAAAATAGCGATCAAAATAAGCAAAAAATGCTAGTATAAGTAGGATACAGAACAAGGTAAGACCGAAGTTGGAATATAATAAACAAATAGAATAAGATATCGCAATTTTAAAGATAAAGAATTGGAAAAGCAAAGCGTGACATAGATCAGAATGGAGAAGAATTCTTGAACAAGCAAGATGCAAAAAGGTTGTCGAGCCAATGATGATGATTGATATTTGGCAATCACTTTGTAATTTTCTAATAATGCAGAGGAATTGCTTACGCTCAAAAATTGAGCATGGCGCATTCAAACTTCGTAACTAAAAAAACTTATAGGTACTAGTTTACTCAAAACTTGTAACACTCTCCGACAAAACTCATTTAAGTAAGTAAAATACCGACTATGAGATCCGCTAGAAACTACAAAAAAGGACCTACCACGTTCATAACACATTATACATTTCAATTCCAATTTTACTAAACCTTGGAGACTTCCACTAAGACATAAATACATGTCTGGAAAAGAAGATAAGCAATCATATCATGACCGTAGTAAGAGATTAAAATATTCATTAGGTACAGATGCCATTCCAAGCAGATAACATAAATGTAGCTACGAAAATATTCATTTGTTTAACCATGTAAAAAGAATGGGCAGACGCTCTAAAAACGGAGAGGCAGTTTGCAATCGATGTTGCAGAAACGTATGATCCGAATAATAAACTAACTAGGATAAAGGTCTAATAGTAAAGGACAAAATGTTTATTCTTTTGAATTCTTTTTTATTAACGCTGAAGCGTGGTTGATCTCTGTGGCCGATTATTTCCTTAAAGTAGGCAACTTCTTATACACATTCTGGTTTCAGATTGCTTTTTTGAACTTATTGAAACAGTAGCAATATTCTACATACGATTGACAATATGTTTGACAATAGATCGAAATCTAAAATAAACTAATACACTATAAATACTGTTATTTTTATTAGTAAGTTTATATAATAGCTTCCATTTTAAATTTTATTTTCAAGGTTCCATGGTGTAATGGTTAGCACTCTGGACTTTGAATCCAGCGATCCGAGTTCGAATCTCGGTGGGACCTAAATTTTTGTTTTTTTTAATAAAAGATTTATTTAATTTGTTATTGTATTATAGTTAGAATTTATGTCTATACGTAAAATATGTGCATTATTCTATATTTAAATTTTAAAATCAGTTTGAATCTAATACTGTTGTAGTTGTGGCGCGTTTTAATACTTGCAGGGGTTGAGTGCAGTGAAGTAGTCAGGATTTAATTTAAGGAGGTGTCCACTTGTTTAAGTTCACCAACCCCTTTTAACAAAATGTTTAGAAATTCAATCCACCAATAAATTATTAAATTTTTTTTAATAATTATTTTTATAAATTGTTTTATAACAAGCATGCTTACTATTTTTAGTATGTTTTTTTTTGAGTAAGGAGTAGTTTGTCATTAACAAAAAACTTTCAGAGAAATGATAACAATAGAAGGGTCCTGATATAGTATTTGTGATATATGAGAAACAGTATTTGAAAAACAATATTTGTAAGAAAAAGAATTGACTTTTAATTAAAAAAAATATACAGTGGCTTACAGCTTAAATGATGCAGTAGCTACTTAATAAAACTAGGTTGTGTCAGCGGCTCAATATTTATTAGAAAAAAATTAGATAGGTACTGAAATTAAATTACTATAAGTCTTCTAAAATATCATAGGGTAAAGTGGGGGAAGTGTTCCCCCTTTTATTCATATTTGGTTTTAATTGTATCAATGCTTCGATTGGGTTATTTCTGCCAAATCGAGAATAAATGCACCAAGTACTTTGACAATGATCTTTATTTAGGGAAGATTCCAAATCTGTGACTTTTCACGATTATTAATTATAATTTTTTTTCTCTTACATATCGCAATAGCGCACTTGCCCCGTCAGTTTGGGGCAAGTGCGTCTCCCGGGCATAGTTTTATACAGTTTCCTTGCGTTGAATTATGGGGTAAGTGCACTTATTTACTAGGCTTTTCTGAACACAGTTCAAATTTTTTTTTTTAATTTTCATTATTTTGAAAACAAAATAAATTGCCGAAATGTCATTAAAACACCAGCCCAGTCACCAGATTTGAATGTTATTGAATATTTGTGGTTGAAATTAATAAATAAAGTAAATAGTGCGCCAAAATCCAATAGAAATTATTTGAAAGTAAATATTACTGAAGCTTGGGACACAATTTCCCCAGAGTACACTAGAAAGTTGGTCGAATGAATGCCTAGGCGACTGCAGGCTGTAGTTGATAATGAAGGAGGGCCTACAAAATATTAGCAATCATTTTTCAATGCGTAGAGATTATTTTCTTTATTAATTTTCTTGTTTTAAAGTTTTGCATCATTTTAGCTGTGACATCAAAATCATACATAAAATAATTAAATGTTTATTGTCATTAAGTATGGTATATTTGAAATCCAAAAAATAGCTTAAACTCTTTTAAAAGACTTATAGTAATTTAATTTCAATATGTAATTTTTTTCTAACAAATATTGAGCCGCTGACACAAGCTAGTTTTATTAAGTAGCTACTGCATCATTTAAGCTGTGAGTTACTGTATATAATAAATAAAAATTTATAAATTATAAGTTTCACTACATTAATATATTACTTTTAAATTTCATTATTCAAAATCTTTGGGTGCAAAAAATAATAGCATGTTATAACTGTTGAAATGCAAACTTTTAAGTTTTAAGTAAAGAAGAAAAAACAGCATACATAGTAATGTAGTATTATTATTAATCTAATTTATTGTTTTTTTATTATTAAAGGTTCTACACTTATAACACTTATACGTTTATTTACAGTCTTTATTTGTACAACATAACTAATTTATTTACACCAAGAATTATATAATTTATCTACGAGCGTTATATTTTAAAAACTCGACGCGATGTCCAAAAACTAACAGTTCTGTTTACAACAAAATTCCTCTTTAAATATAAAATGCCGCTAGTTCTATCGAAGAGCCCAGAAGGTCGCTCATACTGGTTTTTATTCGGCCTGCTTCTGGAAATTTCAAATCGCGGGTGACTCATCATAATTCAGGTAAACAGGTCTTTCAACTGAGCGACGAAATAACTAGAACAGAAAAGATATTAGCAATAAATATGTTTACAGTTTTGAGTCATAAGACACGTCATTATTTATCGTAACAGTAATAAAAGTGAATATAGTTTGTTACACTTTTTTGCCATTTCCACTGTTTTGTCATTATATCTAACATATTGTCTGAATTAACGTCAATATTCTAGTGACACGACAGTAGAGCAAGTCCAGTAAGTCTTTCAATAGCGGTTCTATTCCTCAAATAGATTTTTACTCGCTTTATAGTTGAAATGAGCGCTTAACACTGGTCGTAGTGACAGGAATAGTAATTAAAACTCTAAGAAGTCTATTGATGTTTGGAAAAAACCTTTTATCACAAAACTTCTGTATAAGTCTTCAAAGTTCTTATTCTTTTACACCATATTAAATACTCTCCTGTCAGTTCTACCAGAGAACATTTATCTTCAAAATATGGAGATAGCTTTGATAACTAGTTAGCTTTATCAGGAGATGCAAAACCAGGAAGGAGTATTTGAAATACAGTCAAAAGTTCATTGTTGATAAATCTTTCTTTTAAACTAGAAATAAGATTGTCTAAATGTATTTGCTATATATACCTGAGCGCTGGTATTAGAAGTGAGTTGATAAGATATCTTAAATAAATTAGAACCGCTCGTTTTATTTAAAGACAATACAGTATTTTAAATTCTGTCATCGCTTGGACTAGAAATTATCGATTTATATTATCGTAAGTATTTCCAAAATCTATGAACACTTGGTGTGTGTTGGTATTGTATTCATTTGTTTTTTCGAGGATCTGTCGTAAAACATAATATCCAATCTGCCACTGTTATTTGCCAATTATTTTTTCGGCGTATGGTCTTAATCTTTCATAAAATGGATAATTTTGTATGCCGTGTTCAGCAACTTGATTCCCTGGAAGTTTCAACATTTAAACATTTATATAATGGTAGCTGCTTTATGTAATGCTCATCGGGTAGCTGCTTGTTTACTATATATTTGTTGTCAGTTGATGTATTGATCTTTCCTGACCGCTACCCAATATTCCATCTTAGCCTTACCCAATTGTTTATCCTAGGACTTATCTCACCCACATCCAAGGTGTTGGAGGAGTCCTTTTGATTCTATTATCTATAGCCTACAGAGCTTTTCGCTTGAATGAGAATTTCCCTTCAGTTTTTGGAAATTTTATTGTTGGTGTACAGGTACCTTTTGAGTTTCAGCTCTTCTCAATATTGCTTCTGTTTTGTTTACTGTTTGTAGCTTTATAGCTGGTGGTTTTGTCTTGGGCTTATCTATGTTGGTTTCTTCTTTGTTTTGATTTCGTCGTCTAAGCTGTGATTTTTTTATTGAATTTTGATTTCCGATACATGATATATATATATATATATATATATATATATATATATATATATATATATATATTATGATCTACTATTTCTTATATACTTTTTCACAATAATATAGAGCAGTATTGGTCCTACTTACCTGATCATATCATTAATAAAAATGTTTGGTGTTTCTCCATTTATAATTTTAATTAATCTGTTTCAGTATTTTGTAATAAGACTTGCGTTTTTAAGAAAGTATTGCAGCGAAATAAAAAAAATCTACGCAATTATTTATAAGCGGAGTTTAAAATATCTGGTACAAATATGTTTTTCTGTTTTTATATTTAGCTATTCGATTTGTAACCATATTTTATTGCCGATTTATATACATGTGTGAAGTTTTAATTTTATTCTAATTATAAGTAGTGAATATTTTAATACGAACATTAATATTATCTGTTCATAAATAAAAATTGATATGTACTTTGAAGTTTTATAACATGGATCATATTTAATTTTTCATATATTATCGATCTGTAAAATATGGGAAGGATTTCTATTTACCAGCATTAATTATACATTGATCCCTGCAATTATGCCAATTTGACAAAAAACTTGTGAGGTACCCCGGAAATAAATGTTAATATTAGTAAAACATCTCTATTAGTTAGTGACTCGGAAATTTTAGGTCAACTTTTGCAACAAGTCTCCTAAAAATTGATAGTAAAGATGACATAAACATTTATAGTTTACGGATTTTTTACTATATTTGCTTATCCGATTTAGTTAGACAATGGTTCAATTATTAAATTTATCCGCTAACAATATTCGGAGAATTTCATTTAACAGGCACCAAGTGGTGCTATTGTACTAAAAATAATAGCCAAATTAAGAAGAACTGGTATTGTGATTCAGCAAGGTAAGGTTAAATCTGAGCAAAGAAAAACAGTCGATACCAACAAAAATCGAATGTGTATTTATTCGGACTTACCAAGTCGTAGTCAACGGAGATCTGCTGCAAAATTGAATATGAACATAGGTTTGATCTAGAAGATCCAACAATGGAGAATGGGTGATTATTGAGACAGTCTTTTGTCCTCAACATAAGACGATAACCAAACTTCTAAGTGGTTCATTATGAAAGACTCTGATTAATTAATCTTGGTCTAAGCAGGTACAATTTGATGTTGAAGTAATATAGTAAGTTTAAATATTTTTATTTTATTCCAGCACAGTTAATTTTACAAACACTTTTATTTTACAATTTGTGTAAATGTGCTCCAACGCCATATATTTTGCTTTTAATTCATCAGAGTAATAGCAAGCTTGAATGCCGTTGTCTGAGGGACAAAAAACGACATTATTAAATCGTTTTTGTACATGACCGTCAAAGTAGATAGCACCTCTGTTGAATATTTCTAGTTTGAATTTATATCAGCATGAGTTGACTGAAAAGGTGGGGACACCGAAATAACAGTTATATCACTCACTTGATATCGATTTAAACGAGAAAGGTTTGACTAATTTGTACTCCAATATTTGGCTTTTAATTCATATGCATATATATATATATATATATATATATATATATATATATATATATATAATAACCGTTAATATATTAAACATCAATATTAGTTCAAACTTGGCATTAGTAGTAAGAGAAATATTTTTGTTAATTCAAATAAATACAGATCCTCCAACGAAACATACAGAGAATTCATTAGTGATTAGATTCAGTGTGTGAATTATACAGGGTGTTTCAAAAAGGTATGTCATAAATTAAATCACGCATTTAATTTCCAACTTACCTTAGTACAAAAGTGTACACAAAAAAAAGTTACAGCCCTTTGAAGTTACAAAATAAAAATTGTTTTTTTGCATTATCTCCTAAACTACTTGACATTTTGTAATAAAAATGGACACATTACTTTCTTGTTCTGAAAGCATTGTTCATGAAAAAGAAACAACAAAATCTAAGTGCACAGAAAAATTTTAAGGGAGGTGTGCAGCTCTAAATCCCCTTAAACTTTTGAGCACATACGTTCAAATCAAATGAATTTTGTGGCATCATTAGTTTAACACATTATTTTTAACATTTTTTTGCCTTTTATCACTTTTTCGAAAACCTAGTTTTTTCCTAGTTGGCCATAAAATTACAATTAGTTTCTACTGATTACAATGCCTACACATTTCAGGAAATGGCAGATATACATTTAACTTTGGGTAAGTTGGATCAGATTAAATTATGATTTCAATAAACTATCGGGAATATCGTAGGTGAATGTCAAGGAAATAGTGTAGCAGCCGCAAGGCGTTATGCAGCAAAATACCCCAATCGAAATACATCCGATAGACGATTATTTCTTATTATTGATCGTAGTTTACGGGAAACGGGTACATTCCAACCGCAAGTTGCTGGCAATAGTGGTCGTCCAACAATGGATACAACTGATGAAGACATTTTAGAAATCATTAAAGAAGTCCCTGGAACAAGAACAAGGGTAATAGCTGCTCAACTAAATGTTCCTCACGTAAGGGTTTGGAGGCGTTTGAAGGATCAGCTGCTTAAACCCTATCACTTAACAACGGTTCAAGAGTTGTTGGTTAAAGATTATCCTAAAAGGATTGGATTTTGCTATTGGCTGTTAATGTAAAACACTCGAAATGTTAATTTTATTAGAAATATTTTGTTTACCGACGAGGCTACCTTCACAAGAAATGGAATAACAAACCATCATAACGAGCACATTTTGGCCGACGAAAATCCTCACGCCAAAAAAACGACTCATCACCAAAGGACTTTCAAAGTTGATGCTTGGGCAGAAATTGGGGATAATAATCTAATAGACCCAGTATTTCTTTCCAACAATTTAAATGGTTATAATTATTTGCAGTTCTTGGCAAAAGATTTACAAGAGTATTTGGAAGAAGTGAATATTGTAATAAGGCAAAATATGTGGTTTCTACAAGATTACGCTCCACCGCATTACAGTAATGAAGTTCGGGAATACCTTTGCAGGCAGTATCCTGGTCGGTGAATTGGAAGGGGTCGTGACGCACCTATTTCTTGGCCACCCAGAAGTCCAGGTCTTAACCGCATGGACTTTTGCTTTTGAGGGTTTATGAAAGAGAAAGTGTATTCTGCAACAATAGAGGACGAACAACAATTGAGGGTTAGAATAATTGAAGCTGCAAATCAATTTCGTCAGAAAAATATGATTTTTCAGCGCATTCGGTTTTACTTATTAAAACGATACTGCATGTGTATTGAAGAAAATGGGGGTCATTTTGAACATTTATTGTAATATCATATTTATAGAGGTTATAGACATTTTTTGTACTTGTTAATTCATTTAAGCCATTTATTTAGTTGCACGTAATTTTTTAAAGGTTAATGAAAAGGGCCGTAACTCAATAAAAACTGTTTTTTGAAAAAAGTGAAGTTTGACAAAAAAAGGCAAAAAAATTTTAAAAATAATGTGTTAAACTAATGATGCCACAAAATTCATTTGATTTGAACGTACTCAAAAGTTTGGGGGAATTTAGAGCTGCACACCCCCTTTAAAATTTTTTTGTGCACTTAGATTTTGTTGTTTCTTTTCTATGAAAAATGATTTCAGAACAAAAAAGTAACGTGTCCATTTTTATTACAAAATGTCAAGTAGTTTAGGAGATAATCCAAAAAAACAATTTTTATTTTGTAACTTCAAAGGGCTGTAACTTTTTTTTGTGTACAATTTTGTACCTACCAAAGTAAGTTGGATTCAATCAATTTATTTTTGTCCCCGGAATGCGTGATTTAATTTATGACATACCTTTTTGAAACACCCTGACGTATGATATATACTTACGTATATATTGAAACGTCAATAAACGTACCTTTAATTGTGGCAGATTCCCATTTAAATAGTAATATAATTAATAATACTTAATCTATGACATATCTTTTTGAAACACCCTGACGTATGTATATAGGGTGTCCAGAAACTCTCCTGGCAAACGAAGACTGTAGATTCCTCAGATAATTTTAAAACAACTTAACCCAATTCACCTAGTCCGAAAATGCTTAATAAGAGAAATAGAGCTCTTTAAACATATCGCCTTGTAATTAGTTTTTTTAATACCTCCAGAACGCTTCTAGTTAGAAAAACAAAAACTGGTACGATTAGTATCATCCAAAGTTGAATCGATTCCATCAATTGCGAATTTCTAGTACCAAGTTATTTTAATGCATAACTTTTTTGTCTTTAACTTTTAAGCATTCTTTATACTAGATTATTAAATTTTCAGGTATTCTAGTACTAAAAGGTACTCTACTAAAAAGTCGGTAGACCATTTTCTAGAAAAATCGATTTGAAAATTTCTCGTTTTTTCGTCACGAAAGTTAAATTAATAGGTACCTTAATTTTATAAATTATCTTTTGTTTCAATAAATGCAGCACATAATTCGTAAAAAAAGTATGGGAAAAAAAGCAAAAAATCAAATTAAAACAAAATTTTATTTAAAGTGTTTTAAAAACAAAGTATTTATTACGGTGGAACGAAACTAACATAAAAGAACAAGTATAAAAATTAGATAGTTATAAAAGGTGCTCGTTGTGATGAATATTAGTCTCTATGCATAAATTTGCCCTTTTGCTTAGAAAACGCCGAATTCTTGCAACAATTCCAACGTTATTTCTAAATTCGTTGCAAGCGTCTTGTATCCTTAGCCAGAGTTGTGCACCATTTTGTATCGGAACGAAATAAAGAAACGCTTTTATGTATCATCAAACACAATAATTGCAAGGATTAAAATCCGGCGACCTTGCTGGCCAAGCAACTGGACCACCTCTTCCAATTCAGTGGTCTTCGTAGTTATTATCAAGAAAGTCTCGTAGATTCCTACTAAAGTGGGCCGGACAGCCGTCATGTAGAAGTCATAAGTTTTTCTGAATATTTAAAGGCACATCATCTAATGAATCAGGTAAAACATTTTGCAGAAAATGAAAGTAATCAGCACCATTTAAACGAGCAGGCAATTCCACAGATCCAAGTAGATAATCGTTAACTCCTATCGTTACTTCCTATCGTTAACTCCTATCAAGACGGTTATGCTAAACCTATGCTACTGCTTAGATTCTTGAACAACGCGGGGATTGTCGTTAACATACGAATTAAATTGTGCATTATGCACATTAAAAATTCCATTTTTTGTGAATGTAGCTTTGTAGAATACAAAAAGTACCTGAAAAAAATTATCATTTTGATTTTTCTGACTTTGTTAAATAAAAAGGATATAAATTTTCGTTATGTATGATATTTCCTACGGAAGATTTTAAAATTGTGAGATACATGGCAGATAGTCTTCGAACGCTAATTTCTGGATTTTCCTCAACTTCCTTTAAAATAACATCTTCATGTGCTGCCGTTACCTGTTTCTCTTAATCTTTGATGAAGAGCTGTAAATATTGAGTGAGTGGAATCACGATTGGGAAATTTTTCAGAGTATACGTTGTGCTGCTCGAGCGTTATACCTCATTTCGCCATAAACTAAAGCACATCAGCGTATTCCTCATTAGTAAAAACCATTTTTATTGAATGGAAATTGTTATATTTGAATGCTAAAAAGTAAAAAAACTAAAGGATAAACTTCGCGAACCGACCCTAATTTGACAATGAAAAACGTAGGTTATACTTATCTTGACATTTCAAAGCCAACTGGTGCAAAAAATATTAATTTATTTTTCATGACTAAAAAACGAAAAATTTTCAAATCGATTTTTCTGGACAACGGTGTATCCTATCGACTTAGAGTAAAAGTACCTTGTAAAAGTTGTTTGTCTGGTTTTTAGAGATCAAATCTCTGACGACTGGATTATATTCTAAGTTACAGTTCAATATTAGTGAAAAGCAGTTGACTTTAGTGATGGCCTAATATCATAAAAATATTTAGTGGTCTCTTCAGTGGCCGTCTATATATTTTACGATATCTGCTATTTTATGAGGTTTGCTATTTTACGAGTTTTTCTATTTAAGTTTTGAAGTGTTGTATGTAATAATGGGGGAGAAACTTCAAATTTTTTATCAGTATAATAAAGTTTGACATTTGGATGTCATATGTGGATATAGTATACATAGTTAGAGTAGATATAGTATACATAGTAAATAACAGTAGTCTACAGAAAAAAATTGTTTTGTCTCCTTTTTGTTTTCATGCATGATTATGTAAACCAGCAAAACTTAGTATATAATAATAATATTAATAGTAATAATGTTTGTTTGGGAAGCTTACATAGATTACAAGAAAAAAAAACATAAGTACTAAATACTAAATAATCATTAAACTCACTGAAGGAGAGCTACTATAAAAGTAGTACCCCTTATGCGTGAGACTTAAAAATATATATTCAAATAAAGAAATATTTAACCATTGTATAAATATAAATAGTAAGTTACATATGCGTACTTACAAACATACATTAATTTTTGATATAGCATGTGACACAACTGTGAGTACTCAAATGTAACTACATGATATTAATTGCAATAAATTCAAGAAATGTCGTAGTTTCTAATCAAAGTCTATTTAGATATTTATTATTTATTATTCCATTAGTCCATTAGTCAATTCTTCATAAAATTTTGTTTTCAATCCATTGTTTAATTTCATATTTATATCTATGTTTTTTATAATTTTTAATTTGTTTTAATTTCTCTGGTAGACAATTGTATAATTTGAGCCCTATGTAATCAACATATCTCTGGAGTAAGAATTTATTACATTTAGGTAAAATTGCGTTATTCCTTGAATATCTAGTTTGATGGGCATGATTGTTAAAGTTTAATAATATTATATATATATATATATATATATATATATATATATATATATATATATATATATATATATATATATATATATATATATATATATATATATATATATATATATATATATATATATATATAAGGGCTTTGTAACAGAATAATTTACGTACCGTTAAAAATTGACTTTCATTATATAACAACTCGCTAGAATATCGTAGATTTTTCCCATAAATAATTCTAATTAGCCACTTCTGAATAATGTTTATAGTAATCCAGTAAGTAATGATACAACCTTCAGATCAATACATATACTTCATAGGTATCGGAAATATTTTATTTTCTCAGGTAATACCTCCGAATTTGTATAATTTACTTTCAAGTTTGTTGCATATGTAAGGGGCTTCTTCTTCTTCTTTTTGTAGTGCCTATCCGTTTCGGATGTTAGCGACCATCATGCCAATTTGTAATTTGCAAACTGCTGCTTTGAAAATATTTGCGGTTGTTGTGTGAAATTATGTACGTAGATTTTTCAGTAAGGAAATCCTTCGCCTTCTTGGTCCTCGTCTTTCTTCTACTTTTCCTTGTAGAATTAATTGCACAATCCATATCTTTCGCTGTTCATCATGATGTGACCGAGGAATTGGCTGTTTTTATTCTGATTAACAACTTTTTTTCTTTTTGCATTCCTAATAAAACGTCTTGGTTAATAACGTGGTCGGTATAGGATATATTCAGGATTCGACTATAAAGCCACATTTCAAAAGCCTTAATTTTCTCGCAGGTAGCGTCTGTGAGAGTCCACGACTCAATTCCGTACAATAGTATAGGAAAGATATAACATCGTAGTACCCTTATTTTTATGGGTACTGATAAATCATGGCATTTGAATAACTTAGCCATTTTTTAAAATGCAGATCTTGCTTTCTCTATCCTACATTTTATTTCTAGGGAATGCTCCCAATTTTCATTGGCGTTCGTACCAAGCTAGGTGTATGTTTTTTCTCTTTCTATTTTTTGACCATTCACACTGATTCTTTTAATTTGCTGTTCCTTCTTAGAGATCATCATACATTTTGTTGTCTTAATGTTCAGTGAAAGTCCTTATCTCCGACTCACTTCTGTGGTTCTATTTATTAACTCCTGGAGAGCTTCATAACTGTCATCCACGTATCTGATGTTATTGATGCATTCTCCGTTATTTCGGATTCCGGCTTCAACATACTTTACTGCTTATTGTTCTGAAGCTATTTTCTTGTGGCATTTTAAAGTAATTACTATTTAAATGGGAATAAGCCACAATTAAAGGTTAAAGTATGTTTATTGACGTTTCAATTTCCACTTCGGAAATCGTTCTCAAATTACAAACATTAGTAAATTAAACAAATTTTGTTTTTTTGTTACTTAGTGAAAAATTCTTCTAATAATTTAATTTTATCTGACTCATCTATATTGACAATTCAGACATACATTATACATTTTAAAGTAGAGGACTTTAAAATAATATTGCCAATATTGTTGAGTTGCGTTCCTGGGACGACTTTACTTATAAGATATTTCATTCGATTACATGAATGAGATTGAAATAAGATTCGATAATCGATGAAATCAACTTTAACTTGAGAATATCCGTCAGAAAAGATCATACCATGTAATTCATCTTTAAAAAGTCAAACACATGACCAAATACTTACCATGTCGGGATAGTATTATGAGGTTTTTTTCCTGGTTTGTCCCTCATAATTTACTATGGAATCACTAACAGGAGAATTTTACTGTCATCATGGCATGTGTGCCTTTCGTATTTCGGTTCTTATTCGTGTCTGAATATTTGTGTACATTCTTTTTTTATTCTTTGATTTTCTTCTTTCTTCCATGAGTTGCAGTATTTTGTTATTTATCCAAGTTATCATCCTCTTCTCTTTATTTTCTATTATATGTTCTTCTCCAATCTTGTTAAAGGTTTCACATATATTCCGGTGGGGTACTGAAGGGTATTTATTACCATTGTGGAGTAAGAAGGCTTTCAAACTAATCTTAAAAGCATCACATAATTGTGCTTATCGTACAATAGATTGTTAACTAAGATGGGAAAGTGATCACTTCCATATAAATTAGGTAAAGCGTCCCACGATAAACTAGGTTGCAAGTTTGGCTCACAAATTGACAAATAAATTGCTGAAAACTATCCTGTTGTTGCATTATATCGAGTATTCTTGCCGTCATTAAGTAGATTTAAATTGAGATTATTTAGAATAGTTTCTATTTTTCTTCCCATTTTTGTCAATTTTTGTGAGCCTCATATTGAATTATGTGCATTTAAATCTTCCAGTATAATTCGAGGTGTAGGAATTTGACATAAAAGATTACAAATGTCTGCTATACTTGGATCAGAATTAGGAGCGATGTAAAGACTGCAGATGTTATCTTTTAGTGGACCTACTAAGCACACCGCTACGCTACAGCTTTTTTTAGATTTGTTATTAGAGTAATACTGCAATATTCATAGGAATTCTCGATAAAAATCGAAACTCCACCACTGGCATGTTTTTGATATTGGATTATTCTGCACCACTCTAATGGAAGCTCACATAACTCATGTTTTTGTCACGATTATGTTTCAGAGCATGATTTTATAAAAATGTAATTGTTAGGTATTAACTTCATGTTGCAGAAATCTTTATAATAAAGCTGTCTCTCAGTCTACTAAATGATGTTTATTTTGTTCCCTTTTTATCACTTATATAATGACTTACATTTTTTAATCGTCTCTTTAAGATATCTGTTTTAAGATATGCTATTATTTCTATTGCATATCTACTAGTACGTATCTGATGGAGTACTTACAATTAACTGTTGTTTTAAACTACCTTTAATCTTGTGCTTTCTCTATCTAAAATTTCTCTATCCTCTATCTAAAAGTACTCGATTCGTTCACACCATGACATCATTTGCATTATTTTAGCGCGGGGTTTATCAGATAGTGGTAGTTCGAAGACAAATTTTATAGGACGATGCGTAGTTTAGGCAACTTTTCTTTATTCGTAATACATTGCTTTTTATTTTGTCTATCTTTCTTTATATGTCTTTACCTATATTGCCGATATTTCTATCTTTGTTTTTTTTTAATTTATATTTTTTCTGATCATTTATTTCATAACTTAATTAGCCTCTCTCTAATATCAGGTTTGTGTAAAATATGATTTCAAGCTAATATCAAATATATTTTTTTTTATTTTTAAAACTAAAAGAACAGAACAGAATGTTACAAGGAAACAGTTTTTGAATTTTAACATTTTTATCCGTTTATGTTTACTTTATTTATTTAACCGTTTTGCTAGGTTTATGATCACCCTGGGATAGTTTTGAGATAATGAGATAAATGCCCGTCTGTTGTTTTAAAATTTTTTTATTTTTATTGACAGAAAAAATACAAATCAAGCCAGCTGTGGAAGTAACTTTAGCACGTGTTTAAAACCCTAGCCAAAATGTGTTACATAAAATGGAATAAAAACTGTTTGAAGGTTATTAATATTTACAACTAACGATGTAATTTTTCATTTCAATTATTTTAATTTTAATAATAACAAACTGTTATTATTTCTCATTTTGCAATTATCTTTATTATTTTTGACGTTCCACAAATGTTGACAATTTCTGTAAGATATTTTGTCTAAAGCTTTAATATAATCGTAAAACAAATTCTAAAATTAAAATTAAAGAATTGGATTATAACTATTGGGACATAGATTAGGTTTAGGTCATTTGGACTAAAATATGATAATTGGACCAAATTTTACTCAATAAAATATATCTGTCGAAAAATATAGAGTGAGTTAAACTTAACAATCACTTTTCGTTTTTGCTAATAATTTAACTTTATGTACTGTGATATTTCCTTTCAACAGTTATCAGTTTCCATTCTTGATTGAAATAGTTTTTGTCACCTCTTGTATCCATCTTGTCATCTCTTGTACCCACTAATGAGTATTATTAATTTTTCTTCGTCAATTTATTGTCGTCCGGTTCGTTCCGTTGTGGTAGCGCTCACAAAGTCAAAAATAATTTTTCGAAAAAAAAAAAAATTCAATATAATCTATTGGATCAGATATAAAAGTAACTAAGTAGTTAAGATTGCTGGTGTGTAAATATTAATAAAAACACACATTAGCTAAGACTTTGACAATAATTAGACTGAAGATAATGGGTATTTTTATTACAATTATTATACAAAATCTAAATGTTCCCATTAACAAATCATCATAAAGTAAAGCGACGTTTAATGTATAAATAAAGTTAAATCTGCTCAGCAAAGCTGTGAGCACCTTACTGATAAAATCGCAATTTTGTTCCTAACGGTACTGGGTGGTAGCGAAAAGCATTCTTTATCTTCCTTTCAAAGCTGAGCAGTCCTATCTATCATTAAATAGCTGTTCTGAAGTGATGCTTGTTGTCCTAAGGTCAAACTAAAACTTGATTACTAAGCATCATGTCCTATCTGATCTTTACAAACGTGAAGTGTCCTATTGTAACACATAGGACAGTCAGTATTGCAATATGGTATGCTACCCAAAATCTAGAACGTCCTAAGTGACCAATAGGACATATTCACCACTGCACCTTAAAACAAAATAACCTAAAAATCGAAATTATTTATTTTGTGTAATGTCAGTTTTTAGAATAGAGAATTTGATTTATAGGTACCTCAAAGTAAGTACCCAATTAATCATTAGATATTATTTATTGTGCCAGATGCCAAGTGTCCCTTATTTTTAGTTTTGTTTTTTTTTTATTACATTTACTATGCTGGAGCTGGAACTTACTGTAAATGTAACTGCAAAATCTCCAACATATAAAACTCGCTTAAACACTTTAATAATATAATCCGTAAATGATTATATTACTGATTGATTTAGAAACAAGCTACATATTATGTACTCCTGTTTTGGCATTTTTTAGTGTTTACGAAATTGACTCGTGATTGCAGTAGTTAGGTTATTTAATAGTTATTTAGTAACCTATTAAAAGTGTATAAAGTATTGCTTTGTTATATTCTAGTATAATCACCAACGCTTCCACCAGCCGTGGCAGTCAAATAAAAAGCTTGTCAATACCAAAAATGTTATACAATGATCCCGACTACGATTAAAAGCAAAACAATTTTTGTAGCGAGTCCTCGTCTGCAGCGTATGCAGAAGAAGGCTGTATCAATGATGAAAATGGCGACTGCCTGGCCCACCACTCCAGCTATGTCTGATAATGAAAGTTTAGTCGAAGAAGATGCGTCTGTTTATCAATTAGTGAAGTCTATGGTCAACTACATATTCACTTCGTTCATAGATATTGCTGAAAACAACACGCTAAGATGTACACCAAAAAGAGAACAATTAGAAAGAGAACAAAAAATAGAAAGCACCTGCCGAAAGAAAAAAGCAGAAATTATCATCTGTCGCTAGTGACCACAAACTAAAAAATCCTGTAATAAAAACACCTACATGCTGAAGTGTTTAGAGGTGATAAATGAAGCGAGACGAGAAGATATTAAAAAGCAGTATTGGGAACTTAACGAGCATGCTCAATGTTTGTTTGTGCGCGGTAAAGTTAAGCAACTAAACAAAAGAAAAAATACTGTTCTTACTATTTGTACAAATCTTCTTCTTCTTTTGGCATCATAACCCTGGGTGGGTCTTTGCCTGTCTGGCTATGTCCTTCCATTCAGATCTCTCTTGTGCCCTTATTCTCCATTGTCTTATGTTCATTGTTTTCAGGTCGTCTTATACGTCATCCAACCATCTCGTTCTGGGCCTTCCTTTTTTTCGCCTTCCTATGGGCTTCCATTGTAACATGTTATTTGTTGTTTTTGCATCGTTTTGTCTCTGCACATGTCACAGCCATGACAGTCTTTGACTTTTCACAAATCTTACAATGTTATAACCTTCATTTAACTCATTAACCTCGTCGTTTCTCCTGATTCTCCATGTGCCATCTTCCTCTTGTACCGGGCCATATACTTTCCTCAGTATTTTTCTCTCGAATGTCCTGAGTTGGGCTTCATCTTTTTTCGTCATTACCCAAGTTTCACATCCATAGGTTACTACGGGTCTAATCAGTGTTCTGTAGATAGTCATTTTGGTTCTTTTGTCTAATAATTTCGATGTCATCAATCTTTTATTAGCATAGTATGTACGATTCCCGCTGGAAATACGTGCATTAATTTCGCTACTTACGGAGTTCTTCTGATTGATTTCTGTGCAGAGATATGTAAAGGCATCCACTCGTTCGATAGTATAGTTGTCTATTGTGATATTATTTTCATTGTCAGTTATTCTTTTGACTGTCATATACTTCGTTTTTGCTTCGTTTATTTTGAGACCTCTTTTTCTTGCTTCAGGATCAATTTGTTTGAACACTTCCATTAGTCGTGGCTTATTCCTACTAATGATGGCTACATCGTCTGCATATGCAGTAATTTGTACTGATTTGGTGTTTATATGGCCGGTTATATTGGTTTTTCTGATGACTGCCTCAAGAACTAGGTTAAATAGCATGGTTGATAGGGCATCTCCCTGTCTTACTCCCATGTTGATGTTAAACAGGGGTCAGTTCTCCATCTACTCTGACTGCGGCTTTTGAAACCTGCAACGTCATTTTTATGAGGCTGATGTATTTCTTAGGTATACCTAGATTACAAAGGTCTTCCAGCATTCTGTCTCTTTTCACACTATCAAAAGCTTGTTTAAAGTCTATATACATATTATATAGGTCTATGTCGTATTCATAAGCTTTTTCTTGTATCGTTCTTAGTATGAATATGTTATCTGTAGTGGCTCTATTTGGTGTGAATCCATTTTGATAATCACCAATTATATTTTCGGAGTATTCTAATAATCTATTGTAGATTATACCAGAAAGAATTTTGTATATTACATTTAGCAATGTAATTGGCCTATAATTCTGGCATTCCCTCTTATCTCCTTTTTTATATATTGGCTGTATGAGGCCAACTGTCCATTCCTCTGGAATTTGCTCCTTCGTCCATATTAATGTTATTAGGTAATGGATTCTTTCCCAGAGTTCGGATCCTCCATGCTTTAATAATTCTGCCGAAATTCCGTCCGTTCCTGGTGCTTTATTGTTTTTTAGTTTATTTATTATCTGAACTACTTCTTCATAACTCGGATTTTCGTGTACAAATATTGCCGCCGCAAATGTTCAAAAATCGATCATTACTTTTATCATAGCTTAACGTGGCGGGGACGCATATTTGTGGCGAGTATTTCCGTCGCAAATATTAGTAAAAATATTACCTACAGGATGCTAAAGGATTAGATATGCAAGTATGTAAAACTTTTGTCCTCGCCACGTTAAGCGGTTAATAAAAGTAATGATCGATTTTTGAAAAAAATTAGAGGAACTGATAATAATAATGCTATTGTTCCCAAACAAGACCAATGAGGGCACCGACCAGCTCTGAATTTTATTGACAATGATCGTGAACTTATAAAGTCTTTTAGATCTCATAGTTTCAGCAGATCTTCAGAAAGTGATAATGCTTCCAAGAGCGGATATGTTTAAATAAGTCATTTTTACTAGGCGTTAATTGTTTTTACCGAAAGTCTTGTTGTGTCGGGAAAGGAATAAATGCCCTTTCTTTAGGAATTCTGTGGCACGAAGGAATATCAGATAGAAAAAAGAAGATATAGTGTCTGCTTTCTACGCATTCTTTCTAAAAAACAGGGATACATAATCCATAACAGTTTGGCTTAATAATTGCTTCGGACAGAACAAGAATTGGTGTTTGTTCAGCTTTTTTGTCTATGTAGTAAATGCTACAGGAGTTAACTTAAAACAATTAACAATTTTTAAACCACGTTTATGTCTGTGTACCATTTTCACCATTAGGAAGAAAAATCATTAAAGAGGGCCAAAACTGTTTGGAATTTTAATGACTATGTTCAATGTATAAATTCAATAAACCAGACCGATGTTGTAGCATTGGAGATTAGAAATTACTATAAGTTGACAGATTTCAGTTCGAAATACAAATTACAAAAGTTAAAACTACGCTGCTGTCTCAATAATATTTCGCTCGCAATTTTTACGAGGGACGAGATAACATTAAAATATACAAACTCGTATGACACAGACGATTTGACAAAACTGAACTTTTTAACTGCAGGTGCATTTAAAAGTGGTGTGCACTTCCACCTCCACGAACATCTAACCGAGGAATTAGTCAAGGAAGAAAGCAAAGTTTCCTGATTAGGCTGCAAGCTAATAATTCCAGCCAAGAGGAGAAACTTTTGGGAAGAATTACCGGTAGGCTATGCAGCTGAAGAGGATGGAAATTTTAAGTTTTTTTACGCCATTAAAGGGCTATATTAAGTTTTTTTTAAATGTAAAACAATGTCTCGGTATAAGTGGAAAAAAAGTTCGTTATAAAAAATCTTATCCTATCTGAGATTTTTAATAAAATCCCAAGTCAAACCGTACTATCTATCAAAACTCATGTAAGCTTGAAACTAATTACTTCCTTGGAATATCCCATAATTTGTATATACACAAATGTAGTTCATTGAAAATTACAGTATGGTATCATTAATATTACGGATGGGACAGCAAACTAAAGTTAATTACATTTTTCCCAAAATAGTACAATTGGTAGATAGGACCTTTCAAAGCTTAGCAGGGTAGAAATGTAAAACAATGTATTTACTTGACGAACGGCCTGCATAGAGATAACTAAAGTTGCTCCTAATAGGAATACTGTTAGGAATAGGAAAATTGTTATTTTCAAGTGAAAAAACAATGATATAAATTGTAAAATTGTGCCTAATTATAGTCGATAATGGGGTGTAGAGTTGTGTTATAGAGGTAGCACCTTTTATCGGAACGACCACATCAAGCGTCATAGACGGAAGATGGTTCTTGATAACTAGACAACTAACTCTCACTTATGGCTCCACGTGCCACACCCCGGGTAACTGCATTGGTCTGCGGGCTAAAATAAGTGAGGGTAGCGAGATATGGCGAGAATTTCGCCGAGTAAGGGCGAATGAGTTAGTAAGTGGTAGGGCACTCTTTTGTCCTGGGGTTGAGAAATTGGCCTCGAAGGCGGATGAACAAAAAAATAACTGTCAAAGGCATAAGAATGTAGAAGGCAAGAAGAAACCACTACATTAAAGATTTTACACAGATATCCCTAGTACAATTGTCATGGCTGTACAAAAAAGTAACTCTGTTACTGATCATGGATATCGGAGGCCAAGATCCGACAGGGGAGGCAAATCACACATAGACCACAAGGCCTCTCAGGTCGATATCAAACGAAATCCCTGTGAAATACCCATTAGTAACACATCGTCCAAAAAGAAGACTAAAATCAACTGAAAGTGTATGAAGATAGGCACGTGGAATGTTTGTTACCAAGCAGGTAAAGTCCATAATGTCATTCAGGAAATGGAAAGACTTGACATAAAAATATTAGGACTAAGTGAGACCAAATGGCCCTATTCAGGTGACATATTAGTAGGCCAAACAAAGATATACTACTCTGGTAATGACAATGACGCAAATCACTGGAACGGAGTAGCGATATTAGTTGAGAAAACTACCCAGAAATTTGTAACTGGCTTCTTACCCATCTCGGATAGAGTTATGATGGTTACACTAAAAACAGCTCAATCCAGAGTCAATATAATTCAAGTATATGCTCTCACAGCATAAAAGTCAGATGAAGAGCTCTAACAGTTTTATAATGAATTACAACAAGCTTTAGAAGTAACCAAGTCTAGAGACGTTACAATAGTCATGGGCTATTTAAATGCAAAAATCGGTAGAGAAAGTCAAGGTGATTTTATTGGAAACTTTGGACTGGGCACACGTAACGAGACAGGAGACAGATTGGCTCAATTCTGCCAAGAGACCGATTTTATTGTCGCGAATACTTATTATGATCTGCCGCCCAGGAGACTCTATACATGGAAATCTCCAGCAGACAACCAACCTACCGTCATCAGAAATCAAATTGACTACCTTCTCATCTGGAAACGATACCGAAATTCCATAAAATCAGTAAAATCATACCCCGGAACTGATGTGAGATCAGATCACAACCCAGTTGTAGGAAGGTTTAGAATTAATCTAAAAAAGCTTGTGGCTAAAACTAAAGTAGAGAGGATATAAGTATCCCATTTAAGAGATCCATCAACAAATAAGCAAGTCACACTAAAAATTAAAGAAGAGCTCACCAAAATAGAAATTATTCCTACTGAAGATGCGAACAGGAAATGGCATATGTTAAAAGATGCTCTTATACGCACATGTGAAACAACACTAACACCTAAGTTGATATGTATATACAAGGATTTCTACAGTTTTCACTGTATTCCTTCATTCAACCGTTTTCTCCAATTTTTCCTGTTTAGTCAGTCCCCTTCCTGTAGGTTTCTTCTACTCACTGCTTCGTCCACTTCATCTCTGAAAGATCTTCGGGGTCTGCTTCTCTTTCCTCTTCCTATCGGGCTCCACTCTGTTATTCTATTTATCCACCGATTTTGGTCTGCTCTTCTGACATGTCCGTACCAGGTTAACCTCTTCTGTTCGATGTAGTCTATTATGTCGGAGTTCATTCCCATTCTCCAGTTTCGTTTGAACCTTCGAAGAGAGAAGTCAAACAACAATAACCGGCTTACCGATTTGTTATTAATTAGTGTTCAAGTTTTTGTTTTTTCGTGTTGCTAAATTTATCAAAACAATTTAAATAAGTTAGATTTTAAAAACTTCGCCCCCGCCATGGGGAGCGTAAAAATTAAGACGCCAGATGGTGATAGTGGAGTTATTTGTGAAAGTGACAGTTTTTCCAATATGGAAAGTACTGCTGCCGTCATGGAAATGGGAACAATAGGTGCTAAGGAGGACGAACCAAAACTATTTGACTCGATAAATCCAGATAAGTACTTGTTAAATAATTATTGCGTATATGTTGAAAAAACTAATCAGCAAAGTTTGGGTCGTTTGCATCCTATGTTTGTAGGACATATTTTACACAAAAATCTAAAAGTACAAAACATTCAGGAAATTAAGGGAATAGGTAGAAATCGCGTTAAAGTAATATTAAATTCAATAGCAGAAGCTAATAAGTTGGTCACAAATAAAAATTTAAAAGAATTAAACTTAAAAGCTTTCATACCTAATCACCTTTTAGAGGTCAAGGGTCTGATCCGAGACGTTGACACAAGTTACGACGTTGATTATTTAAAACAAAACATAAATTCAAACTCAAGGGTTGTAGACATCAGACGAATGCACAGGAAAATTGAAAAAGATGGTAAGGCTGAGTATGTACCTAAGAAGACCATTGTAGTCAGCTTTGAAGGAAACATATTACCCAGCCATATATCCGTTAATTTTGTTTATTTTAATGTGGAAAAGTTTATAGGCAGGGTCACACAATGCTATAGATGTTTGAGATTCGGACACATATCAAAACAGTGCAAAAGCAGCCAAGAACATTGTATTTTATGTGGATCTGTCAAAACCGAAGAACATAACTGTTCTGAATTTAATAAATCATGTATACATTGCAAGAGTACACAGCATACATCGATTTCCAAACTATGCCCAATTTACGAGGAACAGAAACGTATTAAAAATTTGATGATAGAACAGAAAGTATCCTTTTTAGAAGCCAAAAAGCTTTTTCAATCTTTATATTCAGAAATAACAACGAACAATCGCTTTTCTGCCTTAACAAACTACGAGGCAGATTTCCCGAAACTACCTCAAAGTTCTGGTAATAAACATGCTTTCCAGCAGCCACAACCTACAAATTCTCAACGTTCGGATAGTAGCAGACCTATGGCACTTACCCATAACAACAAAAAACGTAAAGCCACTACTTCTCCCTCATCCCCAAACTTACAGAACCCTCCCATGTTTAACTTCCGTTTTGGACCATCACATCCTCTTCCCCAGTATCCAAAGCAATCTACCTTTCAACCCACAGAAGGTGATAATAAAGATATTGCTCAGGCAGTGACGGAGTGTGTCATTAATTTTTTAAAAAATATTCACACACTTGAGGATTTAAAATCTGTAGATAATGAGAGCATAAATCAAAAAATATTTTCAGTATTGGAGGGTACTAAAACATTGAAATAAAATTCTTAGCATATATCAAAATCAAAATTATTTATCTAAATTATGTAATTCAAATGGAACTTTTTTCTGGCAGTATTTCTTATTTAAACATTAATCCAAGATCAAAATGCACTATTAAAAAAACAAATATGAATGTTTTCACTTATTTTATTATACCACTTTTTACTTATTCGTTAGAATCAGATGTTGGAGGACATCTTCAGTAAATAATGTTTTCCAAGGACAAACAACTCTGAGAATTTTACAATGGAACGGAAGGTCCGTTGCATCCAATAAAAATAGTTTAGTTCATTTTTTAACAGCTGAAAACATTGATATAGCGTTGTTAAGTGAAACATGGTTCAAACCAAATCAAAACTATATATTTAAAGGTTATAATATAATCCGCCAGGATAGATACGATGGATATGCCGGTGTAGCAATTTTGATTAAAACTTCTATCTCATTCTGTCAAGTGAATATTACTAAAAATTTCAATGATAAAATTTTAGTTTGTGGCATCTCCGTTAAATTTAACAATTTAGAATTAAGTTTCTTGTCTGTATATAGGCCTCCTAAAGTCCATACTTCTAAAGATGATTGGAAAAATATCTTCTCCCAAGTTACATCACCTTGTATAATTGGAGGGGATATGAATGCTCATAACTCTTTATGGGGCTCACTGCACAATGATGCTGCAGGTCATCAAATCGTCAGCAGTGTCGAGGACCTAGATCTTATTATTTTGAATAATGGGGAACCCACATATCTTTCCAAATATGGTACTCAGAAATCTATGATTGACATTTCTCTCTGTACAGCTAATCTAGCCAGTAAAGTTTCCTGGTCCGTATCTTCAGATACCTTAGGGTCAAATCATTTTGCTATAACCATGAACCTTTCCACAACTAACACATCACATGAAACAATTTATCCAAAAAGCAAATGGAATATCAATAAAGCCAATTGGTCACTTTATACATCCTTAATAGAAAACATGTTTGTCAACTATAGTATCTCTTTAAACACTTACGAAAATTATAACTTTCTTATTAATTGTATTAATGAATCTGCTTCAAAATCTATCCCTCAATATAAAATTCTTAAACTCAAAAATCGTCCCCCACCACCATGGTGGGACCCTGAATGTGATATTATAATTAATGAAAGAAAAAAGGCTTTAAAAGCTTACAAACTTTCATCAAGTTTTGATAACTACTTAAAATGTCAGGAAGTTACTGCTCGAACAAAAAAGCAGTTGAAGCAAAAAGCTAAATCCAGTTGGATCAAATGGTGCTCCAATTTAAACAAAAATACCTCTGCTAAGCAAATATGGTCACAGGCCAACAAAATGAATCGAAAACCGCAGAATAGTATAAAACCTTTCAGCAATGAAGTTTTAGATGACTTCTTTAATAAAGTTTCTCCTCCCTGGGTTCAATATTTCTCTAACCAATCCGAACAAAGTCACCATTCCAATCACTTTTTGTTGAAACCTTTCACTAAATCTGAATTAGATTTCGCTCTCAAAAATTGCAACAATACCTCCCCAGGGATTGATCAAATCAAATACCCTATGTTAATCAACCTACCAAGAGCCGCTAAAGATCTGCTGTTACAGGTATTTAATGACATCATTCAAAATAACATCGTTATTGATTCATTTAAAAACGCCATTGTGGTTCCTATCCTAAAGTCTGGTAAAGATCCAAATATTGCAAATTCATACAGACCAATATCGTTACTTTCCTGTGTTTTTAAAACTCTAGAGAGACTCATAAAATTTAAACTGGATTGGTGGTTACAAAAAAATAATTTGCTACCAGAAAATCAGTTTGGTTATAAAAGAAGCTTTGGAACACTAGATGCTCTAACAACCATTGTGGTAGATGTACAAAATACCTTAACGAGAAACAACTATTTAACAGGACTATTCTTGGATATTGAGGGAGCATACGAATCAGTTTGCTTGTCAACTTTAAGAAATAAAATGGTTAATTTATTTCATATGCCAATCGCATTCGTGGATACAATAATTGGATTTTACACAAAGAGGATCATCTATGTAAGAGATCATAATAACAAGCTAATTGGACCGCGATATAATTATCAAGGTATACCACAAGGCTCAGTTTTATCTCCAATCTTATTCAATATATACAGCTCTGACATACATAACATCCAAATAAATAACAGTTCATTCAAAATCGTACAGTATGCCGACGATTTCTGCATCTATACAGAAAACAAAAAATATGAAACCTGTATACAAAGCCTTAGCAAAGTATGTGAATCCCTTTTTTCATGGTTCTTAGAGAATGGTCTCAATTTATCTATAAAAAAATCAGTAGTATCTATCTTCACAAGACACAACATTCCTACAAATGAAAATATCATTCTGAACGATCAATGTTTTAAGCTTCAAAATCATGTCAAATATCTAGGCCTTATTTTGGATAAGAAGTTAACTTGGAGACAACACATAGAGTACATGCTTGATAGATGTAACAAAGGCAGCAATTTCCTCAGAATGACAACGAAAACGTGGTGGGGTTGCGATGTAGAAACATCCTTGTTGTTTTATCGCGCATATATACGATCTATTCTAGATTACGGTGCTACTCTTTATGGTTCCGCCTCTAAGAACCTTTTAAGAAAAATCGACACATTTCAAAACTCTATTATGAGGGTATGTTTGGGTGCTATGAGATCAACCCCTATACAACCCTTATATGTTGAAGCCGCTGAGCTACCCCTGGAAAATAGAAGAAATTTTTTAAGTGAAAAAAGCCTTCTTAAAATTCTATTAACTAACTCCCAGTTATTTTCAAGCGTCCGTCAACTTAACGAGTCAGATCTCACAAACAAATATTGGGAGAAAAAACCTTCCCCGCCTTTATGCATGGCATTACAGAATAATCCTATTTTTTTCAAGAAATTGGACACGGTTGACAGAAGCTTAGACTACTATTCTTTATTCCACAGAACTCAGGTTATAATACCCACTTATAGTGAGAACACCATTATGAGTAGCAATCTTCTAATATCTCTATTGCAGGATTATAGGGAAGCCACAGTAATATACACGGACGCATCAAAAACAACAGAAGGGACTGGGTGCGCATACTTTTTACCTGCTACAAACGTAGAATTCAAGTATAAACTACCATATGAATTTTCAATCTTTTCAGCGGAATCAATAGCTATACTTGAAGCTCTAAAATATGTTAAAAACACCTGTAATAGACATATCTTAATTCTGTCAGATTGCCTTTCAGTTTTGCAGAGCATAAAAAACATTGAATTACCCTCAACATTTAGCAACCCCTACATATTTGAAATAAAAGACCGATTGTATCATTTATCATCGACTGGAGTCAACATAAAATTTATTTGGGTCAAAGCACATATTGGTCTCAAACACAATGAATATGTAGATCACTTGGCTAAAATGAGTGTAACAACTGGCTCTACGTTGAAATATATGCTTAACACATCAGATGTTACTACGATTTTCAAAAAAAATCAGCAACTTAGATGGAAAGAGCAATGGAAACATTACTGTTCTACAAACCATAAAAGGTATACCTCTTTACAACCAACTCTACCTCAAACAACCTGGTTTCAGAATTTCAAAGCTCCTCGTAAATATATTACTACTATAAATCGAATACGCTTTGGACATGCATGCTACCCATGCCATTTATTTAAAATTAAAGTCATCGATGATGATAGTTGCAAACATTGCGGCAAGCTAGGTGACCTCGATCACATCTTCTTTGAATGTCCTAAATTTATTCAGCATTCAAACTCCCTGTATACAAAATTAACTAAATGCAATACATACGCTCCATATAATATACAGTCTTTGTTAGCCATAGGTTCTGTAACAATATATAATTTAATTATAGAATTTTTGTCAGACACATGCATAGCTTTATAAATCTGGTACTCGTTCATGAAAATTTTCATGAGCGTGTATAGGATTAGACTTGTACCCTTTGTTTATCCTATATGTAACAATACCTTATCCGTGGTCCAGTATTGTTTGTCTGTTAAAATAAATGTCTTGACGGACCCCTAGACGAGAAGCGAGTGTCCTTGTACTTTCCTTCGACGTGTTCTTCTATTAATTATTCGTCTATTTCGTTTTAGGGATATCGCTGTGCATTTGTCTGAGAGAAATAATCTGTACTTATCTGTGTACACTTTTTTAAGGAATATATTATAACCTTTCGAGACTGGCTGAATGACGAAAGTCAATGCCACAAAAAAAAAAAAAAAAAAAAAAAAAAATTCCCATTCTCCTCTTAATCTCCATGTTATTTATTCTATCTCTTCTTGTTACTCTGCAGCTTCTCCTTAGGAATTCCATCTCTGTTGCTCTTATTTTGTTTTTGGTTTTCTTATTTATTGTCCAATTTTCACACCCATAAGTGAGGATACTTCTTGTCATGGTATTATATATTTTTTTCTTTGTTTTCATGCTGATGTTCTTATCCCATAGTACCGGGTTCAATTTTCGTATGCAGTCTCTTGTTTGTCCTAGTCTATTTTTTATATCTTCCTCCGTTGTTCCTTTATTTGATATTATGAAGCCTAAATACTTATACTTGTCTGTTCCTTTGATTTGTTTACCTTCGTCTATTTCCAGCTGTTTTATTTCTGTATTCTCCGTTGTAAGGTATTCAGTTTTCTTTCCATCCCATTCTTTGTATATTCCTGCTCCAGTTTTCTCATCATAAAACTGAGGTCATCCTCGTCTTGTGCGATCACTATTTGGTCGTCGGCAAAACTTAGCGTATATAGATATTCGTTCCTTACTGGTATACCCATTCCTTCGCACTTTCTTTTCCATGGTTTCAGGGTTTTTTCCAGGAATATTTTGAACAGGGTGGGGGATGTGGAGCAACCCTGTAGTAGTCCCTTTGTCGTCTTAAATGGACTGCATATTCTATTGCCCGTTTTGATAGCTACTTCGTTATTCTTGTAGAGTGCTTTTACCGCGTTTATTAATCTTCGTGGAACTTCGATGTCTTCCATTGCTTCCCATAGCTTGGTTCTAGGTATTGAGTCATATGCCTTCTTAAGATCAACAAAAGCCAGATGGACGGATCTATTTTTGGCCATTCTTTTTTCTATTAGTTGTTCGACCGTGTAAATATGATCTAAGCATGCTTTCCCCGCTGTGAAACCTGCCTGGTCTGTGAGACCTAAGTTGATCAAGAACAAAAATGAATGGATGACCGATGAGATTCTGGATCTCATGGAAGCAAGGAGATCTTATAAAACCAAAGACAAAAACGTGTATAATATTATACACACAG
This sequence comes from Diabrotica undecimpunctata, assembly GCF_040954645.1. Taxonomy (NCBI): domain Eukaryota; kingdom Metazoa; phylum Arthropoda; class Insecta; order Coleoptera; family Chrysomelidae; genus Diabrotica; species Diabrotica undecimpunctata. The sequence continues at coordinate 122,857,332 of NC_092803.1, read as the reverse complement.
AAATAAGGAGAAAGATCAGATATGCAAAGGAAAGATGGTATAGTGACAGATGCGAAGAGATTGAGCAGTTGGTAGAGAAACATGATAACTTAAACTTTCATAAAAAATTAGGGACATAACAGGCACTAATGTTAAGAAAAAATCAAACATACTGCTGGATAAAAACGGCAAAATAATTATAAACGTCGGTGAAAGGCTTAAAAGATGACAGGAATATATTCAAGAGCTATTTAAAGATGAAGGGACTGAGATAGTACTAGAGCAGGAAAAGTTCGACAACGGCCCAGGCATAACAGAAGATGAGGTATTAGAGGCGATAAAGTGAACAAAGAACAACAAGGCGACAGGTCCTGACGAAATACCTGTAGACATAATACGGTTAATAGAAGAACAGAAAATTGGAATATTGGTCGACTTATTCAATACAATATACAGTACAGGAATCATTCCCAGAGATTGGCTGATGTCAACATTCATAACACTACTAAAAAACCAAATGCAAAATAATGCCAAGACCATCGGATAATACATACGCTCAAAATATTTTTAAAAATTATACACCGGAGAATACACAACAAACTTGAGCAGGATATAAGTGACACACAATTTGGATTTAGAAATGCACTGGGAACGAGGGAAGCCCTGTTCGCTGTGAATGTACTTGTGCAAACGTGCATGGATGTTAATCAGCCAGTATATATGTGTTTCTTGGATTACAACAAAGCCTTCGATAAGGTCAGACATAACCGTCTTATCGAATTACTTGAAAAGAAATACTTAGATATGAGAGACATCAGGATCATTAGCGCTATCTATTATATTCAGATCGCTGTGGTAAAAGAGAACAACGTCTTTTCAAATGAAATACAGATTGAGAGGGGCGTCAGGCAGGGCTGTGTCCTGTCTCCTACTTTGTTCAATTTGTATTCAGATGAAATAATCCAGGAAGCACTAGAAGAACTAACTATGGGAATAAAAGTAAATGACCGACCAATCAATAATATACGGTTTGTCGACGGCACTATTTTATTAGCGAAATGTCTTGAGGATTTACAACAACTGGTTGACAGAGTGGTAGAAGTCAGTGAAGAAAACGGACTGTCCCCAAACACAAAAAAGACCCAATTTATGGTAATTATAAAAGCCCAACAGCACCAAGAAAACATAACAATACATGAAGAACAAATTAAAAAAGTTGAAAAATATAAATATCTGGGTACAATAATTAACGAAAATAATGAGAACACAGAAGAGATTAAGGCAAAAATAGGACAGGCAAGAAATTCTTACAACAAACTGAAAAAAGTACTCTGCAGCAGGGACATTTCAATTTCTTTAAAGATAAGACTTCTGAGATGCTACGTGTTCTCCGTAATATTTTATGGGTTGGACGATTGGACATTAAAGGAAGATGTTTCGGACAGATTAGAAGCCTTCGAGTTATTACAGAAGGATATTAATTATAAGTTGGGTGGATAGAGTTACGAATGTCAAGGTGTTGAGAAGAATGGGAAAAGATAAAGAAAATACAGAAAACTGTAATATCTGGGACAAGTCATGAGGGGCGAGTGTTATAACTTGTTGCAATTAATAATGCAAAGAAGAATACAGGGTAGAAGGAGTCGCGGAAGAAGACGCATTTCCTGGTTAAACAATTTGAGAGCTTGGTTTAACTGCACTTCTGCTGACCTCTTTAGAGCAGCGGTATCGAAAGTGTGAATTGCCATGATGGTTGCCAACCTTCTTAGATGGCACATGAAGAAGAAGAAGATAGTCGATAACTATAAGTGTATAACAACAGCGTTTTACAACATTTATTTAATTTCTTCGCAAAAGCTTTTTAAATTTATTATATTGGGACAGTTTGATAATTCAATTATAAACAATTTTTTCTTATCAGTTGGTTCACGTTAATTACACCTGTCGTCAAAGACCCATATACCTGTTTTTGCAGGAAATTAATTAACCATGGAGAATAATGTCACTACAAAACAATATAATATTCAAAAGCAACAAAATGCCTCACAAACATATTCCTCAGGAATATCAAAAGTTTAGTTTCTTTCCAAGGAACAGGCAATCATTTTTAAAGCTCTGGATAAAACCAAACTCCAGGATTACCTTTTTCTCCTAGGAAATGTATAATTCAACCTTAAAATATTTTCTGCTCCCGATTGTCCAACAATCGCATTTGCATGTACCTCTCCAGCAGACAACCGGTAGAAGATTTCATAAACAACAGTGGATACATAGAAGTTAAAAGTGAAATTGTTCGAACCAAGAAGTTAATAACACCAGCAGAGAGGATTATTCTTTCCAACGTATGCCCTACCATACCTCACGAAATACTAATCAACTAATTACAAAATATTGGTGTAGTACCGATTTCACCTATGACATTCCTTAAAATATAGGAGGCAAATTTATATCAGTCCCCATAGCTTAACACGTTCGGAGTAATTTCTACTTGAGTTTGACAATAGGTCCTATAGAATTTTTATATCTCAAGATAGCGTTGCATGCTATAACTGCAAGAAGTCTGGCCAGAGCATCTCAATGTTCCGAATCCACAGTTCTAGAAGATCAACACTCAAATAATGAAAAGTCTTTGCCCAGCCTAGATAATGCAGTTTCTCAACAAACACATACACTATCAGAAAAACAAGTGCCAATTTCTCACGTTTCAAACAAAGCAGTTTCTCAACAAATACATCCACTATACTATCAGAAAAATCAATGTTAGCATCCCAAGATTCAAACACTACAACTAAAATAACAAATATTCCTCAAGAATCTAACTCTCAAAAGTGCACGTTAACGATATAATTTCACCTGAAATTGAGTCTCCTTCAACACAATGTAAGTCGTTACTTGAGCCTAAAATTCGTCCAAAGATCAAGAAAACAAAAACTTTTTCAAATCGAAGCGGTAGCCCTACCTCACGGCTGTTGAACATGCAAAAACGTTTATTGAAAATTATTCTCCATCTTTCGTTCTTGAATATAACCAACTACACATGCTTCTAACTAATAGGTATTACCGGCTCTGCTGATCCCTTGAGTAGAATTTAAGAATACACAAAAGATTACGTCGGCCTAATTAATATGTTCACACAATTATATCCTTACTTAAAAGAGAGAAAATTTATACCTTGGCAAAGATATTTATGACCACAGACCAGGTGATTTGTGTTTATGACTATGACAGTGACACTTCTCAACTAAGTCAATAATATGAAGACCAAGAAGAGAACCATCTACTTTAAAATGTATAATATATAAATGTATAATATCTGAATTGTCAATATGAATGAGTTAGACAACATTAAATTATTAGAAGAATTGTTTACGAACTAACAAAAACAAAGTTATTTAATTTATTAATATTTTGCATTTTGGGAACGATTTCCGAAGTGGAAATCGACACGTCAAATAAACTTATTTTAAAGTCAAATTGTGGCTTTTTCCCATCGAGTTTAGATTCTAACTCGATGCTTTTTCCCAATAAAAATAGTAAAATGTCGTATACATCCCACATGTATTTCATTCAATTGGAAAATATTTTCACCAGACTTTAATTTACAAATAGTAATATTATTGTACTTATTTTAAGGTTATCTGATTGAACGGAATCTGATCATTTTGTGCAAATAATAAGACAAGAAATAGTCATAAAAATAGAAATAGAAAAGAAGAATCATGCCCTGATTGTATCATTGAATCAATATAAATCTACATTTAAGAAGGCAAGGAAGGAGAAGTAGAACCGTTTATTAACAATATTTAGTCCTACTATCGTGAGGCTTGTAGAAATATTTTCTTAATATTCGCTTTCCAAAACCTGTAAACACAATGTTCCTAATCTAAACTACCATAGAAACCGATTAACTTTTTAATTAAAAATGATTAATGTGAACAACTTCTACTAATCCACTGCCAAAAAATGGAACGTGGGCAATATTGTGCGGGAGTGTGCCTTTATTTTTTCAATATTTAATTATTTTGCGCACCACCAAGTGCAAGTCATATTTTGGAAGGATAAATAAGTAGAAACCGTACACAAATAATCCAGCCTAATGGCGACCGGATACCTCATGACGTCAGTCTTGTATTTACAACTTTTGTTCGATTTTAAAAATAGAGGAATGTGTTAAAGCGTCTAAGAAAGTTGCCAGCCAAATCTCGTGTATTCTATAATTTATGTTTATCTTTTCGAATACATAATAAAATCCTAGCTAATGTATTATAAAATAACAGATGGAGTCTTTTTAATAGTACGCAACGGTTTTAAATAAATCGATCTTTAAATAAATATAAGGCGAAAATTGAAAACTTATGACATATCATAATATTATTGATTACCTAATTATTTTAAAATACGTCAATCAACGTCTGTCAATATTAGATGTGTACTTGTGTTTTTAAGGAAAAGTATTTTTGGACGTACACCAGCAAGTAGTTAATCTCATTGTTCCTTTCTAGATTCTGGTTGGATTGATTTCTCTAATATTCTTGTATTAAAGAAGCGTATTTCTCTAATAAAGGGTGTTTTTTAGAAGTATAGAAGTGTAAGTTGGTAACACTTGTTTAACTGTCGGCCATATAACAGCTGTCAAATGATTTACGTTAGGTTGGGTTGTTTAGGTTACGCACTGACACATCGCACAGTGCGTACAGAAGAAGTTGTTGCTGCTTTAGAGCGTAGCCTACAGGAAGACCCGAATCAGTCTATCTGCCATCGTACACAGCAGTTGGATATGTGTCCATCCCCTTTATGGAATATTTTGCGGAAAAATCCTGCTTTGCGTGCTTACAAAATCCAACTTATGCAAAAATTGAAGGTACATCATCACCTAGCAAGGAGTAGAATCGTAGATACGGCGAGAGGGTCCAAAACGAGATTGCCGTTGATTCCGATTTTCATAAGCGGATTTTGTTTAGCGATGAAGCTCACTTTTGGTTGAATGGCTTTGTCAACAAACAAAACCACAAAACCATTAAAAATTTAATTAAAATATTAAACATCAAATAATATTAACAACATCATGTACAATCTTTGGTAACATTATATATTTTAAAGGGTTTTTACCCTAATATTTTGGTGACTCAGGCATGGTAACCTGTACTTTTAACCTGATGATGGAACTGTTGTTCCGAAAACTTTCGTGTTTTTAATGTAGCCCTTTTAAGGGTTTTTATAAAATATACCCATTTACAAAAAATTATACGCCCTAGAGAGTATTGCCGAAAAGCATGGACATACTGTATTAAGACTTCTCCCCTAGTTTTGTGTTTTTAATCCTATAGAGTTAATTTTCGGACAATTAAAACTAAGTATAAGGCATGCAAAGATTGAGCACTTACACTATTTTGAGTGATTCCTTATTAATTGTGTCGAAATATTTGTAAAAATATTTCGACAAATTACAAGTATAGTAATGAAAAGACTCTTGTTTTAATTTTTTTTTATATTTTTAGGTTTTGTATATTTGAAATAAATACAAAAAGAGTGGGGACATGCTTGTATTTTGCTGAATATTAAAAAAAAATTGAACTGTATACTTTCGTTAATTTTAGATTTACCTCTGTTTTTATAAAGTCGTTTTAGTATCAATAATTCTAACAATAAAAAGAGTAATTACAAAAGCAATTCTAAATCAATTATCAATGCAAGCATGCGGTAAGAGGGTAGGTCTCTGTAAGGTGAAATGTAAATATTCAAAATTAATATTAGCACATACGATATATCCTGCTTTAACGGCAAGTAAAAAATATATTTTTAGTTACATTTAATTATCAGACCAACCAGCCGCCACACTATATCTTAAAGCAGAACTATTAAAACCCGCGTTCTACTTTATTTCTTACTTATAATATATTAATCTAATCCAATGGTTATTCATTTTTTTAAGTCATAGGTTCATACTGTTGGTGATCACCCAACGCTTCATTTATCGTCACGTGGCCTCCATTTCAATAGCTTCTTTGTCCTATCGTCTATCTCGCGTTCTCAGTATAATTATTTCATGTTCATCTCCATTTTAAATTGGTTATCCTTCCAATTAAATCAGTCACCTTAGTTCTTAATAGGTATTTTATCTTCGGTATTAACTTTTTGCAGAATTAATCACAGTTTGGATAGTTCCATATCCTATGGTACTTTTCTTTTCAGACTTATGGGTAGATAGTTTTTAAAGCGCCCCACTGGCATGGGGCGCTTTCGGCAAATTAGCATATATCTTGAAAAACACCTCCATTCCTGTAAACTTAAAGAAAAAGGTGTATAACACATGCATACTACCAGTTTGTACTTACGGCTTGGAGACAGTAGCCCTTACCAAAAAATCGGCTAAAAAATTAGAAACAACGCAAAGAGCAATGGAACGAATCATACTTGGAATATCACTAAGAGACAAGATTAGAAACACCGAGATAAGACGTGGAACGAAGATTAGGGATATTGTGGAAGAAATTGCAAAATGAAATGGCGCTGGGCAGGTCACGTAGCCCGATATAATGACAACAGGTGGACACGGAGAATTCTAGAATGGAGACCAAGGACGACAACAAGAAGCACGGAAAGACCTCAAAAAAGATGGGTAGATGACATAAGAACAGTGGCAGGCAAACAGTGGATTAGATTGGCGCAAGATAGAGAAAGATGGAAGCAATTGGGAGAGACCTACATTCAGGAGTGGACGGAAAATGGTTGACAAAGAGAGAGTTTTTAAACGTTCTCCATAGTTTTCCAAATGCGGCCAATCTGAGACATATTCGTCTTTTCAATTCATACGTCTGGTTAGCTCTGCATAATCTAATTTTGCGCCCCAGATATTTATAATTATCAACCAGTTTTAATTCATTTCTATTAATGTTAATGTACTGGATTGATATTAAATACTTTTCCTAAATATTCAGCTTATAATGCCTGTATTATTGATGAAATGTAAGTTGTTTAGAGACTCGCTTTACAACTATTTTTATTCCGTTTGTTTTCCAATTTAATTCTATTTTTGTATGATTACTGGTTCTACGTAATGTAACTGAGCTGAGGCTGCAGGCTACTAGCGGGGTCACAGGTGGCTGATAGTGGATGGTCTTCAGATATGAAGAATACCTGATATAGTATAAGTAGTTCCCGACCAAGCAGCGATGCTGCTGGAGGATGTAGTGGGCATGCCTAAAAAAAGCATACCTTAAAAAAAGCTACAATAGCCCAGGTAGCCCAAATCGTGACATGCGAGTATTGCCGCTATTAAATAAGCCTAACCTAACCCCTAAACTTACCGCCTGACTGCCGTATAAGCAGTCCCTTTCTTGTCATTCAACACATGTGAGTTTCGAGTCAAAGAATTAAAATACAATAAAGGCACTCCCTTGTCCGTGGAATAAGAAATTGTCCCAAAAGGCGAATGAACCGACAAACTGCCAACGGTATGTAGGCAACGGTAAACCACTATATTAAAGATCCCTAAGAATATTCCTAAGAGATGACAACTTACAACATGACAGCTTTAACATATACACGGAAATTAAAGAAACAGCTAGCATAAAAAAAAGTTTTAAAAACATAATGGACAAAAACAACAAAATAATAATTGAAAGTGCAGAGAAAATAAATAGATGGCAAGAATATATAAAAGAGCTATTTAAAGACGACGAAAGAATGGAGACAATAGAACCAAGAGATAGAAATGGACCTGCTCAATTTCATTTTACCGACGCGATTTTTTCGATGGCGTCTATTGTTTTTGTTCTACGACGTATTTCTTCGTTTGGGATTCGGTCTCTCAGAGATACCCAATATCTGGCAAGAGGGTACAGGCAACACACATTGGTCAAAGATTTTCCTTTTGTGGCATATGGGTAAATCCGATTTAAATGCATAGTTTAATTTACCACACGCTTAGTCGATAAATATCAGTGCCAATGGTTTGTTGTTTTCTGATGACTTACAATTACCAAAGAGGAAATTGAAAAAGCACTTAAACGTATGAAAAATGATAAAGTTATGGGACTAGATAACATACCTACAGAAATTTTGAGACTATTAAGAGATAACCACATTATATAACATACTAGTAACAGATAACATACTAGTAGAATTATTGAATGAAATTTACCAAGCCGGAGGAATTCCGAAAGAATTTCTAATATCTGTGTTCATCCCAATACACAAAAAACTCAACGTAATGAAATATGAAGAATATACAACACTCAGCTTAATGAACCATGTTTTAAAAGTCTTCTTGCGAGTGATACATGAACGTGTCTAGAAAAAACTAGACGATAGAATAAGAGGAAACCAACTGGTATTTAGAAAAGGCTTTGGCACTAGAGATTGGCATTATTTACTACACAAGCACTCATAGAACTGTGTCGAGATGTCAACTGTGACGTATTCATATGTCTAGTTGACTTTGAGAAAGCCTTCGACAAAATACAATACAGAAGGCTAGCAAACATATTATGGAACACAGAAATAGATGATCAGGATGGAAACCATAATACGAGTAGACCAACAAAAATCTAAAGAGATACCTGTAAGAAGAGGATTACGACAACGATGTGTACTATCCCCTCTACTTTTTAATATGTAGTCAGAAGAGATCTTTAAAGAGGTACTAGAAGACATCAATGACGGCATATCAATTAACGGAACACTATCAGATATGCAGACGATACAATACTCCTTGCGGATAGCACAGAAGGACTGCAAATTTTAATTGATTGCACTACGCACTACTGCGAGAGTTATAGAATGACTCGGACACAAAAAAAAACAAAAATCATGATTCTCACTAAAAACAAGATTGAAGACGAAACAATCTACTTTAAAGGAAAAGCTTTAAAAAAGTACCCAGATACATTTACTTGGGATGTGAGCTAAATGAACAATACAAAACAAACTAATATTTTGAATAAAATCCTTTATAAAAAGGTATATAAAAAACCCAGTTGGGCTATGTTGCATTGACAAAACGTTTTCGGAATAAATATTCCATCATCAGTCAAGTTAATACATGGATGTAGCCACTAAATATGTGGGTAAAAACCCTTTAAAAATTATTAAATAAGATTTGATTTACATTATGTCTAATTTACAGTTAAGATGTTAAAGTTACCGTTGGATTGGTAACATGGCGACATATGACTCTACATTAGTTGCGAGTCCTGAGACGGTATGTCTACGAGGACTTTGTCAAAGCAACTGATTGAAATGACAATCTTGGCAGGTTAAGTTAAGGCAAGTCTTAACCTGCCAAGATTGTCATTTCAATCAGTTGCTTTGACAAAGTCCTCGTAGACATACCGTCTCAGGACTCGCAACTAATGTAGAGTCATATGTCGCCATGTTACCAATCCAACGGTAACTTTAACATCTTAACTGTAAATTAGACATAATGTAAATCAAATCTTATTTAATAATTTTTAAAGGGTTTTTACCCACATATTTAGTGGCTACATCCATGTATTAACTTGACACTGATGATGGAATATTTATTCCGAAAACGTTTTGTCAATGCAACATAGCCCAACTGGGTTTTTTATATACCTTTTTATAAAGGATTTTATTCAAAATTTTTTAATATATGGTATACAGCCAAATACAGGAACTTTGTTTCCTTGTGGAAACTAATATTATGCAATGAAAACTGGGAATAGAAATTAGAACTAGAGTCTTGAGATGCTACGTACTCTATTCCCTTTTATATGGAGTTGAAGCCTGGACAGTTACGGACGCAACTGAAAGAAGACTTGCCAGCTTTGAGATTTGGTGTTATAGAAGAATGTGGAAAATATAATGGACACAATACGTAACAAACACGGAAGTATTAAGAAGGATAAAAAAAAATACTCAACACTATAAAGAAGAGAAAAATGAGCTACTTTGGTCACATAAGAAATGAAAAATATGAGTTAATGCGATACGTTATGCAAGGGAAAGAATGTGGGGATTTTACTTTAATAGTTAAATTCCAATAAATCTAAACGTTTAATTCGGATCTCCTGATAATTTTCTTCTTCAAATGCCATCTCTGCGATGGAGGCCGGCTATCATCATAGCTATTTGGACTTTAGAGACGGCTGCTCTGAAAAGTTCATTTGATTAGTACCATTCTCTCAAGTTGGGCAGCCATGATATTCTATATCTCCCTATGCTTCTTTTTCCTTAGATCTTTTCCTCTATAATCAGTTGGCGCAAGTTGTATTGCTGTCATCGTGTAATATGTCTAAATTATTTCAATTTTCTTGTCTTGATTGTATTTCAAATTTCCATTTCTTAAGTCATCCTTAGAACCTTTTTGTTTATAACCTCTTCTGTAAACGATATTTACAAAATTCTTTTATAAACTAACAACTTGAATGATTCAAGTTTTTTCATTGATGTCGCATTCAAGGTCCAAGATTCCATTCCATAAAATAAAGTCGAGGAAACGTAGCACAAACAAACGTGGCTCCTGATAATACGGAACTGAATTTCAATTCAGCCAATTTTTTAACTCTTGTACTGTAGATAGGATATCCGGCCATATCCTAAGCGGAAAAAAATACGTAATCAATTAATTATCCAAAGAAATATTGAGGGCAAGAGAGGAGTAGGTATGTTGCAAACAAATAACACTGGCGAGCTTTTACATGCCGCAAAAGATAGACGTCTGACGGTATAGAAGTGCCCAAGAAGACACTTGTTGTTTAAAATCGCCTTATTGAATATTTATAATAATGATTCGTTGAGCTAAGTATACCGTTTTTTTATATCTTATATTTTGCAATACGCTACTAAATCGATCCGCGAAACCAGATAAATTATCAGCTGTGTCATGGTTGCCATAAAAAAAGCAATATCCTTGACAGTTGTAAGGTTGTAAATCTTAAAAATTCGTTTTTCAATAATAAAAGTACGGCCTTCCTCGAAAATGGGACAACTTAGTTATTTTTGGAACATTCTTGCAAGATCCCATTTTAAATACAAACACCATTCAATTTCAATGGTTTTGTCACACAATTACTCAAAACGATGCCAACAATAATTATTATAACAAGGATATTTTTGTACCTAAAGGTGTATAAGTTGTAATCAAGACTAATGGTTAACATTAACGAATGTTTGTGAAAATATGTTTTACTGCGATTTTTTTCTATAATTTGAATAAAAAAAAATGGTTAAAGTAATATTTTTCTCCCATTTTTAGTGTACTATTTTTTTAAGTATTTATTTTTATAAGAAAAGTCATAAAATATACAAAAAAACAAGACAATGGCATTATTAAATTCCCCGTATCTCGTATCTAAGTTTAACATTAATTCGTCTACTTCGTTTCCCCTTGGAGCTTCTAGACTTCTCTTTCTTCTACCTATGTGGCTCCATTTTTTCAATAATTTGCTGTCATCGGATCTTCTTTCATCTCCCCGCTCACAAGCTGCTTCTGGTATAATTTCTTTTATATGATCGTATGTTTCTGCGATATTAGTATATTTCAATTCGATTAGTTTCTGGTCCTGACACTGTTTGTAGAGTTTTCTTATTGATTGTCCTTGGAGTAGTTGTACATTTGTTGTAGTTGTCATGTTTCTTTCATGTAATCTTTATAACTTTATCTGTCTTCCCCTTTTTTTGGCTTATTATTGGTTGCCATAGAGTCATCCGTTTGCCTTATCTTTCATCCTCTCTTCTGATTAAGTATCCTCGCATTTTTATTTTAAGGTAGCTGGTAGCTATGTGATTTCCTACATATTGAACTTTTGTCTTAGTGAAAATTTGCTTGTTTGCCTTTCCGTTTCTTAACCAAATTCCGATCATGTACATTTCCATTTTTCTTTTGATTACTTTAAATTTTTCTATGTTGGTTTTTGTAAGAGATCATCTTTCTGAAGCATTGGTCGTAGTGGAAAAAGGCATTCTGCCAATATATTTCTCCCATTGTTTAAGTTTTGCTTTGTCTCCACCATAGCCCTTCTTTTGTCATCTGATCACTGATTTCTTTGAATTTTCTTTAGTCTTTTGATTTTGCTGTACCATCAACTAGCTATCTATGGCTTCCACTAACTTTCTTTGTGTTTGTAGATGTATTTTACTGTATTTCTGCTTGCCTATGTTTTTGATCTTTGGCTAGATTGCAAGATATTGCTTGTTTGGCTAAAGAGCACTCTTGGGGTGGGGTGGGGGCAACTTTGGAATCTTAAATAGGAATCCCCATTTTTTATTGCAGATTCTGATCCTACAAAAATTTTCTTCAAAAACTGTATCCAGTACTATAAAGATTAGTTTGAAGACTTTTGATCTGTATATTTTTTCTGTGATTACAGCGCCATCTATCGCAAATAAAAAAAAATCTGATAAAACTTGTTTACTTTTTCACGTAGAATCCCAATCTGCAATTGATAATAGGTTGCCACTCAAAAAGTGGCCGTTAATATTTTTAATTAAATTAATAGTAATTAATGTTAATTTTATTTCGTTAATTTATTTTTTATATAAAATACGCTGCTCATGACGCAATGCATACTTTTTATATCAAATTAAAGCTAATTTTTTTTAATATGATGATATACGTTTGCCTGACAAAAATGGCTGCAAATTAGTGTTGCAAGCTATTAAAAACTCATGGTATCAAAGATAAAGTAAAAGACGGCTAGCGCGCAACGCTATGGCTATTGAAGTATCAGTTGTGTGAGCATTTAAAGCATGTGCCGATATATATATATATATATATATATATATATATATATATATATATATATATATATATATATATATATATATATATAATAACATACATATTATCACTTGTCAAGTCAGTATCGTTGCGTGCTAACTCTATTTTACTTTATCTTTGATATCTCGCGTTTTTAACAGCAGGCAACTCTAATTTAAGTATAACAAAAAGATTAAAATGCAAAGAAGACATCAGAATAGGTACATGGAACGTGAAAACCATGGCACAGGAAGGTAAAATCCATAATGCAATACAAGAAATGGCACACATGAAATTTAATATTCTGGGAATAAGCGAAATGCGTTGGCCAGGTTTAGGAACCGCAAATATCGGGGAACACCGCGTTTACTATTCTGAAACAGATAACGGCAAACATGAATTGGGTGTCGGCATTATATTGATAAAAGAAGTGGCAAAATCTGTTGACAACTTCATCCCCAATCTCAGCAAGAGTGATGCTCATACAACTAAAAGCAAGACCAATCGACATCAATATAATTCAAGTGTATGCACCTACAATAGAAGGAACAGAAGAAGCGATAGAAGAACTATACCATACAATTAATCAAGTCGTGAAAAGGTTAAAAAAGCAAGACCTAACAATTGTCATGGGTGACTTCAACGCCAAAGTTGGGGTCAGAAAAACATCATCTGCAGTTGAACCATTTGGCTTAGGAAATCGGAACGATCGGAGAGATACGTTGGAGATTTTTGCGGAAGCAAATCAATTAGTAATAATGAACACCTGGTTTAAGCTACACCCAAGGAAACTGTACACCTGGAAATCTCCACAGGATTCTGTGGGAAGGATTGTAAGAAATCAGATTGATTACATGCTAGTAAATAAGAGGTATAGGAATAGCTGTACAATTGTCAAAACATACCCGGGGGCAGACATAAATTCTGATCATGTACCAGTAGGTAATTTCAAAGTCAGAATGAACAAGGTTACAAGTAAGTCGATGAAGAAGTATGATGTTAGAAAACTGAAAGATCCCAATGTTCGACTGAAGGTGAGTGAAAACCTCAATATAAAGGTGCTAAAATGCAAAAATGCAGGAACTATAGAGGAAAGTCTGACCATCATACAAGAAACAGTGAGAGAAATTAAAGAACAACACCTGAAGAAACATACAGAGAAACGGAAATCTTGGATGACCGATGAAAAATACTTGAACTTATGGATCAGAGAAAAAAAAACAAAGAAAATCTCCAAGAGTATAAGAGAATACATACCATCGTCAGAAGAAAAATAAGAGAAGCCAAAGAGAAACAAAAAACAGAACAATGCCAAGAAATAAAGGAGTATTAGAGTCGATATGATAACTTCAATGTTCATCGAAAGGTGAAGGAAATAGCTGGAAAGTTTCGAAAACGCAACAGCGGAAAAATAACAGATGATGAAGGCAATCTTGCCATAACCAAAGAAGATAAAAAGAAAGTATGGGAAGAATACTTGGAGAAGCTTTTCCATGACCTTAGAACAATACAAGAGCCCACCATTGAAGAAAATTCAGGTCCCGAAATCCTACCAGAAGAAATAACGGCAGCCGTCTGACAAATGAAAGATGGAAAGGTACCGGGACTTAATGAGATTCCTGCAGAACTGTTGAAGCTATTAGATGCAGAACAAATAAAAATACTGAATATAAATAAAAATAAACTGATATATTTAATGAAATATATAATGCAGGAAAAATACCAGTAGAGTGGCTCAAATCGGAGTTCGTACCATTGCCCAAAAAACCAGGAGCAAAAGTTTGTGAAGATTATAGGACCATAAGCCTAATGAGCCATCTGTTGAAGCTGTTTTTAAAAGTCATCCACAAAAGAATTTACCGGAAATGCGAGGAACAAATTGCGCCCAATCAGTTTGGATTTGTGAACGCTGTTGGTACGAGGAAAGCTTTATTTAGCGTGCAGGTATTGTTTCTCTATCAAAACTTCAGCCTTTGAGCTATGGTCATACAGAAGGATTCTGAAGATACCATGGACAGACAAAGTCACCAATGAAGAATTACTGCGGAGGATGAACACAACTGCGGATTTGGTCAACATCGTGAAGAGCCGTAAGCTGCAGTACTTGGGACATATAATTAGAAATCAAGGCAGATACGAGCTACTCCAATGCATTTTGCAAGGTAAAATTGAAGGAAAAAGGGCTCCAGGACGAAGAAGAATATTCTGGCTTGCTAACCCGAGAGCATGGTATAGAAAGAACTCAACACAGACAGGCACCCTAAGAAGAAGAACTCTAATTTGCGACCATTTTTCTCAGTCAACCTTAATTGAAAAAAATTAGCTTTAATTTTATATAAACAACATGCTGATACGTCATTAGCAGTGTATTTTATTTAAAAAATAAATGAACGAAATAAAATTTTTGTTCAAAAATTAATTACTATTAATTGTATTAAAAATATTTACGGTCACTTTTTGACTGGCAACCTATTATCAACGTATTCTACTAATTTTAAATGTATGTAAAAATGTGAGTTTGATTAACTACGTTATGAACGTAGTGCTCTTGCAGTGGGGTTTGTATTATGAGATATTAGATCGCTTCAATAATTTTCCTAGGATATCGCGATAAATCGTTTCTTTTCGATTATAGCGCCATCTGTTAAGAATTCGAAAAAAAAAATGGTTCTTATAAGTTACTTATCGTTTTTATGAGAAATCGAAATCTGCAATAAAAAATGGTGGTACCCATTTAAGATTTCAAAGTTGCTCCCTTCCTCGCTCTAGCAGGTGTGGCTGAGGGGTCGTGTTTGGTCTCATTTGATAACTTTTTGAAAAATATTGAACATGTGTTTTTCAGTTTTTTTATTTGATATTTAATTTGCCAAAGTATCTAATTATGAAGGATAGAGTAGGGTTTATAAACAAATGTTTCATCCTGAGGAATGTACCTACTTCTTGCGTTATTAATTCTGCAAAATATCTTTGTTTTTTGGATTCAAATCATTCGTTTTCCAACATTTTAGATTCTTGAATTTTTCTATGTGTTGTATTTATTTTAAATTTTGATGTTAGTATTCACATTATTGGGTTAATTTCCTAACAAAACACCATCCCCTTCCTTGTTACTGCATCAATGAGATTTTTGAGTTCCTCTTAACTGCTAGCTAGTGTAACAGTATCATGTGAGTATCTATTGATTTATTCAACACGGTGTACGATACGGGCATAATACCACAAGAGTGGCTGAAGTCAGCATTTATAACCATCCCTAAAAAACAAGCAGCAAAAGAGTGCTCTGATTATCGAACACTGAGCCTCATGAGTCATACTTTAAAAGTACTGCTGAAAGTAATACATAAGAGAATATACGAAAGGCTAGAGGAGGATATTAGCGAGACGCAGTTCGGGTTCCGAAATGGAATGGGTACTCGAGAAGGACTATTTGTCATCAACATATTGATTCAGCGATGTCGGGATGTAAACGTTGATCTACACTTGTGCTTTGTTGACTACGAAAAAGCTTTCGATAAAGTAAGACATGAAAAACTAATATCAATACTTATAAACAAGCGCATTGACAGTAAAATCATAAATATAGTGCATACATTATATTGGAACCAAAGTGCCATAATATAAATTGATGGGCAACACTCAGAAAAAATGAAGATCTGTAGAGGAGTTAGACAGGGATGTGTTTTATCGCCACTTTTGTTTAACTTATATTCTGAAGAAATTTTCCAAAACAAGCTCAATAATATCAAAGCGGGAGTTACCGTTAACGGAAAATTAATTAACAACTTACGATATGCAGACGACACTGTAATCATAGCAACGAGTATAGAAGATCTATAACATCTTATCGAAATCTTAAGTATGAATAGTGCTGAGATGGGAATTGCTATAAACGCTAAAAACACGAAGTAAGGTCCATTCGCTCAAGCCGGGGGATATTTTGACAGATTCATAGCTGGAAACCTACAACACAAAAGTTCCTAGCTCACAGTATTAACAGCTTAAATAAACTTTTATTACAGACTTCTTTCATTGAAAAAAGAAGAATTATTATAAATAGTGGAAGTGTATACTAAACCCATAAAATTTTGGGTAGTATATATTTAAAAAATATGTTTCAGTTGTTATAATTTAACATAACCATTTATTATATGGTGCAAATAAATAAATATTTATTGCCGGTAATTCGTAAAGTTCTATTTTATTTACTATTTAGTTTGTTTACTATTAAAATTGGCTATGAGTACGTGTGCTTGGTTGTATAGTAATTTATAGCCACTTCTAGTCTGTCAAAAAGTAACTAACTTCGCAAAAAAATAATTACTAAATTCACTAGACAGTTCGGACTGGGAATAGCGAACCGACTATACATGCTAATTACAAAAATACCACAAAATATACATCATCTATTGACAATCCATGGTAACGTGATAGAACAAGTAGAAAAATATCAGTATTTGGGAACTTTGATCAATGAAACCAATGATCATACTGCAGAAAAAAACAGGCGAATAGAGATTGCCAGATCAGCATTTATACGAATGAAGCCACTCCTAACGTGCAAAAATCTTAATTTGGAGATCAGATTACGTACTATTCGCTGTTATATATTTTCAATATTATTATATGGAGCTGAGACTAGGACGTTAAAGAAATGCAATTTAAAAAGAATCGAGGCTTTCGAACTCTGGTTTTACCGCAGAGTATTAAAAATATCATGGACTGATAGAATTACAAATAAAGAAGTACTGAAAAGGGTTGGTAAAGAAACAGAACTAATTACCACTATACAAACCAGAAAACTGGAACACCTAAGCCACGTGATGAGGGGACCAAAATATGAAATTTTGTGACTCATTCATAATACAGGAAAAGATTCAAGGAAGAAGATCTATTGGCCGAAGGAAGAACTCATGGTTGAAGAATCTACGTGATTGGTATCAATGCAGATCGATTGATTTGTTTAGAGCAGCAAGTTCAAAAATAAAAATAGCCATTATGATTGCCAACCTCCGTGGGGAGACAGCACTCTAAGAAGAAGATCTATTGATAATAACATTTTGAAATACTTTTTCTGAGTACGTGTTAGAGTGAGTTGAAAAAAGTGTGCAGCTCTTTTAATGGGAATGATGTTTGGTCAGTTTACTAACCATTCATCATTTAAAATATTTCTTCCGTCATCCTTCTTCTTTTTTTATGTTTTCTTATTCTGTATTATTTTTTGTGTTGCAAGTAACTCATCTTTTATTATGTTTTCAATTTTTAAATCTCTTGATGTCTTATTTTAAAAATACCTATATAATTTTTCTGGAATTCCGTATTCTTTTAAAAGTTGACCAGAATTTTGTATTTGCAGGATTGGAATATATGTTCATTAGCATGATATATCTCAACAGGTTTTATGATATTTCAATACATTTTTTCGATCACATAACGAGCCCTAACAACTAGATGTTAGAACGAGTATATATTTTGCAAATATAATGCCAGTTTACCGAAATTCTTTTATTAATTTTTTTTTAATTGTAAACATGAAAATAACAACATTTTTTATGATGTATGGAATTATTTTTGCGGCTTAATTATATATTTTATATTGACTACTATTTAATTAATTTATTGATAATCGAAAACTGATGACATCTAAATATTGGAACACAGAAAGCTTTGAAATCAAACATACGACTTTTAGCTAGTGCG
The DNA here is from genome assembly GCF_040954645.1 of Diabrotica undecimpunctata. Taxonomy (NCBI): domain Eukaryota; kingdom Metazoa; phylum Arthropoda; class Insecta; order Coleoptera; family Chrysomelidae; genus Diabrotica; species Diabrotica undecimpunctata. Next base: position 122,838,935 of record NC_092803.1, on the reverse strand, counting down.
TTGTCAACAATAATTGTCACGCGTCGTTTGAGTATGAATAAAAAGCTCAGGTCGTCCAAAAGCTGTTTCTCAAAGGAGTGTAATTTTCATTTAATTAGAATATGTAATTCGGGAAGAAGAAATACACTACGAGAAGTAACTGCTAGGTGGAATAGAGAAACTGGGATGAATGTTTCCAGAGTATGTTGTCGCAAATATATCGTCAGAAGTAGTCTTACTTTTTATAAGCGTATGATTCGGGAAAAAAACAGAAGCATTCCATTAGGATTGTCTCAAAAGGACTAAATTTCTATAGGGTATCATGGTGTGAATTTGTATGTCGGCCAAAGGGTTGGGAATTTTACATTTTATTAAAGACGTAGTAAACGCAGCCAAATATAAAGATATTCTTGAACATTCGTTTCTACCAAGTACGACAAAGTTATATTTATCCGGGGATTTTATTTTTCAATGGGATGGAGTGTCATGCCATCCGGCTAAATCCACAAAAAAATGGATGGGAGAACATGACATTAAAGTTTTGTCATATCCTTCTAGCAGCCTAGATCTTAATTCAATAGAGACACTTTGGCACACAATGAAACAACGCCTAAGAAATAACCCCCACGTACTTTGTCACAACTATGTGCTAAATTGCAAGAAATATGGGATAGTTTCACCCCTGAATTCTTTGAAGGCCGAGTTGATACAATGCCTAATAGAGTTCAGGTTGTTATTCAAGCTAAGCGCGACGTTACGCTTTATCAATTTTTATTTTAATTTGTTAAACACCTCTTGTTCAAATATTTTTTAGTTGTCAGTATTTTTTGATTATTAAATAATTAATTAAATAGTAATCAACATAAAATATATAATTAAACTGTACAAATAATTTCATACATTATAAAAAATGTTGTTAATTTCATATTTACAATAAAAAAAAAATTAAATAAAAGAATTTCGGTAAATTGGTATTTTATTCGCAAAATAACTGCTTGTTTCAACATATAGTTGTTGGGCTGGTATATTCATATAAGACCATGCAGGTCTATGCACCTACATAGCGCCATGGTAGGCGCATGGTAGGAGCCATGTAGGTGCATAGACCTGTATCATATCAATTTTTATTTTTGATATTTTCAGCTGTAGATTCATTATTTTCTCTGATAAAGGAGTAAAGCCTATAACTGATTCATTTGTACTTCTATCTACTAAGATCCAGGTTAGTAGATTGACGACCTTTTTTTTATGTTCCAATTTGTATATATCTATCGGAGATTCTTATCACTCTCTGACTATTGAAAGTCTGTGAGGTATTGAGGGTCTTACTGTTTGGTGCATCCATCATGATGAGTTTACTAGAAAGAGTTAATGGAATAATTTATCCTTGTCTTTGTTTTCATGTATCCTTGAGGGTCTTACTTTTTGGTGTATTTGTCATGATAAGTTTACTAGAAAAAGTTAATGGAATAATTTATCGTCGTTTCTTCATGGCAAATGCAAATGACTTTGTGTTGTTACCACTCCGCTGTTTGTTTTTTGATTTACAACTAATTTCATTAATACCTACATAATTATTTATAATTAGACTGTTTATGAGAGTTTGAATAAATTTTTTCCTCTTGACTAATTTCTGTAATAGTCCCAGCAAATGTTTACTTGTAATATCAAAATAGGTAATCAACATACGAAAATACTCATTCCGGATCCTTGCCAAAAGAAAGTAAGCTTCCAAAAAACAGAAAATCTGCCTTGAATGGCATCGACAAGTAACGTTTACAGGGGGTACAACACGGCGCCCCCATCACATCGTGACGTAGGCATCTCTCGGTATAGCCTTGGCGGCCAGAGACGCCTTACGACGCTATCAACGCACTCTGGGAACGCAGTCAGTGCCGAACATCGTCAGTCGCAGATTTCGACTCACTAACGCTCTACTTAGGTTAGTACCTAACTCTTTTTTTTACAAAAAAGTGATTTTATAGTGTAGTTTTTAAGTTTTTACCATAATTTTCGTAAGTATATGTGATAAGAAAATAGTGAGGATTAATTATTTCGAAGAGGAAATCTTTTTTTAACCGTTACGACGCTTTATGTAACCACTGACTTTGAGAGTTGTCTATTTATATAACAAAGCTTGAAGTGTGTTTCTCCAGATACGGTTTGGCAGATCGGATTTGCTTTGGATTCTGGGCAAAATACGTAAATTTTATAATACAAAAATGTGTTCATTCAGTGCTAGATAAAATTTTGTAACAGGAAAGTAGTTCCTTTTTTGTGGTCCAGCTACTTTTACTATACTGCAAAAAAACCCACCAACTTCATTACCGATTAATATATATATATATATATATATATATATATATATATATATATATATATATATATATATATATATATATATATATATATATATATATATATATATATATATATATATATATGTACTACGGTATTGGATTTGTGATGCTTTTTGCCACAGTTGTAGGTTCCATAATGTTCTGCTTTCTGACCTACTGACCATTATTTTGTATTTATATTAAATATCCATTTTTTTGGTCAATACTAGTTTCGAACCCCGTTTTGCGACTCATATTGGATATATTTGTTGAAATTTATCGAAATTTTTCTATTCTACGTGTAATCACAATATAACACATAATATAAGTATAATTTTTTTTAAATTTATTTCGATTGTAATATTCTTATTTATATTATATATAGTTGCTTTATGCTCCTATTTTAATGAACTACACTACTCTAACTTTTCCATTTTTACAAAATTTATCCATCCGAAGATTAGAGCAGCCAAAACTGTAACAAGTACAATAACTGGTGGCGGATTCGGATTCAATCCAAAAAATTATGTGGGGACAATTATAAAATAGGAAGTATTTATTTTCTATTCCATAAAAACCAGAAAAGCACATTTACTCGTAAACTAAGAGCTGGAGCTAGAACACTACTTTTAATTAATTTTTTTTTTTATTTCTATCTTGCAAATGGTTTCAGAAAAACAAAGTATAGGCATACGGTGTAGATTTAAAACAAAGTATTTATCCTAATTAGCTGACTAATGATGAGTTCTTCAATCGTCCATTAATATATTTTTTATCCATAAATTGTCTATTTTTCCATCAGATAATATTCTCAGAATTTTAGTTTACTATTGAAGCTTGAAGCAAAGTTACGGTTTTTTTTCGAACAAATAAGATTCATTTCTTGGAAACATAAGAAGGATGCTGCATATGAAACTCCCACTACTGTAAAAAGATGGTAAGGGGGGCAAATTTGGCTTTTTTCCAATCTAAATTTGAAATTTTTAAAATTTTCGCCTCTTTTCAACATTCCAAAAAAATTTGTGCTTACTTCGTTACGATTTCTATATTGCTTAAGTTAATTTTTTTGAACCTTTAAAGTATCCTCATATATTTCATATAATTTTATTTCTTTATACTAGGTATTTCTTTATACTTATACTAAGTTAAAGTATGATTTAGTAGTGGTTGAATACTCAACAAGGTTTTTGAAACCAATATTAAAAATATTTATTTTTCTTAAAAATTTTGTTTTTATATTTTCTTTAGATTTTCAATTTTCTCATTTTTATATATTTTTGTCACTAGCAATATTTAAATTATAAAAATCGCCAATATCGATGTTCGGAAATCAGAAATTTTCAGCATTAAAACTAAAAACAGTTGATCAATAGATTTCATTCCTTGGTTAAAGTTTTATTTAAGTTGTAGAATTTGCTCTATGAAAATTTGCTTGCAGCTTCTAAACTTGTTTCCATTAAACAACGGTGGTATTTAAAATCTTCTTCTTAATCTGTCTTATTAAGTCCACTTGACGATAGCGATTAACATGCCAAGACTCTCTCTGTCTTGAGAGCAATTGTCCTACTCTCCGTATCTCGGTCTATTTTCTAATATTCTTAAACTATGAGGCTTGTTTTCTACCCATTCTCCTGCGTTTTTCGATTTTACGCATTATAACCAGTCAAAGAATACTATACTATTTCCCGGCATTACATGCTTAACAGTTAGCGGCCACAGAATGGTGAAAGCGTCTTTAGAAATAGACCTTGGGTTAGAGAGATATCGCATGATCAAAAGGAAATCGACACATACCTGAACAGAGCATAATACTTCAACATCAACAGCATTCTCGAAAGCAATAAGAATACAGACATAAATATCAACACCGTGAATGACATTATAAAAGAAGCTATAGAAGAAAGCCAGAAGATACACTGCCAAAAGAAATCATATAACGAAAGAATAAGTCCCCAAACACAAGCATTAATGGAAGAGAGGAGAAAAATGCAAAGTAATAGAAGCAAAGACTATCATGGACTTAGAGAGATAAGTAAAATAATACAAAAATCTATTAAGTCGGACAACCGAAAGCATAAAAGTGAACAAATGCAACAAACGATTTAAAATAAGTCCTAAAATTAAAGGATAAAGATGGAAATATTATCACCAGTAGAGATGAATTACCAAGGGTAGTAAAATATTTCCATACAGAATTATGCAGAAGTTAAGAAAACCATGATGAGCAAGTAACAGAAAATGAAAAGAAATAAAGTGCCGAGCAAAGATAATACCGTTATAGAAGGCGTAAAGGTTGGAGGAGATATACTTTTAGAGAATATAAAGAAATTGTTCGACTTATGTCTGCACCAAAGTGAAACACCACAAGATGGCACAGTGAACTTACCATTTTATTACACAAAAAGAGCGATCCAACAGACCTCAAGAATTACCGACCCATAAGCCCATTAAACCTCTACAAGTGATTCACAAGAATAATAACAAATAGCTTGGAAACAAAATTAGATTTTTACCAACCTAGGTTTTAGGAAAAACTTTGGCACCAACACAACCACCTCCACATTGCTCCTAGCTTTCGTAGACTTTCGGCATACGTTAAGATAGAAATTAACAGCGTAATGAGAGGGTTAGAGGAAAGCTGCATAAATTATCGGTACACTAAACTTATCGCGAATTTATACAATAATACAACCATGGACCATGGCCGTAAGACTATACAAAGATACAAAATGTATAAAACTTAAAAGAGGAATCAGGCAAGGAGACACGTTATATTTCAAACTCTTTACGGAAGTTCTAGAACATTCTTTCAAAAAATTGGAGTTGGAAGGTAAAGGAATTAATGTCGACGGCGAAATGCTCTCCCACCTACGATTGGCGGACAAAATTGTTCTGATAACAGCTAACTTAAAGATATTGGAACTATGCTTACTGAGTTAGATGCCGCTTGTAATGAAGTTAGTTTGAACATAAATTTTTGAAAGACATAATACATGACGAATCTGGTACCAAGCGAAATTAGTTCATAAATATAAATACTTAGGTCATGAAATCCAAATTTCTAGGGACAACCAAACTGCTTAACTGCAAAGAAGAATCACTTTAGCATGGGACACATATGGAGCTCTATCAGATATCTTTAAGAGCAAGACGCCAAATTATTTTAAAAGGAAAACGTTCGAATAATGTTGGCTTCCAGTCATGACGTCCAGTACGGCGACTAAACATTTTCCTTAACCCAGGCTACAGCTACCAAACTCAGAGAGGCCAAAGACGAATGGAACGCTTGCTACTTGGACTGACTTTCAGAGACAGAGTTAGAAGCGAAGAAATAAGAAGGACAGGCTTCACAGATGTCATAGAGCGTACAGCATGGCTGAAGTGGAACTGGGTGGGTCATGTGGCTAGAATAAATGAGGGGCAAAAAAAATTACATTATGGCGAGCTGAAAGAAATTAGGGGAGGCCTATGTATAACTTTGGACGCAGATAGCTGGATGATGATGGTAAGTTAAAGATATGCTATTTTTCTAGATTTGGCGCTATCAATGAACTGACGAGTAGCCTCTGCTCTATTGAGAACTGCTTCGTTTGTCTTCTTCGCTGTTCCCAATATTTCTTACTAAGTTCCTGTTTCCATAATAGTATTGGCTATTGATAGTTTTACCTTTTTCAAGATTCAAGTCAATTAAAATTATGCCTTTACAATTCCAAAATACATTGGACATAACCTTTCCGACACATTGAGCCACTCTTGTCCGCTTTAAAGTACTTTTGACGCATTCACTCCACTACCCTGCATTTATTCTGTTCTCTGGTATGTAATAGTTGATCCAAGTTTGATCAAAGGTTACCAATCGACGCCAAAAGTCTTCTTGCGCTTCATAATGTCCAAACATTACTGAGAAGTGGTCACACGATCATGTTTTTGGTGACACGATCATGTTTGATCAATGCGGCACTTATCGACCGGAAATTTTTTTCATATTCAAAACTTTGTTTAAAATATGACTAGTGCGCTCTTCTAATTTTTGTGGGCTCTGCCAATTTACTTTTAATTCTCTGTGAATTCATCGCATAGTAATCCAGTACGTGGTTACGATTAGTTCCATAATATTCTCAATTAATGATGTTTAATAAGAGATAGAAAATCGTTTTTCTCCAGATATGCGTCATTTTTCTAGTTTAATTATAGACATATAATACAAGATATACTGATCATTGTAATATCAGCCCGTTCTCCCAGTGCGACAGAGAAAACTGACGCAAAGCAGTACATGCATCTCTTTTTAATTTTCCAGTTTTATCGACCACGTAACCTAACCGACAAATGGCAAGGTCACGTGGTCGATAAACCCGGCCCATTAGACAGAGATGCAGGGGCTAGTTTGCCTCAGTTCTCTCTGTCGCACCAAGGGAGTGCGACTATATTGCAGCAGTCAGTTTATTTTGTATTATTTGTCTATGCCAGATACTAGTAATTTTCAAACAAGAAACCTGAGTGAAAACGATTGTACATATAATAAATGAAATCAAAACATAGGAGTAAATTAAATATATAAGAAATGAGGAAAATTATATTTGCTATAACGTACGATGAAGGATGTAAACCCTAACAGCCGGTTTGACATAATACGAGTCATAACAAATCGAAGAATAGAGTAAAAATATAATGTATACAAAATTTTAAAGTAAAATTCAATTGATTGCTAAATAAGAGGAAAACTCATACGAAAACAAAGACGAAAGTATCATAATTATGCTGAAAATTTAAGTGCAAGATGGAGACAAAAAAAGAGATGTCTTTGCTTTATTTTGACGTTTCGATTTCCATCTCCTTCCATCTAATAAACGCCATTTCCAAAAAATTATAAAAGTAAGTATGATTTATTAGGCCTTCTACTTTCTAGACTGACTGATTCTGTAGTTGCTCTCGAGTTGCTTATACAATTTTCTAGGTTATTAGGCCAGCAATGACAAAAGTAATTACTTTTAATAAAAAGTTTAAAACCTTCAGGATGATTTAGCAAAAATTACTCAAAAAATATAGGTTTATAATTATTACAGTTAAAGAACATTTAATGATAACATTGCTTTTATGATTTTCTATCAACAGTAAACTATTATCTCAAAATCCATAATTTTGATTCAGTAGTTGCTAAAACCTGTTGAGTCTTCTTCTTTTTTTTTTGTGCCTATTCGTTTCGAATATTAGTGATCACTCTGGCTATAATAATTTTATTGGCTGGCTTTAAATAGATTAGTTGTTGTTATAGAGAACCAATTCCTCAGGTTTTTTTTAACCATGATAAACGTTTACCCATTCCTCGCTTTCCGAATAGTTTACCTTGGAGGATTGCTAGTAATCTATATTTTCGTCTTCTTAAGGTGCCTTCTCCATTACTGAAGGTTGGCTATAACTACAGCAAGTTGCTCTCTATCTTGAGCTGTTCTTAGTATCGAATGTGTGTCCATGCCTGTCCAGTCTCTTACATTCTTCAACCAGGAGCATTTTCTTCTTCCTGGACCTTTTCTTCCTTCCACTTTCCCTTTCATTATAAGTCGTAGGAAGTTGTATTTTTCTCCTCTGTAAATATGTCCTAGATAACTCGTTTTTCTGTTTTTTACAGTATTTAGGAGTTCTCTCTCAGTACCCATTCTTCTTAGTACCTCGTTGTTGGTCACGTGCTCTGTCCAAGAGATCTTCAGCATCCTTCGAAAAACCCACATCTCCAAGGCTTCTATACGCCTCATACTTCCGAGAGTCCATGTTTCCACTCCGTGTAGCATATATCAATCTATCTTTAGTACTAATATATTAGGATTATTGAGTAGTTTTCGTCTACGAAAACGAAACGCCAAATAACAATTATTATAAAATGTAATTTTCATTACAGTAAATTGTAATTTAATCCCATATAAACATATCGAATATTTATGAATGATATGTTTTTTATGTAAACCAACTGAATCTAATCGCCTTTGACACAGATATAACTTTATTTCAATAATCTAGTAATAATAATAAAATAAACAAATATTCGATAACCTGGTCCATAAGTGTAATTTATAATGGATAAATTGTATAAAAAGGAGTCTGAGAGTAAATGATATAACTTTTTACACTTTTTTTTAAAGTTTATTAATTAAGATCTGAAATTATTTGAGGAAACAATAATAATGTAATATTAGACAATAATATATTAACCTAACCAAATTCTCATCCCTATCATTAAAAAAAATTATATAGGCCAGAACTGCAGTTTTGTTAGTTTTGAGATACCTAACCTGGAACATACTTAAACCGCACTTCCTTGTGTCACTTTCTTTTTCTAAAATAGTTTCTAAATTAAACCCAACGATGTCATAAATAGAAAACATTACGCTTTGGACATGTGTTTACCGTGTGAGATACGTATAGTAAAAACAAATACACGAGAGAACAATGATCGCAATGTCAGGCACCAAGCAGTCTATTTTTTTTAATTCAATTAAAATTGGTTAATCAATTCGCAATAATTAACTGTTAGAGTTACATTTAAGCAAAATATTAAAAACTATTTTTTGGTCCATAATACATATTTTTTTTATTACTTGGTATGTTCATATATATATATATATATATATATATATATATATATCCTTAATGTTCTTTATATGCATTTATACCTGTTCATCCATCGGGTTATGCATCGGTTGTCTTGTGAGTGTCTTCCGGTTGAGCGCCTACCAACTGGCAATTATTGATAGCTATTTATTGACCCTATTTTCAGTCATTAGGTTTATGTACTGGTCTCATTTAAATCTTGTTCTTGGTCCACCTATTTTTTCCTTCGCTTTGCATAAGTGGCTTAAATTTTCATTTCGTAGTGTCTCTTAAGTTTTTTGACAGTTTGAAAAGTAATATTTATAATGCTAGTAATACTATGGTATAATGATTCTTAAGATTCTTTGTAATGTAATAATTATATTATGATACAAATTGAGTTAAAATGTGACTTTAGGTTAAGACAACTTTTAAAATATCTTTGTCACTAAGAATTTTTAAGTACGCTTCTAGAAAAAAGAGAATGTCTGCTTAAGTTAATGTAATGCTTGTCCACGTAAGTATTGTACTAAAAAATTCTTCGATTTCATATATTTTAAAGGTTTTTTATTTTTCTTCTAACCACAAGGTGAGGTTTTCAAGAATTTATACCAAATCCTGCCCTTTCAACAAACTCCAATAAGAAATCAAATGTTCTAGATAAAAGTCAGCTTGGATATGGAAAGTTTAACAATTCTTTCTGGCTACATGGATTAGATCAAGAAAATATACAGATTTCAATTTAAGTGTCGGATAAACCTATAATTAGTTTCCTAATCTTTTGGATGTTCAGCTTATTGCCTCCGATAAGTTTTTCTTTTTAGCACGAATTTGCTCACATGCTCCGATTCATTAGTATTCCCAAGCTTTTTCAATTCTACCTCAGACTCCTTATCGACCCGGAGACTCAAATTTTGCCCTCTAACGGTGTCCCAAAATACCATCCATGTGTCGACTTCCTTCCATCCATAGGAACCACTTCTATCTTCAATTCCAGTAGAGCAGTAGTCAACCACAATCTTTTGGTTGTTTCTCTGCTCTTTTTTGTAATTTTCTCTTTACTGGTACTTCTTGCAAATGCAGTCCGCAGTCCAATGTTAAAACGAAATATCAAGTTTGCTTCATAACTGCATCAAACCATGTATAGAGACAAGCGAAAACATCATTTAAAGTGACTTTCACTAGGATCTAGGATATATTTCATTTAGGATGTGTCGCAGCATCTAACTACAACGTTTTGATAAGTACAGCACAATTTTACTTGATATTAATATGGTACATAGATGTGTCAAGTACAATAATAGGTTTTTATCCATGATGTACCTTAAATTTTTTGAGATTTCTAATAAACAAAAATAAATCGAAACAATTAATAAATACATATGTTTGTGATCGATAATAAAATTAAATAAAGCTACATACAGAAAAGTAAAAAATATTTGTAGTCTCAACAAATAAAACTCTCAAGCAGCACATTCTTTTGATTATATTATATACAAATGATAAACATGGACGTTCAGAAAAACTACCATGGAAAAACATAGAAAGCGATGGGAAAGGGAACCAACATTGATTATATTGCTAGATTTTCTCTCCCAGTTCTCTCGATTCACACCTAATATTATATGGAAGTATTTTCCTCAATGGTCTTGTAATCGTTTGAAATCGTCATTCCAATGCATTTAAGTTCTTCCTCCTGGTCTATTGGTTACATAAGTTCTCCAGTTCCTTATTTTCTTATTTAATTTATTTGCCATTATCGAGATATTCACTTTGTCCAGGTCATTTCCATTTTAACTTATTTGCCTATTCAGCAGTGTCTTTACTCTTCTGTCCTATTTCGAATTACTTCCTTAATTTTGTGATTTTTAAGTGAGATACAAATAATCTGTGGCTCTCTGAGTCTTTATTATCTTCTCTATGCTATAATTGAATTTTGGTTTTAGTGGTATAATTTTATCCTTTAATAAGTATGAAAGCCTTCCAAAGGCCGTTCATTATTACACGAATCCTTATTTCGGCAGTAAGTTCATTTTATGGTTAGTTAGACATTAGTTTTTTGCTAAAGTTTTTTTCAGTCTCTTTTTTAGAGAATCTGAAGGTAGCACATAGATCATCGCCTCCAGGCTTTTGCAGGTTTGGGCTTAATCCAGATTCCCTTATTTTCTCAGTCCAGTTACTTAAAAATGTCTTCCAGTTTAGCTGTAAATAGTTTTGGTGATACTGTATCTTCTTATGTTACTCCTCATCATCAAAATTGATCATAAGAGAAAATTTAAAAATAACACTAACCAAATAATACAACTAATATATTAAATTCTCCGACTGTATTATTACATAAGATTTTTATAGATTTGAGATTAGGTTAGGTTTAATATGAGTGGGTACTTAACCACTCTTCCACTTGCTTAAGAGGTCTATTGCGGCTCATTCCTAGGTTAAAATTGTTAAATTCCAGCATTTTTAACAAAGTTTATTGTGGTCTTTACCATAGATAATGCTCAAATATATTGAGCCTTATCGTACACCAAACCCTGGGCAGTTACACAGAAAGTGTTCCTCGTTTTGTCTTCAGCGTAGAAAATCTGCAATCCACACTTCCTGCCAGTCCGATTGCGTTCATACGCTCCTTGAAGCGACAGTGTCCTCTTAGGAGATCTACGATAATTCACAGATATTCCCATAAACAATAAATGATTCCCGTAATAAATGTCGTCGTTCCTGGCAAAGACAACAGTAAGCCACTTTTTAAAATTATACTTAGGTTACACTGCATCTGGTGCCACTTCCAACTCTGGATGATTTTTTATTATTTCTCCAGATTTGATACCTGAATCCTTTCGCCCTGCTTCCTGGCATCTCATTCGTCTTTTGCAAGCTCCTACCTTCCCTTTCTTCTTCATCTATATATGCAATAAAGGGAGGTCAAGCATGGCCTCAATGGAAGCGGTTGGTGTAGTAGACATCGTTCCTGTTATGATTCAGTATGCTTGTCATTGAGCTTATTCAGCTTATTTCTGGTGGTCTTTTGTTGACAGTTAGACCACCATACTTATGCTCCAGACTAATAATAGGTCTAAGTCTACAGTCATATATAGCCAGTACATTTATTTTGGTTCCCTTTCCCAGGATTTTCCACATATCCTTCGACATGTCCAAAGGGATATTCTTTCCAGGTGGGCGTTCCATATAAGTTGCCTATCTAGTATTATTCCTAGATATTTGACCTCATTCGCCTCTATGACAGTTTCTACATAACGAGCGGGTATCTAGATGTTAACTAGGTTTCCTCTCCTTGTGAAACTGCTAGCTACTACAGTTTAACTAAAATTGATAGAGAGTTTATTCCTATCGCACCACCTAATAAGGATATTTATTGTTATTTGGAGTGGGCTGAAAAGGACATTGTCGTATTTTCCTCTTATCATACTAACTAAATTATCCGCATAGGCCTGCACTTCCACCCCCTGTACGTCAAGGAGATAAATTAAGTCAACCATCAATAGTTACCACAGGAGGGGAGAAAGCACTGCACCCTGTGGACAACTTTTGGCTGTTTTGGTCACAAACTCCCCTCATTGCAATTTGTTAGAATCAACCTATTTTCCAGCATTACTTTGATCCAGTTGCATACGGTAGTGGATATTCCTTACTGCTGCTACATCCTAAAGAGAATTTGGTAGCGAATTATTAAATGAGACTTCTCTTGTATTTTAATTATTGTTTAATGATTTTTAATGCAAGCAGGTTCTCGCTTTCTTTTTATTTTCTATATCTGACTTTCTTGACTAAGTTTAATAGGTTAACATGTTAATTTCCCCAAAAAAGACAAAATGCATGGTTACAACAGCAAATTTACTAAGATGTAAATTGGAGCTGGAAGGTCGGATAATAGAACAAGTGATGGAGTTTAAATATCTAGGCATCACATTATCTAGCTACGGAAAGCTTGAAACTGAAGTGGAAGATCAAGTGAATAGAGCGAACAGAGCCGCAGACTACTTGAATGAAACAATATGGAGAAATAAAAATATCGGGAAAGAAATGAAAGGCAGAATTTACAAAACAGTCATCAGACCAATAATGACATACGCGGCAGAGAAACAAGACCTGAAAGACCAAGAGATGAAAACACTTACAAAAATTGATGGTAAGACACTATGGGACAGAGCTAGAAGTACAGATATATTACGTAGATGCAAGGTGGAGAACATCAAGAACTGGGTAAGAAATAGAAGAGTAGAATGGAATCATATAAGCTGAATGACAACACATAGAGTAGTAAAGACAGCAAGAGACGGTTCCCCAATACGAAGACGATCAGTAGAAGACCACGAAAACGATGGAACGACAACTTACTGGACGCACATTGATAAACAGACAGAGTCATATCTATATAAAAAAAAAGAATAAGAAGTTTAATAGATGTTTATTTATAATTACCTTGCGTCTGATGTATATTTTTGTAAAGCCTATACACTTAGTTCTGTTTGGAGATATTTTCGTATTGAATTTCCCTGAGGTTTGATAAAATTCGACTGACTTTTTAAATATAATTTGGTCGTTTGGTGTTATAAAATTTTCCACGCTATCATCTGAAACATCTTTTGTGTATACTATACATTTATCTTTGTGGCTTTTGAATAGGTTTAAGCGTCTGTGGAGGAGACTCTTTCCTGTCTTGATTCAACAGGTAGGTAAACCTTCTCCTCAAAGCGACGTTCTTTCTCTCTCCCTGGACGTTCTTGACAAGCGCAACGAACAATAAAAAAGAAATGACCTAAAAATTCTTTTGACTATGTTACTAAAGTAAAGAAGCACTGAATTGCAAAACTCGCATAAAAGCAAAATGATTAAAATAAATAGGTCATTATAATGAGAACGTCAACACCAGAAATAATTTAAAATTACAAAGTGGACCTCAATGACACATCAGAAGAAATCCGAGAGAGTGATATGGACAGACAACGCAAAACGAAACGCAAAACTAATAAGAACATCGGATTTGAGAATAAAATGAAAAGATAAAAAAATGTAGTTACTAAAGATATAGGTACTTAGTGATGTTAATCATTTGACATTATAAATATCAGCAGGTGTTTCAAATATCAAGGTGACGTTTAAAATAATTTATATACACAAACAACGTATATTTAGGTATTTAGGATGCAGTCATTATACATCTATTTGAATTACAACAAAATAATTTGAATTTTTTTAAATGCACCGCTTTTTGCTTTAAATAATTAAGAAATATCTTACAAGTTGTAATTTATTCGAGACAAGACGAGCCGAATAGCAAAAGTGTGGAGGCCGTTGGATCTAATTTTGGGAGGTCTATTTTTGAATCGTTTTCGGAGTTTGGTTTGGCATACCATGCCCTACATTGGTTAACGTTATAGCGAATATAATATCCACGCTCCGTCAAAATTAGTTTCCACGCAAGATTCGCAAAACATATTATTTTAACAAGCTACAGAGTACGCAAAAAAATCAGAAGTTCGTACCAATATTTCGCGTAAACTGAATGTCATTAAACGTTACGTTGCAAGAGGGATATGAATTTTGCTCAAGAGTAAAATAACTTTATTTTTGAGAATTTATATTTCGAAAACAGTTATTAAAAAGGTTTTTCACAACTAAAAACCATATTTAAATATGTAATTACATCAATTTATACTGAAAAACATACTTTTTCAGCCATAACTTGAGACCGACTTTACCGATTTCATTCATCTTTCTTTTTAAATTTTCTATTTTGAAAAAGGTTCTTACAGAAAGAAAATTTAAGAAAATTGCACAACACATTGAAAAAATACGGAAAATTCAACAATTGTTTACATTTCGCGCATTTAACAATTTCGCGTTTGACACGATGTAAATGTCGTCTAACAACTATGTTAATCTAATTTATTGAGCAGTGATGTTCTTTAATCTTTTTAAATTCCACCAATTAGACATAGCAACTTAAGTTAATGCTACAAGTCAAACAAAATATACGACCAAGTCAAACTGACGAGCAACGCGAAGTGCAAAATGAAGTTAAACAGAATGACAGTTCTTCTTCTTACGGCGCCTATTCGTTTCGGATGTTGGCGATCAGCATAGCTATCCTAACTTTACTTGCAGCTATTCAGAATAGTCCGGTTGTAGACGTATTGAACCACTTCCTTAGGTTTTGAAGCCAAGATATTCTTCTTCTCCCTGGTTCTCTCTTTCCAAATACCTTGCCGTGAAGAATAATTTGCAATAAGCCATATTTGTGTTCATTTCTCATAACATGGCAAATATATTCTAATTTGCGCTCTTTGATTGTGTTAGTGAACTCGCATTCCTTACCCATTCTACGTAGGACCTCAATATTACTCATACGATCCACCCATGAAATTCGTAAGATGCGATTGTAACACCACATTATGAAGGCCTCGAATTTCCTAAAGAAGCTTAAGAGAGCGTTTATGCCTCTACACCGTATAATAATGTAGAAAATACAAAGTATCTGATACTAGAGATTTTGGTACTAACTGGTAAATCGTGACTTCTGAAAAGAGAGTTCATCTTTACGAACGCTGATCTGATGACCACAGTTAAATTATTATATTTAGTTTAAAGCCTCTTTGGTATAGTGGACAGGATTCATCCTTGAAATTGGGGGAAAATAAAATTATTTTCTAAAGTTAATATAAATGATGCTATTGACACATATTTGAATATCCATATTAACATTAACATGTACATTGTTTACTTTTCTGTTTACAAATTTTTTTTGGACCATCATCTCATTCCTTTACTAGTAATCACTATCTGTTGCACTCAATATTTTTACTATTTTTGTTTATACACCTTAACATATGTAACGAAAGATTTTGGGAAAAATTCATTGTCTGATAATTAGTCCTAAATAACTTCGCATCTAGTCGCCATTGGAAACAAATTTTGGATAATTGTCAAACTTCAATATGTCATATTATATTTGTGAAATATTAAGAAATTAATAGTATACAAACTGGATATCCGAAAATCTGTGTAAAATTCAGGTAAACGGTTGCCAAAACGTAAAATTGTAATTTTATTTAGAGGTCAAAAGCTTCCAAAAAGCGAATGATCTAAAGCATTTAGTAATGCCCAGTCACATAGGTTGGTGGAAACCGCAAAACACCAATTAGGAAAATCGACTCGAAAATTAAGTCGTAGATTCCATGTAAATCACATGACTGTTAGTCGAGAACTAAGAAGAAAAGGACTTAAGTATTAAAAACGAAAAAAATCCCCAAAATATACTGCAGACCACTTGTGCAGAATCATATTGTCGTGCTTAAGAAGACACTATTTTACAGCCAACAAAGTTTTGATCATGAATGGTGAAAAATACTTCACGTTATCTCATTCGAAAATTAAATGCAATGACTGGTGTACCATACCAGCTACGTCCAGATTTAAAAAAAACATTATTTCGAAGGCAGAAATCCGAGGTCTAATATAAGAAAGGAGTTAATTAGGGCAGTTGTCTTTCCCCATTTTTTTTTTAGTTTATCTCTGCAATACTTAAAAATAGTAAACAAAAAATGCAAGCAATAGAAATATGTATAGAAAACATTCCTTGTATACAATCTTTTTTTTTATCAGTAAAAGACTGATAACTGACGTTTATAAACATAGAAGGTAATTTCACAAAATGGATAATAGAAATAATTATAAATATACCTAATATATAACATTAGGGGACAGTACGTAAGAACGGACTTCAAAACGATCCAACTAGATCCAGACATAGAAATAAAAAGCAGAATAGTGAACTAAGTTTATTAATCTGATTTATTAACTTTATTTATTATAAAATGTTCTTACACTTTATTAACACAGTTTATTAAAGTCTTTATTTAATTTATATAAAGTCTTACAATAATTTATTTACACTATTTACACGATTCTAATTTATATACTAAATTTCCGCGTTACAATTCGAACTCGATACAACTATTCAGACTTACTTGTTTTCAAATAAAAATTTCCTCTATATATATAAAATAGCCATTATTCTGGAGTCCCCTCGAATTCGGACGGCGATCTGTGCTGACCCTTCTCGAATAGGATGGAACGCCGGACAAGTCTTTAGCGGATCGGAGAACCTACTAGAAAATACTTGTTAGAATAATAAAATGTTTACAGGTTAAATATGAGTCATATTTATCGTAACAATAGCAATGACTAAAACTACTTTTATGAAAATTAAGACAATACTTTGTAATAATCATCTCATTGTAGAACTAAGACAAAGAATGGTTAAATGCTATATTTGGTCTGTACTTTTGTATGGAGCAGAAGTGTGGATACTAAAAGAATCAAGCATGAATAGAATTGAAGCATTGGACATGTGGATTCATAGACGTAGGCTGAAGATATCTTGGACAGCAAGAAAATCTAATGAGGAAGTACTAAGGAGAGTAAACATAGATAGAGAATTTCTAAAGATTGTTAAACACGGAAAAATGTCTAATTTGGGACCTATAATGAGGAAAAATCGATATAGAATACTACAAGTGATCCTTAAAGGTAAAATAGAAGGCCTTTAAGGCGTAGAAAGAAAACATGTTTCTTGGTTAAAAAACATTCGTGAATGGATTCAGATATCAAATGCAAGACAATTATTCCAACGTCGGACAATTCTGATATGGCACGTGAAGAAGGGAAGGGAACAGAAGAGAAAGAACCAGAATGTAGTGAAATATTTATTAGAGTCATAATATAATAAATGATATCAAGAAAGATAAAAGGATATAAAGAAAAAAATTAGAAAAGGAAGAAATATAAGCAAAGCACTATTTGCAAAGCAAATTTTAGTTCAAATTAATTAATTTAATTTAATTTGGCGAATAAATTCAGTGTCCACAGTCATATAAACCCAAACAAACAACAATTGAACTGAAAGTTTCGCATTTAATTATGATCAATTCTTCAATTATTATTTAAAAGTTCTTCTTAGCTTAAAAGTTTCTTGTTATTATTAGAATTATGTTTCCTGTGCGGTATTATGAGGTTTTTACAGCGCTTTTCCTGCCATGTATTATTTTTATTCTGTTCACGGTAGGTGGTAATGTATTAATAACGTATTCTAAATAAAAATTATTAGGGAATGTTTAATTAGAAAAAATAGTTAGAATGATAGGCGATAGATAATCTGGTCATTAAAAATTATCAGACCTAAGCTACGAGCAATAAATACTATTCATGACACTTTTGTGTTTTCCTTATGATATACGAGCCTCTCAATTTTTACAATGATATATTTGTTGGCATTTAGCGATTCTTCTTATTGGTATTTATTTTTCTATACTATATACACAATTATGATGTTGAGAAGGTTATTTTAACATCAATTATTGTCAAACCTCTTGATTACTTCACTAATCACTATCGAATCTGTCTAATTTCTATAACGTGTACTTTTTATTTTTTGCTCTTTTTAACCGCTTAACTTTCAGTACCGTATGTAAAAATTAATTTATTCGATTTAACATTTAATATTATAAAATTACAATCTTACAATTACATTTTAACTTCAAAATTTACCATTCTGGATACTGAATTGTAGATAATTTTTTAAAGTTACTTTCTTGTGGTATACATTTTCTTTACATGAGCTTTTTATAACTTGTAGATCTAGACCCTGGTTCAAATCTAAAGTTGTATTCTGTATATGGATTCGGAACCTAGGTTTTGAATCTGGAGCACGTATTGTATAATATGGAACGTTTGTCGACGGGAAAAACGCCCTATAGAGGGCGTGTACGTGAAATTAAATCTTAACTGTCTTTTCTTTATTAATTTTATTGTTTTCAAATGATTAAAAGGTTGCTAATGTGAGTCTATGAAGCAATACTCACAATCTTAAGTAGTGTTTATTATTTAATGATGTTGATGTTGTAAGTATAATTCAATTTTAAAATAATACCCCTATAATATACCATATACTAACTACTGACTGACTATATGGTACAGTTTCCATTAGATTGGTTACATCCAATGGCACTAACGTCCCACTATAATATTTGCTATTATTTATTATCATTTTATTGTGTTTCAGTTGTCCATTGTTTGTTTTATGTTGTTTTAGCTTGTAGTTTTTAATACAAATAAGACTAACGTACTGTGGCCTGATTATGAGGCATATATGGTAAGCCTTGAAACCGGTAGCCCAAAATTTAACATCATTAGATAATAAAAACTACTTAAGATTGTGAGTATGGACTCATTTACTGTTGCGTTCTCAATGCACATTGTATTGGGTTTTTGTTTAGTTTACGGATATGCCTCATATGTTTTAAACAAACCTTTTAGCCATAATTTCTAGTAATTGATCCCAGCGAAATGAATGGTGTAAAGATGATTCTCATTGTTTGAATTCCCTTACAAATTAAATTATTTCTAAAATATTCACAGCTAGTGATGTTTCTAGGTTAATCTATCAGCTTTTAAACTATTGTCAGTCGTCGCCAGTATCAAATGAAGATCTATATTTATCTACTTTTTTTGTATCATTCTGAGGTCTCCGAAGAATGTCTTTAGTTTCGTCTGTTTATAAAATCTGTCCAAAGTATTTGAAGTATTTTTTTCAATACCATATGTGCCAATTCGTCACATACGCTGTTTTAATGATTTAAATTTTGGACCAATATTTTAATATTAAGAAAAGAAGGGTTCGATACTAGGTATTAGTATTGTTTTTTCATATCTATGTTTTTTCATATTTTTTAAGATTAAGGTGTCTATTCTTTTATTTTTGGTTTTATCAAGCGTCTTCGCCTTTTTGTTAAATTTAATCATTCTTAATCCATATTTCTTACTCTGTTAAGTGGCCACTGTTTTTACTGGCCACAAAATTCTAAGGTTAAGTAGTCTTCGAAATAATATGCAGCCCTCTATTTTAGGTTTTTTAATAACAAAATAAAATAGAATACTGTCATCATGACTGCTTTGCTAAAACATCAGCCTCTTCAGAATAATGATCAATTGTTTTAATATTTTTGTTCCATTCTTATTTCTACTCATCACTCAGTAATTTTTACAGTAGGCTTTGTATAGTCTGCTTTCTTTTTCTTTTTTTCCTATCAATATTCCTTTTTTTCTGGTTGTCTTTTATTCCATTTCCGTATATTCTAATAATATGTCTATAATATCATATAATATTAACATACGGATCTTCTTGAAGCTCTACCTAATTTACCATAAACTATTTATGGAATTCGCTGTTATTTAGTCTGTTAAAGTATACATGTTTTTGCACACAAAAATAGTTATTATAAAACTATCATTTTTCAGCAAAACTGATGTTTCTTCGGAGCATGTCAAGTTGAATATATTTTGTGGAAAATAAAAACAGTGTAATGTTTTAATACTTTATGTTATATTATGAAATTCAGTTTAAAGTTAATTTAAACAGAGTTATCCACCTTGTAAACAATATGCAACCTAAGAGGTGCACCAATACACAGTAATCATTTCATCTCAATGGAGTTTCGTCATAATTTTAATCTGGAGCAACCAACTGGAAACCTTACCTTGATCCGCAAAAATCTGTAGCAAATCTCCCTAAAAATAACTTCAAGAGTCGTCAAGTGGGTGGCAAATACAACAAATCTAATTGACTCTCGAGTGGGCCACAGAGACCAAACACATCACGGGGAGAGGGGAATATACGGTGTCGAAAATAGAGCAGTACGCCAGTTGAAAAATCCATCGACCCAAATTAGTACGAAACCGATCCAATCCGATGTGATGGCCATGATACCAGTCTCAGAAATATCAGCGTTGATCGTGTATTTTCTGGGAATTATGTTCGTTTGCATTTACTTGGCTGTTATCAGCTAAAACGAGAGGCAAGATATATTTATCACTAACCGAAAAATTAACCCCCAAAAATTCTAATTCTAGCACAAAATGTTTAACAATGTGAACGGTAACAGGTAGTTTTTCTATAAATAACACTATGTGAGATTCCACCTGAATGCTGCAACAGAAAAGTTACTTGTCGAATGTATTATAGTACGGGCGCTAGATTTAACAAATTAATTTAATGTAAATGGCACTAAATACTAACTGTAAATGTCTACGTATTATTGATGTGAACGAGTTTAAAATTGATTCTATTGAGTATGTACAATAATCCGGAAACGATTTCTACCTACTAAAATATAATCCAAATTTTCTTTCAGATAATTGTTTAATTATGTCTTTAGTATTTAAATGATATTTTGTTTGTAGTAAATATATATTCTGGTAGATCTGAAACTTCTACGTTCTGATAATCTGCACTTTGTGAGCTAGTATAATCCTGCTGAATGAAGAATCATTTGCCCATATTCTACGTATTTATCTTATCTTATCTCAGCTGTAGTTCCCATCTGTTTCACATTTCCTTTTTTTGGATCATTATATCTTCTCATCTCATTTGAGTTCGTATCTTATAAAACTTTTAGAATTATTAGTTTATCTTTACCTCTATTTAATGTTTTTAACTATTCCCTTTTCTGAACTATATTGTTCTTGTTGTTTAGGTCATAAGAAGTCAGCTCGCTGCCCTATATAGCTAAGTTGATGTTTTTGTATTTTAGTAATCTTTGGAAACTTCAATTTTTTATCATGGTCAGTACTACAGTTCTACTTGAGCCTTTTTCAGCCAGTTTTACCATTTATTCCTGTCTATTACCTTCTTCTTTTTCTGGTCTATTCCATTACTGGAGATTTGTGATCACTATATCAAAATGTTCTCTATTCTATGCCACTTTTAATAATTGTTGAACGTTCATGTCCGTCCAAGTTCTGATATATCGAAGCTATGACATGGCTCTTCTGCCTACTCCACTTCAGCCTTCTATCTTCCCTTTAGTTATTATTCGTAGCAGGTTATATTTGCCATTTCTTATTATGTGGCCTATCTACGAGGTCCTTCTTTTCTTAATCGTTGTTATAAGTTCTAACTCTCTATTTATGCTGTTTAATACTGTTAGATTGGTTCGTAATGTGTTGTGTCCATGATATTCTGAACATTCTGTGATAAAGCCACATTTCAAAGGCTTCTAGCCGTCGCATGTCCATAACCAGCCATTGCCAATTTGATCCACCAGACTTAAATTTCCCATAGGAATTGATAATAATATTTTTCGAAAGATATTTTCTTCTGACATTTTGATATTATTTATTTTCTTGAAATGAACCCCAATTTCAGTTGAGTTAATCCATTAAAGATTATCCGATTGTCATTTGCTATTTTTTATATTTCTTAAATATCTCAAAGTTATATTTTCTTCTCCAAATCCCATTTCCACAGATTACCATACATTCCACGAATATTCTTCTTAAAATCTTTTGTTTGAAGATTTGCATTTCTTTTAGAAATAATCGATTTTTCTGACAATATTTGCTATTCGGGCTCACAACTAAGCTTATATCTATATGAAGTAGTAGGACGATAACAGGCGTAACAGGAGAATATTAGTAAAGTTTACTATTCTTATTTTGATAGTTTACATGGATGTGAGTCAGTTCACATTCTATGATAAAAAAGTTTGTTAATCTGTTTAAACTTTTTTTAATGTTTTTGTTGACGTTTTTTCAGGCACACGGACAATGCCAAAAAAAAGAGAATTATCCAATTGTAGTGGTACATTAAGTTGATAATTAGTTCCGATGATAACAGTTTTGCTCAAAGTAGTCACTTAAGATTTAATAAATCCTTACATAATTCAAAAATACAATTACGATTTCACCTTCTTTGCTCTTTATCAGCGTGTATTATCTACTATTATATTCATACAATATTGCCTTGCCATATATTGTATACATATGCCATATATTGTATTCATACAACAATTTTCTGTCTTGTTATTTAATTTACAATAATTGGTCTTGAACATCGATATATACTTCTCGAGAAGCATTTACTTTTTTTGTTAATTATATTCAGTCTTCTCACTTTTACGTCCTTTATGAAGGTTTTCAATACAAGTTTTGTTATTGTTACATTCTACTGCTGAAGGTCGTCTGCATATCCTGCAATTTGTGTGCCCAATTTTATTCTTTTTTTTGGTTCATTAGTTTAAAAAGTGTAGAAACAAAACACTAGTTCCTTAAAACTAAGTGTCAACGTTTGAATTCTATTATATCGTTTACAAAAACCATGAATTATTTGTCATATCAGTAGATAAAGTTAGTTTTAAATTTTATTTTATACTAAATAATATCTAATATTAGTTAATATTTTGTCATTATTGATGCTTTAAATAATAATATAAAAATAAATTATTAGTGTCAGTATTCAATTCCAGAATACAAGGTAATTTTCGTAAAGAATACCCTGAATGAGTATTTGATTGCAATGATTTTAACGGTACATTAACAAATTCTGTGCAGTTATCCAGAAAGAACGTCCATAGCATCCACAGGGGGAGGAAAGGGAGCAGGAGGAAAATCCAAAAAGGTCCATTACTAATTGTGGACTATTAGGTTTCTTGATATTTTGTGTTTAAAAGTCACTAAAAAAATTATAAACAAATTTTCAGTATTTAGGATCTATCTCGATGGCTGGTAATCAGAGAAATTATTGAACACAATTTCTATTTTCTATCTTTTATAAACACACGTGTTAAACATGATTTTTATTTAAAACTAAAATAAACAAGTCTGACGTACATGCATATTTGCTATAGTCTAATTATACATTTTGAGAAATACTTGGGTATGACGCAGGACTTTATAATTTTAAAAGTTTATGTATCATTCGTGGCTACTGTATGAAAAACATTCCAATATAATACGTGTTTATTGCTTTTTTTTATGTTAAAAACTACTTTTTTATTATTTTTATCATTTTACAGTTGTTATTGCTTCAGTTAGCATCTTTATCTTTATCCAGTATTATCCGTTATCACTCCCTTAAGAGGATATGTCCCAATATCTTTTCTCATTACGTACCAATATCATCTTGTTTTTTGCACTTTTATTATTTCGAGTTAAATATTTTTCATCAACGATATATACCCGTAGTATAAAAATGATGACATATGCTGTTGATATTGTGATCATTGGAAGAATCCAAAATGAAGTAGTTGAAGCTTTCGCACGTATCAAAAACGCCACAGAAAACTAAATATATACCGACTCTATCAAGAACTTACAAAATAACTTAGAGGTGCAACACGAAACTATAGAAACGGTGGAAGAATTCTGCTACTTAGGGTCACTGGTTGACTGCAAAAACAACACATCCAAAGAAATAAGAAAAAAAATATTCGTGGCTAACCGTTGTAATTTTGACATGAACTTTCAACTAAGAGCAAGAAATATGTCAAGAACAATAAAGGGTAAACTTTATAAAACAATAATACGCATAGTGCTCTTGTGGATCGGAAACATGGGCAATGATGACTAGAGATGAAAAGTTACTATTGAGGATCATATATGGCGGAGTTAATGAACAGAGTATGTGGAGAAGGCGATATAATTTATAACTCTATAGATTTGTTGGTGATGCAGATATCGTGAAATCAATAAGATGGGTGGCAACGTTATGCGGATTGATAAAACTGATCCTGCTAAAATAACCATGCTATATAGGCCAGTTGAAAGAAGAAGAAGGAGGCGACCTTCTCGGATGTCTGGACGATATGCAGGAAGATTTAAGGGAGATTGAAGTAAGGTAATGAAAAAGACAGACACTCGGCAGGGAAGGTTAGAAGAATATTTTGAGGCAGGGCAAGGCTCGCGAAGGGCTATAGACCAACTGAAGATAATGATTTTTTACCAATATTTAGTCTATATTTATAGTCTTCACCAATATTCATTTAATATTAATGGTAACACTATTTTATTCTTTATTAAAATGTTTATATCTACGTGCATATTGCTGTAAACGGTATCTTTTTAATGATATTCATATATTTCCTGTGGGTTCTATTGCTTAGGAACACCTTAGTTTATACTTTATTCTCTATTGTCACTATAGGAAGATTTTACAAGTCACTTTAATAGTCTGTCTTAGTGTGTCCTTATTTTTTTACTGTCACTAATGTTTGCATTTTCCTTTCTTCTGGCATAGTTTCCCCTGTTGTATATATTTTGTATTTCAAATATCTTCTTATATAAATTTTTACAAAATAATTTTCTAAAGCTATTTTCTTATAGCAACCTAATATAATTTACTATTTTTATTGAGAATCAGTCACCATTTTACTTTAAAATAAGTTTATTTTGACGTTTCGATTTCCACTTCAAAAATTGTTCTCAAAATAAATACGTTAATATATGTACAAAATACAAGACACATTTTGAGAACGATTTCCGAAGTTGACATCTTCTTCTTATAGTGCCGTGCACCTATAGTGCGTTGGCGAATTATCTTAAGGCCAGACGTCTGTGTTTTGCGGCATGCAACAGATCGCCAGTGTTATTTATGCCTGTCCAGTTCTTTATGTTCCGTAGCCACGACATTTGTTTACGACCTACTCCTCTCTTGCCTTTAATCTTTCCCTGGATGATTAGTTGAGGGATTGCGTAATTTTTTCCTATCAGAATATGGCCGAGGCATCCAATTTTTCGTACCTTGATCAAATTGAGTAGTTCTCTTTCAGTATTTGCCTTTCTTAAGACTTCCTCGTTTCTCACCCTATCTGTCTATGGTATGCGGAACATTCTTCGCAACGTCCATATTTCGAAGGCCTCCAACTTATTAATGGGAGGTACTCTTAACGTCCATGTTTCCATGCCGTATAACAATATGGACCATACATAGCATTTAACCATTCTGTAGCGGAGATTGAAGGAAAGATTGCGGTTACATAGTAGCGGTTTAAATTTCATAAAAGTCTTGCTTGTTCAGTACGGCATTTTATTTCTTGTTGAGGATTCCATTGGTCTTTTATCATCATTCCCAAGTATTTAAATGTTTTCACTTGATCGATTGAAGCATTATCTACTTGCAGTTGTATTCTTAAAAGTGCGTATTTTCTTATTGCCATGCATTTAGTTTTTCCAGCATTTTTCTTCAAGCCATATATTTTTCCTACGGTATTTATTTTATTTAACATCAACTGCATATCATGTTCTTTGTCTGTTATTATCGCGGTGTCGTCGGCGTAACGAATGTTATTTATCGGGAACCCGTTTACCTTTATTACACACTCAAAGCCTTGAAGAAGCCAGTGCCTCTGCAAAAATGTTCTCCACATAGAGATTGAAGAGCATAGGAGACAAAATACATCCCTGTTGCACCCCTCTTAAAATTTCAAATTCTTAGTGTGCTTTTTGATTCCAATAGAGATTCTGGATAACTCTTATGTCTTTCTTGTCAATGTTAGCGTTGTGTAACATTTTTATCATTGCATCATGTTTTACGGTAAAAAGTTTTAAATGGAAATCGAAGCTTCGATATTTTTTATTTATTTAGTTATCTATAGAATCAAGGATTCTACATATAGGAGTCTGTACAATAGTGTAGTTTTCCGGATTTGTAAACCGTAGTTTGAAATTTTTTTTTCGTCATGTTGCTTCTCAAGTGATAAAGGGAAGTTTGTGCTCGTTGCAGCATCGCTTTTGATCATGTCTGCCGCAGTTGCAGACGAAATGTTCCGAAAAAAATTCAAATCATGGCTTATAACAGGAAAGCAATGTACTAGCTATTGGATCGTCAGCTACTTAATTAAAATTGATGTTAACAAAGTATATTAACATAAATTATATAAACTATAAAAATTAGATATAAAAACGCCAATTATAAAATAAATATTAGTACTAAATGTCACATAAACATATTTTTAGAAAAGCAATAATTTAAACTACAAGCTTAGTATTTAAAAGTTGCAAAATTCGCAATATTCATTAAAATCCATAGTTATTTATACTTGTAAAAGACATTAAAATTAAAATAAAAGCAAATAAAATGTTGTTTATCTAGAACAAAATATTTTTAGTTTTATAGGTATAAGTAGTAAGTATACCCACTTTTGTATTATTCAGAAAAATTCCTATTTTAAAACCATAGAATAATAAAAACTTACTTAACAATATTGGTATGCTCTGTTCACTCAATCCAGTTCCAACTATCCAATAAATATAGTAATTATTTTTTGGCTATATTGGACAAATCTTAACTTCTAATGGAAGCGGCTGAAAGTTACTATACAACCAAGCGTACGTGCTTATTGCCCACGTTAGTTGTAACTTAAAGTAAACAATTATTTACATGCAGCTTATTAACAAAATACAACTGCAGCAATTGAAACAAAAGCTAATATTGTCTATTTCTGAAATTTTGCAGTCGTTTATATATTAGTATTAGTATGGTATTAATTTTAGTGTTGTATGTTTCCGACAATTAATCTGTCAAAATATTCCCAGACGGAGGGCACCGATTATATAAATATCGATTCTGTATATTGTTTCTACGTTCTGATCTATTAATTATTCTTTTTTTACTTACTTCCGGTGGCCACAAATCCCTTTAAGATCTTTAGCCTTCCTGCATATGCCTCGCTACATTTTGCGGTCCATTACAGCTCTTTCTAATGATGCAGATATATTGAGCTCCAGGAGGTGCCATTTTAATGTCAGGAGGTCTACCAGTCTTTGTCACGGAGTACCCAGTAGCGCTTTCCAGTTGGCGTCGATTTCTGGCACCTCTTTCATTTCAACATCTCAGAACATAGACGTGCAAGTCTCCGGAATCTGACTATGCTTCTTATTAGGGGTTCTTTAGAAAGATCTCTAATTTATGTGTGTCAACGAATCTTCCTGGTACCCTGTTAATTTAGCTTGGGCTCTAGAATCTTTCTTATTATTTTGTTTTCAAAGGTAAAAAGGCATTGTCGTCTTTTTAGTGTTAGAGCCATGCCTCTCAACCTCGTATAATACTACTGATTTTATAACGGTATTATAGGTTCTTTGTTTTAGATTTGTTGACAGTAATTTTAATTTCAAAGTTCCTGCAGCCTTATTTCTCGCTGTTATTTAAGATTTCCTCTTCAACTTCATTGTTCCTCTTAAGTATTATGCCGAAGAACTTCTTTCTTTACACTCTGTAGATAGTTTGTATTCGTTAATATCGAATTAATATCAGAGTTATCCCGGTTTCTGCGCGATACTTTCATGAAATTAGTCTTGTCTGTGCTGACAATCAGTCCTACTGCGTCAGCCAATGATTTTAATTGATGATTCATTACTTAAATACGGTCTATTTTGCTGTCCTTAATTTTTATGTCGTCATCATAAGCCAACTTTTTGTACTGCTTGCCAATCAATGGAATTCTCCTTTGTGTCTGTTGCACCTAATACTTCTACTTCGCCAAGTATTGGTTGTGGTATTTCTACCTCAGCATTGGCATATGTCTTATCCCTTTGTGCTAGTTGGAAGCTTAACTACCTGAATATGTATTCTTTCTATCATTGGCAAATGTTTTCTCTATTATGTGCAGAATCGATAAGTTTAATTATGATTTTTTTATTAACTGGCTCTAATTTTGATTTATTATCACATATTACGTTATGGTTTTCTATATACATAATTGCATATAAAAATAACAATTATCCACAATTATCTTTCCACTAAGACATTGATCAATATATGTTCGCAACATGTTTTATTTCCCACTTTCACTTTTTTTAATTTTGACTTGCTTATATTTCTGTATATAGCATTTATTTTTGTTGTATTAGAAATAATTCTAAGCATTTTTATTCTTCGCGTCTTTTTCTTTCAGCCTTTCTTAATTCTTACATATCTTTGATATTTATGATTATAAATCTTAATATTATTTTATATATACTTTTTTTTAATAACACTTTAAATTTTTTAAGTTTGAATTCATGATAGTTTTGTTCTCATGTTTTGACTCATGTCTTTTTGTTTCATTTTAATTTTTAGGTTGTATATAATATGTATACTATTTTTTTGTTACAGGGACGAACGACCGAAAAAGACCGAATCTAGAAAGAAAGTTAACATCCAACAACTAACACCATGTCTTTCAAGGAACATTTGGAAATGATAAGCCTTAACGAAACCCCTTCTAAGAAGGCTAAGTTCTGGCAGTCCTTCGTCAGATCTCTAAAAGGTGACAATATAAATTTACCACTTACACATTTTTAAAAATTCTCTTACGGTGATTTTGATCGAAAAAATCAAATAAAAAATGCCAAACTCATTCTATTAAAATAAACAAACATGACTAATCGTACTGGATTGTTGCCAAATTTTTAATAGCTCTCCATATGTACATTGAAAAAAAAACGCCATAATTAACAAAATAAATGCAACAGAAAGACAGTATTAGATTTAATTTCAATGCAGAGCATCTGCCAGCCGCTTATACGCATTTCAACCTCATAAGGAGAGCTACATATGCAGAGGCTCTAATAACTAATGAGGTTGAAATACGTATAAGCGGCTGACAGATGCCCTGCATTGAAATTTAATCTAATACCGTCTTTCTGTTTTAGTTCTTTACTCGGTTTTGAGTACTAGAAACTAAATCCACTAAAAATTTTTGCCGTGATGAACGGCATGTGGAAAGCGATTGATTCTCTTGCCGAATAATTTATCAATCTATCTGTTTTGGAAGTTGTAGAAAGCACAGTGGTAAACATTTAAATTTAGTTTCGCCAAGTGGGAATTCTTAGGATTTCTAGTGTTGTTAAAATAAATGCAGTTTATATAGTGACGGATTTTTTAAAAAAATTTCTTTTATAAGTCAAGTCAAGAGAGATTTTAAGATTGAGTAGGATATTTTTATTCCCCGGAAATCTTAGGAATTTTGGCCTGGGCATTTTGATTGGATTACTCCAATTATAAATATGTTAGAACTTTTATGATACGGTCTCTGGGTAAAACAAACTATCAATAATTAAAAAAGAGCTGTGAAATTTCAAAGCAAATCGATCATAACATACTCCGGTGCGAAATAAAACATAAAAATTGCGGGTAAGGAGGTAAAGTGAATAAAAACGCGGAAGGTCGGATAGATTAATAATTTTTTTGGAACTAAAACCTTATCTAACAAAACCTAAACTAACCAAACTTAAAGTTTAAGATCAGTCGATTCAATTTACATTTAAATGATCAGATCTTTTGTGAGCAGATCACAAAAAGCACCCGAAAAAATAACTAACGAAGCTATACCAATAATAAGGAAGCCAAAGGACGACATATACATACGTCTTCTCTTCAAGAATCGAAACCGACCTCTATGGACTTCTGAGGTAGATACGGAAATTCATTAAATCACAGTGGAAAGAAATAACGGGTAAACTAAACATAACTAAATTTAATAAATTAAAATCTCCAGTTTCAGATAAAATGTGGCGTACAAAACCGAATCTATATAAAAAAATTACAGAATGTACCAAATATAAATCAGACGTACACCCGGAAAGAAAAGTACTATACGGTGACAGTCTGGGAATGGCTCGCGGCTAGACAAAACAGTGGAGATGGTCGTGCGGTCCACAAAACAAAAAAAATCCGAAGTTATATCAGGGGCGCCAGGTAAATTGGCCCACAGCCTTCCCTACGTTGCTATTCAATAAACCACCAACTTACCAATAGGTTTACTACTAAAATACTAAGTAACAGTATACAACCTGAATAAATAAAAAAATAAATGAAATTGTCAGATTAGAATTTAGTCAATTTTAATAAATAGATTCCCAAGATAGTTGAAAATAAATACATACATATTACATATTACAATATTATTTAACTTTACCATAGGCTTAATAAAAAAATAATATAAAAATGCGGCTTCTGCTTGCCTAACAAAAATTCATAAGTTATTTCTATTTAACAGAACAAAATGAAAGGTAGGACGTATCAAAAGTACCGGACGCTAAGGGGTGTGCGGTTCAATACCAACCAAAAAAAAATAATTAACGCAAATAGGACACCACGTGAGCTCAAGTGCGTGCGCAGAAAATAATATAAAAAAATAAATCTCAAATATATAACCCCCCCTTAGACGCAGTTTACAAAATTAAAATAGGTATGTGTAAATATTGAATTAATAAAATAAACCGCAAATTATCTTTAAAAAAAAATCTGTAAAGTATTTGTAAATATGAAAATAAAAACTAACAGCAAATAATCTTTAAAAAAAACTATTGTATTCCGCAAACCAAATTAGACGGCGCTTAAATCTTCCGTTGAAAATTAATTATCGATCCATACCTCGAATTTTCATATACTTCACCGCGTGGAATTCCAGTTATAGTTCAGCGTGTCTTCAATCCAAAATCCCGTACGATTGCCGATGTACATAGACTTGTGTGACAATGTTGAAAAGTTAAAAATTACAGCCAGACGGAAAAATACGAAGAAGAAGAAGCAGAAAAAAACAAACAAACCAACCAACCCTGAAGCAAGAAAACATTAATTACCATCTGTGTCTAAAATAATTATTTGGAAATAAATATATTGATTTTAACACTTTGTTTATCTGCCTTTTGGCGATAATGGAGCAATACAAAAAAAAACTTGTCTCCGAACTTGAATGTATGAAAACTGATAAAAATGTGAATAGCTTTTTAGAGATGGGATAAAAAAATAACTACAACTTTTTAATTAATTAAAAACGAAATGTTCTAACACTCACCCTTCTTAGCCAGATTAGGGGTTTGAAATATCCCAAATTGGACCGAAGCGTAGCCGGCTATTTGGACTCGTGATTAAGGCTAATTTCTTGATCTAAATACGACTCCCGGTATTCACGTGTACTGTAGATCCGCTTTTTTTTAGCGAAATTGTGGATATTCCAAAAAAACCCTTCCACGAAGGCAGCAAATCCCCTTGAATATCCACACGGTTCGGACTAGTCCAGATCCCACATGGAACAGCAGCAAAAGCAAAAAAACAAAATGCCGTTTTTAATCTAGCCCAACCTTTCAGTAACACCGTCAAATCTGGAATCACTTTCTTTCCGTCGTCTTTCCGAACACTTGACAACTTGACACACGGAGGTCACCGAATAATACCGAGATTCAAAAATTTCAATTTTATGATCCCAATTCTTCCAAGATAACTCTAGAAAGAACGATCTAAATTAGTTTCTTCACAAAAAAGAGGACGTGTTCCCTTAACTTCAGCACAATTTGCCAGACATTACCCCTATTTAAAAATTACTAATTTTATTTTCGCCACCTTGCTTATAATATATTATAGGCAACCGCTCTTACACGTCCTGAATTATTTAAATTTTGATAAAATAGAGGTGGGACTTTCTACTTTAAATTTGGAACGTAACAACACCTCCCTTTCCCAGAGGAAAATTTACGAGGAAAAACTAGACGAAGAAAATTTTCCCTCGCGCTAGCGACGCACTACCTAAACTCCGAGCGAAGTCCACAACACAATCATCATCCACACCGTCTTCACCGTGCGCAAGTACTTGGACAACGAAAGACATACCAATCTCAAACCACACGCACAAAGCAACAACTTACTTACAACACTTACTCCACTTCCACACAACAGTCATCTCTCATCGTATGAGATCAAGTAGAATAGTTTCAAATTCCAACGTCAATCTGACAACACTGATTAGGTCGGTTACTGGATGTTGCCCTTATTCGCGACCTCCCAGCTCTGGGGCATCGCTAGTACTTCACTATACCTCGCATAACATGAGTCCATAAGAAACTCTCCACCATTCCACTCTTACTGATACTGCGAGGAACATCTACCGAAACAGTAGTGTAATTCCAATTGTTCATTAAAATAAAAATGAGATAGGTCTTTCAGAATTTAAATCCGTATACAACGAAATTTAGTGAATCATCCAAAACTAAGCTATTATCCAACAAGATTCACCAAAACATAATTATGTGGCTTCGAAAAAATCCCAATTAAATAGAATGGCTTACTAACATCAAAACAAATCCCAACGCCATATCATCGAAGACAACATATTTCTGACCAAACCTAAGTGACATTCAATTCCATAAATCAAAAGAAATTAAGGCTACCGCAACCCTACGACTTCGTATTGGCTACCTAACACAAAAAAAAACGAATCGGTTGACCATCCAAATACATCCTAAGAACAGATCATAGCCAACACTCAGTCATCCTTCACGGACACAACAAAAAAAATAAATACAACCAATTTCAAAAGACTAACTAAATTTACTTAGACTAGACAAAACTTTTGCTAGTCCGTTCTACTCCGACCTAAATCCTATCGGGATCACCAGTCGGGTTACTAATCCTTAAATCCTTAATATTCCAAATACCTTGATCCTTGCCATTTTCATCCTCTAAACTATATGTCCAGGGGGAAACTTTCTTCTTCACGAAGTAGGGTCCTATCCATCTAGGAGCTAACTTTTTCGTGAAATATTTAGCGGCATCTGACAACACAAAATTTCTCCGCCATACTGACTGATGGGGCTGAAATTCCTCTGGACGTCTCCGTAGATTATAGGTCTTCTCACACTTAGCCGAAGCTTTATCTAAACGTTTTCTAACATCAACAAATAATTCCTGGAGTCCACGCGATCGATTATATCCCATTTTAGCTACTTCGTCCTCCGGGTCTCCGAGTTTGTCCTTTCGGGAAAAATCTCGTCCATCCACTACCATCTTCCGACCGAAATTTATGAAGTAGGGATCTTGACCAGTCGACTCGTGGTATGCAGTGCGCGTAGCACATGCTAGTTTGGCCAAATTTTCATCCCACTTCCTATGGTTGTCAGCTATATAAGTTGCCATCATTGTTTTAAGGGTTCGGTTATAGCGTTCAGATGGATTGCACTGTGGATGATACAACGCATTATAACGAACTGAGACACCATAGGTTTCCATCATTTTCTTGAAAATACCCGAAGTATACTGGACACCATTATCACATAGTAACAGACGTGGAACTCCAAATACGAGAAAAACTTCTTCTTCTATTTTCTTAACGACATGCACGGCTTTTGAGGATCGCAACGGAAATACCAAAGAAAATTTACTAAACACATCCATTACCACTAAGATAAACTTATAGCCTTGAGTTGATCTTGGGAAAGGTCCCATAAGATCGGTTGCTACTATCTCCCATGGTTGAGTAGCTTTAGGTTGAGGAGTCATAAAGCCTTTGGGCTTACCTTGTTCCACCTTATGCATGGCACACAGTGAGCAACGTCCAACGTAACGAGACACATCACTCCGCAGTTTCGGCCAAAAATACTTCTCGTTAATACGCTTATAAGTTTTCAGGATCCCCATATGACCTGCTAAAGGACTATCATGACACAACTTCAGCACTTCCAATCGTTGACCCTTAGGAACGACTTCCTTCCAATTGTCCGCTTCCTCGACCAAAAATCCATGACTGGGACGGATGTATTTATAAAGTTTGCCACCAGACATTCTCCACTGAGGATACTTCAAGGGATTAGACTCGATTTTTCTACAAAGTTTATCATACCAACTATCACCACTAGGAAGCGGTACAACCTCTTCAACCATATCAAGCACGGGAACTGACCGAGATAACAAATCGGGGACAACATGTTCTTTTCCTTTCCGATGCACAATCTTAAAGTCATATTGTTGCAATCTTACCGCCCATCGAGCTAATCTTCCAGTAGGATCCTTCAAATTTTGAAGCCATACGAGGGATGCGTGATCAGTCACGACCGTAAACGGAACACCCTCCAAATAAGGACGCAGTTTTTCGACTGCCCATAACACAGCTAAACATTCCCGTTCCGTCGTGGAAAAATTCCTTTCTTGACGCGTTAGTGATCTGCTCAGGAAACTAATTACTTCGTCACCATCCGGGCCTGGCTGCAATAACACGGCGCCCACTCCATATCCTGAGGCATCACATTGGACAACAAAAGGCAAATTGTAGTCAGGACAATTAAGTATCGGAGCAGAAACTAGACATTCTTTTATTTTCTGAAAAGATTCTTCACAACTCGGGGTCCAATTGAATTTTCTTCCTTTCTTCAATATCGCTGTAATTGGAGCTAGTAGTGTCGCAAAGGAAGGAATAAATCTTCGATACCAGGAAAATGTGCCTATGATGCTACGAACTTCCTTGACGGATGTGGGTGTTGGGATACGTAGCATAGCCTTGACCTTATCACCATCAACATGTAGTCCATTCCTATCAACCACATGACCCAAATACTTTAGTTCCGGTCTACAAAATTGACATTTATCCCAGCTAACGGTTAACTTAGCTTCTCTCAAGCGTCTAAAGACTTCCTCTAAGATCCTTACATGTTCTTCAATAGACTTTGTCACGATGACCACGTCATCCAAGTAAGTAAAAACATAGGGTTCCAACTCCGGACCGAGGACACGATCTATCAACCTCTGCCATGTAGCCGGGGCATTATGTAATCCAAAAGGCATTCTGCAAAACTGAAAAAGACCTCGACCAGGAACCGTAAAAGCAGTATAAGGCCTGGAAGCCTTAGCAACAGGTACCTGCCAATACGCCGACTTAATGTCTATGGTGGAAAGATAATGCGCGTTCTTCAATTTATTTAAAATATTAGAGATGTACGGTAATGGGTAGCCATCCCTCTCTGTTACGGCATTAAGCTTTCGATAGTCTACGCAGAACCTCCATTTTGGTTCTTCACCTTCTGGAACCTTTTTCTTCACCAAGAGAATCGGGGACGACCAAGCACTATTCGATCGCTCCACTACTCCTTTCGCCAACATATCTTCTAGCTCTTTATCAATATGGCTTTGGATTACTGGGGATACAGGATAGTAACGTTGTTTTATGGGTGCAGATTTACAAACAATCACATGCTCAGTGACATCAGTACAACCAAGAGAAGTGCCCATTAGTTCACGACTTCTATTAATAACTTCATCCAATTGCGACTTCTCTGCATCGGTCAAAATAGTTTGACCTCGGAGATGATCCACTGAACCTACCATTGCTGGAGCGTCCGAAAAATACCATTCGTTATGCCTCAAATCTGGAACGATACCCATAACACGCCAAAAATCAGATCCTAAAATCAGAATGTGCGGTACGTCCAAAATAACTAATACTGGCAAGACACGCAAGCGATCCCTAACCATGAAAGGTACTAAACATTCCCCCAACGATTCACACATCTGACCATTCGCCACTCTACAAACGGTCTTCTTCGAAGTATCCAACTCTAAACCCAAGTTTTGTAAAAATTTCCAACCAGTTCTTCCTACAATGGTCTTTGAAGCACCAGAATCCAATAATCCCAAAATTTCCTTTCCTAAGACTTTAACTTTCAAATATGGACGTTCATCTCCTTCGGAATGATGTAAAATAAAGTCTAAAATAGGACGTAGGTTGGTCGAGTCAACGTCGGCAACACCTCTTCGACCAGTTAGGTGCGCTTCCTTCCGTTTCCCGAATTACACGAAGGACAAGTTCTGACTGTAAACCCTTCTTTCTTACACTTAAAACAGTGAACAGCCTCCTTCTTCATTAAACACCCTACTGCCTTATGGCCTGACTGATTACAACGATAACAGACTAAAGTCCTAAACTTTCCTCTAGCGGACTCCGATTCGGATGAAGCAACAGGACCCTCACCAACACTACTACAACTTTCAGCATCCACACTGATATAAGCTAGGTCCTTTTCCAAAGTATTCATTTTCCTACTATTCGGTTCAACATAGTTCCTAATACGATCACGTCTTTCCTCCATACTGCGACATAGAACACGAAGTTCCTCCAAGGTAGCTGGCAAAGGATCACGTAATCTATCTTGATAGAACGGATGCAAATTCCTAATAACTATAGACAATTTAACTTCCTCTGGAACATGACAACGCAAGCGATTAAAGTAACTATTCATTATTGCCAAGTAAACTCCAATAGTCTCAGACGAATGCTGAGTTCTCCTCCGAAGCTCTTCAAAAAGCGCTTCCCCATGGTGAGCTGACAGGTACTCCCTACGAAACTCTTCAACTAATTCAGCCCAACTCCCTACACGTAGACGAACATCTTTATAAAACTGATAGGCTTTATCCGAAAATAAATCTATACCTGATTCCAAAAGTATACTATCTGGTACATGACGAGCGAGACTCAATTCATTCACCATCTCAAAAAATGCAGAAATAGACATACCCCTAGCAGAACCTGAAAACTTTTCTATTCCCCATTTATGAGGAAGTATCATCCCAGAAGAAAAACTAGAGACAGACCCTGAAAAAACATTATTACCAGCTTGTGACATCGCTCCAGGAGAAGAAGCATGAACTTGTCCTACCCCTGCCTGAAAAGACTGATTTAAAACCGAAATCACATCGAGCGCTACTGGTACCGAACCAGATCCGATTGGATGCTGCTTATCATGTAAATCCTGTGACAACTTCAAAATCTCAGCAAGAAAGTCTGACTTAACAACCTGGGCTGCGTCTGCATCGTCACCTGTTGGCAATACCATAAGATCAATTCTCCCCAAGACATGGTTAATCTGTGTCCGCAATCTCAAGGACTCAGCACAAGTAGGAGTTCCGGCAAACTTTCCAACAGCCGTATTCAGCTCCGCAAGTTTAGTCTCGATTGCAGTTTTATCCTGTGAAAAGGTGAATGGGTGCTCAGGATATCTAAAGCTTTCATTTGCTGCCTCACGACTAAGTGCATCAGACAGACTAGACCTCATAGACTCAACAGTGCCAGTAGACACTCCACGAATTTTGAGTTCATATTCCAGTTCCTCTTTCCTTAAGTAGTTGGGTACAAGTTTTCGCACCATCTTGCCAAAGTTCAAAATTTAAAAAAAAATGTATCAACCGAAAGGAGCAAATATTCAAACAAAATCAAGATATAAGTAAAAATATTAACACACAGGTACAGTTTACTTTATTAATGGGAGCAAACCAAAAGCAAAATAAAAGTAATAGTCGCTTTATTCAATCTATAAAATTTCACAAAAGATTTTCAAAATTTCATTGTTTCAGAACAAATTACAAGTCACAACATAATCTCAAAAAAAGATTTTACATTCCCTAACATAACTAAGTTAAACCACAATGTAGAATTTCGAAGTCCAACTTCTCAAAAAAATAAATTTGAACTCCAACTGAAATAGAAATATTTCAAAGTCCTAATATATCCATAATTCTTCTAAGTTCCACAACACCACTTCAAAGTATCTTCTTTTAAGTTCCATTTTTGGCTTCTTCCAACTTCACGTCACACAAAAAAAAAACTAGTAAGCACTTCTTGGCATACACTTCCACTAAACACGAAGTTCTAAGACTACTACTAAGTGCAAAACCAGTGGTAAAGTAAATAAATCAAAGTTAGTCAATTAAAGCCCAAACACGTTAGGTTAACTAATTAAAAGGAATCTACACAAGGGGTTGACAAAAAAACGGTTAATTAATTAAGGGCCCCACGTTGGGCGCCAAAATATGTGGCGTACAAAACCGAATCTATATAAAAAAATTACAGAATGTACCAAATATAAATCAGACGTACACCCGGAAAGAAAAGTACTATACGGTGACAGTCTGGGAATGGCTCGCGGCTAGACAAAACAGTGGAGATGGTCGTGCGGTCCACAAAACAAAAAAAATCCGAAGTTATATCAGGGGCGCCAGGTAAATTGGCCCACAGCCTTCCCTACGTTGCTATTCAATAAACCACCAACTTACCAATAGGTTTACTACTAAAATACTAAGTAACAGTATACAACCTGAATAAATAAAAAAAATAAATGAAATTGTCAGATTAGAATTTAGTCAATTTTAATAAATAGATTCCCAAGATAGTTGAAAATAAATACATACATATTACATATTACAATATTATTTAACTTTACCATAGGCTTAATAAAAAAATAATATAAAAATGCGGCTTCTGCTTGCCTAACAAAAATTCATAAGTTATTTCTATTTAACAGAACAAAATGAAAGGTAGGACGTATCAAAAGTACCGGACGCTAAGGGGTGTGCGGTTCAATACCAACCAAAAAAAAATAATTAACGCAAATAGGACACCACGTGAGCTCAAGTGCGTGCGCAGAAAATAATATAAAAAAATAAATCTCAAATATATAACCCCCCCTTAGACGCAGTTTACAAAATTAAAATAGGTATGTGTAAATATTGAATTAATAAAATAAACCGCAAATTATCTTTAAAAAAAAATCTGTAAAGTATTTGTAAATATGAAAATAAAAACTAACAGCAAATAATCTTTAAAAAAAACTATTGTATTCCGCAAACCAAATTAGACGGCGCTTAAATCTTCCGTTGAAAATTAATTATCGATCCATACCTCGAATTTTCATATACTTCACCGCGTGGAATTCCAGTTATAGTTCAGCGTGTCTTCAATCCAAAATCCCGTACGATTGCCGATGTACATAGACTTGTGTGACAATGTTGAAAAGTTAAAAATTACAGCCAGACGGAAAAATACGAAGAAGAAGAAGCAGAAAAA
The DNA here is from genome assembly GCF_040954645.1 of Diabrotica undecimpunctata. NCBI lineage: Eukaryota > Metazoa > Arthropoda > Insecta > Coleoptera > Chrysomelidae > Diabrotica > Diabrotica undecimpunctata. Next base: position 122,799,592 of record NC_092803.1, on the reverse strand, counting down.
AACAAACAAACCAACCAACCCTGAAGCAAGAAAACATTAATTACCATCTGTGTCTAAAATAATTATTTGGAAATAAATATATTGATTTTAACACTTTGTTTATCTGCCTTTTGGCGATAATGGAGCAATACAAAAAAAAACTTGTCTCCGAACTTGAATGTATGAAAACTGATAAAAATGTGAATAGCTTTTTAGAGATGGGATAAAAAAATAACTACAACTTTTTAATTAATTAAAAACGAAATGTTCTAACACTCACCCTTCTTAGCCAGATTAGGGGTTTGAAATATCCCAAATTGGACCGAAGCGTAGCCGGCTATTTGGACTCGTGATTAAGGCTAATTTCTTGATCTAAATACGACTCCCGGTATTCACGTGTACTGTAGATCCGCTTTTTTTTTAGCGAAATTGTGGATATTCCAAAAAAACCCTTCCACGAAGGCAGCAAATCCCCTTGAATATCCACACGGTTCGGACTAGTCCAGATCCCACATGGAACAGCAGCAAAAGCAAAAAAACAAAATGCCGTTTTTAATCTAGCCCAACCTTTCAGTAACACCGTCAAATCTGGAATCACTTTCTTTCCGTCGTCTTTCCGAACACTTGACAACTTGACACACGGAGGTCACCGAATAATACCGAGATTCAAAAATTTCAATTTTATGATCCCAATTCTTCCAAGATAACTCTAGAAAGAACGATCTAAATTAGTTTCTTCACAAAAAAGAGGACGTGTTCCCTTAACTTCAGCACAATTTGCCAGACATTACCCCTATTTAAAAATTACTAATTTTATTTTCGCCACCTTGCTTATAATATATTATAGGCAACCGCTCTTACACGTCCTGAATTATTTAAATTTTGATAAAATAGAGGTGGGACTTTCTACTTTAAATTTGGAACGTAACAAAAATTTCAAATACTGTTGAAGTATGATGGGAATATACTTACCGAACAACGAACAACTAAGAATACTCGTACAAAACTCGTACAATACTCGACTATTATTCTAATGTTTTAAAAAAGCGACACAAGAATATCCAAAAATATATAGAAATAAACCTGCTTAGCACCTATTCTAAAATTGATGACAAAAATTATAACCAACAATATTACCATCGAAATTGAAGAAGCGAATGAACAAAGCTTCAGATCTAGAAGATCCTACAAGAATGCGGTTTTTATCCTCAGACATGTCATGAGAATGTAATGAATGTAACATCCCTGCCGACTGTTGCTTTATAGATATAAAAAGAGCAATTGAATAATCTGCTATATAAAAGAAACATACCATCAGATCATAGGACAAATTAATATAGCCTGTATTGATCGGTCAGGAAGACCCACTCTTTTCTGTTTAATCTTACTATGGACGAAATTATCAACAGGGTTCGAAATACAGATATATATTACAGAATGGGCAGATAAAATGTTCCTATTATATGCTATGGAGATAACGGCATACAAATTGCAGAGTGTGAATATTACTTGCAGAGACTCCCATATCAATTGAATTTAACACCATGTTTATCTCAAAAAATCCCATAAGATACAAACTAAGGGTTAATGGCAAAATAATTTAGGAAAAAGAGACTTTAAACTACCCAGAAACATAAATGCATAACTACAGATATATAGAAGCGAAAATTATTCGCCAAACAAGTAAAGCTAACTAATAGCGTGATGTCTTAAATATACCATGTGGCGCAATAATCATCTACGGGCAGACATAAAGGCTAATATTAATATATTAGAAATCATGCCAACTATAAAGAATACCACAGAAATAATACCCGATATCAAGAAAACAGAGAAATTAATGGAAGAATATGAAATAAAGATCTTAAACATTTCTATAACATAGAGAACATGAACTAGAGACTAGAACGACTTTTGTGAAAATGTAGACAATACTTTTTGCAATAACCATCTTGAGTTTAGAACAAGACAAATATTGATTAGGTGCTATGTTTGTTCTGTAGGAGCAGAAGTGTGGACTCTAAAAGTATCAAGCATAAACCGGATTGAAGCATTAGAAATGTGGATTCATAGACGGATATTAAAGATACCTTAGACGGCAAGGAAAACTAACGAGGAAGTACTAAGGAGGGTCAACAACGACAGAGAATTACTTAAGACTGTTAAATATCGGAAAAAGGCTTATCTGGGACATATATTGAAGGAAAATTGATGTAGAATACTACAACTATTCCTTAAAGGCAAAATAGAACGCAGTAGAGGTGTAGGAAGAAAACAGGTTTCTTGGCTAAAATATATTCGTGAATGGACTCAGATACCAAATACAGGGTAATTATTCCATGTGGCAGAAGATCGAGAAGACCTCGTAATGGTGATCGTCAACGTCAAAAAATTCTGATACGGCACGTGAAGAAGGAGAGAACATAAATGACTGTATACTAGACATAAAAAACAATTTGAATAGTCACATAATTATAAAGATTCTAGTAAAAATAGTATAAGATAAATCATTAAACGGCTGAAAAAGTATAGGAAGTGCAACAAGAATATAAAGTTCTGTCCTTCCATTAAGAAGGCATACGAAGATGGAACAGGCGTAACCATATCACCATATCAAGGAAGTAGGAAGAAAACATTTAAATCCAATTGTGGTATATTTATACGAAGGCATTCTTATGTAAAATTTCCATCCGCTTATATGATACTACAGATATTTGAAATATTGTACACGTGAAAATTCTTTGATATAAAAAATGCTATTTAGTCAGACTATCAAATAAGTTCGATAGTTACCAACCTGTTGAACAAGTGAGATTTCGCAAAGGTTATAGTACCATAGAATACCTATAGATAATACGGAATACTTATTAAAAAGTGTAATAAATACAATGAACCTCCTCATTTGACATTTGTGGATTGCATGGAAGGCATCCGATTCCAGAGAACTCTGGACTGTATTAGAAGGAATGCATAATGCAAGGATTGATTTCAGATATAGAATACTTCTAAAATAGATATGCGACAATGTAACTACGCAAATAAATGTAGCAGAAGGTCTAACAACAAGCAAAATAAGAAAGGAAAGAAAAGTTGGACAGGGAGACACTATTTTTTCAAAATTATTTACTTCAATAGTTATCTAAAATTTAGCGACATAGTACTCATAAGTAACAAGTACATGTTAAAGAAACTTAAACAAATATCTACAAAAATCGGCGAAAATGAATCTGCGAAAATGAATTTTTATAAAACAAAAGTGATGAAAAATCAAAATATCACAATTGACTTAGATGGAAGTGAAATCGAATGTGTCTAAAAGTATATATACCTAGGTCAAACGATCAAACTAGGCAAACACAATCAAAAGGCAGGGATAACTAGAAGAATTCGAATGATTTTGGCAGCAGTAGTAAGACTTAGTGTGGTGTTGAAAAACAAAAAGATACGAATAAATCTAAAGCAAAATGATATTCAACAGATGCATTTTACCAGTTATGACCTATGGAATGAAGACCGTAATACTTACAGAGTTATTAGCCAATATTTTAAGGACAACACAGAGGACGATCGAATGAGATATATGAGGAGTTTCTTTGAGAGAACATATACGAAATGAGGATGTGCGAAGCAGGACGCTGGGCGGGACACGTGGCATGACAAAACAACTATAGATATAGATATAGATATATACAAGATAAACGAGAAACATTGTACATTGGAGCACAGTACAACGAGCACAGTCGTAGTAGAGGCAGACCATAAAAAAGGTGGCTAGACAACATCATGGCAAAAGTGGGAAGAAACTAGCACCAAATAGCACAAAATAGAGACGAGTAGAGAACTCATGTAGAGCCTTTTATCCAGGAGTGGATGCAAACAGGCTGAAGAAGAATTCACACACAAAATATACTTAAAATTATCTGCTAAAAAATAATATCAAATATCTTGAATCAATCTGTAAGATACGTGGAAGCACCGAACTTAACTACTTGTTTCTAATTATTCCTCATTTCTTTCGATCAAATAATTTTAGTTTCAGAGGATTAATCGTAGCAAGCAATTTGTTTTTTTTTGAGTCTCCCAATCCAACTGAAAATATATGTTACAAAGATTATAATTAATATTGTTCTGAAGCTATTTTCTTGTGGCATTTTAAAGTAATTACTATTTAAATGGGAATAAGCTACAATTAAAGGTTAAAGTAAGTAGTAAAATTACTAATGTTTATGTTTTGAGAACGATTTCCGAAGTGAAAATTGAAACATCAATAAACTTACTTTACCCTTTAATTGTGGCTTATTCCCATTTAAATAGTAATTATTATAACTGAAGCTGTACTTAGCTATCAAAAATTAACAATATCAAGGGCATATAAAAAAAATGAAAGTAAATATATAATTGTATTGTTCAGACATAACCAAAAAGAGCTGTACTAAATTCCTATCACTTTAGACCCCAAATATTTAAACTGCTTTAACTAAAAAATTTAATTTTATATTTTAATTTTCAGACAATTGAAAAACAAAGAAAAACATAATTAGATAATATTAATTATAGTCATAGATAAAATATATCAAAATAGATAATAGATAATTTAATAGATAAATAAGAATACAATTTAGTTAAATAGTCATACATTTTTATATAAACTTAAATCCAAGATATAAACAGGCAAATATTATTTTTTAACTATTTTTTATTTTGCAGGATCCGATGACTTAAGGGCAACTGATTCAGTCCATTCCCGCAGGGGCATCTTCCGTCCCATAAGTGACATCCCAGAAATCTCATCCTCTTGGCCATACACCAAATCAATCTATGACGAGCCCAGCGCAGCTTCTGAACGTATCCACGTTCCCGGCTACAGATACGATCCACTTCACAGAGATACCTACGGTTACTCACCCAGGCCAATTTTCCCACACAACTACGGTTCTCTAGACAGATACCGGCCCGGTAGGTTCGAATACAAACATTAGAAATCACAACTGAAAGTCGTTCTCTCAGTATTTTATGTTATCTGCCACTTCAAGTGCCTTTATGGACAGTTTGATAGCTTATGAGTCCAAGCACGGGTCCTTGTAGCATACCGCGAACAACGCTGCGTTTACTGCTCTCGTGCGATTATTATTATTTTATTTGTCATCTTTAATTATGTATTTTCTTGTAATCTTTTGTGTTGATATTTGATAATTCTATACGTGTTGTATATCATTAATGGATAATAAAATGTTTAAAAGCCAACCGTTTGTGTGCGCCGCCCCGCAAAAGCTTGAGCTCCCTGTATAACTTTTTGTAACAATTGACACATACCGTTTCAATCATATAAAAGTAGAAAAAACAGATATCCGTAAAGTTTTATATTTACCACTGAAACTTGACAAAATACATAGTATGCTAAGCTTATCAAGATTTAGCCCAGTGAGAAAAATACGAAATACGAAATAATGTTAATAAATTCTTTATTAGAAATACGATATATAAACGATGTCATAACGTAAACCGCAACATAATGCTGCACAATGTACTCGTAGTGTTATTGATTTTTATTAGTGTAATATTTGCATCTGTTGTATTTCTTCTTCTTGTTCATATACGTGTTAAGTATTGTAAAGTACTTGATTCTGAGAAATTTCCATTAATATTGTCCTTTCGGTTAACTCCAATAAAAGGTCCTATGCTCTAGATTCTATTTAGCAATATTTCTCTGGACGATGTCTGACCTTATAACATGTCCAAAGTATCTTATATGTTGGGGATGCACTTTGCTGAAAATCCGTTTGCTGACCTATAACTCATTTACAATTAAAATATTGATCGTGTGGTAAATCTTTTATGTTTAGAGTTATTAAACAATGTATTTTTGGGTTTACAGACATTTTTCACATAACATATTCTAAACATATATTAAACTGAGTCTGAGCTAACACCTCTCCCTATTTTGGCCTCTTATCTGAAGGGGATCTGTCAATTAGTTTTGGACTAGTATTTGCGCTTTTCCTTGGTATACCAATTTCCTTTGTATACCAAATTCTCGCATATTTAAGTATATTTTATCTCTGTTTATATTGTCATAGGCTTGTCAAAAATCTACAAATATTTGGTAGGTATCTATATCGTGCTCCCTGGTCTTGGCAAATATTTGTTTAACGTTGAATAGCTGGTCAATAGTAGACCCTTCTGATGTGAATTCGGCCTGGTATTCCCTATGATTTGCTTTGTGAAATGACTCAATCTCCTTGTTATGATCCACGTTATAGCTAACACGTAGTAAGGATATGTCTCTCTCTCTCCCTCTCTCTCTATTTCTCTTGAGTAGAGATACGGTTCTGTAGTTTTTGTAGCTGAGTTTTTGTCTCACTTCTTGTGGATTGGGCATATAATTGCTTTTTTCTGGTCTCCTGGAATTTCTTTTGTATTCCACACGTCTATTATTAGTTTATGAAATCTATTTATTAGCGCATGTCCTCCAAGTTTGAGAATTTCTTCTGATATATTATCAATACCTGGTGCTTTATTATTTTTCAGTGCTTTAATGATATCCCTTGTTTTCTGTCTTGTAGGTAAGTATCCATTATTCTGGTTCTGATCTTTTGTTATTTCCAAATCCGCGGGCTGCATTATCACAAGTTTAAAATATTTGTATATCTGGCAAATGATAAATTTATACATATAAATAACTCCATTTCAAAACATCAAATATATCTTTACTATTTAGTAAAGATTGCTCAAACCATGGTGAAAACACTTTTTTGGGCATCTGCATTATCCTGATAAAAAAGGATTTTTTCTTCTTTAATCCGTTATTTTTTTTAAATTACTTGCATCCAATTTATTAGAAGTTAAGAGTAGTATTCTTCATTTATGGTTTTACCTTTTTCAATTAAATTAATCAGCAAAATTCTTTTTGGATCTCAAATCACCCACGTTATGATCTTCTTCGCCATGGTACCGTTTAGCCTTCTTTATACCTAAAAAATAGAGTTCGATTCAATTCTTAGACTCCTATTTTGTTTGAGTGTGTAATAGCGAATCAATGTTTTATCCATTATAACTTTTTTTCTGAAATGTGTCAATCACTGTTTTAAAAGTGTCATGCGAATACGTTTGTAATTTGCGTTGAGCATAAGTTAAAACCACCTTGCACAAAACTGTTTTGTGTTTAATTCTAGTAGCAAGATGTGACAAATACTTTCCTGTGATATCTTAGAGCCCATCTTCCATAACGATACCATACACTTTCTCACTAATTAGTATCCTTGAAATTTGTGGACGTTTATAATGTGGATCATATCCAACACTTCGACACTCACGTTTAAATTCCGCCGTCTATTTCTTCGTGGCGAAAACCAAAACAGTATACACAGTTACGTAAAGGAGAGAAGATATGCAAACAGAGAGGGTACAAGCAAAACAAAATTTTAATTTTAACAGTTTTTACTTAATGTAGAAAGTCTAGTTTTATAAATTAAAACACGATACTTAACAGAGTGATGATAGATATTATCTTCTTGGAGCACTATTTTTTTTATCAGAGTTACATAAAGAAAACCATATAGGATTGTGAGACACGAGGCCACTTAGATGTCGCTACTTGGGTCGTACGACCCAACCATCAAGATAGTTTCAACTGAGCATTTGCACTGGGAGGTTGGTTCCCTGGATCCACTCCGTGTGCACATCCAATTTAAACTATTTTGATGATAAAGTCGTCTGATGCATGTAGTGTTATTCGCATAGCTTTATATATAAGTGCCTATAACCTGTAAAAAATACCCACACACTTATTGTAAATAACAAAAGTATTAATGTCTATTATTAAACTATGTACTAACAGCTGATCATTTGTTGTTGCTAACTGTTTTAAATAGTCCTAATAACTATTTAAAGACATCAGGTTGTGATTCACTACAATAGATGCTTGTAGATTATGATTCACATCGACTGAACCCATTGATCTCCACGATTAAACAAGGAATGCATCGTAAATGAGTCTGAGTAGCATTCAAGTCTAAAAAAAGATCCCGTGGTACATTCTGGGAAATGAGTCTATTCTTCTTCAAGGAAAATTAGATAAGTTGGCGATAAAAATGACACTGTAAATTTAGGTTTTTAGCACTTGCTCATATGTTTTGTTGTTTAAATTTAGTTTGTTATCCAATTCAGTACCTTAATATTATGTTTAGTAAAAAATATAAAATTATGTTTTCTTGAATTAAAGATTTTTTTTTATTATTTTTACATATTATAGCTTTTAATCACACTGATCTGGTCTTATCCCTGCGCCTTTTACATATTTTTAACGTTTCTAATAATTTTTAATATTCTCAATTAGCTGTTATTCTTTTGGTGTAATTTATTTAAAGTATTTGTGATGGAAAAGAATAGTAAAAAGTTTGTATAAAATAGAAGTATCACACCAGTTTTTTTTAGAAGACGGGTCTTTTTTTGACTGTTGCTAAACACTCTCTGTATGGAATTCTTTATCTTATCTATCTCTACATTCATCGTCTAATCAGTCTTTAATTTTTTAAAGCTTAACCAAAATGTGCGATTAAACTATTCTATTAGGTTGTCATTCTATCTCTTTTCAATCCTTAAAAATTTATCTTTGCAGCTCTTTAAAATAGTGTACAAGAAAATACATGAAAATATGGATATGAGAACTCTCTTATTATATAATTCTGTTTGCAGATAATCAGGTAGTTCTTTCCAAAGATCAGCAAGAGATGACGTACATAATAAACAAACTGATGGTAAATATTTCGCAATATGGAGCTTAGAGGATAAATAAAAGGAAATATATATATGGTGTAAAACAGCACAAATATCTTGAAGTTACACTTAATAAAAAATAAAAATATTACATAGACATAGGAAAAAGAATAAATGTTAATAATATAGACCTGTAAGTTGAAAACGTAGCTTACATGCAAGAATGTGTCACAAAAACTTTTCTGAGCTGAACTGATGTACCTACGGTAAAATAGGTTGTGGTTTAACTCTATTTAATTAGATAAGGAATGAAAGTATAAGAGAGATGATGAAATTATAAAACACGACAATAGATAATATCACTAAAAAATAGTTAAAAAAATACTTACATGTTCTACAAATTACCAAAAAAAGAATATCATTAAAAGCATGTAACTGAACACCAGCACAAAGAAATGAAAGATTTGCGATGAGACTCGTTATGTTTTTTTGGTAATCTAATAGGATTTTACTAATTCCCTTTATTCTGAGAAATTATATCTATTTAACATTTAAATGTAACATTCTTCGCTGATTAGAGTGCCCCGATCTCAAAAAAAAATTAGTTCTAGAAAGTTTGACCATTTTAAGATATAAATCTCAAATTTTACAACAATGCAGTCATTAGTATATTTTTAACAGCTGCATAAAGTTGACGTATTTGGAAAAATGACACCTATAGAGAAAACAGATTTTTGATCTCTCATTAAAAACTATTATTTGGAAAATAAAAGGGCAAAGGAAACAAATGAGAAGCTGGATAATGTTCATGATAAATGATAAAAGCTGAAATATGGGACTAATATTCCTTCAAAATATTGTTGTTGAGCTATTGTGGCATCTTAAAGTAATTACTATGGGAAAAAGACACCAATTGAATTTTAAAATAAGTTTATTGACGTTTCAGAATCTACTGTAAAATTTTAGTTTCGTTTTGTAGTGGTCGTATATCTAGATTGGACGAAACACGTACCTAACGGCCCTTCAGTGTAGTTTCACCAAAAACTCTGAAGATAATCCATGAAATGGTTTTAGCTAATCGTAAATTTATGGTGCGTGAATTGGTCTTAAGAATTAGTAAAGAACACACTAATCATATTTTGAAGGAAGTTTTGAATCTGAAAAATTTTTCCATCCGTCGGACTCTTGGTAACCTTTAATGGAACCTGGATTGGTAATAGATTGGTAACCTTTAATGGAAATTAGATCCACTACTACACTTGAAACAGACTAAATCCATGGCAGTGAACTGAAGCCAGAAAAAATGCTCCGAAGCGGTCAATAGTAGTTCAATGGATCGAAAAGGTTATCGCCGCTGTATTTTGGGATTGCAAAGGCATAATGGTCATTGACTATCTTAAAAATGGTAAAAATATCAATATTTTCGTGCAATATTAAACTAATTGAAGTAGCTCGGTGAGAAACAGCGCCATATGCAGAAGAAACAAATGTTGTTTCTCCAAGACAATGCTCGGCTCAAGAGAGCGTTTTGACAATGGTAAAAATTGATGAGTGGTGCTCAAAAGAGCGTATTGACAACATCAAAAATTCATGAGTTGAGATTCGAATAGTTTTCTCATCCAGCATATTCTCCTGATTTAGCTCATTTCGATTATTATGTGTGCCCAAATTTAAAGAAATGGTTTATAAATAAAAAAATTAGGTCGAACGAAGAGATAATTGATGAAACAAATACCTACTTTGCAGAGCTTTTAGAATTATATATTTGCGGCAGCATAAAGAAGTTTGTAAACTACTGTAATCTTTGTAATGAGTGAAAATAATACTATATCGAATAAAGTAAAAGAATTTTCTAGAAAAATATATTTTTCTTTTTAAAGGAGGTTACATTAGATCACCTAGTATATCCATTTTACTTAATTTTTCATTATTATATCTCAAGATACTAGCAGGAAATTGTTATTGTCTTTGTTATTGGTTAATATTACTTTGTTAGTACTTCATTGAAAAACACTCCCTTTCGTTTGGTTACAATTATAACTTTCCCATTGTTTTGTTTTGCATCTGATTTAGCTACGTTTTTCGTAGACGTCATTTTTTAGGAGCTATACTTTATATAGCTTGATAAGATAGAATATTTGTCGACTTATCCTTTAAAGTTTTTTAAACAGATATACTATACTATCTTTGGTGTCATTCCGTAACGTTAATTTTTTCAGTATTTTTCATGAATGTACTCCCCGGACGACAAGAAAATTAAGCCATTTAATTCATCATTTTTCTATACAATTTTTGATTATTTCACAATATTGTACATTACGTACTAATTACAATTTTTAAAGTTAAGATTTGATTGTGTTAAGCGCTTTCACCAAAATTTCGAATATATATGAAAATATTGAAAAATGGTGAATGAACTTCTGACGTTTAAACACACATAATATTATGTACATGGCATAAAAAATAATTTTACCTAAACACACTTTTGGGAAAAAATTCATCAGCATATGTCGTATATGAGATGTGAAGTAAAATGTAGCTTATTGTGCTTCAATTGCAAAAGGTAGTGACGGTGAGGCTGTTAATCTCACGCACCGCCTGTTGATTCTCGTTCGACCGAGTTTACCAGCTTGTTCCATTATCATTTGTTTATTTCTATTGTTTTGATTCGTTCCTTGTTTAATTAGCTACTGATAGTTCCTTTTATATTTATATTTTTTACGAGTGTATTGGTTTTTTTTTCTTTTTCATGAAGTGTTGTAATTCACATTCTGTTTATCAATAATGAATGACCAATCCATCTCAATACTAGTTGAGTTTCTATTTTTTCTTCATTAGGTAACCTCTATTGTTCTCCATTTGTAATTAAATTGTGTCAGAATATTCCTAATATAAGGCATAAGCATTTCTTTATAAACTAGTGCAATCTTATAATAAACAGGTTTTAAGAGTACTTATTTTCATGCAGACGCAGATGCAGTTTTGTTTTTACCAATGTTATTTAAACATTAGGCCTTCCGTGGTGAGTTAAAAGAAGTTTACTCAAGGTCTATTCTTTATATGGCGCCCTCTGCGCTGTCAGTTTTATTTACGAAGCTCCTCAGGTAACAGAACTTTTCGACTACTTCCATTTTGTTTTCAGCCGTATATACATTTAAGTTCTGTTTTATACATTAACTGTATATTATTTCTTATTGTATTTTTGTTTGTATTATTTATTTTTAGTCCGGTTTTTTATACTTGTGTATTTCATTTAGTTCAAACCGGATAATTACATCGAAGATTTTTTCAAGCCAATACATTTGACATATATATTTCATCACGATTGAACTTTTAAACAAATATCATTTATTTCCGTTCTTTCCTAAAATAAGTCCCAAGATATTGATCTTAATTAACATATGTCAAATTTGGTCTTATTTCTATTCGGTTGGCTTTTATTTTTTATTTATATGTTCCGAGATTCTCTCCAATATAATTTTCGCCCTTTATTTCACTTGCTGTTTTAAGTATTGTAATTGGTCTCCAGTATTTGTAGTAAGATTTACCCTTTTCGATATCTTATTACTCAAACACTTAAATTTTTTGGTATATTTTCTTTGAACCTTATTTTCCTGAGTAACACGTAATATATAATTCATTAGGTTGAATAATATTAGCAATAGAAATATAAACGTATTAAAGTGAAAAATATATCAGGTAAACAATCAAGAGAAGAACTAAGATGACTCATTTATTAAATAATATTATTTGAATAGCTTGAAAATATAAACGATGCTAAAAAGAGCATCTTTTTATAAGGAAAAAATGACGTTTGAGAAATAACGTCAGTCTGTAAGTAGCATAGTTACCGAAATCTCACAATTTTTATTTACTTACCAGTTGAAAAACATAGTATCAGTGTACATTTGGTGGTAGAGCATTTACCGAGAGATATTTAAGGTACTCGCACTCTACTTATAGATATTGAAATTGACAAAATTCTTCAAGCAGCTGCTCTATTTTATAGCTAGATAATTTTGTTTTAGTTCTCAGACATAGCAAGCTAAAAACAAAAAAAAATATTTTTCAAGCATTTTTAATCTTAATTCACCACTATCTTAGAACTTCAAACTTTCCTTTTTTCAAAACAACTTCCTGTTCCATTTTTCACACATCTCCATGATATTGATTTTCTAAACAGTTAACTTTATATACAGTAAAAAACCAATTTAAAAAAACGCAAACAATTGTGCCAGCCTGTATTTTATTTCTGTCATAACATAATTAATTCTAATATTTTAATGCTAATCTTTCTGTGACCTATACATTGTCTATGTTCTATGGTCTACTTATTTATTTCGCGTTAACCTTAAAATTACCCGGCATAACTATATCTCAAATAATTCTAGAAGGATGGATTAATGAGGATACTTTATTATTTGGTAATTTTTATATTTTAATATCCGAGAAAATATTTTAACGCTTTTGTTAATTATTATAATATTAGTTGTCTTTTTAAGCCTTTTCTGTCAAGCTTCTATATGTTTATTATAAATAAATATGTTATCTTGTCTAGTGGGCGAAACAAATACAATTAATTTTTTTTATTGTCATTATTGCAGCATTTAATAACTAAATTTCCATCTGTCAGTCTATAAAAAGCATTTAAATAATATATTATATTTTTTATTTTCTGGCACCATTATTTATTTTCGAAAAAATTTGGCAAAAATCCCTTGCAGTCTACCTAGAGTATTTATTTTTGTTTGTTTCTATATATTTGAAAATCATATTTTAATGTCATTTTTAATAATATTTAGGTAGATCACACATATCTATCTATAACGTCACGTTTTCAGATTTATCCTCTTTGTGATTAATCGTTTCAGTCGATGATGTGGGCCGTCTCGAAAACATTTTTCCACATTGTTCAAACTTTCCTAAATATACGAATAATATGATCAGGCGTTCTGGCAACCTAATTTTACTCGGTGACTTCATACCGATTACGAAATACTGAAGGTCTTCCAAAAATACTGCGCTTGATACTTTTGGTATTTATACTCGGCAAACCACTTGACTCTAGGTATTACGATCTGAACATGCGTCCAAGTAAGTCTATTTATAAAACAATTTTTAAACTAAGTAAATAAAGGAGTGATGCTAATTGCATATCTAATGGAAAGTAACATAAACAAATGATTGAAACGGGAGTTGTCAATTGTTTTTTGATTAACAGCGAATATTCGCATATATTCATGGCTTTTTTAACCAACCACCCTTAAGTTGCTCCAGCCTTTGCCAGGGCGAACCACAATTTTTTTTCCTACCCTCGTACCTTTTTTATTTTAATATTATTTGGAAATATCTTTGTTTACTTTTTTACTGAGGGGATCAGGAGTTGCATGGTCGCCTTGGAGGTAAGAGAACAATGCTTTGGCGTTTCATATTAACAATTATTTTATGGCTTTGCTAATAGCGATCAATTTTTTTAAAATAGTACGAGGCTTTTACATTTTTATTGGAACCTTTAAATAAAAAATTATACTATCGTATCTAAAACTTACAAGGTGTTTTAATGGCAAGGCTTCAGCAGCATATTTCAAAAAATTTAAATCCGCCTTTGGTTTGTATAAAGTTTTGCTTGATTGAAGTTTTAAACATTGACTTTTTTAAATTTTGAAATATTTTGACTACTATTATAGGATAGTGATCCATTATTCTATAGTCCTAATTATTTGGAACAGAATATATGAACATAGTTGAAATATACAGAGAAACCAACTGGATATCTTCCATGAAGAATTAATAATAAAGTAGTGATAAGTTCAAAAATAAAATAGTGATAAGTGTAATCGGAAAGTTCATAAAAATTGCTTCCCTACAAATAAAAGTTTTAAAGTGAAAGTATTTAAAGTGTCTATTGGTTTAAAACAAATTTGTTAAAAGTGAAGGATATGAAAAATTGGTAAGAACAAAAATTATTCTTGGCAAATCAAACATCTTGTGGAAATAATTTTGCAAAATGTAAAAACACTTGTTTGTCTCGAGATCCTGTTCCCATGTATTCAAATTTGGCACAATCTTATCTATTTTCAGCTGTTGTTTTACACTCTGGCCTATAATGGGATTTTGTGAGCAAGGATTTTTCTATAGCTGATTTTTTTACCCACGATTTTCAAATTTCATATCTGATAACAAGTTATAATATTTTTGCCATCATTATCCACTCTAATTTCTTAATTTGTACTACAAAGGATCTTGCTTTTTAATATATGTACTCTCTAAACTGTTTTTAATACTTTACCATATTTCCAGATTTCGAAGTATAAGTTCAAAATCTTAGTTTCTCCATCAAAATAATGTTTGATGGCTAAATCTCGGTAAAGTTCATTATTTATGTAAGGCGACTAATACTTTCCAAGATTTTCCATATTTATCAAATATTTCTGACATATCTTATTTGATTTATTTGTTATATCGTTGTCTAGTTTGTTAACTTACTTAACTGTTACGCCAGTAGTTAAATAGATATTTGATATATGTTAAACAGTCTTTTATTCCGATATACTCTGTACGAGTACTAGAAACCAATTCGCTAAGAATTTTGCTTAGTTGAGGAGATATGTTGTGAAATGCAACTTTAGATTCCCCATTTCTCTAATTACATCTTTATCAACGTCTATTTTGCCTTGCAATTCTTATAAAGCACATATGATTCCCATGTCCCTTATAACATCTTTATCAACGTCTGTTTTGCCTTGCAATTCTTAGAAGGGACAGATTAAAGCGAAATTCTGAATTTGGTTTCGAAAATTAGTTTACGGATTTTATTATTAGATGTCGCTATTTCCGTCTATACGAAGCCATGTTAGAGTTGCTTCTTAAGACAGAAAAGATTTATTTTTACGTTCAGAGCGACTGCGAAAGCTGTTCTGATGATGCCTATTAGGTCGAAATACGTATAAGCGGATGCGCAGGCGCCCTGTACGTGAAATCAAATCTTAACTGTCTTTTCCTTTTAGTCTTAGATGAATTTTCCACATATTCCCTAAAAAATTTATGTTCTTTATAACACACGTTTTATTTTAATCCTAACAGATTATTACCAATATGCAATGTAAAATATTATATTTTTCATCTCGATCACTTTTAAATTTGATTTAAAAAAAATGGCAACACAAGGTTTTTAAAAAGCCAAAAAATAAAGTTTTAGTTGATCTCAATACTCTTAATATTGTTCTTATGTAGTTTTCGAACCAAAAAGTTTCCTATTCAACCAACATTGCATCCCTAAGATTCATTTCGAATAGATTCTTTTGTTTACAACACAAATCTTTGGTTACTAAAGATTTTAAGAACCATTATATATTGGCGCAAAAATGTATATACATATTTAATTTTATTATTAATTACAATAAGAGTCTATTTATCTATTTTAAACATTATGGGAATAAGAAACAAATGTTTAACATTTACTAATGTAAATGTTAATGTTACTAACATAAATGTTAAACATGTTAAACTTTGCAAAATTTATATCTAGAATATTTATTAATACAAATGAACTCTTTTCAAACGTTAGTTGAAACTTTCGTATCGTATTAGGGTGCATAATACGATGTACATATAGTTTGTGTATGCTTATTCAAGCCAAAGTTTCGTACAAAATTCTTAAATAATCATATCACTGTCATATTAGTAAACAAAGAATTTACTTAAAAGGACATAATAGGCATAAACGTTTTAAAATCGAATATAAAGTAATTTTTTTTCCTTAAACTTTTGCTGCTTGTCGCCAATTACAAAGCTAGATATGCTATTTTAGAATTAGCAACTTGTGATATTTTTCAATTTAAACAAAATTACATTATACACTATTATCCTGTTGATGACATTGACGAATATATCACATGGACATCTAAAAAAAGCAAATTAGACTATTAAAGAATTTTGGTGCCCTAAATACGTTTTTTGTGAAATATAAATGTATATTATAACATTATCCTATTAGTATATTTTTTTGATTTATTCATTCAACAATAATACATCACTATTTACTTTAACTACTATAACAGAGGTAAAAATAGAGGTATCCATATCCAATCTACGTTACTTTATAAGCTTTAAAAATTTGGCAAAACTAGAAATATTATTATTTATGTCATACTAGTTCATTATTGTGTTTTTATTTCTTAGTTACCAACTACATAATAGTATACTTTATGGGCCGCATAGGCATAAAGACAAAAATAATTTTGATAACTTTTTAATATCATTTATTATTAAAGTTACAAAATAAGGAATTAAATTATTATAACTACATAACATTATTTATGCATATAACTACATAACAAAATTGGCAATTCTGGAAATATTCGGTGATAGATAGATTTCCATCAGCAAATTTTGATTAATGTTTCATTGTCTGCGTATCAAGTTTATGTAAGACAAAGCCACATCCAGAAGATATGCCTGCCAGCATCCCTAAAATCTCTTTTTTTGAACCTCTACGTATGCTTCAGCAACTGATAAACTCTTTCATCCACCATGCCACTTCAACGTTGTCATACTGGCTTCAGTATCTGCCTGAAGAGTTGTCTATGTTCAACGCAAACTGTGACATTTATACTTGTCAGGATCGCTCAAACCTAAATAATTTGGAATGATGAAGGGGATTAGACTTTTTTGGCTGCTATCCTTTTGACGGTTTCTTCAAATATTCGCTTAAATTATAGTAATTAACGATGTTAATATTCTTATTTAACATTAGTCTTTTTTATCATTGAATATTTGTACCATAAGGAACTAGGAGAACACGTCTTCGCAAGATCGCCAAAGTATCCAAGTAGCACAGTTTCATTTATATGTTCTACATAGTTTTTACTATCCAGTTTAGTAATTTGTTATATTCCCTGTCGTATGCGTCTCTCGATTTCTTCAGTAGCAAGTTTTGTATTTCTTTTTTTGCCGTTTTTGCGATTTCGTCGTGAATTTTAAAACTTTCCTGCATTTTAACTTTTTAGGTTTGACAGCAGCAGATGTGTATTTATGTTTGACATCATTATCCTAACGACGGTATTGCCTACTCTGCTATGATAAAATTTATGATTTTTTAAAAATATTTAGATTGTAAATACGATAACAAACTAGTATGACATAAAAGTTTGTATGCACCTTGGACATTAGTAGATTTGTATACCCTCGGACGACTTACAATCACTCAAGATAGTCACATTCACTAAATACTAAATTTTAACATAATTTGGCTTATGTTAACGTTTTTTTTTAAACAAAAACATGTTCTCTTCCTACTTTTACTGTTTTACTGAGAAAACATAAAATAACTTTCTATTTTATTTATATTTAAAGAATGCGCGTCCTAGTACAATATAGCATAAAATCAATTCCAATTCCATAGAATAGTTATACAACTGAAGTATGTAAAATAGACTGTTTAAATGTATTATTATACCGAGAAAAGAAACGGTTCGGTACTCCCTTATTAAAATTTGAAACAACAATAAAATATAAAACAGTAAACTTATAGGAGGCATTAAACTTTATGTTATTGTGGGTGGTTAATTTGCAAGACGCCTTCAAATGAATCGAAAATAGTAACAGAAACCCACAAAAAATTTCCAAAAATTTATTTTTGCTAATCTCTCGATTAAATATTATATTAATTTATCTATATTAAATTAATATATTACACAGTTTTAGAGTGGCATCTAATTAAATTTTATCCTGTAAAATTAAGTATTCTAAACTTTTGGATGTTAAGGTTAATGCTGAATGATTAGTTTCGTTAGGGCACCAGGGGAGTTTTTCTTCTTCTTCTTCTTTTTATGTAGACATGACTTTGTCTGTTTTTCAATGTTCCTCCAGTAAGTTGTCGTTCCATCGTTTACATGGTCTTTCTACTGATTGTCTTCCTATAGGGGAACCGTATTTTGCAATCTTTACTACTCTATTTGATGTCATTCGGCTTATATGATCGTTCCATTCTATTCTTCTATTTCTAACCCAGTCTTTGATGTTCTCCACCTTGCATATACGTCGTAAATATGTACTTTTAGCTCTGTTTCATAGTGTTTCACTATCAATTTCTCCGTTTTCATCTCTGCTGTTTCTAACATCCTTTATGCCCTCTCTGTGTCAGGTCGTGTTTCGTGTTTCTGCCGCGTATGTTATTATTGGTCTGATGACTGTTTTGTAAATTCTGTCTTTTATATCTTTTCCGATATTTTTTCACTTGATCTTCCACTTTCATTTCGAGCTTTTCGTAGCTAGATAATGTGATACCTAGATATTTAAACTCCATCACTCGTTCTATTATCTGACCTTCCAGCTCCAATTTACATCTTAGTAAATTTGCTGATATAATCATGCATTTTGTCTATTTTCGGGAAATTAAGATGTTAAATTTTCTGGCTGTTGTATTAAATTGGTACAGCATACGTTGTAAATCATCTTCACTCTGTGAGAGTAGTACTGCGTCGTCTGCATGGAAGATTATTTTAAGTTGTTTTTCTCCCATTGGGTATGCTTTTTTAGTTCTTACTTTTTTTATTATTTCCTCCATAATCAGGTCGAACAATACAGGACTCAGAGAATCTCCCTGTCTTATGCCATTGCCAGCTTCAATAGGGTCAGTTAGTTGCTTTGATAGATATTTTCGATTGTTTTGATTATTCCTAAAGGTATCCCTCTTGCGTACAATAAGTGGATAAACTCCTTTAATTTTACTCGATCAAATGCCTTCTTAAGGTTCACAAAACATAGATAAGCCGGTTTATTGTATTCTAATGAGGACATCTTTTATAGCCCCTATGTCATTTTCTAACATCGTTTTATACATGTAATATTTGTAACTCTACCTTTTTTGTGTAATTTTATCGTCGTGAGTACTTCTGGTAGACGTAGTCCGGCTTCAGCTCCCTAATATTACTGGACTTCTTTCTTTAAGCACAAGATACGCCTTATCGCTACTCTAAAGTAGAACAGCATGATGGAGTAATTTAATTTTTTTTTTGGTTTAAATTTTTTCTATTTAGCTATCATTTTGCGACACATAGTAGAGTTAATTTTTAACCCCTTCGTTCAATAATGATAAAAAATCCGATACAGCATATGCTTTTAAGTTTCAGAAATAATTAATATGTCACACAGTACTTCTTTATTTTCCATCAGAGTGATTGTCGAATAAAGACATTTTTTCGAAAATTTTAATCTGTACTGCCGATGCTGTAGCAACATTGTATTTTTTTAATTATAAATATTCTCATAGATTGTTGCCTACTGTTTTTGCACATATCTAAAAACAGATAAGATTATACATCAGAATAGAACTATAACCGTATTTCCTGTTGTAACGTCCACTTTACAACACGTACAACTTTTTTACTAAATTTGAGGATTCATATTACAATGATTTTTTATTAAGAGTCACTAGTTTTGTTATTTCTTCTAGCCCATTTTACACAAACAAAAGTACACAATAGTCACAATAGTCTAACAGTACAGTATAGATTAAAATTATAATGAATACATAGATTAAAAAAGGAAAGCAATTCGATAAAAACATATTTTAAGAATATTGTTTTACAAAAATGTATCAAGCTTCTACTGGGTTCTAAGAATTCTGTAAAGATTCTGACATATTTACTAAAAATAAAATCAATATGCTTATGTATTTTTGCAGCGAGCTTTGGCATCAGCATTATGTGTTCATAATCCAATCGTTTACAAAAAATTGTAAACGTGTGTGTGATTTTTAAGAAAATTTTTGCAACTAAAAAAGCCCACCTAAATTAAAAAATCGGATATGATAAACATATCATTAAATAACAATTAAGTCGCATTTATCGCAATAAAGTAGATATTAATTATTTGTTTTTTGAAGTTAATTATATTTAAAAATCAACGACCGATTTTGCACAACAGTTTTTATGACTTTTAAAAGAAGTTATTGTAGCAATATATTCTTATTATTTTCTAACTAGAATATGAAAATAGAATAGAAAATTTGATTTATTCAGAATCGGCAAAATATAGCGTCATGACGTTACCTCTAACTACTGGGTAAAACCATAGACATGGTAAAACTAAATTATACGTCATTTACTAAGATACAATACAAATGGAGCATACAAGTCACTTTTAAATGCAGAACAATGTTGTAGTACTAGGTTTCTAGTACTTTTTATAGCAGTTATTAATCTGAATATATACTTTCAAAACTGTTAACTCTATAAATGTAGTAAAGTGACAAAGTAACTCGAAACTGTCAAGAACTCATGTCGTATTGAAAACGATTTCTGGATTAGAATTAAATAGGTCGAAAACAAAAAATGCGTAATTTTAATTAAAATCATTGTGATTTATTCCTAAAAGATATACATTATTCAGTGTAAAACATTCCACAAGAAAAGAGTTTGAGAACCACTTCGACTATAGTACATAGTTATTTATTTTTAATTAAGACTTGTAAATTCTTATTTCGAGTTATATCTATATAGTATGTGCTTTAGATAACTAATTTATATAATTTATAAATACATTTTTTCTCTAGAACCAGGACTATATCTAATAACAAGATCCATAAGAGCTTACAAGTTTCTTCATCAAAAACTGCAATGATATTTGATAATAACGGTTATAACCAAACGGGAATATATACTTAAATGATCGTTACAACAGCTTTGTTATAGAACTACAATATTAGGTCTATGGATAATACAGTTATATAGGCAGAACAAAACTAATATTTTTAATCGAAGATATCACTAGTAGAGTCACAAAAGACCGAGAAAGCAATGAAAAGATGGTGTAAACGCAGTTAAAATGTAATTGTCATTACAATCAACTGTGGCTTAATTCGATATAAACAAAATATCTATCTATTAATTGGTTAATTTACATTTTGGAAATGATTTCCTAAAATGGAAATTAAAACTCAAGGCTAAAATGCTTTAAAAAGAGCTTCAGAACCAAGAATACTTCAAGAATCAGAACTTCTGATAATTTGAAATAGCAAATGATTTATTCTGACACCTATACTTTCGTACACTTGTATAAATGTCAACAAACAATAATCTTTAGAGTTATAAAATATTCACTACTTTTCTAAAACCTATACACTTAAATAACAAGATAAAAAGTCTAAAACATTCAAAATACGCTTTATTCATGCCACTATGCTTATTTGACGTGTTTATAAAATGCTTCTTAACATGTATATATCTGCTTCTAATACAGCTACCAACTAATCATGTAACACTAATTCTTCACTGTAACTTACAGAAGTAGGACTGAGATAAAAGATTTTTTAATTTCACATACCAAGTTTAAAAACTTATTTACTATTTAATACGGTATTCTAACTAATAATTAAAGGATTTAATATTGATTTACACTAGTTATTGACTGGCGTATTAAAGGTATACAAGGTTAAGTTCTTATTTAATGGGCAATATAAGATAAAGTATAAATAAATAACTAATAACTTTTATATTAATTGTAAACAATATTAAAATAGATCGTTGTTGGTTCCATGATCAGAGTTAAATATAATAGATCGTCTTCTAGCTTTGACCGTAGTAGATTTTGAGTTATCTAGTTATTATTATATTTAACTCAAATTTTGTAGAACTCTAGTGACATTAATATATCTGGGATATTTAAAAGGGGATATTTAAAACACTAAACTCAGAGAAGCCAGTAACCACTTTAACAAATTTTGCAAGTAGCTTCAGTAACTCACCGTCACTGACGCTATAAGAACTATTTATGTGATTGACGGTTACTTAATACAAACTCATACAAAATAAAATACAGAAAAAAACATTTTTTTAATTTCAATAGAATAAAACTTGTCTTCTAAACTGATATTTGGCTGAAACATCAGCTTCTTCATTGATAAGTTTATATGCTAATGGTCTGTATCTGTATACGCATGTAAAATGAGGTTTTTTTTACTTTTTACCGAATTAAACACCTGCTAGAGAGAGTAATGTTGACCTTTAAAAACTTCTAAAACTGCATAAGTTTGCAGAAGTAACAAACAGTAACAAAAATCTATCCTGAAAGAATCGTGAAATATAAGATTGGATGAGACACTCAGAAAACTGGAAATAACATGGTTTGGGCATATATTGAAAGGGTAAAAGGCAAATCTTTAACAGCGAAAACAGACTGAAAAGCAAAAGTTAAATCATTTAACGACAGAACAACGATACGACGGAAATAATAGCTAAAAGAACACATAGAAAGTAAAACAAAGAATATATATATATATATATATATATATATATATATATATATATATATATCTATATATATATATATATATATATATATATATATATATATATATATGTATATATAAAAGAAAATAAAAGAAAAAACAGTAGTTCAAATCTTCAAAACATAGCTAAGTTTAAAATAAACTCTCTAGTCGGTCTAACCTTCAAGAAAAAATAACAAAATTTGTTTTACAATTGAATAAAATTTATCACATCAACGTTTCTCCTTGGTCAGATACGCAAGCGGGGCATGCGGCCGACTCGCACTCCCTTTAATGTCGATGGCAATGGTTCGGGCGTAGTTGGGACAGAAAAACAAAAAGGCTAACGTAGTAGTTAAAAACTGTACATGAATCTGCTACTTAGACTGAAATACGCTGGTGTACCTGGATTGCGTCTCTCGGAGTTGCCCCTCCATAGATACATACCAAAAGTGTGAAACGCCTAATATATATATATATATATATATATATATATATATATATATATATATATATATATATATATATACGTTTGCCACCATAACCGCTAACCTCCATTGATGGAGACGGCACTTGAAGAAGAAGAATATATATATATATATATATATATATATATATATATATATATATATATATATATATATGTATATATATATATATATATGTATATATATATATGTATATATATACATATATATATATATATGTATATATATATATATATATATATATATATATATATATATATATATATATATATATGTATGTATATATCAACTTTTCTCACACTAATACAAATCTAAAACTCACAGGACAATTTACTATAAGTAAAACTAAAAGTATATAAATATATTTCACAAAGGTCTTAAACTTGCAGCAGGAAAAATTCAGTCCTCTTTTGTAGTTTACTTGGGTATCCAACGTAAGAACATGCAATGATAATTCACCTTTACTCTTATTTTAATGTTAATTAGCATACCACGTCGCAAAACCAAAACCACTCGACGCTGACGAGGCATGGAAAAACCACATTGACCGTGTAAAGGGACGCGAGCCATCACAATGGCCCAGCAGCATTTTCCACACAAGTTACCCATTCTCTCGCTATCCATTGTACTTGGTTTACAGTAAGAGACCTTCTCCAGCTGCTGAAAAATACGATCCACACCGCTCCTGGTTGGATCACTTGGATCGTCTTGCCGAGCTCGACAAACTCTATCCCTCTTTATGGCCTTCAGTTGGAAGCAAAAGACCGACTCCAATTAAGGTAAGAATCTCTTTTATATAATTATATAATCATGTCTGTAGTTTATAACCAGTGTCGCGATCATATCGAAATACGTTAAACGACATCAGATTTAAATTCGCATCTAGAGATTTCCGTGGTATCATAGGGATATCAGAGCTTTGAGTTTCATATTTTAGTCTCCAGGGTCATTGTTAAAATTTTCTTGCTTTTATACAGTATCTAAATTTTACTTTTACCTGAATTTTATCAATATTACATTTCAGTCGCTTTTAATATTTTACATTTTTATTATGAAATAATTTTGTTATGAAATAATATTTTATGTTAAAGTTCTATTTTTATTGAATTTTTTTTAGAGGTATAGACATGTAAGTTGGTAACACTTTTTTAACTGTCGGCCATTTTGACAGCTGTCAAGTGATTAATGTTAAGTTGGGTGTGGAATTTTAGTTTAAATAGACTTGACGCCTAAACAACGCCAAATTGTACAAATTTATTTTGAAAATTGTGCTTCTGTTCAAAATACATATCGCATGTCGAAATATATATACATACGTGTCCATCCACTTTATGGAAGATTTTGCGGAAAGATCTTGTTTTAAGTGCTTACAAAATTCCAACTCATGCAAAAATTGAAGGTACATCATCACGTGAAATGCGTAGATTCGTAGATTCGTTGAGTGGGTCCAAAGTGGGTGAGATTGCCGTTGATTCAAATTTTCATAAGTGAATTTTGTTTAGCGATGAAGCTCACTTTTGGTTGAATGGCTACGTTAACGAACAAAACTACCCTATTTGGAGTTAAGATAATCCTCAGATGTAGGTTAAGAAACCATTATATCCAAAAAAACTGACTATTTGGTGTGCTTTATGATCTGGTAGAATCACTAGATCGTACTTTTTGACAAACTATGCTAGCCAGAACGTTATATTTAATGGTGACCGCTATAGAGCCACGATTACTGCCTTTTTCATTCCCCAATTAAACAAACATGATGTGCAGGAGTTGTTATTTTAATAAGAAATGATTGACCACCTTTATGACAACATTCGCTGCGTTATTGCCGATATCCGACGACAAATATTGGAAAAGGTGATTAAAAATTGGACCTCCAGATTAGACTATGCCAGAGCCAATCATGCTAGAAATCATATTTAAATTATAATGCCAAAAGATTATCTTTTAAATAAAGTCAATTTATAAAAATCATATTTGTCATTCCATTTTAAAGTTCTATCATCATCATCAGTAGCTTGACAACCCTTTCTGGGTCCTGGCTTGTTCTAGGATTTTCCGCCATTCTGTTCTGTTCCTTGCTTTGTTTTTCCAGTTGGTAATCTTAAGTGTTTTCAGATCTTGTTCTACTTGTTCCATGTATCTAAGTTTGGGTCTTCCCTTTGACCTTCTCCCTACTGGTGTTTGCCTCATTATATGTTTTGGTGTTTCAGTCTCCAACATCCGTTCAACATGGCCCATTCAGCGCAGACGTCCGATCTTTATGGATGTTATGACCTCGGGTTTATTCTATGCTGTGTATAGTTCAAAATTATATCTTCTGCGCCATATGTCATTTTCTTTCACCCCCTTATATATGTGTCTAAGGATTTTTCGTTCAAACGTACCTAATAGGTTCTCATCGCTTTTCGACAGTGTCCATGTCTCTGATCCATATACAAGGACCGGTTTTTTCAGGGTCTTGTATATTTTGCATTTGGTTTTTCTTGTGATGTTAGATCTTAGATGTTTAATTAGTCCATTATATGTTTTATTAGCGATATGTATTCTTCTCTTAACTTCTTCACTGACATTGTTATCTGCGGTAACTAGTGAACCTAGATATGTAAAATTTCTCACGCTTTCGATGTTATAGTCTCCTATAGTCAGATTCTGTAGGTTTGGCCTGTCGATTTGCTGGCCTTCATGTATTTGGTTTTTATTTCGTTAATGTTTAGGCCACTGTTCTGTGCCGTTCTTTCTATCGCATTAAATGCTTCTATCATCTCTCTTTCGTTTCTAGCTATGATATCAATATCATCTGCAAATGCCAATATTTGTACACTTTTTGTTATTATTGTTCCTCTGGTGTTGACTTTTAACTCTCTAAGTATTTTCTCTAATATGATGTTGAATGAAATACAGGATAGGGGATCTCCCTGTCGCAGGCCCGTTCTCACATGGATTGTATCTGTTAGTGCGTTTTGAATTCAAATTTTGCTTTGTACTTTAAGTGTTTCTTTTACTATATTAATGCGTTGAGTTGGAATACTAAACTCTTTCAGTACATGAATCAGAAATTCTCGATGGATGCTATCATAGGCACTCTCAAAATCAATGAAAAGATGATGTGTGTATATATTAAATTCACTAGTCTTTTCCAAGATTTGCCTAAAGACGAAGATCTGATCTATTGTAGACTTCTGCCTGCACAAACCACATTGATATCCCCCAAATATTTGTTCCACATATGTTTTCAATAGGTCATCATTCAAAGTTCTATACCTCTAAAAAAACACCCTTTATATATTATTATTCTATTAAGTATACTATATCAAATAAAAAAGCAACGGCAAAATTTTCTACAAATATTTTTTTCACTCTAAAATCGAAAATTTTTATCACTGGAAGTAAAAATTGTTAAGCAGTTGCCCTCACCTCCTAATGTGATGAAGAGGAACGTTGAATATCCATACGATTTAAAAATTATATTAGAGAATTCAATGCTCAGTCCAAACAGAAACCCTAATAGTATTTACAGATCTACATATCTACATTATAATATAAAACAAAGTCGTAAATCGTTTTAGTTACACCATTTATAACTCTAGAATGGCTGTACCCACGGTTCGTAGACTTACCACGGTTGCCTCTTCCGACTGGGGTGGGGATGCTTGAGTTACGTCACCAGAGTACACAAGAATAAAAAACCCATTTATTCGCGATTGAAACTGAATGTAGAGGGCAGGTCGATTGCAGTGTTGATTGGTTGAAGGGGAAGAATTACGTCACGAGAGTACAATTTCGGGCTTAATGTTCATTGATTAGGTGGAAGAGGCAACCGTAGTAAGTCTACGAACCGTGGGCTGTACCACTGTTTTTATTTAAGTATGTATATTTAGTTATTTGGATAGCCCTGAATAGTAGAATAACCAATAAAATATCTAATGTCTATGTATACAATAAAACTGTCTATGTATACTATGTCTACAAAACTATGTATGAACTATGTATACAAAACATATTTTACACATATTTAATTTTTTGGATTCGTTTAAGCCCCGAATAGCAGAATAACTATTACAATATTATAAAGATTTACAGAAAAAATTAATCTTGATCTTAGGGGTATTTTTTTTAGATGTTGGTAACATTCCAACAAACTGTCAATATTAAAGAAATTTCATCGTAGACAGCGAGGCTTCCTGATCAGTGGCATATCCTTTTTACTAATGATCTTGGTTGAATTTACCAAGTTTTGTTTTTAAAAGCTTTAGCTAAATAGTAGTTTGTATTGAGTCTTGAATTCTTTTAATGTCAAAGTGTAGCGAAATAGACTTTTAGAATATTATTTTCGCTTACAAAAAATAGGTATCATTAAGTCCAACACTAAAAGTACGGGTAGTTGTTATAATAAACCTTTTTGAAAAAAAAAATATAACTTCAAGGTCCCAATATCAATTTTAAATTTAAATAATACAATATTACAATATACAATACAATATACAATATTATATAATAATACGTTCTAATACAATATTAGAACGTTTAATGTATTCTGTGACTAGAAAAGACACCTAATATAAAAAATATTCTGTAAATAAAGTTATCCATATGCAAAGAACAAGCGGACGAATCTTATTAAATTATCAAACAGTTTTTTACCAAATAATATACGTACTAAATATCAATTATATTTCTTATAATTTTAATATTATGCTAAATGACAGCATCTCTTAATTTATATTGTTTTTTCTATTACAGCCTGGTGAGTTTGCTCCTCGTCCATCTGAAGTAGCTTTTAACTACGCTGGCCAACCAATTTACACCCGTGGAGGGTTGTATCCAAGTAAGAAACTATTCGACGACATTTTAAACCCTTCTCCAAATCTCCCTGTATCCGCTGTATCTCGTGATCCCTTCTGGTGGGATTCTCCTCTCAAACCCGCTTCTGTGCACAACCCATGGGGCAAATCCCCATTCTATCTCCGCGACTCATATCTTTCCCCAGTCAAGAGGACGTTCCTGTGGGACAAACACCCCGTTAGGCCGTTCGGTAAGTTCCTTTACTAATTGCGCATTCCTCACCGCTGTGGTTTGGAGAGATTATATCAAAATCATGTATCCCATCAAAATATAACATATATACACTGAGAAAAGTATATTTCAGAATCAGTTACAAATAATTGGACACTATATTATTAGAAATTCTTGGAAAAAGTCCTTGATTATTTAAAAGAGAAAAGAATACAATATTATAGAAGCACCATAAACGCCTACTGATAAAACTGTTTAAGAAGATCGAAATATTATATAGAAAAAAATATGTTTTTAAATAGCAAAACCAACAGCTCTGGAAAAAGGATTAAATAACTTATAGAAACGCATAAAATTCTGTGTTTAAAAGCGTTAAAAAAATGTAACTTCTTGAGAAATTATAAGTAAGCTTGTGCAATTTCCTCTAGAATAAACTAATTCGGTTTGTTTTAGTTCGCTAGATTTGATAATCACTCTAAATGTAACGATTATAACATAAGGATAAATTAAGAAACTATATTAAAAGTTTTATACACGAACGAGAAAAAACTTATATTTGAAATATATTTTTAAAGAAGCCTAAAGAGGAACAAGAAAATTTTAATATGAACTGGATCTTCGTATTGTTGATAATAAATTTTCAAGATCTAAAAATAAATCTATTTAAATTTATTCTTAGATCGTATGTTTTAAGAAGCAACGTTGAAAGACATAACTGGTCTTAACTGGACTAAAAGCAGGTACTACCACTGACTTACATTATGATTATCTAAAAATATTTAGAAATATAAGTACCTGGAATGTACAATAAATGGATAACAGTGTTCCCACCACAAAATAAGACACAATTTCACTTTAAAATAAGTTTATTTTGACGTTTATATTTCCACAATTTCGAACGATTTTAAAGTAAAATTTTGACTTATTCCAATAAAAATAGATCCAGAACAAGAAAATAGATTCAGAACAAAAAAGTAAAAAGCAAAAAAGTAGATTCGGAACATAAAATATTTATAGAATTGGGCAAGCCAGGCCAGGTAAACATGAAACAGCTGCAATGTAATCAATGCACGGTTTTCATGTGATCAACCTATGCAGAAAAAAACTATCTACAAAGCAACAAAAAAGAATTTTTCTACTCTACAAATATATTACACTTCAAAGCAATATCAAAAAGATAATAATGACAAATTATGATAGATGTTAATAAAATAGAAAATTTTGCACGTAAGCACAACAATAATAAAAATATAGAGGTATTATTTACATCTTAAAATGGAAGAAATAGAAATAAAATAGAATAAATATATTCATGATCAAAGACTCTTAACGAATACTAAAATTTTTATATTCAACCAAATTATATTATACGATATTTATTGTACATATTTTCTCAGTATATTTTAAGACAATATAATAAAATTAATTCAATAATATTTACTAAACTACCATGAGATGCGGCACCATGATATTGTCGAGATGATGCGACTTCACTGCCATTTTATCCAATTTTCTTTGGGCGAATACTAAAACTCTTTCCGTTTAGATGTCGAATATATCAATCAAAATAATAAGATTAATTTGACTAAAAACAAGTTACTACATTAATCATGGTTTGACCATTCCAGTTTCCAAAGCTACAATAGCTATTTGGATCGCCAACCTTCCAAAGAAGATGGCACAATAAGCAGAAAAAATTATTCATCAACTGCAAAGAATACTAGACTTATACAGATTAGAGTAGAGTATAATAAATATTGCACTCTGTATTCTTGGATATTAGTCAGACCTTTGATGAGATTTAGTATGAAGACTTTGATAGAAAATCCTTAAAATGTCGCCCTCGCTGAAATTTATTAAATCCCATCGCACTGGCAGAACATATGTAACATAACTATAACTAAGTTTACAATGATTCTAGCTAGGTCAGATGTTTTTAGAGGTAATTAAATCTTCATCGAAAGATATAAACTAAATAGTTCAAAATCTATATTGGGCAAACATGCAAGAAATACTTAACCGCGTTGGTGGACATCGAGATCGGTGGCGGTGTATTAGTAACAAAATAATCATAAAAATAATTTTTGGAATTAACAATTAAATAAATTAAAAATATGATAAATGATTCAGAGTCGAGATTTCTTTGAAATGGTTCAGATAATCTACAAATACTTAGCTGTGTTTAACCCCATAAGGCACGTTCGACGATGTACTCTCAAGATTGACATATAAAAGCAATTATTAAATTAAAATTCTAAACTAAACAATGAAAATTAAAATTTATAAGTATCTAAAAAAATTTTTAGAGAAGCTTGAAAAACATTGGATAAAGATTGCAGGTTATAAAACGAAATATAAAAGACATGACCGTTTGTTTAGTACTTATAATATAATGAACCCGACCCTAATATAAATGTTCCTATTTAAGACATGAAGCATTGTTTTGTTTTTGTTTTTGTTAGGAACAGTGTTTCCAAAACAATGCTTCAAAACTAAGAATAGCGCAAAGAAGGATGAACCGTTAAATGATAGGGTTAACAATAAAAGACAAGATCACAAACAAAGACTTACGAAACAGAACCAGAGTTACAGATGTTCTGGAGAGAGCTTGGATATTGAAATAAAAATGGGCTGGCCACGTAACATGTATGAAGGATGGTAGATGGACTCGCAAGTTAACCGCATGGAGACTAAAAACAGCTAAACGGAACAGAGGAAAACCACCTACACGATGGCAAGATGATCTGCGAAAGATGACGAAAAATTGGATACATACTGCACAAGACTAGCTCTGGTCTGCAACCTGGTGCAGACTACCACATACACTATGGATCCAAATAGGGGAGGCCTATATCCTGCACTGAACTTAAAATTAAAACGTTTAGAGACGATACTGTTATTATAGCAACTTACAAAATTTCAGCAGAACTTTCTGATCCTTTTTAAAATTGTTTTGGATAGCTAGAAATGAGCATATAAAAACTACATATAAAACTTTAATATATCAGTTAATGATATCTAAATTAGTAGATGCAATGAAAAAAAAAACGTAGAAGAACAAATGTAGATGACGTAATACAACGCGCTGTTTCACTGAAGTGGTCTTGGCTAGGTCATGTTGCCAGACCAGATAATACTAGATGGACTAAAAAGCATCGTACAGTAGAGAACTTGATTACATAAGAAAGGAGTGGGTTGACCTCCAAAAAGATAGTTGAACGATGCAAAAAAAAGCTGGAAGGTAATGGCACCAGGAGCAAGAGAGAAATTAAAATGTAAAAATAAAAATAAATTATTTATGCATGTAAAATATATAGACGGAATTAAAGTACTAAAATTATACGAGGAAAAAGCAAAATATAGCAAATCTAACTTTGCTTTTTTTTGTAGAATACCGCACTAAATACAAAATATGCTTTTGATTACTATATTACTTAGTAAATCTAACAATTCACCAAAATTTGTAGTTACTATTTACCAATGAAACAATTAAACAAATATATACCAAACACTATGAACAAATAAAAGCAGTTAACTTTTGGATTTTTGAAAAACAAATGCGCCAATCAAGTCGCTTCATCTGGGCAAGACTCATAACAGTGAATGCAATTCTTAAAAAATTAAAACTCAGTAACGCTATGATAATAATTACAAGCTTTTTTACTTACTTAAACCTTATTCATTCATTTATAACAATGAAAAATACAGAAAACATTATGTAAATATATTAGAAAAAATGTTTGGTTTTGTTTGTAAAGGTAGAATAATTAAACTTCATATGAGTATTTAATTGTTAAAAATTATATGCAAGTATAGTAAAAAGATTGTTCCAATGTGTAAGTAGTAAATCTTGTCCTGTGAAGTATATTATAAAGTGGCTAAATACCCCCACAGAGGTTACGCCGTTTAAACTCTATATATCTATATTATGAGGTAGATTAGTACTTATTTTTTTTTTGTTTAATTATCTTAGATATTTTTCACCACAGTTTTCTATCTCTTAGATTTTTCTCTCTATTACCGTACACCTACACTATTGAGGTCCTTTGTTACTTTTTTTATCCATGTAGATCTTGGTTTTTCACGTCTTCTTTTGACAGCTGGTGTCCATTTTAGTATTGATGTAGATGGTCCAGATCTCCATAGATGTCCTAGCCATTTTGTTCTTTGTATATGCATGCATGTATAAGTTAAATATCGTGTTTATATGAGATTAAGCCACAATATATTGTAATGAAAATTACATTTTATAATTATTGTTTGACGTTCGACTTCCACTCCAGAAGCGTATATCTTCTTTAGTTTCTTTTAGCAGCTGATGGTTCGCTCCTTGTTTTTATTCGTTTTTATTTATTTTTATTGGTCTTAATATTGCCCTTAGTATTTTCCTTTCTAGTATTTTAAGGTCTTCCTCTTGCTTTTTTTTCATGCCAAGAGTTTCGGCTGTGTACATCATCGCCGGTAGAATTATTGTTTTGTATATCCTCATTTTAGATTTCTTGCTCAGTAATTTTTTTAGTAGTTATTAATTTGCATGATATACCTTACTTGTTGTAATTATCCTTTCTTTAATTTCTGTTTCTCTTGCTCCATTGTTTGTTAATAATATTTTCAAGTACTTAAACTTTTTAACTTCTTCAAATATAAATACGTTCTCCTAATCTAATCTTTTCTTTCCAATTTTTTTATTAAATCTCATTATTTTTGTTTTCTCTTTATTTATTATTTATTTGTCATTTTCTCGTTTTAAGTATACCTTTGTTGATTTTCCTTACTACATATTCCAGAACAAGATTAAACAGATTAACTGATAATGAGTCTCTTTGTCTAACTCCTTTATTTATAACTAATTCCTATGTGTCTCCAACTTGGGTTTTTACACTTACTACAGATCTACTTGTTGTCGTTGTTATTAATAGCTACCAGTAATTACGACCTTTTTATTGAAACGAATGCTTGTTGGAAGTCTATAAAAAGCAGTTCAATTTATATTTTATATCCATGAACTTTCTCCATAAATTGTTTAACTGTATGCATTGCATCTGTTGTTGACAAGCCTTTAGTGAATCCGCATTGATACTGTCCTAAGATATTTGTCGTAGCTTCGGCCACCCTTCGTTGTAATAAAATTGACATGATTTTATATGTTGTGTTTAATAGTGCCAATCCCCTGTAATTATTACAAATTTGTTGGTGCCTTTTTTTATGAATAGTGATAATTTGTCATTTACACCATTTTTTTGACATTTTTCTTCTTTCTATATGACTTTCATTAAATTGTATAGTTTTTCTTAGGTTGCCTCCACCATATTTTAGGAATTCTAAACTTATGGGGTTTTATCGTTGCGGTTACAATTTATAATCTCCTCAACTTCGTTGGTTCTTTCGTTGGTTTTTTTAGTTGATTTCTGATCGTCATGATTTCTTCGACTACGTTTTCAATTAGCATGCTGCTAAAGCTGCTACTTAGCAAGTTGCTATCAACAAGTCCTCACAGTCACTTCGTCTAGGGACTAGCAACCCCAATGGAGTCTTACCTTGCCATGTAATCAATTCCTTTTGTAACTTACACGTCATAATTTATAATTTTAAAAAATGTAACTCAAAGTTAATCTAACAACAAGGGTTTTTACCCATATATTTAGTGGCTTCAAACATGTAAATCCAGATAGCACTAATGATGGAATATTAATTCCGAAAACGTTCTGTGATGTAGCCCGATAAGGTTTTTATTGTTATACCTTTTACAAAGGAACTTCTTAAATAAAATTTTTGTCATACATGGTATATAGCTAACTGCGGGAATTTAGTTTCTTTGTGAATATAATAATATATTAAGTACCAGTTGTCTGCTGAAAGCGTTAATTGTATATAACCAAGTTAAGATTTAATTTAGTATCAAATTAACAAAACCAAATGTTTAAAAATGTATAAAGGGTTCAGATTTTGTGTTTTAGTGTTTAAAATAAAAACATAATATAAACAAATACTAGTAACTAATTAATGTATATTGCTAACTAACCATAATTTTTAAATTCAAACTAATTTATTTGATGGTTGGGTATCCAGTTTGGAAGCCGAAACGTCAGATATAATAATCCCAATTTATTAATTCTGGTTAATTCCCGATAATTATTAATTTCTTTTGTTGCCTCATTTTTTATTTATCAATAGTTGTAATTTTTTTTAATATTCTACTATTTGATAAAAATTTCTTATCAAATGTAAGGTGTTTTTTTTTAATTTGTGTATTTGAGAAAATTTTCCAAAAATTGTAACAAGCTAGTCACATAAACATTTAACGAAGTTTTAGTTCAACTAGTCATATTGTCGTTAACTTATATATTCCCTATAAGATATTTACATTTTCTAGCAGAAAAATGATCTCAACCAAGTTGATGAGTTATAGCTTTTGGATTTATTGTTTGGGTCATCTTAATACCTATAATGGAACCTGTTGATCAATCTTTTGAATTTCTACTTTAAGACTTTAGACTTCAGTAGCTGAAATTTGCTGAGAGAAAATTTTATACTTCGAGCAGAGAGAGCAAAAGCCACTGTGGTAGATTTTCCTGTGACGCCAATGATGCTAACGATAGTAGGTTGTGGTTTCATCTCTCTACTTTGGCTTACAGTTAGTGTGATGTAAGTTAAGTAGGTAAGCAATTTTGTCTGGTATATATGTGGAAGATATCCTATATGGCGGTTTAGGTAACTCAGAGGTGAGTGTATCCGGCTTTGGTGCCGAATGATTTGACTTCGATCTCTGCTACAAAAATCAAAAAGATTTCTGAGTTTGCTGTTTCGAAGGCCGTGACTATACTTAGTCGTTAGGATTTAACGTTAAACTGTAAAACCTGTATATCTGTATACGCTTGATACATATCACAGGTTTGTGCACATGGTTAGAGGACCACAATAGATCTGAAAAGGTCGCTGTGGAATAGACCAAAAATCTCCTACGTCCACAATTGAGAATCGCACTTTAAGAAGAAGAATATTATTATGTAAAATAGTAAAACGAAGATGCAGTAGTATGAAGAACAAATCCTAAGTTTTCCTTTTTTCTTTTTTAAGAGATATCTTTGTAGAAGCTTCTTATGATTTTTGGAAAATTCAACAGTGATATTGGAATGTTTTGGTGGGATATTTTTTTTGATATATTTTTTGTTGCAAATCAAATTTAAAACGCTAATCTTCCGAGATTTTTCCCAGAGTTTTCCCAGATTTTTAAAACGGATGGGTATTTTTGGTAAAACATTTTTTTTATATTTTGTAGCATACTTTAGCACTAGATATTAGAAAATTTTCAAATTCCTTTTTTAGATTTTGTATCTTAAATAATAATGTCCCACTTTATAGTATAGTCAGTAGTTAGTAGTTTTTGGACTGAATGTTAGTTAACTTAGGAAAATTAGAGACTTTTAAAACAATATGCCTGAACATTTAAACGGTTATACGTAATATAAATATACTAATAATTAATAACTGTAAATCTGTTGAAACATACATTGATTATTAAATACAGCAAACATTTTTTTCATAATTTAGCAACAAAATGATTTAAGCATGAAATATGTAAACATTCTCAAAAAATGCTTTCGTGATCTGTCGAGACACATTCTTCCCAAATATTTATTGCAAAAAATTAAAACAA
Organism: Diabrotica undecimpunctata; assembly: GCF_040954645.1. Lineage (NCBI taxonomy): Eukaryota > Metazoa > Arthropoda > Insecta > Coleoptera > Chrysomelidae > Diabrotica > Diabrotica undecimpunctata. Next base: position 122,763,471 of record NC_092803.1, on the reverse strand, counting down.
GAACATACAAAAACATTACTTTTTAAGCTTACGTGGCGTAAAAAGGATCCAAAACATCAAGAATTAAGAGGGCAAAGACAGAGATCAGGGCAAAATATCTGAAATGAAAAACGTTAATGAATAGAGAAAGAAGTGAAAACTTCAAAAGACCACCATAAGTCAAAAATATAAATAAATGATATTGAACGGAAAAAAAAACGAACACATCAGCAGAATAGATGGCATGAGAATAATCCATCAATGTAGCACACAAATCTCCAACAAGCGGAAGTATTGAATATCTGTGGTAAAGATCTAGTGATACCATGAATTAGCTATTAAGAAATCAGAAAGTATTAGGCAATATTGGCCATTATAAGGATGGAAGAAGAAGAAAAAATATATATAACACATTGATAATATACCCTGTCATAAATGGATCACTGACGCGGAGCAAATTCAAACCTATTGAAGCTATTTTCAAGTATCATTATTCAAGGTTAAGCTCGGTTTCACCTGATTAATACACAAACCATGTTGTATCAAAGCGTAGATTGATCACAAAACGTAGAACGTAAGGACAATAGGTGCTTTTAATAGTTAAAACAACCCATTCAACCTAAAAAAATTATATAAAAAACTGAGCTTAGAAGTGCTATAGTGCCAGGACAATGATTTTAATCTAAATATGGTTTTATAAAAAATAGGAAAAAAAATAACATGTAAATTAATTCAAGTATTTGATACTTTTATTTTAATCTATGGCAGCTTCATTTTTCTCCATTTGTGTACTGCATAATATCAAATATTTTTAACCTCTAAGTTACTTTTCTTAGTAATTATAGTATGTGTACTGTTTTATTACTTCAATCAACTTCGTACCGTATATTCGTAATATGGTTTTTAAACTAGACTATATGGCATTTGTGTGTGTGTGTGTGTGTGTGTGTGTGTGTGAGAGAGATGGCATTAGACAAAAAATCTTTTTGCCACAGAAAATTGTTATAAGGATGTTTAAATTTTTATTTTAGAATCGCTCATAAACTTGATTAGAATATTATATATAGATTTGTCAGAATAAGATAACAGATTGCTTATGTTAACTGGTAGGCTAATATTGAGATCAATTAAACCTAAATATAGGCTTCGAGTCTGTTCCCATATGGCATTTCTATATGATCTTACAAATAAAACGTATTTTCAGTTATTTGTATCAAAGTAGATAACAAATCTTCGTAGTCTTGAAATATTTTTTCTTTGTAGTATTTTCTTGAATTTAAATGTTTTTCCATTCATATTGGCGTTTTCGAATTTATCATCCTACTATTAAGATTTTGTGCAGTTTTTGTTTATTCATATTTGCCCAGAGCCTGTGGTGCTGGTCCATGTTTTATGTGTTGGTGGTTTTCATAATTTTCAAGTGCAAAATTTTCTTTTCATTGTTTGTCTCACCGGTTTTATTGCAATCATTTTAGGCTTTGTTCTTTAAGTCTCTTCTGATTTGTATTTTTTCATCACTTAACGTATATTTGCTTTTAGTAAGTGGTGACCATTGTTTTAAGTTGAACCTCTACATATCTGTATATCTTGGAAAACTTTCCATGGTTACTGTTTTGCAATGAAGTACCTAGTCAGTAATAGATTTTTCTCTTCTCGTATCTTTTTCTATGTCAATGTATATACACTTCTCAACAATTTAAGTGGATATTATAAAAATGTGTATTTTATTTTTTGTTCATAAGGTCAAATAGAAAAATGGAGTGATATAAATAAAGATTTATTTTTACTTCGTATTTTTATACAGATGAACCAAAAGAAAGAAATTCTTTAAGAAAAAAAAATAGAAAATAAACAATAATTGTAAAATTAACAACCTAAAATTTCTATTCCTGCTCAATTTCTAATATCCCGAAAAGAAAAATAATTAGTATTTGGCGACACCTCTGTGTCGCCTTAGTGCTCTAACTCTATTATTAAACCTCTTATTAAATTATTGATGAACTGCGGCGGTATACGTTCCCAAATCGCGCGTAATGTATTGGCCAACTGATCTAAGGTTTGGCGCGGTTGAAGGAGCCTGTTTTGTTGCCTAGACATTTCGGCCCAAACATATTCAATGCAATTCATATCAGGTGAACACGGTGGACACTCCATTCTTGTAATGCAATGAGCTTCTATACACTTGTTGACAATTCTCGCACGGTGAGGGCGAGCATTATCATCAATCAGAACAAATTGTTCGCCTATTGCACAAAAAATGGAACAACTATTGGTACTATGACTCTGTCTCGATATCGTGTAGCAGTCATTGTCTCATTAATTAAGACGACTAAGTCCGTGCGATCGTCAAAACATATGCCTCCCCACACGCAAACAGATCCACCTTCAAAAAGAGTGGTTGGGGCTCTCAGATTTTTATTGTAACGCTGTCCTCTTTCCCTCCACACCAATATTCGGCCATCATTCGTATACAAACAAAATCTGAACTCGTCAGTAAAGAGACAATTCCTACAATTTCATCGCCAAGCGATATCTGAATGCACGCTGCTCCCTAGTTAGTCGTGGATGGGTAGCACGCCGTCTAGCCCTTAAATTAGATGCATGTAACCGTCTTCTGACAGTTTGACTGGTAATCGCATGCCTGAAAATACTGTTAATTCTGGAAGCCGTGAATGTTGGGTTTCTTCTTGCAGTCAGAACTACAAAACGGTCTTGTCGACGAGTTGTAGATCGTTATCTTCCTCCTCCATGCCTGTATGTAGAAGATCCAGTTGCTACATACCGATTTATCACATATCATATATCATACCATGCACGACTTATCACACTTTGCCACACATTTAGCCTCATAGCAACCTTTTGTTGAGTTATGCTTTGTTGGATCCAACGAACTAATTACTCGAGCTGCACTAGTTCTAAACGTCTTTCCAGCATAATGTTTTTGTGATAAATAGATTTCTTGACTTAACAACTCGTAAAGCTAATACAAGCACTTTTATACAAATGATATATTCATGTTAGGAACAACATATCTCTCTTTGTACGAGATAAGGGCCGTTAAGAATAGGGAGAAAAAAACCACATGTAAAAAATATTGGCGATAAAGATAGCATATAGAGTATAATAGTACAGGCAATTATTTTAAAAATAGTTTTATATGTTAATTTTAGGAATTTTAAAATTATCCACTTCAATTGTTGAGTAGTGTATTTCTTTATGGGGAAATTTCCCATTTAATATTTTTAGTTCAGGTACGGATATACGTTTTTATTTATTTTTATTCACTTATTATTTCTTCTTCCTATTTGCCTAATTTGTAAATATGCCAAGTATTTTACGTTAAAAGTAGACTAGGCACTTTTCCTTGCTTCTCGCAACCGATCGTCCATATTTCTAAACCTACTTGAAAACAGTTTAAAAACAGTTTATATATCTAAAATTTACCTCTACCCTACTCATTTCTTTTTTAACCTCTTGTTTTATAAATTTTTAAAATAATGAAGTATTTATAGGTTACTTTATTTATACATTGTTACAGCGTCACAGTACAAAGGTACTGTGACGCTTCGACGAAATATTAAAAATTATTCATTTTTGGTCAAAAACTGTGATAAATGTTCAGGCGAATCATACTATTATGTAATATAACTAATACTTATAAACTTTTACTTTTTTCACTAATATTCAGTCTATAAATTATCCAAATACTAAATTAATGTTTACTATCTCTGCAAAATAGTTTTATCATATTTGACTATTTTTAAAGTAAGATTACTTTCAGAAAAAACCATTAAAAAATGTATATTTACTGTTCTATTTTAAATATAATTAATTTATTAACTTTTTATATTAGAAAAAGTTTTTTGTCCAATTTCATTTTCATATAAAAAACAACAAATTCTATTTTGTTTATTTCTGTTCCTTTTTTAATACATAAACAAATAATACAAGTCAATAGGCGCGCAATATCCAAAAATTTAATTGTTGTCAAGCAGTACGTTATTTTATCTACCTTACAAAAATTATGAGATATTGAGAATGAAATATTGAGATATTCCTAGATCTAGTCAAACGTGGTAAAACCTAACTTTGAATCTTAAAAATGTGAACAACGCTTATAATATTACATAAAATATTATTTGTATAAATCGTAGACCTTATTTTAAATATTAGATATGTATATTTTTGTCTAGTTTGTCAATAGTAGATTACATCTTAATTTTTTTTTCATATAAAGGTTTTCTAAATGAGCGTTGGATACATATGAAATTGAAAAGCTGTTATATATCATTTGTAATTTTTTTGACATTTGTTAAAAATCTGACTTGTTTTAACGTTACAATTATCAATAGATTATTTCCTCCAAGTCCGTTATTGATTGTTATAAACGAGATTTCTACGTCTTCACACGATAACCAACTGCTTAGAATTTTCCATACTGGGTTAATATACTATCTTCGTTATTTAACCTATTTATACTCCCAATAAAATAACATTTTTTAGAAATATTTTTCAAGTTACCTATTAAAAAAAAAGAAATTACATTATAGTACATTGAACAATTATTACGCCAATGAATACTAAATTTAAGTGCTCAAATAATAGTAATACATAATAATATACCAATAAAGAAATATTGCGTACTTTTTATATTCTGCAGAGTTACAAAATACGATATTTTTTTAATATCGCAAAACTTTTTGAAATGCAAACAAATCTAACAATTTTGAAGCCAAGCTTCCATACTGGCGTTGTATTACTTTTTTTCTATAGTAAAATGTAAAGGGGAGCGCCACGTTTCACCACGACACGACATCACGAAAGTAGCGCCACGAAATAGCGGTCTTCACATCGCGCATCGGTTCAATACTCTCCATCAATTAGTTTTTAACCATCATATATTTATTCTAAGCAGGTTTAAATTAAAAACTGCATAAAAAATAACTAACAAAATAAAGACATTAATTGAAAAGTAAAAAATTAAAAGAATATCTGTCAATAAAAGATTTAGTAAAACAAACAGAAAAATAAAAGATCGATACTAGAATTCGGTTCGTAACGATTGTCGAACGGTCAAAATTTAAAAATTATCATAAATATCATCCAATTCATAACAATATTGAATCATATGTTTAAATTTTTATTCCAGACACCTCTGGTTTTAACATAATTTTATATAAATACAAAGTTGGATTTTTATAATTATCTTTCCGACTATTATATTGTGCAAGAAACAGAGGTATTAGTAACATTTTAAGTTGAATTTTTATATTTATACTTTGGAAGAGGATTCTAAATCAGCACATCTTAAATATGTTTTTTACGAAGTAGCAGTTACAGTAAACAATTGAAAGAGTCCATTTACGCGACGTGGAGAGTCCGTTATACAACGTGTAAGCTTTTTCAATTTTATTAAAACCTATAAAAATAATAAATAAATAATAAAATTACTTTTTTTTTAAATATTTAAATATTTTAAGTACAGAAAACATAGTATAAAGCTTCGCGATAGGTTACAGTATCTCCAGCTCTACACCACCTTTTTTTTAAATTCCTTCAGAGTTAAGAACTTTTTCGATGAAGAACCATTGAGCTCTTTATGGTGATAATTTCGCTTTAAACCAAATTACGAAACCGTCTAATGTGCTGATTAATAAGATGATTACTTTTAACTAAACTTAAGTCTAGCATTTATAGATTTATTGCATATTTTTTTAATAGAAGTGTATTGTGGTTTTAGTAATACAAATTGTTTATAATAATTCATTATTTTTGTGATGGTAATGGTAAACGGATGAATTAATGGTAATAATAATCTTCCATTTTGTTATTTCATAATACCTTCCATTCTTCATTATCCGGACAATACAGCAACGGTATGCAAAAATGACAAGGTCAAATTGGAAGACGTACAACGGATTTTATGGAAATAATCTATAGAGAGAGAAATATAATTTTTTGGTATTATGTATCAAAAGACCACCGACCTAAGTCTTTCAGTCAAAATAATCTACAATTTTATAGAATACAACACTGGTTTTTGTTTTTAATATTTAAAAATGTTGACATTTTCTTCGACGAAATGTCAAATTGTTGTTGAATAAAAATTGATGTGTTGCAAACATTTTGGTATTACAAAAGTTGCAACTACAAGAAAATTACAAATACATTTTAGATGTTTTGTTATATTTGGAGTTATTTCCTTTACTAATCGCATTTTATTTTTGCAGCTGCCGTTTACTAAGTGGAAGAAAAAAGAATGACACAACGAGGAGTCAACATAAAATCAGTATACCACAAGCGACTGACTGAACAAAAAAATCATTGAAACATCTGTTTGTACTTATTTAAACCTATGTTTCAACCGAGTGTTCATTTTAACAAAAAATATAAGTTATATACACATACTTACTACAAAGTGCCTTAAATTATACAAAGTAATATTAAGAACACCTAATTTTATGTAAAAGATGTAACATATACACTGTTTTCTTTAATTTTTTGTAAATGATCCTTTGGGACGATCGGTGCTGACTATAAGCGTGTCTCGCATTCCATCATTATATTTTAGGAACGTCCTAGAGTGCAGGAATTTGTAAAAATTATATTATTTTTGATTGGTTTCAATTTTGGTAATCATGTAAAGCTTTACCAATTAATAAAGAATTTTAATTCAGTGGATTTTATTGTTTTTAAATTATCAAACTTATCTATCAAAAAATAAAAAAAAAACATAAATACATAAAGCCAAGGAAAGTGATTAAAAGAACACTGAAGAGATATTTAAGAATGTGATACAAAATGTATCTGTTTTAATACGCACAAGAAGAAACATTACAAAGCAAACACTTTACGGGATACTAATAAACTCTGATGGTAAATTTAGTACAGACATTAAAGAAAACTTAATGGGAAAAGTATATAACGGAAGACTGTTGGAAATTACGAGATCCAAGAAAAACTAGAAGAGGAAATAGTAACGTAAATATTAATGGAAGAACTTGAACAGGCCATTAAAAGTTCAAAGTGGAAGAAACATCAGCAGAGTTAATTACATTCACTGACGATGAAACCCTACAAATACGCATACATGTTTCTTACAAAATTTACGTAACAGACACAATTATTTAGGAATGGTTAACATCCATCTACATCACAATATCAAAGAACTTACGTTGTAAAGAGTTTACTCAGTGCAGAACGATGTCTTTGACAAGAAACACATGACAAGATAAAAATAGTAGTTACTCAATTTGTTTTGCGAAAAATATTTAAACAAAAGAAACAATGTAAGACTTTAATGTGATCATTCAAACATTATTAGATACAAATGAGGATTTATAAACCTGCTTCACACTTTTCGAAAAACAGTTGAGTGAAGCGAAGCACCAAAATTTTGACAATTTAGATATACGAATTATAATTACTGGTCAGATCACCTGGTCAGATACAAGAGGACGTAACTCTATGATTGACTACATTATAACAAGCAGACAAATACACCCCAAGAATATAATAGATGTGCGCACTCTATCTTCCGCCGATGTAGGATCCGACCATGGCCTGGTACTAGGAAAAATAAATATAGCAATCACCACACAAGGCAAGCGAAATACAAAAATAGAAGAAAAGTTAAACATTGAAAGTTTAGAAGAAGAAAGGACACAAAACTTGTATAGAAACAGACTAAGAGAAAAGCTAAACAGCCATAACCTAGAGACTAAAAAGAATATAGAAGAAACCTGGAAAATTATTAAAAAATGTATCCTACAAGCAGCGGAAGAAGCTTTAGGTAAAAGAAAAGTTAACAGAAATAAACAAGAATACAAAACACCATGGTACGACGAAAGGGTAAAAGCACTAGCAAATGAAAAGAAACAACCTTTCCTAAGATACAAAGGAGTGAAGACACCTGAGACACGAGAAGACTACGTGAGAATCAGGAATAGAGTAAACCAAGAAATAGATAACATCAAAAAAGGAGACTGGGAGAAATTTACCAAAGATATGGAATACAACCTCTATGGATCCCAGAAAAAGGTGTGGAAGATGATAAGGAGACAAAAAACAGAAATGAATGAATTTGTACGCATAGATAACATTACGGAGGAACAATGGACTGAGCATTTCATGAAATTATATGGAGAAGGAGAAGAAGAGAACAGAGAAATAATCATTAACGAAACTCACGATACAGTACTAATATCAGAAGAAGAGCTACAAGAACGAATAAAAAAATTAAAAAACAGAAAAGCACGTGGTCCTGATAAGATAAATAATAAACTGCTAAAATATGGAGGAACAACACTACGCAAATGGCTCCTAAAATTATTTGTCGATATAATAAATACCGGAGTAGTACTAGCGGAATGGAAGGAAAGTCTCCTGCTACCGATACTTAAAAAGGGAGACTTGAGAAATCCTGAAAATTATAGAGGCGTTAGTCTGATGAATAGTACATTAAAATTGTTAACGGCAGTCATAAAAGATAAAATCGAGGAAAAAGCGAACATGGCAGATGAACAACAAGGCCTCCGGAAGAACCGCAGCACACTAGACGCAATTTTTATTATCAGACAAATAATAGAGAAGTCTATTGAATATGGAAAACCAGTATACATGTGCTTTGTAGATTTAAAAAGTGCTTTTGACAGGGTGAAGCGAAATGACATCTTAAATTTATTACAAGCTGAACAAATAGACCATCAGATAATAAGGACAATTAATTAAATTAACAAGAACAACAAGACCAGAGTTATAATGCCAACAGGGGAAACAGAATGCATAGAACTAAAAGGAGAAATCCGCCAAGGAGACTCGCTCAGCCCATTGTTATTCAATATGGTGATGAATCAAATAATTCACGAAGTAAGAAAACGACAAGGATACCACATGGGAACGCATAAAATCACGATACTATGCTATGCCGATGATGCAGTACTAATTGCTGATAACGAAGATAACGAAGATAACCTACAAAGGCAGCTCCACACCTTCAATATCACAGCAAATAAACTTAATATGAGAATATCAGTAAAAAAAAAACTAAATGTATAGTGATCAGTAAAGAGCCGCGTAGATGCAAACTAGAAATAGACGGCAAAATTGTAGAACAAGTAATGAAATTCATTTACCTAGGAGTAGAGATCACTAGTGATAGGGATATAAGAACAGAGACCACAAGGCAAGCATCAAAAGCGGCAAGAGTAAGTGGTTGCCTCCGAGAAACCATATGGAGAAACAAATATCTGACCATGGAAAGTAAAATGAAAGTATACAAGACAAGAGTAAGACCAATCCTAACATATGCAGCGGAGACAAGGACCGATACAAGAAGGACGAAACAACAAATCAACAATATCGAAATGAAAGTATTAAGATCAATAGCGGGCATATCATTAAGAGACAGACAAACCAACAGAAGTATACGCGAACAATGCAAAATTCAAAATATTAACAGGTGGATAAAAACAAGAAAAAAAAACTGGAACGAACATGTAAACCGAATGGGACCAGATAGATTAGCGAACATCTGTAAAAACAACAAGCCGTATAGCAGAAGACCCGTTGGAAAGCCGCCAAAAAGGTGGAAAGGTAATGTACAGTCAACAACGACTGAAACAGAATAAGAGGCAGACAAACAGGAGTAATCCTAGTCGCGCGAAGAAGAAGAAGAAGAAGAAGAATTATAATTACTCTAAACTGGAATCAAAGTGAGGCATAAAATGTATGAAAACCTATATAGAAAATATACAGATGAAGAGAAGAGTTAGACAGGGCTGTGTTTTATCATCATTACTATTTTATTTGTATAGTGTGGCTATATTTAAGAAGATTTAATTAGAGAGAGAAGGACAAGTAGTATTTATTCTAGTAAAGTTTTGAATAAAATAAAATTTGCAAACAACACTGTTGTTTTTCCAGACAGCAGTAAATCACATTAGATATAATCTAATAATAAATGCAAAGAAAATTAATTCTATGATCAACGCAAATAATTACCATGCAGTAGGAAAGAATTACCATGTAGATGTAAATAAAAACAAAGACCATAGTACAAAAAGTGTAGAATAAAATTTAAAATAGTAAAATAATCATTTATAAAAATGAAAAACCATTTTACGAATGATTCGGGATTTTTTTTATTAGAAAAACCTGACCTGACCTAGCTCTTCTGGTGGAGAGTTCAAAATATTGTAACGATGTCTTTGTATTGTGAAAAGGTAAGAGTGTGTTAACTTAGGATGTCCTAGACGTAGACGCACAAGCACAATTTGTTCATGACTATTAAGCGACGATGGAATCCACTGGGAAACAATATTCTTGATCTTATTCAGCTTAGAATTAGTTGAGACCACTCATTTGACCACAAACACAACACTTTATTTTTAAAATGAGCTTTTTAAGGAAACGAAGAATTTTAAGAAATAAGGAAACTATTGATGCCCCCTCTGTCTTCGAACTGGATGCATCTATATAGATTTTATAGTAGTCGGGGTACTTTTCTAAGACGGCTTCGAACTTTAGCCGAATCAGGGAATTGTTTGTACTGGATTTATCGAAGTAGGCCAGAGATGTATCACTGATTGGAAAATCGATCAGCCAAGGCTCAGGGTATATATCCGAGGAGAAAATATCCGGAAAATTAGTGTTTAGATTTTGAAGTATGTATTTAATTCTTTCGTTATATGGTCTTTTAGTATAGCGAATATCTTGGAATTTGTTTACATATTTATTTGTAAAAGTATTTTGATATATTGGTTTAGAAATATTACAAGCGACTGAGGCAGCATGTGATAGGGCGAGGAACATGTGGCGGTGATGTAGCGGTGGTTCTCCTAAAAGAGCATAAATGCTGGGTACCGGGAAAGTTGAAAAAATCACTCTAATTAATCTAAAACTTTTATTATGAATAAAATCTAATGATTTAGGAAGAGATTGATTAGCAGTGGAATAGGTAATTACTCCATAATCTAACGTATTAAAGATGTATACAGAAGAAGTAGAGTGGATTGGTCTGAGCCCCAGTTTTTGTTACAAAGAGATCTTAACACATTTATTCTTTTATTACAGGAAAGGAAGAGTTGTAAAATGTGATCTTTCCATGTAAGCTTTGAATCAAAGATTAAACCCAAGAATTTGTGATGATCTCTAAACCTGAAGAGAATACAACTCGTATTGATTTTTCTATTGTGAAAACCTGTAGGTTGGGACCAATTTTCGAGATTATCTAAAAAGTTTTGAAAAATTGAGGACATTAAGGAGATATTTTTGCCTTTAATAGATAAATTATTGATTATATCATTTATTGTCACTAGAAATAATGTTGAAACGAGCACGGATCCTTGAGGTGTACCATTTTCCAAACTATAAATATTTGAAAAAATATTATTTATTTTCAGTTGAAAAGATCTGTTGTTTAAAAAGTTTTGGATGAAGACAAGGCAGTGACCTTGAATAATCCAGTTATGAATTTGTCTATGACGAACATATAAAAAACTGCATGAAAGACGCAGCGCTAGAAGCCTTAGGGCCACAGATACGGAGAGTAGATAAACCATATTGGTGGGATAAAGAAGTGGAAGAAAAGATAAAAAGAAAGAAGGAAGTATATCAAAAGTTATTACAACAGGGAAACGAACAAACAAAACAACAATATAAAAACTTGAATAAAGAAGTCAAACGAGTCAGTGGTTAAAAAGAAAAATAGTGCATGGGAACAAAAATGCCAATACCTTGACAACCATATAGGAGGGACAAAGAGCTCTGAAGCCTGGAGAACTATAAAAACGATGAGAACAACGACAAAAAACCAAGTCATAATAAATAGAATACCAGAGAACACATGGGTAGAACATTTTGAGAACTTATTAACAGAGAGAAGAAAAAGGTTTAAACAGACAAATGAACAAGTGGAAGTAGAAGGAAGAATAGAAATATCAATAGAACAAGTGAAAGAAGCAGTTAAGGGAATGAAATTAAGAAAATCTCCAGGCCCAGCCGGAATGCATCCAGAGTTGATTAGGTATGGATCATCAAAACTGTTTGAAATGATCCGAAAATTATTCGAAAGATGCTTAAACAGAGAAGAAGTTCCAGAAGAATAAAGACAATCGATATCTCTCCAATACACAAGAAAGACACAAAGACGAATCCTAAAAACTATAGAGGAATCGCAGTGATTGCCACTATAGGCCGACTATACTCAAAAGTACTACGAAACCTGATAGAAAATGATATTAAAGACATACAACCCGAAGAACAAGCGGGATTTACGGATAATATTTTCACATTAAAAATTGCAATGGAAAAACGTGTGCAGAAAAATAGAGAAACCCATATAGCTTTAATAGATTTGGAAAAAGCATATGACAGTGTACCGATCTCCCAACTATAGATAGAAATGGGTAACTTGGAAATAAACCCAATTCTTATTAACACCACTCAAAAATACTACGAACAAAACTTTGCAAGAATTAAAATGGAACAAGAAATCACCTCTCCTTTTCAAACAACAAAGGGACTAAGACAAGGCTGCTGTCTGTCACCTACCTTATTTAAAATCTATTTGGACAGATCCTTAGTAAAATGGGTAAAAAAATGTAGAAACATGGGAATAACGGTGGAAGAAAACACGTTATATACACTTTTTTTTGCGGATGACCAGGTAGTAATTGCCGAAGACAGCTACGATCTTAGCTATATGGTAAGAAAACTGCAAGAATAATATGAGGTGGCAGGTCTAAACATGAATATGACAAAATGTGAATATCTCTCAGTGGGAACAGATGAAATATGTGACCTAGTCTTGGAAGACGAAAAAATCAAAGGCGTGCAATCCTGTAAATATTTGGGGGTCATTTTCAACAAGAAGGGAAATAGAGCAGATGAAATCAGGGAAAGAATAAACAAGGCCAGAGCAGCGACCCATGCCTTAAACTCTCTTCTCTGGCAAAAAACAATTCGACGAGTAACCAAAAAACACATTTACAGTAGTATAGTCCAAAGTATTACACTTTTCGATTCGGAAGTATGGGACGTCACCAAAGCTAATAGAAACAAACTTATGACGATAGAAATGGATTATCTGAGACGAAGCTGCGGTAGATCGAAACTGGAGAGAGTTAGAAACGAATAAATAAGAAACGAAATGAAAATGGAGCGAAATATCAATGATGACATAGAAAGAAAACAATTAATATGGTTCGGACATGTTAAAAGAATGCCAGAGTACAGATGGCCTAGAAGAGTACTGGAATGGATCCCTCCTGAAAGAAGAAAGAGAGGACGACCACGGAGAAGTTGCCGCAACGATATTGATGAAGCAAAGTGATTCACGCAATAAAATCTCAGAAAGATGGAAAAGCCACCGGTCCAGATAATATCAATGTCGAAATACTAAAACTAATTGCAGATAACGAAAGTAAAAGCCTAGATTTAATAACAGCAGTATTCAATAAGATATATGACACAGGTAAAATACCAACAGACTGGCTAAAATCAACATTCGTAGCATTACCAAAAAAATCGAATTCCTCACAATGCGATGATTATCGAATATTAAGCTTGATGTCTCATGTCCTTAAAACTTTTCTCAGAATTATCCATGCACGAATTTACAAGAAGTGCGAGTTCCAGATGAGTGACATTCAATTCGGATTTCAAAACGGATTGGGAACACGAGAGGCTCTTTTTGCTTTAAATGTGTTAACGCAACGATGCAGAGACATGAATGTAGATGTATATGCATGTTTTATTGACTATCGAAAGGCATTTGACTGCGTTAACCATCAAAAGATGATCGAAATTTTGAGAACAACTGGAGTTGACGAACAAGACTTGCGAATTATCTCAGAACTATACTGGCACCAAACGACAACAATTGAAATAGAGCACACAACATCCGAAGACATACAAATCCGACGAGGAGTGAGACAGGGTTGCGTCTTATCACCGCTAATGTTTAATTTGTATTCGGAGTCTATATTCAGAGAAGCATTAGACGAGGTCCAAGGCGGAATTAAGATTAACGGAATCAGCATAAACAACATCAGATATGCTGATGATACCGTCTTAATAGCAAGCAACGCACAAGAACTACAAAATATAATAAATACGGTAGTTCACCACAGCGAAATGTTCGGTTTACATCTAAACGTTTCCAAAACTAAAACTTTAGTATTTTCAAAGACACCAATAAACGTACAGCTGTATGCCAAGGGTCAAATAATAGAACAGGTAAATTCCATAAAATATTTGGGAGCAAATATCAATAGTCAATGTAATCCAAAAAAAGAAATCCTATCAAGAATCGAACAAGCAAGGAAAACATACATGAGCATGAAAACATTTTTTACAAGATCAGACCTTAGTCTACAGCTTAGAATCCGAATGATCAGATGTTACGTTTTTTCTGTCTTACTGTATGGCTGTGAAAGTTGGACAATGGACTCTGAAATAGAAAAAAGAATAGATGTCTTTGAGGTGTATATAAACAGACGAATGTTGAGAATTCCATGGGTACAAAGAGTTATTAATGTTGAGGTACTCTGTCGCATGTGTAAACAAAAAGAATTACTAAGAATAATCAAAGAGAGGAAAATGCAATACTTAGGTCATGTGTTGAGAGGCGAAAGATATGAATTACTTCAAGTTACATTGGAAGGAAAAGTACAGGGCAAAAGATCAGTAGGAAGACGCCAGAACTCGTGGCTGAAAGACCTGAGGAGATGGTTCGACCGCTCATCCGCAGAAATCTTTCGCGCAGCAGTTTCCAGAACTACAATTGCCATTTGGATCGCCAACCTTCGAAAGGAGACGGCGTCATGAGAAGAAGATATTATATATATATATATATATATATATATATATATATTTGTCAGAGATATGAGTCGGTATGATTCTGGGTCATATTTAGTTTTGCCAGTTTTTAGGAGAGGAATTACTATTGCCTTTGACCAAATAGCTGGCCATTGGTAGTGGAGCCAAATTTTGTTAAACATATTTAAGATATATGTTATGGCTGAAACAGGAAGATGTTTCAGAAATGCTAAAGGAATATCATCAGGTCCAGGACCAGAATCCTTCAGGTTAAAAAGAGATGAGGTTATCCCTTGAAAAGAGATAGCATGGTTTAAGGAATTATTTTGAACTTCTAAGGGATGTATGGGATTTTGTTCGGCGAATTCTTTGGCTTTAAGAAAATTGGCTGTATACTATTAATTCGACGAGTGGCCTTGATAGATTCTCCCAAAAATGTTTGCAATATCACTGCTTGATGTTATGAAATTATTATTCTTTTTAAACTCGTAAAATTGTGTGAAGTGTGTAAACCAAATATTTTTCTAACTTGTTTCAGACATCAAAGAGAGGGGTATTGCTATTAATTTCCGATACGTACTTATTCCATGAAAATGTTTTAGCAGTTTTAACAGTTAGCTGGCACCTTGCTTTTAGCATTTTAAACTTAATTTTCGAGTGTTTTATGCTTTTTGTATCAGTTTATGGCTGATTTACTTTCAGGGATTGCTGTAGCGTAACGTTCATTCCACCACGGTACACGGTATTTTTCAAAAATGTGATTACTAGCTTAAATACCATTGGCAAGTCTACTAGACATGCATATGTAGGCTTGATATTTTCTCGATAATTCTAGAGAAAAATAGCGATTTATTATATAGTGCGTTTCCTATACATTTCGATTTGAATTATAATTCAGTTTTCTATTTTTATTTCTTTAATTCGAATTTTTTTATATAAAATAAATAAATTAAAATAAAATACACCATTTTTTATATCATTTATTGCTTTTTTAAAGTATTCGATACATTTCCAAACGACGCCATACAAAGCTGCAAAGTTTCCTGGGCCAACTGTGTTGATTTATGAGGTGGGGTCGACACTCTGTAAATAAAATGTGAAGCAAATGTACATAAATTAAGTAAAAATTATACTAGTTTTTGATATGTCATTTTATAGGCGTTTTAGGCATATAGATATTTGCCTGTCACTTAAAAACGAGTTTTACGCTATATAACTAAATTTTAGCCACAGTCACTTAATAATTTCGGCACTTAGCTATGTAGGGGAGCAAATCAGTCACTTGCAGCTATGGCAACCTCATGATATGTCTATCGTACCTCTATTTGACTGAAGTTTAACCATAGTTACATGGGGATTTAGTAGCATGCAGTGTGTGTATTTACTCAAAACTGCACATTCATTTCATGTAAAGAGCAGAAAGTGAGTGTGACAACTACGAGAAAGCGGAGTAAGTTGATTCATATTAGGCATTATAGACAGATGCAACGTAAAATTTGTACTCCGTTAAATTTTTACTAAGAGATATCATGCTCCTCTAGTGTTGATGCGCAATCGACGCTATCTTCTTTCTCAATAAGTAGAAATGTCGGCAAGGTGTCAAACCTTGACTTTTTCAAAATTTTTGAAATAATTGTAAGTCCTTTAGACTTTTCTTTATTCCAATAATAGTGAACAGAGAGCAGGGTGACCACTTCGGCTTCTTTACTATTCAAGAAATAATTAAGTCCCTTCCGGTCTTTTACTTATTTCAATCGAGTAGGTATTAAGTTACCAGCAAAGTTTTATTTGCTTGTTCATTAATTACAGAAATAATCTTAAGTCCTCTCGAACTTTTGTTTATTTCTGCCAATTTGGTGATTTAGCAGTGCGCTTCGACCGCTCGATGATTCGTGAAATAATCTCAAGACTCTCTTTTCTCAAGGTCTTTTATTTATTTCAAACGAATACTGACAACGGCGAAGTGCTGACTTTGATCTGTTTGTTATTTAAAGAATTATAAGTCATTTCCAGACCCTTCTTTATTCCGTGAAAATAAAAAATTGGTTAGCAAAGTGCCGAACTCCCACTTCTTCTATTATTTGCAAAATAATTTAAAAGTAGCATGACTTTTTGTTTATTTCTAGCAAATTAGCAAATTTGTAAGTAGAGAGAAGGTTGTGTCGACGAAGTCCAGAAGGTCCATTGATTGTGGTAGGTGAGGAGATCAAATGAAGAGTTCTTTAAAATGGGCTAACCAGCCAAAATAGGTATTGCTAGAGATTAAGAGCTAGCCTGTCTCTTGACCTAAAATGCAGTGATTTTATGCATTTAGTATTCGCATGTGCGCAGTGATTTCTCCATCGAAAGACCAATAAAATTATAGATAACAGATAACAATCTTTATTGTTATTAGGACAGAACTACACTATGATTGGTCCGCTCTGGGTACATTAACTGTTTTTCACCGATGATGGTCCGACTAGACTAAAAACGTTTTGAAGATTTGTAATCCTTTTAGATAAATTTTGAATTATTTTTTAATAAGATACACATAATATACATAAAGAAAGTAAAATTTTAACACAGAGTAAAAGTTTAAAGTTAAAATTTTATCCTAGAGTAAAATTACAAAGTTAAAATTTTACTCTAGAGTAAAAAATTTAACGTTATAATTTGACTCTAATTTTTTATTAAAAATTTAACGTTACACCAGGTGAAATATGAACAAATAATAAAAACTGAACAGAATGTCCCGTAGTATAGTATAATATGGTAAACAGTAAAAATGTGAAAACATAATATTGAGATATTCTCACATGCTTTATTTAAAAAAAAATAATTTTTGTAATACTTATTCTTTCGGTATTTTATTTCCATAGTATTATAAATGTTCTAAGCTATATTCTAAGCTAAGCTAAAAAAATTCACCACGTTGAATGAATGAGAATCACATCATGTATGAATGAAAGATGATCAGCCAATTGGCTGAGACGATAAGTTTATGATAGAAGGCATTTAAAATAAAAAAATATGTAATGTCTCGTTCATGAATATGCTATTAGATATTAGCAAGAACAGGATTATGAAATTCAATCATAACGTAAGCATTAAAAAATTCAAAATATAGGTACAGGGTAATCCAGAAACTCTCTTGACAAACGAAGACCGGAGATTTCTCAGATAATGTTAAGACAATTTAACCTAAATGCTTCCTGAAGCCGGGTACACACATGCGAATATATTGGGAAAGTACCTGGCATATCAGTTGCTGGTATAGGCCAGTAACTGACAAGCACAAAACACATTTGCTAGTAATTGGCATGCCAGTGGCTCGCTTGCCTATGCTGGCAAGCCAAAAAGGCAGGGTAGATTTTTACACATGCCAGTGCTAGTAAACAATCGAGTGGTTTTCATCTGAAACTAAAGTGCTTGTTTTGTAATTAAAAGTTTTTGAGTTTTCAACAAAAAAAAAGGGGATCCATCGAAGGTATTCGGAAGGAATTCAACAAGCAAATATTGCTGATAGCCACAGATATTATTAAGTTGAAAATTTAATAATGAATTCGAATCGGAGCTCAAAAAAGAGAAAAATTTGGGTGAGAAATTGGATAGGTAGGCGAGAAAATCTTGGACCAATTTTTTATTTTGGCCTTTATAGTAATGCCTTCACCCATTTCCTCTTGAATTTTTGTATAAGCATTGTCACGGGCTATTTTATTTTTATATATAGAGATAATTTAGTATTTAAAGGACACTCCAATTCCCGATACATACATAGCAATAAATTTGATAGTTTTTTCATCACGCCAACGAAACATTTTTTAAATTAACAAGTTTAAAAATAAAACGAATAATTTTTATCATCAACACAACAAATCTGACAATTCTCTTCCAGCTACTGGCATGCCCATGCCCGTAGTGCATCGAGTTAGAATCTATGGAGAGGGCATCACGTGACTAAAAACGACCTCACTTCGGCCATATTGTTTTGACACTTTTGACAGATCGTATATGTTTGTTTACGTTTGTTATTTTTCGAATATTTTTAGTTTTATAATACTTTTATAGAAACTGTACTAATATATTGTGATAGTGCATAATAATGGTTTCTTGTTCTCAACGTAGTTGCAGTGGCAGAAGCAATAATAATAAAAAATCTTCAGGAATAACGTTCTACAGGTTAGTATACAAATATGTAAACAAAGTAATGGCCCGTACTTCAGAGAATAAATTAATAGTATTTGACTGTATTAATTTATCTTTATGTATAATATATCGTGTTTTTAGTGTTTAACGCGGGATAAATAAATCATAGTTTATTAAAAATGTATTGCACTTTGTAGATTATGATTAAATCTTCTGAATAACTAGTCATATTTTTATAGTAGTTTTAATATTATTGAGTCCGGCCATGATCCCACCGCCATATTGGTATCTCCGTTAGCCACGCCTACCTACGCCGTTTTTAATACACACGTTAATATGCTCATAGCTTCTCCATAGATTCTAACTCGATGCCGTAGCGTTAGCGCGCGCGCCAGTGACACTCCCCACGCATGTGCTTTGCATCTCACAGCATGCTACTAGCAAGAAAAATCAAATTCTTTGCGATTAGCTAGCATGCCATGAACTATCATGCCAGTTAACGTACACACTTGCCAGTTTGGGGACAGTAGCTGGTGCTTACTAGGTACTGAGTATGCCATTGTGCTAGTAACAGGCATGTGTATCTCCGGCTTAAGGGAGCTAAAGCTCTTTGAAGATGGCGCCTCGTAATTAGTTTGTTTTTAATTACCTCCAGAACGCTGCTATTTAGAAAAACGAAAACTGGTACGATTATTTATCCTCCAAAGTTGAATCGATTCCATCAATTGCCGGTCATAGGCGTCTGTTTTGGGTAGGCCAACGGTTATTTTAACGCAAAACTTTTTTGACTTTTACTTTTAAGCATTCATGATAAGAGATTATTCAATTTTCAGGTATTCTAGTAGGAAAAGGTACTCTTATTAAAAGTCTGTAGGATACGCCGTTTTCTAGAAAAATCGATTTAAATTTTTTTTGTTTTTTCGTCATGAAAGTTATAGTTACCTTAATTAATTTTATAGACTATCTTTTATTTCAATAAATGCAGCACATAATTCGTAACAAAGTTTGGGAAAAAAAGCAATAAATCAAATTTAAACAAAATTTTATTTGAAGGTTTTTAAAAATAAAGTATTTACTAAGATGGAACAAAACTAACATAAAAGAACAAGTATCAAAGGTAGATAGTTACAAAAGATGCTCGATATGATAACCATTAGTCTCTATACATAAATTTACCATTTTGCTTAGAGAACGCCGAATTCGTGCAAAAATTCCAAAGTTATTTCTAAATTCGTTACAAGCATCTTGTATCCTTAGCCAGAGTTCTGCACGATTTTGTATCGGAATGAAATAAACAAAGGCTTTTGTGTATGTCCAGACACAATAATCGCAAGGATTTAAATCCAGTGAGCTTGCTGGCCAGGCAACTGGATCACCTTTTCCAATCTAGTGGTGTTTGTAGTTATTATAAAGTCCAGTACATTCCGGCTAAAGTAGGCCGGACAGCCGTCATGTAGAAACCATAAATTTTTCCGAATATCTCGGCACATATCTAACAAATTAGGTAAAAAATTTTGCGGAAAATGTAAGTAATCAGCACCATTTAAACGAACATGCAATTCAACAGGTCCAAGTAGACAATCATTAACTACTCCTATTCAGACGTTTATGCTAAACCTATGCGATGCTTAAATTCTTGAACAACGTAAGGATTGTCACCAATGTACGAATAATAATGTGCATTATGTACAATAAAAATTCCATTTTTATGTGAATGTAGCTTCGTTGCAAACCAAAAGGTATCTGAAAAATGTTTATTTTGATTTTTCTGATTTTATATAGTGAATTCTTCACGAGCATTCAAATCTCCTTGTAGCAGTGCTTGTACTTTTGTAAAATAAAAAGGATATAAATTTTTATTGTGTAAGATATTTCCTACGAAAGATTTTGAAATTATAGAATACATGGCAGATAGTCTTCGAACGCTAATTTCTGGATTTTCCTCAACTTCCATTAACATAACATCTTTATGTACTACTTTTACATCATTAAACTGTCACCCTATTTCATAATTTTTTGGGAAGACTGAACCTGTTTGTCTTAATCGTTGATGAAGAGCTGTAAATTTTGAGTAAGTGGGAAGCTCATGATTGGGAAATAATTTCGCCATAAACTAAATGCATATCAGCGTATTTTTGTTGAATTGAAATTGTTGGCTTTGAATGCCACAAAGTAAAAAACTTAAATATTTATAAACTTCGCGAACTGACAATTTGACAATGAAAAACGTAGGTTATACTTCTGTCGACAGTTTAAAGCCAACTAGTGCAAAAAAAATGATTTTAACATTCATGACGAAAAATTTTCAAATGGATTTTTTTAGAAAACGGTGTATCCTAGCGACTTAAAGTAAGAGCACCTTTTAGTACTAGAATACCTGAAAATTTCTTAATCTACTTAGTATAGTAAATGCTTAAAAGTTAGAGACAAAAAAATTATGCGGTAAAATAATCGTTGACCTACCCAAAACGGATGTCTAGAACCGGTACTAGAAATTCGCAATTAATGGAATCGATTCAACTCTGGAGGATAAATAATTGTAGTAGTTTTTGTTTTTTTAAATAGAAGCGTTCTGAAGGCTTTTTAAAAAAAACTAATTACAAGGCGCCATCTTCAAAGAGCTCTAGCTCCCTTAGGAAGCATATTCGGACTAGGTGAATTGGGTTAAATTGTCTTAAAATTATCTGAGGAATCTCTGGTCTTCGTTTGTCAGGAGAGTTTCTGGACACCCTGCATATAATTTATTTATCCATATTAGTATTCTATTCGATATATCACTTATTCGAACAAACCACGGACGAATTGCAACGACAACAACAGCTATTAGAACAATATAAAACAATATTATTATAGTCGATTTACTGATCTTGGGAATATTCTGACATAATTATCGGAAACATACAACATAAAAATTCCTACCATTCATTATTAATCGCTGAAATAAATTTATTGTTTCAGACTTCTTTAATTGAAAAAAAAAAATAAGAATAATCACTAATACGTTAAGTGTATATTCATTTATTTTTATTAAAATCCTTTCGTTTAGACGTGTAAACCTTTTTTTTATTGTTTTATTTGATGCAAGTTTATTTTATTGATAAACTGCATGTGAATATTTTTTTACTTTTAAATTACAATATTTAACATTGGTTATGAGCACATTTGCTCAGAGCCAATATACTCATAGCCATGTATAGTAACTTTCAGTTTAACTCAAAATTTAATCAATATAGCACCAAATGAATTACTCAATTTACTAGACAGTTATACCCGAATTCAGTTAATAGAGTATAGCTTACCTATGAAATACATCAAGAGCTGTGCACAAGATTCCCACTACTTTATCGGGTTTATTATTTTCTAGATATTCTAAACCTTTTTGATATTCTTCTTCACACCAATTTAATAAACGAATATTTTCATCCAAATTAATGTTGTGATTGCATTTTGTACAATTCGTTAATGAATTTGAAATAGGTAAAGTGAACACATTGGGACAATTTTTTGTAGGACATCTAAAAATATTATATTGTATATGTTACAATTTCGTCAGAGTACTAAGTGATATTAACAAAAATAAGAAAAAAATAAAAAACAGAAAAGAAAATAATTAGAATGAAAAGAGAAACTACAAAAAAATTATACTCTACCTTACTCTTTGATTTATATCTTCCATTTCATCTTTAGTGGGCCAATTATGTATACAGGCTTCGCACTTACACTGAAACCAATATCGAGAAGATAAAATTTTTTGCCGATCCTTTAAAGGTTTTCTGTGAAATATTGGACCATAGTTTTCTGCAACTATGTCATTTGTTTGAAGGAGTCTTACAGCTTTGACTACTACATCTTTTCCAACGAAGTATCTAAAATATTTATACAAATCTGTTGTAAGTTAATTATAAGTGATAGAATATTATAAATACTTCATCATCATCATTGGTGATACAGCTCTATAAAAGAGCCTCGACCTTCCCAAGTCTATTACGCCAGTCAGTTCTATCCATTGCTAACTGTTGCCAGTTTGCTGCGCCTAAATGTCTACGATCCTCGCTCCATCTAAGTTTTGGCCTACCCCTACTTCTACTTCCCACAGGTTGCGACATAAGGATTCTTCTAGGAGGGTTGTTCTGCTGTGATCTTATCAGATGTCCTGCCCATCTTAGTCTTCCTATTTTTATAAAGGATACTACGTCTTTACCACCAAATATATGTTTATATCTGTGATATATCTCGTAGTTGTACCTCCTTCTCCAAACACGATTTTCACAGATGCCACCGAATATTCTTCTCAGGATCCTTCGTTCAAATATAAGCAGGAGATTTTCATCTGCCTTGGAAATGGTCCATGTCTCCGACCCATATGTCAACACTGGTTGTATAAGGGTTTTGTATATGTTTATTTTTGTTTTTTGGCTTAAGTTTCTGCTTCTCATATGTCTACCAGTCCAAAATAGCATTTGTTTGCTAGGATTATTCTTCGCTTGATATCTTTCGTCATGACGTTCTCCTTGGTGATCAGAGAGCCTAAGTATGTGAATTTGTCTACCACTTCAAAGGTAGAATTATCAACCGTGAATTGATGGCCGATGTTTCTGGCTCTATTGTTGGGTGTTGATGCTATTATCTTAGTTTTATCTTCATTTACTTGCAGGCCCATATTTTTTGAGGCGTTTGACAAGCTGGT
The DNA here is from genome assembly GCF_040954645.1 of Diabrotica undecimpunctata. NCBI lineage: Eukaryota > Metazoa > Arthropoda > Insecta > Coleoptera > Chrysomelidae > Diabrotica > Diabrotica undecimpunctata. Next base: position 122,739,857 of record NC_092803.1, on the reverse strand, counting down.
ATACATTTCTTCTAGCTTGCGTGTTGTGCGGGCAACTAGGTCGACATCATCTGCATATGCCAAAATTTGGGATGATTTATTAAAAATGTTTCCTCTGTTGTCTATTTGGGCATCCCTGACCGCCTTTTCCAGAGCTATGTTGAAAAGGAGACACGCCAGCGCATCTCCCTGTCGCAGCCCAACATGCGTTTCAAATGCCTGTGATTGTTCGCCCTGTATTTCGACTTTGCAAACAACTTTACGCATTGTAGCCTTAACCAATCTTATCAGTTTATCGGGGATGTGGAATTCATCCATGGCTTCATACAATTTATTTCTAAGCACACTATCATAGGCCGATTTGAAGTCTACGAAAAGATGGTATGTGTCGATATTGAATTCATTCGTTTTTTCCAGTATTTGCCTTAGCACAAAGATCTGGTCTGTTGTTGATCGACCAGGCCTAAAACCACTTTGATATTCGCCAAGAAGCTCCTCTGAATATGCACTCAGGCGACCATATAAAATACTCGAAAATATTTTGTATGATGTATTAAGGAAGGTTATTCCCCTATAGTTTCTGCATTCTAATTCATCGCCCTTTTTGTGTAGCGGGCAAACGATCCCAATACACCACTTTTCTGGGATTTGTTCCTCATTCCAGGCTCTCAGTATGATTTTATATATATGATTAGTCAGAGTAGCACCTCCACATTTAATAAGTTCAGCGGGTATACCATCACTTCCTGGAGATTTATTATTTTTTAGGTGTTTTATTGCATCCCGTACTTCCTGAATTGATGGAGGGTTCAATGGTGTATTGTTGTTTGCTCCTGGGGGTGGTTGATTTGGATCTTCTACTTCGACAGTAAGTAGTTCTTTATAGTGTTCCACCCACCTTTTCAATACTTCTTCTTTTGTATTGAGTATATGCCCCTCCTTATCCTTACATAGTCCTATATATAGTATATTATAAATACTTAATACAAGTAAAAAATATTCAATAGAAAATAGGACATGTTTATATAACAACCTGTACAATGACATAATATAATATTTTATCAAACATTATTTTTAAATGAAAATATGAGCAATTTTTAAACACAAAGACATTCACACAACAATGTGAATTTTCGCAGATATATTTCCGGATATAATATGGAAGTATTAAAAGATGCAGTATTGAAGGAAGAATACAAAATAGAAAGCATGGCAGAATTGAAAGAAAATTCTGAAACATTATAAAGAAACCAAGAGGAAACAAATAAAAACGGCAATAACACTATTTATACCTTCAGTAATCCAGACTCATAAGTATTTAATTTTGTCCACTTGTTCGATATCTTATTTTTTTATCTGGATCTTTGTTATGGCTTTACCCCTATTACTGATAACCATGGTTTTTGTTGTTTTTTTAACCTCTGGGAGATTTCTCACTATGTTAATACTGGTTTTGTTGAGTCCTTCTTCCTTTAGACATTCTACGACAATGTTATGCTTAACTTTTTCAAACAGCCAAAGTGTATATTACTCATATATTTCTATAGGTTGTACCGTAAATATGGTTCTCGTATCTCTGCCATCATTACTTCTTAGTACATGACATATCCAGGCTAATCTACGGGATTCTAAAATACTTGTTAACGCCGGCTGTCTAGTGAGCTTTCGTATTTCCTAGTTATCGTAAATTCTCCAGTTGTCCTACTGGTCTTGATACCGGCTTATGAGTACGATCCTGTACTTCACGAAGCGAATCTCTTTTCTTTTGAGAAAATTCCAGTCTGCAGTTTCTGTTTCTGTTTCAAGTATAGTTTTTATGCGAATAGCAAACTGTGTATTTTGTAACTCGATATACAATAATTTATTATTTATAAGATATTTGTTATTTAGTTATCTAGTTATTATTAATGAGTTTTTATAGTTAACTGAGTTAAATAAAATAAGTTAAACTACATTTACTTCATTTAATCCCTGAACCCATAGAAAAACGTAACAATAATGCTTTAATTTTTTGGACTAGGAAGGAAATTTAAGCATTTCTTCCAAATGCTGCAGTATGGCTTGTAGAGTAGAGCAGATTACAACAGAGACACGCTACGGTAATTATGGCACCCTATTTTGTCTAATTTCTTGTACAGATCTTGACCATTTTTCAGGAATCTTTTCCTTGTCTCACATTTCCGAAATTAGGCCATAAATGGTTTCTGTGAGTTTAATTCCACCCTTTTTAATCAGTGTCGCTGGTATTTTATCGCAGATTGAAGTCCAATTGTTTTTCAGTATACCTTCAAAAACTTCGTCTATTGTCAGCGGCATCACCTCCACTTCCACTGTGTCGTAATCTGTTTAGTTCTCTACTTGACTGTCTGGGAAATTTAAAAGGTCTTCAAAACGTTCTTTCCATCGCTTATTATCTCTTTGTTATCCATTAGTAGGTTCCCATGTTTGTCTTTAATTGAGGTTTTCGCGCTGTGTGCCCATCTTTTACGTTCCGTATTTCTTGAACGAATTCTCTTGTCTTTTTTTTCTGTACTTGTCTTCTAGTTGTTTATTATTGGTTTCCTATGATATTTTGGCCGAACGCTTTTTTTTGGTATCAATATGCAAATACACTGGGGTTATTAACCCACTTCATTCTTATGTAACTTCGTGTATTAATTTTCTCTCTACATTCGTCGTCAAACCATTCCTTGTTCTTTATTCTTATCATTGCTAACAATGTATACTCTCCATAAATATATATATATATATATATATATATATATATATATATATATATATATATATATATATATATTGTTGTACTTTTGAATGTCCATAAGCAATAAAAAACCGATATACAAATTTTATTACTTAAATAAAAATTAAAATTATTGATATTTCATAAAGACACGGGCATATAAATTTTCAAACATCCTGTATAAGACAAAATATGTATTTTAAGTTGTTCGAAGAATTGTTCATTAGGCCTCAGAGACAAGACTTTCAAATATTATCGATAAGAAATTTAAATAAGTCGGTTATTGTGGAATGGATTTACCCGGAATAAAAGTGTATATAGAAAGTGTTGAAACAATAGACCGGGATTTGCGGTGGTTTTTTCTCCCCGAAAGATTATATCGGTAAAAGTTTATTAACAAAAGACATTGAATTGAGAAACAGGTATCGTTTGTAGCTATTAGTAAGAAATATTTGTAAAGCAGATAGATTTAGTTAGAATAATTAAAGAAGGTTGTTTTCTGGAATTACCCGAATGACGTTTTATAGAGAGAGTTGGTGGGTAACGATATACGTCACAGAGGTGGATGATTTTTATTGGTCAATTTTTTGAATGCAAGGAGGTTGGTTTTGGCTATGAGATAGGAGAGAGAAAAAAAGGTTAGTTAGTCAGTTTTAGTCGTCCAAGAAGGAAGGAGCTTTGTGATTTGTGTTTGTTTGAAGTCCCGAAGACGTAATTTACCGGGTGTGTTTATTTGCGGTGTAAAAGCTGACCAGTGTGAGAAACGGGGTACAGAGAGATAGAAAACCAAAGGGTATAAGAATATTAATAGCAGACGAAGCCGGAAACATTTGGAGTTATAAACAGGCGCGGAGATTGGCTCAAAAGGAGGCTGGATAGACTAACACGAGTTGTTGGGTTGCAGATACAAGGACCGATAGGAGAAAGGTGTACGTCATCTGGACCACAATAGGAGCAGAAGCAGAGAAAGGATTTTTTTGTTGTGGCGTGGCCATAGAATTGCAACGGCAGAGAAGGAAAGGTCAGTCAATTTTCATTAGAGCCGGAGTGTGATTTTCATTTATTAATTAAATAAATTGAATAAATAATAGAGACAGTTAATTTTGCGATCACTTAAAAAAAAAAAGAATTATAAAAAGAGCTTAGTTATAACACATATTAAAAATCAATGTAAAATAACATTTGGGTCCATGATAGAAAACAACTTCTCATATATTTAAAATTAGTATATTGCAAATATTACAGGATTGATTGTTATATAAAATTTCATTAAAATAAAGGACATCTCACATATAGTTCAGTTGAAATTCTATGTATTTTATTCAGGTCATATTACCTATCCCGATTAGGAAGCCAATTGGAAAATATTTTGAATCCACGATCAAAGGTAAATAGTACAATTTAAATAGCCTGAGATTGTAATTAATTAATGCTGATTTATTGTGATTAATTGGAGATTAGATCATTTAATAAATATAGACAGGATTTATCCTAAATAAGCAATATAATACAATTTAAATAGCATAACAATATATATATATATATATATATATATATATATATATATATATATATATATATATATATATAGTAAATCTAGAATATATAGTAAATGTAGTAAACCTAGAGTTAACATTAATACTATTACATGAATTAATATTTAACTTTATTCAGGGGTTTTTAACTTAACAGTCTTCCAACTCTTCCAACTCAACTAACTCAACAGACTTAATGTCTTCTTCAGGACTTCTCAAGTCTCAGTCTCCCGAGCCTCCAGACACTACTACACTGAACACTAACCATTGCATTACTGCTACTGAGAACAGAGGACGGTTCATTTATACCGTCGATGGTGACGTAGTTTGGGTGGTGGTTGGCGTAGGGGTTAGCGTGAGGATTTTCGTGGGGATTGGCGCGAACATTTCTGACAGTAGGATTTTGATTGGCGGGTGGAGCAGAGGATATTTTCTTTATGAGAGGTCTACATATCGAAGGTAACCGTATGCCGTCATCTCTTTTATTAAGACAATTTGGTATTTTTTCAATTTCAATGGCTTCTCGGATAATTATTGGTTTATAGAAGCGAATAGAGGCTATGGTTCTGGAGTTTTTAAAATCAATTTTGTGACCTTTTTAAAGATGGTGTTGACCTAGAGCTGAAATTGAATCGGAATTGCGAACAGAAATGGAATGTTCATAAATCCTATTTTGGATTCTGCTATTTGCTTGGCCTACATAGAATCGAGGGCAGTCTGCACAAGAAATTTTATAAACTCCGTGTTGTTCATTTCGATTGTTCTCTTTGATTGATTGGAAAAGAGATGAAAGTTTTTGTTATAGGGTGAATATTGTCTTTATTCCTCTAGATTTAAAAATTTTGTCGATTTTGTCAGTGACAGCTATGATGTAAGGAAGAAAAGCTTTAGCAAAATGAGGGTTTGAGTCTTTCGGTTGAGATTGAGTGGGAGATTGATATCTGTGGATGCTCCTATTAATGTGGTTTTCACGATAACCGTTTTGGATGAGGGATTGTTTTAAACTAGAAAGCTTAGCGGGTCTACTTGCATCATCGCAAAGGCGTATTGGCTGAAGACAAGGGTATTAATGACTAAATTGAGTTGATTGCAACTAACGTAGTAGCAATTGTAAATAAATAAAATTATAAGTTTTCTGGATTAGCTAATTGTCATATTTTTTTGTTTTAAATAAAGTTAACTTTAATATTTAATTAATATTTCAAAAAGTTTTAATATTTCATTTCGACATGACAGTCAGTATTATCCTTTTTTGTTTTGACAATTGGTACATAACCATAAATTTGAATTGTTTTGTTTAAAGGTTAACCTCAATGTAAGCTCCGTTGAAAAATCTAGATATTTTAATAATTATTTAAATTCCAACAAGTATCGCCCAACGTCTGGAGCTTGTTGTAAATCGTTACAAATAGCGCCATTGTAAGTTTTGTTGATAAATTTTGTTAATATTATTTGTAATAACTGTTGATGTGAAATAATAATAAATGTAATATTTCTCTCTAAACCAGTAGTTGTAGAATTATTTCCTTTAAAAAGATTTTCACCTTTTAATATTTTTTTAGGAAAGAAAAGTCTTTCTTTCCATTAAGCGAGAAGATTCTTTTAAACGGCGTCCAAATTAAAATAGTTTAGGAACCTTTTTGTGTGTGTGTTGCCCAGAAAATTTCTGTAAGTATTTTTTGATTTCTTTCTTTGTAGTTGCCCTTATCCAGTCCCTCTTTTATTCACTTACTTACGACCCAGCTCTCCAACCAAACCAAGAGTGGCCGTTCGCAAACGTTTCGGTTTGTTTGCTTACCCTATCTCTAGCCCAAAAATTGCTTAGTCCCTACTTTCAACCCCCTATAAGTGATACCCAATGTGGTAGGCAAATAATACCGTTACAGGTTTCGCTTACTCTTTCAGGACTATCTTATAACAGTATATCTGATTTATATAACAACAATAGTATTTATTAAATTTAAAACATTTAACACTCAATACTGAAATAAGAATAATCGTCCATTTTTAAAAACTATTGTCTTAAAATTAAAAAGCAAACAATTGATGCAACAATATCCATATAAGGGCGTTAACAGTATCTTACCTTGTAACGGCGGGGTAACAATCATGGTTAAAAAAAGCTACTGTAGGGTAGATACCGATTCCAATATAAGACAATTTAGAACCTTTTATGCTATAATCCTGTATAGTTACTTGTTCAAATATTTCGTGTGCATTAAATTGTAACATTTGCAAACTAAATAATAAAAATTCTCCTACTTTAAATTCATCTTCTGTTGGCAACCCTAAAATCAAATGAAATATTATATAAAAAAAACATTTCATAATCTTTTGTAGTAAGGAAATATGTCTTAGAATAGAAGTGAATTATGATTGAAATAGGTTTAGTCACATAAATCTATTGACATCAGGTTAGTCTAGATTGATTCTCATAAATCGAATTGTGTCAGACATTAACAATAAACGAAAAACGAAAATGTACAGTTACAGCGTTAAAGTAAAATGCTCATTTTGAACAATTACTATAGGAAAGGGCAAATCAAAAAGAATCTTTAAGGGCATTTTTTCAAAGCCTAGGGTTCTTGATAATTTTTGTAAGGTACATCGAAGAAATAAAACGAAGATCATTAATTGTAAAAAGGATTCAAACTAAAACTGAAAAGAATAAAAGCTCCGACAACTCAGAAAAAACTTAATAATCGACTCCTAAAAAATGCCGCAATAGCAGATGAGTACGGAAATAAGATAAATCGTGAGATTAAAAAACAGCTACAAAGATCTGGACAAGAAAATATCGGTCAAAATCTAGATACAATCTAGATATAAATCTAATAAATCCAGTTATAAAGGAAAAATAAAGACAAGACGATATAGAGAAATATATCGACAAATAAGATACGAAGTTAACCGAGCAAATGAGCCCTGGATGGAACAAAGATGTCGTGAAATGGAAGAACTACAAAGAAAACGTGACGAGTTTAGCATACACAAAAAACTAAGAAATTACCTACACTCATACACTTAAAGAAAAACTCCTCACTTCATGAGAAATAAAGGTAAAATAATTCTCGACTTAAACGAAAAAAAGGAAAAATGGACTAATTACATAAAGGAGCTCTTCCTGGATACGAGGCCACCACCTAACACCGCAAAGTATAAGAATACTAGTCCTAGTATTTTAAAAGCGGAAGAAGAGAAAGACATCAAACAACATGGGAAGTACAGAAACCATTTTACGTCTGATTTATAGATTTTGAAAAGGCTTTTAATAGGGTCCAACAGGATAGGCTGTTTGAATATCTAAAAATGATTAGAATAGATGGTAGAGATCTGAGACTTTTACAGCATCTGTATTGGATTCAAGAAGTTTCTATTCTGGTAGACGGCAAAGAAACAGACAACATTTCCATTCAAAGAGGTGTCAGACAAGGTTGTGTGTTACCCCCAACTTTGTTTAGCGTGTAATCGGAAATAATATTTAACAAAGCCTGTAAAGGGCAATGTGGAATTTGAATTAGGGAAGAAACTATTAACAACATCAGATATGCAGATGACACAGCAATCGTGGCTGAAATTATCGAAGATATTCAATTCCTTATAGATCGAGTCACTAGAGCATAAATACATCAAACACTAAATTACTTGTGATTAGTAAACAATATGCAACTAATTGTCAACAATAAGCCGATTACAAAAGTTAACCATTTTAAATACCTAAAAACTAAAACGTTGTTTGATAAACGAAATACTAAATCCGGATGAAGAAATTAAAACTCGCAAGAGGAGCAGTTAAGAATCAAGTTCCTAAAATGTTATGTGTATCCTGTATTACTACTATATGGATGTGAAACCTGAATCATGAAGGTTAATATGATGAACAAATTAGAAGCCTTCGAGATGTGGTCATATCATAGAACGCTCAAAATATCATGGGTTCAACGCATCTCAATGATAGAAGCCTTAAACAGAACAGGTCAAGGTGAAGGTGAATTGACGAAGATAATAAAAAAGAGAAAACTTGAATATCTGGGGTATATAATGAGAGGTAGCAGATTATTTTTTTTTGTTTTTTTGGGCAAATTTTTTATTTTTTCATGATGTGGCAATAAACAATACAACTCCCTTCACCCTCTGTTTTCACCCTTCTATGACTAACCCCTAATTTTTAATAGCCATAATAGTAATTTAATCATTTTAGCCCTGGTCGATAACTGATCAACTATCAGTAGATCAGTTATCCCCGCAGGGTGGTCACCAGTGCCACTTCTCACCCAGTGAACAGCATGGAGTAGGGATGAAGAAAAAGCCGGTCTCCTCTTTTTCTTACACAATAAGCTTTCTCTCACTCCGAAAACTGTACACACTTTTCGACCATTTTTATTGTTTATGCATCGAGCATAGTAGTTACGTTTACAATTATCATTTTAATTGATAAGCTTATTCAGCATGCTTTTCCGGAAATAGTTCACCAATTCAACAACTATGTTTGGACGAGCAATATTGATGGCAAAATATACAAATGTGGATGATCTGAATTCGACCATTCTAAATTTTCTTCCAGGAAAGTTGTTTTCGTTCAAATCAGTTGACACAGTTATAAATCAGAATAACGTAATCAACTATCCTACAGAGTTTTTGGATTCACTAGAATTGAATGGACTCGCACCTAACAATTTACAATTAAAAGTAGGATTAGTTGTCATTGTGCTGCTTAACATTAATTAATCGACCTCAACTGTGCCATGGAACGAGACTGACTGGGAAAAGGCTAATGAATAATGCCATTAAGGCAACGATCATCAAGGAAAAATACAAAGAAGAGGATGTCTTGATCCGTATATACCGATGATTCCAACGAACGTACGATTTGATTTTAAACGTTTACAACTTCCGGTGCTTTTGGCTTTTGCAATGACAATAAACGAATCACAAAGCAAACCGTTAGAAGTTTGCGGAATTAATTTAAAGTTTCTATGTTTCGCACATGGACAATTATGCGCGCGCCGGAAAGCCGTCATCGTTGTCTATTTATGCAATGCAAAAAAATAAAAATATTTATTTATCAGAAAGCATTCAATTCATTCAACTTTTTTCATAAATAATATGTTTGAGTGAGTTCGGGTCAGCTAGTAATCGACATAAATCTAAATGGATCTAAACCTAAATATACTAGAATATGCTGACATATTGGATCAACGTATGGTTAAGTAAGAGATGGTTTCTTGAATCTCGGTGTTATAATACTAACTTCATAGATCCCTATTTTACGGCCGTGTAGGTTTAGTTTGTTTAAATTAATTACCTTATAATTTGATACTTCATTATGGTTGTTCTATTTTTGGTAAGATTTGATCGTTCACTAAAAATTTAATAAAAGTGCAACAACATTGTCGCATATGTCGTTTTCATTGGCTATTTATGTAGTTTGAAAATCACTTATTGCATTTTAAAAAAAATTTATACAGGGTGTAATATTTAATACGAATCCCTAAATTAATTTTTCCAAAGCCAGTCCTGGAATTTTTTAGTTTAGCTAATACCAGTCGAATGCTTGATAGAAGTGTACTGTATCATGCAAAAATTAAAAAAATCAAATGAGCCGTATCAACACTACAGTAAAATGAAATAAATGGTCAATTACACAAATCACCCTGTTAATTAATAAAGAAGAGGAGTTGACATTTTTTAGTGGCCACATGATATGCTCCCTAAGGGACTCTACATATGGTAGAAGTATGTAAAGTTTCTCATGACTTACCCTGTATATAGGATGCAATTTTTAAATATATTCACTTGGAAGACAAGAAGCGCAATGTTCTAGAATTCGGTTAGGTCGAAAATGCATGTATCGTAATGAGACAAACCATCAAAAATAAGCAGTAATCTTGCTACTGGCTTTTGTTAATGAAATGGTGTATTTACTTAATGAAAACTGGTGAAGTCATACTTCTTTTCTTCTTCATTTTAATAAATGTTTCAACTATTTACAGCTGATCTTGCAAAAAAAAATGAACTTGTTTGACATCTTTACGAGCATAATCTGTTGTAAGTAATTAAGATTCAGGCGGCAACAGGATATTACGTTTTAACATAACTTCTCGTAGCTTCTCAAATTAGTCTATGAATCTGTTTATCTTGACGAGTCTAGTTCGATCGATTAATTGCCTTTTTTTCTGCTTTAAAGTGCCGCTTTCGATAAAGTCTAAGTAATTTTCAATAAATTAAAAAACTCTACGATTTCAAATGTTTCGTTGTTAGGCTTTAAGCATTTTATATTATAGCAGCGAAGGTTTAACTCTGACTAATGCCATATGTAAGAAATTTGAGTCATTTGAACTACGGTGTTATGGTAGAACGCTTATAATATAATGGATAGTGCGTAAATCTAGTTTGCTTCCATGTGGTGTACCCTGGGTAACACTAAATGAACTAGCAAATACTGGTGGTGGGATATTCTTAGGATTTCCTAACCAAAGGCACATCACAAAGCATGTTATTAGAGAATATCAAAAATAAAATGAAGAACAAAACAAACGGACCTTCTTAGGACCAAACGCCTAAAAAACTTAGATCCATGATCCGAATTTGTCATTTAAATGTAGAAAGTATAAACGGTTTAAAGGCTCAGCACCTATCAATTTTTTTAAGAAATACTGATATCAATCTGCTCGCTCTATACGAGACACACTACGAAATCGAAGAGCAACTACATTCCTCATTGGCATCAAAACAGCAAAGAGCTGTACCAATATGTTCTTAACCAATATGATCAAAAAATAATTGACGAATTGCTCCATAGTCTGGAAGCAACGAGACAACAAAAACACTACTAAGAAAAGTAGGAATCGGGACTCCCGTAACATGGAATAAAGTAAAAATTAATCTTAACTCGTTCGCATGTCTGATATCGATATCTAGACCCTTAAAGATAAGCTATACACAATCAATATGCAATGAGAGCTAAGGATCCTAAAGACCAACTACAGAAACCGATACGTCACATGCGAAGAAAATAGTTATCAAAGTCAGGTAAAGCCACAGGTTTTGACAATTTACACCCCGTATTTTTAATAAACAGCGGCAAATATAAAAAAGAATGGATGGCATACTTTTTCACAAGTATCATAAAGAGAGCTAAAATACCACAATAACTTAAACGAGTAAAGGTCGGTGCCCTATTAAAACCTGGCAAACCAAATGATGACATTTTTAAAAACTGGAAACTTGGACCAAACGATCCAAGGAGTGCTGGAAACCGACATAAGCACACCAAAAAAACCGAAGAATGGTCTGCCTCAGAAATATGTCCTAACTGCTCTGTTCTTTAGCCTGTACATCGCTAACACAGCAAGAACCCGATCGAGAAAGTTTGCCTACGCCAATGACTGGGTCCTTGCAACAGGAAGTAATAAATACTTACGACAGACTTAGATACAGTGGTAAAGTACTGCCGTAAATAGAAGCTTTAATAAAATTCCACGAAAATGAAGGTTTTGCAGTTCACATCTAAATAACAATCTTGCAGGATCAATAATTAGCATACAATTCAAATACACCACTTGCTTACAATAAAACATCAAAGTACTTATGAGGGCCCTCGACAGAACCCTATCTTTCAAAGAGCAGCTGACAAAAACAGCGAAAAAATTGTAATCTAGAAACAACATCACCCAAAAGATGTACAGTACAAAATGAAAAGCATCGGCATCTATAATTTTATCATCTGTCCTGAGCCTTGTCTTCTCGTCCACGGAATACTACTCAGTCTGGCTTAACAGCATACATGTACAAAAAATAGATGCCCAATTGAACAACACAATGGGAATTATTGTAGACGTTCTTAAATCCATTATCATACAACGACTCCTCGTTCTTAGTCACATTTAACTACACAAATGACCCTTACACTCTCTCACAAATGAGTACAAAAAGATCATTGACAACGGTAATCACCAATCCATCAAGACATATATGATGATAATCATAGCCGACTCCACACCAGATAAACTCCAACAAAATCAGCAAAGTAGAAGACGACTTCAATCACACGACGGCATGGACCCGATAATGAACTGAACAATAAAATAGCAGCATGTCTTGTATCACCCAGAACTATCAGGGTTTGATCTAGCATGCAACAAACAAGACTACTACTAAATTTTTTCACCTAAGCCGCTTTGCCATTAAATGCTGGTAACTTTATTACTAGCGGACCAGATAAGCGGCGATATATTTTACACTACCTTTATGAATAACATTTTACTGCTCTGTTGTTTCAATCAGCACTGCTTAACAAGTTATCGTTTATTGGTTTATAATTTTATTGCAATGTTAATTTTTTTTAATTTCTTCTGACGTATCGTATAATGTAGGTTTACCCAATAATTAAAGTTATGCATTTACAAGAAATTATTATTTGAAAAATAAGGAGTAAATACCATGTGTCATAATAATTGTAATCTCAGGAAAAAAGACAGTTAAGATTTTATACACACTTGAAAAATTTGTTTAGTAATGTATTTCTTAAATCCACACAATCATTTAAAAATGATTCATGTTATTTAAAATATCTTTCTGTTAACGACACTGTCATCGACAAAGTAGATCAAATTCAAACGTCATCATATTTCTCTTCTGTTTATCGTTAAAAATTAATTGATGGTCGTGGGTTGTATTTTTGTGTTTTAATAATTTAACAAAATATCAATCACAATCAATACAGTGTTTATGCTTGTTTAGCATTGGCTATTAAATCATTTTTGTTCGATTGTTTCGTCTGTTGTACAACCCTCGTCCTTTTTAGGGTGTAGTAGTTGTATATAAGTACCTATTTTTTATAGTAGGGTAGTGAAGCGGTACTTTAAAGCAAAATGAGTAATTTGCAAGAAAATAAAATACAGTCGAAACGTAGAGTGTTATCTCCAGAAGAACGGCGTTTAGTTCTAAAAGTCGGAAGTTATTTCAATTTGGAAAAAAATAATATGGGTCCATTGACATCTGTTATGGCAGTTCAGAAACGCACATGCGATGCTTGCGGTATCTCAGAAAGGACATTCAGAAGAATTAATAACATGAGTGAGGATGAAATAAATAAAGTAAGCAAGAGAAATCGTCAACATCCAAAAACTTTAGATTTGCACCAGTCAATTAAACTTGCAATTAAAAATATTATATATAATATGTATAAAGCCAAAGAACATGTAACAATTAGTGCTGTATTGCAAAAAATAAAAGACAAGGAACTGTGTGATATTAGTTTAACAAGTTTGTGGAAAGTGTTGAAACATTTAGGTTTTCGATATAAAAAGACAAATAATAGACAAGTATTGTGTGAACTCTCTAATGTTGTTTCAAAACGGTGGCATTTTTTAAGAAACTTCATGAACAATAAAATGTCTGATAGTCCGAGGCAAGTTGTATTTTTAGACGAAACTTTGATTGTAAACGCTACATTATACTTTATGCGGGAAATGATGAGGGTTTTATTCCTGACGCTAGTTTAATTTTTTCGTCCACAAAGAATACAGGTGATTACCATGGAAATATGGATGCAAATATTTTTGAAGAATGGTTTGAAGAAAATTTGTTAAAAAAATTGGACCGGCCATCCATAATAGTGTTGAATAATGCATCCTACCACTCAAGAGTAGAAGAGAGATTTCCTTCACGCAGCTGGACAAAAGAAGAAATAAAGTTGTGGTTGACAGAAAAGAAAATTTATCAAAGTGACATCAAAATTTATCTAAGGTGTGGAGAGCACAAAATTCAAAAAAAATTTGTTACTGACCAAATGGCTCTTAAATATGGGCATGAAGTTGTTCGAATTCCACCCTACCATTGCCACTATAATGCAATTGAGTTAGTTTGGGGTATAGCCAAAAATTTTTATGATAAACATGCATCCAAAACAAAAGATGACGCTAGCGTTTTTGGTTTATGGAAAAAATCGCTAGAACAAATAAAGGCAGAACAATGGCAAAATTGTATTAGACATACGGAAGACATAATCGTTCAGTCTTTTCAAACCGAACGAGTTATAGATGAGGTCCGGCCTCTAATTATTCGGATAGACAATTCAGATAGTGACGACTCTGCTAGTGAAATATCAGACAGTGAATAGGACAAATCGTTTGCTAAAAAGAAGAAACAAAACAGTGTTTCGGGAATTCAATTCCGACTTTGTGGTGTGTTTAAGTTAAACGATAAAGTACCTTCGGTCTAATTACTGGACTGCATACTCTCAATAGCTTTGGTATTAATTACTGGACTACACATGTTTAAACCTTTTGTTTTGCTGAAAACTCGGAAGTGATTTAGTGCCAATTTATTTCAAGGTTATATTTAATATAGTGTCTGCAGAAAGTAAAGTCTTGGATGTATTTTATTCAAATTTGGACATACCAGCAACTTGGCAAGTATTTTCCAATTTAACTGCATGCAAAACCATTCGTATAATTTTCACTCTACGCAAAATAGAGACTTATAGAGACAAATCGGTAAGATAGTTTCAAAACAAATTCAGATTTCTGCTTTAATCTGAACCTTCTAAAATTGCAAGGTATAACAGACGCTGATAAAGATGTTAATAGAGACATGGGGAATCTAAAATTTGCATTCCACGACATGTCTATCAACTAAGCAGAAATCCTTAACGAATTTGTTTCTTGTACTGATACAGAGTAGATCCGAATAAAATGAAAAAGACAGCAAAGATTTGATTTCACGTACAAAGCGTCTATGTATCTGTTGATACGTATTTCGACTTAATAAGTCTCATCAGAACAGTTATTCATAGCCGTTCCCAACGTGAAAAATAAATCTTTTCTGTCTTGTTAGAAGCAACAATAAAATGGCTTCGTTATGGACGCAATAGCGACATCTGATAGAAAAATCGGTAAGATAGTTTCGAAACAAATTCAGATTTCTGCTTTAATCTGAACCTTCTAAAATTGCAAGGTATAACAGACGCTGATAAAGATGTTAATAGAGACATGGGGAATCTAAAATTTGCATTCCACGACATGTCTATCAACTAAACAGAAATCCTTAACGAATTTGTTTCTTGTACTCATACAGAGTAGATCCGAATAAAATAAAAGACAGCAAAGATTTGATTTCAAGTACAAAGCGTCTATGTATCTGTTGATACGTACTTATAGAGACCTTGATGAACATTTGATGTTGACAAATATTTCGATTATTTCGAAATACAGGAAATTAAATATTTTTAACAAAAAGAGAAATCAAACAATTTCTACCTAGCGAAACCGAATTCAAATTTTTACCACTGTGTTTCCTAAAATTTGCGAAACAAACAGCTGGATAAATTACTCGGCAAGGAAATCTAAAATTGCATTCCACATGCCGTTCATCCTGGTCAAAATTCGTGGTGAATTCAGTTTCTGGTACTCCAAACGAAGTAAGTAATAAAACATAATGACGGTATTAGATTTTTGTTTTGATACAGGGCAGCGACAACCGCTGATACGTATTTCGACCTCCTTAGGTCTCGTCAGAACGGTATAGTCACTGCTCTGTAATATTTTTACTTTTCAAGCGATCGGAATTAAATATTAATGTCCCACTGTTTGAGGCCCACTGATCATATTTTAATTACATATCGGCCTTCATAGAGTAAAAGGAGTTTACTACTGTTGCCTGCGGAGAACTACAAACCATCAGACACATCACAGAACAGTGTCCCACAAGATTATATGATCACAGGTCAGGGACTTCCTAGTGGCCTAAAGTCGATAGAGTATATTAATTTAGATATACGTTTGTATACTTGTAATATGTGTATCATGATGGACAGAATACGAAACGATGATGTCCTGTTCAGAACAAATTATTAACTAAATAAATAGAGAAGAAATAAATAAAGTTTTATTTACTATAACTGTACTTCTGTTTATCAAACATGCTAAACACAAATAGTAGAGTAGAGTCAATGACAACCCCAAGATCACACGGATCTCTAATAAACGGAGAAGTCAAACTAATGATGAAAAATCTTAATAACAAAAATGCGCCTGAGATAATGCGATTATTAATGAAATTATTAAAAAGAAGCAATAAGTTATTTCAATAAATATATAAAATTAATGGCAGATGTAGTGCTAATTTTAAACAAATGTGATCATAAAGCTTACAGAAACTATAGAGGTACAGTTTTCATGGTTTATTATATTATAATAAAGCATTCAAATCGGGTTGCATATATGAATATTTGAAAATAGTAGAAATAAATGGACATACTAAAGATGCCAATAAAGTCCATTAGACTAAACAAAGTATGCTCTACTCTTTTACTGTGTAACGTAAGGTCAAAAAATAGTAATCTCTAACAGCGGTGCTTTTTGAATAAACTAATATTATCATTTTCTTTCATACTTTAAGCATACCTTTTAAAAAATTCTTAACAATACTTTTTAACTTACCATTATCATTTTGAGCACCGAAATATCCACATTTCTGAAGACATCTGAGTAAAAACGCAGCCATAAGAGTTCTCTGAAAAAAATCATCGCTATCTCGTTTATCACTATTGGTACATAAACTGAAAATTTTCTCCTCTGATTTATTCTTATAAATTTCCAAACAACTTTCCAACTTTTGTTGTGTTACCATTCTTAAAGCTGTATGTGCCAAAATACTCATACCTGAACCAATAAGAAGGTCTAAATATTTGCATTCGTAAGAATGGTAGGAAGAAAGTGCTACATCTCTACAGGCAGGCTTGCAAAAGGCCACGTTGGAGCAGTCTGAACAACCGATTGGAGCTTGTAATCTTTAAAAGTAATAAACAATTATAGCTTTATTACTCACAGGATATATGGATTTGAATTTGGGATTATTAAATTTGTGTGTTAGATATAGGTACTGCATTTTCTATATTTTTAAGTTTTTATAATAAATATGTTAAAGAAAATATACATCTACGCTGCTTTCAATTTACAGATATTATTTTCTTATACCACTCTGCATTTCAGTCTCTCCCACATAATATGTTTTATATTTTATGAATTCAAATATAGAGTTTAAAGCACATATCTACTAGAATTCTAGCAGAGATGGCTCGTGATATTTGAGTTTGAAGGTGTTGCCGCAAAACTGCCGCGTAACGATGACTAAGCCTAAGCAATATACCGAAATTAAAGCGAAAGATCTTTGGGCATTGCACTTCCCTTCTTTCAACTATCTCTCCATGAAAGAGCCTCATAGTATGCGAGTCCCTTAACACTATTATAGCGTGTGTTCAATAAGAACACCTATATGATTTTGAGCTAATCACTGCTTGTTTTTCGAGACTGTTTGGTTAGACATCTCACAAATTCGTTCCTAAAAAGTTTGTTTAACGCTTAGAGTCGAAAAACATTGTTTTGTTTCTGCTGTGATCATTGTAGTTATCGCGAGTCGAAGTCACGTAGCTCCCAAATATTAAGGATTATTTAGATTTACAGATATTTGGCGCCGATTTGTTAAAGAATTGATAAAACGGTTTTTTCAAATTAAATTAGAATTAAAATAACATTTTAATTTTATTTATGTCTGACGAACAGTGAATAATAAATAATAAAATAAATGTGTCCAAAGACAGTATCCAAAAACAATACACATAGGGCCTATGGGCCTACAGAAGAAGCGCAGGAACTCAAGATGATCAACAATGTGAGTGAATTTGACGATATAGTAGACTACCGTCGTATCTCGTGGTTGAAAAATCTCCGACAATGGTTTGGGATGACCTCAGCGGAGCTGTTTCGCAGAGCAGTCAACAAAACCATGATAGCCTTGATGATCGCCAACATCCGGACCGGATAAGGCACTGAAGAAGAAGAAGTAGACTATAAAATTTACGAGGACATTGCCAGAGAATAATATTAATATTATTGATAGTGATGATTTAAATTCAAATTCAGATTGTACAGACTGTCACAACTAACATATGTCTATCAGACGCAAATTTAGATTTTAAATCAGATACTGATAAATTAAATGCTAACACAAATATAAATATAAATTCACGTCCATCAGACAAAAATACTGTACATGAATGACATTATTGAAATAAATGTTGATAAAAACATAAATCAGACAGACAAAATACCCAGACAAAGGACCCACAGATCCTACATACTTCCATGGTGGAGACAGACTCTCTATATTACTGGACATAGAAATTCTATAAAATGTGGGTCAACAACACGAAATACATTCAATGAACGAGGGTGAATCAAATCACAACCCAGTTGTATCAATCCTGGGAGCAGTAGAAAGAAAATACTTGCAAACCTACAAGAAAAGACGGACAAGTTGCTCAAACTACAAAAGAATAGTAAACGAAGTTATTGGTGCTTTAACATCAATAAACACAAAACAAGAACTAGAGTAATGTGTTTTAAACCTAGAAACAACAATACAAAATGCTATCCAGGCCAGCACTACAGAAAAAGAAACACCAGTAGTAAAAGGAACATTCAGAGAAATCAACAACGAGGTGAAAGAATTAATAAAGGTAAAAACAGAAAAAGAAGAAGGGCCAACAGAACAAAAAACCAAGAGGAAAAAAGAATTGCTAAATAGAAAGTCAAAAAACAATTAAAAGAACAACGAAAAATGGGACAACTATATCCAGCAACTAAACCCAAATAAATCTGCGTTCTGGAAACTATCTAAAATACTAAGAAAATATAAAAAAACCAATTCCACCCTTACATAGAGAAAATAAAATTGTGTACGCAGAAGTTTAATATAGAACATTACATTTCTCTTATCTAAATGTTCTTTAAATAAACGTAATTTACCTGTTTAAACAATGATGGCAGTGGGTCCCAAACTTATCTGGTAATAAGCAAGCTGCGTAGGGTGTTTCTACAACTAAGGTTTCTCCAGTTTTAATTTCTTCATTTGCAACCACAAACCGTCCTAATTCCTTATCGCTTTTAACGGTGAGTTTCTTTGACACACAGTGAGTTATAGTATTACTAGAATTGTCTAAAAATAAAGATTAAATAGAATATAATATTTATGTTGTTCAAATATGTACCCATACTTTAAAATTTGTGAGAAATTTATATAGTCTTTCATAATACCTTAAACATTACATTTTTATTAAAGATGCCTTAAAGAACCATTCATTAAAAGACATTCATTAAAATAGGACGGCTGCGTTGGATAGGACATGTAGAAAGAATGGAAGAAGGCGAAATACCAAACAAAATATTCAAACAGATGCCAGTAGGAAAAAGAACAAGAGGAAGACCGAAACTGAAATACTTGTTGTTCTAGTTGTTCTAACTAGAAAATGATATAACAACCTTAACACTAAAAACAGGAGAAAAAAAGCACGAAACAGATCAGAATGGAGAAGAATCCTGGAACAGGCCAAGACCCAAAAAGGGTTGTCGAGCCAGTGATGATGATGATGTACCTTAAAGAACCGGACAGAAAAATTAAAAAATTAAATAAAGAAATTGTTATTTTTATTGTAGAAGGTGTTCGAAGTGAGCTACATAACGTCAACACCAGCTTGAAGATGGTTTTTAAATGGTCTACTAACGTTTGCAAGCATTTACGGCATAATATTGTGAAATGAGTTCCTAATTCTGACCTTATTGTCCCCAATTATTGTTGGAGGTTCACGGTACACTAGATCTTTAGCATGGTCCCCGAAGAAGAAGTCGACTTTACCTAATTCTGGAGATCTAGCTGGCCAATGAATTAGACGGGTTCTTTCTATTCATCTATTAGAAATTTGCTTATTTAATTGTCGCTAGACAACAAACATCCAGTGAAAACATCATGAAAACAATTAATTCAATTTCTTTTGTTCTAATCGTTTTTCTTTTTTCTTTAGTCCGATATAACACTGAACCATTGATGTTAAATCTATCCATTGCATTTTGAAATGCTCTCTTATTTTGGTTGCCGATGATAAGTAAACAGTTCTTATTACATTCATCAATATCCATACGTGTAGCCGTTCTTCCCTTTTTAAAATTCATTTTTAACTATTGTAAGTTAAATAATTGACAATGTCCAAAAAGTTTGATTTAAAACCGAATTGTCAATTTGAGAAATATACTTTCATATCAACCTTGATTTGAATGATGTAGGGACTCATTTTTAAAACTTTCTGCAACAAAAATAACAATTTCTTTATTTTATTATAGCAATAATACTTAATCTGTCTCTTAGAACCAGAAGTCTTAATGGGCGATCTTGTCACTCCGTAATATTTCTGGGACGTCCAGAGTCCCTCGCTCGATGTCCTCGCGTCCTGAGTCCACGTTCGGTCACACTGCGTGTGAAGTATACTTCTTGAAGATCTGTTAAAACTTCTATATCCTAGAAACTTTTTTATCAATAGATCGGCTTTACGTAACCCGATAATTCGGTCTCCTAAACCCCTCTCAAAGTCAATTGGAACACCCATTCATTTTGAGCTATAAAAAAAGTTTCTCAATCAGCTACACGAAATTTAAAATTTAACTGACACCGTAACTTCACGAAAACTAAATTCTTCTTTATCACCAAACAATTCACGCAAGCACCACAAAACTTAACAAATTAATAAACCTGAAAATTTTATCACTTATTGTTAATGGCAAGATAAGTTGATATGTCGACTTAGTTCACGAGTAATCATGACCAACAAAGTTTGTCATAACACAGTTTCATAGCCATTGATGAAACCTTGGTCCACCATTATATTTCCGTAACCAAAAAAAAGTTCAAACAATGGACATCGACGTATGAAATATCCTTTAAATAAGTATTTGAAACGAGAACGGCGCTTCAGTTCATTTAATAACATAAATATTTAAATGTTATTAAAATATGCTATAGTTTATGAAATTTTAAAAAAAATTACTTATACCTTTTTTTGTTCCCTTATTAATGCTCCTAAATTCAGTTTCTCTATCTTGTTGTAGCTGTTCTTTTTTCTCCTTGCTGTCCATTAATCTTTCGGCTAGTTCAAAAGCAACCTCGGCTTTCTGCCCCTCGTTTAATGCTTTATAGCACACAGCCATCTTCCAGTAAGCTTCGGCTTTAAACACATTCGGAAGATGTTCTTTTACAGCTTGTTGAATATCATTTAAAGCTAATGAATACTCTTTCATGACCATTAATACTTTAGATCTTCCCCATAGGGCAAGAGATAACGATAGACCTGAGTCGAAACTGTTGCATTGGCCTAAAATATTATTATTATTATCTATAAAGAAAAAACAATAAAATACAAGAAAAAATAATGAAAATTCAAATATCCAGCATTTATTTTTAAACGCAAAAAATTGTAAACAAGGATGTAATTAACAATAAGATAAAAAAAAGTTCAACATCATCTTTAAATGGATAACCATAATTGATAAAAATCTTAAATATGATGGGTTAATATAAGAACCTACTGGCCTACTGCCATAAATAAAGTGCCTGATTTAGTGGACTTCGGACCAAGTACCTTAAGTCTAAATTCCTGCTTTGATCTCTCCCCAGATTATTCTCCAATACCTCTGATATTTCTTTTTCTTTTTCTTGATTCCTCCTAATATGCAAAATGCCTGTTCGATTTTCGGAATCTTCTCCTTTTTTGTATATCCATGTATTAACTGGATCTATTTAGTACTGTCTTCGAATGTTTTCACTTCTTTCTCCATCATATAAAGTTTTGACAATTATCCTTCTTATTATTATTTTTTTAATGGTAATACCTTATTTTTATATAATATCGAACACGACGCATCTTTTTGTATATGATTGTCATATTTTTTCTTATGTCGCTTATTTTACTCATATCTAAACGTAATTTATAGAAATATAATCAGGACTAAATAAACCTACAAAACTATTAAAATAAATGCTGAAATTGCAAACCATTTGCTTCTTGACAATATGCAAGACGATGTTGAAACTCTTGAAAAACAATATTAAGGGTATTAGCATTAATTAAATTAATTTCGGTCCTAAATCTCTCTTTAAGTTCATCAATATTATTAGGTCTATTAATGTAAACTTTAGACTTAAGGTGTCCTCATAAGAAAAAATTTAGTGGGAGCAGATCAGGAGATCTAACTGGCCACTCTAAAAATCTTCGTCTGTCAATGCGGTGGCGCTTCATCTTGCTGGCACCATAGCGAATTGTCCGGTAGCTGAGGATTTTGATGATCAGGGTATATCTCTCGCTGACTGGTCCAGTTCACTCAAAAACCATCAGAGACTACATCGGAAATCGAAAAGTAAGATCTATGAAACCATTATTAGATCCATGGTATGTTATGGATGTCAGACAGGGGCGATGACAGAAAATACAAGAATAAAATTAGAAGTTTTCGGGAGAAAAATTCCAAGGAAGGTCTTTAGACCGATCACCGAAAATTAGTTATGGAGATCTAGATATTAAAATCATGAAGTTTACTAACTATGTTAAAAACACTTACCTCAAAATTCGTTAGACTCCAGAAACATCGATTGTCTAGTCAGGTAGTGGAGATAGATGATAAGAGATTACCGAAAAGAAGTATTATAGACAGTAAAATGCAGGGCAAATGACAAAAAAGAAAGCCACGTAAATGATCGGAGAGTAAAGTGGCAGGGATTGAAAGTTAAGATTGCTATTTAAAAAAATATATCTTGGAAATATTTCCCAAAATATTGTTTAATATATACATCAAACATCATGCATTTAATATGGTAATGAAATAAGCCTGGTTATCGGGCTGAGTTTGTGTAACAATAATATTACCTAGATTATTTGTGAAGATTAATATGTAATATAATATATTATACTGATTCATCTTTAAGATATGCAGTTCTCACTCTTTTTAAGGGAAAAATTCACTCATTCCAGATATCTACATTATCAAAAAATTGAGTTCTGGGGGACGCTTTCCATTTTATCAAGCACTAGGCTGGATGGAGTAGATATCTATAAATTTTTGGACACATTTATCTTTACTAATATTGATGATATTCTCTAGAAGGCTTTTTGGAATAAAAGCAGTAGTTAAGAGAATTATAGCTAATGTTTGGACACTTTCCATTATCATAATCTCCTTATTTTTATTTAAAAATCTGTATACCCTTCGATCTTCGCATATGTGTATGCCCTTTAATGCATGACTTTTTTAATTTAACAAAAAAATTATTATATGTATTTACTTTGTCTTTATTGCTAAAAAATAACAAAAAAATTTTTTTTTAGTTCCGTCAATATTAAAAAATTCTAAATTTTTTAATAGTTTTAATTTAAAAATAAAAAATTTTTCTAGAGGAGTAAAGCTCGATAAAAAATCCCCACTATCACGGTGAAAGGCATCGTGCCAAAGATATGAGAGATGCGAGGGTTAGAGCATCACAAACGATCCCTTCGGGATACCTGGCGACCTCCCGAAGTAACTTAGCCTTAGCGCGGTAAGGGCGCACTGCCGCGCCGGACATATAGCACGTCCCCACGCGTGGGAACTGCATGGACTTTACACATAAAAAGAAGGACAGAAAAGACAATGACGAACACAAGCAAACGAACAAGGAAGAAATGAAGATGAATGAATACGAGAATGGGGTAGAACAGCCGCAAGACGGCAGATTGAGCGAAGCGGAAGAACAAAAGAAATTCGAAGAAGAGATGCTGAACTGGCATAAGAGTCAGCCGAAGATGAATAGGTCAGGTCCTCCAAAACATTCAACGTTGGTGGGAGAGGACATTTTAAGAGCAATGAACAAAAAAGACAAAGGGAAAGAAGAAAATTCAGGAGGGGAGGAATCATCAATAGAAATCACAGATGTGGTGGACATAGAGGAAGAAGAAAAAAATGAAGAGCAAGGAACCACAAACTGGCAGAACTTGGAGGAAAGCATCCTGACAGCCTCGCTGTTCGACGATGATGACCAAGAAGAGATAAAAGAAAAGAAAAAGAGGAAAAGAGACAGTTTTGAGATAAATAAAAAACTCAAGAAAGAAAAGAAAGAAGAAAGAGAAAGCGAGAGATACCAAGAGGAGACGGAATGCGAAAGAATACAGAGGAAACTAAAAGAAGTAATGGATATCCTAAATGGAAAAGGACCCATCGAGGGGGAACAAAAAGCCAAAACAAGCAAACTAATAGGAGAAATTAACACAATTCAGATTAAGACCAGCCAAAGTAAAAAAAAACGGCAAAAGGGGAGGACGAAGAAACTAAGTGTGAGCAATGTAAAATAAAACTATTGCAAGAAAGGCAAAGAAAAGAAACAGAAAAAATAATAAGCGCTTTAAAAAAAGGGGGAGATATAAATAGCTTCAATCAAATACAAAAAAAGAAATGGGAAGAAAAAGTATTTGAAAAGACAAAATGGGAACAGGTGAGCTTACAGGAGACGATCACTAAAAAAGAATGCCTTATAATAACTAAAAAGGATATAAAAGACGGGGGGTAGAAGACGTGATACGTACTCTCAGGGAGGAAGTTCATGAACTAATAGAGGTCTGCGAAGAAGGAAATGTAGAATATATAAAAAACGGGAACGAAAGTTCCATAGCCAGCCAGAGAAGGGAATGGTACACATATGTGGCCAAACCAAAAAAACAAGGTATGTACGAAATGGCCGAGAAGGCCATCAAACGGGTAAGGGAAAGGAAAGAGCCACCTGAAACAATAAGGGTGGTTATCAATAATGAGATAAATAAAGATGAGGTACGGAAAGCCCTGGAGTTTGTAGGCCGGGCAGAAAACATCGTATGGGAAATCCAAGTAAGAGGTAAAGAAATGGATAAAGGAGTAAAGAACGAGCAAGAGGAAGCCCTCCTAATCAAAACAGGGGGCAAATCGTACACGGAAGTACTGAAACAAATGAACCAAAAAATTAACATCGGAAAGATAGGGGTTAAAGTAGATAGACTAAAAAAACAGAAGGGGGGGATATCCTAGTAAAACTAAAGGGCAAAGGGGCCGCAGAGAAATTACGAAAAGAAATGGATACAAGGATGACAGGGTTAAATATGGCAATCCGACGCAAAGAATGTTTTTTTAACATAACAGGTTTGGATCCAGGGGTGACGGAGGAACGACTCCAAAGTGCCATAAAAATGTACACAGGAATACCGAAAAAAGAAATAGATATTAAGACGCTAAGAACTAATAAACATGGGGAGCAGGTGGCGACCGTAGCCGTACGCCCCTCAACAGCTGAAGAATTGAGGAGATACAGCTCCATAATTATAGGCTGGGTATCATGTCCTATCAGTGAAAGATATACCCCAACAAGGTGCTACAAGTGCCTTCACTATGGCCACAGCACATATGAGTGCAAAGGTGAGAGCAGGGCAGCGTGCTGCTACAACTGCTTAAAATCAGGGCACACAGCAGTGCAGTGCGACAGCACTTCATACTGCCTCACCTGTAACGAGGAAGGCCATAGAATGGATAGGATGCAGTGCCCAGCCTATAGAAGGTGAGTGTATGGCAGGGGAGGAGACAGGGAACCCCCAAAGGGTGGGTAAATGTAAAAAGGAAAACGAAAAAGCGAGAGATGGCTCCCTGGAGAACGCGAGTGGGCCCCTATATAG
This sequence comes from Diabrotica undecimpunctata, assembly GCF_040954645.1. Taxonomy (NCBI): domain Eukaryota; kingdom Metazoa; phylum Arthropoda; class Insecta; order Coleoptera; family Chrysomelidae; genus Diabrotica; species Diabrotica undecimpunctata. The sequence continues at coordinate 122,714,050 of NC_092803.1, read as the reverse complement.
CCCACCGGCGGGACAGGAAGCCATCTCTCTCAGCTTTTCATGGATAAAGGCATCCAAGTACTACAACATTATATCCCCGTTATTCACTAAATGCTATCTATTATATTTACATATTTATATACTTTATTTATTTAAAAATTTTATATATACACACATTTCTTATTTTATTTATATATTTTATCTATCTTATTTTATTTATACATATTATATTTATAAACTTTTTATTTATACACTAATTTTATCTATACTTATTTATTTTTTTATCCTAGTCTATAAGAATTTTAATTTTAATATAAGACGCGAATCCACTGCGGAAGCGACCTCAGGGAACTGAACCATAATGAACCCCAAAGATCAACCTGGTATAAGGATTTTGCAGGTGAACGTAGGCAGGGCGCGCCGAGCGCACGACCTCATCTACGCAAAAGCCTGCAAGCTAAATATAGATCTACTCATCGTACCCGAACCTAACAAAAAGATAACGACAGGCGGTGGGTGGATACAAGACGAGGGGAAAAATGTAGCGGTGCTCATTAAAAATAGGGATGTCGGAGTGCAGAGCATTGTCAGGGGAGGAAATCATTTACTCA